>NC_060138.1:362831075-364286075 GCF_021461385.2 Schistocerca piceifrons | reverse complement strand
TGCGATATACACAAGAACGATTGCTGCATCAGTAACTTGGTAACAGATAACGTAGCCTTACTTTGATTTACGTCCAAAATCAGACCAACGTTAAGTATTTTGGCGTGAAAATACACCTGCGTTTCTGGAAAAATTGTTGTCTGCGATTAAAAAAAATGGCGCTTGTCATTTAAGGGAAACTAAAGAATGTGAAATCTTTTATGGCGAGGAGTACGTTAAGCAGAGCTTGTCTTGAGTTGTTAAAAATATGACAGTCTTAGACCAAAGACTAAACTTGTGATTTCTGTACAACGACGTCACTCCTTACTGAGCCACAAGGAGTTTTCTTTTCACCAAAAGAACTTTTTAAGGCGAGAATCGAAGTACATCCAGCTCTTAACAATAAAAGGACTTCGAAAACAATCAAACGCCGATGTTGTTATAGAAATGAACAATAAATGTCTGCCTCGAATAGAGCTTTGTCTCAAGCAGCAATCGGTAAATATTTCGCACCGCTTCTGGAATCTCGCGTTGTATTTCTAGTTTTTACGTCCTACTTAGTGACAAGACGCCGTTGTATTTAAGGTAACAGTTGTTCATAAACCCTATCTGGGCATCTTAGATTAGATTTCCCGCAGCTTCAGGCGAATGTTGGTACTATTTATACAGCGAGACCACTGTCAAATCATTCCCTCACTATTTTCGAAATGAGCGTTAGTCTCATCTCTAACGGTGAAGCGTGTGATATGTGACTGACATTATAAATAAAAGGAGAACCTTTTAATTTAATGTATCAAATACAACCTGGTCAGAAGTTTGCTCTATTAATCGTTCGCATGTGATAACGATTGCGTTGCCTATGTGTATTGAGAAATACGAAACTCTAAATGAAGTGCCAACATGTCGCAGATTATGCAGCATGTAGGGTGTGCGAGGAACTTGTGTGTTTGAAAACATGCAACTGCTGACTAGCAAGCTGACAGCGACGTCTTATTTGTTTCCTGAGCCAATATAGCTATCGCTGAAGGAGTTGTCTTTACACCTGCACCAGTGTCGGGAATATTTGTAACTACACAAGCAGATCTTTCCGCTCTCACCAATTACGGATAGGGATCTGCAGATTATTCAGTTAGTAAGCAGTGAAAGATAACGAGAATCTCGTTAAGGAACTGTCCATTAGGCAGCTGGAGTCGACCCTGCAGCGACCCACGGTAAACGGCTCACCTGACCGCTTACTAGTTTCCGCCAGCGAGTCATATCTTTATTGCTGTCGTAATGCCGTCTTGTCGTTCTCTCAGACCGGATGTGCAGGATTGTTCACTTGTCTCCACCATTTTGAGAATAAGTTGTAGTTTAACCGTGGACGTTTGTACCTTACCGTGCACACAGAAATTACAATTTTCACCGTAACCAACTCAGACTCTGTTAAGTTTGATAAGCCATTAAAGGAAATGTATATGCGACCAGTGGAAACATGTTTCTAACATCCATATACCTGTAATGGCAATAACATTGATGTTACGATACCTGAGCATGTAAGTAGATACTTTTCTCTTGCAGCATCCTCGAATGAAATGGTAAAGCACAAGAACAGAGGGATGTACGGCAAAGCAAGGCCTTTCTGGCGGGGAAGGTCATACGCTGTATGTCATGTGGTGGCCTATTGAGTGTAAACGCAGATGCAGATAACGCCCTGTGGCTTTTGGGTGTGTCAGACGTGCGGGCTGTGTCCCACCCCACTCGTTTTCAGGTACACAAACCTTCCACCAATTCAGAGACTCAAAGCGTCGTCTCACAAACATCTCTACTAAATTATACATAACACAAGAAACAGCAAATCGTCACCCAACTAGCCACATGGCCTTGAGTTGGTGGCAATGATGCTTCCATGCAATCGGCTAACACATGGTAACTAATCACCATCATAAATAACTTCTTGTCTTTAGTTGAAGATGTATTCTGATAGCCTTCTACTGTTATCATATCTGTCAACATAAACTATTTCATATGTGTGAAGTAAAAACACTTGCACCAGAACGTGAGCCATTTGAAGCAAAGGCCTCCTTTAGACTTCCTCACATATTAGGCCTACGCATCCATGTCGCTCCTACACGTACGCTTTGGACGTAAAGCAAATCGCCACTGACAAATAATTTCTTGTCTCTTGCAATCCAGCAAAGAAATTTCTTTGTCCATCTATGCTGTAGACACGCAACTACATGGCCTTTCCAACTCCTGTTCATATTTATTACAGTTTTCCACTTATGTCTATATCCTGTTCCATTTCCTTGTTTTATTGTCTCTGTTACATATTTACACCCTGAATCACTCAATTGCTCTTTGAACAAACCGCAGTTTCTAAATAATTTTCGCTACAATTCCGTGTCTCATAGCCCTAGGTCGAAAGTGGTAAACAGAATGTAAACTTTCCATTTCACACATATCGGAAGCTTTGTTTTGAAAGCTCTGTTTAGTTTCCCGGGAGCACTCCATATTATGGAAATGGAAGAGGATGTAGATGAAGATGAAGTAGGAGATACGATACTGCGTGAAGAGTTTGACAGAGCACTGAAAGACCTGAGTCGAAACAAAGCCCCGGGAGTAGACAACATTCCATTGGAACTACTGACGGCCTTGGGAGAGCCAGTCCTGACAAAACTCTACCATCTGGTGAGCAAGATGTATGAGACAGGCGAAATACCCTCAGACTTCAAGAAGAATATAATAATTCCAATCCGAAAGAAAGCAGGTGTTGACATATGTGAAAAATACCGCACTATCAGTTTAATAAGTCACAGCTGCAAAATACTAACGCGAATTCATTACAGACGAATGGAAAAACTGGTAGAAGCCGACCTCGGCGAAGATCAGTTTGGATTCCGCAGAAATGTTGGAACACGTGAGGCAATACTGACCCTACGACTTATCTTAGAAGAAAGATTAAGGAAAGGCAAACCTTCATTTCTAGCATTTGTAGACTTAGAGAAAGCTTTTGACAATGTTGACTGGAATACTCTCTCTCAAATTCTAAAGGTGGCAGGGGTAGAATACAGGGAGCGAAAGGCTATTTACAATTTGTACAGAAACCAGATGGCAGTTATAAGAGTTGAGGGACATGAAAGGGAAGCAGTGGTTGGGAAGGGAGTGAGACGGGGTTGTAGCCTGTCCCCAATGTTATTCAATCTGTATATTGAGCAAGCAGTGAAGGAAACAAAAGAAAAATTCGGAGTAGGTATTAAAGTCCATGGAGAAGAAATAAAGACTTTGAGGTTCGCCGATGACATTGTAATTCTGTCAGAGACAGCAAAGGACTTGGAAGAGCAGTTGAACGGAATGGACAGTGTCTTGAAAGGAGGATATAAGATGAACATCAACAAAAGCAAAACGAGGATAATGGAATGTAGTCGAATTAAGTCGGGTGATGCTGAGGGAATTAGATTAGGAAATGAGACACTTAAAGTAGTAAAGGAGTTTTGCTATTTGGGGAGCAAAATAACTGATGATGGTCGAAGTAGAGAGGATATAAAATATAGACTGGCAATGGCAAGGAAAGCGTTTCTGAAGAAGAGAAATTAGTTAACATCGAATATACATTTAAGTGTCAGGAAGTCCTTTCTGAAAGTATCTGAATGGAATGTAGCCATGTATGGAAGTGAAACATGGACGATAAATAGTTTGGACAAGAAGAGAATAGACGCTTTCGAAATGTGGTGCTATAGAAGAATGTTGAAGATTAGATGGGTAGATCACATAACTAATGAGGAGGTATTGAATAGAATTGGGGAGAAGTGAAGTTTGTGGCACAACTTGACAAGAAGAAGGGACCGGTTGGTAGGACATGTTCTGAGGCATCAAGGGATCACAAACTTAGCATTGAACGGCAGCGTGGAGGGTAACAATCGTAGAGGGTGACCAAGAGATGAATATACTCGTAGATTCAGAAAGATATAGGTTGCAGTAAGTACTGGGAGATGATGAAGCTTGCACAGGATAGAGTAGCATGGAGAGCTGCAGCAAACCAGTCTCAGGACTGAAGACCACAACAACGCTGTACTAAGCTTGGTTCTGATGAAGGTGGTGTGCCCGTATCTTCCACTGCCATTTGAACTAAAATAGACAGCCAGTTTTAGCAGCACCTACAGTTTAACGTCGACTAGAGATCACGGTCCAGCTTAACATTTTTATTTCTATTGGACCACATTCATTTTGAAACCTTCTTCCTCTCTTCATATCTGGAATAGCTTTATACGTTCCTCTTGACTTCGAGAGTTTCATTTTTCTACAAATTGCTAAACAACCGAGATGTAGATGTGAATAAAGTTCTTCTTTCACTTTAGAAGACATATTGATGGTATCTGATTGGGCTCCAGGCGTGAGGTAATACATTTATAGGCAAATAAATGTTTCCCTCGCGTTGCTACAGGTTTACTGCCGACGAGTAAGAGAGCGAATCGTAAAGAAGGCTCCGTTTATATCATCTAGGTTTTCAGGATTGGAAATTATGATTCAAAAGATGTTTATTTTGGCGAGACTTGAATAAAGTGAGGAATATCGTGATTAAAGATGTTTCGTGACAAATGAACATGGAATCTTTAACTTTTGCTAACCTGTCGCCCTCAGTTGTGTCTAAAATTCTGTTAACAACTATCACTTTGGGCCCATCGAATTATAGCTGAATGAAACGAATTTTTGATGCCGTAGGTGTTTCACCTTTATTATTTGAATGGCATCATCAAGTTCTGAAATACTTGCATATTTGTGTTAACAGCATTTTATTTAATACAGGATGTTCAGAAATTCCTGTTGCCAAATTCTAGGACTTGTAGAGGGGAGTGAGTACATAGTATTTTGGATAGGATCCCATGTTTGGATCGTCCTACGACGGTTTCAATGCAGATGTGTAACATGTCCGCGCCTGCTGATAGGAAGAGAAAAGTCTCAGAGTTGCTTGTCCTGGTATGCAATGGCGTGGACAGGATGACATTTACGGGCTCAGACGGTCACCAGATGTGGGGTCGTACGCAAAGTTTAATTTACGAGACGCCTGTATAGACAGAGGAAGACCTGATGACACGAAACCTGCCCGCTGCTCTAAAAAATGAACAGACGACACCAGGTGGGATGGAGAGCGTCGAGCAGAACAAGCTTCGTAGCTACAAGGTCTGTAACAACGCTAGCGGTCCCCACAGCGAGCTGCAGTGTAATGCATCATTACTGTTCTGTACGTGCAGTATGCTGGGTTCCTTTTTGTTTTGAAATAATATAAACACGTAATGTTTAAGTGTTAATACAAACAAATGTGCTTAAGTTATAAATGGATGTTTCGTTATCGAATTGTTGCCCTAATGCATCACGCTTAATTCGATTCCTCAAGCAGATATGAATGATTCCAGAATGAGATTTTCACTCTGCAGTGGAGTGTGCGCTGATATGAAACTTCCTGGCAGATAAAAACTGTGTGCCCGACCGACACTCGAACTCGGGACCTTTGCCTTTCGCGGGCAAGTGCTCTACCAACTGAGCTACCCAAGCACGACTCACGCCCGGTTCTCACAGCTTTACTTCTCCCGGGTTCGAGTCTCGGTCGGGCACACAGTTTTAATTTGCCAGGAAGTTTCAGATATGAATGAGTTAAACACCTGAATAGGAACCGTCGTAGAACGGAAATAGTACGTTTCCGGACATGGGTTCCTGTTCAAAATATTATGTACCCACTTCCCTATACAAGTCCCACAAATTTGTGACGGGAATTCCCGAAGTCCCGGTCTATTGGTCATTGTACATTGAGGTTATAAAAGGTTATGGCACTTCTTAATTTTCTATGGCGTCATAATACTTTACACTTCTACCTAAAAATTTCATAGATGCTGCCCTACATGTGTTGCTCCGGATTTATATTCTATCTGTCATCGTACTTATTTCCATACGACATTTTATTTGCACAGAACTAGGAAATGACCACTCACTTTCTTCGTGTTATATTTTGGATGTTGTTGGTGTTGCCAGCTGTAGAGTGTGTGTTTTTAGTATTTTGTGTGTGTGAAATGATACTTTTTTTGGTATGGTTAGGGGTATGTACCCTTACTGTTTTTATAGTTCTTTCTTATTTCAGGCCACTGGAAAGGCCGTCAAATAATAAAGGCGAAACGCGTACGGCACGAAAAATTCGTTGTATTTAGTTGTAATCGGACGCATAAAAAGTGGTAATTTGTAACATAATACGAATCGTTCGAAGAAGTGTGATAAGAAATTTTTCGGGAGCGAGCTAACAGTTCCTAACACGGCCGTTCTACGTAACCGGCAGCTGTTCCCAAAGTTTGCGCAGAGTTTTTAAACGGGACCGAGCTCGGTCAACAGATGCTTAAGAGTTGCAACACGCGGCGCTGCTTCCACGGGTTATTAGCGGCGAATTAGAGGCCACATTGTCACGGCCTACGTTGCACGGCCGTTCATTAGGGCGCGCTTAGCGCTCGGCCGCGCTCCCCGCCACTTTGCTGGGTCAATATCTGCGCACCGCGGCCGCCTCACCTGCTGCTGGCGGACTACTTCTCTCAGCCCTCTGGCTCAGCCGAATTACTGATCTCGTGAAACCACCCGCACACACACACGTGGAACACGCTAATTTTCTCTCCTGTGTCAGCTAATTCGGTGATGTGATCTTAAGAAATACAGCGTGTATCAAAAAGAATGATCAGATTTAAAAAAAATCATAACTTATGTTATTTGAAATATGTGCGTGAACAACGTACTGTTAGCAGCAGTGTGCGCCGACTTCAGTTCTAGTAAAAATGGCGCCAACATCAGAAAGCGTTTTGAGTTCTCCGTTTTGCGCAGTGCGGGTCAGTAATAAATGTCCAGCGTGACTTTCGGAGTAGGTATGGTATGGATCCTCCTACAGCACAGAGCTTTAGACGATGGCATGAATAATACCGAGAAACAGGTTGTCTGTGTAAAGGCAAGTCGCCGGGCCGTCCCCGAGTGTCTGACACAGACGTCGAACGCATCCACCATAGTTTCATAAGGAATCCGCAGAAATCCGTTCGGCGTGCACCTCGATAGCTTAGCATGACCCCGGTGTCCGTCTCGCGTGTGTTGCGTTGACGTTTACACGTGAAACCATAAAAAATTCAGCTACTGCAACCTCTTCGTGAAGGTGACAAATAACAACGTGTGGAGTTCCGTAATTTCGTTCTTGGCAAGATGGAGGATGACAGTTTTCTTCCTCGCTTAGTGTTTAGTGACGAGGCAACATGCCATTTAAATGGAAAGGCGAACCGTCATAATGTGAGAATATGGGGTACGGAACAACCTGATGAAGTTGTACAACATGAGAGGGACTCTCCAAAATTTAATGTTTTGCGCAGTTTCACGGGAAAAGGTGTATGGTCCATTTTTCTTAGCCGAGAACACTATTACAGGAATCACATATCTCGATATGCTTGAGAATTTTTTTTTTTTTTTTTCCAGAGCACGGAGTGGCCGTGCGATTAGAGGCGCTATGTCAAGAATTACGCAGCCCCTCCCGCTGGAGGTTGGAGTCCTCCCTCGGGCATGGGTGTCCGTGTTATTCTTAGCATAAGTTAGTTCAAGTTAGTTTAAATAGTGTGGAAGTCTATGGATCGATGGCCTCAGCAGTTTGGTCCCCTTGGGAATTCACACACATTTGAACAGTTTTCTTTTCCCACAGCTGGAGACTGATTCGAACGACTTCATTTACCAACAGGATGGGACACCGCCATACTGACATCTGGAAAAGTGGGAATTTTTAAATCAAAGGATTACTGAACGATGGATCGGTTGCACTGGACCAAATGATTCAGCCTTAAATTGCTGGCCTCCAAGGTCACTGGACTTGAATGTATGTGATTATTTCTTGTGAGGGGTATAGAAAAGACTATGTTTGTATGCCTCCGTTGCTAACAACAATGAATGAACTGAAACATCGCATAGCAGCAGGTATGGAAGCTGTAACTCAAGATGTGCTCGCCGCAGTGTGGGAAGAATCTTAATATCGCATTAACATATGCCGTGCATCTCAAGGGGGGCATATTGCACATATGAAAAGGTATGAAAAATCTTTGAGTTTCTCTTTCATCAAAAAACAAAATTCATTGTATATGTTTATTAGCTTCAGAAATATAGCTGTGCCAAATCGGATAATTCTTTTTGATACACCCTGTACATCGACCACTACAACACTGTAAAAGAGAAGATTTTTCCACGCAGGTCCCAGTGTTCTCCATACTTAGAACAAATTCTTTTGAAGTTTGAGAATCTTGTATTTTAATCAGTTTCGTATTATGGATTTCAAATGAATTATGGCTTGTTGCTTCATTTAAGTTCTACTTCAGATTAGAATTGAAATGGTTTAGCAAATTAGGAAAACCTTTCTTCGCCAGAGGCTGTAACAAGATCGAACATGTAATTTCTGCACCCTAAAATAACATCTGGAGTTGTTAGAGAGGTAACTTTGGAGACGAGGCCCTACGTGGTGTCTCAGTTCGTTCCGTGTCCACGTAGTAAGCGCGAAAGGGTCGCCGAGGTGTTCAGCGGCAGGCGCTGCAAGCGCTGCAAGAGAGGCGTTCTCCATCGCGGTATGGCATACCGTACTGATAAAGTTACGAGAGCGTACGTTCCTAGAAGAGTCAACCAATGTATTGCTTCCTTATAGGTGTATCCCGCGAAATGCACGTGAGGATAAAAGCAGACAGATTGGAGCATATCATCAATCGTTCTTCACGCAAGCATACGCGACTGGAACAGGAAAACAGGGAAGTGACGTATTCAATGTACCCTTCGTCAAACACAGTAAGGTGGTTGCGAAGTATCGATGTATATGTAGAAATCCAACGTTTTACATAAATACCGCACTTAGCACAAAAAAATTAAAAATCAAGTGAAGTACTCAATGATAATAAAACACGTTTTAGTTTATGTTCGGCGGGGGGAGGGGGACGGGGCGTCATTTATTGATTCTGTCTGCTTTGTTACATTTATGAGCCTACCGCTTCATGTAGCCTACGACTAGCACTAAAACATACCTTCCTCAGTTATTTGTTTTGTATTTGAATCTCTGTCTTACTCTACAGTTTTTCCCGTCTTTCGTTCCTTGTGGTGCCATAAAAATTAACACCCAATGCTTTAACTCATATCTTTTCCTGGAAGATTCCACAGAGGACCTCCTCTTTACTTATACTATCAGCGCACTTAATTTTTAGCGTCCTTCTGTAGCACCGTATCTCAAACGCTTCGATTTTCTTTTTTTCAGTTTTCTCATGGTCCGTGATTCACTACAATACAATGCTGTGCTCCGGACGCACATTCTCAGAAAGTTCGTCCTCAAGTTGAGGCCATTATTTCTCTTGAAAAGGAATTTAGCAATAATGTAAGGAAACGATACATGTGGTGCTACAGAAGAGACAAATGGCAAGTCAGAGTACAGTGTTTTTTTTTTCAGGAATGTTATTTTATTGAGGTCTAGGCAGTCAGTTCTCGCTTGCTGAGCCACGGTGGGAAACAAAAATGATCTGCCCCTTTGTTGAGATGCGTGTACACTGCCGGTAGGTCTAGAAATTAGACTACATAATTTCTTCTCTCAGAACACTGCGTTGTTCTTATCCTCGGTATGAAGACTGGTGAATTATTATATACAGCGCGAAGCTAGCAATGAGTGTTCGTGTATAGGCAGTCGGGGAGGTGTTACCATCTGAGTTCTAGATCCGCCGATAATATCCTCGGAGTGCGGTCGTGACAACATCCAACGGACACCAGCTACATCCTAGAGTGAAGAAAACACATGTTTGCTTGAAGCATCATCAAAACTGCACAATACAAATTTTGCTACTTCATTTTTCTCTTTTCTGTGAGGTGAACAACCTGCCAAGCACTTTGACTATCTTCGAAAATTAAACCAACAACTTTTAGCTGTGTGTTATCGATTACCTAACAGTTTCTCGTCTCTTCAAGTACATAGTGTGTAACTGACGTGAAAGAAAGATCACCTTAATTTCAATAGTATCTGTCGCCTTGTCTGTGATATGAAACAGATGTATGCAGTGACACGATGGACTAAACTAAACTTGGCGATCTGGCTTTGATGACCACCTGATGCTAATGACGATATTTGGTTTGTGGCGCGCTCAACTGCTAGGTTATCAGTGCCAGAACCAATTCCCAATCTTTTCACTGTCGCGTCTCACCACTTTCCCGAGTGGTGATGAGTACAACACAAACACCCAGTCCACGGGCAGAGAAAGTACCCGAACCGGATGACCATGTGATGGCGCCAAAATGAAACCACCTATTAGTGTATGTACGCTCTGTGGTGAGTTTATTAGATAGAAAACGATAGCTGACTGGGACAAGGAGGGATGAAGAAAGAGTTCGAAAGCATCTCTAAGAAAATCTCCAGACGTTCACCAGAAGATTTCAAGGGAGAAGGAAATCTCAGTGTAAACGGTCACCCGGAATTTCATCTACACTTTTTCGGCATTATAGGGGGTGGTCAATATAGCGTGACTCCGATGCGCACCGACATATAGGCAAGGGATTAGTGTGGTATTCGTGTCTTTCCGACGTGCATGCGGTAACTGCGGAAACGTGAACTATGTCGACCTTATTACCAAATGGGTCCAAACAGCTGCAACGTGCTGTTCTTACTTTCTTGCTGCCGAAGGACAAACGCCGGTAGACACCCATCGGAGAATGAAGAATGCGTACGGGGCAACAAGTGTATCGAAAACCACCATTGTGGAGTAGAGCGCCAAGAGGCTCTGCTGATGCACGATGACGAGAGTCTCCATGTAGCAAATGTGATAGCGCAGAAGCTACGCCGGCTGGGGTGGCCGAGCGGTTCTAGGCGCTACAGTCTGGAACCGCGCGACTACTACGGTCGCAGGTTCGAATCCTGCCTCGGGCATGGATGTGTGTGATGTCCTTAGGTTAGTTAGGTTTAAGTAGTTCTAAGTTCTAGGGGACTGATGACCTCAGCTGTTAAGTCCCGTAGTGCTCAGAGCCATTTGAACCATTTGAGCAGAAGCTACGCCAGCTCAAGTCGGAGACATTCGAGCACCCGGCCTATAATTCTAATCTGTAGCCTTATGGCAGATAACTGTGGATGATGACGTCCGCTGCAGTGGTACATGTAGTTGCAGAGGTATAGAAAATAATATTAACTGTTGATGATAGCAAGCAAGTATGTATAAAGTTATTGTTTAAATCGCCTGCGACAAACGCGAATAAATAAATAAATATCTCCAACTTTCTTTATAATCTGTGTCACAGAGTCCGGTCTCCAATTTGAATTAGATACACTTTTCTTCACTGTGTTGTTCTGACCGTGGTATACGAGTATTCCATCTTGCAGCCACTTTAGCCACTCTTTTTCCAGAACGACACTCGTATACGCAGACCTCGGCAATGATACCTCACCCCCTTGCACTTTTACTCTACGATTTTTTCTTTCACATTCTTCATTGCATTCGTAATATACATATTAAAAGCTGCGTCCCAGAAACACGTAATTTCTTTATTCTCGCATTTGATTTTCTGTTTTAATTATTCTCATTTGGTATTTTACAATATGGTATATAAAGGTCTGTCACTGAAAGAAATTCTGAATTTCTTGGTACACGTTGCATGGTCGAAGACTATACAGTTCACAAATACTATGGATGTGTTCCGCAACTTTTCAAAATGGTAAGTCTTCTATACCTAAACATAAGCTCAAAACCACCTATGTGAGCTGTCGACTATTTTTGAAGAGAAACTGATAATTCATTGTTGCTTTACTTTTCTTCCTTCGTTCTGTTCTTTGAATCAAAAGTCCGAAAGCGTAAAATGTGCATTTGATCCTGCGAAGTTCATATATCTGTTTGCTGGTGTTGGCTTTGCCAGTCTCAGAGTAAAGCTTCTCTGAAAATTTGGAGATAAAGGCCTTGTTTCACATACTTTGGAAGTCCGACTGAATAATCATCCGATTTTCCTAATTACCTAACGTGGATGTGGTTCTCTGTAAAAACAGAAATCGCGGCAGTGAATCGCTTGCTTCTTGCTCCTATATCGCGCTGTTACATGGTTCAGCCCACTCATTCAATCTTGCACTTAACTCGTTCTGTGCCTTTGTTTTTCTTCCTGGAAGCAATAATGAATTGCAGTTGTGATATTCGCACCTTTCCTTCTCAGCGCCTAAAAAATTGCGCAAATGAGAGTACGTGGTAAAGTTTTGTTTAAGGTATGAGAAGCAGGAAGCATCGCAGAATTCATGCAGTCATTTTTTAAATACAAAATCTGGGAATGTGAACCAGATGAATGAGCGTGTATGATTTCAAAAGTCGCCACGACAGTGCTTACGGATCTAAAGGAAATATACGTATGCAGGTATCCAGTCAGATTACAATTTTTAATTACGCATCGTCTAAATAACCGCTTTCCTTCTGAACTTTCTTATTAAAATGGAGTCTCCATACTGGTCTCCGAACGTAGGTGCGTAATCGCCTATCATCTGAGTTCATGTCACGAGGACAAACAAGTTGGAAATAGTACAGCCAAGTTGCATGACGAAGTGTTTTTGAAAACGTTGGTAAGTTTATTTGTCCACTTCGTTTGTATTCAACATTTTGCCTACGACGTCCTTAGAACTGCGTGACAACAAAATTAAAGAATGTAACATCGATTTTTTCGATCTAGTGTTTTATGTTGACGTGATAATTTGCAGGTACTGGTTTGTTCGTTAAGAGTTATTATCATTTACTCCCTGATGTCTTTTGTAATTTACGTTAAATTGTAAAATTTCGTTTGTGATCAGTTTATTCAAAGGATATTTTTCTCTCTTCTTATAATTGAAAAAGAGATTCTGTTTGATTTCATTTTAATTACGACAAGTTCCAGTAACTGCTAAAATGTTGTGGAGAAGGTGAACCAGAAACAGCGTCTTATTGACAGAACGCTTAGAAGATGCTACAAATCCGCTAACACTTCGTTTTTGCGTTCTATTCTGGAGTATTGTTGGTCTGCGTGGGATCGTTATCGGATAGGATTGAGAAACGACATCAAAAAACCTCAAAGAAGGGCCAGTAATTTTGTGTTATCACACGAATTATAAGAGAGAGTATCACGCATAAGGTAAGCGAGTTGGGCTGGCGATCATTAAAAACACAGGAGTTTTCCATTGCGCTTAAATTCTTCCACGAAATTACAATCACTAAATTCCTTCTCTGAAAGCCAAAACATTTTGTTTACTCTTTGGATATAGGTTCCTCTTTTATACAAAACAGTTTTTTCTTTCTTATCCAAACATTTCTCGGCATCTCTGTGCCATCGTCAGTGGATTTTGTTTGTTGAACACCTGTAAAAAGTGAACATATTTTAGGCTGTGACCGGTCTAACAAATGAAGACTAAAGACAGGTTTTGTTCTTACCTTGATTTTATATTACATGATTTTGTAGGACCATCTGTACGGTGTTCTGCCTTGATAGCTTGTCATCTGCACACAAAACGATGTAAATGTGAATTTTATCGGCGAGTTAACACATCCCTTGAATTTTAAAATCTTGATTTTGGTGTGGCAAATTTTTTTGCCTATCTATTTATTATTATTCACGTTTTGTTGTGACTGATTCTTCTTCATTCGCGTTCTGAGGGCAATGTACACACATATTAAACGTTCTTTGTGTAATTTCGGTTTTTCAGATGCCTTGTCACTTCGCAAAAGTTATTTAACACATTAACGAAACTTTACAGAAAAGGCAACACGAACAGCTAAAGGAGATTACACACACAAACACACACACACACACACACACACACACACACACACACACACACACACACACAAACTCGCGTGCGCGAAAAAAAGCACACACCCGCACGCACCAACAGACACACACAGAAATAGAGATAAAAGTAAACAAAATTCAAATTCGACGCCAAACTCACTCGGGAACAAATGAACGCCGATGGAGTTATCGCACAACAGCATTGTGTATACCGCGTTTCGCGAAGTGAGAAAGCGTTTGAAAAACCGAAATTACACGAAGTACATTTAATATGTGTGTACAATGCCCTCAGAACGCGAAAGAAGAAGGATCAGTCACATCAAAACGTGAGTAATAACAAATATAGACGCAAAACGTTTTGCCACACCAAAATCACGTTTTTAAAACTGAAAGGATGTGTTAAATGGCGGATAAAATTCGCATTTACATCGTCTGGTTTACACACAAGCTATCAATGCAAGACACAATACAGATTGTCCTGCAAAACCGCGTAATGGAAAATCAAGATAAGAACAAAAACGAACAAAAACTGTCTGTAGGCCTCATTTTGTTAGACCAGCTACAACCTAAAATACGTTCACTTTTTACTGTTTTTCAACAAACAAAATCCACTAGTGATAGCACAGAGGTGTCAAAACATGTTGGGGTAGCAAGAAAAAATGTTGCTTTGCATAAAGGACGAAACCTGCGTCCAAGTTTAATTCCAAACACGAAAAAATACTACAAGGGCTGCAGATCCAAAAGATATTTTGTTTACCCTCACCTAAATAGGGAGAAACACCCACAGTGGTAAAATAAGAGACTTCAGAACTCGCAAGAAAACATTTAGATGTTCATTTCTATTAAAGAGTGTAATGATGGAAAAACTGGAAGTGGTTCTATTGAACCATTTACCATTCACTTAAGTGTTAGTTGAAGGGTAATCATGTACTTGTAGACGTAGATATCTAGATGGATGTGGTGTAATATAACAAGGTGTGTATAAGGCCGTCTAAATACAAGTTCAGCCTTGATGTCGGTCGTAGAAAAAATTAATAATTATATAAAAGAAGCTCGTTCAGGCAAGGCAAGGCTTGTGAAACTGGCATCCATGTCCAGGTCTAATCCTCTTTCCGCATTGTCAGCCGTTGCCTAGCACGTCGATCAGGTTTATGTGATTCCTCGCACCAAAACGTTTCTCTCTAGCAGATGAGGAAATGGTTTCTCTTCTTGCGCCTAACGCACAGGCATTTACAATATACAAATAGACACAGAATTATATTTAGACGATTCGTACGCAAATGCCGAATACGATTGTGAAGCCATCCATCTTATGCTAAAATGGCTAGACGATTAATATTTACCTACCGGGAGCTAAGACTAATGCAAAATCCAGATAGTCAAGTCTAGGTTCTAAAACCGCCGGAAGAACGCGTAAAAGGTTGAGAGATAAATAAAATTTGTTGCTGTTTTTTGTCATCATCTCGTAATTTTTGTAAGGCTGTCTGATTTCCAATGGAAATGTTGCGAAGCGGCTGTGAGTTCCGCGCAAGTTACTTGCGGTGAGTGGGTTGAGCGGCGCTGTGTCGTGGTGTCTTTTGCTTAGCCGCGGGCGGTGGGGCGTCTCTCGTCAGCGGGGGCTGTGGCGTGTGCGCTGCTTTTCGCCGTCCCTCGCGTGACCCCAGCTGGACTGCGTGTGTACACACGCTCTGCACACAGGGGGACGCTGCAGGCCAGATAATTACTTACGTACGTGTTCAGTGCGCTGTGGCTGTGCGTACAATATATGTCGTTACGATGCCCCGTCTGTCGTCAGTTTTACACGAGCGCCCAACACACGATTCGCTTTTGTGTGTGGCCACTTGCCGCTAAGTATATGAAACTATACAGAGTTCACGCAATATTGGCTTTGGATGCACTCAATACATATTTGCGCGTACACACACACACACACACACACACACACACACACACACACACACACACAGACGCAAACACTGATATATGTACTCAAGCAAAGAAACACATACGGACGCTCCTCGTCCAGTATTCGTTCCAAGCAAAGAATTCGTCCTTAGTGTGGTAGGAATAATCAGGAACAGGTGACTGATACACTCATATAAATCTGATATCGCTCATGAATAGCTCACTTGTGAACACTATGTCTTAAACAAACCCGTAATGTTCGGATACAGCGTTAGTAGTGTCCTGCTTGTCACAGTCACGTCGTTGAAATATCTGGGGGGTAACGTGGCGAAGCGATATGAAATGGAGCGAGCGTGTCATGGACTGTGCGGCTGGTCTCGGCGGAGGTTCCAGTTCTCCCTCGGGCATGGGTGTGTGTGTTTGTCTTTAGGATAATTTAGGTTAAGTAGTGTTTAAGCTTAGGGACTGATGACCTTAGCAGTGAAGTCCCATAAGATTTCAAACACATTTCATTTTTGGAGCGAGTGTGTGAGGATTGTGGTAAGGAAAGCTAAGGGTCGACTTCGGTTTATTGGGAGAATTCTGAGAAAGTGTGATTCATCTGTGTAGGGGACTGCGTATAGGACGCCGGTGCGACCTAATTCTTGAGTGCTGCTCGAGTGTTTGGGATCCGTACTGTGATAAACCTTTTGCATTTCCTTTATGTTTTCGTCTTCCTTAAAGGCAAAGAGACAAGATGAAGCGGTAGCCCATCATAGAGCCTATGCCTACCGTCATGTATTTTTTGACTTTCAGTTGTTAATAAACAGAGGATTTTTTCTGGTACCGGTAGGAGGAAGGAGGGATTCGCGCTCAGCTAGTGAAAGAGTGAGAAGCACGTCAATTTTTTAGCGAGTAATTGTAGACCGCCATTTTGGGGTCGCTATGAATAAGTGAGGAGTGTGGATTTCATATGTGCACCGTTTAGAAAAATACAGTATTGTTTTATTAACAGAAAGGTCGTGTGAGTTGTTATTTCAAATAGTACAATAATTACAATAACTGAAGCCCACCTGTGTACTTTGGAAAATTACGAAGATCCGATAAGCTTAATAGGAACACGGTCAAGACTTCAAAGGTGAACGCGGCGACCAAACGTAGTATTATAAAGAATGGTAAGCACAAATCTACAGCGGAGAAAGAAACTACTCCGCCCTGCAAAATAATATGAACTAATACGGACTTATTTCCAGGCATAGCTCAGCTTATTGTGCCTGTCATTCACGCTGAAAAATTAATCTCATTAATTCAATATATTTTAAAAAGCCACGCATTTTATTATCATCTATTCCATTATTTTATTATACTATAGTACCAGGTCGGATTCAAGGAAGACATCGGAGCAATTCAGAGGCTGGCTGCTAGGATGTTTTATTGTATTGTATGTGAACCGGGGACCTAGAAACGACGGAGAGGCTCCGTCCCCGCCACAGCCGCAGTGGTCCACAACCCCACGACGACTACCGCAGTCCACTTCACCCCTCCGCCGCCCCACACCGAACCCAGGGTTATTGTGCGGTTCGGCCCCCGCTGGACCCCCCAGGGAACGTCTCACACCAGACGAGTGTAGTCCCTATGTTTCCGTGGTAGAGTAATGGTGGTGTACGCGTACGTGGAGCACTTGTTTGCACAGCAATCGCCCACATAGTATAGCTGAGGCGGAATAAGGGGAACCAGCCCGCATTCGCCGAGGCAGACAGAAAACAGCCTAAAAACCATCCGCAGACTGGCCGGTTCACCGGACCTCGACACAAGTCCGCCGGGCGGATTCGTGCCGGGGACCAGGCGCTCCTTCCCACCCGGAAAGCCGTGCGTTAGACCACACGGCCAACCGGGCGGGCTGCTAGGATGTTACTGGTAAGTTCGAACAACGTGGAAGTGTTACGGACGTGCTTCGGGAACTCAAGTACGAATCCCTGCAGGGAAGGGACATTCTTTTCGACGACCACTGTAGGGAAAATTTAGAGAACCGGCATTTGAAGCAGACTGCAGAGAGGTCTTACTGCCTCCAACACGCATTACGCGTAAGGACCGCGAAGATAAGATACGAGAAATTAGGGCTCATATGGAGGCGTATAGATAGTCGCTTTTCCCTCGCTCTATTTGAGAGGGAATCAGGAAAGGAAATGACTAGCCGCACTGTGGGTTACGGAGTATCTATGTGAATGTAGATGTAGATATATTCTATAAGCCAGTCATATGCTATTCATACTAACTGGCTAACCTAGAGTTGTCAGAGAGCAGCCAGTTATACAACAATATCGGGAACTTATAGCTGGCAGGCGTTCTGCGGCGAAAACAACCACTGGTATGAAAGCCGACTCTGAAATTGACCAACAGAATAGATTTATCTGACGTTTCTGCTATTCAGAGTCGTCATCACATTACATACAAGCATTAGAAATACGCCTGTTCCGTCTTCACAAGGTTTATGTTTACCTTTTCCTTCATCGATCTGTGTCCTACCTTGATTCCAGGTTCAAGGTTTTCTTGGGGAGTGGTTCATCTCTCATTCTGTGTTTACGTGTTTCGTCCTCTCTCTGCATTCAGTTATTTCCTCAGTAATAGCATGCCCATTCAACTCATTGTGAACATCTTCATTTTTATTAAACTTCTTTTTGTGCAAGCCCTATAATATACCCAAGAATCTCATCTCTGTTGCTTCTGTTTGGCTTTCTTTTCATTTAGGCAACTCTCTCGTCCATAGAGTAATGACGGTAATGCCATAGTGTTTTTACTTTACCGTGAAAAAATATGTTATGTTCACGTTGTCGTTAATGCACGCTGGTGTCGTTAAGGCACGCTGAGAGTTTACTCGGTTTTGTTAAGTACCATAAAGGCTATCTCCTGTAGCAGAAAGGCCTTCTTTTTTAAAATTATCTTTCTTTCTATAGGCGAATCATTTAAATTATAGTAAAATGGAATGGCCGGTATGCAAACCGAGACCAGATTCACAGCGGCCTGCAGGTCACGCCATTGTACTAGAGCGAGGCTTTCACTGCTGGAGTCCATTTCATTACAAGTCTTCCGGGTGCGTGGGCGCGTAATATGTGATAAAACAGCCGACGTCTCGTCTACTAATGCAAGATACGTTACAGAGGGGTGAATTCATTGAACGGAACTTTGAACTACTGAAGGGCGTCTTGCTTTGCTAAATTTATAAGCTCACCTGACAGTGGAGTGATTTATTGCGCAGTTATCTAATCTGTAAATAAAGCGTTTATGCCTCTTTACTGTTTGTGATATACAGTAGTGAATAGAAAGTTTATATGATACACTTCGTAATAACAAACCACCAGTTTAACAAGTCATGGTTGCGAAATACTGACAAGTAAACATGGGATCTAAAATGCGTATCTTAACAACTATGAACAATTCCTCATCGTCGATACTGTGAAACAATTCTCTTGTACTGCTAGTTCTTTGCTTTCGGTATTTTGAGAGGTGGCCATATGGACCAAAATAAGAAAAATAGTCTAGTAACCATGGGTTCTAAAGCGCATACCTTAAGAACTTAAGAACCTTGTTCATCTTCGCTACTGTGAAATTTCTCTCTTCTATTGAACAAGTGAATTTTAGAGCCCATGGTAACTAGGCGATTTTTTCTTGTTTTGAATCATACTACCTCTTCCACAATATAGAAGGCAAAGAGCTTGCAGTAGAAGATCTTCATTTCACAGTACCTTAGAAGAAAGAATCCTCATAGATCTTAAGATATGCATTTTAGATCCCACGTTTACAAGACTTTTATGCTTCGAATTATCGGTCCTGTCATACCCATGAATAATGGACATTCCTCTCTGGATTCACAATATACAGAAGAATAGAAAAACTGGTAGAAGCCAAGTCCAGGGAAGATCTATTTAGTTCCCGTCGAAATGCAGCAATATAAGAAGCAATACTTACTGTACGACTTGTCGTAAAAGGTAGATTGCCGAACGGCAAATCTGCATTTACATAATTTGTTAATTAGGAGAAGTAATTTCTCCACTTTTGATTGGAATGCATTGTTTGAAATTTAGAGGGTAGCAGGAATAAAATCCTGGAAGTGAAAGATTATCTTCAACCTGTACAGAATCCAGATAGTAATCATGAGAGTCGAAGGACATAAAAAGCAAGCAGTAGTTGAGAAGGGAGTGAGACAGGGGTTGTAGCCTATGCCCGATGTCATTCAATCCTTGCATTGAGCAAACTGTGAAGGGAAGAAAGAAAAGTTTGGAAAGGGAATTAAACTTGACGGAGAAGAAATAAAATTATTGTCTGTGATTCAGTGAGTAAGGACAAACGACCTAAAGAGCAGTTAAACGGAATGAACAGTGTCTTGAAAAGATGAACACTGACAAAAGTAAAATAGTGATAGTGAAATATAGTCAAATTAAATCAGGCGGTGCCCAGAGAATTATGTTAGAAAATGAGACACTGAAGGAAGCAAATGAGTTTTGCTATTTGAGCAGCAAAATAAATGACGATGCTCGATGTAGAGCACATATAAAACGTAGACTGGTAATAACAAAAAAAGCCATTTTTGAAAAAGAGAAATTTATTAAACTGAATATCAATATAAGTATTAGGAATTGTTTTCTGAAGTTAGTGTGTCCTTATACTATACTGAAACGTGGATGAGAAACATGACAGACAGGAGGAGAATCAAGTCTTTTGAAATGCGAAAATACAAAAGAATGCTGAAGACTAGATGGGTACTAATGAGGCGGTACTGAAGCGAATTCGGGAGAAACGCAATTTATGCGACAACTTGATAAAAAGATGTGGTCGGTTGATAGCACACATTCTGAGGCATCAAGGAATTCGTTTGGTAATGGAGTGAAGCGTAGGTTAAAAATTGTACCTAGAGATCAAGTCTCGATTACAATAAGCAAGTGGCCTATTGCATGTCTTTCTATTCGACGTCGTTGAAGTAGTTATATAGCGACGAAGAAATCAGAAGGGCGTAGGCCAGCATGGAGAGCTGTATCAAACCAGTCTTCAGGCTGACGACGATCACAACAACAACAGCAACCACAACAGAGGATGTTCTGAAACTTGTCATATTTGTAGCAGCAGTTTAGTGAAGTAGCTAATTTGTGCAGTGCTGCAGGTAAAGCAGCCAAATGTGAGCTATTTACAGATGTAATACTTTCCCAGTGTTCGATACACGCACGCTTCCTGGTTGTTCATGTAATGGGTTTCAGGTCGTGCACTACAGTCGGATTTTATTCTTTGATTGCTACATTTGTTACTGAACTGTAACAATTAAATTTCAACCGTGTATCTACGCTGCAAAATTATTGTATCAATGAACACTTTTATTTTTTTATGCAGTCAAGAATCCTAATAGTGATGTGATGAAATGCTTAATGCGCTGGAGTAAAATGTGGGAGAATGCGGGAGCGTTTCCCTGTTAGTCCATCGTGACTGAGGTTTACAGCAAAACCAATGCAGTGAAACGTCAGAATGGTCCTTCCATAGGGCACGCCCGAATTCCTCCTCATTTCTTGTGACGATTGCTTCCAAATAACACTGATGTCGGAGAAACGTTAAACTGTAACTTTCCAACTCTTCCTTCCTATCAGCTGAGCCACAGAGCTAGAATTAATGCGATCTAAAATAAAATCATAACGAAACAACGAGGGCTAGTATAATAAAGGAGTTGCTTTACTTAAATACTTTTTCTGACGATGAGCTGAAACCGCTCTTAAAAATACCAGCTGCGCACAAAAGGCACAGACGACAACTTCACGTGCTGTAGGTCGCTGTTCGTTTTAAGATCTGATGGCAGCTGTAAAGCCGAGATTAGGCTATCTGTTTAAATAATTGTGACCAAGATCGTGAGTTCTGTTTGTTTTCATTTCTTATTATTTTTTGCGAGGAAATGAAAATACTTATCTAATAGTTCAGGAGGGGAGAAATATATCAACAATGAGTGTAGTGAAGCATATTAACATCGTACAGATCGATTGATTAGGATTATGTAAATGTTCAGTAGATGATTATCGACTTGAATCTTAACAAACGACATTAATTGACTTGCAAGACGAAAAAGAGAAATGTTTAAGGAATCCTGGAAGGAAAGAAATAAGACAGTTATTTCAGTAACAATAAAAATAAAAATAAATGCCCTTTGTTTATCTTCCACTGCGTTTGCAGATGTTAAAAGTGAACAAAGCCATCGGAAATTTCGCAATTCACTCCAGAGCAAGACAGCTGCAATGAAGAGGAAGTCGCTGCCAAGTAATGGACCAATGGCTACGCAGGCACTGGGCCGTGCTGCTTGGTCTAATTAGGCCTAACGATTGCACAGACACTTAAATTATGGAATAACATGATAATCATGGGTATAATATCTTCAATAAAGAAAACTATGGCATTACCGTCATTACTGTATGGAAGAGAGAGTTACCTAAATGAAAAGAAAACCAAACAAAGCACCAGAGAGAAGATTCTTGGGGAGAGTATAGGGCTAGACAAGAAGAAATTTAATAAAGACTGAAGATGTTAAAAATGAGATAATGTGCACGCTATTAATGAGGAAAGAAATGAATGCAGGGAGGGGATGAAACCCGCATATCTTTAATAAAAAATGAACCGTACACGTAAATAACTTATGGAATTATATGTACATGATCACTGTTACACTGATTTATTTTGATGATAAGATTACAGCTTAGAGAGGTCGTATCTATGGTGCAAAACGTGCCCAGAGTATCAATGGGCTCTTTCTCGCCTAGCAGGGATCATGTTTTCGTTACATTATTGGAAGCGATGAAAAAAAATTACTGGTTCGCCGCGAAAGTAAGCCTTCAGATGAGCAGAAATCTATCTGCATTAGAGCAATAACGCATGGTAACAGAGTACAGTCCGACTTACTGGAAGAATTAGGTGCGAAGTCACTCGATCATTTCAGTTTGACTTATTATAATGCTCTCAGAATAAGCAATTGAAGGAATGATGGGGTACTTGAAAAGGTAAGTTAAAGCTTTAGAAACCGAACGCACTTTTCTAAAACTAGAAACGGATAATTACTTCAAAACATTTCTACGTTTTCTTTTACCCAAAACCAAGAGTGTTTTGTCTGTCTTTGAAAACGTGACATTGAAAACGAGATGTTGCAGGCGTACGTCTAAAAACAGTAATAAATTCTCGAGATTTTCTCCCTTCATTCTTGGAACGATACGATTCAGCAAGAACTAAGAGAGACTCTGAAAGTGGTTCAACGAACATTTAACGCAGTTAACGTGACCATTACTGGAACGAATACGAGTGACAATACTACGCAGGATGAATTTTCGGCCGTAATATGTTTAGCAGAGTGGTGCTTTTATGCAGAACATAAATGGAAAAATTTAAGTTCTGGTCTTGTGACAGGAGAGTCAACGATGATCTGAGTGGCTGATCTTGCATGCGCCAGTGAAACATGGAAAGCTCAAAAGAAGTGGTACTCATGAAATGACACTAGCTACAAACAGTCATAAATTCGAATTTTTTGTGGGGTTTAATCTTCTGTTCTCGTGAAAACTTCAGTATTTCTCTTGTTGTTGATGGTAAGTGTGGATTTGGAAAACGTTCCACATGCGTTGCTTAGCAGCCGGTCGCGTGGCGAAAAAATACAGTAAGATTTCAGTCTGTTTCAACTTTTACACTGCGAAGTTCATTTGTCGATGAAAGTAGAAGACGTTACGTGCAATAAAAACGCGAATTAATGTTGAAACCTTTAAATGGGATGAAAGAATTTACATGACTTACTGATTTTTATGTCGGATATCCCCATTGTAACAATGTAGCTATTACAATGGAATTAATGGATTGGATCGTAAGCTTCGATATACAAAAAGCAAATAAAACATAGACGTGCAAAGCGGAAACGTCCACTTCCATTAGTGTAATTTAGTACCAATTAACAAGCTTCCGTGAGTTGTACCAGCTGCTTTTTGAGATACTACTGTGCAAACATGTAGTCTAAACAGTAATGTACGTCTCGACGACGAAAGTCACCTAAAGAACGCGGAAGATCTGCCCACACCATCCGATAGCTTTATCTCGAAACGTTAGGATACGAGCAAATAAGCTACATGTGTACTTTACTTCGCGTCTCTGCTCGTGATAAATAAGAGCGAAGATCTTCGTAGACAATAGCGCGCTAATCGGTCTGTTGTCGCCTTCGCGGGTGTCGACGTTGATGAGAGCAGTGCTGATCGCCGTTGTCTTTTCTTACTTAATTAAAATCTCTTCAGATACGTTTCTGGATTAAATTTTAGTGCAATTACGAAACTTTCTGGCGATTACGTCTTAAATTGTCAGTTTTATCTTTGTTCTACAGGAGACAGTTGATATAATTGGGTCGAACGCCCATCCTACAATACTGTTCAACAGTTCATTGAAAAGACGCGTGCTATCCATCCAAGAATATTGTTCTAGTGCGTGGAATCGCTACGAATTAGGAGTGACAATGGGTACTGTACTTATACAAAGAAAGGCAATATGGATGCTGACAGGTTCGTTTGACACAAGGAAGAGCGTCATGCAGATGCTGGGAAAACTGTGCCGGCGGACGCTTTGAAATCGGACACAGATTATCCCCTGAAAGCCTGTTTACAAACGCTCGAGAACTAGCTGTAAGTAAGGAACGTAGAAATGTACTCAAACCCTCTACACATCGCTGCCGGAAGGATCGCGAAATCAAGGCTAGACTAGGTACAGCGTCCGCAGTGACATTTAAGCATTCTTGTAGCTCTCCACACGTGAATTGGACGGGAAGAAGCCTTCAAAGGTACCCTCTGTCGTGCACTTCACATTGGTTTGCAGAGTACTGATGTAGTAATTTTCCGCGACACTGGCCACTTCAATATCAAATTACTCCAGACTGGCTGCGAAAAATTCTCAATGAGTCCATCTCAGAAAATACACTGTCATAAGAAACTTTGTTGAGCCATCGACATGTTACTTTATGAATTGTTGACGTTGCGGAAATCTTTATATCAAAATATCTACAGCTTGACATCTCCAATGCAACTTTTGTGCGCAACTGTTCTAGTCATTAAAAAAGAAAAGAGCCAGAGAGTACTAACGGAATCTTTTAGCTTAGCATTCATAAATATATTAAAAAGTGTACTCTAATCTATTGCCGGCCGAAGTGGCCGTGCGGTTCTGGCGCTGCAGTCTGGAACCGCAGGACCGCTACGGTCGCAGGTTCGAATCCTGCCTCGGGCATGGATGTGTGTGATGTCCTTAGGTTAGTTAGGTTTAAGTAGTTCTAAGTTCTAGGGGACTAATGACCTCAGAAGTTGAGTCCCATTGTGCTCAGAGCCATTTTTTTCTAATCTATTGTTACGTTATTCTGTTTACAATCAAAAGAGGCATGAAACGAAAAGAAAAAAGCTACTCATGTAATAAACGAGACTGACTGCCGCTCAAAGCGCGCGTTCCGGCCACATCGTCCCCACTTGACCCTCTTCACATGTCCTATCATTTTGTGTTTCAGTAATAATTTTGCAAGCACAGATGCAGTACCATAGATCTCTTTAGTATTATCTGGACGTGAAACCTGCCAACGGAGGGAATTTGGCCGAAAAAGTGCCCAAACTCGTAAAGGTGCTTTGTTTATTTATTATTCTTTTTAAAGAGCCGGTTTGTCAAGCTTGTGCTCGGTGTCTCGCCGGTAGGATCTAGTAATTCAACAGTTTGTTCTACGTCCTAGGTACTGAAATTGTTTTCTTGAGATCACCTTAGTTTCAGGAAAACGAAATTCCTTATTTTATTATTAGAGTATAACTCTTTTTTTGTTTTTGTTTTCGTACTTGCCTCATCGCTTGGCACATTCTAACGCTGTCTGTACGAAAGAGAGGAGCTTTAGCTGACAACTCGAAGAGAACTGACTGCTAAACAGAAAAACCCAGAAATCCGCGCGCTTCTTCTGTCGCAGGGTTATGTGGACGATTACTCGTATGATCATTATGTTAGGGCTAAGTTCTTTACGTCTTTGTCACGTCAGGCAGTAAAGAGGAACAGAAAATGGTGATTATGCAAGTAGCACCGGACCATGGCTGCCGCAACGCGATTTCCTCAATACTAAAATGGAGCACGATCATATGTGTGGCAGTGGATGTACATACCACTTCTTTTAACGCTCTGCAAATGCAATGAGTGGCATGGTTTACTTTTCCTTTTAAGTGAAAAAGCGTTATTGATAAATAAGTACAAATCAACAAGCGATAATTTCTATATTTTGTTTGACACTCCGGTAAATCGGCAGGAAAATTGCGACAGGTATCGCAGAATTTTAAGACCGGTATGATTCCGTTTCCTGTCGTTACAACAGCTAGGAAGAAACCGTCTTATCAACAGTACTTTCGGTGTAATGATATGCAGCTCTGAGAGTTCTGTCTGAAGAACTAGGTTAACGTTCACTGTGTGTAGACTTTTAGCTGCTGTGTCATGTGTGTGTGTCTATGATATCTTTTTTCTTTTTTTTTTCAGAAGAACTGGCAGCGGTAGCGGTGTAAGCGTCTGTATACTAAAATCATCACACTTTCGTAAATAAAAGCGAAGCGCGTGAAGGGCAAGTTAATTTCGGCGTGTTCAGGTGAGGGACAGGTGAACCCAAATAAACGTAACGAATTACAAACCTAGTAACCGATGAATGAGGCCCTAAACATACAGCTTTTATACTCCCTGTAGTTCTCTGAATGTACAGTAGGTTCCACCAAAAAGTCATGAAAGTCGATTCTATGGGAAGTAACGTGGAGTTTAAAGGTCCAACATTTAATTCAGAAAAACGGTAAGCTGTCTACCATGACGAACTGGTACTATTTGCTAATTCCTGCAACCGGCGAGTAGCCCATATAATACAATGGGCGGTACAAGTATTGGTCTCCAGGTGTACACTGATCGAGTGTGTATTCCACGAATTATTCATTCATGCAAAACACACTTACACAGTCATACACTATTTTCAGACAATGTTAGATTTTCTAATGTAACAACTCTGGTTCCGAACAACGCATGCGAGAATGGTTTTCTGCTTTAATCAGCTGATTTTTTCAACATATTCCAGAGCGAGACTTTCCTTCACCGTATCCCAGTTTGCTGCAACTTGGCTACAAGGAGAAGCCAACAATTACGACAGATATTGCTTCATTCTGAAAACGTGCGTGTGCGAAATGGATGCACACGTCGTTCGCTCGCTAGTAACTACGAGATAACGCTAAAATAAGAATTAAAGCAACATATCGTACTACTAACTGACCGATACAAACGCACAACTTGTCCGTGGAGAATGAAGGCGCCCAAAATATTAGGCGCATCCAGGATTTTCAAGATCGCAACGCGCCATTACGTCTATGGCCGTTGGGTTTCTAACGGTAATCAAGAAGCATAGACCTAGTTTTTTACAGTCATAATTTAACAAAATTTATTTCATTTGGTTGGCCATGTGTCTCTAGAAGCTTTATAATTCTTGAGGGTATTTTTATTCTGAAATTTTTGTAGTTGCAATGACAGAACAAAAATACCCGCAAGAAAAATAACAAAATTATATATATATATGTAAAGTAAGATTAGGCGAAGTACAAGTATGTCGAGTGGGTTATTCGTAACGTAAGAGATGTTACGCCTGTTATGTCTCTGTCAAGCTGTTGATTTTCTTTAGAGTTATATGGAGATTTCAGTGTACCCACAGGCCAGGAAGTTGGAAAGCTCGATCAATTATTAGAAGATGCTTTGAAAATTTCCCTCGGACCATCTTAGATGATCGTCTTGAACACCGTCAAGCTTATTACCATCTGAGGAGAAACATAATATGTTATGTAACCGATCTTTTTCTAGACAGGGCACAAGCATATTACTGGCTACACAGGCTTCACCATGTATTTTGTTTAGTGACTGGGCGGGGGTTTGCTGTGTATTATTTTAGTACACAGTTTAAAGTCCTACGAGGAGCGCCCTCACTGAACAGTGGCAGTTCACGTAGTTTCAGCGTCAGGATCATAGAAAGAAATTTTATTTCGATAGTTACAGACAGCTACGTAAATTCAAAAAATATTAAAGAAAGACCTGAAACGTCTGAAGCACGAGGACTGGGTTTTATAGTTGTTTGCTAACAAAATTAAAGAAATATATGTGTAGTAAGATTACGTTAAGCACGAGTCACAAATGCTCACTATAACATATCTGGAGTAGTCATTTGTAACGGAAGAGAAGTTGCGCTTGTTTTAATGTCTCTGTCAAGCTGTTGAGCAGCTTCGCAGACGGTGCCTTTTATTTTCTTGTCGATTTTGACCCCAAACATAATAACGTAACAACACAATAGACCGAACTTTGTTACATAACTATGGAAGCTATGGTAAGAGATTCCGTTAATACTTTCCGGCTGTTTTCTTTGTTTAATGACGAGAAAAGGCGGGCACAAAAGTTGATTGCCAACTGTCTGCCTGTAAAAGCAGAAGAATACTTGAATCTGTGAACAGTTTGATTAAAGAATCAGCAAGAGAATCTGCGATATTACACCAGCGACTACAATACTTCTGCTCTTACAGGTAGCAATCTTTTCAGACCTATGCAACTAAAAGCATACGTTCACTGGGAACGAACAACGTCCGTATAAGAATAATAATGTGTGAGACTCTAGCAGGGAATTCTCCCGGAACCTTCTCACGCCTACGATGCATGTTTTAGAAAAGTGAGGTTGGTGCCATTGTATTCATCCAGATATTTGTTGATCACTGAAGAAGGGAAACGCCTACAAGGATGTAATTTACCGTTGCTTGGTTCGCACTCCGGATCAGCGTGGGAATGGATGGAAAAGGTATCTGAACAACAGAAATTTTTGCATAGCATCAGGCCGATGAAATGGTGCTGCCATTGGTGAGTGGGCAAACGTAGTTCGATTAATGACTGTGAATGTCAAGTTCAAAATTAGTTCCAACTTTTTACTGTTGTTGCAACGAACGAGGCGGTAATATAGACGCAGAGAGAAGATAGTGTGCCTAAGAAATCTTTACCTGTTTCTTGATATAACAGCTTCATTTATAAGGTAATGACTAATCAAGGCAGTCAAATTCTATCATTACTTAATGACTGGTAATTTTAAATGTTCTTAATTACACTGATGGAAAATTGATATATCCGGAGCTCGTCTGATTTCAGAGGTATTGAACTGATTACTCCCAAGCAGCTGGAAACGTTCGGATCATCTGGCAACTAAGACGATCAACTTGCACTCTGAAGATTGACAGGTTCTGCGTTCGACTATAAACATATTTCAAAAGCTTGAGAGCATCAGTTCTAGTGAGCAAAGTATCTCACCATCAGAAAAATTATTATTGATCTAAAACCGAAAAACTGTGGTACGTCTCACGGAATCAAATGAAAGTGATGGCACTCGATTCGTCTCCAAACTGGTTACGGCAGACATTACGACGTACAGAATTTTGTCGGAGAAGAGATGAGGGCGACGGGGACGTTTCCCTGCCAACAGACTGTGCCCAGTGTTCCGGGCTAAGCCTCAAACCTGGTTAAATTTTATATCTCTCCGCCGGTCTCATGGACTGCGCGAATGACACGAGTCTTTGGAATTCTTGAAGACTCCTTTGTTACTTTGGAGTGGAGCGGGCTGTTCGGCGCTCTATCAGCCCTACGTTTTGTGTCTGTCCACAACAACAACAACAACAACACAAAACTGCAGTGTAGCAGCATTTTCCACGAAAGAAACAAATTTTATGGCAAAAACAGGTGAAACGGCCTGTCAAACAAGAAAGTATGGAACAAAAATCGAACTATCTTTTTCGTAGAAGTCACCTTGTTTTCCCCTGAAGTGAATTGGTGAAACTACGGGAAATTAAATCGAAATATTTGGGCGAGATATCTGAATCTCTGCACTCCGGAATTGTGGGCACACAGATGTCTGGCAATGAGCAAGGCTTAGAACATCTGAGAGCTTACCCGATAAGCTTCGCCTTTGCCTTGAAGCCTCATTAGCGAACACGCGTAACACCCACTAAAGAGAGATCGTCACCTTCCAGTTTACTTCGCTATGAATCGTAAAAAGTAGGCTCGTACCTATGTTGGATCTGCTTCAGAGTTTTTATTGGTGATCGTCACGTTGTTTCTTACGTTACGGGCAGTTTTTGGCGGCGCATCGGGACTGGAGGCTAAAGTAAGTCTGCGGTGGCCGCGTGTCTACCGCGATATAACCGTTAGTTGACTCATCTTTCTGTAGCATCATTAGCACGAGGTGAGCGATATCTGAATGCTTTCCTACCGCGCGAAAGATCAGCACAGTCTACAGTGGGTAACGGTTTTATTTACCTGCAATATTCTGATAAGGACTCGGATGACACAGCCGGTGTGTTACGGCGAGGTTGCGTGCGCTGCTTAAATTGCTTGATTTGTTTATTGCCACACGGTGCAGTGCGTGATATACAAACGTATCTGCTTATTTGGACAGCAATACGCGGAGGCATCACATTACGATCTATTTGTCGTTTGCAAGAACATACCGATATGTATGATTTTCCGTGTTTCTGCTACGACAGTCATGTGTCTTCCGTCCTACTTGGTGCCAGGAAATAACAAACAACGTCAGTCAATATGGACAATGCTCTACAGGTTTAATGTTTACGCTTCAGCGAAGTCAAGGAGATGGAACAGTATTCTTGTACGAAAGCATGAGCTATGAGCTACACTGAAAACTATTTCGCACCTTTATTGTGGAGTTCCACTGGAACACATAATTTCTTACTCCTGTGTCCATGTAGCATCTTTTTCTTTTTAAAGTGGGAAGATGTTTGCTATACTTCAGCATTTACTTGTCGGCAATTTGTTAAGCTGTTTGACAATGTTAAAAACGTTAGCCTGTATATAAAACTTTTCAGTCAGTAGCAGTTACTTTCTTTCACGAAATAAAAACGAGATGCGAGAGTTGGGATACAATAACGACAGAGGTTGCGTAGAAAAATTGGCTCTTGCTTTGCTTCTCGTCAATTACCATTTCGTATTCAAGTACTCAGCTACCGATATTTTTTTGACAGTCGCAGAAGTTGCTGTGATACCTAACAGTTGTGTCAGGTTGTACAGTCGATAGCTGCATGCAATATATAGAGTGCCGCTGGCGATACCCGAAATTGCCGGCTGAGATTTGTAGTGCGGCACAGAAATGATCAGTTAATTCGAAATTGACATTACTGGCCCCTTGCAGGTATGGTACTGCGTTAAGCATATTTTGTAAGTCTGAAAAACAGCAATTGAGAACTTTTGTAAAATATTAACTTAAAAAATCAAATATCCTTACAAACCCTGAAAAAAATGGAGTGCGTAAGATTGGAACCGTACCTCTTTTCGTCGATAGCACTGCAGAATAGGCGACATAATTGGCACCGTGCGGGAAATCACTTTACAGCTGCCACGAGAACGTACATTTCGAAGCAGTCGTCGGTGAGTGCAGAAAAGTAAAGTAGTATCGATCAGCAGGCGCCGTCAATGCCCCGTGACACGAGCGCACACGGTCACTAAAGGGGTCGCGTGCGCATTCGTCGGTAAGCACATCGCCGCCAAATAACATGCGTCGCGGCAGTAGTTATCAAACTTTTTGCCGCCGCCAAAATGAGCACCAAAACACACTTTTTCCGAGCAGAAGTAAAAATGACTGCCGGGAGCGGTCACCGTCCGTCTACCTAATTCGCGGCGCGACCGCGGTGCGGCGCCAGCGCGGGTGGGCGCGGCCTCGCCAGTCCCCGCCCGCGGCGCGCCCGCCGCCCGTCGCCCCGGCAACCGCCGCTCGGCCGCTCGCTATTGGCCGAGCGGCGCGCCGTGGGAGGGATCGCCCCCGTAGTGGGGGAAATCGGGGGAATCGCCCCCTCCACCGATCCCTCGGTGTCCATTCGCTATTTCATGTTCCCAAACTTTAGAAGGCACTTCAGTTTGATCATCGAAAGCTAAATAGTGCGTCCCCCTCTCTTGGCCAAACAAGAACGCGCGCGGAGTCCGGTGCGCGAGAGAGGAGTCGGCTGGCCCCCCACGTGATCCGGCGGACGCACACACGCGAACGCGCCGTGTACACACGGGCACGCGCTCACGCACACACGCGGACGGTCGCGCACGCAGACGCAGGTGGCCGTCGGCGTCGTTACGGAGGTCGGACGAATGTTTGTTTTTCAATCAGTGTAACTCTTTAGCGTCGCTGCGAGCCGGCAAACAGAGGCGGCGCGGCGCAGTGGAACCTGTTGCGTGCGGCCGTGCGCCGATGCAGCGGAGGCTCCGGCAGCGGCAGCGAGAACAGAGACGGGCGTCGGCGCAGTGAGCGGCGGGCAGCGCCAGCGGAAGCGGCAGCGCCGGGCATGAGTGCGTAGCGCCAGCGCGCGCCCGACCTCCAGCTAGCCATGTTAGCGCAGAAGCTGTATTCGTCGGATCCTGTGTCCGTCGGGGGCGGCGGCGTCGCCGTGTCTGCCGGAGGCGGCGCCGGGGGCGGCACCGGAGGCGGCGTCGTCATGAGCAGCGGCGGCGGCCAGGCGCCGTCCATGAGCCCCATGCCGCCCGCGTACAGCGTCAACCCGGTGGGCTGCCTCTCCATGAGCTCCATGAACTCGCCGCAGGGCTTCGGCTCCAACGTGCTGAGCGGCGCGTCCAGCATGACGTCGATGGCGACGATGAACGGCAGCTGCATGTCGCCCGCGTCAGCTATGGGCTACGGCGCCATCGGCTCGCCCATGGGCAACGCGAACGGCGTCAGCTCGTGCATGGGCGGCATGTCGGCGCTGAACGGCTACACGGGCGCGCTGGCGCCGGTGGGCGGCGGGCCCGGTGGCGGCGTGGGGTCGGCGCGGATGGCGGGCGGCGCCGGGGCGGCCGACCTGGGCGTCGTGGGCGGCGGGCTGGGCGGCGGCGACGCGGGCTCTCCCGGCGCCCTGCAGCGCGCGCGCGGCGACAAGCCCTACCGCCGCTCCTACACGCACGCCAAGCCGCCCTACTCGTACATCTCACTCATCACCATGGCCATCCAGAACGCGCCCAGCAAGATGCTCACTCTCTCCGAGATCTACCAGTTCATCATGGACCTGTTTCCGTTCTATCGGCAGAACCAGCAGCGCTGGCAGAACTCGATCCGCCACTCGCTCTCCTTCAACGACTGTTTCGTCAAGGTGCCGCGCACGCCCGACAAGCCGGGCAAGGGTAGCTTCTGGACGCTGCACCCGGATTCGGGCAACATGTTCGAGAACGGGTGCTACCTGCGGCGCCAGAAGCGCTTCAAGGACGACAAGAAGGAGGCGCTGCGGCAGTCGCACAAGCAGCAGCAGCAACAGCAGCAGCAACAGCAGCAGCCGCCGCCGCAGCAGCAGCAGCAGCAGCAACAGCAGCAGCAGCAGTCGCCGGGCGGCGTCGAGGGCAAGAAGTCGCCGTCGCAGGAGCACCACGGCCAGCACCACGGCCACCACGCGCACAAGGCGCTGCCCGACAAGGAGGCGACGGGCGCGCTGGGCGCCATGCTGGGCCTGCACGCCGTGCCCAAGGTGGAGGCGGCGGCCGACCCGATGGGCGGGCTGCTGCAGCACGGCGCCGGCGGCGACCTCTGCCTGCAGCAGGCGGCGCTGCACCAGCAGCACCAGGCGCCGCACCAGCAGCAGCACCACCAGCACCACCAGCAGCAGCAGGAGGAGCTGGCCGCCATGATGGGCCGCTGCCACCCCGCCGAGCTGCTGCACCACCAGCCGCACCACCAGGGCCTGCTGCAGCACCACCACCACCACCACCACCACCACCTCAAGCAGGAGCCGTACGCGGCCGCGTCGCACCCCTTCTCCATCACGCGCCTGCTGCCCGACAAGGACAGCTCCAAGGTGTACGACATGGCGGCGCAGTACGGCTACGGGCCGCTGAGCCCGGTGCATTCGGCGAGCGACGCCGCCGCCGCCGCCGCCGCGGCCGCCGCCTACTACCAGAGCCCGCTGTACCACGCGGCCGCCGCCTCCGCGCCGCCGCCCACCGCTACCTCCTTGTGACAGTACCCGCTGGCCTAGGCGACCCGCCCGTAAGTACGCGCCGCCCCGGGCCTCGCCGCGCTCTACTCGCCCAAGTCCTCGCCCCCTCGCACGCCTAGCTGTGACAGTCTCTCCCGATACTCTACCAGTGACAATATTACCTAGGAGGAAAGGCACTGGAAGTGAAACTGTGAGGTCGGGTCGCGATTCGTTCTCAGATGGCTCAGTCGGAAGAACACTTGCCAGCGACAGACAAATTTCCAGGTTCGAGTCCTGGCTCGGCACACGGTTTCGATCTGCTAGTAAATTTCATTCGCTGGACACCTAACTCTCAAAATCGATGATCTGTATCCTCTTAGCGACAAATTACGGCCACCATTCAATTCTAATTAGCTTTTCCAAGGCGAATTTCGGCTGTATTACATTGCTGTCGTCAGGTGGATAAAATTCGCTCGTACCAACAGGTTCTTATAACCAGTCTCTTTTGCTTTCGCCTTTCCCACGACGCCTTTCGATTATTACATTGGTATCATTAGGAAGATGAAATTACCTCCCCCGGCCCGCACCTGCCGTGCTTAATGTCGTCATTCTCTTTGGGAACAAATGAAGTGCCTTTCTTTTTGGTAGCAATCTGAAAATCAGCTAGAGATCCAACTCTACCACTTATTCTTCTCTGCGCTCAACCAACTAAACACCAGTCCCTTCCATTTTGCCGTTCCATCACGTGTTTCGGTGTACTGGATTCTCGTCATTCAGTACTTCATGCAAATTACCTATGTTGTGCACTATTTAGTGAGCAGCATCTTCCATTGATCGTAGACGGCTTGTCAAAGTCACATTGTTACTCTACACAAAGCGAAAAATTCGATCCACCTGACGATAGATGTGTAATACCCGAAAAGAAGTCGAGGAACTGTAATAAGACAGTGGCTGTTTAGAAATATATTATTACAGTGATAGCCCAAAAAACCGCCATTACAGTCTGTGTTAAAAGTGTGTGTGTCGTATGATATTCAGTAAAATTACCAGGACGCGATTTTGTTTCCAGTATCAGATTTCGAAACATTCCCAAGTGGTAATGATCGAAAGGAGTTACGAAAAAATCCAATTCATTTGAAGCATGCGGATGTGTAGTCGTAAAACGAAGTAGTTGTGGAGGAGACTGTCGTCTTGAGCGAGCTTCGTGCCTTTTGGATAAAAATTTAATTATTGAGATCCGCTTGTACACCAAACGGTTATTTGTAGATTTCTGTAACGCCCCGGATACGTCTCGATGCAGTTACGTCGTCCTCTTCATTTATTGATTTTTCATTACGGCGTAATGTTACGTCATTACGTGAAGAGCGCCCTCTGGGTATGACGTAGTTGCGGTTAGGTGACTCCGGGCGAATGCCAGGATGATTCCTATGCAAAGCCAAAGACAGGTTACTCTCCCTCTTAGTCTTCATTGACATCGGTGTCAAGGAGACGTTAAACTCTAGCTTTCCATTTTTCCCTTCATGGAAATATTTCACGGGCAAAGCAAAAATCAACAATAATTCTGCACGTACAAACCTTGACAAGTAAGCTGTCCGGAAAATTACGCAAGTGTGCGGATTAATTGTCTCTAGTGTTAATGACAGATTGAATATCTAGCACGTTCCTGCCTGAATTACTAAAAATGATGTAATTTTTTTTGGTATACTGTGAATCGGGAGACACTTTCACATTAAGCTCGGCAACTTCCGCGTCAGTTCCGAACTGTGTGGTCAGCAAGTTACGTTTTCCACTAAACTATCCCCTCGTCCCTAGCGTCCTTTCAGCAACCAGTGATATTTTCTTAACAGCATTTGAATAGCAGAATGCCGAGTCTTGTGAAATCTCACGCTTTCTGCGGACACCCCATCCTCCAGAACCCGCGCGAGGACACGCCTTGCAGTTTTTTTTGCCGTCTAGAGCGCGGCCCGGGGCGTCTTGCGAGCCCGCCAGCCAGCAAAGACGTCTTCTGTGATAAACACTCCGCTCTTGGACGGGCGAATCTCTGTCCAGGCCATCAGTGCAATTCAGTTTTTAAGGGACCGCAGCGAAAACAGAGTGTATATATGTATATGTATATTACCGACCGCACGTGCAACTTGAACCTACCAACGTGACTATGTGTGTTTGTGCAAAAAGAAAAGTATATACAAAATACTAAGTGTAAATAATCTCGGTTGCGAACACTTGAACTGTCACTCTCCCGAGAGTATGTGTCACGGTTTTAATTTTTATACGCTGGCGTGTTTATATTGTAAAGTGTACGGTTTCTTTTTTCTCTGTCTGTTGTTTTTGTACTCTTGGAGGACTGTGGACAGTGCTGAGCCCTTTTCCTACGGTAGGCCTTCTCACGTTCGCTCGTGCGTGCGCAGCTGCCCCGGCTCCGTACGCAGTTGCCACGCAACACATTTCTTGGCAACTGGCAAACAATGTTTCGTTGGACAAAAGGGTAGCTGTGCGCTCACACAATCTCACTCTCTCTTTACTGTATCTCTTCTCTCTTCTATATACGTCTGAAGTTTGCATAATCTCTTTATTCGGAAGGAATCGCTTCTCTCGAGATCTGATTTTTGTATAGCGTCTCTCACAATTTGAACGAGCTTCTACGCATTCCACGTTTCTCGGTGCGTCACGTAATGTGTACATGTGTGTGTGTTTGTATTGTATGTGTGATCAGTCTTATTAGTTCCTCGTTCTGTAGTCATTAATTGTCTCAGTGTGATAATCTCTCACGATACAGAAGAACAGTAAAAGGGAATCTCTTGTTAACGCAATAAAAAAAATCTCATTGTACACCTAGACGTAACATTACGGAAAGCGCCGTCTGAGAAGGCCTACCCATCTGTTAGACAGCTACACCACTGTATGTGTACATTCTTTTGTTTCCACAGATTTTTATGTTTTCGTTTTATCTTTGTAAAATAGCATGTAATCTGGACGTAAGAAACTTTTAACAATTATCAACATAGGGCGCAAGCCTCATGTTTTGCTGTACAAACATTATTGTTTTGTTGTTATCATCACTTTTAGCAATATATTCGTTCCTTGAACAATTAGATCTTGCGTAGTCTACAGTTATTTTCAACCCCTCTCTATTGCTCCTCATACTACATCTATCTAGGACCTTCGTTTCAAGTAGAAGCACGCAGGTATACAGCAAGGAACGTGTGAAGTGTCTAGTTGGTCCTAACTGAATACCGGCAAAGCACGAGGTGTTTTAATCTATTTTCACCTGCAGTAATGTTCTTCGAATTATTTTCAGTGATGGTCACGATCAGTGTTGTCCAAAGCTAACGTGGTGTATAGGGATGTAATTCTCATAATGTCTAAATGGAGTAAAAGATACGTTAGTGACGAAAGTAGATGTTCCTCAAGATAGGATTACCTTTATAAATATGGATTTGTAAACATGAAAACAGTCATTGTTGATACTGTGGGGAGATGCAGCCACGTTACTCAAATATTTGTCTTTCTCATTCTTGGTTTACTCGTGGCTCTCGTGTCCTAGTAATTATATCTCCATGTCAGGTTGAGTGAACATCCTTAAACACCAACGTAGTTACATAAATAGTGAGGAACCATCAGCACCATGTTTTTATCTAGTGTTCACATTTAAACATCACAGTAGCAAAACGTTTACAATGAGATATCGTTTTCACACTTCGAGGTGCAGTGTACATTCATGTCTCTGGTTGTGAGCGCATTATTTAATTTTTCCCACATTGTTTTTGGAATCAAAACACACAACTTTGGGTAATCCTCCTCTAAGCTTGATTTGTCATGATTTCGTGTCAGCCTAATGTGTCAAACGTTGCAATCTACGCGCTCGATGGGTGAATTTGCATTTGTCCAGTGTTCATGACTGCTATGGTTTGCTTTTCTATGTGAGAGCAGACGAAGCAGCACCATTTGCGGTCTGATCACGTAACGTTTCATTTGGGCGTGCGTAAGGCGAAGTAAGATTCCAGATACGAGACCTTTTACACAATGCTTTTTTGTCATTTTAAAAGTACATTTAAAATATTGTCCATGACGCAGTGTCATACTACTTGTCGACTAATTCATCTTAGCCATTTCCTCCTCAGACGTTTATACTTTTTATTTATGGAAAGTCAACAATATGATGTACTCAGTACTCAGCAAAACGCCTCGTAATAAGAAAACGTCTGAGGATGGTTTGATTAAGCAGAGCTTGTGATTTTAAATGTATTTTAAAAAGAATAATGAGCACTGAAATTTCTCCATTTCTCCATATGGATTGCCTATAGTCATATAAATACTGTCAAAACGTAATTAATTTAACATACGCACTTCGTAATAGGAGCTAGTCTTTCAAATCGTATCTTTTTATGTCAGATGGCGTCTGGAAGAAGAAACTGGAAAATCGCTTAGATCCTGAAAGATATGAACGCACAATTTTGCGTGTTGCATCATCCACAGCCCGAAAGAAGCTTGCCCCGTCGGCAGTTCTCTAACTGAAGCCCTACAACAGACCTGGGCCTTGTGTCCAGCACCTTAGTCCATGTTACTTCTTTTCTCACTTATTTTCATTTGCATAAATGTTTCGCGGTTAACAGTGTTACCTAAATTTCAGAATTATGATCGTCGGTATTAATTCTGAAGCAGATGGTGGCTGTAGCTGAACCTACACGCTCAAACTTTTTTGTAAGATAATTTTACTATTTGTCACAGCATAAATAATTATTGCCAGCTGCAGCGCCAAAGTTGTTGTTGTTGCTGTTGTTGTATTCTTCAGCCCGAAGACTGGTTTGACGCAGCTCTGCACGCTGCTTTATCCTCTGCAAGCCTCATCTCTTTGCTGTACTCGTCTCTTGGTCTCCCTCTACTATTTTAGTCAGGTTGTGCCAAAATTTTCTCTTCTCCTCAGTTATATTTAATACTTACTTATTAGGTACGCCCTCTACCTATTAATCTTCAGCATTCTTGTGTAACGTTACATTTTGAAAACTTCTATACTCCTCTCGTCATAACTGCTTACCGTTCACTTTTCACGTACAAGGCTACACTCCAGACAAAAACCTCCGAAAACGACTTCCTGAACAGTTAATTTTATATTCGATGTTAACTAAATTCTCGTCTTCAGGAGCGCCTTTCTAACTGGTGTCAGTCTCCGTTTTATATTCTCTCTACTTCGGTGTGGACATAATCGGTTATTCTACTGCACAAATAGCAAAACTCATCTACCACTTTCAGTGCTTCATTTCCTAGTGTAAATCCCTCAGCGTCAGCTGACTGAACTCAACGACATTCTACCATTGTTTTGCTTCTGTCACTGTTAATTTTGTACCCTCCTCTGAAGCCACTGTCTATTCCTTTCAACTTTTATTCCAAGTCCTTTGCTGTCTGTGGCAGGATTACAATGTCATCGGTAAACCGCAACATTTTTAATTCTTTTTCCTGAACTTTAATCCCTTCCCCAACTTTTGCTTTGGTTTTCTTTACTTCCTGCTCAATGCACCGATTGAATAACTTAAGGGATAGGCTGCAACCCTGTCTCGTTCCCTTCTTAACCACAGCTTCCCTTTCATGCCCTTCGCCTGCCGTCGGTGTTTTCTATAAAATTGCACATAAAGTTTCGCTCCCTGTATTCACCCCTGCTTCCTACCTTCAGAATTTCAAACTGTGGATTCCTGTCAACATCGTCAAAAGCTTTCCCTAAGTCTACAAATGCCATAGACATAGATTTGCCTTTCTTTAACCTGTCTTTTAACAGAGTTGTAGCGTCTTTACCACTGGGATATTTTGCGCTTTCATTTGTCGCAGGTGTAATGTGTGGTTTACTAACCAGTGTTTACGCCAAATGCTAAACCTAAATTAGAAGAAGTAAAATAAACTGCTTTACTCACCGGACATTGGTGATATTACTTATGTTAGACGAAACAGGTACCGTATTCTTATCTGTGTCAGCAGATAATTGTTCAAACATTACAATTAGTGAGTCGTACTTTCCGTTTTCGACTCTCACTACAAAAGAGCCACTCAAGTGGTTCTTGTTTCGCGGGTGACCACATTCTTATTTTATCGGTTATTAGAACGTGAGTAAGAACGACATCAGTCAATTATATGACTCTTGTTTAGTCGTGATTAATGCTCGTATTGTGTAAACATCAGTCTGAGTGAGTGACGGCTGTTATCTTGCACAGTCTGTTTTAACTTCTACAGCACTTCTCAAGTTTATGTCGGCTACCATCCACGTTCCACCAGGGATGATCTTTATTTTCTTCTACGGAACAGTTTCACGGTGCAAAATCCAATGGGAATTGGTTCTTTTTATTCGCTTCCACCCTCGTCCACATTGTAAAGATCTATGGAGCAAAAACTGAAAACTTACATGTGTGTGCACCAGTGACACATCGTAAATATTCAGTCCAAGACTTGCCGAACTAAATCTCCAAGTATAGAATTTTCCTAGGATTTCCAGGAAACCTTTGTTTTTACAGAAGAAATATTTGCGTTACTCTTCCGCTGTTTTTACAAACAGTTTCGGAATTCCGTAGATCTTTCACCAGCTGCGACATAGTCGTGAATATGAACAGTGATCAAATACTGTCAAATGTTTTTTTTTTATTCCAGTCTTTATATTGTGATCAAAGACTGGAATAAAAGAATATTTGTCAGTAGCTCTTGTTTAGAGTTTCGGAAAATGTATTTGTAACTATGGGTAAATCAGACTTAGATTTCTAATGTACACACGTTGTCATCTGACCGCACGAAGTTTCCCCGGGTGACGAAACTAATGGGCGCGTTATCACCAGCTTCCTGCCCCAACCGGTCCAACAGGACAATGTCCATCCCAGTACAGGGTGCGCGGAAAGTGTGGATCAGCAGGGCGTCCAAACTAACTGCCACAACCAGGCCGCTGTAGGGCTACCAGAACGTCGATCTTTATACATAGATACTTCCTTCTCAGTTGAGATGTAAATGTATTGTTATTTGCAGACACAAAACTTTTAATAGGTAGCTTGCTGCTGCAACTAAAAATTTTAGTTTCTTTTTCATCCAAAAGTAGCACGAAAAAGAACTGAAAACCGTAGCCTTTCACAATCTAATTCATTTGTACTTTATTATGCGTTTCGAAATTAAATAGCTCATTTTCAGCTACATGCCACTTATAAGACCTTGATAATAGTCTGCCTGGGTTAAGTTGTTACGACATTTTAACAGGATGTACACTTACTAATTTCCTTACGACGTATCGAAGTGCTATAACATAATGACCTAGGGAAGCAAATGCCAGTACATATGATGTCTGCAACAAATATTTGAAAATCATATAATAAGCCTCGAAACATACCTTTCAGCATTAATAAAGGAAACAGTGACTAACATCGTTTTCCAGTATGTTGTTGTACTGCTGTTTTACACAGCCCTGACAGGCATAACCAGAATGATACAAAAATGTTTCGTAGTTCGTAACTGGCAACACTTTTAAGCTGTTATAAAATGAACAGATACAGAAATGTATATCTTAAGTGTTCAAAATGGTTCAAATGGCTCTGAGCACTATGGGACTTAACATCTACGGTCATCAGTCGCCAAGAACTTAGAACTACTTAAACCTAACTAACCTAAGGACATCACACACATCCATGCCCGAGGCAGGATTTGAACCTGAGACCGTTGCGGTCACGCGGTTCCAGACTGAAGCGCTTAGAACCGCTCGGCCACATCGGCCGGCTATCTTAGGTGTACGAAAAATGTCACGTTGCTATAGATCCTATGTGACAATAAGAAACACAATTTTACTTTTCGTGTTTAATTTAGGGTTATTTGTTTGTCCACATATGAATTCATACTTATGAAACGCAGTTTCGATATACTTGTATGTATATTGTAGAATCCTCCGAAGAGGTCTGGCGAGGTAAAGAAAGCAATTTTTTGTCGACAGGAGAAAGTATTTTTTTTTAAAAAAAATCCACATAAGGCATAGAATATCATTTTATTAACTGACTTTTACATCGATTGTTATAAGCGGGTAGCTTAAGAACATTTTGTAATAACTCTGCCGGTTAGATAACGTTTCGTTTGAAGTTATTACGAAATCTGCAGTGGCCCAGAGGACTGTATTACTGACAGCTCACGTCTCTAAAAATAAATCCAAGCAGATGCGTTCAAGTAGCGCGAGAAAACCAGGTGCATTTGTGCAACACATCAGTTATGCGCATGTGCAATGACTTACGCCTTGGTAATCGCGCTAAGCTACATAAAGTTTTTACCTGACAGTAATGCAGGTGGGTCAAAAGGAATAGAAGGCGTTTGTCTCATTGTAACTACTGAAGATCGCACAGTGAGAATACTTGTACGTAGATGCGTGGAAGGTAGCTGAAGGAAACGGTTGCAGTTAACAGGACGTCGTCAGCTCCCTCTAAAACATGGCTTCCTTTGTTCCGTAAGTAATTGGCTGCGACTGAGCCCGGGCGGTCCCTTTCCACACAATATCGGCGGCCTTCTGACTAGTTACCTGTAGTCTACCACTTCTCAGAACGCTGTCCCGGTTTATTTATTACTACATACCTGCTGTCATCCAAGGCGCCTTATAATCCTCGTACAAATTGCAATTTTTTTCCAAACCGTTTTAAGCTGTTCGGTAGGCTCTCTCTCTCTTTCTCTTTCTCTCTCTCTCTCTCTCTCGAAAAGTTATTTTACGCATCTATTTAACTCAGTATTAGGCACTAAAATATGGCAAGCAAGATATTATTCTTCTAGTGTTATAAATAAGTACAAAGTAAAGGCAATAGATCGGTATTTCAGTTGCATTCTGTGCACATTGATGGCATCCCTATTTCATATCACTCTGATATTTTTGTCTTCGTAATTATTTGCACAGTTATATCAGTGGTGTTTTGTTTTGCACTACACGTCACTTATTTTTATACATTATTAGTTGCGAAAAACGATACAGCTGTTGTAGAAGCGTATGAGTTTATTAGTGAAGTTATTCACTGTCAGAAACTGCCTTGTTGCACAATTTTTTTTACAAGCGTCCTCGCAATGAAAGTGGAAGTCATTAAAACTAAAATCATATTGAACCATAGAAGCAAATGTTTTGGATAGCAGTAAGGAAAACTTTAGGGCCTAATAGTCAACGGAAAAACCGAACCACTGCTTCATTTATTACAGAGTGCGTGACGAGAAAGTAAACAAGTTTAAACCTCGTGCCATGCGATAGTTAAGGGATGTTGTCGGCTGCAAATCATCAAAAGGTTATAATTTGAACGCAGTGACGATACGTTTCTATCCAGTACGCCAACAGCTATATTCTGCTGCATCTTCCCAAGTAAAAATTTCTTACTTTCATTTCGTAAGACGCCTTTTGTCTTTGTCTCTTATTAAAGATGAAGCCATATATCTTGTACGAAGTCTTGTTCATTACAGTTCATATTTATGTATTATCTTTATTTTCAGCTGTAAGAATGGTGTTCTTAGCGAGCCTCAGTTTCCCTATCTTCAGTCCTTGCCAGTCGGCTATGCCCTTTTTTGGTTAATCACGCAGGGCTACAACTGCCTGAGCCGCACGCGAGAGATAAGTAAAATTTATTGAGACCCTTGCATGTAATGCTGTAATGTAGGCCTACTGCGCTTGGAGAACATGCATATGAAGTGGAGCTACATTGTTCTCCTTTTAACAGCTCGCTGGTCTAGTGTACACTTGTCAAGTACTATATGTTTGACTTGACTTGACTTAATTCCTTTGGCCCCTATGGGGGCATAGGGCATCCAGGAGAACTCGCCATCCGTCTCTGTCTTTTGCCATTTGCCTCAATTCTGCCCAGGTCTTACAAACTCTTTTTGCTTCCCCTTCCACTGTCCTCTTCCATGTGCCCCTTGGTCTTCCTCTCTTCCTTGTTCCCTGGGGATTCCATTCCAATGCTTTTTTCTGGATGGCTCCATCTGTTTTTCTCAAGGTGTGCCCCAACCAGCCCCACTTTCTCTCTCGTATCTGGTCTTCTATAGGTATCTGGTTTGTTATTCGCCAGAGCTCCTCATTACATATTTTTTCTGGCCACCAGATATTCATGATGCATCGAAGACATCTATTTATGAAGCTTTGTAACTGGGTTGTTATCTTTTTATCCATTTTCCAGCTTTCACTGGCGTACAGAAGGACAGCTTTCACATTTGTATTAAAAATACGGATTTTTGTTTTGTATGTGATATTTCTATTTTTCCATATTGGATACAATTGTATGAAGGCAGCATTTGCCTTTTTAATGCGGTTTTTCACGTCATCTCCAGCTCCGCCATCTTCTGCCACTATACTACCCAGATACAGGAATGAGTTGAGAGTCTCCACTCGCTGCTCACCTATTAACAGGGGCACCTCCATGTTCCCTGAATTTACTCTCATTTCCTTTGTTTTGCCTGTATTTGTCTTGAGGCCAGCAGTCTCTGCTTCTTCTTTCAGCAAGTTTAATTTAGCTTGCATATCAGTCAGCCTTGGAGCTAATAAAACTATGTCGTCTGCAAAATCCAGATCCTCCAGACGTTCGTGGATCCCCCACTGGATTCCTCGTTTCCTGCCTGCTGTGACTCTTCTCATAACAGAGTCTAGAACGAGTAGAAAAAGTGTTGGTGACAAAATGCAACCCTGCCGGACTCCAGTTGTTACTTTTATGGGCTCTGTCATATTTCCCTTGTGGAGTACGCAGCATTCGTAGCCATCATATAGATCTTTTATGAAGTTTAAGATCTTCTGTGGTATGCCATACTTCCGCAACACCTGCCAGAGCACTTTATGTTTCACGGAATCGAAGGCCTTTTGAAAATCAATGAATGCCAGGTACATGGTTGCTTGGAATTCTTTGCTCTGCTCTAAGATGATCCTAAGAGTGTTAATAAGATCAACACAGCTGCGTTGTGCCCTAAAACCGGCCTGTTCTTTACGCAGTCGCTTTTCAAGGGATTCTTTAATTCTGTTTAAAATAATTCTGGTGAGGACCTTACTGGGCACTGACAACAATGTAATACCACGCCAGTTATTACAGTCTGACAAATTTCCCTTTTTTGGGAGCTTTACCACCAAGCCATTTTTCCACTCCTTTGGAGATTTCTCTTCATGCCAAATATGCTTCAGCAAAGGATGGAGCATTTTAACAGTACTTTCAATATCGGCTTTTAAGAGCTCTGGTGCTATGTTGTCTAGGCCTGGAGCCTTTGTACTTTTTAGTGTTTTCAAGGCAATCCTAATTTCGTCCATTGTGGGGCACTGCAAATTTATATCTTGATCTTCTTCAACTTCCTCTGGAACATCTCTTACCTGTTCCTCTTGGTTGTCTTCACAATTTAACAGTTCCCTGAAATGCTCCTCCCATCTCTGTAGCTGTGCCTGTTGAGTTGTAAGCATCACACCATTCTTGTTCTTAACTGGTCCTTCATGTCTGAAGTTCTTCATTGACAACCGTTTGGTAATGTTGTAGAGCTCTTTCATATTTCCTTGTCTTGCTGCCTCTTCTGCTAATTTTGCTTGCTCATCTATCCATTTCCTTTTATCTCGACGTAGCAATGCTTTCACTTTTTTGTTCGCCTCCATGTATTCTTTATGCGCTTCGCTCTTCTGCGCTCTTGTCTTACAAAAATTTAACTTAAGTTTTAGTTCTTTCCTGTGGCTGATTTCATTCCATGCAGCATCGGAGATCCATTCCTTCCTTTGATGTGCCTTAAATCTTAAGATTTCTTCTCCCACATCTAAATAACTGTTCTTGATTTTTTGCCAGCATGTTTCAATTCCCTCTTCCATAACGTTTTCTTCAGAGAGCACCTGGAATCTGTTTTGTAGTTCAAGGGCAAATGTTTCTTTGATCTGTTGGTCTTTTAATCTTGCCACCTCTATTTTCTTGCACCTATGATTGAGCTTGGTTCTGTTTGCCACTATCTTCAGTCTGAATTCCGCCAAATCTAGGTGGTGGTCACTTCCAACGTCTGCCCCTCTTCTATTTCTGACATCTAACAGAGATTGTCGGAACTTGCGGCTTATGACTATGTGGTCTATTTTATTTTCGGTAACGTGGTCTGGAGAAACCCACGTTATCTTATGGCAGTTACGATGTGGAAACAATGTGCCTCCAATGACTAGGTCATGTTCAGCGCATGTATCTATCAAAAGTTCACCATTTACATTCCTGATCCCCATGCCATGCACGCCCATGATATGTTCAAGCCCTTCATTTTCTGAACCAACTTTTGCGTTCAAGTCACCCATTAAAATTTTTATGTCCCTAGAATTTGTTTGTCTAAGGACTCCGTTAAGCTCTGTATAAAATGCATCTTTTAATTCTCCTTTAGCTATTTCAGTAGGTGCATAGCATTGAATTACAGTGGCATATCGCACATTTGTTTTAAAGCGTGCGGTTATTATCCGTTCTGAGACTGGTTTCCACTCCAGTAAGCTCTTCTTGCTTCTTTTAGATAGTTTTTACCTGACAGTAATGCAGTTGGGTCAAAAAGAATCGAAGGCGTTTGTCTCATTGTAACTACTGAAGATCGCACAGTGAGAATACTTGTACGTAGATGCGTGGAAGGTAGCTGAAGGAAACGGTTGCAGTTAACAGGACGTCGTCAGCTCCCTCTAAAACATGGCTTCCTTTGTTCCGTAAGTAATTGGCTGCGACTGAGCCCGGGCGGTCCCTTTCCACACAATATCGGCGGCCTTCTGACTAGTTACCTGTAGTCTACCACTTCTCAGAACGCTGTCCCGGTTTATTTATTACTACATACCTGCTGTCATCCAAGGCGCCTTATAATCCTCGTACAAATTGCAATTTTTTTCCAAACCGTTTTAAGCTGTTCGGTAGGCTCTCTCTCTCTTTCTCTTTCTCTCTCTCTCTCTCTCTCGAAAAGTTATTTTACGCATCTATTTAACTCAGTATTAGGCACTGAAATATGGCAAGCAAGATATTATTCTTCTAGTGTTATAAATAAGTACAAAGTAAAGGCAATAGATCGGTATTTCAGTTGCATTCTGTGCACATTGATGGCATCCCTATTTCATATCACTCTGATATTTTTGTCTTCGTAATTATTTGCACAGTTATATCAGTGGTGTTTTGTTTTGCACTACACGTCACTTATTTTTATACATTATTAGTTGCGAAAAACGATACAGCTGTTGTAGAAGCGTATGAGTTTATTAGTGAAGTTATTCACTGTCAGAAACTGCCTTGTTGCACAATTTTTTTTACAAGCGTCCTCGCAATGAAAGTGGAAGTCATTAAAACTAAAATCATATTGAACCATAGAAGCAAATGTTTTGGATAGCAGTAAGGAAAACTTTAGGGCCTAATAGTCAACGGAAAAACCGAACCACTGCTTCATTTATTACGGAGTGCGTGACGAGAAAGTAAACAAGTTTAAACCTCGTGCCATGCGATAGTTAAGGGATGTTGTCGGCTGCAAATCATCAAAAGGTTATAATTTGAACGCAGTGACGATACGTTTCTATCCAGTACGCCAACAGCTATATTCTGCTGCATCTTCCCAAGTAAAAATTTCTTACTTTCATTTCGTAAGACGCCTTTTGTCTTTGTCTCTTATTAAAGATGAAGCCATATATCTTGTACGAAGTCTTGTTCATTGCAGTTCATATTTATGTATTATCTTTATTTTCAGCTGTAAGAATGGTGTTCTTAGCGAGCCTCAGTTTCCCTATCTTCAGTCCTTGCCAGTCGGCTATGCCCTTTTTTGGTTAATCACGCAGGGCTACAACTGCCTGAGCCGCACGCGAGAGATAAGTAAAATTTATTGAGACCCTTGCATGTAATGCTGTAATGTAGGCCTACTGCGCTTAGAGAACATGCATATGAAGTGGAGCTACATTGTTCTTCTTTTAACAGCTCGCTGGTCTAGTGTACACTTGTCAAGTACTATATGTTTGAGATACAAATTTTATATCAGCGGAGTCGAATGTTGGTACTTGACAACAGTATTAGCATTAAGCCACCCTTTACTCAAAACCACATGTTAAAACTAATGAAAAATATATGTACTCCTCTGTGTGCATAGACGAACATAATAATATTTTCACGATTTAAAGAGTCGCATCGTTAACCTAAAATCTTTTTGGAGCGACAGTGTAAAGTAGTTGCGGTAAATGCTCTTACAAAGCACCAAGGTGGGTTCTCTGTGAACGTCGAGCGATTTCATATACCCACAGCATATTTTGTAGTAATTCTGAGTGAGTTAAACTGTTGATCGATCACCATAAACGAGAGACGTAGGAGACAAGCAAAGTCGCCCCCTAAAAGGAGTGTGGCAGGCTGAAGAAGAAAATATTCCACGAGGATTGTAGAATGTTTTATCCTTACGGACAAAGAGAGTGCACAGCTGACAACTTGTAGGGAGGCACGGGGTGAACGCAGGCAGCTGCATTTCCCGCGGCCCACAGTGCTGCTAGAAGGGGAACGACGGGGTTGCCAGGCAGGCACTGATAGCTGTTGTCTTTATGCTTGTATTTATGACTTCTTTACTTTTAAATAAGGCAGTATAGTGCAATGCTGGGCAGCTTTGAGATTTAATTACAACTTCGGCTCGTTCAAAATGGATATAGTTACAAGATTTTATGAAGTTTGGTATTTTGCATAAATTTCATTGTTTATATTTTATATGGTGCGTTTTTCCTTCTTCAATCTGTGATGTGCTTCCTTAACCTATGACTTTAATTTCACTAAAAAAGAGTGCATTTTTTTATTGTTCGCCCTTTTTTTTAGATTACGGATAGAAAGAACACTGACAATTAACTTTCAAAGTAATGCTAATATCATACGATAGCAAGTAAAATGGTGACTCTGGGTAACGTGCGTGTAACAAGACAACTGAGAAAAAGTCGTCCTTCCGTAGATTCTGGTTTAGGGCATATAATGTGCCGTCACCTTTCTTTAGTCTAATTTCAATTGTTCACAGACGGACACTGGCAACGCAGGGATGACAAAAATTGTTTAAATTTGCGCTACACATTTTCGCAAATATGTACAAGATTCCGCTGCTAAATATCCCTAACTGTTTCTGTATTATAGCACAGGCGATTATAATTCCCCTCTCCCCCCCCCCCCCCCCCAATTTATTCAAAGCCCTTGCTCATCAGAAACGCTAATAAACGAGAGGTTTCTAGCCACAAAGATCCGTATGGACACTATTAAATCTGGAAACGGCCATGGACTGCGAAAGGCGATGTGATCTCACTTTCTCGCGGCTTTTTGAAGACAACAATCTCATAAGCTGGTTTCAAAATACTAGAGCTTTGTAGGACAATATCTGTCACATGTTATCGACTTCCATTTAAATTTGCTGTTTTCTCAGTTGAAATGAACTGCGGATTACCAACTTTTGTGGATTAATCCGCTAGCTATAATCTCGTGCGCTTTGTAAGCACAAGTATATCTGGGGGGGGGGCAATAGGAAGGATGAATTATGACGAATATTTTTATTTATTTACTTATTATTGGTACATAGCCTTACAACGTTCTAATTGGTAATGTTTTACACTGACTACTTTTTTACGCTTTAGAACTTCTGCCAGTCCTTAACAGTGTGCCCTTCATTACATGTTACACATTTGGGCGATGGATACATAGTCGTAGTGTTACCACTGACTCTTTTCGTGGATTTTCTGTACTTCTCTGTTGGGCAATAGGTCTTCCAACCTTTTATTTTCCCTCTGCGATATAAGATATTCCAGTCGATCTTAAACAAAATAGTTGTCAAGTTTTGTATACCCGCTTTTCTTTCTGTAGATTCGAAGCAGAATTGTTTTAATTCCAACATTTATTCACATCAGCGTGAAAAATTCTAGAGATGGAGAAACGCTAGTATCAAGTTACACGATGTACAGATTCTATCACTTCGGATGTTGCCATCCATAATTACCACGCCGTCGATGAGACTATTTTTTCTTCTTCATCACACTTCCGTTCACATTTCGTCATTTGTAGATACCGACTGAAAGAGAACGAAAAATTGATTGCTTCATTAGTTTTGTTATTTTCGCATTGAGACTGGCGTATTTAATATTAATTGTTTACTCAGCATGTATACTTCTTACAGCCAGACTCTTCACCGCGTTGTGCATCGATGAATAACTCATTTACGTAAGGATACGGATACTCAACAGAATAAAACAATTATTTGCGTTTTTCAATGGAGGGTTATTTTACTAAGGCTATTATGTCCAACAGTAGTATCAGGAATTTTCAACCCCAGACTCCAAATATTCAGATACTTTTTTAAAAAGATTACCCAATGAGATATGACTGAAATTTATTTTTTAATTTCCGGGGTTTTAAATTCCAACTTGAGATGAAAGCTGAATTTTTGTGTCCATGTTTGCTTCAACAACTAAATGTGTTTTGATTTGATTCTGCACTGGAAAAAGAAAAAAAAACATGAGTCTACATTTTGATTCATGTATGTTTCGCTAATCGTCAGTTGATCGTTTTATTTTTCTTACCAGCACGTACTGTTGTTCATGTAACCGTTTTTCATCTGCTGTTCGGAACAGTCTGTCCTATGCAGTGTTTGCGGTTTCGGCGTATTCATGACTCTCTGAAACGGTACACGGTCACAAATATTATCAGTGTAATACACTGTGTTTTCGCGAGTAGAGTTTCATAGAGTCATGACAATGAGGAAACTACAAAAATTGCAAGTGACGAACGGTACCGAGCTTCAGATAAGAGACAGTTACATGAATATCAGTACGTACTATTAACAAAAATTAAAAAAAAAATCGATTGATAATGATGAAACATCACTGAACCATGCATGGGTGAAAAATTAGGAAAATTGTATTTGCTCAATTCACAATGTTTTTCAAACATATTTATTTCGTTCCCTATGTTTGCGATCAGAGTGCTGCAGAATTTTGCGTCTCAGTTGTAAAACGGTAACAAGAATGCAGAGTAGAAATTGCCTTTTTAAAAGTATATTGCGTTTCTACCTACTACAAATCATCCGAATCCGATTTTGTTCAGCTATAAATGCTGTTAAAGAATAAATACTCTGGTAAGAATGCACTATGTGACCTGATGGGTAAATTCGGCAATTCCACGAGCCTGTTCGCGGAGAATACTACAGCACACGTTATGGAAGTTGTAACGGCAAAAAATTGTAGCAAATGGAGAAAGAGTCGACGACGATCGACATTCGCTGCACTGGCACTCACTCTTCGTAAACAAATGGAACATACTGTGCAGGAATAGGCGGAAAGATCCTTTACTGACAATCAGCCAGAAACTAAGATATCTATGAATATTCGATTGGAACCATTTAAGGTGGAACTACTATACAAATAAAAGAGACAGATTCCAAAATTAGACTCATCGGAAGAAACCGAAGGAAAAATACTTCATTCCGGAAAGCAGGCACTTTATAAAACCATCGCCCGAATGTATAATTTTTTTACTTCTTCACCGGTTCATTTACGAAACGCAATAGAGATCTGGTGAAATGCTCACGCGACTACAGTGGCAGCCAATACGTGAGAGGCGTGTATAATTGTGACGCTTAGTCTTACGAGGGCAAGAACAGGGTCAAACAACATATTGCTTGCTGTCAATTTGTCTCACGAAATGGCCATGCCGATAAACTCTATTAAAACCACACTTGTACAAACGCCTGCGGACTGTCATTCTTGCCAGTTACTGTTTGCCAGTGGAACAGAACGAGAATAAATGACGGTGGTCCGTGACGTATGCTCCGTCACTCACCGAAAGGCCGATTTCTGAGTCTGAATGTAGAAATAAAGAATAACATGGCCCATCTAAAAGCCTCTGCGTGATGTTCTCTTGTCGACTTCAGGCCTTCCTCGTATTTGAAGAGTAAATACTTTTCTATTCTTTTTGCAGTATTACAGAAAATTACTGAAAAAGAGAGCAAGAGCGAAATTTATCAATTATCCAAACATTTTATCTGCAGATCCTCAGTGCATAACAAATCAAACTAGGTTTTTTTATCAGCTTGTAGATATACGATTTCATTTTGGCATGTTATCAACCTGAACAACGAGCAGTTCAACATGTAGAAACTCAGTTCAGTCACGGCTTAGTTTGTAACGAGGCTCATCAGCCTTTTTATTCGTTTGCAGTAGTGTGACAGGGATTGAGGTATGGATAAGATGTGATGTGTTTACCCTGTACCGATTACCTGGCTGTTACCACTTCCCTCGGTCCCTTCTTCAGCCTGTGCTCCGTTCATCAGCAAACGTAATAATTTTGTTAAAAGTATTTTGAGAGCTAGTTTGTTCGGCGGTTTATTTTAATCACGTTATTTACTTCAACCTTTGAAAAAAAGAAATGTACCGTGGGTCGCTCACCGACGGACACCGACGGTAGTTCGCGTAGGGGAAGTGACATTAAAGTAGAAATAAAATCAGAATTTTATTAGGTACGTCTTCATAATATGAAGCGTTACTGGTATGTTGCAATTTCTTTTGTGGTTCTGTCCTTCACTCGCAGCACGTGGTGGCCGTCTGAGTAAACGTTACAAGGAATTCGAAACAATTAGTTTAGTCTGTATGTATTTTTGCAGTCAGTTATCAGGTAAATGATGCCGCAGAACGCGTATACTTTATTTCAGTAGTTTATTATTTTTCATGATGTAGATTCACAGTTTCACAAACATACGCCAGAATTTTCCAGTAATGCTTGCAGTATAGTTTCGGATGTTGATTATAGCCACGCCTCTGAACAACACTTGAGTTCTCTCTTCTAGCGCGGGATATTCTAATCCCAGATATTTGTACCCTTTTTACCAAAGTATGCATATTTTCTCTCATCTTCCACGAGGGAATTAGTGTTTAAGCAACTGCAATTATACGTTTAAAAGGGAATAAAATTCTTGGTTTCCGTGTGATCAGTAACCCTTTTCCGTAATTCTTCTTGAGACATAACTCCAAATATTCTGACGGTTTGTTAAGCTTTTTTTAGTTACTAGATAATCCTAACTAACTAGGAGATTTTACGTGTTTATCACTCTACCAGTTCGATCACAGAAATCAATTGTAATCCGTTTTATTTGTAAAAAACGAAAGATAGATGGACAAAAATCAACCTCGCAGTGCATGTTGCAATTCTGTCCTGACCAGCTGGAGGTGTGACTGTGAGGCACAACCCTCAGGCAGAACTTCAGTACTTGCCGTAAAAATCACAACTGAAGCGCTCGCTTACAAAGATTCGTCAGTTACTGTTATGAAAACTAATTAATGTAGTCTACAGTTGCTTGATGAAATTTAAAAATTTTATAGTGGTAACTTGTGCACACACTATTTGTTATCCGAGTAATTTAGAGGTGCTGTTATGTAGTGCAGCAAGCATACAGCTGTACAGTACTGTATTTTTTTTTTTAGAACCAGCTACTTGGCTCTGCATTTTACGAAAAAAGTCCCCTACAGAATATCTGTTTGGTTTTTGTTATTTACAGTTGTTGCACTGGTGACCATAATAGACCTTGGAAATGGATGTTTGACGTTTGAAACGGGTCACTGAACCAAATATATCTTACTGCGTAAACTAAGCTACATGACTAGACCTGCCCATGTTCCATTTGACGTTTCGTTTTCTTGCCGAGTCTTTTAGAGAGAAATCCCATCACGAGACGCCAGCTGAAGAGAAACAGAAGCTTTAGCACTGAATTGACGGTATGGCTTCTGCATTAATAAACTAGGTAGCCTTTTACTGACGAAGACGAACCCTGAACTCTCAGCTGCTACAGCGTCATTCTCTTCGTGTACTTCACTCATTGTGTCCGTACCCTGACAAACACTTGTTGCTGTATCAGCTCCGGCGATGGTTTACTTCAGCTTCACAGCTGGAACGACAGAAAAATAATGGCATATAAGCCGCTGCTGGCAGAATAGCCAACCTCTTTTTGGTCCGACCTCTGTAAAACAAAAATGCTGCAGAGCAGTTATATAGACATCACGCTGGTTATTTACTCGTAAGTAGTTTTACAAGCGTTGAGCACTTACGGGTGGCATGCAGGACATCTGACAGGATACAAAGTGTCCGAAGAAACACACATAAATAATGTGATGACGGCAATAACCGGAAATAGTTATTTAATAAATTAAAATTGCGGTCTTGGCAGAATGCTGTAATAAAAAGTGCACTCTCCCATGGAAGCTACTTTTTTTCGTGAAAAGTAGGCTGTCAAAATCCTCAAACTCTTTGGTACCACTGTGTGACATTGCAGAAATATAGAGGACAGAAGGCTTTCCGGCTGTTTCTCGAAAAGCGGAAGATACAGTTGGTGGAGAAAATTGTGCAAACGGCAAAAACACAACACAGTACCATGCGTAATACGGAGTAAGAAAACCTTTGCCAATCAAAACAGTTTCCAGTAATGTCGGGACGGATAAATACTGGTTCTGTCTGGATTCTAAGGGAATGTAATACTGCTGTTCCTTCAAAATAGTGGTCAGGTAACGATCATGGAATGGACAGCGAGCAAGGAACCTTCTCTTCAAAGTAGACCACGAAGGATAAAAAATATTGATCTGGCGACTGTGACGGGCAGAGGAGATGTGGCAATTCGTCTTCGTGCTCACAAAACCAGTCCTGCACGATGCGAAGTCTGCTGACAGGGGCTCTATCGTCTTCTAACACAGCATCACCGTTGGGGAACAAATTGTGCAGTGGAATGGACCCGATTGGCCAAAATGGTAACATAATCTTTGGCAGTAGTGTGACCTTATAAAGTACCCATGGGGTCCATGGATTACCATGACATGGCTGCCCAAATCATCACCGAACCCCCGGCGACGTTTCACTCCTGGCAGCAAGCAATCTGCATCATGGGCTTGGCACATCGTACGCCGGACATTGGAAACGATAAGGAACAAGACTCATCCGACCAGATGACTTTTTTCCATTGCTCCATAGTCCGGGTTTTATAGTTTCGGCTCCGCGTTTTCCTATCGCGGGCATTTGCATCACTGACGTATGGTTTTCCAATCCCAGCTCACCTGCAGCTTACGGAGCTCCCTCCGTAATATTTTTGGTGTTGACAGTGGTCACGAGTGCGACATTCATTTCTGCAGTGACTTTTACAGCTGTACTCCTTTTATTTTTCGTCACAGTCTTCTTCAATGGCTGACCATCATGATCACTCAACATACACTTTCATCCGCGTTGTAACTTAGCGGATGATTTTTTTTCGCTTTCCCTGTACGCGATATAAATCTTCGATACGCTGTCTCTTAAAACACTAAACACCATACGAACACCAGCAATTCGCCGACGTTCGAATTCCCTCAGCTCCGATACAACGCACTCGCAGTTACGCAACACTGTTCTGACACCTTGAACGTACTGAAGGCATCGCGCACGGTGTCGTTCGCGGTCAAAAACAATAGCGAGTCTGCAGGCATGGTCAGCATCTACATTTATATTCAAACATGCATATCTCGTGGTGTTTCCATATTTTCTCCAACCCCTGTAGCTTTTCAGACCCTTATGTAACGACTGCTTTGATATCGTTTTTAATATCTTCCTGTCCTAAGCCAGTACATCACTCTATACATGTCACAAAAGGACTGCGAATTATTGAGTGTCACGTACCCCACGCCTCTCCTTTCTTTCCTTTTTTGTCGTATACTATTCCTCAAATCACAAAAATAACTATTTTTCTTTCCTCAGAAAACACTGAAGCATTATATTTCCACTTTTGTAAGACTCTTACTTTGATTTTCTTTGGTCGGTGTCATATTTAGAACATGTCCATTTTACCCATTCACCTCTTTGTCAACATTCCCCAGTTTTCTTTCTCGTCACTTGAACTCACAACTCCAACCTACTTCGTAAGCTCGCTTTGTTATTTTTGTTCGGTGGAGATGTCGATTAACACAGTGGTTGTGGACAACCTTTTTCTTGTATGCTATTACGAGTATCAATATTTGCAGACAGAAATATGTGGACAAAAACTTATGACACCGGCGTGTTTGTATTGTTGCGATAATTAAATTGTTTTTTACTTTGTTTGGTAACGTTTTAAAACATCTCTAAATAGCACTTGTTTATCACTTTACAACTTCAATTTCTCTGTCATCCGAAGGTCATTATTATTGTACACTATTTTAATGTATTTTCGTAAACTCTTTTTTTTTTTTTTTTTTTTTTTTAAACCATCACTTTCTAAAACTTTTGGTCGCGTTAACACTGATCCTCATGTATAATAGGGATATTAACAAATAGGTCGAGATTACATGTTTATTTTTCTGTAACTTGAAAAATGAATTGTTCCCTTTGTTTCCTGATTCTGCGAATTCCTGTGCAAGTCTTTTTCCCAATAAATTTCTCATCAAACAAAACGTGCTGCAGCCCAAAACGAGTTTGTTACATACAAGTTCTGGTCACAAAGGGGGCTGGAAACATCTTATTCTCTGGCGCCCTCTTTTCCACCCTCGCAAGACCTAGCATCCAAATAGGGCACTAGTGCTTATTTTCTTTTATTGTTTTAATCATTAATATGTTAACTGCTAATAGCAAATTGTACACAAAAATCCAATGTTTTCATAACTTTTCCGAATTAAAATTAATTACTTGCGATTTAGCAATTGTTCCAAGTGACTACTTTTCTTCTTTTTATATCATTTATCCGAGTAAAAAACAATGATGTATTCTTTATTATGAACTACGGAAACAGTAAACCATGGCACAGTGGTGTCCTGAGCGATGAATAGTCGATGCTGGCTGATCAGTCCCCTTACACGTTCAGTTCATCTTCGTATTTATCTTTTCAATGTTAATCCCGAGACGCAAGATTTGCCTTTCCACTTTTGTCTATTATATCTCCTGGACGCACTCCCATTGGGAGTCGAGTTCTTCTTAATGGTGCAAATGCAACCTGTTTTCAGAGATGCTATAAATCGTCTTTGGAAGTTAACTGCTCTCTTCGCCAGTGATTCCTCTCATCCTTACCCACGTATCCTTACCAGGCAGTTACTCTCCTCGTATTTTCTCTTGCAACATCTGCGGGAGAATCAGGACACAGAATCGCGATTGGTCATCCAGATTCCCCAAACAGCTTAAGGCGACGAGAATACGGCTGGTTTCTTGTGTAACACTCCATCTGTAATGATCTCACTGTTGACGGAACGTCAAATTCTTAATCTTCCTTTCGTCTACCCCACAAAGCGCAACTGACTGGTTTATGTTTTATTACATTTGAAGCGCTCTAGCATATCCTTACGCACAGAACGCCTGTGACCTGTCGCCATATAAGCTAGGTGCCTCTGACTCGCTGTCGTGCTAAACCCCGGTATCGCATTTTGGGGAAATGAACAATTGTGAGTGGTGAAATTCGATTTGAGGTAGAAATGCTTTGGTTAATAGCTTCCTGACTCAATGGGAACGCACCCATTTTATAAACACAAACTTGCGGAATAAAAGGTACAACGTTTTCTGCTAGCGACATGCGACATGTTTACCTAAACATGAAGATCGTAGCAGTATTCTGAGGAATTTTAATGTTCGTTGTAAATATTTCAGTTTCATCAGATAATAAACAGGATCGGATCTGTCAGTGTATCCTCTACGTCGACTCTGAATGTAGACGTTGTATGTCGTTAGAGGTGAATGGTTCTGTTGATAGCGACGCTGGCGGGGAGCCCAGTATGTACATGCTCCTAATGCGCAAGTAAGGCCATTTGAAGGGCGTCGCTTTGCATGCTTACGAGAAGCTGTGTAGTCATTTTGACCGACTACCATACGTCTTGTGTACAGTGTACGAGTGATAAGACATGGGTATCAGGAGCAGTCAACAAAACATTTCGTAACATGCAGATCAGCTGCTGGGCGGCCGCACGTAGCTGGCCGAAAAGCCTGTATGGATTAGATCTGGAGACATTTAGTTTGTGGAGTAACAGAACGGATCATTGGGGTCGTTCTGCTTGCAGCAGGTCTATAATCACGCGTGTCTTTGGCCAGACTAACAGCCACACTATAACGCTCCAGCGCAATCGAATGCTGCTATGTTTCGTTTGAAAACTACACCGACGATTCCCTTCCCTCTATTTATACAGTAAGAGACTGTGGTGCGAACCTGTTGGCATTGTTACAGACAGGAAGCTGAACTCTAATAGTTTTAACATTGCTAGATTATGGAACGCTGCCCAGTCGACCTCAGTGGTCAAAGTAAGTCCTATCTGTATGCAAGTAACGGTTTTGCATTGGTATATATCAGATAGTCCAGTTCACAAAGGCCTAGTTGCTGGCTGCGTGATATGGGGGACGATCAGATGCAGTACAAGTGGATCTTGCCTTTGTTATTTGACAAGAGAGGGCAAAATAGCACCTCCATATCTTTCAAATGGCTACTGCCAAACGGCGTCTATTTTAATAGGATAACGCCTGAACACGACGTGTCCTTTGTGAAGCCTGCAAGTTTTCCAAAACTCTATAGTTTCCAGCGGGTTCAGGACACGATGATGGGGCAGTACCTACTGGAGTATCAAATTTTGGCTTTACCGGATATAACTTGTGTCAAATCACACGACAAAACGACGCGTTTCAAGAAGCACGTTCAAATCCGGAGGTTTACAAGAAACTTCACATATTGACAGCGAGGTCGCACTGCCTAACGGCACCACTGGTAGATCTGGAGCCCGGTCCACAGACTCGAAGTAAACATAAGTCCGGGTCCCAGGCGATTGAGCTCTGTTCTGAGTGTCTGAGTGGTGGCAGAAGTCGCTGTAGCTATAGCAGGTGACACGCGAGTGAATTTGATGGAGCCTGCATGACATGAGGACGACTGATTTCATTCCGACGTTTTGATGTCTAGCGTTTGTTAACTAAACTCACTGTGCAAAATTTTAGTCATCCATAAAACAGCCTACTGTTCGCTCTGAAGTACTGTAAATGGTATATAATCGGCAGTAGGCAGTCGTGTGACCCCTATACCGCTGGCAGAAATCACAGCAGTGAAGTACAGTGGCGGAAAAGAGTTGCAACACCAAGAAATAACTAATGTACGTAAATGAAATTTTGGGAATACATTAGTCTGTGTAACATATTTTAGTGATTAACATTGTAAGATCACGGATTAACGTAAGTGCGAGATAAGCCATTGCTAGTGTGAAATGCTGGTACATTAATAATCGGTGTAACAGCCAGAATGTTGAGTGCAAGCTTGCAGATGTGCATGCACTGTGTTGCACAGGTGCCAGATGTCAGTTCCACGCCTGATGCATTTGGTCGGCCTATACAAGGACAGTTGATGCTGTTTGTGGATGGCGCTGGAGTTATCGTACGGGGAAGTCCCACACATGCTCGATTGGAGACAGAGCTGGTGATCGAGCAGCCCAAGGCAACATGTCGACATTCTGTAGAGCATGTTCGTTTACAGCAGCAGTGTGCGGGCAAGCGTTATCCTGTTGGAAAAGACCCCGTGAAATGCCGTTCATGAATGGCAGCACTACAGGTCGAATCACCAGACTGACGTACACATTTGCAGTCAGGGTGCGTGGGATAGCCACGAGAGTGCTCCTGCCGTCGTACGAAATCGCACCCCAGAACATAACTCTAGGGGTTGAAACTTCCCCTTTGAATGTAAAGAATGGCTGTGCTGCTAAACTTCTACGTTATCTGATACTGAAACAGCTGAGTAAAACTCCACATACTCAGACAGTTCTCTCTTTACTTATTCTGAGCATTTATAAACTGATACACAATTATTTAGCGCAACGCAATCTGACTTTTAATAATCCCTACAAAAGAATATCCCTGACTAACAATAACCTATCCTTCATAAATCACTTACCTCACCAAAATCTTCGTTACTCGAACTACTGGAATACAGCGAGCGCCAATACTGCCAGCTAAATAAAAGATTCTAACTACTGAAGGCACTAACTACTAATATGCACATAGTCAGCAAATGAAAGATTGTGATAGAGAACAAACAATGTATTCACCTTAATAGTGGATTGGATTGTTTTGGGGCAAGAGACCAAACAGCGAGGTCATCGGTCTCATCGGATTAGGGAAGGAAGTCGGCCGTGCCCTTTCAAAGGAACCATCCCAGCATTTGCCTGGAGCGATTTAGGGAAATCACGGAAAACCTTAATCAGGATGGCCGGACGCGGGATTGAACCGTCGTCCTCCCGAATGCGAGTTCAGTGTGCTACCACTGCGCCACCTCGCTCGGTCCTTAATAGTGTTCAAAAGTCATAATATATATATATCAATTCTTGACATCTATTTTGACAAATTTCCTGTTTCTGACGGACACACGTCCAGATCGTCCGCTCATACTAACATCTCAAAACTCTGGCATCTCTCTCCCCACGTCCACTACTGCTGGCGGCTCACCTCCAACTGCCCAACGCTACGGGCTGTTCACATCCAACTGCCCAACACTACACTAGCGAATAATCCAACAATGAGCCCAACCAGCCATAGAAAGCACACAGCGCAGTCAGCGAATTTAATACAGAGCGCTACGTGGCGTCACCAACATAAAAACCTAAACAGCCTACTTACAGGGTAGGTCCCGTGCGTCTTGCACGTAGACGGTTGCAGGCCCTCAAATGGCCTGCTTGTAACCAACACACGATCATCACTGGCACCGAAGCAGAACCACCCTTCATCGGGAAACACAACAGACTTCCACCTTGCCCTCCAGTGAGTTCTGCCTCGACAACACTGATGTCCCAAATGGCGCGGATTTAGGTCAGTGAAATGCACGCTACAGGGCGTCTGACTCGGAGCTATCTTTGAAGTAACGGATTTGTAACAGTTTGTTGTGTCACTGAGGAGCTAACTGCTGCCCAAATTACTGCTACAGGGGCAGTACGATACGCTACAGTCATACTCCGAACACGATGGTCTCCCCTCCTGCATGGCCGTCCGGAGTCCTGTCTTCTTGCGACGGTTCATCCCCGTGAATACCGTTACCAGAAATCATGTACAGTGGCTACATCCTTGCCAAGTCTTTCTGCAATATCGCAGAATGGACTTCCAGCTTCTCGTACCCCTGTTACAGGACCTCCAAACTCGGTGAGGTGTTGACAAGGGCGTCACCTTAAAGGCATTCTTGACTGACATCAACGTACCACGTCCAATTCCAAAGGAAACTAACGCTCACGACCGTTACAGTGACTATTTAAAGCAAAGTCTGAATTGACCGAGCGAGGTGGCGCAGTGGTTAGCACACCGGACTCGCATTCGGCAGGACGACAGTTCAATCCCGCGTCCGGCTGTCCTCATTTGAGTTTTCCGTGATTTCCCTAAATCACTCCAGGCTAATGCCGGGATGGTTCCTTTGAAAGGGCATGGCCGATTTCCTTCCCCGTTCTCCCCTAATCTGATGAGACCGATGACCTCGCTGTTTGGTCTCTTCCCCCAAACAACCCAATCCATCCAAATCTGATTTCCATTCTCATAGAAGATTTAAAGCAAACCTGATTTGCATCCTCATAGTGGTGCTACTAGCGCTACTCTTATGCAACTGCCGCGAAATTTGAACAGACATTATCTTTCAGATGTAGAATCGTGCCTACCAATTTTTGTTGATGTCGCACAGCTCTTCTTGATGTTCCGGTTTGTTTCCAGCAGTGTATATGCCAGTCTGCTGTTTATGACAATAGCAGAGAGAAGGTGTTGTATTCGGATGTGCCCTTGTGTTCACCGTCAACGAATTTGCTGATTTGTTTGTGTATTAAAGCGGGCTGTTCAGCGTGTATACAAGGAGTGGTGGAGGACTGACAGCCATGCAACATACAGCAACAGTGGTCGTAAAAGGATCCCTACCGACAGGAATCAGAGGCGAGTATCACGTCTTGTGAATGTCAATTGGTTTCAAGCCCGAGAGGAATACCAGCTGTTGTCTGCGAATGTAGTTTCGTCTCACCCAGCTTCTCAGAGAATCTGTCAAGGGAACTGCATGCAGTGGGCATTTGGAGTGAGGTATCTCACCAAAGGCCATTGTCCGTTGGCGCTACATAAAGCTGCTCGTCTACAGAGGGCTAAACAACACACAAGCTGGGAGGCATTAATCATTCACTCGGAAAGCGCCCCAGCGCTGTGGATAATGAGAGCAGCTGTTTCGGTAGAAGACAGTATATTACTGTCGAGCGATATTGACTTGTTTCGTGTCATTACCGTAGTTAGATTTTCATACTGCATGCAGAAAGTGTCTTCATTGAACATATCAATAAATTTGAAGTATCCATCTAATAGAATTACAATTTCCTTGTGAGATATGAGTCTCAAATGACGGAAGCTGAAGGAATGAATTGAAATGTGCACTGCAGCTGGTACTTCAACCCAGGTCTGCCGTTTACCGCATAGATGGAGGAACGATTACACCACTGTAGCAGTAGGGCCACGATAGCCTACTCTAGTCCGATGCAGCGGTGTTATCCCTACTGCTGTTCTGTTGCAGTGGTTAGCACATCTGCGTAGTAAGCAGTAGACCTGGGTTCAAGTGCTGTCTGTGGCACACATTTTAATTCATTACTTCAGCTTCTGCCATTGTAAAGATAAAGTTGAGACTCATATGTTTTAAGGAAATTGTAATCCCATCAGAACAATAGATCACCTACATGCAGGATTTCCCCATTACGTGCAAAGATGGAGTGCCAGTCCAATACCGGAGCGCCTCGGCAACAGTGACGATTTAAGAAGTGGAAAATGAACCGCAGGCATAAATTACAGTTTGTATTAGGGAGGGCACTGGACGACGGTAGTCCGTGCAAGTACGCTAGCCATACTTCTACAGTGGTGTAATGGGTAGCAAATCTGCATCATCCTCAAGAGACCTGTGTTCAAGTCCTGGTTTTGGCTCACATTTCAGTTCATTTCTTCAGCTTCCGTCATTATCAAAGAAATTATTTAAGGTATTTCAAACTTATTTACATATGACATTTGTATGATTTTTAACTCTGCGTACTACCTTTGCATTTGGTTTAAATGGCTCTAAGCATTATGAGACTTAATATCTGAGGTCATCAATCCCCTAGACTTAGAACTACTTAAACCTAGCTAATCTAAGGACATCATACACATCCATGCCCGGGGCAGGATTCGAACCTGCGACTGTATCAGTAGCGCGGTTCCGGACTGAAGCGCCTAGAACCGCTCAGCCACAGCGGCCGGCCATCTGCATTTGCTTACGATTATGTAAGCACACTGAACACAATACAGGTTGCTAGGTAATGACTGCGTCAGCTGTACCGAGAAAAATATCTGTATCGACCAAGGCTTTCGACTTCTGTCGATATTTGTAGTTGTAAATTATAGATTGCAGCGATTAGTCGTCCTTTTTAAATTTTAAAGTGCAGATCTAGATTTCGGCTAGAAGCTAGCCATTCTCAGTGCTAAAAATACAAGAAGTACATAGTTCGATGAAGTCATAAAAAGTTACAGGTAACCGCTTAACTCATATGGTTTGTATATTACATACCACTGTTATTTTCGCTCAGTGCATGTAATTCCCTATTGGTCGGGCTTCATTCACAGTTCATTGCATACTACTGTTTTCGGGAGGCAGGCTGTATGGGTTGTATCGGTTGGTTACATGGCGCCATTTACGTGAACTATGTATATAAACTTCAAGTGAAGTAAACCACTTCAAATTCTCATGAGAATTACATAAAATGAAACATAAGTAAAATTCTTACACAAGCCTTGATCCTAACAAGGTCAGTAATATTTAGCAAACATCGAGGAACAAGGTATTCGAGTGTGTACACGAGACAAAATCTGGACTGTCTATATACGTTGTTTAGTTACATGTCTATAGACAGTCCCTCTATAATGTCTGCAAACAATCGTCCGATTTTAGGTACAAGTGTGTAGGCTACGTCGCTTTAGACTGAACAATTAGAAGCTGACTAATGCCGTGCTGAATGGTCCGACGAGTTGCTATTTCAGCTCTTTTCCAATGACGCAAGACGTCGAGTACGCGGATGGCCCAATGAGGTATTTAACTCTCAGTGTGTTGAAGATGAAGTTCAGTGCGGAGACCGTTCTTTGATATTTTGGGAGTGTTTTTCGTACCACGATTTGGGCGCACTCATTTAACTTACCACATTCATGAAACAATATGTTCATTTCGTCATTCTCTATGAATTAGTGTTGTACCTTCTTCTATATCTTCATGATACGGATGCCGAGGACACTTCCACATTCCAGGTTGACAACTATGTTCAACGGGTTGCGTGCATACATTCATGGTTTAAGTAATACACAGGAATTCTATTGCACCTGACCCGCAAAATCATAGGAAATGGGTGGATTTGAAACAAAGGGTTAAACGTAACGTATCAGCTTCAGCTGGATACTGCGTATCTGAGGGAACTTGTGGACTCTCTTCCATATTCCGGGTTGACAACTGCTATGTTCAACGGGTTGCATCCATACATTCATGGCTTGATGAATACATAGGAATCCTATCGCACCTGACCCGCTAAATCATAGGAAATGTCTGGATTTGAAACAAAGGGTTAAACGTAACGTATCCGCTTTAGCAGGATACTGCATATCTGAGGGAACTTGTGGACTCTCTTCGTCGTCAAATTGAGGTCATAATCAACGCTAGACATGGTGGTACTCGTTGTTTTCTGTCTGGTGTGCTTATACACAAGTCATGGGATAGCAATATGCACATGTAAAGATGGTGGTAGTGTCGTGTACACAAGACGTAAAAGGAAAGTGCATTTGAGGAGCTGACATTTGTACTCAGCTGATTCACAAGAAAAGCTTTCCGACGTGATTATGGCCGCACTACGGGAATTGACAGACTTTCACCGCGAAATGATAGATGGAGCCAGACGCATGGGACATCCCACTTGGGGAATCGTTAGGGAATTCAGTATTCCGAGATCCTCAGTGTCAAGAGCGTTCCGAGAATACCAAATTTCAGACATTATTTATCACCTCTGGACAACGGAGCGGCCGACAGCCTTCTCTTAACAGCCGAGAGCAGCGGCGTTTGCGTAGAGTTGTCGGTGCTAAAAGACAAGCAACACTGCTTGAAATATCCGCAGAAATCAATGTGGGACGTACGACGAAGGTATCCGTTAGGACAGTGCGCCAGAATTTGTCGTTAATGGGCAATGGCAGCGAAAGACAAACACGAGTGCTTTTGCTTAACAACACGACATCGTGTGCAGCGCCTGTCCTGGGCTCGTGACCGTATCAGTTGGACCCCAGACGACTGGAAAACAGTGACCTGGTCAGATGAGTCCCGGTTTCAATTGGTAATAACGGACAGAAGGGACCGAGTCTCGCACAGAGTCTACGGAGCGATGGACTCAAATTGTCAACAAGGCAATGTCCAAGCTGTGGTGGCTCCATAATGCTGTGGACTGTGTTTAAATGGAATGGACTGGGTCCTCTGGTCCAACTGAACTGACCACTGACTGGAAAACCTTACGTTCAGCTACTTGAAGAACCTTTTCAGCCATTCATGAACCTGATATTTCCAGACAACGATGTCATGTTACCGGTCCACAGTTCTTCGTGTTTGGTTTGAAGAACATTCTGGACAATTCGAGCAAATGACATCGCCACCTAGATAGTCCGACACGAATCTCGCCGAATCTAGTTCGGGTGCAAACTCCTGCACATGCAACACCTTTGCAATCATGGTCAGCTATAGAGGCAGCATGGCTCACTTTCGACGACTTCTTGGGTCCATGCTACGTCGAGCTGCTTCACTACACCGGACGAGGTCCGTTACGATACTAGGAGGCCCCCCTGTTACTTTTGTCTTCTCTATGTAATGCTTCCGACGTACCTCAGCGCTCAGCGCTCACTCCAGTCTTTATTAAGGCGAATTGTTTGTTTTGCGAGTTGTATTATTGACTGAGGTACGTTTCTGGTTTTGACGGCCAGGCGCGGAGTCCTGGCGGGCGGCTGCACATGTAGGTCGCGCGGAGGCGCAGGTGCGGCGGCGGCGGCGGCGGCGGCGGCGGCGGAGCTGTGCGGCGAGGCGCGCCACGCGAGAATTGCCCTTACGTCAGCGCCTCTCCACTTCCAGGGACGCCGCTGGCATTCGCGGCTCTCGTGCCTCGAGCGCTCTCGCTTGCGACACCGGCCGACCTTTCGTTTGGGTACGGCCCCATCGGCGATCGCCGATTTTACAGCTGCTCAGATTTTACCCTTTGGCATTCAAAAATGAAATTTCCAAGCGGGAATAAGAACCTCATGCTAAGAGCAGTTAAAGGGAAATCAGGGTAGAACCACTACTGCCCAACGAAGCTAAGTTGTCCGATGTCACAGTTAGTGTATTCCCACTTCTTGCTGATCTACAGAACTGCCGTGAAGTTCAAATGGTTCAAATGACTCTGAGCACTTTGGGACTTAACATCTGTGGTCATCAGTCCCCTAGAACTTAGAACTACTTAAACCTAACTAACCTAAGGACATCACACACATCCATGCCCGAGGCAGGATTCGAACCTGCGACCGTAGCGGTCACGCGGTTCCAGACTGAAGCGCCTAGAACCGCACGGCCACACCGGCCGGCGGCCGGGAAGTGGTAAACGCTTTAACGCTAGCCTCCGCACTGGTGATCGATAACGCGCGCTAATGCAATGGTCCTCTGCTCTGGAGTAGTGTGTTGGAATCCGAAGGATGAGAGCAATTATCTCCACTGGCACCGCCTAGCCCGAAATGGGAGGAATGTTGGAGGCGTTCAGCTGCCGACCAGTAGATTGACGATACCCTGGTGCCATCCGAAAGCTCTCGCGTAGTCTTAAGTACCGATGAGTTACGGCGTTGCTGGTGGTACGTGCTCAGTCGTGCTATTCGAGAGGAATAGGAATGTGCACGTAGTGGGTTGCACCCTATTCCTTCCTGGATCATCATCATGAAAACCAATTTTGGTGTCTGTGATAACCCGATGAGGAAGTTTATAGACTTTAGATAAACAAAAGTCTTAAGCTCGTCGGCAGTATTACTAACTTGCCGTAAACAGCGGCAAAGAGATTAAAAAGTGCTGTACACGCAACTGGGAATATAGCCGAATACTGTTGAGGTTCGGGGTGGGATTTATTAAAAGTCCTAAAAATCGCTGGAACGCTTTAGAATCAACAAGCGAGCGAAACTTCATTATACTAGATGATTATGAAGATTTGGTTTTGTGAGGCGCTCAACGGCCTGGTTATCAGCACCCATACAAATTCCCAAGCTTTCCACTGTCCAGTCTCGCCATTTCCGGAACGATGAGGACAACACAAATGCCTAGTCCCTGGGCGGAGAAAATCCTCGACCTGGCGTGGCATCGAAACTGGAACCCCGTGATCCATGGTCAGCAACGCTAGCAGTTTTTTTTTTAAATCTCATTTTGTACGTTATTGTTTGTTGCATTTGCTCGGGGCGGACGTCCCATGACACACGTTCAAGCTCATTTTTGATCCACGCACTCATTTTTTTTTTTTTTATTACAGAGGGCAGTTAACCCTTGACCGAACACGCTGAGCTACCGTGCCGGCAATTTACTAATCTTCTCTGTATCGTTCCAATTGTAATATATGTACCGCCGAGGCGAGTACGATACTATACAACTAGCTGTGGACATGTTATCCTAGAGGAACTAAGTGTAAGAGTGATCTGCAAGGTGGGTAAGTGGACTTTTCAAGAACATCTATGAGTTTGCTTTTATTTATGCTCTCGTCTTTTCCTTTCTGGGTAAACAGAGACATTTTCAACTATGATAGACACGTAAACACGCGGTTTACTTGCTATCCTTTCCGGCTGTTTTTAAATACCAAATAGTTTTCGGATTCAGCGGAGTGTGCACTGATATGAAACTTCCTGGCGGGCAGGCAAAGGTCTCGAGTTCGAGTCTCGGTCCAGCACACAGTTTTAATGTGCCAGGAAGTTTCATATCAGCGCACAGTCCGCTGCAGAGTGAAAATCTCATTCTGGAAACATCCCCCAGGCTGCGGCTAAGTCATGTCTCCGTAATATCCTTTCTTTCAGGAGTGCTAGTTCTGCAAGGTTCGCAGGAGAGCTTCTGTTAAGTTTGGAAGGTAGGAGACGAGGTACTGGCAGAAGTAAAGCTGTGAGGACGGGGCGTGAGTCGTGCTTCGGTAGCTCAGTTGGTAGAGCACTTGCCCGCGAAAGGCAAAGGTCCCGAGTTCGAGTCTCGGTCCGGCACACAGTTTTAATCTGCCAGGAAGTTTCAGTTTTCGTATTAATTATTACAGCCAAACGCACTTCTATCAACCGATAATCTAAAGACGCAGAAAGCTTCAAATAAATATACTTAGCACGTATTGAGTTTGTTAGTGTCATATGAACGCTCCAAATATAGGAAGTCTTAACTCCTAGTTGATTGTACAACTTGTAGTGCTATTCAGCATTACATTTTTCATAATACATTGACTATCATAGCCGAATGGGCAGCGTCAGTACCTCCGGTTTGGAAGAACCTGGCTTCGACCCCAGTACCCCCTCAGATCTTTTCTGTTGTGAGGATGTCTGCAACGGGATCCACTCAGTCCTTGTGAGACCAGATGAGGAGCTAGCTCCTTGAATGCAGAAGCAGTGGCACCATCCAGGATTCATCCACTGGCAACACGGCTCGAAGGACTGGCAACACGCTGGTCATCAGTTCCACGGCTGCGGACAGCTCCTCGTACTGCCTGGTAGGCGGCAGCCGGCCAGTCCGAACAGACCTAACGGCCTAGTCCGCGACTGGCGTCTGCGCTGTTTTCCTGAAAAAATGTATCAGCACTTTGCTTACGATTATGCGTTTAATCCTGCACTCCGAAAGTAGCGTTAAGATACGTCTGTTTCAAAGCACAATTTACTTACCTTGTTTCAGCACCACTTCACAGACGCACATGAAAGTGCAAATCGGAGTATTCATTTTTTATCCTCAACTTCAGTAAATTTTATTTGTATACTGGTGCTCTATCAAGACGTTTTAGCTTGTGTCTTGTAAAAATGTATACATATTATAAAATTGTTCATAACTACCCTGCTCTGTATAATAAACAGAAGTTTTATTAACAGTATAAAAAAGAGATCTCCTCATTAGCGCAGAAGTTAAAGTGAATGATTGTCACACACAAGGCTCGATATTCGGCACTGCTTTTTTTTCTTTATTTGTTGTGGAGCTAAGACAGGTTGCGTTCACGCACGTAAGTAAAACTGGAAGATCGATGCGGCTCCAGTTCGGACAAGCCGACATGAAGGGCTGGAGAGCTGATCAAGGCTTCTACATGCTGGCAACACTGAGCGAGGCGGTGCAGTTCTACTCGTAAGCTGCTGGTCTTGAAGTCGACCATCTAGATTTAGTTTTACCCTGATTTCCCTAAAGCGCTTAGGGTGGGTATCCGGATGGTCCCTTTGAAAAGGAATGGCCGATTTCCTTCCCCAATTACAGTCTATACTCCGTTTCTAGTGACTCAGGGGTCGACGACGTGTTAAACCCAAACCTTCATTTCTCCTTGCTGACTTTCAACGACGTCGGTGACACAGGATCACTATCTGTGTGCTTGAACACAGCATTTAGCTTGTTCATAACAAAATAAAATTTTTACATAAGACAAACCAAAAGCATAACGAGACGAAGGAGATACTACCCTGAACCAAATCAAACCATCTGCTTCCTAGTCTCCTAAACAGAACTGTAGCTCGGTGGTGGTCAAGTTTCTCAAAATCAGTACCACTACTATCCATGTTTCTACACCTATTCTGCAGGATGATGACTACAGAAATTTTCGGTGGTGGTGGAGCATGGCAGATGTGTCAATTCGAGGGAAGGGATCCTGGTCTGGAAACGACCGAATTATTAGCGGGAATCGTTCTGATACCTCTGACAAAGCTCTTGGTTTCCATATTTTTGGGAGGAGGGAGCATGGACCAAAACAAGAAAAAATGTCCAGTAAACATGGGCTCCGAGGTACCTACCTTAAGATCAGTACCTAATAGCATAAGAGCTATTAGCACATTTTCATATTTGCTACTGTCAAACACATTTCTTCTACTGAGCAAGTGTCCATAACTCTTAATATATTTATTTTAGAGCCCATGTTTACGAGATTTTTTTTCCTGTTTTGGTTCTTGCCACCTCCTCCCAAAACAGGGAAAGCAAAAGGGCTCACAGTAGAAGACGTCCGCTGTCAGAGGTATCGGAACAATTTTTGCTCATAACTTTTCACTCGATGATTTCTGAACAAGGGTCCTGTACCTCAAATCAATACATTTACCCTTCTCCATCATCCGTGAAAGTTCGTATGTCATCACGGAATCACCCTGTATTTCACTATACTAGTCTCCACCAATCGGTATTTTTAAATAATGCATAATATAAATTACATTTAATAATTGTAAATTTTCTGTGTCACCGTCGGGACAGTTTCGTTATGTTCCCCTGCATCGTCAGCCAGTGGCGGAATAATATTGCAACACACTGTTTGCAATGATACAGGCGTTCCCATTGTGTCAAAATTGTAGAGACTGCAGAAAATACTGAAAGGACGACTATGAAGCAAGGGATTGATGCTCGGTGATTAATTAACGGTTATTCATTAACGCAAGCAACTTACACATTATAGCAATTTTCTCACAGCAAATATTGGTAGTGGCAATCACCAGTCATCTAAAAGCATGAGTTGCTACAGCATCAGTCGCTTTTAAAGGCTAGGCTTTGTCGATGCAACTACACTCCTCCATTTTGTTCTGTCTTAATTTATTGGCAAATTTGACATTTTGTTACCTCCCCTTTCTTCTTTTAACAAAAGATTTCTGTGAAACGTATTTGTTAAAACGTGTTTAGCTAAATAAATGTCCAAAAGTTACGATTCTCCTTTTCCAATAGTTGCTACGAAGTTTTCGCTCAAATATTTCTTTCAAAACATCTTCTTTGAATTTTCGCTATGATCAGCTATGCGCGTTAGACCTCTACAGAGCACATTTTAATGTCTTCTGGTGCTTTCGGTCTCGTCAATAGTGTCCAGCTCTCACAGTTTCTACAGGAGGATTTTCCAGACAATCATCTGGACAGACGGTTTTTTTTTTCTATTCAAACCGACTTATTCACTGATAACTTTCATTGAAATCAGGTTTTGCTGTTGCAGTTCTTTTTCTGTTTTCCAAGCAGCATCTGTTACCTTCTGTACTTAAGGTGCCTAAGTAACAAAACTGATATTTTTACTTTATAGTTTTTTTTAAGTTTGAACATTTGCTGAATGTTGAAAATTTAGTTAGGATATTCTGTTTGCGTTTTTCATTGCCAGCTGTTGGGGAAACATCTCCCACTAATCTTAGCCTGTGAATGGAAAATCTGTTCCCTTTAATTACATAGGCTTTTGATTCAAAGATCTGTATAGCCTGTTCGATGAAAAAGATCGAACAAATATGGTGACACTGAGCAAACTTGTGTTACCCCTTTTCCAATATTAGTTTTACGTTTCTCTCTCCACCAGTCTTCATCATTATGCTTTGGTACATATTAAATATTGTTCTCTTATCTTTCCACTCTAAATCTATATCTGTCAAGTTCATGAGTTTTTGCCAGCTAAATTAACTTGCAAACCTTCCCCCTATTTTTTGTTGTTGCCGATTACGGGAGAACATAATTACAACTGAGCATAAAATTGCGTTGCAAACTTTCAGACCTCTGGCAGTTCGTTGTACAATGGGGCAGGGAGCTATGGCACTGCCAGTCATTCCACTTCAGTTTCAGCTGGGGTTCCGTACATCAAGGACTCCACGTAGCTCCACAGAGAAGAAAGCAGCAAAACGGGAGCGAGACCTGACCCGCCCAAACAGCAGCTGCACGCGCGATGGGACGTCACTTCAGGGATTCGAGCAGGCGCACCGGATCGATATGGACGGCGCGCGGTGGATTAACGACTAAGCCCGTCTTGCTGGCAAGTTTCGATGTGATTTTAGGTGGTTTCCCACGTCGAAGTATGTGAATACCGGACTGGCGACCATGTCCCGCCTCAGATCCCGCTAAGCAAAATTTAGAAAACGGTGACACCCTCCCACATATTTAAAAGTAGACGCAAACGATTGGGGTACACAAATTCAGTCCCGGGAGGATAAAATGGTGGCGAAAGGAAGGGCATCCGGCCATCCTCTAACTCTAACAATTCAAAATGCAATAATTAATGCGCAGATCACTTGTAAATGCTGGGTAAATGCAGAAGAAAAAGAAGGAAGAGCGAGACTCGAGATCATGCTGCGCGCTAGGTCGTCCCTTTCCAATCCGGCGATAATTGTTGCTCACGAAAAGAGCACTGTCTTGTTAAAAACACATCGACTCGCGGGCAACAAGATATACATTCTGCAAGAAATGTGGCAGCACGTCTTAAATGAAAAATCAAATAACGTGCACCTTTCAAAGGGATGGCTATAAATAAAGTCACTTTAGTTAGTGTTGCTTACTTGAAGTAAGTACGTTCCACAGAACGTAGCTGCTGATGTGAGACGAGAATGTCTTATAGTTTCTCATGACTTCACACATTACGACAGGTGATAACATAATCACGATCATAAAAGCTCTTATGCATTACAAGACAAGCTGTTGAAACTGCGGAATTGCCTGACTGCGCTGGGTGATCCATTCGCAGAACTCTTGGTTCAAAATCAATTGGTTCTATCGCTTGCACACGCTGTTTATGATAGGAGTGTAACTGTTGCTACACCGGTACTATACACACTGGATTCTTTGAGCGACGTATTTCGCAGAGAGTTGACAGGTGGTAATACTGTCACGTCGAAACCACAATCAGGTCCAAATCCACAAAAAGGTTCGTCAATGAAGTACAACAGTATTGAAAGCGCCTTTATTATGGATACCAACGTACAGCAAAAGCTGAATTGAACTCCAGGTCGGAAAGTGCTGTTATTTATACAGACATCGAATATTCCATAATATACAAACATTACAAATGTAAGACATTTCCAGAGCCTTCCAGGAATGATAAATACTAAATAACACGTAAGTGGTTAGTGACTGGGTTTGAAATGGCGACCCGCAGCGTTCCAGCAAATGTCGCTAAGCGCTGCTCCACGAGACGTTCAGCACAGCTCGTCCCCATTGCTCCCTCACCTGAAGAAACAGTGAGCTATTGTTTCAGAGGTTTACATTGGAGTCGACTACGGCACCCTGGATCCAGATCTTGTCAGGTCCTGTGTCTGGCAGCGCTGGAGGATCTTCGCGCTGTGGCCGTTTTGTCACATCCTTCCACAACGATGAGGCATCGGAGGTAGACCCTCCCCCCTCCCATCGCAGCTTCACCGTCATACAGCGAGTCTTCAGTTTCCTCGAACGAGAAACCCCATCGTTGATCCGCGCCTCAGCTCTCTAGGAGGACTTCATGCGGAGGATATGTACGACATCTCTGCGCTTTTGCCTTCTCGATGAAGGATCATAATCCTCAACTTTGATGTGACGTCTGCCAAGCTACGAAGGTTACGACACGCCCCAAAGTAGCACTTTGGTAACTTTTTCACTATTCCCAAATTCCGCACAGACGTAAAAATCCGTACTAAGTCTTAGGGGCTACATCCGTGATTTCCCTAAATTACTTCAGGCAAATGCCGGGATGGTTCCTTTGAAAGGGCACGACCGACTTCCTTCACCATCATTTCCTAATCCGATGGGATCGATAACCTCGCTATCTCGTCTCCTCTCCCGAATAAACCAACCAACCTAGGGCACAAAATCGAGCAATTTTTGTGTTTATAAGATGTGACAAATGATAGATGTGTAGACAAATGAGAGAAATTTCTTGCCAGCCAACCAACTAACGTTGTGGCGCTTTCAATCCTTCTCCTGGGAGTCCGGGGTCCGTACGCGAGCCAGCTGCCTTTGTTCTTCGGTCCTGGAGATGAGATCTTCCACGTAGTCATCTTGAGCGGGACCTCGAGAGCATGGAGCAGAAAGAAGGGTGTGAAGCCTGTGGTGCCTTGGTTCGCTGTGTTATATGCGAATGTGACGACGGGCAGTATTGTATCCCAGTCTCTATGTTCGCTATCAGTGTACATCGAGAGCACACCTGCCAACGTCTTATTAAAGCGTTCTCCTATACGAAGCAATACCATCTCCTCAGAGTGGATTGTACCTTGGACACAGTTCTTAGTCGAGAACCTGCGTCCGCTCTCTGTAACATGAGCGACTTAGAACAACGCCTCTCAGGCAACTTTCCTCTAGACGTCCGTTCAGCTTTTTGGGCACTACATGCTGCTACACCATACGTTGAATCAATTCGTGTAACGTGTCGTTTTCAATTTTCGACAACCAGTCGTGATATTTATATAGCAGTGAAACCTGCCGCGGACATACGACAGGCGACGGCTTATTTTTTTCCTGAGATACAGTCATCAACAACGATGCGGCGCGCAGTTTGTTACGAGACGTACGACAGTTTATAAGCACCTGCCTTACACTCATTGGTCATCCAAGACTTTGGACCGCCTGAAATATTCACTTGCTCACATCAAAATATTCGATTTGTGATCCTCTATTATCGTACGTATAATTTTGACCCTGAAAGTCACTAATTTGTAAAATTATTTGTAAGTTATAATTGAAGTGTCTTTTTCGCTTCCTTCTGCCCCATAAAAGTATATCGTAGACGGACCGTATACCATACATTATGTGCGTTCTGTGTCACGAAGTCAGTCTTTGACTTTTGGAAAACCTTATACGTCGGTCTCTTAGTGGTTCCGGCGTCCCATTCAGACTACCATTTGTCTGATTTTACGAGTCGGATGTTTCTCTTGCTAACTGTTCAATATCCTGTACCCCGAGTATAAATATTGTTCACTATTTAAGTAGCGTACTTGTACTTCGTATTGTACCCTGAAGTCTTCTTAACATATTAAGAAGATATTGGTAAGACCTCTTCCCGCGAAAGTCGTTTCTGAAATTTCCAGATTAGACTAAGATGTCCGCTGTCTCAAATATTACTTCTCTAATGTGGTTCACTGTTCAGTTAATTAAAAACTAAAAATATAGCGTATTGATAATGGCGAAGAAGTTTTCTCATTTGGTAGTTCTACTTGCATAATCCTGTTCGGGTAGCACATACCTAAATTTTTGTTGATTTGCAATCGCGTACAGCGCGTACTATTTCAGATATCAGATATCGGGTAGCGTTTCAGTATAATCTTTACCTCTTTCTACACTACTCCGCATATCTTAAAGTATTTATTCACCTAGACTGAAATCGACCTCATTTTTTTCACATTACAACTAAATGTGGGAAACTTTTCTCCGTGTCCTGGACGATAAGCGTGAGGTGGTTATTATTTCGTTTTGCTCCACATGTTTTTCATCTGTCATTCTTTTCTTGTTTCTGCTTAAATTCAAATGTTTTTATTCCACGCACTTCATACTACTGTCTTACTGTCTGTGAAACTTCGATTTTAAAGGACAGAAAACTATTTAGCCTTAGTAGTAATTCTGTACTCAGCGCCCTTGTTTTTCTTAACTTCCATAATTTGCAAACGTCGATTCCCCAATGCTTAGCTATATTTTTGTTATTATCCTCATTTCTTAAGTTCGAAACAGTTTTAAGAGTTTTAGAGTTTCTTTGAATCCAAGCATCTAAGTTAACATCTTCTTCCAAACCAATTTCGTTCACTCTGGCCGTGGTGTTTTTATCTTCACGTTTTGTATTCTGCCGTGTGACCTTCAGTCTTCAACTAACCACATTTACACCGTCAAACGGTTCCTTGGCTCGCTTACTGTTCCCAATAAATGTGTGCAGCTAAACTGGTCTCTTGTTGAACGTGTGACTGCAGCTGCTCCTGTGACTACCGGCCCTGACCTTCGCATTATCGTTGTGGCTGGCAAATTCCTGCCTCTGTCCGCATTCCACGGTCCGGTCTGAATGAGCCTGATAGCGGAGAGATGAGGCGGTTATCTGACACGCGATCAGCTCCGCCTAATTGTGTTCAACAAGTTGGGATAACATGCCTCTGACTAGGTCGATTATCTGCAAAGTGTGGGCGGCCTGTTTTTATGATTGCAAGTCCGGAAACTTTATTCATTGACACGTAATACTCTAGCACACCAGACAAGCTTGTACGGAGATAAGCGTCCGAGCAGCTTGGGGGCGTATTGTCTAGTGAACCAAGACAAGACTTTCTCCTGCTGCTTTACTGTGAGTCATCACAGCGCGAAGTTGCTATGTGCTTCATTAACTCTAGAGTCCAGGACGTCCTATTGTTGGCGTTTGCAAGCACATCTCACTGTATGCAATTCATGATTTTATAAGTACATTTTACAAACTATATTTACTGTTTGCAAACTAAATAAATAAATAAATAGTTTAAATGGTTCCGAGCGCTATGGGACTTAACATCTGAGGTCATCAGTCCCCTAGAACTTAGAACTACTTGAACCCAACTAACCTAATGGCGTCACACACATCCATGCCCGAGGCAGTAGTCGAACCTGCGACCGTAGCGGTCACGCGGTTCCAGACTAAAGCGTCTAGAACCGGTCGGCCACACCAGCCGGCTACTGTCTGCATTACAGCCAACATTTAAAGAATGGTGGCACTAGGGGCTAGAACAGAAGTAGCCTTGAATGAGATTTTCACTGTGCAGCGGAGTGTGCGCTGATATGAAACTTCCTGGCAGATTAAAACTGTGTGCCCAACCGAGACTCGAACTCGGGACCTTTGCCTTTCGCGGGCAAGTGCTCTACTAGAGCGAAAGGCAAAGGTCCCGAGTTCGAGTCTCGGTCGGGCACACAGTTTTAATCTGCCAGGAAGTTTCATATCAGTGCACACTCCACTGCAGAGTGGAAATCTCATTCTGGAACCATCCCCCAGGCTGTGGCTAAGCCATGTCTCCGCAGTATCCTTTCTTTCAGGAGTGCTAGTTCTGCAAGGTTCGCAGGAGAGCTTCTGTGAAGTTTGGAAGGTGGGAGACGAGATACTGGCAGAAGTGAAGCTGTGAGGATCGGGCGTGAGTCGTGCTTCGGTAGCTCAGATGGTAGAGCATTTGCCCGCGAAAGGCAAAGGTCCCTAGTTCGAGTCTCGGTCGGGCACACGGTTTTAATCTGCCAGGAAGTTTCAGAAGTAGCCTTGTTTATTTCCCTTAAACCAAACTGGATACAAAAAAAGTTTTTTAATAAATGAAAAACGCCAGTTTGCTTTGTTCTACGGTATTACTTTTATTGTGTAAAGCGGTTTTCGGCTTAGAAGGCCATCTTCAGAGATTTACTGAGTATTGTCACCAAAGAATTTACAACCTTTGCAAACAACATTGGAAGAGAAGGTACACATCTTGATTGAAGTAGAAACAGACAGTAAGTAACATCTTTGACAGTGTGGTGGTAATGCAATGAAAAAGTAATAAATTGAACAGCAAATAAGTAAAAATGCAGTAGACAGGAAAAACTTTAACACAAAATAGGAACAGCATGCTTACGTAACAGTTTCTATTAATAAACAAAACTAATAAAATAAAATGAAATTAGACAAGGCGACACCCAACATGCCAGTGGTGGAATGCATTGATATTATGACAGAGTTGATGCACAAGTCTAATGTCAGCCCTGTGGAATTGAATGGCTTGGGACTAGCCAATCAGACTTGCTTGGCACAGAACTATTTTCAGTTCCAAGAGACTATAAACAATTAGATGGCTTAGCTATGGGTTCCCCTGTTACTCCACTGTTGGCTGAAATATTTATGGACGATTTTGAACAAAAATTTCTAAAAAAATGACCTCTGAGTGCAAATATCAAATACTGGTTTAGATATGCAGATTATGTCCTGTGTCTGTTGACTGGTAGTACAAGACAACTCAACACATTTCTGAAAAACCTAAACAGTCAACATAAAAATATTCAGTTCACAATGGAGATTGGTAACAAATCCTTAAACTCCTTAGATCTTAATATTGACATCAGTACACACACACACACATTATTTCAAAATTTATAGAAAAACTACAACTACAGACACAGCAATACCTTCTTGCTCACAACGCCCCATAGCTCACAAACATGCAGCTTTCCACTCAATGGTACACCGTCTCATATCTATCACCATGTCCAGAGATGATTTTAAAACAGAGTTAGATACAATAAAATTTATTGCCACAGGCAATTACTACAGTCCAGTTCTTATTGACCACATCTTGCACAGGAAACAAAAACGGAAAATTATACCCTTCCTCTACGCCCCATCTGCTTCCCCATAAACAGTCTGCAAGAAATGATGTACACTACCATATCTAGGCGAAGTATCGCGGATTGTAGCCAAAGCACTGAAATCCTGCAAGTATAGGCTTTCCTGCTATGTTAAGAACACGACAGCTCAGTGTATTTTCAATAGCAAAGATAAGATCCAGTTATTAGTCAACATTGGGGTATACAAAATTACCTGTTCTGACTGTGACAAGTCTTACATTGGTCAGTGAGGCAGAGACATAGCAACTAGGCTGGCTGAAAATGAACGCAGCTAGAGGTTGCAGGATTCTGACTCCGCATTTGCTGAGCATGTACTGAGTGAGGGTCACAGCTACCAGCCAGTGTTCCCTGTACTTCACTTAGCAAACAAAGGCCATAAACTCAACCTGCGGGAAGCCCTGGAAATTAACAAACATCTAGCTCACAGTCCAGATCTAATCCTAAATGACCAGACACAACTCAACACTTACCCGCTCCTAAATTTCATATAAATCTCTCTGTTGTTCATTACTTCCCACACTGTCCGTTCCTACATATTCTCATTTTCATGTATTCATTAAGTTCTTTTGTTTTATTGAAGTTGTCTATGTATTATTATAGACTGTAGTTTCAATGGTTTAGGCTTTCTTTTAATTGATACTTGTATTACTGTCCATGTTTAATACCTCTTGTAGTTGTCTCATCAAATATTGTTTATATTTTACTTGCTTCAGTTATTTAATGCAAACTGTTGCACAGACACAGTTTGAATATAATGTTAATGTTTCTCCTGTTTGCTCCTCTTGTACGAGGGTAAGTCAATTATTATCCGCAAAGTAGTTATAAAATTTTATTGTAATCAAATAGAAAACTTACAAGAACATCAGTTCTCGACATAGTCTCCTTGCGTTTCAACGCACTTGGTCCATCGTTGTACAAGCTCCTTGATGTCCTCATAAAAGAAGGTTCTCGGTTGAGCTTCGAGCCAGGAATACCCCACTTCTTTCACTGCTTCGTCCGAGGCAAATCAACGGCCCCTTAATGCCTGTTTGAGTGGACCAAACAAGTGATAGTCAGAAGGGGCAAGATTGGGATCATATGGAGGATGATCCAGTGCTTCAAATTTGAGTTTCTGGAGCGTTTCAGCAGTGTGGGCAGCAGTATGCGGACAGGCATTGTCGTGCTACAACACACCTCTTTTGACAGCAATCCTCGGCGTTTGCGAGGTTCTGTAACATGAAAAGTATTCTCAGCAGTCCTAGAAGAAGTTTTCTGATGTTTAAAGTCAGAAAATGAAAAAAAAAAGCATACGTGTCAATGGCACATATCTACAGCACTGATCACACTTTATATTTTGCCTCCAGCACAGGGTAGCTACGATAACTCTCGTTTGTGATTTGGCAAATTTATTTTATTTTGACTTTGTGACCCGATGAACTTCCTCCCAGCCACATCCGTCAGCTAACCTAAGGGAAGGAAGTCGTGTGCGTTATGTGTCTATGAATCGTGCAAACTTTGTTATCTGTGCGATTCTTGAAGTTTTTGCGGGACAGTGAGTAATTCAGAAGGCTTCGTGATACCAACAGGACGACGTCGACATCTTGCCACTACATTTCAGTTGACAACCATTCAGCCATCTGTGTTCACTCACTTGAAAATGACTGAATGGATGTCAGCTGAAATATCGTGGCAAGATGTCGACGTCATCCAGCTGCAATCGTCTAACCTCATGGAACTTGTTATGTCTCTCATCGTATTTTAAACGCTTGTCAGTTGCATTTTCTGATACGGAGAGTTGGGAAAAGTTCAGCATCTGCATAATGAGTGAGGAAAACCGCCTGAAACACGTACTCAGGCTGGCCGATATACCAGTAACAAAATAAGTAATTGAACTATGTTAATTTTTAAGTGCATTATTACAATAGTTCATTCCTTGCAAAGTGTATTTTTTTTTCTTGCAGTACTTGTGATAGGAGACTAGAGTGAGGGTTGCTTTCTTGTTGGTGGACTATTAGTGTACAACGTAGTTTCACGGTTCCTGCGTTTCTTTTGTGTCGTCGTCTCTTTGCCGATCGCTGTGGACTAATAAGATACTCGTATAATACTACTGTTTAACAACAGTAGAAAATATTAAGAGAGTGCAATATAATAACATCTAGTGATTGCGAAATTTGCCGGTAGGAAAACAAGATGCACTGAAGAATAAGGTAAGTTTTTTTTTTTTTAATATTCGGTTCAAAGCTAAAAAAGTAAGCTATGTGTGCAACGTATATAACAGTGAGGGAGAAAGTCGCCGGGGACGACCAAGGGTGTCACACATGCAGCAGGTTATGAATAATGTGGCATGCACTACATAAGCGGAAATGAAAAGGGAAGTCGACAGAAAAGGTGAATTGCGGACTGCTGGAAACCAACCTCAAGATTGAACACTAAAGAGAGGAAGAGCGATATAACAATGTAGGCATCAGTTACCGGTGTTTGATCTGATAATAATTCACTTCCTTCCGAATACAGTGTAGGTTTGTTTGCACCAGGGGTGGGACTAACTTTTTAAAACCATCCGTACAGTGGTGTAGGATTGGATGCCAGTTTTTCACCGTGTAGCCATCCAAATGGCGGACCCTAGTTAGTGGCAATGTGACGAAAATAACTTATCGTGACTCTCTGGGATTAATATTCGCAGTGAAAGGATATCAGTGACAAGGTTCGCTAATGGTACTGGTATCTGCAGTGAAAGAGAAGAAGAACTACCGCATGTGTTGAGTGGAATGAACAATCTAATGAGTACACGACATGGATTGTGAATAAATGGAAGAAAGACGAAAGTAATGAGAAGTAGCAGAAATGGAACAGTGACAAACTTAACGTCAGAATTGGGGATCACAAATAGAGGAAGTTAAGAAATTCTGCTTCCTAGGCAGCAAAATAACCTATGACAGACGGAGAAAGGAAGACATAAAAAGCAGACTACCACAGGCAAAAGGACATTCCGCGTCAAGAGAAGTCTACTACTATCAAACAAAGGCCTTCATTTGAGGCTTTAACTTGCCCAACTTCACGGGCGGGTTAGCAAAAGGAGTAAATAGTAGAGTAAAAATAACCTAGAGCGCTTTGGTAAACCGAAAACAAGTTTTCAAAACGAAGCTTCTAGTATATCTGAAAAGGGAAGTTTACAATCAGTATCTACTATCAGTTTTGACTTGCGGCATCGAGACATGGATACTTAGCGCTGCTAAGTGAGACGTTGGAAATTAGTGGGAGAGACCGGAAGACAAGCGAATCAGTCTCGTAAGAAATTGCGTGAATGGCGTAATTCATTTACATCTAAATCTACGTGATTACTCTGTAAATCACAATTAAATGCCTGGCAGAGGGTTCATCGAACTACCTTCAAACTGTTTTTCTACCGTTCCACTGTAGAAAAGCGCGGGAAAACAAAGATTTAAATCTTTCTGCGCGTCCTCTGATTTCACTTATTTTATTGTGATGATTATTCCTCCCTATGTATGTGGGCGCCAACAAAATGCTTTCACACACTGACAGGAATGTTGGTGATTGAAATTTCATGAGAAGATCCTGCCGTAACGAACAACGCCCTCGTTTTAATGATTGCCACCCCAGTTCAGGTACCATGTCCGTGGCTCTCTCTCCCCTATTTCGCGATGATACTAAACGAGCCGCCCTTCTTTGTACTTCAGCCCTATCTGATGTAGATCCCTCATTACACAGCAGTACTCCAGGAGACGGCGAAAGCTTGGTGTAAGCAATCTCTTTAGTAGACTGGTTGCACTTTCTAAGTTTTCTGCCAATAAACCGCAGACTTTTGTTTGCCTCACCCACAAAATTATCTATGTGATTCTTCCAGTTTAAGTTATACGTGATTGTAATCCCTAAGTACTCAGTTGTACTTACAGCCATTAGATTTGTGTGATTTATCGCGTAACCGAAATTTAGCGGATTTCTTTTAGTATTCATTTGGATGACTTCACACTTTTCATTATTTAGAGTCAGATGCCATTTTTCACACCATACAGATATATTGTTTAAATCATTTAGCAATTGGTTTTGATCATGACGGTAAATGACAGCGTCATCTGTAGACAATCTAATAGGGCTGCTTAGTTAATACAGACCAGGGACAGTAGAGGGCCTACAACACTTCTGTGGGGAACGTCAGATATTACTTCTAGTTTACTCGATGACTTTCCGTCAGTTACTACGTTCTGTAACGTTTCTGGAAGGAAATAACGAATTATGACTAACGGGAGTAGAATTCGTTACGAATAGGAAGGTAGGGCAGACAGTGAGTTACTGTGAGCAGTTCAGTCATAGGGTTGTTCTCATCAGAACCGACGTCCGCCCCTGGTAGCTGAGTGGTCAACGCGACGGAATGTCATACCTAACGGCCCGGGTTCGATTTCCAGCTGGGTAGGAGATTTTCTCCGCTCAAGAACTGGGTGTTGTGTTGTCCTTATCATCATTTCATCCCCATCGACACACAAGTCGCCGAAGTGGCGTCAACTCGAAAGACTTGCACCAGGCGAACGGTCTACCTGACGGGAGGCCCTAGCCACACGGCATTTCCATTACCATCAGAATCGACAGCAAAACCAACACCGACAACGATGGTACAAGTATACATGCCGACGTCGCCAGCTGAAGATGAAGAGATAGAGAAAGTATATGAGGATATTGAAAAAGTAATACAGTATGTAAAGGGTGATAAAATCTCACAGTCATGACGACCTGGAATGTAGTTGTAGAGGAAGGAGCAGAAGGAAAGGTTACAGGAGAATGTGGGCTTGAGACAGGAATGAGAGAGAAGAAACACTAATTGAGTTCTGTAATAAATTTCAGCTGGTAATAGCGAATACTCTGTTCAAGAATCGTAAGAGGAGAGGGTATAATTGAGAAAGACCGGGTGATACGAGAAGATTTCAGTTAGATTACAACATGGTCAGACAGAGATTCCGAAATCAGATACTTGATTATAAGGCTTACGCAGAAGCAGATATAGACTCAGATCACAACGTATTAGAGTGAGGAGTATGCTGAAGTTTAAGGTATTAGTCAGGAAGAATAAATAAGCAAAGAAGTGGGATACGGAATGACAAGATACGCTTAAAGTTCTCTAAGACTATGGATACAGCAGTAAGGAATAGCTCAGAAATCAGTAGAGTTGAAGAGTAATCGATATCTCTAAAAAAGGCAATCATAGCAGTTGGAAAGAAAAAACATAGGTACAAAGAAGGAAACTGCGAAGAAACCATGGGTAACAGAAGAAATACTTCAGTTCATCGATGAAAAGTAAGTACAAAAATGTTCAAGGAAATTCAGGAATACAGAAATACAAGTCGCTGAAAAATGAAATAAACAGGAATTGCAGGGAAACTAAGACAGAATGGCTGTAAGAAAAATGTGAAGAAATCGAAAAAGAAATGACTGTCGGAAAGACTGACTCAGCATATAGGAAAGTCAAAACTACCTTCGGTAGTAACATTAAGAGTGCGAAGGAAATTCCATTGTTAAATGCTGAAGAGAGAGCGGATAGGTGGAAGGAGTATATTGAAGGCCTCTATGAGGGGGAAGATTTGTCTGATGTGATAGAAGTGGAAACAGGAGTCGATTTAGACGAGATATGGGGATCTAGTACTAGAATCAAAATTTAAGAGAGCTTTGGAGGACGTAAGATCAAATAAGGCAGAAGGAATCTTTGGGAGAAGTGGCAACAAAACGACTTTTCACGCTGGTGTGTAGACTGTATGAGTATGGGGCGTACCATGTGCTTTCGGAAAAATATCATCCACATAATTCCGAAGACTGCAAGAACTGCTAAGTGCGAGAATTATCTCACAATCAGCGTGACAGCTCATGCGACCAAGTTGCTGACAAGAATAATATAGGGAAGAATGGAAAAGAAAATTGAGGATGTGCTAGATGACGATCAGTTTGACTTTAGGAGAGGTAAAAGCACCAGAGAGGCAGTTCTGATGTTGCGGATAATAATGGAAGCAAGACTGAAGAAAAATCAAGGCACGTTCATAGGTTTTGTCGACCTGGGAAAAGCTTTCGACAGTGTAAATTGGGTAAGATGTTCGAAATTTTAAGAAAAATAGTGGTAAGCTGTAGGGAGAGACGGGTAATACACAATATGTACATCAGCCAAGAGGGAATAATAAGAGTGGACGACCAAGAACAAAGCGCTCGGATTAAAAAAGGAGTAGGACAGGGATATAATCTTTCCCTGCTGTTCAGTCAGTACATTGAAGAAGAAATGATGAAAATAAAAGAAAGGTTCAGGAGTGGAATTAAAATTCAAGGTGAAAGGATCTCAATGATACGATTCGCTGATGGTATTGCTATCCTGAGTGAAACTGAAAAAGAATTACATGATATGCTGAATGGAATGAACACTAACGAGTACAGAATATGAAATGAGAGTAAATCGAAGAAAGATGAAAGTAATGAGAAATAGCAGAAACGAGAGCAGCGAGATTGATGGTCATGAAGTAGATGAAGTTAAGGAATTCTGTTACCTAGGCAGCAAAATAACCAGTTACGGACGGAACAAGGACGACATCAAAAGCAGACTAGGACTGGCAAAAAGGGCATTCCTGGCCAAGAGAATTCTACTAGTATCTAAAAAAGATCTTAAATGTACGTCTGGAGCACAGCATCAAATGGTAGTGAAACATGGGCTGTGGGAAAACCGGAACAGAAGAGAATCGAAGGATTTGAGAAGTGGTGCTACAGACGAATGTTGAAAATAAGGTTGACTGATAAGGTAAGGAATGAGGAGGGTCTGCACAGATTCGGAGAGGAAAGGAATATATGGAACACACTGACAAGAAAGAGAACGGGATGACAGGACATCAGGGAATAACTTCCATGGTTCCATGGTACTAGAGGGAACTGCAGAGTAAAAAAACTATAGCGGAAGACAGAGATTGGAATATATCCAGCAAATAATTGAGGATGTAGGTTGCAAGTGCTACTCTGAAATGAATAGATTGACACAGGGGAGGAAATCGCGTCGGGTGCATCAAACCAGTCAGAAGAAAAGGCTATGGGATGAAAAAATAGTACGCGGAGTATGTAGCCTTGAGAACAGATGAGAAATGGGCCAAGAAAGTCTTTTTATTGATTCGAAGGGATAAAAAATGAGAGTATTACATAATTGAAGTTTGGGAGACGGCATTAGAAAGCACACGAGACTAGCACGGATGCGTACTACTGATATACTGCACACTTGGAAAGTCTTCATTCGGCTGCACGTGTAGAATGGCTGATGCTACGTCAGATGACTAACCTTAGCTGACTCAATGTTCTTTCATTCACGAAGACCTGCTTTTATAGTCACGTTCGGATCTTTCAGAACAATTTCTGCAATTTTTAACACTTGTCACGATTTCTGATAAAAGAGAAAGATCAGCGCTGCATGGAAGATGAGACACAGGTTGAGTGCTACTTTTGGCTCAATTTTGGTAACGGTGTGGCCAAAGTTAGGACGAGAATTATCACTCTGTAGGCGGCAAGCAAACAGAAGCATTTAAGGACGTTTCGCCACATCTGTAAACACCATCTCCATATGTGTGCTTTTGTTATCTTGGCAGTCGTCGAAGGAGGTAGTTACCCTACCGCCAACTAAGGTCTTGCAGGATGAACCCGGACTGCACTGACAAAATTACGGGAGTTATTCGGAGATTTTTTCTAAGTATTTTCGTATAAGAAAAGCATGGTTTTTGGTGGCTCTTCATGGACTGGTAATGTAATAATTCTTTATCCGGTTTTGTACCCGACATACCTAATTTCTGTAAAAGTATCTTTACAACAGCTACACAGCCTGTACTGTGCAGTCACCACTACGCACGACACGGAACAGCAATGCAACAAGTCTCACGTTGTGGCCAAGCGGTTCTAGGCGCTTCAGTCTGGAACCGCGCGACCGCTACGGTCGCAGGTTCGAATCCTGCCTCGGGCATGGATGTGTGTGATGTCCTTAGGTAGTCAGGTTTAAGTAGTTCTAATTCTAGGGGACTGATGACCTCAGACGTTAAGGCCCATAGTGCTCAGAGCCATTTGAACTAACGAGTCTCAAACGAAACACTCGCACTGCGATGTGGTCGCCACCGGTGTCGCAACAGCTCAGCACAGAGTTGTCGGGCCTCTCTTCGAGTGCATTCCGTGAACCCACACACGAGGTGCATATCGGCCAACTCTCTGTAAATAAACCTACCCATACTGCTGTTAACGTGCAACTAACACTGCCGGCAAAACAAACCCGATTCGCGAAGTACTGTATGCAAACTTGACGGAGAAAAGTAAAGTGGGCATTGGGGCTATCGACAGCAGTACCGTGAATGAGTGGTACAAATTTGTTTCCATATAAGGCACACAGTGGAGACACTGATATTTGTACTTCTGTGAAGATATTTTCAGTACCTGTGCACTGCCTGACAACAAAAACGGAGGCATCCGAAAGTGGAGCATAAAACGAAATGAAACTTCTTTGAGAGGGTGTGTCATCTTCCAGAGATTACAGAATCGAATAAAATTCAGGAAGAATTTGGCAGTGTTGTCCTACTTGTCAGTATGACGTTGCACCGCCCCCTCCCTCCCCCTCTTCCCCCCGACTAGGGTGCATGCACTGCCTCGATTGGGAAGGTTGTAGTAGAACCTTTGTATCCTCTGCTAAGTTTAGCTTCCCCGCAACTATTGTAACTGGTCCTTGACATCCTGGCACGGGGATTGAGTTAACATTCGAACTGTAGTCACGCGGACATTCATAGAGACACGTGCGAACGAGCACTGTCTAGCTGAAAAACTGCACAACGATACTGTCGCGTGAGAGGAAACACACGAAGACCCAGAATGTCCGTGAATTACCACTGTGCCATCAGAATTCCTTCAGTCGCTACCATCCGTCACCTGAACTTCTTCCCTATGACTCTCCTCAGCATGATGCGAGGAGTGACACCGCTGTGCCTCCCCAGCACATCGCAAGTGTGAGGCCTCTCCCCACGCCGCTGACATACTCGCCGACGATGGTCATTCAGAGTAGTCCAGAATCGAGGTTCACCGGTGATTTGCATCCTACGAGGAGTGTTTTTTAAGCAAGTACCGTTTTGAAATTAAAAAAAGACGTGCTAAGATCTCAATAATTTTATTTTTACATGAAAGCCTGTACCTTAATCTACTTTTCTACATAATATCCGTCAATATTGAAGCACTTGTCACAACGTTGTACCAGTTTTTGAATACCCTCCTCATAGAAGTCTGCCGCCTGACTTGTTAACCAGTGCATCACCACTGTCATCTGACCGCCCAGGTGTTTCTTCAAGTGCAGGAACAGATAGTAGTCACTGGGCGCAAGATCGGGGCTGTACGGAGGATGATCTAGAGTTTCCCATCGGAAAGATGTGATGAGATCTTTGATCTGATCCGCCATATGCGGACGAGCACTGTTTTGCAGCAAAACGATGTCCTTGCTCAACTTCCATGGACTGTTGCTTTGATTCTGGTGTGACGTAGGCCACCCATGTTTCATCGCCCGTAACAATTTGGCTTAAGAAATCATCACCGTCGTTGTGGTACCGCTCAAGGAAAGTCAATGCACTGTCTAAACGTTTGGTTTTGTGCACATCCGTCAACATTTCCGGTAACCAACGTGCGCACAATTTTCGGGAATTCAAGTCACAATGCCATACAAAAAACTACGAGAAACATAAGGAAACTCATCCCGCAATGAGGAAATCGTAAAGCGTATGTTTTCTCTCACTTTAATGTCCGCTTCCTGCACCAAACTTTCATTAACGACCGAAGGACGCCCACTCTGTTGTTCATCATGCACATTGGTGCGGCCATCTTTAAATGCTCTCACCCACTTTCTTACCATTCAATCACTAATAATGTTTTTTCCGTAAACTGCACAGATCTGACGATGAATATCGATCGCTTTTAGGCTTTTGGCACTAAGAAATCTTATAACAGCCCGTACTTCACAGTCGGCGGGACTCACGATAATCGGACGCATCTTAAACACTCGGTACACAACGTAAACAAGGAAAAATCAGACTGTAATGGAGTCAGTGCATAGATTAAGGTACAGGTTTTCATGTAAAAATAAAATTATTGAGATATCTTAAAAAAGCACTCCGTCTTCAGGCGACGAGTGGCCTACCGGGACCATCCGACCGCCGTGTCATTCTCAGTGGAGGATGCGGATAGGAGGGGCGTGCTGACCAGCACTCCGCTCTTCCGGTCGTTATGATGGTATTCTTGACCGAAGCCGCTACCAATCGGTCGAGTAGCTCCTCAATTGGCATCTCGAGGCTGAGTGCACCCAGAAAAATGGCAACAGCGCATGGCGGCCTGGATGGTCACCCATCCAAGTGCCGGCCACGCCCGACAGCGCTTAACTTCGGTGATCTCACGGGAACCGGTGTATCCACTGCGGCAAGGCAGTTGCCGTTGAGATATCTTAGCACGTCTTTTTTTAATTTCAAAACGGTACTTACTTAAAAAACACGCCTCGTACGTCATTCATCATCAGTCTGTTCTTCTCGGTCACGTCACAACTCCAAACACAGCCCTTTGTGCCGTATTGTTAACGGCATCCCATGCACTGGATGGTAAGGCCTAGACTGGCTGCTGCTAGTCTCCGAGCAGTGGCGCGGGATGGCATAGAATGTTGCACGAGTCCACTGGTTGTTCTCGGATGGTAGGGGCAGGTATGAAGCGGCTACGACGTGCTTGGTTCACAATAAGGCGATCGGCACTTGTGTTGGTCAGACGCTGTCGACCGTGACCTTGAGGACGAGTACGTCTACCTTCACTTTCTGCTGTAGTGCAACATCTGGTCTCTGTAACATCCAAATATCCCACAAATCTGGAAATTGGACCATTCGACCAGCCGGCCAAATGGAGACACACAACGAGGCCTCTTTCAACCTCTGTCAGGTGCCGATAACGGTGTGTCAGACGACTACTCAGCACCTCCGTGTCCATTACCTTCATCGCTTAAAATCTTACGCAGTTCGCTCATCTTATATACGCTACCAGGCCTGATAACATTAAACACGAATGACGCTAATGCACTATGGTGGCCTTCTCCGTGTTACAGCGAACTGCTGCTCTAATCATTTACACACCCGCAGAAGATACACAATCGGATCTCGTCTTCTGCATGCCTTGCTTTTTTTTCAGGTATTATAGATTCAAAAGTGAGAGTAAGAAATGAAACGAAATGTAATTATTCTGTAACAAGTCAATGGAAACCACGGGTCCGTTATAAGTTATTAAAACACAGAGTAAGTATCCCTAAACGATCTTAGAAAAATGTTACGGTTGAGTTATGATTGAATCTGTCCAATAGCCAGGGTACCATGCTATTTTCGTACTGTCCTTGTAAGTTTACTTTCAGAATCTACACGATGCTGATATCTTTTTAAGGAACTGAAAATCTATTCAGGGTCCTGCTCTACAAGCTGCCTAAGCTATATTCACGCTGTTTCTAAGCAGAAAGGAAAGAAGAATAACATTTAACGAAGCGGTGACGAGCTCTTCGGAGAAGAAATGGGAGGGAAGTCTGTTGTGCCATTTTACAAAGAACCTTCTCGGTATTTACCTGTTCTATTTAGAGGAGCCATGAAAAACTATGGATACAATCAGGATTTGAACACCTTTTTGACCCTATGCAACTTCTCTGCTCATTGAGTACTGGGAGCTGAAGCGCCGTGCTCAGACCTATCTTATAAGCAGATCATGCGAAACCGTCTATGAACCATGTTGTCTATCGCTGCTACACGTACCGAACATATGATGCAATAGTTCAGTGTTCCAGGCAACGGCCTCCAAGTCAACTCACTGTCGTCTTGGTTTATATTTTCTTTGAAACAAGTACGGCCAATTTCCTTCACTGTTTATGTCGAATCCGAGCCTGTGTTCAGTTTCTAATGGCTTCATCTGCGCCAGGACATTAAATACTCATGTATCATCCTTCTCCTTATTTTCACTTTAGTATCTGTAATAAGATTAGGGGCTCCCAGCATCTGTTTTGACAGATTACATGCCGAATCACAACAAAACTTATACCTATCACATTCAAGTTAAGTTATTGCAATACAGTTGTCAAGGTTTTGATAATTTAAGGCAGTAGTATTGTACGGAAATGGCTAAAATAATTAAATATGGCACAACTAAAGTTAAAAGAAAAGCATCGTTAAATGCAGATACTAAAAGCGGCCCAACAAACAAAAAACGTACTACATTAACATCTTACTCTACGTAGGGAATGTCTCACAAAAAGTAGCCAAACGATTTTGGTCCAACAACACAATACTCGATCAGCAACAAACTAACCATAGAAAATAGAGACACTATCAAAATAAAAGAACAGACTACACCACACAGCTAGTAACGTGCAAAAAAGTTACACATTCTTCATGTTGTATGTGCTACAAACTAAGAGACGTCTCTGGCATACGCAGCAACAGACCTTCAGCTATTACAAACCAAGATATAATTTCATTAACGTAGAAACAAAACTGAAGGCTCGAGGAACAGATAAACAGCTATTGGTGATGTGTTTCTCTCACCAAACGCAAACATCACCAGATATTGATTGCCCTGATGGCGACACTTGTAAAATTCCGCTCGGTATCATTGTCAACAATACGAATTACGGAAGGATTTGGTTGATACAACACATCCAGAGGCATCAGGGAATCGCCGGTTCGGTAACAGAAGGATGTGTAGGTGTCTGTGTGGTGGAGGTGGGGGATGGGGGGGGGGGGATTGTAGGGCACGACAAAGCTTGAGTATAGTAAGCAGGTTCAAATGGACGTACACTATCTGATAGCAAGTACTGGGACCCCTCTACACCTATTAGTGGACGTTAGTATCGAGTGTGGCCATCCTTCGCCTTTATGACGGCTTGAACCCTGCTGATGACACTTCCAAGCGGCGTATGAATGCGGAGGAATGGCAGCCCATAATTCCTCAAGAGCCGCGACCAGAGAAAATAGTGAAGTTGGTTGCTGGAGTTTGGAGTTAAGTAGGCTCATCCCAAAGTTTTCCATTATCTTTAGGTCGGAACTCTGAGCAGGCCAGTCCATTGCAGAAGTGTTACTGCCGACAAATCATTACCTGACAGATGCTTCTTTATGATGGGGTGCATAGTGATGCTGATACTAGGAATCATAGTCTTTGAACTCTTCCTCCACTGTACGAAGAACAGAATACTTTACAATGCCTTAATATCCTTCCACATTTTGTGTTTTCTTAACGCAATAAGTGGGCCACGCGCTAGCTGCGAAAAAATCTCCAGTACCGTAATCCTACCTCCCCCATACCACGCTGCTGGCGCTACACACAACGGCAGACAATTTTCTCTTGGCATTCGCCAAAACCAAACTTTTTCATCGGACTGTCACAAAGTACAGCGTGATCCATCACTTCAGATCGCTGGTTTCCCGTCAGCCACTGTTCAGTGGTGTCTCTGCTCACAGCACCTCACGCGTCGCTTAGCATTGGATACAGAGATCTGCGGCTTATGAGGAGCTGCCCGACTATCGTGCCCCATTCTTTGTAACTGCCTACGTGCAGTCATTGTGCTTCCTGCACTGCTGGCAGCAGTTTGGTTTCTCTGATGTCAGGAGATTTCTTACTATCACCCTCCGCAATGCTGTTCGTTCCCTGTGCATGAATTGATGAGATTTGCCTGGCCTTGTTTTAGCTGTTTCGCGTTTCGACTTCACGACCACATCACCAACAGTCGACTTGGGCAGCTTTAGAAGGGTTGGAGGGCCCCTGATGGAGTTGTTACTAAGGTGACATCCTATGACGAGTCCACGTTCGAAGTCTCTGAGCTCTGCTGACTGACAGATTCTGCTGTTTCTGCTTCTCTGCTGACAGCACAATACCTCGCATCACCTTTTGTACGGCCGGATGTGCCTGACTTGACGTCTGGTGATGAATCCTGCTGTACATGAGGGTGTCCGGATACTTTTGATCAGGTAGTGTAGGTTGCAGTACGTGTTTGTTGCGTGTGTGTGTTTGTGGTTTGGAATCTTATGGGCCCCAACGGCGATGTTATCAGCGCCCTGACATCGATTAAAATAAACGAATGTGGATAGGAACGAAAACTGTTGTACACGCATGTACACGAAATGACCACACAATTACTCTATCGCACAGGCACTCCCACTTTCACTGAAACCAATGAGGAGGCAGTACAGCTAATCAAGATATTAAAACAGAGGGAAAACAAAACACAGAAGAGCTAAAAGAACAGCACACGGAAATGTGACTGGCTGACCACCTACGAAAGACTTCGGTGAGCCAGCCACCCTGTTGACACATTAAAAACATCTCCCAAAAATCTTGTTAAAAACGTGGGACAATTCACAAAACTTTAAAGCACGAACCACAATTTTTTGGTCATTACATAAAATAGACTGCAGATCCGCCGGCAAATCCGGTGCAGTCCTCTGGTCAGCAAATAAAATGCAGTCCAATAAAATGTGGTACACCGTGATCTGAACGCCACATGCACCACACATCGGAGGGTTCTCTCGCCGGAGTAAAAATCCATGCGTCATAGGGCTGTGGCCGATGCGAAGACGAGTGAGGAGGACCTCGTCCCGTCGACGTGCCTGGAAGGAAGTCCGCCACGGCCGAGTTGTGGGCTTGACGACACGGAGCTTTTTCTCGGTCATGTTCCCAGCGACGCAGGACCATATACCGCAACAGCGAGGTGAGGGCATGCAGTGGGATAGCACACTGAAAGACCTGACGGTCCACTGGACTCGCATTCGGGAGGACGACGGTTCAATCCCGTCTCCAGCCATCCTGATTTAGTTTTCCGTGATTTCCCTAAATCACTCCAGGCAAATGCCGGGATGGTTCCTTTGAAAGGGCACGGCCGATTTCCTTCCCAATCCTTCCCTAACCCGAGCTTGCGCTCCGTCCCTAATGACCCCGTTGTCGACGGGACGTTAAACACTAACCACCACCACCACCACCTGACGGTCACGACACGCCTCCTTGGCTGCTCGATCAGCCCTTTCATTCCCCAGAATTCCCGCGTGCCCTGGTACGCAGCAGAACGACACCTCCTTCCCCAGTCGCTGTAGTTGGAGGAGGGCGTCGGGGATAGTCTGGGTTCCTTTATCTGCTGGGTACAAACGCTGGAGAGAGTAAAGGGCGCTCAAAGAATCTGAACAGACGAGAAATCTAACACTGGGAGAATGTCTCATCTGCTCAAGTGCTCGCAAGATGGCATATAATTCTGCGTCAAAGATGGTAAATTCGGGAGACAGTCAGACCTCGAGGACACGATCCGGGAAGACAACAGAGCAACCAACAAAGTCACTCTGCTTAGATCCATCCGTAAAAACAGCTACATGGTCGTGGTGCTCAGATAAAACGGCAGAAAAGACCGTATTAAAAACGGAAGCAGGAGTGCTATCTTTCCTGTAGCGCACCAAATCTAAAATCACTCTGGGCCTCTCCAATAACCAGGGTGTTGGGTGTCAGGCGGTTAAAACCCAGGATTTTGGGTCGTACAGACTCTACACCGAGGGACTCTAGCACACGTTGCGCACGGATCCCAAACGGCATCGTAACCCGGGGACGGTGGAAAAAAAAATGGTCCAGAGGCAGATGAGCAACAATATGGTGAGCAGGCGAGGTTGCAGTACTTACGGTGAGATGAAGAGGCTTGCACAGTATAGATTAGCATGAAAGGCTGCATCAGACCACTTTTCGAACCGAGGGCCATATTAAGACACACGGAACACTATCTGACCGTGGTGGATACCAACATAAACTGAACTGAGTACGCTCTAAAATAAGTTTGTGTTTGGTATATTGCAAAAAAATAAAAAACAAAACAAAAGAAATTTGCTTAACTTGACGTGATTATACCAATGTGATGAAGTACTAAGGCAGAAGAGCGGTTGGTGACTATCGAAGTATGGACATATTCCGTTGTATATGCGAGGGGCTTTCAAAAAGTAATCCAACATATTTTTTCTCTGAAAGGAGGTTGGAGTTATTCAGGTTTCCGATAGACCGCATTATTCCCCATTCTTTTGGCTAGAAAACCTAACTCTTCAACATAATATCCGTTCAATGCGATGTCTTATGCCAATTTACTGGGAGGGCTTGTATGCCTGTATGGTGCCACTCTAATGGTCAGCGTCGGAGCCAAAGTTTGCCTACATCAGAAACCTCCCCGTCATCCATTTTTGGCCGAGGAGTGCGTCCCTCATAGGGACAAACAGCTGGAGTCGGAAGGCGCTAGATCCGGGCTCCAGGGTGGCTGAGGAACATCGGGCCAATGAAGCTTGCTGGGCTCCTCTCGAGTGTGCAGACTCGTGTGGGGCCTTGCGTTGTCATGGGGAGGGAGAAGTGCGTTTGCATTTTTGTGACGACACACATTCTGAAGTCCTTCCCTGAGGGTAACACAGTAAACTTCAGAGTTAACATGTTTACACGACTTATTGCGCTGATGACAGACGCCTCGTCCAGCGACTCACCTTGCTTTTGTTTACCACCATATCCCCGTAAACATTCAGTAAGCACCTACGAATATCTGCGATGCTCTGGTTTTTCAACAAAATTAACTCAATGATAGCTCTATGCTTTCAATACATCTCCGTTGCAAATGCCATTCTGAAGGCTACGTAAGCGCCACTACCTATCGGAAGTTAATGAAACCATAGAGGCTGAAGCGGGAATGTTCCACGCTATTCCACAATAAATTTTACATTTTTTCAAACGAAATTGGGCGAGCAAAATAGTGTTGCATTACTTATCGAACGCCGCTCAATAAAAAGACTTTCTTGGCCCGTTTCTCATCAGTTCTCACGGCTACATACTCCGCGTACCCTTAATTCACTTCATTAGCATTTTTTTTCTTTTGGTCGTCAGTCTTCTGGACGGTTTGATGTGGCACGTCATGAATTCCTCTCCTGTGCCAGCCCACTTCATCTCAGAGTAACATTTGCAACCCACGTCCTCAATTATTTGCTGGATATACTCTAATCTCCGTCTTCCCCTACAGTTTTTGCCCTCTACAGCTCGCACTAGTACCATGCAAGTCTGATATCTTAACAGATGTCATATGTCCTGTCCCTTCTTCTTGTCAGTGTTTTCCACATATTCATTTCCTCTCCGATTTTGCACAGAACCTCCTTATTCCTTACCTTGTCAGTCCACCTAATTTTCAACACTCGCCATATCTCAAATGCCTCGATTCTATTCTGTTCCGGCTTTCTCACAGTCCATGTTTCACTATCATTCAATGCTGTGCTCCAGACGTACATTCTCAGAAATTTCTTCCTCAAATTAAGGCCTATGTTTGATAATATTAGGTTACTCTCGGCCAGAAATGACCTTTCTGCCACGGCTAGCCTGCTTTATATGTCCTCCTTGCTCTGTCCATCATTGGTTATTTTGCTACCGAGGTGACAGAATTCCTTAACTTCATCTACTTCGTGGCCATCAATCCTGATATTAAGATTCCCACTGTTCTCATTTCTGCTACTTCTCATTACTTTCGACTTTCTTCGATTTACTCTCAGTCCATATTCTATGCTCATTAGTTCATTCCACTCAGCATATTGCGTAGTTCTTTTTCACTTTCAACCAGGATAGCAATATCATCAGCGAATCTCATCATCGATATTCTTTCAGCTTGAATTTTAATTCCACTCCTGAACCTTTCTTTTATTTCCTTCACTGCTTCTCCGATGCACAGACTGAAAAGCAGGGGGAAAGACTACATCGTCTTACATCCTTTTTAATCCGAGCGCTTTGTTCTTGGTCGTCCACTCTTATTATTCCCCCTTGGCTGTTGTACATATTGTGTATTATCCGTCTCTCTGTAAAGCTTGTCCCTATTTTTCTCAGAATTTCGAACATCTTACAAGATTTTAAATTGTCGTATGCTTTTTCCAAATCGACAAATTCTATGAATGTGTCTTGTTTTTTTCTTTGGCTTTGCTTCTATTATCAACCGCAACATCAGAATTGCCTCTTTGGTGCCTTTATCTAGATCAGCTAGCACATCCTCAATTTTCTTTTGCATTCTTCCGTATATTATTCTTGTCAGCAACGTGGTTGCATGTGCTGTCAAGTTCATCGTGCGATAATTCTAGCACTTGGCAGCTCTTGCAGTCTTCGGAATTGTGTGGATGATGTTTTTTTCGAAAGTCAGATGGTATCTCCCCAGACTCTACACAACAGCGTGAATAGTCGTTTGTTTGCAACTTCCCCCTATGATTTTAGAAATTGTGATGGAATGTTATCTATCGCTTCTGCCTTATTTCATCTTAAGTCCTAAAAAGCTCCATTAAATTCTGATTCTAATACTGGATCACCTTTCTCCTCTAAATCGACTCCTGTTTCTTCTTCTATCACATCAGACAAATGTTCTCGCTCATAGAGGACTTGAATGTATTCCTTTCCCTCTCCGCTCTCTGCTTTGCATTTAACAGTGGAGTTCCCGTTGCACTCTTAATGTTACCACCCTTGCTTTTAATGTCACAGAAGGTTGCTTTGATTTTCCCGTATGCTGAGTCAGCCCTTCCTTTCGATTTATTCGCATTTTTCATGCAGTCATTTCGTCTTAGATTCCCTGCACTTCATGTTTATTTTATTCCTCAGCGACTTGTGATTTTTGTATTCCTGAATTTCCCTGAACATTTTTATACTTCATTCTTTTATAGACCAACTGCTTTTTTTCTTTCATCGATCAACCAAAGTATTTCTTCTGTTATCTTTGGTTTCTTCGCAGTTACCTTCTTTGTAGCTATGTTTTTCTTTACAACTTCGGTGAATGTTGTTTTTAGAGATGTCCATTCTTATTCTACTGTGCTGCCTACTGAGCTATTCCTTATTGCTATATCTACAGCCTTAGAGAACTTCATCGTGTCTCTTCATCCCTTAATACTCCTGTATCCCACTTCTCTGCGTATTGATTCTTCTTAACTAATCCCATGAACTTCAACCTACACTTCATAACTACTACATTGTGATCTGAGTGTATATTTCATTCTGGGTACGCCTTACAGTTCAGTGTCTGATTTCTGAATCTCTGTCTGACCATGATGTAATCTAATTGAAATCTGCTCGTATCAGCCAGTCTTTTCCAAGTGTACCTCCTCCTCTTGTGATTCTTGAGCAGAGTATTCGGTATTATTAGCTGGAATGTATTACAAAATTCAATTAGCCTTTCTCCTCTCACAACCCTTGTCCCAAGCCCATATTCTCCTGTAACCTTTTCTTCTGCTCCTTCCCCTTCAACTGCATTCCAGTTCCCCTGGACTATTAGATTTTCATCTCCCTTTGCGTATTGTATTACCCTTTCAGTTTCCTCATATACTTCTTCTATCTCTTCATCTTCAGCTTGCCATGTCGTAATGTATACCCGAACTATGGTTGTCAGTGTTGGTTTGCTGTCGATTCTGATGAGAACAACCCTATGACTGAACTGTTCACAGTAACTCACTCTCTGCCCTACCTTCCTATTCGCACCGAATCCTACTCCCGTTATACCATTTTCTGCTGCTGATCATGTTCCTCTGACACTCCACGCCCCGTCTCGTACAACGTTATGGTTTCGTTGATTTCTCAATCTTCTTCTCATGGTCATCTTCCCCTTGGCAGTCCGCTCCCAGAGATCCGAATGGGGACTATTCCTGAATCTTTTGGCAACGAAGAGATCATCATGACACTTTTTCATTTACAGGCCACATGTCTTGTGGATACATCTGTCTTTAATGCAGTGGTTTCCATTGCCTTCTGCATCCTGATGTCGTTGATAATTGCTGATTCTTCCCCCTTCAGAGACAGTTTCCCATTCCAAGGACAACAGAGTGCCCCTAACCTCAGTCCGCTTCTCCGCCATCTTTGACAAGGCCGTTGGCAGAATGAGGACGACTTATTATGAAGGAAGTCTTCAATGCCAATGCTGATTATTAATCAAAATTAAAATGGTGGCGGGTTTCGTACACTGCACTGAGGACGTTTTGATTACACTACTGGCCATTAAAACTGCTACACCAAGAAGAAATGCAGATTAAAAACGGGTATTCATCGGACAAATATATTATACTAGAACTGACATGTGATTACATTTTCACACAATCTGGGTGCATAGATCCTGAGAAATCAGTACCCAGAACAACCACCTCTGGTCGTAATAACGGCCTTGATACGCCTGGGCATTGAGTCAAACAGAGCTTGGATGTCGTGTACAGGTACAGCTGCCCATGCAGCTTCAACACGACACCACAGTTGATCAAGAGTAGTGGCTGGCATATTGTGACGAGCCAGTTGCTCGGCCACCATTGACCAGACGTTTTCAATTGGTGAGAGATCTGGAGAATGTGCTGGCCAGGGCAGCAGTCGACCATTTACATTTTCTGTATCCAGAAAGGCCCGCACAGGACCTGCAACATGCGGTCGTGCATTATCCTCCTGAAATGTAGGTATCGAATGAAGGGTAGAGCCACGGGTCGTAACACATCTGAAACGTAGCGTCCACTGTTCAGAGTGCCGTCTATGCGAACAAGAGGTGACCGAGACGTGGAACCAATGGCACCCCATACCATCACGCCGGGTGATACGCCAGTATGGCAATGACGAATACAGGCTTCCAATGTGCGTTCACTGCTATGTCGCCAACAACGGATGCGATCATCGTGATGCTGTAAACAGAAATTGGATTCATCCGAAAAAAATGAGGTTTTGCCATTCGTGAACCCAGGTTCGTCGTTGAGCACACCATCGCGGGCGCTCCTGTCTGTGATGCAGCGTCAAGGGTAACCGCAGCCATGGTCTGCCAGCTGATAGTCCATGCTGCTGGAAACGTCGTCGAACTGCTCGTGCAGATGGTTGTTGTCTTGCAAATGTCCCCATCTGTTGACTCGGGGATCGAGACGTGGCTGCACGATCCGTTACAGCCATGCGGATAAGATGCCTGTCATCTCGACTGCTAGTGATACGAGTCCGTTGTGATCCAGCACGGCGTTCCGTATTACCCTCCTGAACCCACCGATTCCATATTTTGCTAACAGTCATTGGATCTCGACCAATGCGAGCAGCAATGTCGCGATACGATAAATCGCAATCGCGATAGGCTACAATCCGACCTTTATCAAAGTCGGAAACGTGCCTCGTTACACAAGGCATCGCAATAACGTTTCACCAGGCAACTCCGGTCAACTGCTGTTTGTGTATGAGAAATCTGTTGGAAACGTTCCTCATGTCAGCACGTTGTAGGTGTCACCACCGGCTCCAACCATGTGTGAATGCTCTGAAAAGCTAATCATTTGCATATCACAGCATCTTCTTCCTGTCGGCTAAATTTCACGTCTGTGGCATGTCATCTTCGTGGTGTAGCAGTTTTAATGGCCAGTAGTATATTAATCAAAGGTGCTTCCCCTAGACTACGGGTCAATCTAGATTTGTTCATGTGAATGTGAGTAAAAAATTTCTAAGTGTTTATGAATAGTGTAAATGAGGCGGGACTAGGCCAACATTCACCTAGTGTAATGTGGAAACCGCCTGAAAATCACATCCACGCTGGCCAACACCCTGACCCGCGTCATTAATCCGGGGCAGGCGTACCTCCCCGTTCCGGAAGTGTCACTTTAACACGCATAGCTGTCCAGGCGTGTCAACATCGATCATGTATGCTGTATTAATAATCATCATCTATAATGTGCAGCCTGAGGAAGACTGTAATCTTTCCGAGAACAGAAGGCGCGATGAAGTTTTTCGCGTTATGCCTCGGCCAGCTGTGTTTTCACGGGTGACGGGTGTTTGTCCGATAAGGTAGCAGGGATTAACGCAGAGCGAGAGCAGGCGGCGGGAGTGAGCCGTGTTGGGGTAACAAAGAGCGCGGGCGGAGCTGTGTGGCCGGCCTCGGCGCAGCCGCCACGCCACGCCACGCCACGCCGCAGCACGCGGGCCGCGGCGCGCTCCTAATTGGAAACAATTAGCGCCTCGCGGCCTCCACGCCAGACGGCAGCCGCGGCGGCAGACGCCAGGGCTCGAAGCGGCGCCGCGCCGCGCTCCTCCTTTTTCACTCCGCCAGTGCGCCGCGACACGTGCCCACACATTAGTATCTGCTCGCCTCCTTTCCTCGCTTATTCCCAGGCCTCCATTGTGCAACGCTCCCTCTCCTGGTCCGGGCGTACAGACAAAGCGACGAAAAGTAGGAGCAGTTCCTGGGCTGTTTGGTAAAACCGTGTGATTGACTCGAGGTCGCACTCGAGTTGTGCACTTCATTCATTTGTCTCCGATATCGTGTATTCCAATCCCAAGCCGGCCGTTGTGGCCGAGCGGTTCCAGACGCTTCAGTCTGGAACCGCGTGACCGCTACGGTCACAGGTTCGAATCCTGCCTCGGCCATGGATGTGTGTGATGTCCTTAGGTTAGTTAGGTTTAAGTAGTTCTAAGTTCTAGGGGACATGACCAAAGTAGTTAAGTCCCATAGTGCTCAGAGCCATTTGAACCATTTTTGAAAGGCTATTTACAATTTGTACAGAAACCAGATGGCAATTATAAGAGTCGAGGGACATGAAAGGGAAGCAGTGCTTGGGAAGAAGGTGAGACAAGGTTGTAGCCTATCCCCGATGTTATTCAATCTGTGTATTGAGCAAGGAATAAAGGAAACAAAAGAGAAATTCGGAGTAGGTATTAAAATCCATGGAGAAGAAATAAAAACTCTGAGGTTCGCCGATGACATTCTAATTCTGTCAAAGAACTTGGAAGAGCATTTGAACGGAATGGACAGTGTTTTGAAAGGAGAATATAAGATGAACATCAGCAAAGGCAAAACGAGGATAATGGAATGTAGTCGAATTAAGTCGGGTGATGCTGAGGAAATTAGATTAGGAAACGAGACGTTAAAGTAGTAAAGGAGTTTTGCTGTTTGGGGAGCAAAATAACTGATGATGGTCGAAGTAGAGAGGATATAAAATGTAGACTGGCAATGGCACAGATTTAAGTGTCAGGAAGTCGTTTCTGAAAGTATTTGTATGGAGTGTAGCCATGTATGGAAGTGAAACGTGGACGATAAATATTTTGGACAAGAAGAGAATAGAAGCTTTCGAAATGTGGTGCTACAGAAGAATGCTGAAGATTAGATGGGTAGATCACATAACTAATGAGGAGATATTGAACAGAATTGGGGAGAAGTGGAGTTTGTGGCACAACTTGACTAGAAGAAGGGATCGGTTGGTAGGACATGTTCTGAGGCATCAAGGGATCACAAACTTAGCATTGGAGGGCAGCGTGGAGGGTAAAAATCGCAGAGGGAGACCAAGAGATGAATACACTAAGCAGATTCAGAAGGATGTATGTTGCAGTAGGTACTGGGAGATGAAGAAGCTTGCACAGGATAGAGTAGCATGGAGAGCTGCATCAAACCAGTCTCAGGACTGAAGAGCACAACAACAACAACAATAATCGTGTATGTTGCTTTGCAACGGCAACTGTTGCTGCTAATTTTGTCTGATGCTTTTCCATCAGGCTTCCGAGTTGAGCGTCTGAAAGCGGATAACTACATACACATATACAGTCCGCAAAGTTTCGAGACTGGATTAATAAAAAACATTGAAAAGTTGCGAGCTGGATTTACTGTGGCAGATGTTCTACATAGTCTTCCTCCCTCCTCCCCCCGCTTGACTACAATAAACACAACGTTCATACAGCGATGTGAAACTGCTAAAAAAAGTCCTTTGGGATGTTGATCAACTCGCACAAGCCGAGTCCCGCCGTCCTTGGTGACTTTTTTCCAGAAAAAGAAACTGTCGGCGTTTTCCATTTTAAATAAGTTGTAGTATGCGCTTACGCGTCGTTGTTTTTGTTCCGGAGTTAAGGTGGTCATGTGGTCACGTTGTTGGACTGCACAGAGGGAGATCCGGGTTTAAATCTCCCTCATGCTCCACCTTTTCTTTCCCACAACATTATGAAATATCCGTCCGTCACTGATGTCTGTTCGTTGTATTCAAAACTGTGTCTCTATCGTGGTGTAACGTCTATTGGCAACATCGACGTGTAACGAAGGGACCTCCAGTCGTACGTACATCCTGTTTGTTCTACCAAAGTACTACATGCTATGCCTCTTGCGTTCCGTTATGGAAGTTTTAACTCTTGGATTCCTTCATTGTAACATAATTCACACCCGTTTATTTGTTGTTTACTTTTCTGTCAGAGACCTATGTGGCATCTCACCTGCTCTCACTGTTCATCGTATTTACTTGCGACGGTAATGTATTCTTACCGCATGACGCATAGTCTACAGAAATGGTTCAAAAATTGATCAAATGGCTCTGAGCATCTGAGGTCATCAGTCCCCTAGAACTTAGAACTACTTAAACCAAAGTAACATAAGGACAGCACACACATCCATGCCCGAGGCAGGATTCGAAACTACGACCGTAGCGGTCGCGCTTCCAGACTGAAGTGCCTAGAACAACTTGTCCACAGCGGCCGGCATAGTCTACAGACTACAGAGGGAGAACAGAAACGTCAATGACCGGACGGACAGAGTTCATTAATTTGCAAAAAGAAAAAAAGAAAGGCATGAGGGAGATTTAAAAACGGACTTCCCGATTTGCAGTTAAGCCTAGTGGCCTGACAACAACGACGCCATGGTTGTTGCGAGTCGCTCGATGTTGCACAACTTAAGCTCGCACGTTCGCTATTTCTATTTCGCTTCTTTTCACAGTTCAGTACACCTTCTTCTTGTTTTCATATATGATCTGAATTCAGTTTTTGACGGGCTGTCCACTGGGTCATTTTACCACTAAATCTAGGGGAAGGGGGGGGGAGGTGCGATGTGCAGTTTCTCTTGTTAGTACAATGGCGCGTCTCACACAGCCGTCGATTTGTATTCCTGGACGTCCGCATAGTTTTAGCCAGCAGCAGGTAAGATTCTAAAATTGCCGCGTCTGATGTATCTGATTCGAGAGTTTGAGATCATGTTGTGCCTTAATTTAACAGGAGGTGCACAAAACTTGTTGTATCTCTAACGTCTGACAGTTATCCAATCTGTATATTTTTGTAGATCACATTACCTTCATACTGAAAAGGTAAGGATATTTCATTCTCAAACATATAAAATTTTTATGTGTTGGCCAGCCCGTATTATTTCTTACTTTGATTACGTTGGCTAACTGCCACTATGGGATCTCATGGGATAAAAAGTAAAAACACGGGATACATTTGTCTCATGACAATTAGCTGAAACAAGTAACCAAAACAAGAAATAATAAAGGGTGTCGAAGACAGGAAAAATTTGTGTTTTTGCACGTGATTATGACGACCTGGCCGACACAACGACCTTACCTTTGCTATTATATTTCATTCTGTGATGTAAATTTTTAAAATATTATTGAATCCAAGGAATTACGAAATAAAGCTAGAAAATATTTGCAAAATACATTTTTCATTTGCACGTCAAAGATGTTAGGTTGGTACGAATATCAGAAATCTGACAGAGAAAAAAAACCGATCCATTCAAGAAATCTTGTGGTATATCTGCGTAAATCATCACAAAAAATGCTCCTGTTTGATACTATAGGGGATGAAACAGGAAATAATCTATAAAAATGGTTATTCAAATTTGATACTATCTTTTTTACTTACAAAACTTTACGTCTGATCATGCCATCGGATTTATTTCGTAACTTTCATGGCGACTATTTCTTAAAGTTGAGTGTCATAATAAAAGCTCAACAAAACGTGTTTTGAAACCTGTATTTTTTGGTTCGTTTGATTAAAATGTAAACCAGTATCAGCGTTCGAGATCGTGACTGTGAGAAATGTTCCAAAACTTTCTTCAAACAGACCAGTAGAACCGACACTTAAAAAGCTATGACTGAAACAATTCGCGTTCCCTTAGTTTAATACGTTGTTGTGCGGTGGTGTCAAATGGGCTGCACAATTAGTAATACGACGCCTGCAAGTTACACGTGCTGAAAGGATGAGGAGTTTATTTTGGCAAAGTTCTCTAAAGGCCTGCATTTGCCATGACCTGAAAACAATATCGAAACTGCCGCCGCGATAGTCAAACTTTGTAATCTACGGTGAACGCCCTGATAACCTAAGAACCGAAGTTATGCAGAGTGCCACAGTGTTTCCTATTGCAGTCGACATTGCTAAATCTGAGGTTTAATAGTATAACAGGTAATCATTTCTAAGAAAGGGCGAGAATTCCGCAATGAATAGGAGTCTGTGACTCAGATTCCAGGAGAGAGCACGCGCCCCCTCTTGCCCTCCACACTACCTCCATCCCCCCCCCCCCTCCCCCCTCCTCCAGCCCTCTGATCAACATCTCCAACTCTTTCGGACGGAATCCTGCCTCGGGCATGGATGTGCGTGATGTCCTTAGGTTAGTTAGGTTTAAGTAGTTCTAAGTTCTAGGGGACTGATAACCTCAGATGTTAAGTCCCATAGTGCTCAGAGCCATTTTTGAATCTTTCGGACGTCTATGTTTCTATTTACAGTATTTGAGAAACAGGTTTCTCATCAGCCACAAACAAAGATTGGTAATAAATGTAACTGTTTAGTTTGCATCTGGTTGTAAGGATGACATTTTAAAGTTGAGCCTCACTGAATTACGTTCGATCTACCGCTCGCGACGGACAGCTTCAGAGAATAAACGCGCGATTGAAATCTAGTAAAACCGCCCTGGGTTTCAATGTGACATATTTTTACCTGCACATTTATCTGTTTCTGCCACAGGCGGGATTTGCTTGAAACTCACAGTCATACGTCAGAGAAGACGTCTGGAAATTTCCAGGAAGATAGGGAATGACGTCAGCGGCAGCGTCCTGATAAGGGTCCGCTGAGCCGTGGCCCAGATCTGGCAACAGCGCCCAGATCTCAGCAGCGGGGGTAGCTTAAGTCGGCAACTATTCTGCATCCACGTGCGCACTCCACGAGCAACTGTAGAGTGCATGCAGGACGGTAACATTGTACCAACATTATCCATTCTCTTTCCTGTTGCATAGGTGCATTGAGCGACGGAAATATTACTGTCGTTATGCCTTTTTACGAGCACTAATCTCTGTTATCTTATTCTCAAGATGCCAATGGTGGCAGAGTCTTTTTAAAATACAGGTCCCCTAAATTTGTCCGACACGGTTTGCGAGAACTGCGTCGTACTTCTTCAAAGGGGTTTGCCATTTAAGTTCCCTGAGCGTTTCTGCTATATTTTCACGTGGGCTTCTCCGACCTGTGGTGATTGTAGCAGCTCTATTTGTGCAGCCGTGCCTACTTGATGACACCAAACACTGAAACTGTGTTCTGCTACTGGTCTCTCTACCTTCTGGTTTGCAGTTTCCTTTACTCTCCCAACATTAAGTTTTCCATTGGATTTCCCTAATGATTTGGCGTGATCGTCATATTTCATATCGTTTTATGATATTACCCCTAAATACTTACATACTTTGACGTGCTGAATGCGTTAGCCAGTAAACTTGTAATCGCCTGCCGCGGTGGTCTAGCGGTTCTAGGCGCGCAGTCCGGAACCGCGCGACTGCTACGGTCGCAGGTTCGAATCCTGCCTCGGGCATGGATGTGTGTGATGTCCTTAGGTTAGTTAGGTTTAAGTAGTTCTAAGTTCTAGGGGACTGATGACCACAGATGTTAAGTCCCATAGTGCTCAGAGCCATTTGAACCATTTTGAACTTGTAATCAGATACTATACGATTCTTTCTCTTCGTTACAGTCATTATCTTACATTTGTCCACATTTAGTGAGATCTACCATTCATTACACCAAGTGCAAATTTTTTCCAAGAGCCTCATATTCCCTTTCGAACGTTCATCAACGATACTATTCGGTACACAACAGCATCGTCATTGAACACTATTACAATGCTGATCGTCATATCTAGTTAATCGTTTATGTGTATTGACAAGGGTAGAGGTCCTATACATTTTCTTCGGGCACGTCCGATGTTACTCTCGTTTCTGTGGAACATTCCCAGTCCACTTTAAGTTCAGTCACAACTTTGTGAATATATTCGGTTTGAGGGTACAGTGGTTAGTTGTCAGCGTTGTGCTACACTTGAGATCCAGCTATACTTCTTTGTTTAGCTCGTTACAGGAAAGAACCTATCAATAGATTTCATACTCCCCATGGTTACACTTAATTATTTTGTACTCGTCGATCTGTTATCGACTGCAGGTTCAAGACATCATTTCATGTTGAGGTAATTTTAAACTTATAAAAAAGAAACCAAATATTTGCACCATCATGCAAATACGGTTCTGCCTTGAACAAACACAAATTACTCTTCTTGTTTAACATACAAACATGTTTCAGTGAAGCTTTATGAGCCTCAGTGATTTCACTTACTTTCGTAGTACCACATACTGATGTTTATGTGGCTGTTTGACTTCACGGAAACTTGTTCGGGTATTAAACAAAATGAATTTGTGTTCGCTGAAGACAAAATCATGTTTTCATAATTCTATATTAGGAATCAAACACGGACAACAGGTGAGTTTCAAGCACCAGATGCAGAGCTCTGCACGACGGTTGGTGTAGCTCATACGTTTCACACTACTAAAAGCTTTTTATACGATATTTGACTACTTCCATTCACTGACAAGCCTCATTGCTCCACTTCAGTATGCCACTGCAGTATTTGTTACAATCTAAGAATGTGAAACTGTTGCTCTCACTCTGCACAATGTGGACTTCTGTCCAGGGGGAGTAACGCTTCAAAAAGTTTGTGCATTGAACCTTTCCTGGGAGACAAGTAGTAGATTCCGATGCCACACGGAGGGTTTACTGTAACCTTTGGACCTTCACATTGACGATGAAAGACAGAAATTGCAACGGGATTGAATACAAGAGGCACAATGCCGACTTCTGTCCAGGGGCGTAACGCTTCAAACTGTCTGTGCATTGAACCTTTCCTGGGAGACCAGTAGTAGATTCCGATGCATCGCCTTAGACCGAACATTTTCTATCATAGTCGTGGTTACATCGAACCACAAAAGATTCCTTGTGGATTAACTAAACATTTTTACAATTTTAAATGGAACCGAAAGCAAATTTTCCGTATGATTCAGCTTATCCTCAGAAATAGTCAGTTCTGCTTCGTGTAGATCTTGTTTCTCATAATTGACGGAACCGGGTTGCACATGGGGTACAAGGACTAAAAAACACGCATAAAACGAAGGTAACTTCAAAGATGAATATCATTAGGAAAAAATGAAGCCGATGTCGTGCTTCGGCGACATTACTAGCGAACGTCTAGAAATTCGCCATATCGTCCGTTATAGCATGGCGAAAACTGCACGTCCATATATTTAACCATATTTGATATATCTGCAGTGGCCTGTCCTAGCTGCCTCACGCTATATACAAAAGAAGTACATTTTAATTCAAACTAGCCTTAGCAAAGTAGGTCATCAGTTATCAATGCATTTTTGTTGATGTTTTAATTCGGTCTGGGTTGTTTGGGGGAAGAGACCAAACAGCGAGGTCATCGGTCTCATCGGATTAGGGACGGACGGGGAAGGAAGCCGGCCGTGCCCTTTCAAAGGAACCATCTCGGCACTTGCCTGGAGCGATTTAGGGAAATCACGGATGTTTTAATTAATAAATATTAATTGGAACCGTGTAGTTTGGATGAAGAAATTACCGTTCTAGTTCAACCTTTTATATCCAGTGTAATGCTTTGATTAGTTCGGGATGCTTTTTGAAGGAAACGTCGAAACGTAGGACGAGCAGTGCTCTGATACCTGGCTTCGCAAGATTAGTTCAAAAATGTGCGTGAAATCTTATGGGACTTACTTGCTAAGGTCATCAGTCCCTAAGCTTACACACTACTTAACCTAAATTCTCCTAAGGACAAACACACACACCCATGCCCGAGGGAGGACTCGAACCTCCGCCGGGACCAGCCGCACATTCCATGACTGCAACGCCTTACATCGCTCGGCCGCAAGATTAGTTCACGGTAGCTAACGCCAAGAAAACCTGTTATGCCTCTGCATATGACAGGTGGCTCTAACTTCCAGTAGATGTTAGTAATGATGCAGTTAAATTCTAAAAGAGAAACCGCATGCGAAAACTTGAAATACACGAAGAAAGCTGATAAATTAAATGTAAGAAAAACAATCAATGTGAAAACGGATAGATAGTTTCAATCCATTTTATGCAGTGTATGAAAGTGTTTTATGTTGCAATAGAACCAACTTTGATCGTGTGGAATTCTTTTTCAACAGTGGAATGCCAATTAAGGTAAACACAACACCCAATTCCCGTGCGGAGAAAAAACTTCGCCGGCCGGGGTGGCAGAGCGGTTCTAGGCGCTACAGGCTACGGTCGCTGGTTCGAATCCTGCCTCAGGCATGGATGTGTGTGGTGTCCTTAGGTTAGTTAGGTTTAAGTAGTTCTAAGTCCTAGGGGACTGATGACCACAGCAGTTGAGTCCCATAGTGCTCAGAGCCATTTTTGAAGAAAAAACTTCGAGCCGGCGAGGAACCGAACCCGGTACCCTTTGGTTGATAACCTGCCGTGCTGACCTCGCTTCTACCTCCGGGCACCTGTTCACCTGCCACTACTCCAATATAATGGAAACGTTTACACGTCGTACTCTCACAGTGTTTTGAGGCGGCGGTGGCGGACTGGTGCCTGCTGCTCTGCGCGTGCAACTGACCTGCGGTCGCGGCCGCGCGCCGCCGTGTTTGTGGGGCCGCTCGCGCCCAGATACCGAGCGTCCGTTTGGACAGCGCGGCAAACAAACACTCTATCCCTAAGTACACGCAACTTTGAACACTGAACTTGGCCTTTAGACGAGCTGCCCGGCCGAATCTGGCACAAAAGAAGCGATTGCCGGTGGCACTTTATCGCCGACCGAGACGGCTCGGTAAACACCGTGACTTCACCGGACATTACGGCTTGTCTCGGAGATCGGCGGTCGCCAACCGGACGCTGTGCAGCGCCGCATCGTCCTTCTTATGACACCATTTCGTTTCTGAGCGACTACTCCAGATCTACAGAATGTTTTCAAAAACACATGGACCCAATTTTAACACTTTATACAGAGTACCACCAACAAAATGGCGAAGTTTGTGGGATGTTTTGTGAGGATTTTGTTATAAATGGACTCGTGATCTCCGGAGGTTCATTACTTTTGTTCCCCCAAATTCCCTTTGTTTCTGTAAAAATATGATCATAAAAGCGAGTAAGCCTATAACATGCGAGGCAGTATCTTGCATTCTACAAAGGACAAATACGCTTTTTCACATGTACCTATATACTGATGCAAAACGCCTGTGATCTGGTTTCCGTCGCTGCAGTAACAGCTCGGCTTAACGTTTTGCCGCACTTCCATTTCTATCAGAGAATCCTAACATGATGTGTATAATCTACCAATTCTTCATAGAAAAACCTGTCCATTTCGCTGTGTATCAGCGTTGACGTACAACTAACACTGTCGGAGAAACAAACTCGGGAGAGAAAGGAGCAGTAATGAATGAAAGCTTGATGGCGAAGAATGAACTGCCCACTGCTGTTGTCAACGGCGAGAACCGTTAGTGAATGGAAGATGTTTGTTTCGAAAGAAGATATACCGCACATATCGTAGATGATTTGCACTGCTGTATACATACTTTTAGTCCATAGATATGCACAAAAATAAATGGGAGTAAGGATACAAACTCAATGCACTTACTTTGTAAAGAGCCAGCTGAGACAACTGTGTCGTTTACAAATTATCATACGTTGGCGCACCTGTGTGATGGAGCTCCATTGTGTTGCAAATGAATGCATTAGCGTTCGTGAAGTTGGCGAAAAAACTACGCTTGTAGTGTTTGACACAGTGTTTTGCTCTCAAAAAGGGATGGGATGTACGTTTTTTGATATGAAAAGCAGATAATACGTTCCCTTTAAGCGAGTGTCTTTCATGCTAGAACATTTATCGAGGATTCTGGAGCTCGCATTTACGCACATTATATCGTTTACAATTACAGCTTCATCGCAGAAAATTATCAGCTGTAAAAATTTGTCGCCTAAGAAAGCTTCGCTGATGTTCGTTCATTGAAGAGGTCGCACTAACTGTAGCGTATAGATTGTGGGCCATACGTGGCCTCACCATTGGTCAAAACGTTGTGTGGGGTGTCACGAGTTCTTTGCATGCGTGCCAACTTTCGTAGGCTCCGTACTAAAGTATGCCGAGTGCTCTCCACCCCTTCATCGGAAGTGTGAGCTGAAACTCCCACCTTTGTACAGACATTCTGTATTTTGAAATTGATGGTACCAACGACGACTACTATTCGCCACAGACGAAAGAATCTCAAAAACGACGCTGGACGGCCATGACTGAGGCGAAATTATTCAGCAGCAACATATAAAGAAAACTTGAACAGACACCAGCGTGCTTTAAAGAGCTACAGGTAAAGTTACCCGGGGGAACCAGTTAATATTTGAGACATTTAAAGTATGCACAATTTTCAGTGAAAGCGTAACTGTGTACAACTTTCACTCTGTACACTGTTACAATATGCCTCGCACACAAGAATACAAAAGCACGCTGGTCCAATGGCGCTGGACTCACGTTTAGCTGGCTTCATTCCCGGTATTTGCAAGAAAGGGCAGGCACAGTAGGTGGTGGCTTGTGTCGCTAATTTGTATAACTTGCCGATCTCTTCTGCAGTTTCCAACGGAGCCAGGTCACGTGACACAGTCGACGGTGCTTCGTCCGCCGGATGGCGTCGTTGGTGCTAGCTAGCCCAGGTGAGTGAGAGCCACGACGTCCCCTAGTTTCGGTCCCTCCCATCATCAACAAACGACGGCGACAGCAATAGACTACACATACATTCGTCACAAAAACCTATACCAAACGGTTATACTTAAGACACAACAATAATTCTTTGATGAAAAATGGTGTTAATGTGCGCGACGATGGAGAAGCTTACCAAGTAGATAGCTTAGCCTACCCTCTCGTGCTTCCCAGCCAACAATGCCAAATGACCTTACTTTAAATTTCAAACACAATCTTATTTTTCACATTGCATTAATAAATCAATCACACTATTTAGATCCGAACTAATGATGAAGCGGTGTGGAGCTCATATGATACACGCCAAGGTATACGGATAAAATTATCAAACAAATAAAAGTTAATCTGTCTTCGTACTTCGATATTTCTAAAAGTAATCCAGTGATTTACAATAATTAAAATCAAAATTGACAAAATTTCTCTCGCCTCCACGGAATTTTCACTAGTCTTCTCAATAGTTCGTGTATCGTCAGCGATATTTACCGAGCTGGATGACGCAATTCAGACTTCAGACATTCCATGCTTCCGACCCTTAGAATGTTGTCCCTTCGTTGGTTATTCCACCTTTTTCTCATTATCATCTCCTCCTTGGCAGTCCCCTCTCGGAGATCCGAATGGGGGACCAATTAGGAATCTTTTGTCAATGGAGACATTATCGCGACGCTTTCAGTTACAGACCACATGTGCTGTGGATACACATTATGTGTCTTCAACGCAGTGCTTTCCATAAGTCTTCAAAATTTTAGAAGCGCTTGGGTTCGAATCCGAGATGTTTTGGTGACTGGCAGAGTCGCAAAACAGCCGTAGGCTACTGTAGACTACCATAAGTAAGCGTAGAGTGCGGTAGTTTTTTTTGTTCAACGCGCTGCTTCCCGAGCGGGAAGGCGTGCCGGTCCTCGGCACGGATCCGCCCGGCGGATTAGTGTCGAGGTCCGGTGTGTCGGCCAGCCTGTGGATGGTTTTTAAGGCGGTTTTCCATCTGCCTCGGCGATTGCGGGCTGGTTCCCCTTATTCCGCCTCAGTTACACTATGTTGGCGATTGCTGCGCAAACACTGTCTCCACGTACGCGGACGCCATGATTACTCCACCACGCAAACATTTGGGGTTACACTCGTGTGCTATGAGACGTTCCCTGGGAAGGGGAGGGGGAGGGGGGGGGGAGGGGCGGGTTCTGTATGGGGCGGCAGTGGGGTGGGTGGACTGCTGTGGCCTGTTGCGGGGTTTGTGAACTACTGAGGGCTACGTCGGGACGAAGCCTCTCTGTCGTTTCTAGGTCCCCGGTTTAAAACACACAATACACATACACAAGACACTGACAGCATACTTAAAGAAATCCATGGTTGTGAGGTAAGGTATGCAACACATCTATTCTAAAGGTAGGACATAAACTGACCATAGCTACCAGGAAAATTACCGTATATTGTGTATTGTAATTATGGTGTACGCGTACGTGGAAACAGTGTTTGCGCATCGCCGGCCGCGGTGGGCGAGCGGTTCTAGGCGCCCAGTCCGGAACCGCGTGGCTGCTACGGTCGCAGGTTCGAATCCTGCCTCGGGCATGGATGTGTGTGATGTCCTTAGGTTAGTTAGGTTTAAGTAGTTCTAAGTTCTAGGGGACTGATGACCACAGCTGTTAAGTCCCATAGTGCTCAGAGCCATTTGAACCATTTGTTTGCGCAGCAGTCGCCGACGTAGTGTAACTGAGGCGGAAGAAGGGGAACCAGCCCGCAATCGCCGAGGTAGATGGGATTCGTATCTGGGACCGGCACGCCTTCCCGCTCGTGAAGCAGCGCGTTAGACAGCGCGGCTAGCCGGATGGGCATCAGATGTCTTGATAGATACCCCTAAAAACTGGAAGTGGTGAACCATCCCTAAACTGAGGATATATAAAAGGGACCTAAGGAATATTTTTGTTCTACATATTTATCCTCCTGTCTGTTACTTAAAAATAAACAGTTTTTACAGCAAAAGTGAAATTGCCAGTGAGTACTTCATGTTTTTTCGAACATTGTTGATTTGTGACGTGAAACAGAGGGGTATTGTAGTAAAAATAAAAACATCGATTCAATACTTCATCGTACTTAAGTGTAACAAGTTTCTATTATTCGTAAACAACTTTCGCATTTATCAATAATAGCAAAAAGTCTTGCCTTTGATTGTGGTGAAGAACGTTGTATTGAGTGGAAAATGGCAACAACGTTTATATATTTTTTATGTTTGTGCAAAACGATTTAGGAAAAGATATCTGTATGGTACGAAAATTGGCAATATACTGTAAATAACAAAAAGTGTGAGGTCATACACATGAGTACTAAGAGGAATCCGTTAAATTTCGGTTACACGATAAATCTGTCAAATTTAAAGGACTTAAATTCAACTATATACCTACGAATGACAATTACAAACAACTTACATTGGAAAGCACACATAGAAAATGTTCTGGGGAAAGTCAAACTAAAGACTGCGTTTTATTGGCATAACGCTTAGAAAACGTAATAGATCTACTAGACTGCGTACACTACGATTGTCTGTCCTCTTTTGGAGTACTGCTGCGCGGTCTGGGATCCTTACCAGGTAGGGTTGACGGAGTACATCGAGAAAATTCAGAGAAGAGCAACATGTTTGTATTATCGCAAAATAGGTGAGAAAGAGTAACTAACAGGAAACAAGAATTGAGGTTGTCAGCATTATAAGAAAGGCGTTTTTCGTTGCGGCGAAATCTTCTCACGAAATTTCAATCACGAACTTTCTCCTCCGAAAATATTTTGTTGATGTCTATCTACATAGGGAGTAACGACCATCATAATGAAATAAGGGAAATCAGTGCTCCCACGGACAGATATAGGTGTTAGTTTTTCTGTTTGAGATTGGATTAATGGAGAATTATTGTGAAGGTGATTCGATGAACCCTCCGACAAGTACATAAGTGCGATTTGCGAAGTATCCAAATAGACGTAGATGTAAACTGTACTTACATCAAAAGTAATTGCTTTCGTTACATAAAAGCGCGGAAGTTACGCGATCAACTAATTCTTATTACTTTGTTGTTGTTATGGTCCTGCGTCCAAAGACTGGTTTGATGCAGCTCTTCATGCTGCTCTATCCTGTGCAAGCCTCTTCATCTCCGAGTAATTACTGCAACATACATCCTTCTGAATCTGCTTAGTGTATTCATCTCTTGGTCTTCCTCTACGATTTTTACCCTCCACGCTTCCATCCAGTACTAAACTGGTGGTCTCTTGATGCCTCAGAACGCATCTACCAACCGATGCCACAAATTCCTCTTCTCCCCAATTCTATTCTGTAGCTCCTCCTTAGCTTTGTGATCACCCATGTCATCTTCAGCATTCTTCTGTAGTACCACATTTCGAAAGCTTCTTTTCTCTTCTTGTATAAACTGTTTATCGTCTATGTTTCACTTCCAGACACTCGCTACAAGTATTTTCAGAAAACACTTCCTGATACTTAAATATATACTCGACGGTAACAAATTTCGCTTCTTCAGAAATGCTTTCCTCCCCATCGCCAGTCTACATTTTATACCCTCTCCACTTCGACCATCCTCAGTTATGTTTCTGCCCAAATAGCAAAACTCGTTTACTTCTTAACTACTTTAAGTGACTCATTTCCTAATTCCCTCAGCATCGCCTGATTTAATTCAACTTCATTCCATTATCCTCGTCTTGCTTTTGTTGATGTTCACCTTATAGCCTCCGGTCAAGACATTGTCTATTCCGTTCAACTATTCTTTCAAGTCCTTTGCTGTTTCTGACTGAAATACGATGCTGTCGGGAAACTTCAAGGTTTTTATTTCTTCTCCCTGGATTTTAATTCCTACTGCAAATTTTTCTTTGGTTTCATTTACTGCTTGGTCAATGTACACCGAGGATAAGCTACAGCCCTGTCTCACTGCCTTCTCGACCATTGCTTCCACTTCGTGCCCCTCGACACTGATAACTGCCTTCTGGTTTCTGTACAAATTATAAATAGCCTTTCGTTCCCTGTATTTTACCCCTGCCACCTTCAGAATTTGAAAGAGAGTATTCCAGTCAACACTATCAAAAGACTTCTCTCAAGTCTACAAATGCTATAAACATAGGTCTGCCTTTCCTTAACCTAGCTTCTAAGATAAGTCGTAGGGTCAGTATTGCCTCGCGAGTTCCTACATTTCTACGGAATCCAAACTGATCGTTGACGATGCGATGTCGGCTTCTACCAGTTTTTCCATTCGTCTGTAAAGAATTCGTGTTAGTATTTTGCAACCGTGACTTATTAAACTGATAGTTCGGTAATTTTCTCATCTGTCAACACCTGCTTTCTTTCGGATTGGAATCATATATTCTTCCTCAAGTCTGAAGGTATTTCGCCTGTCTCATACATCTTGCTGAGCAAGTGGAAGAGTCTGGTGATGGCCGGCTCTCCCATGGCTATCAATAGTTCTAACGGAATGTCTACTCCGAGGGCCTTGTTACTACTTAGGTCTTACAGCGCGCTGTCGAATTCTTCAGGCAGTATCATATCTCCCATCTCATCCTCATCTATGTCCTCTTCCATTTCAATAATATTGCCCTCAAGTACAGACCCTCTTTATACTCGTTCCATCTTTCGTCTTACACTTGTTTGCTTATAAGTCCGCAGCTCGTGGTCTCGCGGTAGCGTTCTCGCTTCCCGCGCTGGAGGTCCTGGGTTCGATTCCCGGCGGGGACAGGGATTTTTCCTGCCTCGAGATGACTAGGTGTTGTTGTGTCGTCATCATCATCATTTATCCCCATTACAGTCAGGGGGAGGCAAACCACCTCAACTAGGACCTTGCCTTGTACGGTGGTGCGGGTCTCCCGCATCGTCCCCTACGCTCCTCCTCATCATCATCATCATCTTTGCTTATGAAATGCAATTTATGTTATGTTAGGATAGAGAGTACACACTAGACTGATACTGAATAATGTGCGGCTCTCATTATGTGCAAAACGAAGAACCAAGCAAATAAAAAACCAATACTACCAGTAATTCTACCATTTACTACGTCATTTATGCAGTGTGCCAAAATTAGCGAATCGTAGTTTTGCTAGAGTCCAACTCTAGTTACTAGTCAAAGACGCTGCACCTAGACCATTAGTAAACCTTGCGATAAGTAGTGTAAACGTATCCATGACTGGCTCCTTTATTTTTCAATATTTGATCACTTTAGAGAGGCGTTGATTGAGGAACGACCGAAATTGACGTGCAAGAAATCGCGTTTGTTCCACATTCCAGTACACACAGCAACAGTTGCTACCAATATCGGTTGGTTGGGGCTATAATGTTATACCAGATGTGTTTCTTTGTTAGTCTTTATCATGAAAATTTGGGGCTTGGGAAAAAAATTACACCAAATTGGCTTCCAGTGTGGTATAATTTGTAAAATGTGATAAAGCTCCTTTTTCGACGGGATGGCAGTGTTGGAAACTCTGTAAGTCAAACTCACGGACCTAGAAGGTATGTTGAGCAACAATGTGAATTAAAAATAGTCGCCTGTTTACGTGACGTATAAAACCTGTCTTGTAAATCAGGAAGTGTACTGAAAAGAACAGTGGTGAATGTAGTACAGATTCGCTACTAACTAGTACCTGTAAGCAGATGCAGTGCAACACAGGTCTGTTGGAGGCAAGTGATCTACAACGCAGCAGCAGTGGCCACGGCGGGCCGCCGGACTTCCCCGCCCGCCTTTGCCCACAAGAACGCCTCTCCAGTTGCCTGCGTCACTCTACAGCCAGCGCCTGCAGTGCTGAGCGGCACGCTTCAAATTTTCTCCGGTAAAGATTACAGATATTCCCATTATTTTACAAATCGGCAGGAATGACTTGTTCCGCGGAGATTACGTGTATTCCAATCATTTCTGTCTGCACCTGTATACACTACTGCAAATTTAATATTCTACATATTCCTGGAATAAAAAATTGGGCCCAGTAGTTGGAAGAAAGCTCAGATCACACCTTCCTGCAACAACTGCCGTCCAAAATCCCTGACATCCATTTGTTCCATAACAGTCTTAGAACGTGTTGTGAGGGATCTCGAACAGAAAGACTTCCTCCATACTATTCAGTACGGTTTTCGAAGTTATCTATCACACAAAGCCGGCCGCGGTGGTCTAGCGGTTCTAGGCGCTCAGTCCAGAACCGCGCGACTGCTACGGTCGCAGGTTCGAATCCTGCCTTGGGCATGGATGTGTGTGATGTCCTTAGGTTAGTTAGGTTTAAGTAGTTCTAAGTTCTAGGGGACTGATGACCACAGATGTTAAGTCCCATAGTGCTCAGAGCCATTTGCACCATTTTTTTATCACACGAAACGCAACTTCTGCTTTTCTCGCGTGAGATCCTACAAACCCTCCATCAAGACAGTCGGATAGATGTAGTATTTCTTGACTTCTGAAAAGCATTTGATTCAGTATTGCTTCCACGCTTATTGTCGAAAGTAACTATCTCACCGGGTAGCGAGCCAAATTCGTGGGTACATCTACATCTACATGGTTACTCTGAAATTCACACAAGTGTCTGGCAGAGGGTTCATCGAACCATTTTCATACTACTTCTCTACCATTCCACTCTCGAATGGCGCGTGGGAAAAAGGAGCCCCTAAATTTTTCCTTTCGAGCTCTGATTTCTCTTATTTTATTATGATGATTATTTGTCCCTACGCAGGTGGGTGCCAACTAACTATTTTCGCATTCGTAAGAGAAAGTTGGTGATTGAAATTTCGTAAATAGCTGTCGCCGCAAAGAAAACTGCCTTTGTTTCTGTGACTGCCACCCCAACTCGCGTATCATATCAGTGACACCCACCCGTACTGCGCGATAACACGAAACGAGGTGCCCTTCTTTGCACTTTTTCGATGTCCTCCGTCAAACCTACCTGGCGCGTATGATATCAGTGACACCCACCCCTATTGCGCGATAACACGAAACGAGGTGCCCTTCTTTGCACTTTTTCGATGTCCTCCGTCAAACCTACCTGGTAAGGATCCCACACCGCGCAGCAGTATTGCAGCAGAGGACGGACAAGTGTAGTGTAGGCAGTCTCTTTAGTAAGTTTGTCGCATCTTATAAGTGTTCTGCCAACAAAGCGCAGCCTTTGTTTCCTCTTCCCTACAATATTATCTATGTTGTCTTTCCGGTTCAAGTTGGTCGTAATTATAATTCCTAGGTATTTAGTCGAATTGACAACCCTTAGATTTGTGCGATTTATCGTGTACTCAAAATTTATCGGATTTCTTTTAATACCCATGTGGATGACCTCGCACTTTTCTTTGTTTAGTGCCAAATGCCACTTTTCGCACCATACAGAAATTCTCTCTAGATCATTTTGTTGTTGGAATTGATCGTCTGATGATTTTACAAGACGGTAAATTACAGCGTCATCTGCAAACAGTCTACGGGGGCTGCTCAGATTATCACCTAGATCATTTATGTAAATCAGGAACAGCAGAGGGTCTATGACATTACCTTGCGGAACGCCAAACATCACTTCTGTTCTACTCGATGATTTGGTTCAAATGGTTCAAATGGCTCTGAGCACTATGGGACTTAACATCTGAGGTCATCAGTCCCCTAGAACTTAGAACTACTTAAACCTAACTAACCTAAGGACATCACACACATCTATGCCCGAGGCAGGATTCGAACCTGTGACCGCAGCGGTCGCACGGTTCCGGACTGTAGCGCCTAGAACCGCTCGGACACTCCGGCCGGCCTTTAAATTTTCAGAAATGTTGAATTTTTCATTTTATAAATTCAAATTCTGTATCCTTGCTGCAACCTATGCGTCTGAATTCGAAAATTCCATACAACAAGTTCAGTTCATGATGCATCACGAACTGGAAGGCCCGTAATTTTAATAGAACAGAAACTTGACATTTCGGACAATGTGTTGCGGAGTCCAACAAAATCAGGGAGATTATCGCAAGAAACTAAAGTCTCTCTCACGACAGCTCGTAAGGACTTAACCAAAGAACTGGGGATGTACTTCTATAAAATTACTGCTATGTAACACTTACACTATATGTTCGAAACGAGCCCGCATCTCGTGGTCGTGCGGTAGCGTTCGCGCTTCCCACGCCCGGGTTCCCGGGTTCGATTCTCGGCGGGGTCAGGGATTTTCTCTGCCTCGTGATGGCTGGGTGTTGTGTGCTGTCCTTAGGTTAGTTAGGTTTAAGTGGTTCTGAGTTCTAGGGGACTTATGACCACAGCAGTTGAGTCCCATAGTGCTCAGAGCCATTTGAACCATTTGGACGAAACGAATAGCATATTGTGAATGATTTCAGCGATTATTTATCCGAAATGGTGTTTTAGATAGAACCTTTTTTAACTGATAAAACTTTGTTTCAACTAACTGGTTACATTAATTCCGGAAGTTCACGAACTCGGTCATCAGAAAATTCACATGTCTTAAGAGAAACGCATTTATACGAAGAGAAGATCGGAGTGTGTAGGGTTGCCATTACACGAGGACAGTATAGGTGCGATCTTTTTCGATATTATCGTCACTTCCGGTGTCTATCGCCCTGCAGAATGAAAATGAGATCAATCATCATTTCTACACAAGACGACTGCTGCTCATACGGCACACAAGCCCCTACGACTTTTAGATGAAACATTTGGAGACAGAATAATTGCGGAAGGTTGCTGGCCCGTGCGCTTACCAGATCTGTCTTCGCCCGAGTCTGTCTTCCTTTGGAGTGCGGCTAAAACATTTTTGCATAAAAATAACCCAAATACAACAGATGAACTGAAGACAATGATGATTGAATATCAGCATAGAATTACACATAAAACATTGGTAAAGGCTTTCGCAAATAAATGGTATCGTGTTGAACTATGCCTTCTAGAAAGAGGAAAACTTTTCCAGCACTTTCTGTGGTAGTGGTGAGTGCTGTGTATTTAATTGTAATTAATATAATTAATTAATTCCGTTGTTTTAATTATAATATTGAATCCCACCATAAATGTGTTGCCAACCTTAGGCACCCTGCAAGGCGAGACACGCGGAGCTCGCCGCTGCAGAGAGACTTTACGGATGCATTTATTAAATCCTTTGAAGATATCTTAACGTAGTATTTTGTCTAAGTGTACCTGCTACCTCAATACGAACGAGCTGCAGGACGTACGTATTTACGACCTGTCAACTGCTGAAGGTTGTCGCAACAACTTCTCTAAATGGTTCAAATGGCTCTGAGCACTATGGGACTTAACAGCTGAGGTCATCAGTCCCCTAGAACTTAGAACTACTTAAACCTAACTAACCTACGGACATCACACACATCCATGCCCGAGGCAGGATTCGAACCTGCGATCGTAGCGGTCTCGCGGTTCCAGACTGTAGCGCCTAGAACCGCTCGGCCACTTCGGCCGGCAACAACTTCTCTCACCAGGTGTATTCCGTGACACAGTTCGTCAGTTTACATGCTGATTGCGCTTGTTGTTGATTTCATAAGAGTTTACTAAGTGATATAGCTTAGCTGTACTGCGAGAACTGTTTTATTATATAGCGAAGGACTTGTTTATAGATGTTATTGAATTGTGCAATAGTTGCCTCAGCTGTAACGAATTGTCGCGTGTTTTACTATTGCATACCGTATGGCATGTGAAAAAAGATGTTCGCTTTATGGTGAGTAAACCTATCCTGCTTCATTAGTTATGATCTGCTAGGAAACTGTCATAATCTTGCTGTTTTAAGTGTTGCAAGATTTAGAAACAATACAGAATTACGTATCGATGAAGGAGTTCAAGAGGACTTCTAATCCTATTGCTGTTCCAGGCACAGGAGTACCAGTTACTTTTCAGCACAGTAACGGAGATGCGATGCTAATGCTGTACTACAAAACGTCATTACGATGAGCTCTCTTTCGTACATGATTCAGTGTCTCAGACTTCCTAAAATGACTCGTATCATACTTCGAGTACATTTATCTCATAAACCGTTATTTTATAGATGCTGCTACTCCCCCCTCATCTCTCTCTCTCTCTCTCTCTCTCTCTCTCTCTCTCTCTCTCTCTCTCTCACACACACACACACACACACACACACACACACACGCACACACGTTTCTGTGGGATCCTCACAAAACCTTCGTTAATATTGTAAATTGCATATACCTCTTGATCTGTATATTAGAAAAAACTTTATTTCCTCATCAACAGGTGGCACTGTGTTGAATGAAAGGCTTATCACTGCTGACTCGGTTGTCACATAGTGCGCGGCTGTAGCATCGGGCGTGGCATGTTGTGGACCATTGTGGTCAACTGCCAATCTATGAGGGTTGACTGAAAAGCAATGCCTCCACCTTCGTAACTCTTCAACAGTTGGCAGCATTGGTATGCGTCAGGTTCTGGCTTGTTCGGTAGCCTCTTCTCTACAACTGCAAATGGCGAGAAGCCTTAGCATTGAACGGTTGTGTTGTTACAGTGTAAAGTATGGAACCCTGCGCAGACTGTCGGTTAATGCGATTTAAGCAACGTGCAGTCACTGAATTCTTGACAGCTTAAAAGGTGTCACCTCAAAGGAGATTCATCAGAGAATGAAAGCAGTTTATAGTGACTGTGTTGATGTGAGTACTGTGCGTCGTTGGGCGATTAAGCTTAAAGATGTTGAGGCAGGAACATCTGACCTGCGTGGAAAACAAAGAGTTGGACGTCCTGTGACAGCAACCACCGAGTTTCACAAGCAAAATGTTGACAGATTGATTTACAACGCTGCGAACTGTGAAACGACGGCTAACAAGGGTCCGAAAGGAAAGGGGAAATGTTTTCCTGCAGCATGACAATGCCAAACCACATACTTCACATGCCACCACAGCATCAGAGACTGAATATCACCACCGTATGGCATCCTCCATACAGTCCAGATTTAGCAAAGTCTGACTACCATCTGTTTCCCATAATGAAAGACTATCTGCGGGGACATCATTATACTTCTGATGAAGGCGCTGAGAGAACTGTGAGACTGTGGTTGCGGAAACAGTGTCGACTTCTTCCGCGACGGCTTCAGGAACCTTGTTCATCAAAAAATGTTTCAAATGGCTCTGAGCACTATGAGACTTAACATCAGACGTCATCAGTCCCCTAGAAATTAGAACTACTTAAACCTAACTAACCTAAGGACATCACACAAATCCATGCCCGAGGCAGGATTCGAACCCGCGACCGTAGCGGTCACGCGGTTCCAGACTGAAGCGCTTAGAACCGCTCGGCCACACCGGCAGGCGGTGAAAAGTGTATGCGGTAGAGTCAGACATGTGGAGAACAATCATAATAAAGATGATGAGCAAACAGTACATTTCTGGACATGGCTCCCCATTCAAACTATTATGTATTCGCTTCCCTATGAACAACACGTGTGAAAATTTCCGATTCAGTCATTTTTGTCGTCTTGAATTTTTTGCAGTGCCATTTCAACCGTTCGCTTTCCGCCATGTTGAAGCGGAAGTGAGCTAGACCTGCAATTTTGGATTTTTGCTACATGGGGGAGGGAGAGGGGGAAGGGGAAGGAGAGGGTGAGGTAGGAGAAGGGGTGAAGATGAAGGGGTGATCTCGAGGAGATGGTTTGGGGGCAAGAATAGCCATGACACGGTGTAAGTCAGATGTTTAGGGTTTTATGTTGGTAACGTCACGTAGCAAAAAATGGTTCAAATGGCTCTGAGCACTATGGGACTTAACATCTGTGGTCATCAGTCCCTTAGAACTTAGAACTACTTAAACCTAAGTAACCTAAGGACATCACACACATCCATGCCCGAGGCAGGATTCGAACCTGCGACCGTAGCGTCACGTAGCGCCCTGTATGAAAATCACTGACTGTGCTGTGTGCAGTCTGTGTCTGAATACGTTCAGTTTTGCTCAGCTGTGAAAATCAAATAACGTAAGAGGTTTATCAGCACAGTCATTCTTAATTTTTCTAAGGAGATGTTTCAACAGGAGTAGGCGGATCCCTATTGTCCGCGCTCGAACTCTGCTCCATCCGCTACTGAATGTGTCGACTGTACCTCCGCGCCCAAATCGCGGGAAGCTGAGCAAGTGTTACACAGCAGCGTTTATTAAGCGAGCGCTCTGGCTTCCGCCTTTCGCTCCGGAAGACCCGGCGAGTGCGCGGCACGTCGCGTTTGCAGCGACACATCGCGCAGAGCTGCCCGCCATCCGTACGTAATGCAGCCCGTTCACGGCTGGCGTACCCGGCAAGCGAGCCGCTGGCTGGAGGCGGAGCGGCGAGTGGCCAGATACGACCGCGACTGGCCGACCGTGAAAAAGCGCGCGGCGGCTGCCTCGCCAGCTCACGCCTCGCAGACCTCCACAATAACTGGTAATTCCATTTGGCTGCCGCTGCAGTTACAGGGGAAAAAGAAAAAGAGATACGGGAGTGAGCCCGCAGAGAAAGTGAAGCCGCCTCGCGTGCGTGGGCCGGTGCCCGAGCTGCGTCTCGCCCCCTGACGCAATCTGGCCGAGTGGCCGCGTATTTGCACGTCAAACAGCACCACAAACGGCGCAGAAGAATACGCGTCCGCTTTCGGAACGGCACGGCGGCTGCTGCGGCGCCTCTGATAATTTTTGTTCCGACTGCGACGGCGGCGGTGCGGCAGACCCGTACGCAGCTCGCTTACCTGGTGACTCTTCTCCCGCGCACACCCACTCACACACCCACGAGCACAGTGTAGGGAATGTAACGGCGAGCTTCCAGCGCTGTGCATTCCCTCGTCTCGCAAGCGGGACGCTCTATTAAATCAAGTGCGCCGCGACCCTGCAATTTTTCTTTTTTTTTTAGATTTCGTCGTGTGTTCGCTGAGAACGTACACGCCACTTACGCCGTCTGGGAACAAGGGTACCGGCACTAATGCAGGCAGCGCGGTGGCACAGTGATGAGTCAGCAGAACCGAGCCGGCTTGTAGCGATAGAATCTCTGGAGCGGATGGTCGAGGTCCACGAAAATATTTGTTCCTATCTTTTCGTCCTGAGCTGCGTTGGACATCTTCAGATTTGTTCCTGGTTCTACTGAATCTAGCCGATTGACGTGTCGGACGTCGGAGAATGACATAAATACCGTAAAAAGGGGCTCTGATCGGCAGAGATAATTCTTGTCACAGATAAAACTTAATTATCGAACTATCGTCTGTCAAAGATAAAATTTATCTACCCATTCTGTAGAGCTACTACTCATATATCATTAAGTTGAGAGATTTTTCTTTCCCGTTATTTATATGCTTCTGTTCCTGTGTATAACCGTGGATAGTAGTTCGTCGTTGAATATAAAATTTTGCTTTCGAAAGCTCTGCTACTGATGATTTTTCTATTTTATATAGTCGACAAGTTGAGAGCTTCTTCTTTCCTGTTAAAATTGTCCCTATATTTATATGCTTCTTGCGTATAATCGTTGATACTGGTTCGTCGCTGTAGATAAAATTTTCCTTTCGGAAGCTCTGCTACTGATGATTTTTCTATTTTACATAGTCGACAAATTCAGAGCTTCTTCTTTCCTGTTAAAATTATCCCTATATTTATATGCTTCTGTTCTTGCGTATAACCGTGGATACTAGTTCGTCGTTGTAGATAAAATTTTGCTTTCGGAAGCTCTGCTACTGATAATTTCCCTATTTTACATAGTCGACAAAGACTGTTCTGCTCCTTCAGACGTGTATTCGCTCTTCTCTTTGTATTCATACGTAGACATTACTAGACGCACATGAATCTTATACAGTGTGGTCAGAAGCAGCCAGAAAAGCTTTTAAGGGAGTTGGTGAATAGTTTATGCTGCGAAATAAGTGTTAACAAAAAAATTCGGTACGTCCCGCCGTTTCCGAGTTAATCAGCATTGAAGTTAGCCTACCAGGCCACTGCGAGCGCACATTCAAGTGACCCGCCAGAGAAGGTGTAGCCAAGCATGCTCTTCGTTCGGTTTCCTCGAACCGAACAAGAGTGCCATACAAAAATTGGACATGGGGCGGTAATGAAGATCGAAACCGAATCAAAGGTAGAGCACTCTCGTGCTCTGTTTTCTACGTATGCTATGATACAATTTGTGACAGAACAAGTTGACTCCCACCGTCCTACTTTGTATGCCCACGTGAGTCGCGTATTGAGGTCTAAGTAAAATTTTCGCTAATTTTCTTTTCAAATTTTGATATTAAAGTTCCTAATTTACGCACATGATACTAAATCATCCAAATCATAGGATAAAATCCCCCTCAAAGAACCTTATTATTCAAATCATTCAGTTAGCTGGACTGATTGTAATGAGCTAATTAGTTTTGTCTGAAATAATGACAAAGAAAAGTTATCGCAATAATTTTTGAGAAAATTTCTCGTAGAGCACTTTGAAATGGAATACGGATAGTCCTGACTGCAACAAAACATTTATTTTAATGGTTTTCGCTTTCGTGGAGTTTTAACACTCACTCCGTTCACCGCCACAGCCTACCACCGTGGTATAAAGGGTCTGAGGATGAGGACATTCTGATCAAAACCAGTATCCACTGAAATAAATGTTTTATTGGGGTCGGGACGTCTGTAATCCATTTTGAAAAGTTACTGCAATTGTAAAATTATTTACATATAGCCCTAACGAAAATTCACGGGGGTAATAAGTAAATTCAGGAGGGAATACTACATCTAAGTTAAAGAGCTATTTTTGATCTTCCCAGTAAAGTATTTACGTTAACCCAAACTTAATTAGATCAAAAGATATTTTTAATTAAAGATTTCACATGGTCCAAATTTTCAATGCCAGTCATAGCTAATTGACTGTAAATTTCCGTAATGTGTGATATGCTTTTGCTTGCCGGATCTTTCTTAATCCAGTGACACCAATATTGATGAAGCAAGGGTCCTTAATTAAAAATTATTAAATTTTCAACAACTAAATTTTAACATACAAGACGGACCAAGCAAAATCAACAGCCGGTAAAAGACAATCTTCCTGATCGAGAAAATCTGTAAACTATTATAAATTAACGTAGTACAGTAATCTCATGGAACGAGTATTTATAAGGCCCAGGCTTACTCGATTTTCGATTATTTTTTTCATTTCGCTTGTAGCCTTTGGCTGGCATGGCTAGTCTTTTCTTTAGCACAGCCTCTGGAACCTTATAAACTGCGTTTTCGTTTGTGCAAACCAGACTGAGAGAACTTGTTTCATAATAATGAACAATAGACAATCAAAATAGGTACTGGATCATTTGAACGATATTTGTGACTAATAATGGTTCTGTGGTTTTTTTTCTACTTTACAGCGTGTAAATCAACTTCTGATCACTCCATCTGCACTGCATGCTTTTTTATTATTTAAGGAAATAAGAACTATTACTCTCTGCATATGACCATACTAACTACCTGTGTGCAAACATTACTAGACGCTTGCTAGATTTGTTGGAAAATTGTAATTAAGAAATTGTAATGTCTTCCTTTACAATGGGTCCTTTTGCGTTGCTTGATGTGCGTATTTGCCTAATGTGCTGTACGATTTTTTTATGTAGCCTGTAACAGGTTCTGACTCATAACGAATTCTGTTTTATTGACGATATGACGCTTATTATAAAACCGAAAAAACCGGATGTAATATGCTAGGATTATTTACCTTGGTTTGTGTACTATAAAAGCTATGTCGTGGTTTGTCTCAACCTTTAAGATCAAAGCCCTCTGGCGCTAAGTTAACATAATACGGTCCTCGAGTCTGCTATCTTCAGTCTGCCATGTGAAGTCTCCTTATCACATATTTTGCAAATATCGCCTAACGACAGTTGCATATGAGACTCTACGTTTTTCCTTTATTGTCCAGGAATATTAGCTACTGCAAGCATATGGCCTTGTAATTATTATGTGTTAGGTTTTCTAATTTGTATTTTGTGTAAATTTTACCATAGTTATCTGATGGTGACGACTCGAAACGCGTCATGACGTTTCCATGGAATTACAACATGCCAAACATTGTTGGAGATCGTAAGAGTCCTGGTTATCACCGGTAGGGTCTTAAAGACGTGATTAAAGGTTGGTGGGTGGACTTTCAATTTTGAACTTTAAAGAGAAGTTTCTGGCTATTCATTTTAAGGATAAGTCCTGCAACAGTACTTCCAAGTGGTGACCTAGCGATGTGTGACAAACTGACACTAAATGTATCTGACGGGCCGCTTCAATTTGTGTGTGCAACGACCTGATTGACTAATTTCAATGCTAATTAACACAGAAAGGGCGCAACGTATCGAATTTTCTTTCTTAACGACTATTTCCTTGCACAGCCTACTCTGTAACGTCATTACAAGCTTTCCAGACTATTTCTGACCACCCTGTATACCCCGCATTCCGACACAGGAGGGAGGTTATCCTTTACTGGTGTGAGCACTTGGCATATTTTCCTTGTTGGTCTAAAAATTGATCGAATATTAACGACCTGATCAGTTTCATTTTTGAGCCTTCATTGTACAACAATATTGGTAGTTGCTGACGTGATACATGTGTTCCTCACATGTTCTATCGACAAAGAAAGCCATTAAAATATGTAACACTACGAAGATGGCAAGCAGTATACGTCAAATTAGCGTAAAGACTACTAGATGCTTCAATACGCAAATGATAAGCATTTCAATGTAACCCCTCAAAGGAGGTAGCGATAAAGCCATCTGCAATCTGTATACAAAGGATTATTATGCGTTACGTGTGTCATTCAAAAATCGCGTTGGAAAGTTGGCTGTTTGTGAGAGGATCGTGTTATGCCTTAAGTGCAATAACGGGAATCGTCTACCAGCACGTATCGCAAGAGGATCGTGGTCTTTCCATCCCGGCGCTTAATCATTCGCGACATTGTTGCTGACGTTGGTCAGATTCCTGCGACTGATGAACGGGTGCGTGGAGTTGAAGCAGCACGGAGTAACGTAGCCCGTGCCTATCATCCGAGCTCGGTTCTATTCGATGCCCAGCCGGGTGAGAGCCACTATTCCTCCTTAAAAGTGTGTGGCAGCTCTGTGTTTTAATTTCGTATCCTAAATACACCCAAATCACCCAATACTTTAGCTTTGTGCTACCGGTACTATACTATAATACAATAAGTACAATTCCGCTCTTTACCGCTATCCTTCCTGTAGTTACTATTGTAATATCCTCCAGTGGGTCGCGCGGGGTAGCCGCGCGGTCTATGGCGTCGTGCCACGGTCCGTGCGGCTCCCCCAGTCGGAGGTTCGAGTCCTTCCTCGGGCGTGAGTGTGTGTGTTGTCCTTAACACAGTTTAAGTTAGATTAAGTAGTGAGTAGGCTTAGGGACCGATGACCTCAACTGTTTGGTCCCATAAGACCTCACCACAAATTTAAAATTTTTCTCCAGTGTAGAAGGCTGTACACAATTTGTGACTTACAGGATCTGGCGTGCCAACGGCCTTGTCGCAGTGGTAACACCGGTTCCCGTTAAATCACTGAAGTTAAGCGCTGTCGGGCTGGGCCATCAATCGGATAAGTGACCATCCGGTCTTCCGAGCGCTGTTGGCAAACGGGGAGCTCTCAGCCCTTGTGAGGCAAACTGAGGGGCTACTTGATTGAGAAGTACCGGCTCCGGTCTCGTAAATCGACATACGGCCGGGAGAGCGATGAGCTGACCACATGCCCCTCCGTATCTGCATCCTGTGACACCTGCGAGCTGAGGATGACACGCCGGCTGGTCGGTGCCGTTGGGTCTTAACGGTCTGTTCGAGCGGGGTTAAGTTTTTAGTTTTTAGAATCTGGTGCGGTGTGAAGGCCACTCGTGCTTCTAACAAAGCGCATGAATGTTGTGGCTTGGAATCAGAAACGGTGTATTAATGTTCCTGGAGAGTTTTCTCCTACGCAGTTTGTAGGCGAGTCCTCAGGTTATCAACCAGGAGGATCCCGACAAAAAAAGTTGCTCACTAAATCCCGATAAGTGCCATGTGAGATGAAAGTCCAGCCAAAACAAGTAGTTGTATTAGAAGTTCCTGTAAAAATGCTTGCACATTCGTTATCATAAGTTGCCGTCCATTGTAATATATTGATATTGTCTGTGGAGTTGCTTAAACGACTGGTAAATACCTCGACTGCAGGCCGTCCCTCAAGCAGCCACAGCTGTTGAGATTACTCTCAGTGGCTACGAGCCATGATCACGTGATGTGTCCCAGATTGTGTTATTTGATACTTTTCCGTGGCGTGTCTCCGTAACAGACCAGCATTATACGACAGTGTGAAACGGAGCTCGTCCAGAAACATTACATTTTTGGAAAAACGATGTTTTGTCTATGGAGTAAAGTACCTCACGTTTTCTTCTTTTTTCCGGTAGATACAATCACACAACATGTTGACAGTCATTACCTGTTTCAGCCGTGACTGATCATCTTCTGCATCCATACGTCGTCGGCGACATTTGGCGAACAAAGCGTTAACGACATGAGTTCCCATGCGTATATGTTAGACGAGTGCGTGGTGACCTCAATCTGGCAAGCATCATAGTTGATAGCTATGGCGGAAAAACGCCAAATGGTATGGGTTGGTCCACAACATGTCATGACGACTCCTAGACATTGACTGCAATCTGAACAGCATGACATCGCATCTCAAAGAAACTAGGTTCACCATACGCCACCTAGGACGCATGGACTCTGAAGATGCCTAATGTATGGCTGAAGTTTCTAATGATTCTAAACGTGTGCCTCGACCAAGTGCAAAAGAAATACGTGTAAGTTAACATATAAGCCTTTCACTCGGTATAAGAGCGATAGCACTCACATTAACATAGCATTTTGTTTTGTTTTGTAGGTACTTGAAACCCGCTAGCCAAGTGGTAGACTGACCCGTTTCTTATATCATTGCCTTTATTAATTTTATCGGAAAACGTATCATGTTTCTATTGGTTATGATTGGAACAGATAGTATGGGTGACATCGCTGACTGCAAAGGTCGAGCAGCAAATATCTCTTCATTTCCCTCTATCTTTTTAATTAATTGGAGGTCCTGTATTCATTATGCTGTATAAGTCTGCCGAAGTCTTGGATGGACCCTCAAGAAAGGAGAAGGCAAGGGCCAATGGTGACTAGCCCCTGGAGTACATGAAATGTATTCGCAGTTGCGAAAATGGACAACCATTAGCCGTATAATAGAATGACGACAGTGAAAATTTGTGTGAAACCGGGAGTCGGATTTTCTTCTTTTGGCGAGTGGTCGTCTTGGCATTAGGCTGTCCGAATACTCTTCACGGCCAGATACAAACTCCCATGCGTCGTCAGCCACGTGTCTACAAACTGTACTCGTACATCCACTATGTATATTCCTGTACTGAGGGTACTTTTTAGTTGAAAGTCGCTTGCCCGACGTCAGCGAAGAAATACGATATTGCAGCGCCCTTGTTGTTCTGAAATATGGTGCAATGCATGCTGTCCGAAAGAACAATGCATCGTACTTTTGAACAACATAGGCACTGCTAAATCATATCAACCCCTGTAGCTCCATAGGGAGAATAGTCGGCTTCGTAGGACTCTGCACTTGAGCCGGCGTGAATTGATCTCTGACAGATGGTACAGGGCTGAGCGCGGCAGCTTCGCGCTCCTGCCTCAACCAACCACGTAACGCGATTTTGTGGACGTCTCTGTTGCAATATTGTTTTCGCCGGCAGCCGTTTCCGCTTCGCATTCCAAAACTGGCAACAACGCTGCTAGCTGTCTGGGGTCTGCGTACACCGACCTGACCTTAGGACGCTTGGTGCAGGGGCGCTGGCTGTCCGGTAGGCAGGGTCCTGTATTGGTACGGGTCGGTGCCGGCAGGCTGCGAACAATCGCGATTGCACGCGCTTTGCTGTCCCAGAGTCAGTCTAATAAGGACCAGTGTAATGAACTGTGTCGCATGTCGGCCAGCTAGAATAAATTGTTCTACAGGTCGGTCTTTCTGCCCAAAGAGCGCATTAACGAAGTGTTGCTTTTCGCCAGCAACGCTTTTCCTAGAAAACTGGAGGATGCCAGGCTGGTTGGGAGATATTCATCCCTGATTTCTTGTGGGAAGCTCCGTTGGTGTTTGTTGTTAAAAGGATTTTCTTCTCCCTTTTTGTAAGAGGAAGTGCGACAACCAGATCCCACTCCATGTGGAGTGGTTATTTCTCTCCATTCCAATGCGGGAAAACGGCCCATAGGGCAATGTAAAAATAGATCTGAGTAGTATGAGTTTGGAACTTGGGTTTTTCAAAATTGTATCCGCTGGAAGGGAGCTCATTGGGTAACTTGTAAAACATTTGATAGGTCGGACATTGGACTGCTGTTTGAAAAAATATTCCATTGGGCGATATTTAGAGAAAACTTGTCATTGTTTGAGTGCGGTTTTTGTACAGTGCATAGAGGAAAGATGGAATTTTTTGGACTCTTTGGATGGAAGTTCACACTCAGGGCTCGGAAACGTGAAAAAGCGTACGTTTTGACTTTGGAGGCACTGTGATTGTCGGACTCGTATTTTTGAATGACAGCCGAACACTTGACGGCTCGACTGGCAGGAAACTCTGCCGTGTGCTGGGTTCAACGCACAGACTCATCATCTGTGGTGAGATTATCTTGCAGGAAGGAAATCAGTTAGGACTTCTTCGGCCCGTTGCTTCTAAAGTGGTTAGAGATTCGACGGCTCATCTGTGACCGAGCAGACTTTGTCTTTTGTATTCAGATTCCATATGTCTTTCGAGCACAATCGAGTCAATCATTACAGCCCATCCGCAGTTTGGCATTTTCGAGAATGATCTATTGAAACGATGGTCACTCCCACCACACTTGTTCCTTGGGGACTTTGCCAAACTAAGCTACCTGTGATTTAACCGCATTTCAGTGTTCCTCTCACTTTGTAATTTGTTGCTCACGTTAATATCTGATTATCGTATTTTTGCTTTTATACAGGGTGTTACAGAAAGGTACGGCCAAACTTTCAGGAAACATTCCTCACATGGAAAGAAAGAAAATATGTTATGTGGACATGTGTGCGGAAACGCTTACTTTCCATGTTAGAGCTCATTTTATTACTTCTCTTCAAATCACATTAATCATGGAATCGAAACACACAGCAACAGAACGTACCAGCGTGACTTCAAACACTTTGTTACAGGGAATATTCAAATTGTCCTCCGTTAGCGAGGATAACTGCATCCACCCTCCGTCGCATGGAATCCCTGATGCGCTGATGCAGCCCTGGAGAATGGCGTATTGTATCACAGCCGTCCACAATACGAGCACGAAGAGTCTCTACATTTGGTACAGAGGTTGCGTAGACAAGAGCTTTCAAATGCCCCCATAAATGGAAGTCAAGAGGGTTGAGGTCAGGAGAGCGTGGAGGCCATGGAATTGGTCCGCCTCTACCAATCCATCGGTCACCGAATCTGTTGCTGAGAAGCGTACGAACACTTCGACTGAAATGTGCAGGAGCTCCATCGTGCATGAACCACATGTTGTGTCGTACTTGTAAAGGCACATGTTCTGGCAGCACAGGTAGAGTATCCCGTATGAAATAATGGCGGTGAATCGAGGAAGTACAGTACATACTGACGAAACTAAAATGAGCTCTAACATGGAAATTAAGCGTTTCCGGACACATGTCCACATAACATCTTTTCTTTATTTGTGTGTGAGGAATGTTTCCTGAAAGTTTGGCCGTACCTTTTTGTTTCACACTGTATATCCTGACGAAGAATAGATACAATAAATTAGGGTTAAATGGAGCCAAGACTTTTAATTTAGTATTAGACTCTTTGTAAGAGTCAGCAATTATAAATTTACCAACGCCGTTCTACTCATAATATTCAATTCCTTTCTCACAGATTCGTTTCCATACCTGAGTTCACGAGGAGCGATCTGTCTCCCAGTCGGCCCAACAGATACAGATCACCATAGCAGCCATAAGGCTTGCTAGCTCGGTTGGCGTGTTACATAGTGGACAATGGCAAGCTGGGGCAATGGCTTTCATGCCGTCGGTATAGCTCCAAGAGACAACTGGCAATCGTCGACATAGACAGTTCTACAGTCATTATAGTGCTGTACCATGGAGCCATGAACTAAATTCAACCTTCTGTCATATAGACAGGACTATAGTAGAATTGCGTATCTATTCGATTTTGTACACGACCCTCTTCTACACTAATTTTACACTCGCATTAACGTTGTCGTGGCATGCCCTGTTCAAGTAAAAAAATTCGCGATATTATAAACCCATTTTCTGGAGAGCCCTGATTCTGCTTCACTCGACTCACATACGCGGGCCACATTTGTTCATAATCCTTTTCTGAATGTATTAGGTAGCCTTCGGCAGAAGTGAAGCGTCAACAAAAACAATTCGGGCAGGAAGAGACTGGAAGCTTTTGAAATGTGTTGAAGAAGTATTAGATGAGTAAACTGTATAACTAATGAGTTGATGCTGAATCGAATTGTAGAGATAAGAAATTAATTGCAAAACTTGATTAAAAGAAGGGATCGGTGTACAGACCAGATCGTGAAGCATCAAGGATGATCAGTTTCGTAATGGAGGCAAGGGTAGGGGATAAAAATTATAGAGAAAGAGAGACCAAGACTTCAATTCAATAAGCGGATTCAAATGGATGTAGCTTGGTGTAGTATTCGTGTGGAGATGAAGAGGCTTCCTCAGGCTAGACTAACACGGAGAGATGCATCAAAGCAGTCTGCAGACTGAAGACAACAACAATAAGAAACAGTGATGTTGGGCACAGCTGTTGGCAAGTCTCTAAACAATCTCAATCTCTTATTGCTGACAGGATGTTCTAAACTTCTTTGTTTTTCTGCGTGCTGTTATTTCTGGGTTCCACAGTCTTCGTATATGGGAATGTGTTAAAGAAATCGTGTGAATTACCTCCTACTTCCCTGAACTAAGCCACGTGAAACCCAGCCTCTATTGTATCTTTGTGTACCTACACTACGACAACTGACAACTATACACGTAAAGAAGGCTAATGCCAGGACTCACATTCGGTCTACCTTGATTTTCGTACGGTACTTTTTCGTTAGTTATAGATTGGGAAATGAGACACTTAAAGTAGTAAAGGAGTTTTGCTATTTGGGGAGCAAAATAACTGATGATGGTCGAAGTAGAGAGGATATAAAATGTAGACTGGCAATGGCAAGGAAAGCGTTTCTGAAGAAGAGAAATTTGTTAACATCAAGTATAGATTTAAGTGTCAGGAAGTCGTTTCTGAAAGTATTTGTATGGAGTGTAGCCATGTATGGAAGTGAAACATGGACGATAAATAGTTTGGACAAGAAGAGAATAGAAGCTTTCGAAATGTGGTGCTACAGAAGAATGCTGAAGGTTAGATGGGTAGATCACATAACTAATGAGGAGGTACTGAATAGGATTGAGGAGAAGAGGAATTTGTGGCACAACTTGACTAGAAGAAGGGATCGGTTGGTAGGACATGTTCTGAGGCATCAAGGGATCACCAATTTAGTATTGGAGGGCAGAGTGGAGGGTGAAAATCGTAGAGGGAGACCAAGAGATGAATACACTAATCAGATTCAGAAGGATGTAGGCTGCAGTAAGTACTTGGAGTTGAAGAAGCTTGCACAGGATAGAATAGCATGGAGAGCTGCATCTAACCAGTCTCAGGACTGAACACTTCAACAACAACAACATATTGAAACCAATCTCGGTAGTACTGCTTTAGTGTAGCCTTGGCCGATTCTTGAAAATGTACGGTTTAACTCAGTTAGTGCTGTGGCCGGAATGAGTTTCTGATGTACAGCCAAAGCTAAAGTCAGTTCCATGATAATCTACGACGCAATCCTGGACGACAGCCTAGAGGAGATGGTTTAACGTTGCCACCTTGCGATCAGTTTTCAAATAACTGCATCCACATATACACCTTGCAAACCACTGTCAAGTGCGTGACAGATGGTACTTCTCATTCCACTAGTAATTACGCCTTCTTTTGATTCAGTTCATGTATGGGACACGAGAGGAAAGACTGTTTAGACGCCCCCGTGCGCGCAGTAATTTTTCTAATCTTGTCCTCGCGATATCCACGAGAGCGACACGTGAAAGGGTTGTAGTCGTCTTCTGAAGCTGGTTCTTGAAGTTTCATAAGTAGGCATTCTCGAGATAGTTTGCGTCTATCTTCAAGAGTCTGCCAGTTCAGTTTTTTTGAGCGTCTCCGACGCACGCACTCACAGGTCAAAAAAATCTCTGTCCATTCGTCCTGCCCATCTCTGGACGTATTCAGTATTCCCTGTTAGTACTTTTAGTTCGTTTCCACATTCTTGAGCAATATTCTAGGATGGGTCACACAAGTTTTTTATGGTCAATCTCTTTTGTAGACTGATTACATTTCCCTGCTATTCTATCAAATAACCAAAGTCTGCCGTCTGATTTACCTACGACTGGGCTTATGTTATTATTCTATTTCATATCCCTACGAATTGTTGCATCCAGGTATTTGTGTATATCGACTGATTCGAACTGTGAATCGTTGAAATTATGATCACAGGATACTATGTTTTTCCGTTTTTGAAGGCACAGTTTTACATTTATGAACATTTAAAGCAAGCTGACAATCGTTGCACAACTTTTAAAGCTGATCAAGGTCCGACTGAATGTTTGTGAAGCTACAGGTGCTACTTAATTAAAGATAACTTCATCTTCTGCAGAGAGTCTGAGGTTACTATTAGTTTGTCTCTATCTCCGTCCGAACAGGCCCAGGAAGGCCCAACTGAGCCGACCGACCGCCGTGTCGTCCTCAGACAAGAGGTATCACTGGATATGGAGGAGCACGTGGTCAGCTCTCCGCTCTTGGGGCCATTGTTAGTTTTCGTGACCGGGACCGCTACTTCTCACTCAAGTAGCTCCTCAATTGACCTCACAAAGCCTGAGTGCACCCCGATTGCCAACAGCGATCGGCAGACCTGGACGGTTACCCAACCAAGTACTAACCAACCCGACGGCACTTAACGCTGGTGATCTGACGGGAACCGGCGTTACCACTGCGGCAAGACCGTTTGGTATAAACTTGTCTGCAAGGTAATTAATATAGAAAGTGAACAGCGAGAGTCCCAGCACACTTCCCTGTGGCACACCCAAAGTTACTTCTACGCCTGGTGATGACTCTCCATCCACGATAACATACTGCTTCCTCCCTACCAAGACATCATCAATCCGTTCAAAAATTCCGCTTGATATCCTACACGATCGCACTATCGATAATAAGCGTAGGTGTGGTATTGAGTCAACTGCCTCTCGAAAATCAAGAAATACTGCATTTACCTGACTGCCTGATGCACATATTTCAGGATGCCGTTTAGGTTTCACATGATAAATGTTTTCGGAAGCCATGCTGGTTAGTGTTGAGGAGATCATTATATTGGAGATGTCTCGTTACGTTTGAGCTGGGAATATGTTCTATGGTTCTACAACAAAGACATTGGATGACAGTTTCGCGGATGACTTCTGCTACCCTTCTTGTAAAAGGGTGTGACCTGTGCGTTTTTCCAAGCAGTGGGTACAGTCCTGTGTTCAAAAGATGTACGATAGATTATAATTAAATTCGATATGAGATCCGATAGTAATTCAACTGGGCCCTGAAATTTTGTCCTTTTTTCTCAACGTCACTGACCCTGATATCTGTATCACTCATCTTTGCCATGGTGCAAGAATTAAATGGAAGTAGAACCGTTCGATTTTCTTTTCTAAAGTAACATTTGATAACGGAGTTTAACGTATCTATTTTTAGTTTGCTATTCTGAGTTTCAATTCGTCCATAGGTCCATGAATGTCTGGACACCACTGATGTTCTTTACACACAACCAGAATTTTATGGGTTTTGTGACAGATTGTTCGATAATATTCAGCTATCGTAGTCACTGAAGGCTTCACGTATGGTTTTCTTATCAGCCAGATGCATGTCATTCAGCACCTCCCTTTCTATGGCCCTAAGCTTTGTTTTACACGTTTTACACAGTAGTCCCCGTTTCTTTAGAAGTTTCACACCATGGAAGGTCCCTCCAATCATTAGTATTAATTTAGCCATGTTAATGGTAGTTGGACTTCATGGTTGTGGATTGAATTTCTTAAAGAGATACAGCAACCAACCACATTTTACATATTTTATTTATTCTGCGACGTGTTTCGGGCTTTTATCTACCTTCAACTGGCGAAATACATTATATATTCGTCAGTGTATTTTTATCGACTGTATTTTAAACTCTGAATCTTTCCTGTGCAAAATAACAACTCGTTTAGTTGCAGGGGAGTTGCAGGCTTCGAAGACCAGTCGTTAAAAACGCTGTACTGTCGAAAGAATAAATGTTTGATGAAAGCCCGAAACGCACCTTGGCATAAATAAAGTTACAAAAAATTGCGTTCCTTAAAGTAAAACATCAATATCCCTTTCAGGTGGATGGTATTGACAGATGCATGTTATGGTTAACAAGGAATAAAATAAAGAAAAAACTGATCCCGTTTCGATGAAAATCATGGATATCACCAAGATTAAGATCTCCGTCCGACGCATGTCTCAGCGGCTCCAGAGATACACGACCTAACACCACCAAACGCGGCGTAGTGTTCCGAGATTTAATGCGAGACGTTGGCACGAGCTCTGGAGGTCAGGAGTTCTGTAGGTCCTCTCCTCAGGGTTCCTAGTTAGTGAAGAAAATTTCTTACGCTACAAGAATACGAGTGTCACCGGCTACTGAGGAGACGTAGGGTGTGTAGGTAACGAAAAATTTATTAGGCGCTGTGGTTTATTTATTTATTTATTCTTTTTGTGCTGGCCATGAACATTCATTGAATGGATGCATGGTGGGTTATTCAGACGGTGTCTACATGGTGACTACCAGTGTTGCGAAAATGACAATATGCGTTACGCACAAATCTTCTAGAGAATGTTTCACGACATGATTGTCAGCAGTATAAGTGTCTATCGAAGAGTTCAAGGAACGGTTTTCAAAGTCATTTTTAATGAAAAGTTTTTCACGAATTATATTTCGACTGCCTTCGCATCTCGCTAGGTATAACGACTTCTGTATTTCTTAAGAGAATTCTGCACTGATGGTTACCTATTTATTGAAAACTACGCACTCCCCCACTACTCTCTCTTTCTATGTCTGCCCTCCCGGCCATGTAGTAACAGCATTCGACGCATTTCATTTCGGTGTTTGCACGTGTATCTTAGCCTTCATCATTACAGACACACACGGACAGCGATAGAATAGTAATAATTGCAACACTTGCTTAACACCAGAGCCCGTGATCTCGTCAGAGAACAAGAACACATTGAAAGAAGAAAATCCTTTCTGCTACGTTCGCGGTACGACTTATTCTTCTCTTATCGTAGTAGCAGGAAAGCCGAGAAATCTGCAACACACAGGCGCCGTTTCGTCTTAAAAAATAAGCAGCTGGGGCGCCATGACCTGCAGTTTTTTTTTTTTTTTTTTTTTTTTTTTTTTTTTTTTTTTTTTTTTTTTTTTTGGTGGCATATTTCATTCTCCACAGCAGAACAGCGGACGTACTGAGTAGCTAAAATTTTAATCCAACACGAGTGTATTATGCGCAGAGTAAGAGAGAGAGAGAGAGTATGTGTGTTCGTGCGTGCGTGTGTGTGTGTGTGTGTGTGTGTGTGTGTGTGTGCGCTTGCGTGCGAGAGAGAGGGAGAGAGAGAATACAGTTATCAGCTTTGCACTCCAAAGGATCTGCTATATTTTCCTCCGAATTCGACGAAAAAGGAGCTGGAGCCGTGTCCTGAACTTCAACGAGCACGACGAGTGACAAGTCGAACAGGTAAGTGTCTATTGAGACAGCATCAATTTGTTAGTAGCCTGTAACACATTTAAGCTATATTACACTTCCCCTGACATGTAGGACCATACCTGGAAAATTTAAAAAAAAGAATATAAAACACCTCCAATGGAATCGATATAGTGCCAGTCATGACAAGCTGCAGCCACAACATGACTGTTATAACAAAGCAATTTGTTTTGATGTCTTCTCTGTTATCATAGAGTATTTGTCAGAATGGTGAAATTGTTAAAGCGCTGGGTAATGGCACAACCGTTATCAAAAATGGAAAGGTTTACTTGTGATCAGAAAGCTCAAAAAGTTTTAATCCTAGTGAAATATGTCTCTACGACAGTACGTCACAAAAACTTTGGTTTGGTAAGGACACTTCAGTTAACGGAATCGGACAAAACAACATACTTGGCGATCGCATTCTGTGTTACTAATGTGCTTCAGGTGTTAACTACTGGGCAATTCTCTGCAGCACGCTAAGTCGAGAGAACGTAGAGAAAGAGTGACCATACCTCTTAAGTTCTTGTAATATCGTGCCTGTCAGCACTTACTTTTACGAGTAGTAAGAAAAGAAAAAGTCAGTAAGTCCCGACAACAGTATTAAGGTATTGAAATGTCAATACAAGCTCAATTCAATGTTCGAAGACAGTTGTGAGTAACACGCAGCTTCATCCGCCCATCGACAGGTACTCGTAAGACTTCTAAGGTTGTCAGCTACCTGCAGCAAGTGGAAACTGTGAACTGTGTTTTCCCTGCTGCGGATCCGACACTCGTGCTACCTAGGGATAGTGGCGGAACTACTGTGAAAGTAATAGCAACTTCTGACTGGGAAATGCACGTAAAAGGCAATATTCACACAACACAAATACAGCGACAGTTCCTCGCTGATGGGAAAACTCGGAGTCCGAGCTGCTCTCGGCTGGTGTGAGGGAAGTCAAACACTACGCTGGAAACAAACCAGTACAGTCCTTGTCCTTATCCATAGAGTGTCAACTGCAAGAACACTGAGAGTCGCCATAGCATTTAGAGACTGTAGCACGTAGTGGGGATCACTGTCTGGTTGAACTCGCTTACTACACGCCGTACCAAAAGGTTACGAACAGAACTGACGGTCGCGCCACGATTTTTTCAGCGTCTCAGGAACTTGCCACGATGAGTGTCCCTACATACATCTACTTACACATTCTGCAACCACTGTTTCATCTATCAGGTCCTTTTCCAATTTCATTCGCGTATTGAGTGTAGAAAGAATGCCAGCATAACTGCATCTGTGAACGCTGTAATTTTATCTAATCTAGTCTTCGCGGTCCCTAAAGGGAACGATACTTACGGGTTTGTAATATATTGCTAGATTCATCACTTAAAGCTGGTTCTTGAAACTTACTAAGCGGGCTTGCGCACCGTAGTTAGGTCTAAATTCGAGCATCCGTCATTTCAGGTTTTTCAGTATTTCCGTGATGTTATTCCATGGATCAGACAAATCTGTGACCATTCGTGCTGCGCTTCTTTCTATCGTTAAATATCCGCATTTAGTTCTATCTGGTATGGATTAAACACGCGTGAGCAAAACACTTTTGAGATGGATAGAACGAGTGTTTTGTAAGCAATTTCTTTTATAGACTGACTGCATTTTCCCAGCATCCTATGAATGAATCGAAGTCTGTCACATACTTTACCTATGGGGCTTGGTCAAAAATATGGCAACACCACGAGAAATATATGCTTGAACATAAATGCAGATACTAGCCTGCAGATTACGCTGTTGTATTTGACCACTAACGGCAGCGGTGCAATGTCCTCAACACGTTGAAAGTGTCAGTTGTGGTCAGAACAGCGTTCTGTGAAGTTGTGAGAGCATTGTATCGGAGCTAAGTGAATTCGAACGTGGGCAAATTGTTAGTGTTCGTGTCGTGATTGTTTCCGTAACCAAGGTAGCCGAAATGTTTGATGTTCCAAGAGGACGCTATCGAAGATTTACATCGCACGCAGGGAAAGCGCATAGACACATCCTCTAAGTCACATCGCGGAAGAAAGTATGCGCTGAGCGGACGATCATTGAAGAGGACTGAAACGAAAAATAAGAAGACGACAACTACAAAACTCACTGTAGAACCGAGTGTCACACTCGCGAATCCTGCCAGCATCAACACAAAAAGAAGGGAAGACCATACACTGGGAATTTCAGGGCGAGTTTAACTCCAAAACCACTCATCTGTGATTCAAACCACCCTAACAGGAAATGGTGTTGCCGAATCTGGACTACTGAACGATGAAACAAAGTCCCGGATAGTTCTTGTTTCACACTGCTGCCAACTTCTGGCCGAGTTTACGTCGCAGGAGTGGAACGTTGATGGGGGGGGGGGGGGGGTCTCTACATCTACATGGTTAATCTGCAGTTCACACTTAAGTGCCTGGCTCAGGGTTCAGGGCATTCCAATCTCGAATGGCGCGTGGGAAAAAGGAACACCTGAATCTTTCCGTTCGAGCTCTGATTTCTCTTATTTTATTATGATGATCGTTTCTCCCTACCTAGGTGGGTGTTAACAAAATATTTACGCATTCGGAAGAGAAAGTTAGTGAGTGAAATTTCGTAAATAGATGTCACCGCAAAGAAAACCGCCTTATGTTTCAGTGATTGCCATCTCAATTCGCGTATCATATCAGTCACACTCTCACTCCTATTGCGCTATAACAAGAAACGAGCTTTCCTTCTTTGCACTTTTTCGATGTCCTCCGTCAATCCTGCCTGGTAAGGATCCCATACTGCGCAGCAATATCCCAGCAGAGGACGGACAAGTGTAATGTAGGCTGTCTCTTCAGTGGGTTTGTCGCATCTTCTAAGTGTTCTGCCAACAAAGGGCAGTCTTTGTTTCGCCTTCCCACAATATTATCTATGTGGTCTTTCCAATTTAAGTTCCTAGTAATTGTAATTCTTAGGTATTTAGTCGAATTGACAGCCCTTAGATTTGTGCGATTTATCGTATACCCAAAATTTATCGGATTTCTTTTAGTACCCATGTGGATGACCTCACACATTTCTTTGTTTACTGCTAATTGCCACTTTTCGCACCATAGAGAAATTCTCTCTAGATCATTTTGTTGTTGGAATTTATCGTGAAATGGCTCTGAGCACTATGGGACTCAACTGCTGAGGTCATTAGTCCCTTAGAACTTAGAACTAGTTAAACCTAACTAACCTAAGGACATCACAAACATCCATGCCCGAGGCAGGATTCGAACCTGCGACCGTAGCGGTCTTGCGGTGCCAGACTGCAGCGCCTTTAACCGCACGGCCACTTCGGCCGGCCGGAATTTATCGTCTGATGATTTTACAAGACGGTAAATTACAGCGTCATATGCAAACAATCTAAGGGGACTGCTCTGATTATCACCTATCTAGGAATATGGATTCGATCTGAGTTCCCTTGTCAGCAGTGCTCATTACTTCATGGGAATAAAGAGCTAGCTGTGTTGCACAAGAACGATATTTTCTGAATCCGTGTTGGTTATGTATCAATAAGTAATTTTCTTCAAGGTGATTCATAATGTTCAAGTACAGTATATGCTCCAAAATCCTACTGCAAATTGAGGTCAGTGATATGGGTCTGTAATTCAATGGGTTACCCCTATTTCCTTTCTTGAATATTGGTGTGAGCTATGGTAGTTTCCAGTCTTTAGGAACAGACCTTTCGTCAACTGAGCGGTTGTATATGATTGCTGAGAAAGGCGCTATTGTGTCTGCATGCGCTGAAAGGAACCTGATTGGTATACCATCTGGACCGGAAGACTTTCCTTTCTTAAGTGATTTGAGTTGTTTCACAACACCTAGGATATCTACTTTTATGTCACTCATGCTAACACCTGTTCTGGTTTCGAATTCTGGAATATTTACTTCATCTTCTTTCGTGAAGGAATTACGGAAAACTGTATTTAGTAACTTCGCTTTAGTGGCACCATCATCGGTAACATTTCCATCGCTATAGCACAGTGATGGTATTGACTGTTTTTTGCCACTGGTGTTTTGGGCAGCCATATCGTAGTATTCAATGAGCCCCTTCGTTACTCTGCAAGTCGCCTTACTGCCAACGATGGTGTGCCCATTTTGGCTGGCTGGGTCCACCTCATGGTACAATATTTCTCTCCCAACTGTGATGCTCTGTTCCAAGAGTACAGGACTCAGGGTCACTCAGCTCGCCTGGCCCGGAACTGGTTTTGTGAGCACGAGGGTGAACTGTCGCATCTCCCCTGGCCTTTGTGGTCTACTTTGGAGAGAATGGTGCGTGATCTCTATATCAACCTGCAACATCTTATCTGAACTTGCCATTATTTTGCAGGAATAGTGGTGTAAGATTCCCTTGAAAACCATACAGGACCATATTTATCCCTTCCGAATCGCCCGAGAGCTGTTTTGAACGCCAACAGAGCGTATTAGGCATGGTAATGTATTTCGTTTTTGGTGCTTTCACATTTTTGATCATCTCCTGTGGGACTGATCCTATGTGATCATTCCATTTCATTTCCCCACAAACTGTTACACCTGGGTATTTTTATGAGTTCGCAAACTCTAAATTGTGACTAATTAATACGATAATCATATAATACTACGTGTTTTAGTTTTGTGATTTATACCATTCAGTTACTGATTTGGTTGTTTCATGCGTTTGTGGATAAGCAAACATAGGAGAACTCTCGGAACGAGAAATATTCTTCTAGGGGAAATATGCGCGTTGTACTCACGTTGCTGTCTGAGACGTAGAGGAACAAACGTGTAGGCTATTAGTCACGCGTTTAGACAGATCTTCCTCTATAAGGAAATAAGCACTAGGAGGGTTGAGAACAACGACTTGGGTGGCTAGGCGGCGGGTTTCTTGACTCATTAGCCACGTGTTTTCTGGGAACGTGGTACCTGGAATGCTACGAGAGTTGAGGTCCAGCGATGAGTCACGCTGGCCTGCAGAGTCCGGCCTTGAGAACTGCGCAGTTGCAGCTTCCTTGGGCGCCAAATGACTGCGTGTGCTGCATCGTCTTGTGTCGTGAAGCACATATTAACTCACTTCACACTCGTAACCCTGAACCTACGAAAGAAGCTCATGACAATCGTACTGAGTTTCGGCTGTTGCTAAATCTGTTTAATGGAAAGCCAAACCATTTCTGCAGGTAATAAATAAATAATAAAAAACACCCCATGAAATACCCAAGCAGCACACTACTCGTAGGAGACTTCAGCGAACATATCGGCAGAACAGAGAAACGCAAAGTAATAGTACGAAAGTTTCCTGCTCACAAACGCACCAATAAGAATGGACAAAGGCTCATCAGCTTGTGCAGACAATTCGACTTAAAACTAACGTCAACATTTAACAGAAAATTATTTAGGAGGAAGAAGACCTGGTCTTCTTCTAATACATATTTAGGGTTCATATAAAGCTGATCGTGTAATAAACAAACAAAATCACAGAGAAATCGTCAGGGATCAGAAGAGGGCTAGGCACAGATTCGGACCACTTTTAACAGAAATCAGAACCAAATTTCAACCTAAGAAACCAAATCCCAAAATTAAAAAAAGCGCAGAGAACTGACGCAAAGTTTCTGTCAGACAACAGGAACGAATTCGTTAAAAAGCTTCACACAAAGAAGATGGGGAATTGGGATGAGGTCAGAGAAGCTATGACAAAAACGGCGAAAGAACTAGAACAACCAGGAAGAAAAAGATGGTGGAATTAAACATGTGACTAAGCGATATAACGTAGATTAGCAACTTGGAAAAAATGGAACTCCTGCAAAAAGAAAAGAGACTAAAACACGTTCACTGAGATCAGGAAACAGGCATCAAAAATTTTTCGATCATAGAAAAGGAAATACGACAAAAACGATTAGAGGAAATAGGTACATATTTCAGATAGAACAACATTAGGGACTTCTACAAAGTTTTCAAAGAAGAAATAACAGGGTACAAGCTGGTGAGCCTTCGCTTCGGAGATTCAACAGACAAACTGATTACCAATAACAAAGACGACTGTGCGGTGCTAGCAAAATACTATAAGGATCTTCTAAACTGTGAGGAACAAACACGCCGACTAGTTTTCGGACAGCCTCAAAAAGAAAATCCATCTTCAGAACCACGATCACTGCACCAGTTTGAACAATACGTTGGTCAGCCGAAAAACAACTGGGCGCCAGGTGAAGGCGGAATATTAGCTGAGGTGTGGGAAATGAGACGCAATGTTATCAAAGACTGCTGGGAGAAAGGAAGAACATCAGACGACTGGAAACAAGCCATAGTGCATTCACTACATAAGAAGGAAGACAGGACATACACCATCTCTTACCGAGGCACATCTCTATTTCCAGCTACCTAAAAAATTATATCCCAAGTACTACTGAATAAGATAGAAAACCAAGCAGAACACACAACTAGCAAGTACCAAGCGGCGTTAAAAAAAAAAAAAACAACGATAGATCGTGCCCAGAGCAAATTTTTATCCTGAAAACAACTCTCAGGATCAGAACAGTGCGGAAGCTTAACACAGTCCCAGACATTTAGAAGAACAGACAATCAGAGGCACAACTTCGAAACTTAATTTCCTTGGAAAGGATTCTGAACTCTTCACAATTAACACAGGTCTTAGATAAGGTCATGAGAGAGTGGGATAAGGAACAACAAGAGAAAAGTATCGGAGGAATCCATCTAGCGCCAGGAGAGTGGAAGATTTGAAGTGAAATGTATCACTTATGGTGACAATACTGAAATAATTTCTAAGAACAAAACAGATGCAAAGATAATGATAGAAGCACTTCACGAAATTGAAGCTGAAATCGGATAACAAATATCGCCTGAGAAATCGGAATACATTCATAATGTGGGAACATCAAAAGACTTGATAGGTTTAGGTATTTGGAAGAATGGATACAATTAAAGGAATTGATTAGCTCACACCACAGATAATGAAAGTTCGAAGAAAATTGAATTAGCGTACAAACTCACTCAAAATCGATACGATAAAAGACCAGTGTCGTTCCAGGCAAAAATTAAACACATCGCAACAGTAATTGAACCGGAATTACTATACAGATATGAATGCCTAACACTGAATAAAAAGAGGTGAGCAAGAAGAACCAGAAAAGAAAGAAAGGAAAATACTCAGAAAAATTTTGAGACCTAGAGAACAAAGAAAATAACTGGACGAAGAGAAGAAATGAAGATCTATACAAAAACATAGAAACAAGCACAGACACTATGAGGAAGAGGAGATTATAGTTTTACGGTCATATTTACAGAATGAGTGACAATAGGCTAATGAAGAAAATTTTAATTTTATTTCTAAATTAAAAAACACCACAGGATGGCTGCAAGAGAGAAGAAGGGATTTGAGGAAACTTAACGTCACAGAAGACACCATAGAGCACAGGGAACATTTCAGGCTACTGATCAGTACTGCAAAATATCGTAACCAACAACAACAACCACAACCTAGGAGGATGAAGTCAAATAAACAGGGCACCGTCATCGGCAACGCATGAAGAATTTTTGGAAAGATAAGAAGAAAAACGTCGTACCGTATCCTTTGGTTCTAAGTGGTCTATAACTGGCCAAATTCTGTAATCAATGAGTATGTAAATAAGAACCAATAACACGATGCGAATTTGAGCAGACTCAATACAAATTGCGCACTGATTGTCTTTTTTTTATTTGATGAACTCTTTAAGGAGCTGGGCATCGCAGGGCATCAAACTAGTTAGTGCAACAGTATGGAGTTTCGGCTCTTGCTACATGTGTATAATAGAATAGCAAACAATTTCTAGTGATAATAAATGAAACAAATAAACTACAGGAACCAATACCGCTATGCGAATTTGAGAAAAGCCAACACCAACCGCGCACTGATAGTCTTTTCTTCCTTAGACTGTTGAACTCCTTGTTGACTGGCTATTGCTGGGGCATCGAGCTACGTAGTGCGATGGTTGGAACTCTGGAGCCGCACGGGGTAGCCGAGCTGTCTGAGGCGTCTTGTCATGGTCCTCGCGGCTTCCACCGTCGGAGGTTCGAGTCCTCCCTCGGGCATGGTTGTGTGTGATGTCCTTAGGTTAGTTAGGTTTAAGTAGTTCTAAGTTCTAGGGGACTGATGACCTCAGATGTTAAGTTCCATAGTGCTCAGAGCCATTTGAACCATAAATTAGCCTGTAAACCACAGCTGTGAACACACTCAAGATACTGTAGCCATATTACGTGGATTCAATGCCTTAGACTGAACATAAGTGGTTTATCAAGAGCCTTAATGAGAGCTCCGAACAGATATATCAAATATCGATTACGTGGTAGGAAGCATAACTCATGCAAATAACTCCACATATTTGTTGGCCCAGCTTTCGGAAGACTGGAAGAAGTAGCGTCGGTGGTAAAAATATGAATATACCTATGTCGCGAAGGATGCTGCAAATAACTTAATCCGGTTACTTTATTACTTTCCAAAGGGGCTCTCCCTATAATAGAAAATGCAACTTGGACAATTAATGTATGTTTTCATCATATGAACTGGAAAGAGTGATACTGACGTTTGAGTCTCACTATTTATCAGAGATGAGCACTAGTTTATTTCTTCCTTGAATTCGACGTCTATTCTTGCTATCGAGTTATAATACGTAATATTCACAATTATAAATTCCCTTCGTCTTTATCAGAGCAAAAAACAAATCGGAATAATTAACATTGCATTCAATAACGGAGGTAATAAAAATCAGAGATAATTGAAGCTAATTTTGCTTTCTTCTGCAAGACGTAACGTCTATGGTTTCTACACAACAATATCTGACACAGTCATTTCCGTAATAAAATATGGTATTACAGATGATCTTGGGAATAACTTACACATAATCTGTGTGGGCTCTACAGCTGCTGTGCTTGGTGTGAGATTAAATGTAAATAATTAAATATTATTTTCTATGATTTATATTTTTCTGTTGTCACACTTTTCATAAAAAATTCTTTAATTTTTTTCAGTTGAGGAATTATAAGTTCGAATATCGGCGACTCACAGTGGAACTCTTATAAACGACAACGAACTTCTTTTTTTATTTCGTACAGACCCTTTGAGTACTATTGTCTGAGAAACCTTGGACTGTGGCTCTTCGTTGGAATGTTTGAAGTTACCGGTTTACCAAACAAGCAGACAATTGCTGTTTGCCTAAGGGAGCCACACGAAAGTGGTCTTCGAATCTTAAATCATGTACGGGACATTTGGAAGCAGCTCTACATTATAATATACATCATCGTAAAGCTACCACATTGACAGCAAAAAACAGTACCTGAAACTGATAAGGTATAAAGCATTAATAGCTACGGTGGTAGACTGTGATCGGATTTCTGTCACCATCTGCAAGGGCCACAGCCCTTTTCGTTCACTTATTTAGAAACTCTAATAATACATGCAAGTGCAGGCTTCCGCGACAGTTGCCACAGTCAGTAAGTAGTCAATCAGTCAGCAAAATTCCCTGAGGAAGGCCATTTACAACAGTGGCCGAAACGTCGGAGAATTTTACATACAATGAAGAATTTTATTGATTCTAAAAATACTAACGACTGTTCAGTGAATTTACTGTGACTTTAGGTCTGTACGGACTTTAACAATAGCTATAAAAGTGGTGTTCTAAGGCTCAAAATAACGAGACAGTGCTTTCGGAAAACTGGGTTTCAAATGTTAAAAGACAAAACTGTTAAGAGCACGCAGTAGATTCATTATTGAGGTAGATTTCAAGGTTTTTTTTTACTGTATTTGTCATCTTCTTCTTGTGGTACCCTCTCATGAACCTTGAGCTTCATGCAATTTCGGGATTTTTTTTATTAATATTTACTCCACACCATTCGTCTGGCGTCCAGACACCCTCTCTATCTCTCTCCATATGTATCCTCCAGACGCAACGCAGATTCACTTCACTGATCACAGAGGATGTTCAGAAGTTGCTTCTTAACTTTTTTCCTATCAGTTTTCATCTGAAGATTTTTTAAAAACATGTTGTTATGCTTAATTAGATATCCAAATAATTTAGATCAATCTTATTTCTATTAGTATTTAGTCGTTGGTTTTCTTTCGATCTATGATAGTTTTATTGCGGGAGGCCCTAGCCACACGACATTTCCATTTATTGATATTATCTATATCCACATCTCTGCTGCACTGTCATTTTCTCTCTGCTGTTTCTCAAAAGTCCACCCTTTACAAACATAGCATAAAACACTTCAAATAAATGTCTTAATAAATTTCTTCCTTCGTTATGTATTAAGGAGAGTTGCAACTTTCACTGATGAAGACTTGTTAAGGGTATGGCTGTTCTTTTCATATTCATCAGGCTTTTATTACTATCTAAGCAGCAGAAAGCGTTTGCCTGCTTGAGAGTTGTTATTTGTATCTGAGTATTTGCTCTCGCTTACCAGGCACTTTATACGTTATTGTGATATGGGTTTCCTTTTCATTAGTTTATGATCGCACGGGCCATAAATCAAAAATTTGAAATTGCAGTTCATATTTTTTTCTGTATCTGCAATCTACAATAGTATCTACACGCGTAATTCAGTGTATTACTTCACCTATTACTGTCATCTTTCGTGTGATTTCTCTTTGTTTCTTTTGCATTTTCTATAAGTCAAGAAAATAGAAAGGATGACAGACAACCTTTTGTTATCCTAATATTTTTCTTCCGCTTCCCTGTCTATTCCAATGTTGATCAACTGGGCAAGCAGTAAACTTGCTATCCACTTTCCATATAAATTTTTCTTGGGTACTTTTTCCTAATCATCGACTATTAACTGCACCGCGGTCATTGACTGAATTGTAATTTTAGTTTTGTGTACAATTATCAGTTGGTACTTTACGCAATGAAATGCCGAATTTCATCCCTCCGGCTGCCAATAACTCCTTTTCCAGACTACAGTTTATCTAACTAAATTTTTTGACCCACACAGCTCATACGTGAATCAATAAGCGCAGTTCAGTTGAATCTGCTCTCTAGTTGTCTTTTCACGGAACCGTTCGATTCCTCTTTCATATTCAGGAATCCAGAGTAAGTTAACATTTCAATACATAGTTTCTTAGCAGGAGCTTAAGATCTGAGCCGCAATGAATATTTCACGCATCGAAATAATATGCACTTTCCGGACTGACTGAATTGCTGCATTCAGCCACCGCACCTAGCATGATCAAATAATATCTATTAAATCCATGCAGATTTCGAAAGTAACTTACGGTTAACACTGTGACGTTGCTGTCTATTACAACTTTTGTTTCGTGAGCACTGTTTCTGATTTTGTATTGCGTTTTCACACGTTACACGTACTCACAATTATTATCTGTTTTTGAAGTAAGTTTGATAGTAATTACACGGCTTCGTTGCAACTGTTCATAAATCTGTGTAGACTGTTCACTTACTACGTGGCCGATCATATTTAACAAAATATTCACACATCAAGAAATATCCCAGAGTTCGTGGTTGTTTGTAACTAAGCACCGAACTAAACAGTCCGATAACAATACTCTGACCATTACTGCAAAATAGGTGACCAGGGTGTTCTGTAGTTCGATGACTCATAAGGCAGGCAAGCAGTGACTCACGTGTGCTATACAACGCAGCTTTGACGTTCTACATCAGTTTTGGCAACCTCAGGTACAGTGATGACATCTTAATGAGGCAGCAATGATGTTGGGAAATACAGGAGCGAATATACAGGCAGCACTAAAAGCGCCATTATCCCCCCAATGCCACCCCCTCCTCCTAAATGGCTGACACTCGAGAAAAGTATTTTTTCAACAGCGTGTAAATGATGAGAGGCGTACGGGTAAATACACTGATCAGCCAGAAGATTATGACCTAATAGTCGGTAGCTCACATCTGGCACGGATAACAGCGGCTACGCGTGGTGGCATGGAAGCAAGGAGGTCTTGGCGAGTCGCCGGAGGGTGTAGGCCCTACAGCTGCATACACAAGTCACCTAAATCCCGTAAATTACGGGGAGGCTGGGCTATGAGCTCTGACGCCTCGTTCAATCACATCCTAGATGTGTTCGATCGGGTCCAGATCTGGCGAGGTGGGGGGCAAGCACATCAACTGGAACTCGCCACTGTGTTCCTCGAACCACTCCATCAAAGTTCTGGTGTTGTGACATCGCGCGTTACCTTGTGAAAAATGGCATTGCCTTCGGGAAACATGATCGTCATGAAGGGATGTACGTGGGCTGCAACCAGTGTACGATACTCCTTGGCCGTCACTGTGCGGTGCAAGAGCTCCACTGAACTTATGGATGTCCATGTGAATGGTTCTCAGAGCGTAATGATCAGGATTCATCAACACATCAACGCTATGCTAGTGCGTCAACGTCCAGTGACGATGGTCACGCACCTGTTCCAGTCATAGTTGCCGATGTTGTGATGTTAACATTGGCAAATGATGGATCGTTGCCTGCGGAGGTCCATCGTTAGGAATGTTCGGTGCACTGTGCGTTCAGACACACTTGTACTCTGCCCAGAACTAAAGTCTGATATTAATATCGCCACAGTTCTTGTTTCACCAGTCTGCCCACCCTACGACGTCCCACATCTGTAATGAATGGTGACTGCCCAACCCGACGACGTCTGGACGTGGTTTCACAGCACTCGCGGAACACCCGATAACGTGCAGTTTCAGAAAGCCTTGCTCCGAGCATCCGGGCCATGACAATCAGGTCGCGCACCTTGTCCACTCTACCCACAGAAAGCACGCTTACTATTACTACATGCACCATGGGTATGTCTGACTAGTAGTCATTCCTCGCTAGGTGGCGCCGCTGCGGCCTGGACGGCTTTCTATCCATAGTAAGTCGGTGGTCATAATGTTCTCGCTGATCGATGTATGACGGGTAATGACCATTTACTCTACATGGAATGTCGGTAAGCATTCATCTTCATCCTGCAGTATCAGTCTTCCCGAGCAGAGATGTGAGATTCATCGCAGCATTGCTGCTGTGGCGGAAGCAAATGCAATTGGAACAGCGTTTCTGAGGGCCTCAGTTACCTACTAAGGAATTTGGACGATTTTACTGTTGTTGTGTCTCCACAATGCATTACTACAGGTTGTCATGCCAGGATTTGCGGAGACCATGACGGAGGTACTGATAATGTTGACAATTTTCTTCTAATCTATTTGTCTCAGAATACAACTATAAAGCATTACTTTACCTATTGCAAATGTGCTGGCGCCTCATCTTGTTGAAACCATATTCAGCCAAAAAAGCCCAAACATTACAATTTTGGTACAATCCAATCAATACGCACGGCGAGGTACGTTACCTGATTCAGTGAAATGTGACAAATATAACATGTGGCAGACATCGCAGCCCACACCGTCACGTGAGGAGAGTTCACTTCCAGTTCCTCAAAGAGGAAATAGCAAGCCCGTCATTGGCAGTACGGTACGTGGAATAGTCGTCTGAGGATATCACTTTTCCACGCTTGAGAACTGTGTTTAACAAATCCAACAACAGCACATAGGGGTGACGAAGATTCTTTAAGTATTGAATTACGTACTTCTCGATAAAGGTATGAATGGGTTTAGGTTTCAGTGTTTCCACATGTGTCGCTATAATGTACCAACGTAGCACTGTTGAATTCGGGGGATCAATTGATATTAAAATCATGTTGGATCCCTCCTGTGTGTGTTCGTTAATGAGCCCAAGCACACAAGTCATGATGACGCGCTGACCCGGCGTGTAACAAGAGTTGTCTATCTTTCTTACTATTATTTTTATTTGGTAGTTTTTCTTGAAGTCCCCCAAAGGCATACTCCCAGATATTTAATAAATGTAAACGTTTCCAATCATTGTTTGGCAATTATGTAATAAAACAATGACGCTCCTTTATATCTATTTATAGGCAATACAGTTGTTTATGTTGGTGCCAAACGTCAGTTTATGCACCAACGTCGGTCCCTTGTAGGTCTTCGTGCTCTACACACAATCAATGCCTTCTCCGCGCGGTACCAATAGAAATACTGTCGATGACAGTGCTGCTAAAGCAGAGTTATTAAACACAGCCTTCCGAAATTCCTTCACAGCAACTTAAATCACTTAATAAAAACAAGTCTTCCGGCGCAGAATGTGTACCAATTAAGTTCCTTTCAGAGTATGCCGATGCAATAACTCCATACTTAACAATCATGTACAACCGCTCGGTCGACGAAAGATCCGTACCCAAAGCCTGGAAAACTGCACAGCTCGTACCAGTATTCAAGAAAGGCAATAGGAGTAATCCACTAAATCACAGGCCCTTACCATTAACGTCGATGTGCAGCAGGATTTTGGAACATGTATTGTGCTCGAACATTAAGAATTACTTCGAAGAGAACGGTCTCTTGACACTTAATCAAAACGAATTTAGAAAACATTGTTCTTGTTAACACAAGTCGCTCTTTATGCACACGAAGTGTTGAGTGCCATCGAGAAGGGATTTCAGATTAATTCCGTATTTATAGATTTCCAGAATTGTTTCGACACCGTACCTCACAAACGGCTTTTAATCAAATTGCGTGCTTATGGAATATCCTCGCTATTCTGGGACTGGATTTGTGATTTCTTGTCAGAGAGGTCCTAGTTCGTAGTAACTGACGGTAAGTCATCGAGTAAAACAGAAGTGATTTCTGGCGTTCTCCAAGGTAGTATTAAAGGCCCTCTGCTGTTCATTATCTATACAAACGATTTAGGAGACAATATTAGCAGCAGTCATAAGTTGTCATTTACCCCCAAGTAAAGTCATCAGAAGATCAAGACAAATTGCAAAATGATTTAGAAAAGATGTCTGTGTGGTGGCAAACTTAGCAATTGAGCCTAAGAAATGAAAAGTGTGAGGTCATCCACGTGAGTGCTAAAAGTAATTCGTTAAACTTCGGTTACACTATAAATCAATGAAATATAAAGGCCGTAAATGTCCTGGCTGAAATTGAAGAAGATCTTGCAGTCCTACTGAATAGAATGGATAAAGTTACGGGTGAAGAATATAATATGAGAATTAATAAAGCAAAAAGTAATGGCATGCGACAAAGAAAATCAAGTGAAAGTCCAAGTTCATGTAGGCAATGAACTGCTTGAACAAGTTGATAAATTTACTTATCTGGACAGTAATATTACCAGGGATGGAAGGAGCAAGGCAGAAGTGAGAAGTAGAATAGCTCAAGCAAAGGCTGCTTTTAACAAGAAGAAAAACATATTAACATCTAAGAGCATCAGCCTTGAAATCAGGAAAAGATTTTTGAAATCATATGTGTGGAGTGTGGTATGCTATGGGTGTGAAACATGGACTCTCGAGACAGAGGAAGACCAGAAGCTAAATTCTTTTGAAATGTGGTGCTATAGACGCATGCTCAAAATAAAATGTATCGAAAAGGTCACAAACGAAGTGGTTCTGGAAAGAGCAGGTGAGAAGAGAAGCTTCTGGAGTTTCATTGTTAAAAGAAGAGTGCAATTTACAGGCCATCTATTAAGACATAAAGGACTCCTGAACACAATATAGAGGGATATGTCAAGGGAAAAAGACCAAGAGGAAGACCACGACTGAGGTACATGGATCAAATCGTGAAAGATGTGGGATGTAACACCTATAAAGAAATGAAGAGAAAAGCTGAAACACGCACAGAATGGTGACAAGCTGCCATTGTAGCTGTTGCAAACCAATCCTTGGATTGACCACTACAGAAGAAATGCCACTAAATACTTAGGAAAGAACACGTAGATAATGTTGCGGATAAAGCAAACCAAAGACTGCGTTTTATTGGCAGAACACTTACAAGATGCAACAGATTTATTAAATAGATCGCCTGCACTACGCTTGTCCGTCCTCTTTTGGAGTACTACTGCACTGTGTTGGACCCTTACAAGATAGGATTAACGGAGTACGCAGAGAAATTTCAAAGAAGGGCAGCGCGTTTTGTGTTGCGGAGAAATAGAGGAGAGATTGTCACGGAGATGATGCAGGATTTGAGGTGGACATCCCGCATCTCGTGGTCGTGCGGTAGCGTTCTCGCTTCCCACGCCCGGGTTCCCGGGTTCGATTCCCGGCGGGGTCAGGGATTTTCTCTGCCTCGTGGTGGCTGGGTGTTGTGTGATGTCCTTAGGTTAGTTAGGTTTAAGTAGTTTTAATTTCTAGGGGACTGATGACCATAGATGTTAAGTCCCATAGTGCTCAGAGCCATTTGAGGTGGACATCATTAAAACAAAGACGTTTCTCTTTCGAATCTGAAAATATTTTGCTGTCGCCGATCTAAACAGGGAGAAACATCCATCGTAATAAAATAAGAGAAATGAAAACTCGCATGGTAAGATATGGGTGTTCGTTTATTTCCGCACTCTGTTCGAGAGTTAAATAATGAGAATTATTGTGAAGGTAATTCGATGAACCCTCTGCCAGATATTTAAGTGTGGTTTGCAAAGTAGCCATGTAGATGTAGATGTAGATGCAGATGTAGATGTTTACCAGCGTTGCGATTATTCTGTGCACTACGTACTTCCGAAGCTGTTTTTGTGTCTAGAGTTTATCTCCGTCAAGAATGACATGCTGTCTTCTATTTGCTAGGAACACTGCAGGCCTGACACAAAGCTGGTCTGATATTCCGTACGCTTGTAAAAAAATGGCTCTGAGCACTATGGGACTAAACATCTGAGGTCATCAGTCCCCTAGAACTTAGAACTACTTAAACCTAACTAACCTAAGGACATAACACACATCCATGTCCGAGGCAGAATTCGAACCTGCGAAAGTAGCGGTCTCGCGGTTCTAGACTGAAGCGCTTAGAACCACTCGGTCACTTCCGTACGCTCGTATTGCGCTCGTTTTGGCTGCAGTGCGGAACTATATGAACGCTTTCCAGAAATTAAGGAAACAGAGTGTCGGTATCTATTGGTTTTTACGTCTGTTAACCAACCCTCTGTTGATTTATTCTGAGGAGATTTTCACTCTTCAGAAAGGTCATAATACGGGAGCATAAATCGTGTTCCAAAGTTCCGTAACGGACTGACGTCAACGATATAGTCGTACTGTTTATGTGCGTCAGTTCGATTACCCTTCTTGAAATCGAGAGTAGCATGCACATTTTTCCCACCATTTGAAACGCTTCGCTTCTCCAGCGTTGTGCGATGGCGTTCAGCTAGAAGAGAAGCAAATTCTATTTCATATGCTACACAGACCATCAAGTCAACCTCTTTTACTGAGCGATTTTAGTTGCTTGTTGACTGAAACGTAAGGAAACGCCCAGGGTGACTGTTACCGAAAGGCAGAGGTGACTGGAGACAGCGGGATACTCATACTGCGGGGTTATTTGCTGCTAAGCTTGAAGTGGAGCACTTTGGGCTATGTTGTTACATTAACCGAGACTTTTCTGAGTGTAAGCAGTCAAGAGTCACAGCCGCTAGACGACCGGCCCAGATTGGCCCAGCCGCGAACACGCACTCTGCTGCCTCTCGCGTGGTTGCTTTCCTCTGCGTCGCAGCGTGGGTGCGACGCTGTGGCCGACACCGCCCGGTAATGGCGTGCACTAGGGCACTCACGATTAAATCCACCTACCAATGTTCTGTCCCAAAATAATAGCATTCGGTTACGAGGTTAGTGGTGAAAATTTAAAGCACGTCTCATCACATTTATGGTTAGGGGTAATACTAAGGAAAGACGTAAATGGGGAGATCACTTAAAATCGATACTAGTGAAGATGAATGGAAGACAGATTTGTTGGACGGTTTCTGGGAAAGTGCGATACATCTGTGAAGGAAACGGCAAACAAGACTGTTGTGCAATGGTTCCCGACCTGGGGGTAAATACCCAGCCAGTAATGGGTAAAATGAAACTTTCCGAGGAGTAAAACCAAAATGATTCGATTATGTTTCGGTCACGAAAATAAATTATTTTTAAAGATTTGAAGATTATTACTATTTCGTAAGACTGTAGGCCAGACTGTAGGCCTAATAGTGACTATCCATACTAGCATCAATGCGTGACACACCGGGGTGGAGATTACAGCTTGGTTAACGAATGTATGAACAACATCTTTCTTGCTCCTCACATACCTCACCTCCTACACATATACTTTGTACTTTATACTACGCATATGTGACAGTGGAATCAGACATATAAGCTTAAACACCTCAATAAAGTGGGTTGTAGGTAGCTACTGCGGTGGACCAGAAAGTGCATCGTTATTCACTACACAACAGACACACGAATTAATTGATAGCACAACAGTAACTAAGTATTGGCCATTATATCCCTGAAAGTCCTACACAGTATTATAATTAGTAGTAGTGGCAGTGGCCAGACACAAAGCCTTTGCAGCTTGAATTTCCAATTTCTGCCACTTCAGAAGTAAGTGATTTACAAACAGTAATTATAATGCATGAGTTTTAACTTGTTTGATTCTGAATGGGGGTGCAGATTGTGGGTGAAGCAAGTGTCGCTAGGGAGAGGCTTGGTGTCGGAGAAAGATGCTATCTAACATGTGTCTAACCTCAGTGTGAAGAGTTAGCTTCCTTTTCTGAGGAGTTGTAGGTAGAACTTGAGATGCACTGCAAATTGCTTCTTACTTCTATAAAAAAGATTGTTAGAAACAACTAGTACCAATTGTCGCACTGACTCATTAGTTAGTTGTGTAGAAAACACCTACAAAAAACTAAATACCATTTATCTTTCATCAATACAAGTGTTCGAAGAAAAATCTTTTTGATTCTAAAGCTTAGTCGAGTGCCAACGTTGATGATGAAGGGGGAAGGGGGTACTAGCAGATGTCGGGTCTTACTCAGGGGTATTGGCATCAGAAAGGTTGTGAACTAGTGTTCTAGTCCGAACAGTTTTACTGTTGCAGCATTTGGAGTCACCAAGTAGACACGACAACAACATTGAACGAGTGTAGCGACGCGCTGCTGGGGTTGTAACGGGGCGGTATGGCCCATATGAAAGTGTATGGGGATGCAAATGGGAATCCATGTAAGAAAGACGATGAAGTTCTCACGTGAATATGTTTGTGAGTTGGGGGTACCGCGGTGGAAGGCTGTTTGGTTGAGGAAGAGAGGGTGGTTGGGGTATTATACGTGGATGTGATGTAAAGCATGCCATCGATTTTTTCATTTGCAAACTCTACAAGATTTTTTAAATAAAACTAAGGTTACTAACATTCTGCATATTTCTACTTCATGTCTACATATTTATTTCTCGACCTGACGCCGAACACATTTATCCTAATGAGAGACCAGTTTGTTGATACCGTCACTGTAAAACGTTCGACTCCGTTGACGTGTTCACAACCTCACCTCTGGTTACCCCATTTCATCACTGCGGAAGTGAACTCCTAGAGAGTGTTCTTTAAGTTTTGGAAACAGATGAAAATCGGATGGAGCCAAGCCGGGACTGTATGGAGGATGATCGATGACAGAGAACCCAGGGCGTCGGATTGTTACAGAAGTCACAGCGCTCGTGTGTGGGCTGGCATCGTCAGGCTGAAGAAGAGGGCGCTCCATACAGAGCCGTGTTACACGCTACAATTCGGAGCCCTCTAGCGCCAGAGGGTTGAAAATGTGGAGACACGAAGAATAAATGGTGCAAATGGCTCTGAGCACTGTGGGACTTAACATCTGTGGTCGTCAGTCCCCTAGAACTTAGAACTACTTAAACCTAACTAACCTAAGGACATCACACACATCCATGCCCGAGGCAGGATTCGAACCTGCGACCGTAGCGGTTGCGCGGTTCCAGACGGTAGCGCCTAGAACTCCTCGGCCACGTCGGCCGGCAAAAGCCTATTTCCTGAAGTTATTTGCAGTAGAAGAGAGAGACAGGTAGAGAATGGTATATTCAGAGGGACTATTTACGGACGTAAATGAGTGCTTAAGAAACACCGTGAGTAGATAGGTCTGCATGTAGATATTGAAAGAATCGGAACAAGCTCATGCTTAGGCAGTTTTTAGCGTAGTTTATCTTAATTTAAAAGCCTGTTGTGTTTATACTTGTGTATCACACTATTAGCCAATTAGTGTAACATATTTTAGGAAGTCAGGCGGCTGTACGTCTAAATGAATTACTACACTATGGCGTGCGTCTTGTCTATACTTGACGCTAGAAGCTCTTACTGGTTGTTCTTTCAATTTCTTGCAGAATCTTCAAAGGTGTTAACTTGTACTCTGGTTTACGTCCCTCCTGTATATCTTACGAATATTCTGAAGAACCCTTACTATCTGCAAGATATTTTCGTTTTCATTGTACATCCCTCGAGTCATAACCGAAATATTTTTCTTGTTGCGCCTGGACACACTGTTGTATTTGGCCACTTGAACTTGTGAACTGAATGTAATGTGTCGGACTCCGGCGATCAATACCTACAAGGTAAGATGTCTTAACAAAGTCATCTCGAGTGAATTCCGCATCGCAACGAAGATGACCTTGCAGTAGGATACATGTAACGTTAAACAAGAATCAGCGCTTTCGACACTAGTCAAGTCGCGGAAATTAACAGTTCTTGCCAAAGAATAAGAGTAACGACATATGTGGGTTATTGAGCGTACTCAGAAGATGACAGGAAAAGAGTCTGTGAGAATGGCTGCCCTCTGACTCACGGCTACCCCGGTTTGTTTGACTGCGTGCTTTCAGAACGACCGCGTGCGGTGACGCACGCCTGCGCGCCTTGCTTGAGATATCTCCTTGTCCCCTAAGACGAAATCTTTCTCGCCCCCCCCCCCCCCCCCCCGCCCCTCTGCCTTAACCATCACTAATGCCAGAAAGAGCCGTGCTCTGGAACCACAAGGCACTCAGCTTTACAAGTGAAAAAGTGACCAAACCTGTTTTGTTATCTGGAGCTAGGAATTTTCGGTAATTTTCGACCCAAGACGCGGTTACCACAAACTGCCTGATCGCATCCTCAGCGATCAGACACCGAAATAAATGGCTCTGAGCACTATGGGACTTAACATCTATGGTCATCAGTCCCCTAGAGCTTAGAACTACTAAAACCTAACTAACCTAAGGACGGCACACAACACCCAGTCATCACGAGGCAGAGAAAATCCCTGACCCCGCCGGGAATCGAACTCGGCAACCCGGGCGTGGGAAGCGAGAACGCTACCGCACCACCACGAGATGCGGACAGACACCGAAATACTTACCCTCAAATGTACAGTAGGTACGCATAAATATGGAAACACAACACATTACATCTACATCTACATCCATACTCCGCAAGCCACCTGACGGTGTGTGGCGGAGGGTACCTTGAGTACCACTATCGGTTCTCCCTTCTATTACAGTCTCGTATTGTTCGTGGAAAGAAGGATTGTCGGTATGCCTCTGTGTGGGCTTTAATCTCTCTGATTTTATCCGCATGGTCTCTTCGCGAGGTATACGTAGGAGGGAGCAATGTACTGCTTGACTCCTCGGTGAAGGTATGTTCTCGAAACTTCAAAAAAAGCCAGTACCGTGCTACTGAGCGTCTCTCCTGCAGAGTTTTCCACTGGAGTTTATTTATCATCTCCGTAACGCTTTCGCGATTACTAAATGATCCTGTAACGAAGCGCGCTGCTCTCCGTTGGATCTTCTCTATCTCTTATATCAACCCTATCTGGTACGGATCCCACATTGCTGAGCAGTATTCAAGCAGTGGGCGAACAAGCGTACTGTAACCTACTTCCTTTGTTTTCGGATTTCATTTCCTTAAGATTATTCCAATGAATCTCAGTGTGGCATCTGCTTTACCGACGATCAACTTTATATGATCATTCCATTTTAAATCACTCCTAATGCGTACTCCTAGATACTTTATGGAATTAACTGCTTCCAGTTGCTGACCTGCTATATTGTAGCTAAATGATAAGGGATCTTTCTTTCTATGTATTCGCAGCACACTACACTTCTCTACATTGAGATTCAATTGTCATTCCCTGCACCATGCGTCAATTTTCTGCAGATCCTCCTGCATTTCAGTACAATTTTCCATTGTTACAACCTCTCGTTATACCACAGCATCATCCGCAAAAAGCCTCAGAGAACTTCCGATGTCATCCACAAGGTCATGCCTAATGCGGTGTAGGAAAACCATTGGCATTTGAAACAACTTTTAGTCGTATCGAAATGGATAAATATGGGTCCTGTGTGGTTTTCAAGGGAATCTTGTACCATTCTCCTTGCAAAATAGCGGCACGTTCACGTAACGGTAATGGAGGTGGGTAGCGATCGTTAGCTCATCCTTCTCTCCACAGTAGATCAATGTTGAGATCTGGTGACGGTGGCGGCCGGAGGAGATTCGGAAATTCATCCTCGTCCTCACAAAACGGAGTCATCGACGATGCCAGCTGTCTCAATAGCCGCCCTGTCGTCTCGGAACGGACCATCACCATCGGAGAAGAAACATTGTAGCATAGGATGGACTTGATCAGACAGAATTGTCACATAAGTCTTAGCAGTAATGCGATCTTTCAGAGTAACCATGGTGCCCATGGAACCGCAGCCATGTTTCACTCTTAGGATATAAACTCGGTCAGAAATTGGAAACAGTGTGAAACAAGACTGATCAGACCCAAAGACTTTCTTCCATTGCTCCACCACGTTTTCCGGTTACTGGGGTTTGCCTCACTGATGTTTAGTTTTCGAATTCCAGCTCGCCTTGCAGTTCCTTGCCTATGGAGCTCACTTCCTGTTGTTTTGGTGCTGGCAGAGTTTGCGAGTGAGAGATTCAGCTCTGCAATGACCTTTCAGCTGTTATCCTCTTAGTTTTCGTTACAGTCCTCTTCTGAAACCGTCTGTCACAATCACTCAACACACACTTCCCTTCGCGTTGTAACTTAGCGGATGATGATTTTCCTTCCCTGTGTACAGTGTAAATCTTCGATACAGTGCATTTGAAACACCATACACTTCGGGCTACTTTGTTTACGAAGGTACTTTGTATACGAGCACCTACAATTTGCAGACGCTCGAATTCACTGAGCTGCGACGTAATGCGCTCACAACTACACAGGGCGCTGTCCTTACTAGACCACGACCTACAGTTGCAGCGTATTGAGGACATAGCACAGACGCGTTCGTGGTCAAATACAACAGCGCATTCTGCGTGGTAATGTGTTGTGTTTTTGGCGTTTCCTAATTTTGCTCACCTCCCGTACTTTCTTAGAGAGTTTATGTGACTGGTTACTTTGCTATTTTCATGCACATATTAAATACGTTAACGTTTGCAAAACGACAGTATTACTCGGAGAAAATGATCCGAATGAAATCAGTGTGATAACAACAAGCGATTAGTCCCAGCAGCGTCACCTCTTGTTTGACTGCGTACATCTGTGGATTGGCACGCTGATGTGCTGCAGAGCCATCAGACAAAGTGTAAACGCGAAAACAAGTGCCATTATGCTTCGTCGACATCAAGGGGTGCATGCGAGTGTATTAGAACTACGAAAAATGAGTTTGTAATACGGTGGTAAGAAAGTGTACGGCACAATTTTAAATTTACCGTCTGCAGCGACATCTCTGGTAGTGGTCTCGAATCTGTAATCTATGCACTTTTGCATCGTGTATAGATAAACAGTGTGCGAGTTGAATGTTTTGTCAGCTCTGCACCGGCACAGCAACAGGAATTAGTCACGTGTCTTACATAACGTGTTTCCTTGGGGTAGCCGCGTGGTCTTGGGCGCCTTGCCACGGTTCGGGCAGCTCTACCCGCCCCCCTTTACCCCTTCCCACCCCCTCCCCCATCCCCCGTCGGAGGTTCGAGTCCTCGGGCATGAGTGTGTGTGTATGTGTTGTCCTTAGCGTAAGTTAGTTTAAGTTAAGTAGTGTGTAAGCCTAGGGACTGATGACCTCAGCAGTTTGGTCCCACAGGAACTTATCACAAATTTCCAAAAAAATTTCCTTCTTAGCTACCTCAGAATTAGTACATCATCATAATTTCATGCTGCTAGATTAATGGAATAAATCCCTCACTACAGCTGGGCGAAAATCCCTAACCTCGTCACGAGTTTCACACGACTGCAGTCTATGAACTTAACTACAATTATGACTGTCCTCTACTGGCGAGACGAGACGCCCTATCAAAACACGTATCTTGGAGCACTGGCGGAACACAGAGCGCACCTCCAGGGAATGAGGAATTCATCCTAGAAGTCACGAGGGGCAGACCCCCCAATACAGAAGGGGCAGGCAGCAATGTGTTGTCTGCAGAAAAGCAGTAACAACAGAATTGGTCGGCCACGAGTGCTCAGTGACTTCGAATGTGGCTAGTCACTGGATGCCACCTGAGTAAAGTTTCCGACTTGGACATTTTAACCCTTCTAAGGCAGATCAAGTCGACTGCTGGAGATGTGGTTGTCAAGTGGAAACGCGAAGGCACAACCACAGCTAAAGCAAGACCAGGCAGACCTCAGGCACTGACGAACAGGGACTGTCGAGCATTATGGATTACGGTTGTCAAAAATGGCACGAAATCAGAGGAAGGAATCACTCGTGAGTTCCAAAGTGCACACAGGAGTCCTGCTAGCACAAGCAGTGTGCGTGGGGACTTAAAAATAGTGGGGTGCAGTGGTCAAGTAACTTTTCGCAGGCCATAAATTTCTGTAAATGATAATCGACGCTTTAGGTGTTGTAAAGGGCGATGCTACTGGGCAGTTAATCACTGTAAGTGAGTGATTTGGAGTGACCCTGTGACAATCCGATAGAAGAGACCGGGTTTGTCGAATGCATGGAGAACGTTGTGTGTCATCAAGCGTACTGCCAGTAGTGAAGGTGGTGCTGTTATATGTTCTGCATGGTTAGGGTGTGGTCCCCTTATTCACTTATGAAAACGCTGAATGCGGAAGGAAATGAACACATTTTATATATTATGTTCGGTAGAGAAACAGTTCGGAGACGATGACTATTTGTATCAGCATGACAGTGTGTCATAAAGCAGCATCTGTGAAGCAATGATTTGTGGATAATAACATTCATGAACTGCTATGGACTGCTCAAAGTTCCAACTGAACCCGATGGAACACCTTTGGGATGCGTTAGAAAGTCCCCGCCAGACCGCAGCGTGCTCCATCACTACCATCTCTCTTTCCGGCTCTTGAGGACGAATGGGCTACCATCCCTCTACATACCTCATTGAGAGCAGAGTTCAAGTCGTCATAGAGGCGAAGGATGGACACAACTCACAATGATGTCCACTAATATGTGTCCGAATACATTTGACTAGACAGTGTATACGGCTTTGTCACCCAACTAAATCGCCGGTGGAAGGACAAGACGTCTGGTGTGGCGTGTCTGTACAGTTTAAACAAGTCCGTTTTTCAGCCACGCTTCCATTTACCACTAAAATCAGAGAATCTGAGAGACAGCAAAGGGGCCATCCAGCACGAAAAGTATGGAGTGCTGCGGACCACCACCTGGGCTGGCAGTCACTTCAGGGCCCTGGGCCGACCGTGCTTGTGGAGCTGTTCCGCCCCACGCCGTAAGCACCACGTACGGAGGCAACAGGAAGTGGCGGAGCGTACCCCGTACTAATGTTGGTCATTGGCTCTTCCACTCGCAAACGCAGCGAGGGGAAAACGGCTATCTATATACGAGCGCTGGAACTTTAACAGTGGCAACTATTTATTTACAGCTCGTACAAAATATATACATGTTTCGAAGTTTTACTGACCTTCAAAGTAGTCACCAGCATTGTGTATAACCCGTAGCCAGCAATGTGGAAGTCGTAGGATACTCTTAGCAGTGCAGGTCATCACTTCTGTCTCTATGCTGCTCATTTTTGGAACACAACCTACTACCAGCTTAGAGACAGAAGTGATGACACTTTCTGCACTACCTGGCCATCATTTTGCTGGACAATGCTCAAGCACGTACAGTGCAAATTGTTACTGATTTGTTTGACTGATGGGGCTGACTGCTATACCACCTACTGCACTCCGCTGACTTAAGCCCTCGTAAGTTCAACTCGATTTCTAAACTGTAGGAAACACTTCACGGCATTCGCTTCAGAACTGCTAAAAATTCGTCGGGCAGTAGACTGTCAACACAACTGGCAATGCTATGAGTATCCTACGACTTCCACATCGCTGGCAACGGGTTATACACAATGCTGGTGACTACTCTGAAGGCCAGTAAAACTTTGAAACACATATCTATTTTGTACGAGCTGTAAATAAATAGTTTCCACTATTAAAGTTCCAACCCTCGTATATCAGTACGAGCCCTGATTTAACTTTTATTCGCAATATTACGGAAGATGTATGTTGGTGGCGGCTGCATCACTCTACATTCTGTCACAAATGGCGGTGCCCTTAGCTTTTTCCGTAATGTTTCGCGAAAAGAATGTCTTCTTCCCTCCAAGAATTCCCATCTAAGCTCACGAGCCATTTCCGTAAATCTAGCGGTAAAAAATCTAGCACCACGGGTCTGAATTGCTTCGAAATCTTCCTTTAATCCGACCCGGTGGGGGTCCTGGTAGCGCTCTTGACACCTAGTCAACACACAGTATGCTAGGATACCTAGTTATTCTCAACTGGGGGTACAGGGACGGAATGGTCTATTCAAAGCAGCAACCATTAGTCACCAAATAGTCGCCCTGGTAAAGGACGTGTAATTAACATGCGAGTGGTGACGACAAGGGTGATCTCTAGTGCCAGTACATGTCCCGATGGTTGTTTTAAATTCATTATTCAGTTATCAGTCGTCCGGGTGGTCTAGAGAGAGAGCGGTACGAATTTTGGCCTCTACTCCTAAAATTTGTGTTTTATTACATGCTCATAATTAAGTTTTCTGAGATATCTGAACTAAAACGTCAAATTATTTTAATAAAATAAAAGTAAAAGATTAATCCTGTTCTCATTTCATAGCTTGATGAAAACCCATTATTCATTTAATCCTGCGCTGTTGTGAAGCCTTCGAACTAAGCGACCACCAGCTGTTGCGAGAGAGGTATTGTGTTTTTTTATGAAGTTACTCGTATGTTCATCTCCGCGTACAAGCAAAGGTAGATTACAGATCTGCTGTGTGGTAATGGAGATGAAACCGTAAGAGAAATTCAAATCAAAAACATGTCATTCAACTACGGATTCAAAAAAATGTTCAAAAGTGTGTGAAATCTTATGGGACTTAACTGCTGAGGTCATCAGTCCCAAAGCTTACACACTACTTAACCTAAATTATCCTAAGGACAAACACACACACACATGCCCGAGGGAGGACTCGAACCTCCGCCGGGACCAGCCGCACAGTCCATGACTGCAGCGCCCCAGACCGTTCAGCTAATCCCGCGCGGCAACTACGGATTCATATATATATATATATATATATATATATATTGGACGTCCAGTTCGATTCAAACTGCTAGCTCGTTATGTTTTGAATTGAAGACATCACTGACGTCTCCAATAATAGCCGGCCGCTGGTGGCCGAGCGGTTCTGGCGCTACAGTCTAGAACCGCGCGACCGCTACGGTCGGAGGTTCGAATCCTGCCTCGGGCATGGATGTGTGTGTTGTCCTTAGGTTAGTTAGGTTTAAGTAGTTCTAAGTTCTAGGGGACTTATGACCTTAGCAGTTGAGTCCCATAGTGCTCAGAGCCATTTGAACCATTTTTTTTCCAATAATAGCCGAAACGGGGTAGAGTTTGTGGTGATACACCTCCACTTTCTCTCTCCTTACGTCCTCTGAGTGGAACCGAAGACAGGTGATGGCGTGTAGTGTGACCTTGGAAGGAAGTATGTGAATCGATACTACGTACAGCCTTGAATCAAGTAGTCAGTCTGAATATCCATTAATCAAAACTTGTCACTGGAATGAGGCTGAACAGACAGGGTCGTACCACAGCCGTAACAGTGGAAGAAGCCTAAAGTGAAGCGTACCCTGCATTTAAGATCTCCAAACAAAAAGGAAAATGATAATTAAGCATTGCAATCCGGGGGGGGGGGGGGGGGGCTAATTAGTGCACTACTGCTTCACTTCATTCTTTCGTGTCTGAAGATCAGAGTCTAACGCATCTTTGCTTTCTTGCCATAATTCTTCGAGGGTCCGTAAACTGGGGCAATTAGGACAGGTCAGGTTTGCCTTTACTGATCAGATCTGATGCGATTTGGGCTCCTCCCTTGCCGCAGAGGATCTCTTGCAGTGGGGGATAGTCATTTGGAGGTTCGGTGAGTTCTTTGTTGAGGAATTTTGTGCGGTATTTGAGTCTTTCAGGTTCACATGAAACTCTAAATAAGGTGGGAGTGACGGTCATCGAAGATACGCTTAGCTTCTCAGTATTTCCGTGAATAGTTCCTCGAGAGCTCAGGTCTGTGAAAATGGCCGCTTTGTACAGTTTATCGAGCGGCGTTGCGTTTCATGCCACCATTTATTTTCGACATATTTCTTTGTAGCTCATGTTGACATTATTGACACTTAAAAGTCTTGACGACTCTGGGTAAGCATACTTTCTCACGAGAAATAGAGTGACTGGGCTGTTGTTATCAGAAACTTTGGTCTACCTGCACATTTGCAGTTAGCCAATTTTCTCAGTAAGTGTTCTCGGTAAGTTTTCTTACTGCGACTTTATAACGGGTCTTCTCACAGTGATGTCTGTACGTCAATACGACACCCAGATATGTAGGATATTCTGTGTGTTTCAGAGTGATGCCGTTCCAGGTTACATTCCGCTTGTGATTTGCTTCTTTTGAGCGAAGAGTTGTGCTTTTGGAGGATTTGGTTCAAGGGAATTTTTAAAACTCTTCCCTTGAGCTGTGATGAGCCGATTGTCGTCGTACGGGAAATAAGACGTGTGTTGGGTGATCATTGGAATGCAGGGTGAATAGGAGGGGAGTGGGGGCAGGCCGCTACTCTGGGAAAGCCTGTTTCTCTGCTGCTGCCATCGGCTCTTTCTGTCCTCCAGCGTGACACGTAACACTGTGTTTTACAGCACTGATTTTTACAAGCTGAAAGTCTTTATGTGTCGTACAGTTATGTCATGAGCTATCTGTGTTTCACTATCTCTTATGCAGAGCTTAAGTCAACCAAGGATAGTCCAATTACTTGTTTATTTTCATATCCTTCAATAAGGACAGGAAGTGACTGGCGCAAATTTTTTCTGAGGTGAAACAGGTCTGTTGACGGGTGAGGTTTGGATCCACGATGCCTGCTGCACGGTCCAGTCAGTATCAGTCATTGATATACGTTTCACAAGTGATCACGCATCAGCTAAAAATAAAAGTTACTAAATTGTATCAAGGATGGCACTATAGAGTTGAGACGAGCGCGAGAGACAAAAATTTGCACCGAGAAGCAACAGTGGAGCTTGATGGCCGTAACATCTCTCCGCGTTATTCAGACAGCGGCCAATGGTTTTCTTGATCACATGGATCAGTATACCATTTACTCGTACGTCTCGCGAACAGTAAACCTGTTACTCGACTTTCCCATGTAAGGTCTCAGAGTCAACCTTTCGTCAACATGGCGCCTACCATGAGGTCCTCCGTGGTGGACCCTACGAGTCCTACTCCAAGGCACAGGCAGAAGTGAGAATGAGTGACCCTACTCCCAACAAGACAACAGCAGACTGCCAGAGTAGGCACTATTTTCCGTTGCCACCCAGAGCGGCCATTCCTACGAGAAGCTATGCTCGTCTTACAAGCGAGTTCTGAGGGAATTCACCAGGTCGGTTATGTTGTCGCTATCTGGCTGGCCCTAAACGCCAACTACCTCCCAGGAACGTATAGCTGCCCATCTGGCATCCTTCTCCGAATAAAGGGACCTCCCTAACGATCACCGCCATCTTCTTGACCACCAATACTATTACACAGTGTGTCCCAAAATGAATGACCCGATTTTAACTTGTAATAATACTGAGACAAATGTCACTAGGCAACTGAAACGGCGCTAGATGTAATCGGCATGGTCTAGAGTCTCAGAAAAAATCCGCTAGATATCGCTACGAGCGCTGACCTAGAACGTGCAGCGAGTCTCGAGCAATATGACGTCCGCGCAACAGAAGGCGTATTGTGTTATTGAATTTAGTCGTACTCAGTCAGTGATCGCAGTTCAGCGGGCGTTTCATATTCGATTTCGTGCTAAACGTTACTCCCTTACCTCGTGACATTGATGAACTAAAAACCAGAATATCAGTTGCTGTAGCTTCAGTGACAGAAGACACCCTATGCTCAGTTTGGGATGAATTCGGCTATCGGCTAGATGTCGCCCGTGCAGCTAATGCAGGACATATTGAACGTTTATGATGGATTTTTATAAACTTCTGTCTTTTCTGAATAATTTAGTATGCAATTTGTTGGTTTTAAGCCCTTCTTCCTAATAAATAATTGTATTTAAAATCGGGTCATTCTTTTTGGAACACGCTGTAGTTTGAAAGGTGTTATTTTTCTACAGAGCGAATGATGACACGTAATTTCCGTCTCATACTCATCTTGGGGACACGTAGGAAATTTGGAGACGGGACGTTTAATTCTAATTTATAACTTAATTCCTTAAAAACGGATATAAGATCGTAAGTTATACAAGCAGTTACAAACGCGGAACGGTATTTTTGAAAGGGATTCCAGCCGCGAACATCTACGCGCATGTACAGGGTGTTACAAAAAAGGTACGGCCAAACTTTCAGGAAACATTCCTCACACACAAAGAAATAAAATATGTTATGTGGACATGTGTCCAGAAACGCTTACTTTCGATGTTAGAGCTCATGTTATTACTTCTCTTCAAATCACATTAATCATGGAATGGAAACACACAGCAACAGAATGTACCAGCGTGACTTCAAACACTTTGTTACAGGAAATGTTCAAAATGCATCCACCCTCCGTCGCATGGAATCCCTGATGCGCTGATGCAGCCCAGGAGAATGCCGTATTGTATCACAGCCGTCCACAGTACGAGCACGAAGAGTTTCTACATTTGGTACCGGGGTTGCGTAGACAAGAGCTTTCAAATGCCCCCATAAATGAAAGTCAAGAGGGTTGAGATCGGGAGAGCGTGGAGGCCATGGAATTGGTCCACCTCTACCAATCCATCGGTCACCGAATCTGTTGTTGAGAAGCGTACGAACACTTCGGCTGAAAGGTGCAGAAGCTCCATCGTGCATGAACCACATGTTGTGTGGTACTTCTAAAAGCACGTGTTCTATCAGCACAGGTAGGTATCCCGTATGAAATCATGATAACGTGCTCCATTGAGCGTAGGTGGAAGAACATGGGGCCCAATCAAGACATCACCAACAATGCCTGCCCAAACGTTCACAGAAAATCTGTGTTGATGACGTGATTGCACAATTGCGTGCGGATTCTCGTCAGCCCACATATGTTGATTGTGAAAATTTACAATTTGATCACGTTGGAATGAAGCCTCATCCGTAAAGAGAACATTTGCACTGAAATGAGGATTGACACATTGTTGGATAAACCATTCGCAGAAGTGTACCCGTGGAGGCCAACCAGCTGCTGATAGTGCCTGCACACGCTGTACATGGTACGGAAACAACTAGTTCTTCCGTAGCACTCTCTATACAGTGACGTGGTCAACGTTACCTTGTACAGCAGCAACTTCTCCGACGCTGACATTAGGGTTACCGTCAACTGCACGAAGAATTGCCTCGTCCATTGCAGGTGTCCTCGTCGTTCTAGGTCTTCCCCAGTCGCGAGTCATAGGCTGGAATGTTCCGTGCTCCCTAAGACGCCGATCAATTGCTTCGAACGTCTTTCTGTCGGGACACCTTCGTTCTGGAAATCTGTCTCGATACAAACGTACCGCGCCACGGCTATTGCCCCGTGTAAATCCATACATCAAATGGGCATCTGCCAATTCCGCATTTGTAAACATTACACTGACTGCAAAACCATGTTCGTGATGAACACTAACCTGTTGATGCTACGTACTGATGTGCTTGATGCTAGTACTGTAGCGCAATGAGTCGCATGTCAACACAAGCACCGAAGTCAACATTACCTTCCTTCAATTGGGCCAACTGGCGGTAAATTGAGGAAGTACAGTACATACTGACGAAACTAAAATGAGCTCTAACATGGAAATTAAGCGTTTCCGGACACATGTCCACATAACATCTTTTCTTCATTTGTGTGTGAGGAATGTTTCCTGAAAGTTTGGCCGTACCTTTTTTGTAACACCCTGTATAAAAAGACCCGTCAGTTTAAAACGTTGTAATGAAGACGTCCTGTCGATGCTGTACCTCAAAAAACGGATTTAAAGTAGTTTACAGATGTAATAAGGCGAGGCTGCGGAACGCACCAGACGACTTAGTGTCATGTGACCTCTGTGCGTAGTGATGACGCAGGTCACAGATAAGGAGGAGCCATGTCAGAACGGCTGTTCCCGGGCCGCGAGAAGGCACCTCGACAGGAATTTACAGCTGGCGTCGCGGTTATCTCGGCAGCTGCTCCACACGGCGCGTAATTTAGGACAGCGGTTCCTCGAATCTCAGCGTCGCGGAGCCTTCTGCGGCTGTGGCGGTGTGCAACTTCTCGACAAAGGACCTCCCGACAACTCGTCACCGCCGGGTGTCTCCCATATCACAAACAACTAAGTCGCACTTCCACGTCGTTCCGCTCCTGTTTGCCGGCTTTCTTCGTGTCCTTTGTGATACTTGTTCTTTCTGTAATTATCACAACCTCCCTCGTTGTGTGAGGATGGTTTTCTAAGGCTGATGAAATACGGGGCCATAGGCTGAGCATTATCTGGTCTGCACTTTCCACAGATTGGCTCTTTTCTCTCGGAGTTTCCTTCACCTTGATATCGTTATACGGTTACAGTGGCCTCTCCCTCCATGCCGTCCGCATCTAACCTTCACCGTTCTTTCTACATCCCTGTTGCTCGGGCGATATTTTTGTATCCTATAATACACAGACAGATATCTCCTCGCGATGCTTAGATCATGTTCTTGATAGACACGAGGTTAAACCAAAACCAAATTAAATCAGTGCTAAGGTTAAACGGCTGTTGATCCGATACACATGTCACCCTACGTAGATAGGCGGCTTCCCTCAACAGTTCAGGCGAATGGCGAACCAGTTCCAAGCCGGCCCGAGTGGCCGAGCGGTTCTAGGCGCTACAGTCTGGAACCGCGCGACCACTACAGTCGCAGGTTCGAATCCTGCCTCGGGCATGGATGTTTGTGATGTCCTTAGGTTAGTTAGGTTTAAGTAGTTCTAAGTTCTGGGGGACTGATGACCACAGCAGTTAAGTCCCATAGTGCTCAGAGCCATTTGAACATTTGAATCTATTTCCAATGCAGAATATGTACAGAAGAAAATGAAAACACTACGAACGGAGGCGACACGTTGAGCAGACAGATGCCATACATGATTTCTTCCTTCGACCAAACTTAAATTTTGACGATGGAAAACTTGTACTACGACAGATGGTCGAAATATTTTCTTTGGAACCTCGAAAAAATCAAGCTCCTACAATGAAACTTATTGACACTCTAGTCCTCTACCCTTCAGTGCGACACCCTTTTGCTCCGTCTCATTTACACTTGTTTGACCACAGTGGGGGCGCTTACGCGTCGTAACTACAGTGCCCTACGATGGTTCATTTTTATCGTACAAACCCAGCATTCATTGTTACAGCGTTGTTTCCTACAAATACAGAGAAAGAATTACCGAGCGATACTACATGTCTTTAGCTTTGGTTTCTCTAGCGGCGTGCTGCTGTCCGCAGTGCGGACTGCTGACGTGTATCTCAAACAAACAAAATCAATTATTTTTTCGAAGTGATAATTAAAACTTTACAACTACCCCTCGTACATCTGCAATGGCAAACAGGTGCGAGCCTGCCATGAAAGCGGATTAAGCCAGGGTCTTGAAATAAGGTCACCTGGACTTCTAAATTAGGCCGGTGATGTTGACATGTCTCCAGTTACAAATGGCTCTGAGCACTACGGGACTTAACATCTATGGTCATCAGTCCCCTAGAACTTAGAACTACTTAAAGCTAACTAACCTGAGGACATCACACAACACCCAGTCATCACGAGGCAGAGAAAATCCCTGACCCCACCGGGAATCGAACCCGGGAACCCGGGCGTGGGAAGCGAGAACGCTACCGCACGACCACGAGCTGTGTCTCCAGTTACACTAAATGTGTTTAACCTTTGAACACTAAAGGAGGAAAATGTTACATTGCAATTAAACCATTGTAAAATTTATTAATACAAGTTTTATTCAGAAGAAATCATAATTTAAAGGTTATGCGTTAGTTACTTACAATTATTAGATCTCAAGTGGTGTGTTACACAACAAATAAGGTACCAAACATCCGTTTTTATACCCTGTTGCAATCGTAAATTTTACGATGGTTCACCAGTATACAGTTAATCATATTTAGTTTCGAGGCTGAAGCGCCGCTATTATGTGCTCACCCTGTTATCAGTCTTAAGTTACACCTTAATAAGATTTCACGGCCTTGGTCAATTTTTAATTTGTTTAAACTGATTACTGGTGCCACATTCAACCTCATCATCAGATCTTAAAAAGAACAGGGGCATACACGACACGTAGTTGTAAAGAAATGGCTCTGAGCACTATGGGACTTAACATCTGAGGTCGTCAGTCTCGTAGAACTTAGAACTACTTAAACCTAACTAAGCTAAGGACATCACACACATCCCTGCCCGAGGCAGCATTCGAAGCTGCGACCGTAACGGTTGCGCGGTTCCAGACTGAAGCGCCTAGAACCGCTCGGCCACTCCGTCCGGCGTAGTTGTAAAGTCAAAATAGGTAATCCACTTGAAAAAATCAAAAGGGGACGAAGAGTGTGAATTTTTTATTTAAACGGTCAGTGGCACAAAATGTGGCTATGAAAAAATCTCTAACTGTCATCATGCCAGATTGAGATCAGTGGAATAATCAAAAGGGAATGTAATTGCCCCACGAAAAGAGGTAGCTTGACTGATTCCCCAGTATTGCTTATCAGTCTGTGACATTTATCGTGTAATATTAACTGAAAAGTTTGAAAAAATGTTCGAAAGAGCGGCGCATTACGTCACGAATTCGTTTAGTAACCGCGAGAGCGTCAGTGAGTTTGTTTTCAAATTACAGTGGCAGACGCTATAAAAGAGGAGTTGTGCATTAGCGAGACGTCTGCAGTCGAAATTCCTAGAGCGCACGTTCCACGAAGAGTCAGGTGACACAATACGTCTTCATAAATATTTCGCACAAAGCTACGCTGATGGAAAATGAGAAAAATTACATCTGATGGAGAGACTTACTGACAGTCGGCCTTTCCGAACACCAGTCGCAAATGAAACTCGAAAGTACCTCTTCCAAACACCGCAACTCGGGTTGCAAACTTCACATGTATTCGTACATGCATTAGAATTTATCTGTGCTCGGGGCTTATGAAAGCACTCTGCCGGTTGTCAGTACAAGTTAATGGGTGACGCTGGGCTCCGAGGTAACCTTCCGAATTGTCTGAGTAGTTCCGGCACTCTCAGTAACCAAAGTTCAGTCGCAAAACAACTTGAAGTAACTTACGAAATGAGGGTTAACAGTAATTATCAATCGGTTCGTTTCATGGTACACGAACTTGGAGATTTCCCAGTAGAGACATCATTACATTCATAACAGGTTGTCATTGTTATAGATTCACCTCTCTCACATCAATTACAGATTGGGTGATGGCAACGGCAAACCCTGCCAAGTAGCATTACTCGATGATACATGCACCATACATAGAATGAACTGCTACGTATAATACCGAAGGTAACTGAAAGAGATACGGAATGAGATGAACGAAGCAATAAATACACGGAAGTCAGCGCTATCGATGATAGTCCACTGGACAATAAAAAATTCGGGATTCGGTTCTTACTAGATTGTGTAATCAGCACGGGCGGAATGCATCCTTCGCAACGTGAACCCATACTGGCCGCAAGGTTAGTAACGAGTTTTTGTGCTAGGGCGTTCCCACTGTTGGTGAAATACTTCTCCCAATAGCATCACACACGTGCTCGATGGAATTTAAGTCAGGGGAAACGGGTAGGTCACTCCATTAGCCGCATGTCCTTTCATTTCAAGAGATGCTCCACACACACTTTTCGATGCGGTCGCACATTTTAATCTATAAAAATGAAGTCAGAGACGAATGCCCCCCTGAAAAGAGACACGTGGGGAAGGAGTACTGTGTCGCAATAATGACCGGTGAATGGACCGTACTCATGTAAGTACTACCTCTAACATATTCGGACAGGCATGTTGCATGTAGGCATATGTTAACGGACTCAGCAGTGAAGTGTGATATCCTATATTTTCACTGACATCAGCCACTGAATGCATAGATACAGCAGATACTATACCAGATTTTAAAAAATGCTTAAAATGGTATATGACTGAAAAATGCGTTTAAATGGAATTAACTGTTCTTAAACATTTCGAACCAAAAGCAGTTTTTCCTTTATAGACACTACAGTCAGTTACGAATTTTTGTACTTTTCTACTTCTTTCCGTTTTACATGTTTCAGAATTCAATTGATAACACCTGTAGCACATTTCTGTTACGTAAAGTAGTCTATATTTCTCCTCAGCTCAGTTTTTTATGCGAGTAAGGAAGGAGTATTTTTATCCTTTATTAGTGGCTCGGATTAGTACTATGCATGTAGAAAGAGTTGTTCATTATTCTTAGCGTATCTTATGTCTTTAGAGATGAATAAGATTAGTCGATGGCGGTGATCTGTAGTCCTTAAGTTCCGCTATTTGCTTTCCTTTCGTATGTCTCCAAGAGAGTCACCAACAGACATAAACACAGTGACTATTGTGCTACACTCTATCAGGAAGGACACAGGCAGCGTGAATAAGATTTTCCATCTTTTCCCTCTTCCCTATCCTTCTCCAAACACGTTAGCGCGCTAATGATCTCGACGAGCGCGAAATCTGTAACCATGTTGCCTTCTCGTCCCGCATTTTCGCGCTCGTTAGAAGAAGGCATACAACAGAGTTATCGCTTCCGATGCATCAGCTGCCTACGTTTACGAACTAGTTAATTGTACATAATCATGTTATGTGTCATAGCAATAGTTGGACAAACGCAGAACCTGAAATCTGAGACAACAGTTGACAAAAGTGTTACCTACACTACGTTACGTATGTCGTCGAAATGTTAATTGAGTTAGTCACGAAGAAAAAATACTGAAAAGCGTGTAAGAAGATATACATAAAAACTATATAGATGGATTCCCTGATGTAATCTGCACGATGTTTCAAAGATTAGATATATCGTCCTTGAATTAACAATTTACGACCAGATTTTTATGAGGAAATAAAACCCGATTGAGAAATGAACAGCAAGTGCTATAAGAATACAAGAACTTCCAGTCATGTAAATGCTTCTAGGATCGGCGCTCTTCGCCGTCAAAAAGATGATCAGGTTATCGATGCACATGGTGCGGCATTGCTGACAGCTGTCCTGAAGGGCCACGCGGTAAGTTGAGTAAATATGTGAGTCACACTCATTCACAAGACTAGTGCCGGTCTCTGCAATCAAAAGATAATTTCCAGGTCAGTCTTCTAGCTGCCTCTTCCCCATTCCATAATCGAGTCCGTACAGATGCGCACATTGCGTTCTCTAGCCGTTTATTTAAAATCCACAGCTGAGAAATTATTGTTTTTGTTACACAAAGTTTAAAAAGAGCAGCAAATACACTGACTGAAAAAAAAGTCGTGACACCAGAAACTAATTAAAGTAGAGTAATGAAATTTCTAGAATACATCTGTACAGGAAACACATTTAAGTGGTTAGCATTGCAAGATAACAGGTTAATGTAAGTGCTAGGTAACCCATTGCGAATGTGAAATGCTGATACATTATTAACCGGTGTAACCGCCAGAATTTTGAATGCAAGCATACGAATCTGCATTCATTGTGTTTTACTGGTGTCACAACTCAGTTTGTGGGATGGTGTTCCACGCCTGTTGCACTTGGTCGGTCAGCGTAGGGACGGCTTGTGGATGACGCAGGAGTTGTCATCCGATGATATCCCATATGTGCTCGATTTCAGGCAGATCTGGAGAGCAAGCAGGCTAAGGCAAACTGTCGATACTTTGTGGAGCGTGTTACAAGAGCGGTATGTGGGCGCTCGTTATGCTGTTGGAAAATACCCCCTGGAATGCTGTTTGTGAATGGCAACACAACAATTCCAATCAGCAGATTGACGTACAAATTTGGAATCGGGAAGCGTGGTACAACCATAATAAATGACACCCCACAGCGTAGCTCCAGGTTATGTACGCACAGCACACAGACAAGTTGGATGCAGGCTCGCAACTGGCCTCCTAAGCAACAAACGGCCTTCACTGACACCGAGGCAGAACACGCTTTCATCAGAAAATACACCACACGGCCTTCCAGTGAGTTCTCTCTTGAGACCACTGAAGTTGCAAACGGCCGTGATTTGGGGTGAGTGGAATGCAGGCCCCAGAATTTCTGGCTCGGAGCTATTCCTGACGTAACGGATTTGCCACAGTTCGTTACGTCACTGTGGTGCCAATTGCTGCTCAAACTGCTGCTGCAGATGCAGTACGGTGCGCCGTCGACGGGACGCTGAATCCTAGTATTCCTGCCTTCTTTCCTTGTGTCGCTGCAAGACATTTGACTTCCCTGGAAAGATGATCAGACTGTTTATAGCGGTGCAATTTTTTATCTCCGAAACTGGCAATCAGAGGTTGGCTCACGACTGTATATCAAAAAGTCCTACATCGGTAACAAAGACACCATTGTGTTCAACTAACCTTTACAATACTCAGAGTTAAACCAGAAGGGCATTGTAACCCGACCTCGCCAGTGTCATCCTTTCAATGAGTATTCCGCGCCGCGCCACGAACTCACCAGAGGTTGCGCTGAGTCGCAGACAAAACAGTGCCACCTACCTGGGTCACTCAGTTTGTTTTTTGGTAGTACTTACCTGTCGTATGGCACCTATTTGTGACGAACACGACAACCACTGAAATCTTAATAGTGACGTTTAGTAAAGGAACAAACTCTCTCAAATCGTTGGCAGGCCCTTTTGCTTCATTGTGTAATTTGTTATTCGAATGGGAAATTTGTTTAGTGTGTTATCTAGGTTCCAAAACAAACCCGATATTGCACACAAAATTCTTATTTTACACTTATAATATACAATGATCGCCCAAAACATTAGGACCAGTTACTTAATAGTGCGTTTACCCACATTTGGAACGCAATACAGCAGCGATTCAGCGTAGCATCAAAAATCACGCTTACATACGTGTCGCCTTCAGAGTTGTGTCTTGATGTATCAGGGGTCCCATACTATGTTAACTGCACACGCCCCACACCATTGCAGAATCTCCACAAGCTTGAACAGTCCCCGGCTGACATGCAGGATCCATGGATTCATGAGGTTGTCTCCATACCCGTACACATCCAACCGCTCGATACAATTTGAAACGAGACTCGTACGCCAGGCGACGTGTATCCAGTCATCAACCGCCCAATGTCGCTGTTTATGGGCCCAGGTGAGGCGTAAAGCTTTGTGTCGTGCAGCCATCAAGGGTACACGAATGGGCCTTCTGCTCCGAAAGCCCATATCGATGATGTTCCTTTGAATGGTTCGCACGCTGACACCCATTGATGGCCCTGCATTGAAATCTGCAGCAATTTGAGGAAGGGTTGCACTTGTGTCGCATTGAACAATTCTCATCTGTCGACGTTGGTCCAATTCTTGCAAGATCTTATTCCGGCAGCAGCGATGTCGGAGATTTGATGTTTTACCGTATTCCTGATATTCACGATATCCGCATCCTCAACTGAGGATGACACGGCGGTCGGATGGTCCCGATGGGCCACTTGTGGCCTGAATACGGAGTGCTGATATTCACGATGCATTCGTGAAATGGTCGTACTTAATCACTATTTCGGAGATACTGTGTCCCACCACTATAACACCACGTTCAAACTCACTTAAATCTTGGTAACCTGCCATTGTAGCAGCAGTAACCGATCTAACAACTGTGCCAGACACTTGTTGTCTCACATAGGCGTTGCCGACCGCAGCGTCGTATTCTGCCTGTTTACACATCTTTGTATTTGAATACGCATGCCTATACCAGTTTCCTTGGCGCTTCATTGTAACCTGCCATTGTAGCAGCAGTAACCAATCTAACAACTGTGCCAGACACTTGTTGTCTCACATAGGCGTTGCCGACCGCAGCGTCGTATTCTTCGTATTCTACCTGTTTACATATTTCTGTATTCGAATACGCATGCCTGTACCAGTTTCCTTGGCGCTTCAGTGTACGTTTGTAATGGGCACAGGGTCATCGAGTTTGGACCACCGATCAACGGAAATGTGTCGCCTAGTTGGACGAATCACGTTTCTCGTCACACCAACTCAACTGTGTGTCCGTAGTTGGACGAATCACGTTTCTCGTCACACCAACTCAACTGTGTGTCCGATTATGCCGGCATATATGCATTGCATCACCGATGCAGGTCTTTGCGGGCAACTTCACGCTGAGAGGGACAGTCACCAGGGCTTCCACATGACCTGTGGTAGTAATCGAAGACACCGTATAGCTGTGCACTACGTCAACCTTACTACCTGTTTCCCAACGGCCGTGACATCTTCCAGTCGGAATAGTGCTACTGTGGCTTGAGGAACATTAAAGCGAATACACTTTGATGTCTTGGCCACAAAAATCGCCTGATCTGATTCCGATGGGACACATACGGGACGCTTTCGGGCACCTGCTTCGCCTCTACAAAGGGGAACTGCGTGGCCTACACGTAGACACATAATGCGACATACTTCTGGAATACTGCTAAGGACTGGTCGCATCCATGTTACACTGAATCACTTGTATTGCGGTCGAAAGGTGGGCCAACACAGTATTAAGTAGATGGTCATAAAAACAATAGCTGGATCATTTTACCTTCCTTCCAACTTAGATGATACAGTTGCTGAAAGGTTCAAAGAAAACTTGAGTCTGGTTTGAAACATGTTCCCAACTCACACAGTTATAGTTGGTGGTGACTTCAATTTACCCTCGATATATTGACGTAAATACAGGTTTAAATACGGAGGTACGCATAAAACATCATCCGACATTTTGCTAAACGCCTTATTTCGAGCACTTAGTTCATGAGCCCACTCGAATAGTAAACTGTTGTGAAAACGCGCTTGACCTCTCAGCAACAAATAACCCTGAGCTAAAAACGAGCATCAGTACGGATACAGTGATTAGTGAACACAGGGTTGCAATAGCGAGACTGAATACGTAACTCCAAAATCCAGCGAAAATAAACGAAAAACATTTCTGTTAAAAAAAGCAAATAAAAATTCGCTTAACGCCTTCCTGAGACATAATCTCCACCCCTTCCAGATAAACAATGTAAGTGCAGAACAGATGTGGCTTGAATTCAGAGAAATAGTATCGACAACTACTGAGTAAGAGATACCAAATAAATTAACAAACGACGGAGCTGTTCCCAAGTGGTACACAAAACAGGTCAGAACACTGTTGCAGAAACAACGAAAAACGCGTGCCAAATTTAAACATACACAAAATCCCCTAGATAGGCGGTCTTTCACAGAAGCTCGAAATTTAACTCGGACTTCAATGTGAAATGATTATAATACTTTCCGCAACGAAAATATCTTGAAACCTGACTCACATTCCACAAAGATTCTGGTCGTATGTAAAGTATGCTAGCGGCAAGACACAATCAATGCCTTCTCTGCGCGAGAGCAATGGAAGTACTATCGATGACAGTGCTGCTAAAGCAGAGTTATTGAACACGGCCTTTCGAAATTCCTTCCCCAATGAACAAGAAGTAAATATTCCAGAATTGGAATCAAGAACAGCTGCTAACATGAGTAACTTAGAAGTAGCTAACTTCGGAGTAGTGAAACAACTTAAATAACTTAATAAAAGAAAGTCTTCCGGTCCAGACTGTTATGTTCCTTTCAGACTATGTTGATGCAATAGCTCCATGCTTAACGATCATACAAAACCGCTCGCTCGACAATAGATTCGTACCCAGAGATCGGTAAGTTGCACAGCTCACACCAATATTCAAAAAAGGCAATAGGAGAATCCGCTAAAAAAAACAGGCCAATATCATTAACGTCAATATGAAGCAGAATTTTGGAACATATATTGTGTTTGAAGATTATGAATTATCTCGAAGAGAACGGTCTCTTGATACACAGTCACGGATTTAGCAAACATCATTCTTATAAAAAACATCTAGCTCTTTACTCACACCAAGTGTTGAGTGCCATAGAGAAGGGATTTCAAATTGATTCCGTATTTCTAGATTTCCAGAATTCTTTCAACGCCGTACCTCACGAGCGACTTGTAATCAAATTGTGTTCTTATGGAATATCCTCGCAGTTATGAGACTGGATTCGTGATGTCTTGTCAGAGAGGTCCGAGTTCGTACTAACTGACGGTAAGTCATCGACTAAAACGGAAGTGATTTCTGGTATTCCCCAGGGTAGTGTTACAGGCTCTCTGCTGTCCCTTATCTACATACACGCTTTAGGAGACAGTCTAAGCTGTCGTCTTAAGTTGTTTGCAGATGATACTATTGTTTATCCTTTACTAAAGTCAACAAAGATCAAAATAGATTGAAAAACGATTTAGAAATAATATCTGTATGGTGCGAAAAGTGGCAATTGCGCCTAAGTAATGAAAAATGTGAGCTTATCTGCATGAGTGCTAAAAGGAATCCTTTAAACTTCGGTTACACGATAAATCAATCAAATCTAAAAACCGTAAATTCAACTACATACCAAGGAATTACATTACAAACAAATTAAATTGGAAAGAACACTTGGATAATGTTGTGAGGAAGGCGAACCAGAATCAAAGACAGTGTTTTACTGGCAGAACACTTAGAAACTGCAACAGATCTACTAAATAGACTGCCTGCATTACGCTTGTCCGTCCTCTTTTGGAGTACTGCTGCACTGTGTGGGACCCTTACGAGACAGGGCTAACGGAGTACATAGAGAAACTTCAAAGAAAGGCAGCACGTTTTGTACTGTCGAGAAATAGGGGAGATATTGTCGCGGACATGATGCAGGATTTTGGGATGGACATCATTAAAACAAAGACGTTTCTCGTTGAAGTGGGATCTTCTCAAGAAATTTCAATCACCTTCTTTCTCCTCCGAATGCGAAAATATTTTGTTGCCGCCGATCTAAATATGGAAAGACGTCCATCATAACAAAATAAGGTAAATCAGAACTCGCGCGTTAGGGTATATGTATTCGTTTATTTCCGCGCACTATTCAAGCGTGTAATAATAGAAAACTAGTGTGAAGGTGGTTTGATGAATGCCAGGTACTTAAGTGTGATTTTCAGAGTAACCATGTAGACGTAGATGTAGGACCCTACGTAAATAAATAAATTTATACAGTGAAGCAAAAGGAAGGTGGCTCTGCTGACGACATCAGATCGTTTGTTCGTTTACTAACCGTCATTACGTGGCACCGTCTTGTCTGTGACTCAGTGCACAGTTTGGTGACATTGCAGCGCGGAACGGAGGACTCATGGAATGGGTGTAAAATGTAAATGTCGTGTGACTAGGGCCTCCTGTCGGGTAGACCGTTCGCCGGGTGCAAGTCTTTCGATTTGACGCCACTGCGGCGACTTGCGCGTTGATAGGGATGAAATGATGATGATTTGGACAACACAACACCCAGTCCCTGAGCGGAGAAAATCTCCGACCCAGCCGGCAATCTAACCCGCACCCTTAGGATTGACATTCTGTCGCGCTGACCACTTTTTTTAAAAATCTCATTTTGTTCTATATTGTTCGTCGAATTTGTTCGTGGCGGACGTCCGATGACACTCGTTCAGATAGTTCGTTGGTCCGTTCACTCAGGTTTTTTTTTTTTTTTATTCCAGAGGGTAGCTAAGCCCTCTGACCGAACACGCTGAGCTACCGTGCCGGCGTGAACATTTCCTGGGAGATTAAAACCGAGACTTGAACTCGGAACCTTTGCCTTTCGCGGGCAAGTGCTCTTCCATCCGAGCTACCCAAGCACGACTCACGACCCGTCCTCGCAGCTTCAATTCTTCCAGTATCTAGTCTTCTACCTTCCAAACTTCACAGAAGCTCTTCTGTGAACCCAGAAATCTCATTTAGGTGAATACATTGGTGTCTCTGTTACCGATGTAGGACTTTTTCATGTACATTTAACAAAGAAATTCGCCAAAACAGCCGTGCAAATTGAGAAGTTATTTTATATTCGCCACCAGTTTCGACTATTCAATATGCCATGTTCAGGCCCCATAGCACCTTACAAACATGATCGATATTGGCATTCTGGGGCCATCTGTTTCTGGATGTCGTGAACTCCCAAGTGCTTTCTTTGGGTTGCAGTCAAGTCTTCGAAGGAAGCACTTGAGAGTTCACGACATTCAGAAACACATGACCCCAGTATGCCAACATCGATCATTTTTGAGAGATGCATATGGAGCCTGAAGATGGCGTATTTAACTGTCGAAACTGGTGGCGAATATAAAATAAAATAACTTGTAAATTTGCAAGGCTGTTTTGGCGAATTTGTTTGTTAAATATGTGACCAGCCGCTATCCCACGTTTACAATGAATCAACAGAGGTTTTTTCATGTATGGCCCTGAGGTAACAGCTTATTGCCAACTCGGAGATAAAGTTTTATACTACAGAAAGTACACAGCTATAAACAGTCTGATTATATGTCAGAGGAGTCAAATGTCTTGCAACAACATAAAGAAAGCTTGAAGGAGTGTTAAGATTCAACTTCTCATCGACGGCGAAATCATTAGAGATGTAGGACAAGCTCGGGTAGGTCTGGTATGAGGAAAGGAAATCAACCGAGTCCTTTTCCAAAGAACATTTTTAGCATCTGTCTTATCTCTTGTTGCGCTGGGTAGCCGCGTGGTCTGAGGCACCTTGTCACGGTCCATGCGGCTGACCCCGTCGGAGGTTCGAGTCCTCCTTCGGGCATGGGTGTGTGTGTTGTCCTTAGCGTAGGTTAGTTTAAGTTAGATTAAGTAGAGTCTAAGCTTAGCGACCGATGACCTCAGCCGATTGGTCCCATAAGACCTTACCACACATTCCCAAATTTCCTTATCTCGTTTTAGATAAACTATGGAAAATCTAATTCTGGATGGCCGGAAGGAGATCTGAACCCAGGTCCTTTCGAATGCAGATCCAATGTCTTACCTAGATTGTCACCACGCTCAGTGAGACAACACATCTACCCTTGTGTTTACAAATGTCCCTTCTGTACATGTGCTCCGGCGCCACAGCAAACTTCTCTACACGTATGTAAGCAAAAATAAAGTTGTGAATGAAGAGGTCAGAATGATTCAAGCTTAAGTCTCACTGTCTCGAAAAATGAGATTTCACTGTGCACAGGCTGCGTTGTTCGTTGAGTTTTCAGCAGATGGTGCAATAATGTAAGAATATTTTAAGTTATTACAACTTATCAGCTTGGTGTATAGATGTTCCAAATCTTACGTCTTGTGGTTTAAGCTTTTGTCCGAGACGAATGACTACACTGTTTCAGAAACAAATTAACGGTATTTCCAGTCCCTCAGTTTCGACCAACCATTTCAGAATCATTCCACTGATTATCAGGTGTACGTGGGAATTGGTTATCCGATATTCGAAACTAGGAATACATTTACCCAATTTCTAACATTATGGGACTTGATGATGTTACTGTGACAGAAATAGCGCCCACCAAGCAAGGACACGTGAAATGAAATGTGAAAAAAACGCCAGGAGAAAGTAAACAATGGGGAAGATGAGGTGCACCGATTTACTTGACGTCTAACGAGAACCGTCTGTTACCTTAACACTGGATTATTATTCCCTCGTAAAATTTACAATTGCAGTCGGGTATAAAGCAGGACATTTTGAACTTAATTTGGTATGTAACATACCATTGGAGATCTAATAATTGTAATTGTCTAATGCATAACCTATGAATTATGACTTCGTTTAAATAAAATGTGGATTAGTAGTCTAGGGGGCGGTTTAGTAACAATTTGACATTTTCCCCTCTTTAGTGTTCTAGAGTTAAACAGGGATGACATCTCGAACACCAGCAGTTGCTTCTTGAAACATGTCCTGTCGTTTCTCTGTATGATGACTCTCGACCTGTAGTTCCTGCCAATCTCTGACTGGTACTTGACATTGACGTAGACATCGAAGAGAGATGTTACCTGCTCAACACTAGCGGGGAACGCTGGGAAGACACTGTACGGGCCCCTATCGCGCCTGCCTATCTGCTCCCTAATTAAACAAGAGCGTGATGACGTCTCTACGCGTCTTACGATATCTCCGCTGTTATCATCCGGCGTCTAGCTGCTACTCGCTTAGACTATGTCACTATGTTTCTCGCCTTGCAGGTCACCCTTACAGCTCAAATACAGCGCTTCTGATAGAGCGCCGAAACTCGGCACTGTGCTAAACACTCGGAAAAACAGCTGCGTTACTTTCGCCCAGTAGAGCTGAACTCAACCGAAATACCTTGATGAGCATTTAAAGGCTTTCGGCTGAGTATTCAGCGACGCACTATTCCGTAATAGTGTTTTTACCCCTTTTACAAATTTAGGAGTGTTTCGATGACCTTTATCTATAGCAGTGGTTTGTGTATTTGTGAAACAAATAGTTGTTCCGTTGCTTCAAAATCATAGATCCCCTTGAAAATACCTGAGTGAGTCGTTTGTCGGGTCGAAGGAAGGAAACGGCACACGAAAGGAAGAAAGCCTGGAGTGTTGAAATTATTAGAAAATGAAGCAAGTGCTTCCTCTACACAGTAACGGAAAAGGGAATTGGCTGTGTCTTTTTTACTCATCTTGGCTGATATAAGGAATCTCCGTAGCGTATTTGTCTGCACGAATACATTGCAACTAATGAAAATGTGTGCCAAATATGTGCTGCAACCTGGAGTTGCTATTACGCGAGCGTTAGTCTTCACCATTGTGCTGTCTGAGGAGATCTTCACACCTAATTCAGACGTTCATTGTCGCTGATGTTACCCCATACTACTTTAGAACGAAGACTGGAGATTCTCCAACCCGCCACAAAATAACCAGAGGAACGGACATGACTGGGAATAGTGGCTTACCAGTTTTGAATTACGTCTGCAAAATACGGACAGAATGCGAAAGCGATTCGAAGTCAGTGGGCTGTTCAGCGAGCAAAGGAGAGATACGTGGTGGGAATAACGAGGAGCGCTAGGAAGACCAGCAAATATGACGAATATTGCTCTACAATGGAAGACGAAATTACGACCATAATGTAGATTAACTATGCTGCAGTGAATTGTGAGTACAGTATACGTTACTGGATTTACAGCCCTTATTATCATCCAGCTGACCTTGTGTCTCCGTTCGCCTTGGTGTCGACACGATATGTCTTTCTCTCACTTCTTTGTTGGATCAGCTAGTCACACTATTAGCATCGAAGACCCTGGGAAAAATAATGATTAATACGTATATAAGGGTAGAATTTCTTTTTACTAAGAGCATATTGCAGAACAAGAAACCTGTGCTCCTAAACAACACTAAATAGTTGGCTGTAGATTCTCCTTCAACCGTTTCTCATTGTATACCTTTCAGAAGATATCCAATTTCCTGTTAAATTCCTCTTGAAGCAGCCCTAGCGCTTTTGATGGCGGTGTCGCACAGTTCCAGGAGGTTTGGTCCCGGTGCTGTTCGCGGCTTTGGGTGTTTGCAGGCGAGGAGTTTTCCCGCCTCTTTGCACTGGTAGAGAAGGGGTAAAAGGCTGCGCTACTGGCAGGCGAGAAATCTTTTATCGCGAACCCTATCTGTCCCTAATTATAAGTAAATCTGACGCCACCACTCGTTTCGCATTGTTTTGATCGCTGTAGCTGTACTTTTGATGGAGTTTAAAGTTTGTCCGAGACAATGATTTCAGGCACATCAAATCAATTCGCATTGCGTATAGCGACTAAGGAATCAAATGACGACAATGAAAATTCGTTCCGGACGGCTACTCAAATAAGGACTTCCCGCATGTCGCGAGCGGTCGCCTTACCATTTGGCTATCTGCGCACGACTCACAGCTACACCCAAATTTCCATATGTCATCTACATGCATGCAAGTCCAAAGGAACTTCGCATCGTAATCAGAATATCAAAGGCACTGCAATACCTCATACTTGCACACTGTCACTGTTGTTTAGTAAATAATTTCAGAGTTCGAAGCGGCCTTTTTTTGAGTTGCAGAACATAGTACTGTACCCTGTGTGCATAGTTGTAAACCCGAGACATTTGCTACTGATAAATTCGAATTCCATGTTGTTCCAGACCACACAAAGTAGGCAAGAGACTTTTTTATGGGCTCGTCGGAGTTCATACAACTACTGGCCGTGTTGATTTGAGGCTTAATTAGTTTCCCTAAACATTTTTCACTAATTCTGAAGCGGATCCATCGACAAGACCACCGAACAGGTCTTCCCCGTCACTACTCTGATACTGCAGAGATACGTAATTTCGTACATGAATACAGACGGATAGAGTGTAAATCTACTCTACGTCCTCTGTCCCATCAGACCACAATAAAACATCCATTTTCTTTTCCTGGAGCACTTTCACCTTGAAGGGATGTGAAACAATGGCAGTCTTTATAAGCAAGCTCATAATCGTTTCGTTGTGTCTCTCTCCGTGCACGATTGTGTGTCGTTTGTGTGTGTGTGTGTGTGTGTGTGTGTGTGTGTGTGTGTGTGTGTGGCGAGCGCCCGTGACAAAGGGTACCGGGCACAACGTTAACATTAATAAGCTGACAGCTACGTGTAACCGCTTATCTGAAACTGTTGTCAGTGGTTACTCCGTCACTCTATCCTTCGCCTCTAGCATAGCTTCCACCCTTCTACGATGGCTTTCACTTACCTGCAGTAGATTTCTGCTGATGTGTTATTACTTTCTACCTACATCTTTCTAGGTCTTTAACCGTTTTGAGGCGTATGGTCCAGATATCATAGCTCATTTCAGAGATACTAATGCGGCGATTGCGATGGTCGACGAATTGAGTTGCTCGGTCGTTAGGGATAGGCCTAATTGTACAGGTCAGTACATTTGAGGACATTTAATTATTCTTTAAACTGACCAGCATTATTTAGGCTCTCTTGCCTCTCACTGTTCTTAGTGTACATGTTTAAGAAAAGAACAGAGCTGAGCAACTTGCTTTTATAAACTGACAACCCAATCCGATTTCATTTCGTTACGCCACTTGGTGGTATTGGTTACTTAGTGGAAGGACTATTTTCCATGTCATTCACAGGGTTGATTAGAGTTCAGTACGGTAGCACAAAGTGTCACACGTTACGCCACTCCTGACGTTCCTGTTCGTTACTCAAGATCCACAACAAACAATTGCACCACCAGTGAGATTGGTATAGACTTTTCAGTGTTGTGATCCTCAGTTTATTCTCAAAAACTCGCTCACGGAATTTATGTGTAAGCTGCTCTACATGAATACAGCTCTCATCTGTGAAACCCATTCCAAGGTTTATGGCCATGGTTTTTCGTTGACCATAGCCTCTAAAGGAAAGTCGACTTCAAATTGTCAGTTGTTGAAAACGTAAAGAGTCCATTTCAGTCGGTCATAAAACAACCCTGCCAGAGGTTGGCAGTCTATAGTTATCTGAAGTTTCTATTTCATCTAAATATCATCTTTACAAATTTGAGGATTAGTGTTGAAGACAAATCGGCAGTTTTGAAACTGACGCACTTAAACTCCTTATACATTCAGTAAATATACAACAATATGTCGGCAATAAAGAAATACATTTTCGTGGTAGAAAGTTGAAAATGTGGAGAAACATCTAAAAACCTATAAAAACTTCTTAAATTATAGAACCATCCAAATGTGTAATTGAACGGGTACTACAAAATCCAGTAAACTGAAGAGAAAGGTTACTATGGCAATAAATATTTTGGAGAAAATCAATTTTTCTTTTCTATCTTAATTAATTTGTTAGTATTTTCTCATATGTAACGAACAACCATTCTGCACATTCAAACTACCAAATAATTTGTGTATTCAACGCATGCGCAGTTTTCTAAAGAATTTCTCCGTCGCAGTTAGTGCTCGGCCGTTACCTCCTCAATCCGATGTATCGCGTGGGGCATTCGTTATCTCCCTCACTGCAGGTCACCAACCCCTGTTAGAAGCCTTTCGTTGTATGTGGGCCATGGCTGCGCAACTCGAGTCTATCCCAAACTAAAGCGTTCTTTCCAGCAGGTTTTTTCTCCTTTTGCTCATTGACCTGCAGGATTTTGGGATCGATGTGTTGATACCATCGAATCTAGTGTCATACCTTTTAGTATTACATACTGCACATTTTGATAGGCAAATCGGCTCACAATCACCAAAGTATGTCAGGTGACATATATATCTACTTGCTACGACGGATAAAATCTCATGTATGGTGCGAAATTAACATTCATTCAAGCTGCCACCTTACAAGGTAAAACTAACAATCATTAATACTATAGTTGCAAATTGTTGTAGCTGTGTTGGGAAAGAACCAGATCACTAAGAACTCATAGAAATCACTGGAGCAGAAGTCATTATAGTCACTGAATGCTGGCTTAAGTCTACGGTAAGTTTAGCCAAAGATTTTACTAAGAACCTAAAAGTGTTCAGAAAGGATAGATTAAATACAGTTGCCGTTGGCGTGTTTGTCGCAGTTTGTTGTAGTGAAATCGAGGTAGGCAATTCCAGTGAGTTACTATGGGTAGAGGTTATAGTTGATAACCAAAATAAATTAATAATTGCTATCTTTTACTGACCCATTCCCCCCCCCCCCCCCCACCCACGCCCGACAGGTACCCCGTTTCTACAGCTATAGTTGATGGTGACTTCAATCTACTTTCGATATTTTGGCGAAAATATAAGTTCAAAGGTAGTGGGAATAAACATTGTCTGAAATCGTACTAAATTGTTTTCCTGAAAATTATTTTTAACCGATAGTTCAGGAGTCCACTTGAAGCGTAAATTATTGCGAAAACATACCTGCCACAAGCTCGTTGTAGCGAGACTGAACGCTGTAGCATCTAAAGTTACCAAAAATAAAAGCAAAACATTTTTGTTAAAAAAAAACATAAAAATTCGCTTATTGACTTCCTAAGGGACAGTGTCCAACCCACCCAGAGTATGTAAGCAAAGACGACCAATTGAGAGATATATAACAAATAAATTAATAACGGATGAAACTTATCCTTCGTGGTACACAAAAAGGTAACAACGCGGCTGCAACGGAAAAGCACGCCAAAATGAAACGAACACAAAATCCGCAAGATTGGCGACCTTTCACAGAAGCTCGAAATTTATCGCGGACCTCAATGCGAGACGCTTTTAATAGTTTTCACAATGAAACCCTGTCTCGAAATCTGGCAGAAAATCCGAAGAGATTCTTGTCTATACGCCATCGGCAACACACAATACCTTCACTGCGCAAGAGCAGTGGTAATGTTACTGATGACAGTGCCACTAAAGTAGAATTACTAAACACGGCTTTGCGTAATTCATTTACCAAAGAAGATGGAGTAAATATTACAATATTAGAATCGAGAATAGTTTCAATAGCAGTAAGTCAGATGTAGATAGATACCATCGGGTAGCGAAGCAATGTAAATATTTTAGAAAGGAAAGTCTTCCGGTTTCGGTTAGATTTTTTAAGAAGAATGCTGATGAAATACTTCCATATTTAACAAACATATACGACTGCCCCCTTGAGGGAAGATCCAGACCTAAGAACTATGAAGTCGCGCAGGTCACACCAATACGAAAGCAAAGAAATAGAAGTAATCACTGACGTGAATTTGCAGTAATATTTTGGAACATTTATTGAGTTAGAACATTATGAAATATCTCGAAGAAAACGGTATATTGGCACATAATCATCACGGATTCAGAAAATGTGTTCTTGTGAAAGACAACTGGCCATTTGTTCACATGATTCTGACAAATAACTTCTAATGGAATCGCGTGCCTATGGAGTCTTGTTTCAGTTGTACGGCTGGATTCGTGATTTACTGTTATAAAGGACACAGTTCGTTGTAAATGACGGAGAAATAGGAGTGATATTTAGCGTTCCCCAAGACAGTGTTATCGGCTCCCTACTGTCTCTAATCTGTATATACTATTTCGGAGACAATGTGACCATCCTTCTTATATTGTTTGGACGTGATGCTGTCGTTTCACATCTAGTACAGCTATCAGAAAATCAATACAAATAACAGATTGCGTTAGACAGGATACGTCTGTGATGGGAAAAGTGACCATTGACCCTGAACAATAAAATGTGTGAGATTTTAAAAATAATCCGTTAAATTTCGGTTGCACAATACGTAAGTGCGAATAAATGCGTAGGGATTAAAATTAGTAAAGGACAGCTTATATTGAAACCATCAAATAGAAAAAGTTGTGGGGAAGGGGATCCAAAGACTGCCTTTAATGTCAGAAGACTCACAAGACGTGACAAATGTAGTAAAGAGACTGTCTGCAATACACTTTTCCTTTGCTGCTCGGTATGGGATCCTTATCATATAGGATTGACGGACGACATTTAAAAATTTCAAAGAATGGCATCTCGTTTTGTGTTATCGGGTAATAAAGGAGAGTTTCACGAGTATGATTAAAATGTAACCTTTCTCGTAGCGACGAGATCTTTTCACAAAATGTCAGTCATCCACTTTCCCCTTCGAATGCGAAAATATTTTGTTGAATACCACCTACACAGGGAAATATCACCATCGTCATAAAATAAGAGAAATAAGAGCTCGCTTGGAAAGATTTTGGTGTTCATTTTTCAACATGTGGTATTCGATAGTGGAACGGTAGAGAAATAGACTGAAAGGGGTTTGTTAACCCTTTGCCACTGCATTAATTGTGAAATGCAGAGTAATGATGTAGATTGGTTTACTTATTTTCGACGTTACTTTTATTTATGTGTAAGCCAGTGTTTACACAATGTTCTAAGGATCATCATTTTCTAATGAGGTGAACTTTCCGTGTAGAACTCAGTCGTCATCCAACGCAACCAAGAAATATTATCTGCAGGTCAGTGTTATATATCCTCAAAAGCAGTGGTCAAATGCCATACTTGTGAGGTTTACTGGACGCTACTTTCACTTTCTTTGAAGTCTTCCCACAGCGAGAAACGTATTGGGCTCTGATAAGAAGTGTTCAGACTACTCAGACATTGTACCGATATTCCTTAAGCCCATATTTTATTTGTTAAATGAAGGTAAGAAGTGTGTCGACTGCTCTCCCGAAACCAAGAAACTTACCGGTGTATTTCTTGCACCATTATTACAGCGTTACGACATTAATAAGTGTCATAAACTAACACCGTGGTTATCGTGCCAACAGCTCTTCCTTATTTTGTTTTGCAGTCCATTCAGAAATGTTAACAAAACCAAACTTTCCATCATTCTGCGTGAGCTCTCTAAAGGATGCAGTGCGATTCTTTAGAGTACTCAAATAATTTTAAACAACAGCAGCAGTCAAACCTTTCGTAAATGCATAAATGGGGCTTTCATTTGCAGCCAAACGATGGAAAGTAGAAATCGTGCTGAACCATCGCCAAACTTAGTAAAAGAGTATTATGCCAAATATGAATTTAATAATTCACGAAAACGGTAAAGGAGAAGAGCATCCAGTTCAGAATCCTAAAATAAATGGGACGTCTCGCCTTAACTAATCTGCTGCGATAGAGACAACAATAATGATATAGTTATCCCTCTTACTTTCCCACAGAAGCTGATCTATTATTCAGCGGGCGTGAACACTTGTGTGCTTCTCTGACTTAATGGTTCAAATGGCTCTGAGCAGCATCAGTCCCCTAGAAGTTAGAACTACTTAAACCTAACCAACCTAAGGACATCACACACATCCATGCCCGAGGCAGGATACGAACCTGCGACCGTAGCGGTTGCGCGGTTCCAGACTGTAGCGCCTAGAACCGCTTGGCCACCCCGGCCGGCTTAATGTAGTGTGCCACTGAAATAGGGGTTTCTTGCATAAAATCTAACATTACAGGGGAAATTCCATCTACTGTTAAGGCAGCCAATCTTAAACAGCTTTTTTCCTTTTTGACTGGTATCAAATTATTGTGGAGGGGTTAAGCGATATCAACAGGGCCAGTTTCTGCACATTTAAACTTCCTCGATGTGTTATCTGCATTTGCTTCACCAATATTACAATACGTCGTACCACATCTCTTAAACATAAAAGTGAGTATATACAGTCTGTCCCAGGAGGAACGGTCAATATTCAGGAATATGACGAGAACGATCATTCGAAACAGAAAAGCTTGTAAACATGGGCTCTAAAATTCATAACTTAAGAGCTTTGAGCACTTCTTTATTTTGGGTACTGTGACACGAATCTCTTCTATCGCAGGCTTTCCATATTTTTGAAGGAGGTAGTATCGCTCAAAACAACAAAAAATTGTCCAGTATACTTGGACTGCAAAATAAATACCTTAGGACTTGTGAGCACTTGTTCAGTAGAAGAGACATGTTTCACTGTAGGGAAGATGAACAAGAACTCATTATCTCGGACTGTGTTTCTTGTTTCGGTCAATACTACCTCCTCTCAAAATATGGAAAGCTAAGAACTTGCACTAGAAAAGATGGTGTTTCACAGTATCAAACATGAAGACTGCTCATAGCGCTTAAGGTATACATTTTAGAGCTCATGTTTACTGGACGTTTTTACTTGGAATGATCGTTCCTGTCATATTCGTGGCAGTTGAACGTCCCGGGAGGGATGGTCAATACTCACGGATATGACATCCCTCCTGGGATGGTCGACACAACATAAAGTTGTGGTTTACAGACAGTTAATGAGGTAGACGGCACCTATCGTCTACCATAACGATGTAATTCCTTTGCTTCAGAAGACGACATGGCGGCAGGCACGCGACATTCCAAGCAGCAGAGGAGCAGCTGCGCCTCGTCACGGGGTGCGCCTACGAGCTGGCAACCCGCACTGCGACGCACAGCTTTCCCGTTACGATCTCTTGCGTCCCAGATAAGACGTCGCTCCTCTTCACCATGTGCCCCCGAACTATTCCACTGTATTGTACGCTGGCAGCAAGTTTTGGGAATACTCATTTACTGCTTTGCACGTAAGGCTCTCTCGATTTTCGTTCCGCTTATACCAGTGGCAAGCTGTAGCTGAAGCCGGAAGAACAGAAATGATCAACGTCATAAGGGTGCACGAGGCAAAGGAAGCAGCTACAATATACACACATAATGTCTATCACAGGAAAAGTGGCCTGTAACTGAAATCATAATGATCTTATATTTAGCAAAAGACTCCACTTTAATCCCTCATTTTGGTCTCCGGAAGGGCATTGACTAGAAGTGGGAAAGGGAGGGTGGGAGGTTTGAATAACCAAGGAGTCGGAGTGTAGAATGTCAGGCTGGAGCTAGATGTAACAGGTCTTAGTGCAGTGAAATAGTAATACAATAAACATACGTGGTCATATCAATGTTGGGTAATATCTGCAGCATCAGAAATGGTGTAATGGGGTAGAGCGAAGAGTGTGTTGCTATAAACAGTTGAGGCTAACAGCACCAAACATAGGCTTCAACTTGAGAACAATATGTCTGGCGCACAGCACTGTACTAAAGTTAATCACGGATTTCGGGAAAACTGTAAATGAAGAGAATCGAAACCTTAAGAGGATGTTGACATCTAATGGTCTGATTAGACAAGAAATGATGAGGCGCCCGTAGAATCAGCGAGGAAATGAATGTCTCCAGAAGGTGTGAAGTAGGGACAACTCTATAGTACCGGAAAACTATAAAACTCTTTGGCTCGTGTGAAACTGAAGCTTAATATTTAACCTCTAGAACTGAATTATTAAACTGAAATGTCCAATTACATGCCCTCTGTCTGCCGCTGACTGCATTTTAAAACAAGGTTTTGCCTACGCGAAACTAAAATACAAGTCACATAGATTATAGGCCATTCAAGGAATAAATATTTTGCTCTGTTCCTAATTATTTTTCCACATTAACGGAAACTATTATGCATATTAAACTTCAAATCAGTAACTGCAGTTTCTCATAATTTCACAAGTAATCTCAGTCTATTAATAAGAATAGAAAATTGTTTGGCGTCGTAACAGTTCTTCTCTAAAACATTTTTCAAAACAGATTAGCCCATGGTCAATTCCTTCCTTGTGGCTTCGTCCAGTCGCTCAGTAACATTTCTCAGCACATTCTCCTGTCTTTATTATTTATTAGAAGAGTAAAGCTGAGGTACTAACGGTTGACGAATGCGAACCGTTACAAAACATACCGTATAGCGTTGAATGAGTAATTTCCAAGGTAACAGAGTAAGTCGTAGAGGGCGACAGTTATAGAGAACGACAGGGATTGGAACACAATAATAACTGATGAGTGTTTTGGCATACGTAGTAAATCATGGTGGACCCTATCAAACCAGTTCGAAGTAGAACACAGCCAATGACACACGCACACACACACACACACACACACACACACACACACACACAAGACGAGCCTCATGTGCGATTGGTATTTCGATATGTTAACGCCTAACAGCTGCAGTTGATCTGCATTATATTGTACTATCATCCTCAGAATCTTTAAGGTGGCACTCCACAGGACTCTTTACAACGCTTTAAATTTACTACAGAGCGAGTAGGAAGATGAAGGGAGGGAAATAGATTTCTTAAGTGAATTGAAAAATAAAGATTGTACGCAAAATATGAATCAAATACAAATTATAGGGTAAACTCACGTACTTTCATCATGTCAAGGATTGTACGAGGTACATTCAAGTTCTAAGGCCTCCGATTTTTTTTCTCCGGACTGGAAAGAGATAGAAACATGCGCATTGTTTTAAAATGAGGCCGCGTTCATTGTCAATACGTATCAGAGATGGCAGCACCGTACGACAGATGGAATTTTACCGCCAGCGGCGAGAATGAGAACTGTTTTAAATACTTAAAATGGCGACATTTTCCTTACTTGAACAGCGTGCAATCATTCGTTTTCTGAATTTGCGTGGTGTGAAACCAATTGAAATTCATCGACAGTTGAAGTAGACAGGTGGTGATAGAGTTATGGATGTGTCGAAAGTGCGTTCGTGGGTGCGACAGTTTAATGAAGGCAGAACATCGTGTGACAACAAACCGAAACAACCTCGGGCTCGCACAAGCCGGTCTGACGACATGATCGAGAAAGTGGAGAGAATTGTTTTGGGGGATCGCCGAATGACTGTTGAACATATCGCCTCCAGAGTTGGCATTTCTGTGGGTTCTGTGCACACAATCCTGCATGACGACCTGAAAATGCGAAAAGTGTCATCCAGGTGGGTGCCACGAATGCTGACGGACGACCACCTGGCTGCCCGTGTGGCATGTTGCCAAGCAATATTGACGCGCAACGACAGCATGAATGGGACTTTCTTTTCGTCGGTTGTGACAATGGATGAGACGTGGATGTCATTTTTCAATCCAGAAACAAAGCGCCAGTCAGCTCAATGGAAGCACAGAGATTCACCACCACCAAAAAAATTTCGGGTAACCGCCAGTGCTGAAAAAATGATGGTGTCCATGTTCTGGGACAGCGAGGGCGTAATCCTTACCCATTGCGTTCCAAAGGGCACTACGGTAACAGGTGCATCCTACGAAAATGTTTTGAAGAACAAATTCCTTCCTGCACTGCAACAAAAACGTCCGGGAAGGGCTGCGCGTGTGCTGTTTCACCAAGACAACGCACTCGCACATCGAGCTAACGTTACGCAACAGTTTCTTCGTGATAACAACTTTGAAGTGATTCCTCATGCTCCCTACTCACCTGACATGGCTCCTAGTGACTTTTGGCTTTTTCCAACAATGAAAGACACTTTCCGTGGCCGCACATTCACCAACCGTGCTGCTATTGCCTCAGCGATTTTACAGTGGTCAAAACAGACTCTTAAAGAAGCTTTCGCCGCTGCCATGGAATCATGGCGTCAGCGTTGTGAAAAATGTGTACGTCTGCAGGGCGATTACGTCGAGAAGTAACGCCAGTTTCATCGATTTCGGGTGAGTAATTAATTAGAAAAAAAATCGGAGGCCTTAGAACTTGAATGCACCTCGTAAATGAAAAGAAAAACAAATGTTCAATGTAGATATCATATATTGCACATCGAGGAGACCAGTAAATTACTCTATTAACGTATAATAAAGAACACTTGAATTGAAAAACTGTTGAGATTATAGAATGTAATAAACTAAGTGAACAAGCTACGTAATTTCGTTATGGCATATCTAATTCTTTGACACAATATACTTAATTTCGTAATAAAGTACTTAATTCCAATATAAATTTCTTTTGTATTGTTCACTTATTACAGTTTCCATTCATTTTCTGCATAGGTGTCACTAACGTTTACACAAGTATTACGCATAAATACCGTGGCATCAGGTGAATCGATGGACTGAAAAATTGCATGCAACAATAGCAGACGAAAACACCGAATTCAATCACTTTCATTCTTCTTCCGTACGTAGCTCTCTTTGCAGGTGGCAGAAATGTCATTTCCGTTTTCCCGTACACATCGATTTCAGTGTCTTACAGTGGTTAGTGGTGGCCGTGCCGCCTTCTATCGATTTCGTCCCTCGTTGACGACCTTTGTCTGCATAACTTTGGAGATACGCCAGTGTCTCCGTCGGTGAAAACAAAAGCCGCTAAGCAGGAAGGTTTTGGGCAATAGTACGTGGTGTGCAGAGTGACCTTCTGGGGACAAGAGGACGTCGGAGTTCTGGATGGTACACGACAGAACGAATCAGATTCCGTGAAGGTGCTGAGCCTGGTTTTGACTGTCGGTTATCACCTGCCCTGTGAAGTGGTTTCCCTGAGTGGGCATGATATTTTAGAAAACACACGAGCGACTTAGAGGTTATCTGGCCGGTTCGACGCTAGTGAAGGCGATACGGTCTCTCACAGGTTTAAAGAGTGGAAGGGTGACAGCCATCCTGTCCAAGTTAAGTGCAAGCACCACTCATAATTAGTAGCAGATGTTTAAAAGCGATTTGCTTAAAAACTGATCAGTGAATTTTGGTTAACTGTGGGTGCCTGTTCAATGACTGTTAATTGTTCCTAACACTGTATTTTGCTGGCTACTGAATGACAGTGCGTTCATAAATAATGGCAGCTGTTTAAAAGCCGTTTGGTCAAAATGTGATCAGTGAATTTTGGCTAACTGTAGCTGCTTATTTAGCGACTGTTAATTGTTTTCAAAATTCTGTATTTTTCGTCCTATTGAATGACTGTGGGTTCATCATTAACAGCAGCTGTTTAAAAGTCATTTGCTTAAAATAAGATCAGTGAATTTTGGCTAATTGTAGTTGCTCATCCAGTGACTATTAACTGGTCTTCTAAATTCTATATTCTGCTGACTGTTGAATGGTAGTGGGTTCATAATTAATAAAAGCGACTAAAAATCATTTTCTTAAAATCTGATCAGGGAATTTTTGTTAACTGTACTAAGTATTCAGCGACTGTTAACTGTTTTTAAAATTATTAACCTTTGGTGTCTAGTAAGTGACAGTGGGTTCATAATTAATAGTAGTTGTTTATAAGTCATTTGCTCAAAATCTGATCAGGGAATTTGGTTAACTGTAGCTAACTGTTCAATGACTGTTAATTGTTTTTAAAATTCTGTACATTTGCTGTCTGCTGACTGACAGTGGGTTCATAATTAATGGAAGCTTTTAAAGGTAATTTAATTAAAAAACTGCTCAGTGTGTTTTGCTAACTATAGTGAACTGTTTTTAAAATTCTGTTCTTTTGGTGTATGTTTAATAGCTGGTCGCTCATAATTAGTAGCAGCTGTTTAAAAGTCATATTTCTAAAATCTACTCAGTCAGTTTTACTGTTGACTGTTTTTAAAACTCTTTGGATTCAAAAAGGCAAGTTGTGTATTAAAGACCATGAGCACCGAAGTAGTTATGTGGGGACCCCAGTCTTTCCCTTATGTGATCCAGTTCCGAAGCTTCTCATCCACATTCCTAGTTATCAATTGGTAACCCAGAGTGTGGTTATTTGCCTTTTTCTGGAAAGAGCCAGAGGTGATTGGAAGGGAAGTGGCCATCATTTCGCTTTTGCAACAGCGTTCTCAATTACTACCTACTTGTATTAACTGTAGACTGTATTTGATTAATTAAATACTGTTTTCCAGATAGCAACATCAGAATGGAAGCCAGACCGTGACCAGGAAAAGTGTACCTCGAGAAAGACGAGCTTTTGTACAAGGTACAAATTAGGCAGCAATCGAGTGAGGGCGCAGTGACTGAATTGGCTGCTCGTGTGGGCGGCGCCGTCGGGAAAGCCTTGGACCTCAGCCTCGGCTCTACTGCTGCAATACGTAGGTGCTGAGCTCAGCGACGGTTCGGTGGCGTCGGGAGGACTGCGGGAAAATGTGAACTTCTTGTGGGACAGACAGCCTATGAAGAAACAAGTGTATAGGATTCAGCGCGGGCCACACACTGGGAGAATTTTGTTGGCAATTTAAGACAGGTACTCCTGAAGCCCGAAGAAAGTGCTGTCGTTGGTTACTTAATTAGTCAGTTTAGGGAGCTACAGGTAGATCTGATTCTTCTCGCGTTAGATGACGTAACTAGCGCCAGGAGAGCGGGCAGGAAACTGCAGGCTTTGTTATCGGCAAGGTTAAACCTAAGGTCCGTTTCAAGTGTTGTCACAGTAGACATTTTGTGCGGCCATGTCAGGTGAGGCGGGACCGTAACCCAACTTATGACGCCATGGGCACAGGAGGGAAGTGGTCCCCATCTTCTTGTTAAGAATTGCTCCCACATTAGAGCAGTGCAAAATGTGACGCTTCCTTATGCATCTGCCCACCAGAATAATGGGCCTATAGGCACTCTTTTGGATGTCGGGAGTTCTGTTTCACTACTTGTGTGTAATTGTTACCTCTAATTGAGAATTTATGTGGAATTTCTCATCTGTGCTTCCATTCCAGAGATGTCGTGTGGTTAATGGGGAAGAGTTACCACTGGTAAGGGAGTTTCGGGGCAGGTTAGGCATTCTGGATTGAACAGGGCCTGTCAACTTTCTCGTTGCCAAGAAAGTGTCAAATAACTTGATACTGGGCTGTGATATCATTGAGCATACTGGTACGGTTCTTGATTATCAAACTGACGCCTTTTATTTCAAATTTTGCCCTAAGGAAAGTGTTACAACTTCCCGAACTCAGAGGTTGTAATATGTCAGAACGACCGAGAGGTGTGGTTTGAGAGAGGGGGATGACTCACGCCGAAGCGTCCAGAGAAATACGGGCAAGTGTGTCATTGACTTTATTACATCGAAGATTACAGCGGGCCTGCTGCTGAGCTCGGCTATGGCGCCGCGCACCGTGCGGGCTTAGCGCCAATGCGAATGCCGGAATCCGGTTGGCCAGCCTTGTGGAAGTAGCGGTCCTTACTCGCGCCACGGCTAAGTGGCCGCTGGGTGCGGTTCTAACATTCTGCGTGGTGTCTATTTGTTCTATATCGTGTCTCCCTACCACTTTCGTGCAACGACGCTCTGAGCGTGTTTTTTAGGGAACTGACTACTTTGAACCTGGGACCTGTTGCTGGTAAGGAGACGCCAGACCACACATGACATGTAGAATTCAGAAGAGTTCAGTGAGACTAGCGATGATATAAACAAATACTTAACGATTTCAGCGTCAGCTCCACTACACTCCCTGTAGAAGAATCTTAATACTAACTTAATTTAGTGAAAGGGGTTCAAGGCTTTCCTATTTTTAGTTAGCTGGTAAAATAACATCGAATAAGCAGTTAAGTTTACCATTGGAAATTTTATTCTGCTCAGAAAACATTGTTTATAAATTGCACTATTGATAAAAGGAAATGTTTTAATACAGGATGGTAAAAACCGACTGCGTTCAACAAAAATGTGAACGAATATTCCCTGAATGGGTTTCCAAGTTCTACAATGGATCGAAGGATGACCTATGCCATATTACATCTATAATCTAGGTTTAAATTAAGTTTCACAAAAGAGAAAACTATCAAAATGGTCTACAGTGACCCTCAATTATCTTTAATTACTTATCTAACTTGTCGTAAATTACAGTGGCTGATGTGGCTTCTCAATAACTATATAACAGAAAAATCATCGCGTTTCAGATTCTTACCTCAAGTGGCAAATGTGAACACCATGAGCTTTAATTGACGATCGACACTAGTATTACGCAAAAAGGGGTGTAACAGATGAGACTTCAGCAGTTCTGAGTGAAGCTTTATGCGCTGTTATGCGACATCGCGTGCGTTCATTACCTTGTCAGTGTTTGTCAGGGGGCGGCGGGCAGCACAGCTCCGCTCACCTCGCCGTCTCGGAAGTAACTCTCATCCTAACTTCTCCTCACTACAATTTACCGAAGTTGGTTAAAAAAAAATCTATCTGGCTGTGTTTTCATCTGACCAATCAGGGTCTCAATGTTAACCTTAAGCTCCACCTACAAAAATTCTGTCTATCCAATCAGAAACGTTATACTTTTCGTGGTGGGGCAATGTTTTTAAAGTTTGCAACGTAACAGAGACGTGAAAAAGTCTCACGCTAAAACTTGCAGCTTGTGTGGTCCTTTTGGTGTTATTGTAAGATCTATACTGTTCTTCTGGAGGGCTCTATCTTTTAACATGGGCTGGGGGTGGTCCTAACGTAACAGAGAAATGAAAAAGTCTCACATTAAAACTTGCTGCTGGGGTGGTCCTAGCGGTTAGCTGGCGACGTGGGTGTCCGTCCCTTATCGTAAGGCCTTCTAACTTAACACCGTTCTGCTCTCGGCTTCTGTTCTCGTTTCTCCCCTCGGAACTGGGTCTGTCTCACGGTGGGAAGGTATGACATGCATTTAGGCATTCTTGTGTTAGTCTGTGGTATTCCATTTGCTCACTCGTTACTCGTTTTACTACGGTTAATTTAATGTCACGATTTATTCGGAGCTATGTGACATACTAATAGATTTGCTTATCACGTCAGGGTTTTCATGGAAGGTGTTGGATTTGCCTGACACCTTACGTATCACTACCCTTTGAACTTAATTTCTGTACTGAAGTTAGGCAATGATTGAATCATTGTCTAAGCCAGTCAAAAATTATTCTGTTATCTAAATTTTGTTGCCTACTGTTCAGCCACATTATTCTGGTTCTATGTTAGTTTGTATTACTAATTTATATTTTTATATTCTTCCACATTATAATTAAAAATGACAAGAGAAGAATATTTTTATGCTATTGTTAATTTTTGATTATTTTCTTTCTTTATTTAAGTGTGAAGTTTGTTTTTTAAGAAGTTTGTTATCGAAAGTGAGGAGTCTTTCACATCGATTTTCTTAGAAATATTGTTTTTATAAATGTAGTAATTAAGTAAAATCTATTCCTAACACATTTTCTAAATATCATGTACAAGTAAAATGTTTTTGTTCTAGACACTCATTTCAACATTGTTACACTAACAAATAAGAATTATTTCCAAGAATTGCTTTGACAAAAAAATATACATACACAAGTATTGAGATATTATCCTAACAAATGATACAAATGTTAAAAAAAGGGGAAAACATCCAACAAGATAATATTTTATTCTTTGTTTTTATAAGGAGAAAATAAGTAAAATATAGTTATTCTTTTATTTTTATGAGGAGAAAATAAGTGGCATATAATTTTAGTGTTTATTATGCCTTACGTTTTTTCTTTATATACTGTCCATTTCAGAACTAATGACTTATTTTTATCGATAGTCTATATTTTACTTAAGTCCATAGTCAATGACTGTTATTTTGTAGTTTATTAGCTGTCTGGTGTGCTTAACTTATTTAGTTTTTCACATGTTTCTTTGCACAATTCCTACATCACATAATTTGATTTCACACATTCACGCAATCCTATGAATGTTTAAGCATGAGGTTGGCGAATGTTTTTGCACGAAGGTGATGGACTTGAGCAAGATGGATGTGGGCAAGTATTTGATGTACAGCTTCGTTTGTCGTTCCATGTTGGCTTTGCTAATGTGTGTTGCTGTTGTGGAGGTCCCATAATGGAATGGAGCTGTGAGTGCAGAATCTCGTGGTTTACTGGCTTTGTATGCGTAAAAGTCATCGTTATGTGTCGCTGAAAGCGGTCGTTTTTCGTTGTAATACTTCGCAGACGACTAGTTTACAATAGGATAGGGATTTGGGAAGGTATGTTGTCTATTCTTCACCCATCTTCTTTCTTGGTCTCAATCTTGCGAATCTTCAACTTCTCTTCTTCCTGCTTTTTCTCTGCTTCATACTTGCTTCTTGGTTCTTCTCTGGGCAGGATATGGAAATATTTATTGATAACTAGTCACTTTGAAGTTTTCCTCTTAGTAACACTTTGATAAATTGTTTGGGCATGTCATTTCTACTTTGTGGACGTTTTCTTCAGTTTCGTGCATCAGCGTGCTGTTTAATAGCGGTAGTGTGACTTTTACACATATTTTTATTTTGCCAGTGGTGGCTTGCCCAAGCCGTCTTCTCGTCGGGCCGTTTTTGCTCGCTACACTGAGTGGGAGCGCTCGGAGACCCTTCCGGCGTTTGGCGTCCGGTCGCATCTCTGCAGGGTTCCGTGTTCTGTCCCAGCAGATATACAGCCCACTTCAGCTACAAGGGCCTTCTGTTGGTCTCACTGTCCTTTCCTTTCTCTCGATGCTTCTGCCTCATAGGAATCGTGACTTGCTAATTACGTCCTTTTCTTTCTTGATAGTTCTCTCGTTGCAACTAGTGGGTCGTTGTATCTCATCCTTGCTGGAGTTTTTACAATGGTTCTTACAAAAAGTTTTACTTATAATCATCTAACATATGTCTAGTACCTACATTGTTTTACGTCTTCTTAAAAAGCTTTACAAATTTTGGTGTCCTTTCCATGTTACAATTCTAAGATATTTTGAGCCTTAACTTCTACAAGAAACCTCAAATTCGTATTTTATTTTTGTGTAGTGTCGTAGTGTATGGCATTTTAGTATTTCATGCTGTTAGACTATCTATGTTTTATCCCTTCACCTTAATTTATGGTACTATTGGTGTTATTTTTGTTTTTGTTTTTATTGAAACTACTTTCTTTTTCCCACCTTCATCTCTCTTCATTCTTCTTTCTCCTGACGATCTTATCTGCAACATAATCTTGAAATATTGTGCTGATTATTTACCAGTAACAAAATTAATCTTCAAACTTTTTGATATGGCTCACATGATGAAGTCCTAAGGTTTTGCCTGTTTTTGGGTTCATTAGTTCCGCAGCATTATCATGAGCAATTCGGCTAATTATGACAGGTCCTTTGTATGCAGCGGAAAACTTATCTATTTTGTGTTTCTGTTTGCTGGAGAGATGGTGTGTTTTTACAAATACTTTCTGGCCTACTGAGAATGTTCTTTTAATTGCTGTTCTATCTCCTCTTTCTTTTCTTTTAATGGCTGCCTTTCTGATGTTGGAGAGTGCTGTTACTATGACTTGTTTGTGCTGTCTACATGGTACAATAAGAAATCTAACATTTTCTCTGGTTATTTTTAGGGGTTCAATATTTTTAAGCACAGTAACTGGAGGTAGTAGTGTAGTGCTATGTGGCATTTCATTTATTACTTCTTGAAAATCTTTAAGGTATATATCCCAAGTGTTGTGTCTTTTGCCTGCATATAATCGGCATAAAGTGCCTATGTCCTTCATAGATCGTTCTCCTGGATTTACGCTGGGTTTGTACTTAGATATGTAGATGGATTTTATTTTGTGTTGTTTTAACGTGTTCTGCCATTGCACTGATTTGTATTGTGGGCCATTATCCGAAATTATTCGTTCCACTCGACCTACTTGTCTGAGAAAATCTTGTCTAAATGCTTTGCTTATAGTAAGACCTGTTGCCCGTTTTAATGGTGTCAAGGTAACATATTTAAAAGTAAGTTCCAAAACGACAAATATGAAAATATATCCATTTTTTGTGCGTGGGAGGGGATCCATCAAATCTGTTGCAGCTATTTGTTTTAATCTTTTAGGGATTATTGGAAACATAGGTTGTTTGGTTTGGAAAGTGACGTGTTTAGCCCTCATACATGCTCTAAATGCTTTACTTATAGTAAGACCTGTTGCCCGTTTTAATGGTGTCAAGGTAACATATTTAAAAGTAAGTTCCAAAACGACAAATATGAAAATATATCCATTTTTTGTGCGTGGGAGGGGCCCCATCAAATCTGTTGCAGCTATTTGTTTTAATCTTTTAGGGATTATTGGAAACATAGGTTGTTTGGTTTGGAAAGTGACGTGTTTAGCCCTCATACATTTTTTGCATTTGACTAATACTGTTCTAATTCGTCTTTCCATATTAGGAAAATGGCTTGTTTGTTTTATTTTTAAAAAGCATTTCTTTGGTTCAAAGTGGCCATTACTTAAATGTGTATACCATATGTACTTATTAATTAGTTCATCTGGGATATAAATTAACCATACATTCGTTGCAACATTTCGTCTAAAAAATAAAACATTGTTTTTTACGAGATTGTGCTGTCGAATGTCTGGAAAATCCTTACTTCTCCACTTGTGTTTGATTCTTAGATTTCGGGATCCTTGTCCTGTTCTTTGCCTATGTTTTTCAATGCTGTCGTAATGTAGTTTTCGAAAGGTACTTGTTTCATATAGTACATTGTAAACTGGTCTTCTGCTGCCTCCAAACCTATGTTATTGGATGCACCCTGTGGACATCGTGATAAAGCATCTGCTAATACATTCGCTGGTCCTGGTATGTGTGTTATAGTGAAGTCAAATTCTTGTGGTATTAACATCCATCTGGCTAACCTGCCATGAGTTAGTTTGGCGGATAACAGAAATTCTAATGCTTTGTGGTCAGTGTATACTTTTGTTTTTCTTCCGAATAGGAAGTATCGAAAACGTTGGAAGCCCCATACAACGGCCAATGCATCCAGCTCCGTGACTGAATAGTTTTTCTCGCTTTTTGTGAGTACCCGACTGGCAAATGCAATTGTTCTATATGATCTTAGCCCTGCCCGTTCGTATTCTTGGAATAAAACAACTCCGAAACCTGTTTTCGCGCTATCAGTGGCCATACAAAAATTTTGTGTTAGATCAGGATGTGCTAAAATCGGTGCTGCTGTTAGTGCGTTTTTCACTTTTAAAAATTCTTCATTGGCTTGTTGATCCCATACCCATGGCGTGTTTTTTCCAGTCAATGCACATAGGCGTGGTGTTGCGAGAGAGTCGATCGAAATAAAATTTTTATAGAATCCGGTGAGACCTAGAAATCCTCTGAGAGGTTTCTTATTATATGGAGTACAGAATTCTTTGATTGCCGGTAGTTTTTCTGGGTCGGGCATTACCCCTTTCTCGGAAATTATGTGTCGTAGAAATTTGAACTCTCGCCTTCCAAATTTGGACTTTGTTATATGTACTGTGACCCCATGCTCTTTCATGATCTGTAAAAACTGATTTAATGTGTCGTTGTGATGTTATCAAGAGGGTTCTGCTATAATCACATCATCAACATAACAAGTAATTTTTTGTAAAATTTCAGGACTGAGTATAGTATTAAATCCGCTAATAAACGCTGCTGATGATATGTTTAAGCCGAATGGCAATCGTTTAAACTGGTAACATCTACCGAATACGATAAATGCTGTAAATTTTCTACATTCTAGGGCAATTCTGTTTGCCAGAAACTACTCCGTAAATCAATTGGTGAAAATATCTTAGCACTGTGGAAGTTTTGTAACAATTCCTCTAATTTTTCTGGGCGATCTGTCTCAGTGACTACGATTGTGTTGATCTGTCTGGAATCAAGCACTATCCTGATGCTCCCATCTCGTTTTTGTACAATATGGAGCGGGCTGTTATTTGTGGAGGTAGCTGGTTCAATAATATCGTCATCTAACATTTTAGATATCTCCTGGAATACTTTATTCCTGTAGCTTAATGGGATTGTATAGGGTGGCACTCTAAATGGTTTGTGCTGTTTTACTTCAAACTTGTACTGAAAGTGCTTAATACTGCCAGTCTTAGGTAAAAATACCTCTGCTTTTTCTCGTAAAATACCCTCTAATTCTCTTTTACTGTTCCGAAATACCTTGAACTTCTTGCAATTTTTCGTCGATTTCTTTATGGACTTCTAACATGAGTTGAGGCGATTCCCCCTTTTGTGCTTACCATTCTAATTCTTCAACCTCTTTATCTCGCATCATTCTTAATTGTTTGTTTATAACTGGTATTTCTTCTAATTTTAACTGTTGCTCAAAGAGAAGTGTGACATTCCCGAATGTTACGCTACCTTTCCCCATATCTATTATCGCTCGTCTCTCATTTAAAAAAATCTGCACCTATAATCAAATCTACAGTTAGTTTAGGTATAATCACGAAGTTGGCTTCGATATTTTGACCTTGGCACGAAAGAGTTAACCTTGTTTGTCTCGTAACTTCCGCAGCATTGTTTCTAATAGGACCTCTTACTTTAATCTTACGTGTTTTCAGAACTGGCAATTCCTCATTGGCATTACACTGCATGAATAAATTTTCTGAGATCGCAGTCAGTTCACTTCAGCTTTCAATTACAATATTGACTGGGATATGCTTTACCATGGCCTTCACAATTGGTTGAATTTGAAAGGGTTGGTTCTGTTCTTCTTTTTCTTGCATCAACGAACCCTCCACTGAATCATACATGAGTCTTTTTAGGAATTTCGCTTGTGAATTCGAATTTTCTGTAGGATAAGCTTCGACTGCTACTTCTCTCTCTTTTATTTCCTCTTCTCTATTTCTTCCGTCATTTACGCTTTCTTCAACATCCTCTACTTTTTCCTCATACTCGTCTATCTTCTCCTTCTTCGTCGCTACTTCCACATAATCGCATCTAAATGCTCTAATTATCGCTTCATAACTTCCTTCATTATATACGTTGGGTTGTGTGCCCACTCGTAACTTATTTTCAACTTCTGTCGACTGCGCATTATCCTCATTGAATTCGCTTTTCCTGGTTTCCATCTCAAATAGCTCTGCAAATACTCATTACTTCGTCCTTTCCTCTTACATTCGTTGTGCATGCCTCTGGTAAATCATGTTCCTCGTCAGTATTCTCCCTATTAATTTCGTCCCAACACGATATTATTATTTTCTTGTCTTCGTTTTCATCTGGTCCCTGCGGATTTGTTTCTTCCTTCTTCTCTTCTCGTGATAAGATTTTTACTTCTCTGTTCAAGGTGCTGCAATTGTCCTGTGTCGGTGCGTCATTCTCTTTGGCATGGGCGCTTAGCTGTCAATTCGAACGTTTATCGGGGTTTGGTGGTCTTACCTCCACCTCTTCTATCTGTATTCTCTTTTCTTGTTCAGCTTGTTGATATTGGTTTCTTTGTTGATAATTTGTCGGTCTATTGGTTCTCCAGTACCAGTTCCGGTTGTCATTCCCTCTGTAGTAGTTGTTGCCGTTCCTGGGTGAATTATAGTTATTGCCATATTCTCTTCTAAATCCATAACCGGTTCTTTGTTGAAATCTATTGTCGTTCCTTGGTGCGAAGTTATCACATGGTTCGTAATTATTGTTTCTTCGTACTGTGTCTTGTGGATTCCACTGCTTTTTGCTTTCGTTTTCACGTGCGCTTCGTCTTTTTCTTGCGTCATCCTCCGAAAATATGAACTCTAGTTCCCTCAGAATACCTTTAAAGGCTTCGACGTCATTGCCTCCGCGACCTACTAATGATTGCTGGTATTTCAATAGTAGCTTCATCGCGCATAATTTAATCAACTCTCCGTCACTGTATGGTACATCTAAGCATTGATTTTTCTTTGCCATTAATTCGAAAAATTTCACGGGACTCTTCTCTCCTGAATTTTCAAAATATGGGTTCTGTAATAATTCGTACTTCACTCTGTTCTGTGCTTCGCTGGACCAATATCGTGAGAGAAACTTCTCTCTGAAATCTTCGTACGATCGGCATGTCGCTGCAACATTCTGCATGGTTTCTGCGACTGTTCCTGACATGTGTGCACATATAAAGTCTAATTTGTGTGCTAGCGTCCAGTGTTCTGGTAATCCTACTCGGAATTGATCAATAAAAGTTCGTGGAAGTAATGAGTTTCCTTCTCGAAAGTGTTGAAATTTTCTGACTGTGAGGAAATGATCGTTCTCGTACTTCGTCATAGTTCCATATGAAATTCGCGATTCTTCGCCACTTTTGTTTCTGATCATTTCTCCCGTCGTTCTTTCCGGTTGTGGTTGATCCACTGGATATTGTCCACTGTAACTTTCGCCTACCCTTGCGTAGTATCGTTGGAGTGGTACGCAATAATTTTCTTCCATCGGTTGTGAACGTGTAGCTGAATGCATTGCACTGTACTCTTCGCGACCTGGCTTTCCATTGTCACGTATGTTACTTTCCGCCTGTGATTGGAATAGCAAATGCGTAATATCTTCGTTAATTGCTTGCTTTTCCGGTGCTGTTACAGATACGGATGTGGTTGCAGACTCTGTGCTTGTTCGATCCTGTTCACTACGCTCTCCAATGGTTTGCAACAACTCTGTTCGCAATTTCTGAAATTGTCGCTTCGTTTGCGCTTCTGTTTTGACTATGTGGTTATCATATCTTTTCAGCGCTGCTTTTGTGATACGTTTGTGTAACACACTGTTTTCAACAACTTCACGAGCTGTACCTGCTGCTTGTCTAGTAATTACGTTTATCTGTTTCTCTAGTTTCTTGACTTCTCCCTGGGTGTTGTTACGTAATGTTTTGATCTCGTCCTGAATGTCGTTACGCAATGTTTGTACGTCCACTTGCACCTTGTCAATGTCTGTTCTCAATTGATTGTAACCTGTTATTAAGTTTCCTATCACTTCTCGAGATTCTTTTGCCTCGTCTTCAATATGACTTAGGTGTAACTGAATTTTTTTGTTTTGTTCTTTAATCGCACGCATTTGTCTCGTGGTTTCTGGATTCTGAATTTGAATTTGGTTCGCTATGTCTTTATTTTGTCTTGTCATGGTTTCCGTAATTTGTTGTAATAATTCTGCCAGATTGGTGGGTCCTATTGCGTTTTCTTCCGACGTCCTACGCTCTGTGTTTTCGCCCAAGTGTTGGTTCGCAACCGATTGCATTGAACTGTGCTGTGACTCGTTTCTGCTCGCATTCCTTGTACTCTGTGGTGAGGGAACTCTGATTACTTGTACTATGGGTTCTACGTATTCAAGACGCAAGTTAGAATTCTCATCGACTGTCTCTCCACTTTCCTGCTCCTCTGTCGTATGCTGACCTAGGTTTTCTGTGCCTTGGCGTACATTATCCCCGTTATGGTGCGTTATCTGTCCTATTTCTCGCGATACTGCATCGTCTGTCGTACTGTCCTCTATTCTCTGTCCATTTTCATGCTGGGTCTCTACCTCAATTCGGTCAAGGTCTCGATCTGCCATTGCTAATCTTTCCGAATCCCTTATTTTCTGTTTTAAAAGCAATTCACGCGCCCTACTTCGAGTCAACATGCGCTCATACAATCTGACGTGTTTCATAAACGTTTTGTTCACACGACTTGACAAACCATTCACTTACTTGTTGGGTCAGAACCAACTTGTCAACGATGTATCCGCCACCTGTAAGCTTGCATTGGAGAGAAAATTTAATTCTAACAATATTAAAATTCATAACTGAATTATGCTATTGCCTCTGCCAGAATTCTCACTTTTATTGAATACTTTCTTACTATCTATCGCTGCAGCTACAATTTTCGACTATTTATAATGTTCAAAAAAAATTTTTATTACGAAAATTTTTCAACAGGATATTTTTCCGACCTAGTTAGGCATGTGGTCGACCTTCAATCATGGTATTTTACCATCCTGGCAGGGTCGCCATTTTCTAAGATTCTGCGTGGTGTCTGTCTGTTCTATAGCGTGTCTCCGTACCACTTTCGCGCAATGACGCTCTGAGCGTGTTTTTTAGGGAATTGACTACTTTGAACCTGGGACCTGTTGCTGGTAAGGAGACGCCAGACCACACATGACATGTAGAATTCAGAAGAGTTCAGTGAGACTAGCGATGATATAACGAAATACTTAATAATTTCAGCGTCAGCTCCACTACACTCCCTGTAAAAGAATCTTAATACTAAATAAATTTAGTGGAAGGGGTTCAAGGCTTTGCTATTTTTAGTTAGCTGGCAAAGTAACGTCGAAAAAGCAGTTAAGTTTACCATTGGAAATTTTATTCTACTCAGAAAACATTGTTTATAAATTGCACTATTGATAAAAGGAAATGTTTTAATACAGGATGGTAAAAACCGACTGCGTTCAACAAAAATGTGAACGAATATTCCCTGAATGGGTTTCCAAGTTCTACAATGGATCGAAGGATGACCTATGCCATATCACATCTATAATCTAGGTTTAAATTAAGTTTCACAAAAGAGAAAACTATCAAAATGGTCTACAGTGACCCTCAATTATCTGTAATTACTTATCTAACTTGTCGTAAATTACAGTGGCTGATGTGGCTTCTCAATAACTATATAACAGAAAAATCATCGCGTTTCAGATTCTTACTTCAAGTGGCAAATGTGAACACCATGAGCTTTAATTGACGATCGACACTAGTATTACGCAAAAAGGGGTGTAACAGATGAGACTTCAGCAGTTCTGAGTGAAGTTTTATGCGCTGTTATGCGGCATCGCGTGCGTTCATTACCTTGTCGGTGTTTGTCAGGGGGCGACGGGCAGCACAGCTCCGCTCACCTAGTCGTCTCGGAAGTAACTCTCGTCCTAACTTCTCCTCACTACAATTTACCGAAGTAGGTTAAAAAAAAACTATCTGACTGTGTTTTCATCTGACCAATCGGAGTATCAATGTTAACCTTAAGCTCCACCTACAAAAATTCTGTCTATCCAATCAGAAACGTTATACTTTTCGTGGTGGGGCAATGTTTTTAAAGTTTGCAACGTAACAGAGACGCGAAAAAGTCTCATGCTAAAACTTGCAGCTTGTGTGGTCCTTTTGGTGTTATCGTAAGATCTATACTGTTCTTCTGGAGGGCTCTATCTTTTAACATGGGCTGGGGGTGGTCCTAACATAAAAGAGACATGAAAAAGTCTCACGCTAAAACTTGCAGCTGGGGTGGTCCTAGCGGTTAGCTGGCGACGTGGGTGTCCATCCCTTATCGTAGGGCCTTCTAACTTAACACCGTTCTGCACTCGGCTTCTGTTCTCGTTTCTCCCCTCGGAACTGCGTCTGTCTCACGGTGGGAAGGTATGACATGCATTTAGGCATTCTTGTGTTAGTCTGTGGTATTCCATTTGCTCACTCGTTACTCGTTTTACTACGGTTAATTTAATGTCATGATTTATTGGGAGCTATGTGACATACTAATGGATTTGCTTATCATGTCAGGGTTTTCATGGAAGGTGTTGGATTTGCCTGACACCTTACATAACACCACCCTTCGAACTTAATTTTTGTACTGAAGTTAGGCAATGATTGAATCATTGTCTAAGCCAGTCAAAAATTATTCCGTTATCTAAATTTTGTTGCCTACTGTTCAGCCATGTTATTCTGGTTCTATGCTAGTTTGTATTACTAATTTATATTTTTATATTCTTCCATATTATAATTAAAAATGAGAAGAGAAGAATATTTTTATGCTATTGTTAATTTTTGATTATTTTCTTTCTTTATTTAAGTGTGAAGTTTGTTTTTTAAGAAGTTTGTTATCGAAAGCAAGGAGTCTTTCACATCGATTTTCTTAGATATATTGTTTTTATAAATGTAGTAATTAAGTAAAATCTATTCCTAACACATTTTCTAAATATCATGTACAAGTAAAATGTTTTTGTTCTAGACACTCATTTCAACATTGTTACACTAACAAATAAGAATTGTTTCCTAGAATTGCTTTGACAAAGAAATATACATACCCATGTATTGAGATATTATCCTGAAAAGTGGAACAAATGTTAAAACAAAGGGAAAACATCCAACAAGATAATTTTTTATTCTTTGTTTTTATAAGGAGAAAATAAGTAAAGTATAGGTATTCTTTTATTTTTATGAGGAGAAAATAAGTGGCATATAGTTTTAGTGTTTATTATGCCTTACGTTTTTTCTTTATATACTGTCCAGTTCAGAACTAATGACTTATTTTTATCGATAGTCTATATTTTACTTAAGTCCATAGTCAATGACTGCTATTTTGTAGTTTATTAGCTGTCTGGTGTGCTTAACTTATTTAGTTTTTCACATGTTTCTTTTGCACAATTCCTACATCACATAATTTGATTTCACACATTCGCGCAATCCTATGAATGTTTAAGCATGAGATTGGCAAATGTTTTTGCACGAAGGTGATGGACTTGAGCAAGATGGATGTGGGCAAGTATTTGATGTACAGCTTCGTTCGTCATTCCTTGTTGGCTTTGCTAGTGTGTGTTGCTGTTGTGGAGGTCCCATAATGGAATGGAGCTGTGAGTGCAGAATCTCGTGGTTTACTGGCTTTGTATGCGCAAAAGTCATCGTTATGTGTCGCTGAAAGCGGTCGTTTTTCGTTGTAATACTTCGCAGACGACTAGTTTACAATAGGATACGGATTTGGGGAGGTATGTCGCCTATTCTTCACCCATCTTCTTTCTTGGTCTCAATCTTGCAAATCTTCAACTTCTCTTCTTCCTGCTTTTTCTCTGCTTCATACTTGCTTCTTGGTTCCTCTCTGAGCAGGATATGGAAATATTTATTGATAACTAGTTGCTTTGAAGTTTTCCTCTTAGTAACACTTTGATAAATTGTTTGGGCATGTCATTTCTACTTTGTGGACGTTTTCTTCAGTTTCGTGCATCAGCGTGCTGTTTAATAGCGGTAGTGTGACTTTAACACATATTTTTTTTTTTTGCCAGTGGTGGCTTGCCCAAGCCGTCTTCTTGTCGGGCCGTTTTTTGCTCGTTACACTGAGTGGGAGCGCTCAGAGACCCTTCCGGCATTTGGCGTCCGGCCGCGTCTCTGCAGGGTTCCGTGTTCTGTCCCAGCAGATATACAGCCCACTTCAGCTACAAGGGCCTTCTGTTGGTCTCACTGTCCTTTCCTTTCTCTCGATGCTTCTGCCTCATAGGAATCGTGACTTGCTAATTACGTCCTTTTCTTTCTTGATAGTTCTCTCGTTGCAACTAGTGGGTCGTTGTATCTCATCCTTGCTGGAGTTTTTACAATGGTTCTTACAAAAAGTTTTACTTATAATCATCTAACATATGTCTAGTACCTACATTGTTTTACGTCTTCTTAAAAAGCTTTACAAATTTTGGTGTCCTTTCCATGTTACAATTCTAAGATATTTTGAGCCTTAACTTCTACAAGAAACCTCAAATTCATATTTTATTTTTGTGTAGTGTCGTAGTGTATAGCATTTTAGTATTTCATGCTGTTAGACTATCTATGTTTTATCCCTTCACCTTAATTTATGGTACTATTGGTGTTATTTTTGTTTTTGTTTTTATTGAAACTACTTTCTTTTTCCCACCTTCATCTCTCTTCATTCTTCTTTCTCCTGACGATCTTATCTGCAACATAATCTTGAAATATTGTGCTGATTATTTACCAGTAACAAAATTAATCTTCAAACTTTTTGATATGGCTCACATGATGAAGTCCTAAGGTTTTGCCTGTTTTTGGGTTCATTAGTTCCGCAGCATTATCATGAGCAATTCGGCTAATTATGACAGGTCCTTTGTATGCAGCGGAAAACTTATCTATTTTGTGTTTCTGTTTGCTGGAGAGATGGTGTGTTTTTACAAATACTTTCTGGCCTACTGAGAATGTTCTTTTAATTGCTGTTCTATCTCCTCTTTCTTTTCTTTTAATGGCTGCCTTTCTGATGTTGGAGAGTGCTGTTACTATGACTTGTTTGTGCTGTCTACATGGTACAATAAGAAATCTAACATTTTCTCTGGTTATTTTTAGGGGTTCAATATTTTTAAGCACAGTAACTGGAGGTAGTAGTGTAGTGCTATGTGGCATTTCATTTATTACTTCTTGAAAATCTTTAAGGTATATATCCCAAGTGTTGTGTCTTTTGCCTGCATATAATCGGCATAAAGTGCCTATGTCCTTCATAGATCGTTCTCCTGGATTTACGCTGGGTTTGTACTTAGATATGTAGATGGATTTTATTTTGTGTTGTTTTAACGTGTTCTGCCATTGCACTGATTTGTATTGTGGGCCATTATCCGAAATTATTCGTTCCACTCGACCTACTTGTCTGAGAAAATCTTGTCTAAATGCTTTGCTTATAGTAAGACCTGTTGCCCGTTTTAATGGTGTCAAGGTAACATATTTAAAAGTAAGTTCCAAAACGACAAATATGAAAATATATCCATTTTTTGTGCGTGGGAGGGGATCCATCAAATCTGTTGCAGCTATTTGTTTTAATCTTTTAGGGATTATTGGAAACATAGGTTGTTTGGTTTGGAAAGTGACGTGTTTAGCCCTCATACATGCTCTAAATGCTTTACTTATAGTAAGACCTGTTGCCCGTTTTAATGGTGTCAAGGTAACATATTTAAAAGTAAGTTCCAAAACGACAAATATGAAAATATATCCATTTTTTGTGCGTGGGAGGGGCCCCATCAAATCTGTTGCAGCTATTTGTTTTAATCTTTTAGGGATTATTGGAAACATAGGTTGTTTGGTTTGGAAAGTGACGTGTTTAGCCCTCATACATTTTTTGCATTTGACTAATACTGTTCTAATTCGTCTTTCCATATTAGGAAAATGGCTTGTTTGTTTTATTTTTAAAAAGCATTTCTTTGGTTCAAAGTGGCCATTACTTAAATGTGTATACCATATGTACTTATTAATTAGTTCATCTGGGATATAAATTAACCATACATTCGTTGCAACATTTCGTCTAAAAAATAAAACATTGTTTTTTACGAGATTGTGCTGTCGAATGTCTGGAAAATCCTTACTTCTCCACTTGTGTTTGATTCTTAGATTTCGGGATCCTTGTCCTGTTCTTTGCCTATGTTTTTCAATGCTGTCGTAATGTAGTTTTCGAAAGGTACTTGTTTCATATAGTACATTGTAAACTGGTCTTCTGCTGCCTCCAAACCTATGTTATTGGATGCACCCTGTGGACATCGTGATAAAGCATCTGCTAATACATTCGCTGGTCCTGGTATGTGTGTTATAGTGAAGTCAAATTCTTGTGGTATTAACATCCATCTGGCTAACCTGCCATGAGTTAGTTTGGCGGATAACAGAAATTCTAATGCTTTGTGGTCAGTGTATACTTTTGTTTTTCTTCCGAATAGGAAGTATCGAAAACGTTGGAAGCCCCATACAACGGCCAATGCATCCAGCTCCGTGACTGAATAGTTTTTCTCGCTTTTTGTGAGTACCCGACTGGCAAATGCAATTGTTCTATATGATCTTAGCCCTGCCCGTTCGTATTCTTGGAATAAAACAACTCCGAAACCTGTTTTCGCGCTATCAGTGGCCATACAAAAATTTTGTGTTAGATCAGGATGTGCTAAAATCGGTGCTGCTGTTAGTGCGTTTTTCACTTTTAAAAATTCTTCATTGGCTTGTTGATCCCATACCCATGGCGTGTTTTTTCCAGTCAATGCACATAGGCGTGGTGTTGCGAGAGAGTCGATCGAAATAAAATTTTTATAGAATCCGGTGAGACCTAGAAATCCTCTGAGAGGTTTCTTATTATATGGAGTACAGAATTCTTTGATTGCCGGTAGTTTTTCTGGGTCGGGCATTACCCCTTTCTCGGAAATTATGTGTCGTAGAAATTTGAACTCTCGCCTTCCAAATTTGGACTTTGTTATATGTACTGTGACCCCATGCTCTTTCATGATCTGTAAAAACTGATTTAATGTGTCGTTGTGATGTTATCAAGAGGGTTCTGCTATAATCACATCATCAACATAACAAGTAATTTTTTGTAAAATTTCAGGACTGAGTATAGTATTAAATCCGCTAATAAACGCTGCTGATGATATGTTTAAGCCGAATGGCAATCGTTTAAACTGGTAACATCTACCGAATACGATAAATGCTGTAAATTTTCTACATTCTAGGGCAATTCTGTTTGCCAGAAACTACTCCGTAAATCAATTGGTGAAAATATCTTAGCACTGTGGAAGTTTTGTAACAATTCCTCTAATTTTTCTGGGCGATCTGTCTCAGTGACTACGATTGTGTTGATCTGTCTGGAATCAAGCACTATCCTGATGCTCCCATCTCGTTTTTGTACAATATGGAGCGGGCTGTTATTTGTGGAGGTAGCTGGTTCAATAATATCGTCATCTAACATTTTAGATATCTCCTGGAATACTTTATTCCTGTAGCTTAATGGGATTGTATAGGGTGGCACTCTAAATGGTTTGTGCTGTTTTACTTCAAACTTGTACTGAAAGTGCTTAATACTGCCAGTCTTAGGTAAAAATACCTCTGCTTTTTCTCGTAAAATACCCTCTAATTCTCTTTTACTGTTCCGAAATACCTTGAACTTCTTGCAATTTTTCGTCGATTTCTTTATGGACTTCTAACATGAGTTGAGGCGATTCCCCCTTTTGTGCTTACCATTCTAATTCTTCAACCTCTTTATCTCGCATCATTCTTAATTGTTTGTTTATAACTGGTATTTCTTCTAATTTTAACTGTTGCTCAAAGAGAAGTGTGACATTCCCGAATGTTACGCTACCTTTCCCCATATCTATTATCGCTCGTCTCTCATTTAAAAAAATCTGCACCTATAATCAAATCTACAGTTAGTTTAGGTATAATCACGAAGTTGGCTTCGATATTTTGACCTTGGCACGAAAGAGTTAACCTTGTTTGTCTCGTAACTTCCGCAGCATTGTTTCTAATAGGACCTCTTACTTTAATCTTACGTGTTTTCAGAACTGGCAATTCCTCATTGGCATTACACTGCATGAATAAATTTTCTGAGATCGCAGTCAGTTCACTTCAGCTTTCAATTACAATATTGACTGGGATATGCTTTACCATGGCCTTCACAATTGGTTGAATTTGAAAGGGTTGGTTCTGTTCTTCTTTTTCTTGCATCAACGAACCCTCCACTGAATCATACATGAGTCTTTTTAGGAATTTCGCTTGTGAATTCGAATTTTCTGTAGGATAAGCTTCGACTGCTACTTCTCTCTCTTTTATTTCCTCTTCTCTATTTCTTCCGTCATTTACGCTTTCTTCAACATCCTCTACTTTTTCCTCATACTCGTCTATCTTCTCCTTCTTCGTCGCTACTTCCACATAATCGCATCTAAATGCTCTAATTATCGCTTCATAACTTCCTTCATTATATACGTTGGGTTGTGTGCCCACTCGTAACTTATTTTCAACTTCTGTCGACTGCGCATTATCCTCATTGAATTCGCTTTTCCTGGTTTCCATCTCAAATAGCTCTGCAAATACTCATTACTTCGTCCTTTCCTCTTACATTCGTTGTGCATGCCTCTGGTAAATCATGTTCCTCGTCAGTATTCTCCCTATTAATTTCGTCCCAACACGATATTATTATTTTCTTGTCTTCGTTTTCATCTGGTCCCTGCGGATTTGTTTCTTCCTTCTTCTCTTCTCGTGATAAGATTTTTACTTCTCTGTTCAAGGTGCTGCAATTGTCCTGTGTCGGTGCGTCATTCTCTTTGGCATGGGCGCTTAGCTGTCAATTCGAACGTTTATCGGGGTTTGGTGGTCTTACCTCCACCTCTTCTATCTGTATTCTCTTTTCTTGTTCAGCTTGTTGATATTGGTTTCTTTGTTGATAATTTGTCGGTCTATTGGTTCTCCAGTACCAGTTCCGGTTGTCATTCCCTCTGTAGTAGTTGTTGCCGTTCCTGGGTGAATTATAGTTATTGCCATATTCTCTTCTAAATCCATAACCGGTTCTTTGTTGAAATCTATTGTCGTTCCTTGGTGCGAAGTTATCACATGGTTCGTAATTATTGTTTCTTCGTACTGTGTCTTGTGGATTCCACTGCTTTTTGCTTTCGTTTTCACGTGCGCTTCGTCTTTTTCTTGCGTCATCCTCCGAAAATATGAACTCTAGTTCCCTCAGAATACCTTTAAAGGCTTCGACGTCATTGCCTCCGCGACCTACTAATGATTGCTGGTATTTCAATAGTAGCTTCATCGCGCATAATTTAATCAACTCTCCGTCACTGTATGGTACATCTAAGCATTGATTTTTCTTTGCCATTAATTCGAAAAATTTCACGGGACTCTTCTCTCCTGAATTTTCAAAATATGGGTTCTGTAATAATTCGTACTTCACTCTGTTCTGTGCTTCGCTGGACCAATATCGTGAGAGAAACTTCTCTCTGAAATCTTCGTACGATCGGCATGTCGCTGCAACATTCTGCATGGTTTCTGCGACTGTTCCTGACATGTGTGCACATATAAAGTCTAATTTGTGTGCTAGCGTCCAGTGTTCTGGTAATCCTACTCGGAATTGATCAATAAAAGTTCGTGGAAGTAATGAGTTTCCTTCTCGAAAGTGTTGAAATTTTCTGACTGTGAGGAAATGATCGTTCTCGTACTTCGTCATAGTTCCATATGAAATTCGCGATTCTTCGCCACTTTTGTTTCTGATCATTTCTCCCGTCGTTCTTTCCGGTTGTGGTTGATCCACTGGATATTGTCCACTGTAACTTTCGCCTACCCTTGCGTAGTATCGTTGGAGTGGTACGCAATAATTTTCTTCCATCGGTTGTGAACGTGTAGCTGAATGCATTGCACTGTACTCTTCGCGACCTGGCTTTCCATTGTCACGTATGTTACTTTCCGCCTGTGATTGGAATAGCAAATGCGTAATATCTTCGTTAATTGCTTGCTTTTCCGGTGCTGTTACAGATACGGATGTGGTTGCAGACTCTGTGCTTGTTCGATCCTGTTCACTACGCTCTCCAATGGTTTGCAACAACTCTGTTCGCAATTTCTGAAATTGTCGCTTCGTTTGCGCTTCTGTTTTGACTATGTGGTTATCATATCTTTTCAGCGCTGCTTTTGTGATACGTTTGTGTAACACACTGTTTTCAACAACTTCACGAGCTGTACCTGCTGCTTGTCTAGTAATTACGTTTATCTGTTTCTCTAGTTTCTTGACTTCTCCCTGGGTGTTGTTACGTAATGTTTTGATCTCGTCCTGAATGTCGTTACGCAATGTTTGTACGTCCACTTGCACCTTGTCAATGTCTGTTCTCAATTGATTGTAACCTGTTATTAAGTTTCCTATCACTTCTCGAGATTCTTTTGCCTCGTCTTCAATATGACTTAGGTGTAACTGAATTTTTTTGTTTTGTTCTTTAATCGCACGCATTTGTCTCGTGGTTTCTGGATTCTGAATTTGAATTTGGTTCGCTATGTCTTTATTTTGTCTTGTCATGGTTTCCGTAATTTGTTGTAATAATTCTGCCAGATTGGTGGGTCCTATTGCGTTTTCTTCCGACGTCCTACGCTCTGTGTTTTCGCCCAAGTGTTGGTTCGCAACCGATTGCATTGAACTGTGCTGTGACTCGTTTCTGCTCGCATTCCTTGTACTCTGTGGTGAGGGAACTCTGATTACTTGTACTATGGGTTCTACGTATTCAAGACGCAAGTTAGAATTCTCATCGACTGTCTCTCCACTTTCCTGCTCCTCTGTCGTATGCTGACCTAGGTTTTCTGTGCCTTGGCGTACATTATCCCCGTTATGGTGCGTTATCTGTCCTATTTCTCGCGATACTGCATCGTCTGTCGTACTGTCCTCTATTCTCTGTCCATTTTCATGCTGGGTCTCTACCTCAATTCGGTCAAGGTCTCGATCTGCCATTGCTAATCTTTCCGAATCCCTTATTTTCTGTTTTAAAAGCAATTCACGCGCCCTACTTCGAGTCAACATGCGCTCATACAATCTGACGTGTTTCATAAACGTTTTGTTCACACGACTTGACAAACCATTCACTTACTTGTTGGGTCAGAACCAACTTGTCAACGATGTATCCGCCACCTGTAAGCTTGCATTGGAGAGAAAATTTAATTCTAACAATATTAAAATTCATAACTGAATTATGCTATTGCCTCTGCCAGAATTCTCACTTTTATTGAATACTTTCTTACTATCTATCGCTGCAGCTACAATTTTCGACTATTTATAATGTTCAAAAAAAATTTTTATTACGAAAATTTTTCAACAGGATATTTTTCCGACCTAGTTAGGCATGTGGTCGACCTTCAATCATGGTATTTTACCATCCTGGCAGGGTCGCCATTTTCTAAGATTCTGCGTGGTGTCTTTTTGTTCTATAGCGTGTCTCCGTACCACTTTCGCGCAATGACGCTCTGAGCGTGTTTTTTAGGGAATTGACTACTTTGAACCTGGGACCTGTTGCTGGTAAGGAGACGCCAGACCACACATGACATGTAGAATTCAGAAGAGTTCAGTGAGACTAGCGATGATATAACGAAATACTTAATAATTTCAGCGTCAGCTCCACTACACTCCCTGTAAAAGAATCTTAATACTAAATAAATTTAGTGGAAGGGGTTCAAGGCTTTGCTATTTTTAGTTAGCTGGCAAAGTAACGTCGAAAAAGCAGTTAAGTTTACCATTGGAAATTTTATTCTACTCAGAAAACATTGTTTATAAATTGCACTATTGATAAAAGGAAATGTTTTAATACAGGATGGTAAAAACCGACTGCGTTCAACAAAAATGTGAACGAATATTCCCTGAATGGGTTTCCAAGTTCTACAATGGATCGAAGGATGACCTATGCCATATCACATCTATAATCTAGGTTTAAATTAAGTTTCACAAAAGAGAAAACTATCAAAATGGTCTACAGTGACCCTCAATTATCTGTAATTACTTATCTAACTTGTCGTAAATTACAGTGGCTGATGTGGCTTCTCAATAACTATATAACAGAAAAATCATCGCGTTTCAGATTCTTACTTCAAGTGGCAAATGTGAACACCATGAGCTTTAATTGACGATCGACACTAGTATTACGCAAAAAGGGGTGTAACAGATGAGACTTCAGCAGTTCTGAGTGAAGTTTTATGCGCTGTTATGCGGCATCGCGTGCGTTCATTACCTTGTCGGTGTTTGTCAGGGGGCGACGGGCAGCACAGCTCCGCTCACCTAGTCGTCTCGGAAGTAACTCTCGTCCTAACTTCTCCTCACTACAATTTACCGAAGTAGGTTAAAAAAAAACTATCTGACTGTGTTTTCATCTGACCAATCGGAGTATCAATGTTAACCTTAAGCTCCACCTACAAAAATTCTGTCTATCCAATCAGAAACGTTATACTTTTCGTGGTGGGGCAATGTTTTTAAAGTTTGCAACGTAACAGAGACGCGAAAAAGTCTCATGCTAAAACTTGCAGCTTGTGTGGTCCTTTTGGTGTTATCGTAAGATCTATACTGTTCTTCTGGAGGGCTCTATCTTTTAACATGGGCTGGGGGTGGTCCTAACGTAAAAGAGACATGAAAAAGTCTCACGCTAAAACTTGCAGCTGGGGTGGTCCTAGCGGTTAGCTGGCGACGTGGGTGTCCATCCCTTATCGTAGGGCCTTCTAACTTAACACCGTTCTGCACTCGGCTTCTGTTCTCGTTTCTCCCCTCGGAACTGCGTCTGTCTCACGGTGGGAAGGTATGACATGCATTTAGGCATTCTTGTGTTAGTCTGTGGTATTCCATTTGCTCACTCGTTACTCGTTTTACTACGGTTAATTTAATGTCATGATTTATTGGGAGCTATGTGACATACTAATGGATTTGCTTATCATGTCAGGGTTTTCATGGAAGGTGTTGGATTTGCCTGACACCTTACATAACACCACCCTTCGAACTTAATTTTTGTACTGAAGTTAGGCAATGATTGAATCATTGTCTAAGCCAGTCAAAAATTATTCCGTTATCTAAATTTTGTTGCCTACTGTTCAGCCATGTTATTCTGGTTCTATGCTAGTTTGTATTACTAATTTATATTTTTATATTCTTCCACATTATAATTAAAAATGAGAAGAGAAGAATATTTTTATGCTATTGTTAATTTTTGATTATTTTCTTTCTTTATTTAAGTGTGAAGTTTGTTTTTTAAGAAGTTTGTTATCGAAAGCGAGGAGTCTTTCACATCGATTTTCTTAGATATATTGTTTTTATAAATGTAGTAATTAAGTAAAATCTATTCCTAACACATTTTCTAAATATCATGTACAAGTAAAATGTTTTTGTTCTAGACACTCATTTCAACATTGTTACACTAACAAATAAGAATTGTTTCCTAGAATTGCTTTGACAAAGAAATATACATACCCATGTATTGAGATATTATCCTGAAAAGTGGAACAAATGTTAAAACAAAGGGAAAACATCCAACAAGATAATTTTTTATTCTTTGTTTTTATAAGGAGAAAATAAGTAAAGTATAGGTATTCTTTTATTTTTATGAGGAGAAAATAAGTGGCATATAGTTTTAGTGTTTATTATGCCTTACGTTTTTTCTTTATATACTGTCCAGTTCAGAACTAATGACTTATTTTTATCGATAGTCTATATTTTACTTAAGTCCATAGTCAATGACTGCTATTTTGTAGTTTATTAGCTGTCTGGTGTGCTTAACTTATTTAGTTTTTCACATGTTTCTTTTGCACAATTCCTACATCACATAATTTGATTTCACACATTCGCGCAATCCTATGAATGTTTAAGCATGAGATTGGCAAATGTTTTTGCACGAAGGTGATGGACTTGAGCAAGATGGATGTGGGCAAGTATTTGATGTACAGCTTCGTTCGTCATTCCTTGTTGGCTTTGCTAGTGTGTGTTGCTGTTGTGGAGGTCCCATAATGGAATGGAGCTGTGAGTGCAGAATCTCGTGGTTTACTGGCTTTGTATGCGCAAAAGTCATCGTTATGTGTCGCTGAAAGCGGTCGTTTTTCGTTGTAATACTTCGCAGACGACTAGTTTACAATAGGATACGGATTTGGGGAGGTATGTCGCCTATTCTTCACCCATCTTCTTTCTTGGTCTCAATCTTGCAAATCTTCAACTTCTCTTCTTCCTGCTTTTTCTCTGCTTCATACTTGCTTCTTGGTTCCTCTCTGAGCAGGATATGGAAATATTTATTGATAACTAGTTGCTTTGAAGTTTTCCTCTTAGTAACACTTTGATAAATTGTTTGGGCATGTCATTTCTACTTTGTGGACGTTTTCTTCAGTTTCGTGCATCAGCGTGCTGTTTAATAGCGGTAGTGTGACTTTAACACATATTTTTTTTTTTTGCCAGTGGTGGCTTGCCCAAGCCGTCTTCTTGTCGGGCCGTTTTTTGCTCGTTACACTGAGTGGGAGCGCTCGGAGACCCTTCCGGCATTTGGCGTCCGGCCGCGTCTCTGCAGGGTTCCGTGTTCTGTCCCAGCAGATATACAGCCCACTTCAGCTACAAGGGCCTTCTGTTGGTCTCACTGTCCTTTCCTTTCTCTCGATGCTTCTGCCTCATAGGAATCGTGACTTGCTAATTACGTCCTTTTCTTTCTTGATAGTTCTCTCGTTGCAACTAGTGGGTCGTTGTATCTCATCCTTGCTGGAGTTTTTACAATGGTTCTTACAAAAAGTTTTACTTATAATCATCTAACATATGTCTAGTACCTACATTGTTTTACGTCTTCTTAAAAAGCTTTACAAATTTTGGTGTCCTTTCCATGTTACAATTCTAAGATATTTTGAGCCTTAACTTCTACAAGAAACCTCAAATTCGTATTTTATTTTTGTGTAGTGTCGTAGTGTATAGCATTTTAGTATTTCATGCTGTTAGACTATCTATGTTTTATCCCTTCACCTTAATTTATGGTACTATTGGTGTTATTTTTGTTTTTGTTTTTATTGAAACTACTTTCTTTTTCCCACCTTCATCTCTCTTCATTCTTCTTTCTCCTGACGATCTTATCTGCAACATAATCTTGAAATATTGTGCTGATTATTTACCAGTAACAAAATTAATCTTCAAACTTTTTGATATGGCTCACATGATGAAGTCCTAAGGTTTTGCCTGTTTTTGGGTTCATTAGTTCCGCAGCATTATCATGAGCAATTCGGCTAATTATGACAGGTCCTTTGTATGCAGCGGAAAACTTATCTATTTTGTGTTTCTGTTTGCTGGAGAGATGGTGTGTTTTTACAAATACTTTCTGGCCTACTGAGAATGTTCTTTTAATTGCTGTTCTATCTCCTCTTTCTTTTCTTTTAATGGCTGCCTTTCTGATGTTGGAGAGTGCTGTTACTATGACTTGTTTGTGCTGTCTACATGGTACAATAAGAAATCTAACATTTTCTCTGGTTATTTTTAGGGGTTCAATATTTTTAAGCACAGTAACTGGAGGTAGTAGTGTAGTGCTATGTGGCATTTCATTTATTACTTCTTGAAAATCTTTAAGGTATATATCCCAAGTGTTGTGTCTTTTGCCTGCATATAATTGGCATAAAGTGCCTATGTCCTTCATAGATCGTTCTCCTGGATTTACGCTGGGTTTGTACTTAGATATGTAGATGGATTTTATTTTGTGTTGTTTTAACGTGTTCTGCCATTGCACTGATTTGTATTGTGGGCCATTATCCGAAATTATTCGTTCCACTCGACCTACTTGTCTGAGAAAATCTTGTCTAAATGCTTTGCTTATAGTAAGACCTGTTGCCCGTTTTAATGGTGTCAAGGTAACATATTTAAAAGTAAGTTCCAAAACGACAAATATGAAAATATATCCATTTTTTGTGCGTGGGAGGGGATCCATCAAATCTGTTGCAGCTATTTGTTTTAATCTTTTAGGGATTATTGGAAACATAGGTTGTTTGGTTTGGAAAGTGACGTGTTTAGCCCTCATACATGCTCTAAATGCTTTACTTATAGTAAGACCTGTTGCCCGTTTTAATGGTGTCAAGGTAACATATTTAAAAGTAAGTTCCAAAACGACAAATATGAAAATATATCCATTTTTTGTGCGTGGGAGGGGCCCCATCAAATCTGTTGCAGCTATTTGTTTTAATCTTTTAGGGATTATTGGAAACATAGGTTGTTTGGTTTGGAAAGTGACGTGTTTAGCCCTCATACATTTTTTGCATTTGACTAATACTGTTCTAATTCGTCTTTCCATATTAGGAAAATGGCTTGTTTGTTTTATTTTTAAAAAGCATTTCTTTGGTTCAAAGTGGCCATTACTTAAATGTGTATACCATATGTACTTATTAATTAGTTCATCTGGGATATAAATTAACCATACATTCGTTGCAACATTTCGTCTAAAAAATAAAACATTGTTTTTTACGAGATTGTGCTGTCGAATGTCTGGAAAATCCTTACTTCTCCACTTGTGTTTGATTCTTAGATTTCGGGATCCTTGTCCTGTTCTTTGCCTATGTTTTTCAATGCTGTCGTAATGTAGTTTTCGAAAGGTACTTGTTTCATATAGTACATTGTAAACTGGTCTTCTGCTGCCTCCAAACCTATGTTATTGGATGCACCCTGTGGACATCGTGATAAAGCATCTGCTAATACATTCGCTGGTCCTGGTATGTGTGTTATAGTGAAGTCAAATTCTTGTGGTATTAACATCCATCTGGCTAACCTGCCATGAGTTAGTTTGGCGGATAACAGAAATTCTAATGCTTTGTGGTCAGTGTATACTTTTGTTTTTCTTCCGAATAGGAAGTATCGAAAACGTTGGAAGCCCCATACAACGGCCAATGCATCCAGCTCCGTGACTGAATAGTTTTTCTCGCTTTTTGTGAGTACCCGACTGGCAAATGCAATTGTTCTATATGATCTTAGCCCTGCCCGTTCGTATTCTTGGAATAAAACAACTCCGAAACCTGTTTTCGCGCTATCAGTGGCCATACAAAAATTTTGTGTTAGATCAGGATGTGCTAAAATCGGTGCTGCTGTTAGTGCGTTTTTCACTTTTAAAAATTCTTCATTGGCTTGTTGATCCCATACCCATGGCGTGTTTTTTCCAGTCAATGCACATAGGCGTGGTGTTGCGAGAGAGTCGATCGAAATAAAATTTTTATAGAATCCGGTGAGACCTAGAAATCCTCTGAGAGGTTTCTTATTATATGGAGTACAGAATTCTTTGATTGCCGGTAGTTTTTCTGGGTCGGGCATTACCCCTTTCTCGGAAATTATGTGTCGTAGAAATTTGAACTCTCGCCTTCCAAATTTGGACTTTGTTATATGTACTGTGACCCCATGCTCTTTCATGATCTGTAAAAACTGATTTAATGTGTCGTTGTGATGTTATCAAGAGGGTTCTGCTATAATCACATCATCAACATAACAAGTAATTTTTTGTAAAATTTCAGGACTGAGTATAGTATTAAATCCGCTAATAAACGCTGCTGATGATATGTTTAAGCCGAATGGCAATCGTTTAAACTGGTAACATCTACCGAATACGATAAATGCTGTAAATTTTCTACATTCTAGGGCAATTCTGTTTGCCAGAAACTACTCCGTAAATCAATTGGTGAAAATATCTTAGCACTGTGGAAGTTTTGTAACAATTCCTCTAATTTTTCTGGGCGATCTGTCTCAGTGACTACGATTGTGTTGATCTGTCTGGAATCAAGCACTATCCTGATGCTCCCATCTCGTTTTTGTACAATATGGAGCGGGCTGTTATTTGTGGAGGTAGCTGGTTCAATAATATCGTCATCTAACATTTTAGATATCTCCTGGAATACTTTATTCCTGTAGCTTAATGGGATTGTATAGGGTGGCACTCTAAATGGTTTGTGCTGTTTTACTTCAAACTTGTACTGAAAGTGCTTAATACTGCCAGTCTTAGGTAAAAATACCTCTGCTTTTTCTCGTAAAATACCCTCTAATTCTCTTTTACTGTTCCGAAATACCTTGAACTTCTTGCAATTTTTCGTCGATTTCTTTATGGACTTCTAACATGAGTTGAGGCGATTCCCCCTTTTGTGCTTACCATTCTAATTCTTCAACCTCTTTATCTCGCATCATTCTTAATTGTTTGTTTATAACTGGTATTTCTTCTAATTTTAACTGTTGCTCAAAGAGAAGTGTGACATTCCCGAATGTTACGCTACCTTTCCCCATATCTATTATCGCTCGTCTCTCATTTAAAAAAATCTGCACCTATAATCAAATCTACAGTTAGTTTAGGTATAATCACGAAGTTGGCTTCGATATTTTGACCTTGGCACGAAAGAGTTAACCTTGTTTGTCTCGTAACTTCCGCAGCATTGTTTCTAATAGGACCTCTTACTTTAATCTTACGTGTTTTCAGAACTGGCAATTCCTCATTGGCATTACACTGCATGAATAAATTTTCTGAGATCGCAGTCAGTTCACTTCAGCTTTCAATTACAATATTGACTGGGATATGCTTTACCATGGCCTTCACAATTGGTTGAATTTGAAAGGGTTGGTTCTGTTCTTCTTTTTCTTGCATCAACGAACCCTCCACTGAATCATACATGAGTCTTTTTAGGAATTTCGCTTGTGAATTCGAATTTTCTGTAGGATAAGCTTCGACTGCTACTTCTCTCTCTTTTATTTCCTCTTCTCTATTTCTTCCGTCATTTACGCTTTCTTCAACATCCTCTACTTTTTCCTCATCCTCGTCTATCTTCTCCTTCTTCGTCGCTACTTCCACATAATCGCATCTAAATGCTCTAATTATCGCTTCATAACTTCCTTCATTATATACGTTGGGTTGTGTGCAAACTCGTAACTTATTTTCAACTTCTGTCGACTGCGCACTATCCTCATTGAATTCGCTTTCCCTGGTTTCCATCTCAAATAGCTCTGCAATACTCATTACTTCGTCCTTTCCTCTTACATTCGTTGTGCATGCCTCTGGTAATTCATCTTCCTCGTCAGGTTTCTCACAATTAATCTCGTCCCAACTCGATATTATTATTTTCTTGTCTTCGTTTTCATCTGGTCCCTGCGGATTTGTTTCTTCCTTCTTCTCTTCTCGTGATAAGATTTTTACTTCTCTGTTCAAGGTGCTGCAATTGTCCTGTGTCGGTGCGTCATTCTCTTTGGCATGGGCGCTTAGCTGTCAATTCGAACGTTTATCGGGGTTTGGTGGTCTTACCTCCACCTCTTCTATCTGTATTCTCTTTTCTTGTTCAACTTGTTGATATTGGTTTCTTTGTTGATAATTTGTCGGTCTATTGGTTCTCCAGTACCCGTTCCGGTTGTCTTTATTCCCTCTGTAGTAGTTGTTGCCGTTCCTGGGTGAATTATAGTTATTGCCATATTCTCTTCTAAATCCATAATCGGTTCTTTGTTGAAATCTATTGTCGTTTCGTGGTGCGAAGTTATCACATGGTTCGTAATTATTGTTTCTTCGTACTGTGTCTTGTGGATTCCACTGCTTTTTGCTTTCGTTTTCACGTGCACTTCGTCTTTTTCTTGCGTCATCCTCCGAAAATATGAACTCTAGTTCCCTCAGAATACCTTTAAAGGCTTCGACGTCATTGCCTCCGCGACCTACTAATGATTGCTGGTATTTCAATAGTAGCTTCATCGCGCATAATTTAATCAACTCTCCGTCACTGTATGGTACATCTAAGCATTGATTTTTCTTTGCTATTAATTCGAAAAATTTCACGGGACTCTTCTCTCCTGAATTTTCAAAATATGGGTTCTGTAATAATTCGTACTTCACTCTGTTCTGTGCTTCGCTGGACCAATATCGTGAGAGAAACTTCTCTCTGAAATCTTCGTACGATCGGCATGTCGCTGCAACATTCTGCATGGTTTCTGCGACTGTTCCTGACATGTGTGCACATATAAAGTCTAATTTGTGTGATGGCGTCCAGTGTTCTAGTAATCCTACTCGGACTTGATCAATAAAAGTTCGTGGATGTAATGAGTTTCCTTCTCGAAAGTGTTGAAATTTTCTGACTGTGAGGAAATGATCGTTCTCGTACTTCGTCATAGTTCCATATGAAATTCGCGATTCTTCGCCACTTTTGTTTCTGATCATTTCTCCCGTCGTTCTTTCCGGTTGTGGTTGATCCACTGGATATTGTCCACTGTAACTTTCGCCTACCCTTGCGTAGTATCGTTGGAGTGGTACGCAATAATTTTCTTCCATCGGTTGTGAACGTGTAGCTGAATGCATTGCACTGTACTCTTCGCGACCTGGCTTTCCATTGTCACGTATGTTACTTTCCGCCTGTGATTGGAATCGCAAATGCGTAATATCTTCGTTAATTGCTTGTTTTTCCGGTGCTGTTACAGATACGGATGTGGTTGCAGACTCTGTGCTTGTTCGATCCTGTTCACTACGCTCTCCAATGGTTTGCAACAACTCTGTTCACAAATTCTGAAATTGTCGCTTCGTTTGCGCTTCTGTTTTGACTATGTGGTTATCATATCTTTTCAGCGCTGCTTTTGTGATACGTTTGTGTAACACACAGTTTTCAACAACTTCACGAGCTGTACCTGCTGCTTGTCTAGTAATTACGTTTATCTGTTTCTCTAGTTTCTTGACTTCTCCCTGGGTGTTGTTACGTAATGTTTTGATCTCGTCCTGAATGTCGTTACGCAATGTTTGTACGTCCACTTGCACCTTGTCAATGTCTGTTCTCAATTGATTGTAACCTGTTATTAAGTTTCCTATCACTTCTCGAGATTCTTTTGCCTCGTCTTCAATATGACTTAGGTGTAACTGAATTTTTTTGTTTTGTTCTTTAATCGCACGCATTTGTCTCGTGGTTTCTGGATTCTGAATTTGAATTTGATTCGCTATGTCTTTATTTTGTCTTGTCATGGTTTCCGTAATTTGTTGTAATAATTCTGCCAGATTGGTAGGTCCTATTGCGTTTTCTTCCGACGTCCTACGCTTTGTGTTTTCGCCCAAGTGTTGGTTCGCAACCGATTGCATTGAACTGTGCTGTGACTCGTTTCTGTTCGCATTCCTTGTACTCTGTGGTGAGGGAACTCTGATTACTTGTACTATGGGTTCTACGTATTCAAGACGCAAGTTAGAATTCTCATCGACTGTCTCTCCACTTTCCTGCTCCTCTGCCGTATGCTGACCTAGGTTTTCTGTGCCTTGGCGTACATTATCCCCGTTATGGTGCGTTATCTGTCCTATTTCTCGCGATACTGCATCGTCTGTCGTACTGTCCTCTATTCTCTGTCCATTTTCATGCTGGGTCTCTACCTCAATTCGGTCAAGGTCTCGATCTGCCATTGCTAATCTTTCCGAATCCCTTATTTTCTGTTTTAAAAGCAATTCACGCGCCCTACTTCGAGTCAACATGCGCTCATACGATCTGACGTGTTTCATAAACGTTTTGTTCACACGACTTGACAAACCATTCACTTACTTGTTGGGTCAGAACCAACTTGTCAACGATGTATCCGCCACCTGTGAGCTTGATTTGGAGAGAAAATTTAATTCTAACAATATTAAAATTCATAACTGAATTATGCTATTGTCTCTGCCAGAATTCTCACTTTTATTGAATACTTTCTTACTATCTATCGCTGCAGCTACTGTTTTCGACTATTTATAACGTTCAAAAAAATTTTTATTACGAAAATTTTTCAACAGGATATTTTTCTGATCTAATTAGGCATGTGGTCGACCTTCAATCATGGTATTTTACCATCCTGGCAGGGTCGCCATTTTCTAAGATTCTGCGTGGTGTCTGTCTGTTCTATAGCGTGTCTCCCTACCACTTTCGTGCAACGACGTCCTGAGCGTGTTTTTTAGGGAATTGACTACTTTGAACCTGGGACCCGTTGCTGGTAAGGAGACGCCAGACCACACATGACATGTAGAATTCAGAAGAGTTCAGTGAGACTAGCGATGATATAACCAAATACTTAATGATTTCAGCGTCAGCTCCACTACACTCCCTGTAAAAGAATCTTAATACTAAATAAATTTAGTGGAAGGGGTTCAAGGCTTTCCAATTTTTAGTTAGCTGGTAAACTAACGTCGAAAAAGCAGTTAAGTTTACCATTGGAAATTTTATTCTACTCAGAAAACATTGTTTATAAATTGCACTATTGATAAAAGGAAATGTTTTAATACAGGATGGTAAAAACCGACCGTGTTCAACAAAAATGTGAACGAATATTCCCTGAATGGGTTTCCAAGTTCTACAATGGATCGAAGGATGACCTATGCCATATCACATCTATAATCTAGGTTTAAATTAAGTTTCACAAAAGAGGAAACTATCAAAATGGTCTACAGTGACCCTCAATTATCTTTAATTACTTATCTAACTTGTCGTAAATTACAGTGGCTGATGTGGCTTCTCAATAACTATATAACAGAAAAATCATCGCGTTTCAGATTCTTACCTCAAGTGGCAAATGTGAACACCATGAGCTTTAATTGACGATCGATACTAGTATTACGCAAAAAGGGGTGTAACAGATGAGACTTCAGCAGTTCTGAGTGAAGCTTTATGCGCTGTTATGCGGCATCGCGTGCGTTCATTACCTTGTCGGTGTTTGTCAGTGGGCGACGGGCAGCACAGCTCCGCTCACCTAGCCGTCTCGAAAGTAACTCTCGTCCTAACTTCTCCTCACTACAATTTACCGAAGCTGGTTAAAAAAAAAACTATCTGGCTGTGTTTTCATCTGACCAACCAGGGTCTCAATGTTAACCTTAAGCTCCACCTACAAAAATTCTGTCTATCCAATGAGAAACGTTATACTTTTCGTGGTGGGGCAATGTTTTTAAATTTTGCAACGTAACAGAGACGTGAAAAAGTCTCACGCTAAAACTTGCAGCTTGTGTGGTCCTTTTGGTGTTATTGTAAGATCTATACTGTTCTTCTGGAGGGCTCTATCTTTTAACATGGGCTGGGGGTGGTCCTAACGTAACAGAGAAATGAAAAAGTCTCACGCTAAAACTTGCAGCTGGGGTGGTCCTAGCGGTTAGCTGGCGACGTGGGTGTCCGTCCCTTATCGTAAGGCCTTCTAACTTAACACCGTTCTGCTCTCGGCTTCTGTTCTCGTTTCTCCCCTCGGAACTGCGTCTGTCTCACGGTGGGAAGGTATGACATGCATTTAGGCATTCTTGTGTTAGTCTGTGGTATTCCATTTGGTCACTAGTTACTCGTTTTACTTTGGTTAATTTAATGTCACGATTTATTCGGGGCTATGTGACATACTAATGGATTTGCTTATCATGTCAGGGTTTTCATGGAAGGTGTTGGATTTGCCTGACACCTTACACGGTAACTGTGCCCGTGGCCCGGAACGCAGCTGACTGCTCCCTCAAGCGCGGCTCGTGGACCCTATGTAGAGTGCCGAAGGGAAGCAGCCGACCACCGTCTTTGTAGTGAGCCTTAGCAGCTCCTGCCGTCCGCCCAGGGCAGCTCGTTCAGTGTCCGCAAACAGCTCTGCACCAAGGAGGCCGCGAGTTCGCGGTCCGGCCCCGCCCTGCCGTCGGCAGCTTGCAGTCCGCCGGAGATGTCACCAAGAGAGCGGAGGCTAGCGGCCCGCCGGCCTCGGTGGCCGAGCGGTTCTAGGCGCTTCAGTCACAGCCTCGAATCCTGTCGCGGGCATTAATGTGTGTGATGTCCTTAGGTTAGTTAGGTTTAAGTAGTTCTAAGTTCTATGGGACTGATGACCTCAGATGTTAAGTCCCATAGTGCTCAGAGCCATTTGAACCATTTGAGCTAGCAGCCCTATCGTTCCTCGCGCAGGTATAGCTCCAAGGTGCGACGCGCCCCGCCACAGCAATGACGCGTCTGTGCAGCGGAGATCCGAGGTAGCTTCAGCGGGCCGGTTGGCCGCCTATTCCATCACCAAAAGATCGTCGTGGTTGGCGTGCAACTTAAGCACTCGACATTTTCTCCGGTTCTAGACGCGGACAGAATGGCGACACGACTGCCTACTTCGATCCTCCGGACTCGCTTATTTATATGTCTTTTCCCTATGCCTCTGACATAGTTCCTCTGGAGGGGACAAGTGGAGTGCTCTTTGATAATTACAGAGTCACCTTCACACAGGTCACTAGGCGTTGTTGTAACTGTAACGTGTGGGTTCTTCATAGCACGTCAGTGCCCTGTGCTGCTTGATTACATCACAGTCGTATTCAGTGCCCGCCAACGGCTTTGCCATGTGGTAACACGGGTTCCCGTCAGATCACCGACGTTCAGCGCTGTCGGTATGGGCTAGCACTTGGATGGGTGACCATCCGCTATGTCCAGTGCTGCTGGCACGCGGGGTGCACTCAGCCCTTGTGAGGCAAACTGAGGAGCTAGTTGACTGAGACGTAGCGGCTCCGGTCACGAAAACCGACAAAGGCCGGAAGAGCGGTGTACTGACCTCACGTCCCTCCATATTCGCATCCAGTGATGCCTGCGGGCTGAGGATGACACAGCGGCCGGTTGGTACTGTTGGGCCTTCATGGCCTGTTCGGATGAAGTTTAGTTTCCTATACAGTGCCCGCTGCGCCCTGCCTTCTAGCCTGGGAGCTGTGTCGTAAACCTGCCTCGCAGAATCGGTTGCTAAACATAAACATCGCCCGATCCTGCCATACGATGTGCCAATAGGTCCCTTAAGCACCGCCTTCCCAACACAGCTGCGTGAAATTAACAAGTAATTTCCAAATCCACTCCTGTACTTATTCGTGCCGTAGCAAAAGGATAGCATTGTGTTCGTGCCGGCGCTCTCAACCAATTAATAATGTGCAGCCCGGGTAGTCTGAATTTGCCGCTGATCATTTGGAACGTGGCGAGGCTAGTATATTGTCCGATTTCCCAACGTCCTCACTGATAAATTAGGCGTGACTAGTAAGATCCCTTGGTCGACGATATTCTTGTTCGTCAGGCGCCTTACAGATTATTCCCACCCAAGCTGAGGATTTTGTATTGACTAATTGAAACATGCTCCGAGATGGTGTCATTATACCTTCGACTTCTACCTACTCTTCAGCCATTTTTCTTGTTCCCAAAGGACAGAGTGGTAATCATCGGCCAGTAATCGATTATAGGGGCCTCAGAAAGTCGTTTTGGTATCATTACCGTTGCCTGACCTTCACAATTGCTTCACCTGGTTCGCGGGTGACCGTGGGTTCTTTGTACTGAACCTCAATCAAGTCTACCATGAGACACCCCGGACCGAAGATTCCAAACCACTATCTGCCTTTTGAACTGATTGGAAACTTTATGAGTTTAATCGAGTTCCTTTTGGACTGTCTTTGAGCACGGCTGTGTTGTCCCGTCTTTTAGACCATGTCTGGGGAGATCTAAAGTTCAAATTCGTTTATCACTATGTTGATGATGTGGTGGTTTACAGTGCCATGTTCGCGGAGCATTTGCACCACCTTGAAGAAGTTTTGTTACGTCTTAGCGAGGCAGCGCTTACTGCCAATCCTTCTAATATCACCTTGGCTGGCCTTTGCGTATCCTTTTTGGGTCACCTGGTTTCGACTCAAGGAGTCAGCATTGATCAGGAGTGGATACGTTCCTTGCGTGACTTCCCCCTCCCTAAGAGCAAGAAGGGAGTGGCCAGAATTATTGGATTGGCGAAGTTCTTTCATCTACATCTACAAGGATACTCTGCAAATCACATTTAAGTGCCTGACAGAGGGTTCATCCAACCACCTTCACATTCTCTATTATTCCAATCTCGTATAGCGTGCAGAAAAAACGAACATCTATATCTTTCCATGCGAGTTCTGATTTCTCTTATTTTATTATGATGAAATTTTCTCCCAATGTACGTCGGTGTCAGCAAAATATTTTTGCATTCGGAGGAGAAAATTGGTGATTGAAATTTCGTGAGAAGATTCTGCCGCAACGAAAAACGTCTTCGTTTTAATGACCCAACTCTCAAATCCTGTATCATTTCAGTGATACTCTCTCCCCTGTTTCGCGATAATACAAAACGTGTTGCCCTTCTCGATGTACTCCGTCAATCCTATTTGGTAAAGATCCCACACCACGCAGCAGTATTCTAAAATAGGACGGATAAGTGTAGTGTAGACAGTCTCTTTAGTAGATCTGTTAGTTTAGTAGATCTGTCAATAAAACGCAGTCTTTGGTTAGCCTTCCCTTCAACATTTTCTATGTGATTCTCCCAATTTAAGTTGTACGCAATTGTAATACCTAGGTACTTAGTTACATTTACGGCCTTTATATTTGACTGATTTATCGTTTAACCCTAAGTTTAACGGATTTCTTTTAGCAGTCATGTGGATGAGTTATTTAGGGTAAATTGCCAATTTTTGCACCATGCATATTTTTTCTGAAACGTTTTGCAATTTGTTTTGACCTTCTGATGATTTTACTAGTCGATAAACGACAACAACATCTGCAAACAACCTAAGACGGCTGCTCAGAATTTCTCCTAAATCGTTTGTATAGATAAGGAGCGGTTGAGGGCCTAAATCACTATGTTTGTTCCTGAATTTACCCAATTTGCGGCGCCCTTGAATAACTCGCTACAGAAAGGCGAGCCCTTCATTTGGGGGGAGAGTTCAAATGGTTCAAATGGCTCTGAGCACTATGGGACTCAACTGCTGTGGTCATAAGTCACCTAGAACTTAGAACTACTTAAACCTAACTAACCTAAGGACATCACACACATCAATGCCCGAGACAGCATTCGAACCTGGGACCGTAACGGTCTCGCGGTTCCAGACTGAAGCGCTTTTAACCACGCGGCCACTCCGGCCGGCGACTACGTAGGACTCCTTCCAGTTTCACCGAGGGTGGGGGGGGGGGGGGGGACCATTACACTCTGGTTGTGTTGAACGAGTTTTCCCGTTTCAGCTGGTTAATTCCCAGGTGTGGGGTCACAAGCGGTCAATTGTAAAGCGTCAAAATTAATTTTGAAGAGTTTCGTGTCGTTACGTAATTCATGTGGTCTATTATGACAGCAGCGAGATGTCGTAGAGCAGATGAACGGTGTAAAAATGCTTTATTTCTGTTAAGTAAAGTTAGTGTGTGTCTTCTAGAAAAACAAGTATTGTAACCATCTGTACAAGTGTTCAAAGACCATCTATGCGGTGGTGGCTGACAGCAGCAACGCGCGCCAGAGATTCCTGGGCTAGCTGGCCGCTATACAGCGAAGCGACAGCCACACAAAATTATATTGACTGTTAAAGAATAATAGAAGTGCACTACTTTTGTCTCGATTTATGGTTCAGCTATGGTTTTGTGGGAAGAAGCAGTTAGTCACTACCGAGGAGCCGAAGAGTACGTGAGCTTCAGTCTGTAAGACGACTGTGGTGTTACTGCACGTGGGTCGAGAGACGTTTACGTGTGTCTCTATCGATACTGTGCAAGGAGAATTGGGTATCGATTATCAAGACAGTTGGCGATTTTCCGTGAATTTTGTTGGAATGGTTTCGGGAACTTGCAATGAGTGGATTTAGATTTTTAAATGCAAGGTTGAATAGTGCAGTAATAATACTAGGGCACAATCAATGGAACTGATTGATGAATTTTATTTCAAAGAAGCTCCTCGTAATTTTGTTTTGTACTTGAGGTGTGGTCAAGCAATCTTTCAGTGACGGGCTTAGTGTAGCGTTGCTGGTACGCTGTGTTAGTTTGAAGATTGGCATTTGTGTGTCGTAGGTACTATCGTAAATGAAAGTCTTAATGTCAGGAATTGTGTCTGACGAGGTCCGGTTTTGTTGCCTGAGATAGATTGTTGCACATGCCAAAGGATTTGGTTGTTCGGAGATTTTGGTTCAAATGGTTCAAATGGCTCTGAGCACTATGGGACTTAACATCTATGGTCATCAGTCCTCTAGAACTTAGAACTACTTAAACCTAACTAACCTAAGGACAGCACACAACACCCAGCCATCACGAGGCAGAGAAAATCCCTGACCCCGCCGGGAATCGAACCCGGGAACCCGGGCGTGGGAAACGAGAATGCTACCGCACGACCACGAGATGCGGGCGGAGATTTTGGGATAAGCACACTCTAAGGTAGCTAACTGTTAGCTTTTTTTGTAGATTTGCGGAGAATAGTGTTACTACGTGGTAGTAAATTGTTGCATAGTGTGAAATATTTAATAATCGAAGGTCGTTCTCGATTTTTTCTTGATCGTAGGATCAAGTACAGGAACAAAGAACCAAAAGTGGATTGTGATTACCAGTGTATTTAGCTCGTACTCATCGTTAGTGACGTAATTATAGTGATTCCCTTGACCTAGCTGAATTGTTTGAAGACGGAAAATCCAACTTCTACCATTATTCTTTTAGTACGTGACGAGTGACATTGAATTAAGTTTGTAATGGGTACGCGAGACGCCATCAACTGGAGTGGCTTAGTTTTTGAAATTATGATTTTAAGTTGAGCTTGAATCTGGTGGTGGTGCGTAGGTTTTGTGTGTGGGTTTCCTTCTTTTTTTATCTCATTTAGTATGGGGATTAGATTTGTAGTCACTCGCTCACATCGACTTTGGCCCAAGCAATGACCCAATTCATTTTTAAAAGCTAAAATAAACTCTGATTCGTTAAAATTAAAACCAAGTTATCATTTTACCCAGTATTCAAAATAAAATGAAAGAGAATCAGCCAATTTTGAACTTTGGAAGCGAAGAAAAAAATATTTAAAGTTCAGTGATCTGAATTGTAACAAACTGAGCAAGCACGCTCAAGTCACCGACATAATAGAAATAAATGACTGAAGAATATTTAAAAACAAAGCAGGAAAGTATTTCATCGAAGTTTACTACTTACGTGATTTCTTGAGAGATAACATTGGGGTTACAATTAAAAAATATTTTAATTGTAAATTAAAATATTTTTTAATATTTTTCTTTGGTTTATTAATATTTTAATTTACAATTATAATGGTTTATAATTGTAAGTTAAAATATTTTTTAACTTTAGCTCCAACGTTACCTCTCAAAAAATTTAGCAAAGATTTATTTACGAAAGAGTTCTGATTTAGCACAAAAGACTATATTTAAACTTTATTAGCGGAGATTTAGCTAAATATGTAAATATCTGTTGTTTATTTCCATGTAAATATCTGTTGTTTATTTCCATGGTTGACAAATAATTTTTGGCCTGAGACATCAACTGCTTTATAAAATAATTAAGTGCAGAACGTTTTTATACAGTTTGGAATGAGTGGGTGCTGTAATTAAGAATTGGGATTAATTAACTGAAATAATTAAATGCCAAGTGAAACGTTGTTGTTATCTGAGTAACGAGTTAAGAGGTATCAATACTATATGCTAGAGTACAACTGCCAAGCATAATTTTCATTAATTGTAATTTGTGCAGTTCACTCGTTTGTGGTGTGTTGATGATCTCTATAATTATTTATGAGCTTAACTCAACAAGATCCTTGGGATCGCTATACTATTATAGTGTTGGAAAGCTTATTTACCCTTCAGATCAGGTACCCGAGTGCTGATGGTTTTCAAAATTGCTCGTACAGTGTTTCATCAATCTTTTACCTTCTGAGGGGTTAGATTGAGATGTATGGCATCTCTCCACGAATTATTAGGAGTTTATTGCATATATATTTAATATTTCTCTATTTCCTCTTGTACTGGGTTGGGGTGATGCCTGAACATTTTATCATTTTTATATACTTGGACACTCGTAGGCTGCAGTTTCTGCACAGTGCACAATCTGCACAGCATCTTACCAAAATCTTTGCCGTCATTGGACCTCTGAGCACTCTAATAAGTGATAATGCTCTGACATTTACATCTAGGTAATTCCGGAGATTTTGTTTCGATCATGGTGTTAGGCATGTTACCACTACTCTTTACTACACCCAGCCATTCTTCGCTGAGCGCATGAATAGGAATTTGAAGGCTCTGTTGATAATATTTCGTGCTAGGTCCAAAAAACCCAGGGACCATTCAGTCCTGTGGTTAAATATGGTTTTTAATACTGCTCAGCATGAGGCCATCAGTCTCACTCCGGCCTCGTTAATCCTGGTCTATCCGATTAAATCTCCCGAGACTAATCTTTGGGCCACTGTCTAGCTGCTCCCTGAACGAGTCACCCCCCTCCCCCTCCCACCCCCCCAAAACATACAATATAACTGGGAGTGAGGGAGAAACAGTACAGAGCTCATGCATAGGCGTCAGGCGCGTAGATGCAATTGTGGTACGCCTGTGTTCAAGGGGAAGATCAGAGACCATGTGTTTGTGCGTGAGTTTAAGGTAGCGGCCAAAGCTGGAGCAACTCTTTCTGAAAAAACTGCCTCACCATTATATAGCCCCTTGTAAAATTTTCTGATTTCTGAGACTAGTTGATATCTTGGTCCATTATGAACTGAAGGGAATATCTATAGGATACATGTTATGTTAAGGATGTTAGTTAGCCCAATAGTTACCCTCTGCCCTTGATGCGATCCCCGGAAAGGCATCTTTTGATTTCAGTGGGTGAAGCTGAGCCATGCGGGCTCTGCCTTCCATCGATTTCGCCGCTTGTTGACGATCTTTGTCTAGATAACTTTAGGGACACGCAGGTGACGCCATCGGTGGGGACAAAAGCCGCGAAGCAAAAATGTTTTGGCCAATGAGCGTGTGGAGACGCGAGAGCATTGGATTTGTGGATCTTACACGAGAGAACGAATCAGCTCCCGTAAAGGCACTGAGCTTGATTTTGACTGTCGGTTATCACATGTTCTGTGAAGTGGTTTCCGTGAGTGGGCATGATGGCATGATGTTTCGGAAAACACAATAGCGACATAGAGGCTATTTGGCCAGTTGACGCTAGTGAAGGCAATCCGGTCTCTTGCAGGCTTAAGGAATAGAAGGATGGCAGCCACCCTGTCAGTAACTTTCGTGTATGTCCCTACCTTTCGCTCTTCCTCTCCCCCCTTCCTTCCTCCCTCCCTCCCCCTCCCCACCAGTGGGGTTCATGTAGTCAAATGGTTCAAATGGCTCTGAGCACTATGGGACTTAACTTCTGAGGTCATCAGACACCTAGAACAGAACTACTTAAACCTAACTAACCTAAGGACATCACACACTTCCATGCCCGCGGCAGGATTCGACCCTGCGACCGTAGCGGTCGCGCGGTTCCGGACTGTAGCGCCTAGAACGTCTCGGCCACTTCGGCCGGCTCATGTAATCAAAAACGGCTCTGAGCACTATGGGACTTAACATCTGAGGTCATCAGTCCCCTAGACTTAGAACTACTTAAACCTAACTAACCTAAGAACATCACACACATCCATGCCCGAGGCAGGATTCGAACCTGCTACCGTAGCAGCAGCGCGGTTCCGAACTGAAGTGCCTAGAACCCCTCGGTCACAGCGGCCGGCTTCATGTAGTCATCAGACATAATAGCAGCTTTTTAAAAGCCATCTGGTTAAATCTGATCAATTAATTTTGGCCAACTGTAGCTGCTTCTTCAGCGACTGCTGTTTTTAAAGTTCTGTACTTTGTGTATGTACTGTATGACACTGGGTTCATAATTAACAGCAACTGTTTAAAAGTGACTTGCTTAAAATCTCATCAGTGAGTTTTAACTAACTTTAGCTGCTCACTGAGTGACTGTTAATTGTTTTTTAAATTTCGTGTTTTGCTTTCTGTTGAATGGCAGTGGGTTCATAATTGATATCAGCAGTATAAAAATGGTTTGCTTAAAATCTGATCAGGGACTTTTGGTTAACTGTAGCTAACTATTCAGTGATGTTAATTGTTTTTGAAATGCTGTCTACTGAGTGACATTGGGTTCATTATTAATGGCGACTGTTTGGAGGTAATTTAGTTAAAAAAACTGCTCAGTGAATTTTGCAAACTATAGTTAATTTTTTTAAAATTCTGTACTTTTGGTGTATAGTTAATGGATGCTGGCTCATAATTACTTGCAGCTCTTTAAATGTCATTTTTCTGAAGTCTGCAAAGTCAGTTTTACTGTTGATTGTTTTTAAAACTCGTTTGACTTTGATAAGGCAAGTTTTATATTAAAGATGATGAATGCTGAAGCAGTTGCGTGAGGAAAATGGTTCAAATGGCTCTGAGCACAATGGGACTTAATTGCTGAGGTCATCAGTCCCCTAGAACTTAGAACTACTTAAACCTAACTAACCTAAGGACATCACACACTTCCATGCCCGAGGCAGGATTCGAACCTGCGACCGTAGCGGTCGCGCGGTTTCCGACTGTAGCGCCTAGAACCGCTCAGCCTTACGTGAGGAGCCCGCTCCTTCCCACCCGAGTTTCTAGTTATTTAGTGGATTATTCAGTTAACGGTCAGGCCAAACTCTATTTCCTGCATTTGTATGGTGAAGATAACTAACTCCTAAGGGCATACGGTCTACCCATTTTGCAAGTGGGCACATTGTCTTTGTCATCATCATTGCAGTCTATTATGTCTTTTAAAGTGCTCCATGGAGAAATGTTTAACAGCTTTTTATATCGACCACCTTTCTTCCAAAACCTTCTGAAGTGCACCGCGAATGATATCACTTGAGTAGGATTATCTTCTCTTGCTCATCTTACAAGCTTGCTACTCTCTTTTAGAATCTGGACTTTAATAAAAATGGCAAGGTAATGTCAATCAGAACACAAGTATAAGTAGTGATCTTAATGACAACAGATTCATTCATTCTTAATACCACAAGACAAAAAAAGACAAAGAACTGTCACACAAACATTTTCATTTGACAGACGCTTTCACTAACATGGGGTGTATGGTGGACAAAGTGGTCAGCTGGGGATCGACACACGACACTAACCAGAACACTAATCACTTTAGCTGACTTCATACACGTGAATCCGGGTTATGGCACAAATCTACCCCACCATCAAGTATCTATACCCTACTATTCCAAAAAAGAACAGGGTGCTGAGAAACATATATTGGAGCCCTACGCCGTAGCAGCGAATACTTTACCCTTCTGCTGGTCGGGGCGTCACACCACGGTGCGTTCGGCGACTGAAGTCATGGACGGTCGCAATCTGTTATTAATGGTGCGCGCCCGAAAAATGTAAGTATGCGGTCTCGCGTGCAGGTGATTCGGAATATAGGTACTTCTCTATGAGACTCTGGAACCCTGATGGATTCCAGTGTGTAGGTGGACCCGTTTGCTGGTCTGCCAAACCAATTTGACTCCATGCCACGACTATGCATGACGGAATATGTCAAATGTTTAGACGGCCGACTCAAGACAAATAAGTACACCCATGCATCACTCGTTGTGTGCGTGATGGTAGAAGCAGTACCTCTGACGGTTCAGAAGGTGACTGGCACAGGCTCTAAGTGGCACACTAGCAAAGGACCAAGTCTCGCCGTTTAGGTAGAGACCTGCAGTCCTTTACTAGCGAAGCGCCAGTACAAGTGTGATCTTCTCTTTCTGTCCACTTTCCTCTTCAGCTCGGTAGCAAAAGCCTATTTACGTCTTAGACTTTCCCCCCTTTAACACAAACCAATCATGAGCTGCATAATGGCATTCGAAGATCGGAGAGCACCCCTTGCTCTGCATACACCGATTTGACCAATCAGAGACTTTAAAGTTAATTGGGAGAAAAGGAAAAAAAGATGCAGCTTCACGGTCTCTTTTCCACGTGTTTACACTGTGTCTTTTGCTAACAATATGAACAGGATGTAACCACACCCCTCCATAAAAAGCGTGTTACCTCCCCTGTTGCGTCCATTTCGAAGTTTCCAAAGAACGGCCATAAACTCGCTAAAAGCCTCGTGCTTTCACAAATATGTTAAATATGTTTTGTAACAGAGTCTGGACGTCTGGGTGCTAGTGACCTATCACACAGAAATTCGCAGAACGCTCACAGTTGTCTTGTCGGCTTCTGCCTAACAAGAGCCCATCCTCTGCTTTATTGCCGGTCTACAATGCGCTGACCATTGGGACTTCTCAGCGCTAGTCAGTCTACCTGGACGTGGCTGCTGCTTACTGACTGGCGCCAACCAACGTGTCTGCATAATGAGACCTCGGAACTTGGCCATCCGGAAATGTTTCTACCCAGGTCCCGCAGAGAAAGCGTGCTTCCCTCGGCCCACCATCGCCATGCTTTTACTGCAGTCAATTAAATTGTCACCCTATTCCCTTGAACGCAGGTAAAGCTTACCATTATTCCTTCCCAAGTGCACGCAAGAAAGAGCATTAACTACTGCCCACCATTTCATCATGATGTATGAAGTCAAATGGCAATAAAGATCATATTCCCTAAGAACATGAAGCGGCATGACAGTGAACCAGAAGTGAGAGTGGCCTGCAATCTCTCAACTTAACCCATTTTTGGCTACTCCTTCGCACATTTTCTTGGAGATGGAGCCATTGTTTCTGAAACGGACACTAACCTTAAGACTTGATGCCGTTTTCCTATGCGAATGATTCAGTAAGAAGGCATTTAATTCCAGCTATGTTGACTAAGATTGTAAGTATATTTCATGGGCCGGCCGGAGTGGCCGAGCGGTTAAAGGCGCTACAGTCTGGAACCGCACGACCGCTACGGTCGCAGGTTCGAATCCTGCCTCGGGCATGGATGTGTGTGATGTCCTTAGGTTAGTTAGGTTTAAGTAGTTCTGAGTTCTAGGGGACTTATGACCACAGCAGTTGAGTCCCATAGTGCTCAGAGCCATATATTTCATGGGTAATACAACTGCACATAAATGCTGTCTAATTATTTGATCAAATTGAAAATGTATTAAAGAATCGGCGCAGCAAACGACGTGTTTCCCTCCATACAACAAACAATAAATTACCTGTTCCGCACACAGCGTTCACTGACACCCACAATGTCTTTACCGTGTGAGAACAAATGGCTCTGAGCACTATGGGACTCAACTGCTGTGGTCATCAGTCCCCTAGAACTTAGAACTACTTAAACGTAACTAACCTAAGGTCATCACACACATCCATGCCCGAGGCAGGATTCGAACCTGCGACCGTAGCTGTCACGCGGTTGCAGACTGTAGCGCCTAGAACCGCGAGACCACCGCGGCCGGCTGTGAGAACATTCCTGCCATTTGTTGAGGTGGTTAGAACTGTGTGCAAATAGTTGTATCGAGTGACAGAAGAACTTTAGTCCAACACAAAAAAGAGTGACAAACATGCTGAACAGTATGTGGATGGCGAAAACGCGAAGAGGTGAATACAGAACAATGATAAAAGTGATAGCGCGACCTCCAGACCAGATGTGAGGAAACGCAAATGAGCAAATCGTAAGTAATTACAATTTTTTACAAGAAATCGCGAAGTGAACTGTTTGATAATCTATAACTAACAAAACTGTATCATTATAGATCCCACTGATGATGCCTTAGGGAAAGGAGAAGGCGAAACGCATATGGGAGAAATAAAATAACTAGCAGCAGGAAAAGGCAGTTTGATTTGCAAAATAAGTATTTAAGGAAAGAAGTGAGCACCGCCGTTCTGGCCACAGACGGGCCAGAGGGGACGACCGACGGCCATGTCATCCTCTGCCAGTGGCGTCATCGTGCTGCGGTATGGAGGGGTGGGGTCAGCACACCATTCTGCCGGTCTTTGTGGGGTTACCAGACGTGGTGCCGCTACCGCTCGGTCAAGCAGCTCCTCAACTGGCATCGCGAGACTGAGCGCACCAGCCCTCCCACTGAGAAAAAAAATCCCTGATAGTATCGGAAACCGAACCAGGGTCCTCCACATAGTAATCAGCTACGCTGACCACTCAGCTACGGAGGCGGACCGGAAGTGGACGAAGTGAAGGAACTCTAATAAGGTGGAACACGATGAAAGGAGGACACAAAATGCAGACTAACACAGGCGAAAGGGCTTTCCTGACCTACAGAAGTCTGCTGTTGTCAAACATCGGCATTATTTTAAGGAAAAAAATTATGAGAATGTGCCTTCGGAGCACAGTATTGTATCAAAGTGAACCGTTGATTGTGGGAAGACTACATATCGCCGGCCGGAATGGCCGTGCGGTTCCGGGCGCTACAGTCTGGAGCCGAGCTGCCGCTACGGTCGCAGGTTCGAGTCCTGCCTTGGGCATGGATGTGTGTGATGTCCTTAGGTTTAATTAGTTGTAAGTTCTAGGTGACTGATGACCTCAGAAGTTAAATCGCATAGTGCTCAGAGCCATTTGAACCAACTATATATCGAAGGATTTGAGTTGAGGTGCTACAGAAGGATGTTGATGATTAGGTGGACTGTTAAGATAAGAACAGAGAAAAGACTTTTTGCAGAATCGGCAGGAAGAGAAATGAGCGGAAAACACTGATAAAAAGACGGGACTTGATGATAGAATATGTATTAAGACACCAAGGAATAACTTCCGTTCTACCAGAGAACTTGATAAATGTTACAGTAGCTTTATTGGTAATACAAAACCAAAAGGACTATACTGCGGTTATTCAGCTTGAACAGCAACGCTCAGCAGAAGGTCTGCTAGTCCCTCAGGGAAAGATATCACACAGTGATGAGTCTGTCAGCACCCCCTATCCCCATTATGCAATAAGTAGATATTCTTTCTCTTAGCTGTCTGAAATCTATGAAAGCTATTGAAGGCAGTGTTTCCGTTGCATGTTTTGTTCGAACAGGATCACGTGAAGAGAGAAAATATGTCAAACACGGTAGTTTGCAAGAAAGTAGATTAAGTCATAATAAACCTTCTGGAAGTAATGACCTGCTAAAGAATAAAAATTACCAAATTCCTGCGCAGCAGTATCCTGACGACATCATAGATTTTGCAGACCATTTGGGCAATTACTAGACTGTTTTTATCATTTTTTATGTGTGCTCATCACTCGCTATGAAACAAGTGCAAGGATCATTAGGCCAATGTGAATTCCGAAATATATTTTATAGACACATATTGCTAAAAACATTATGACCAACTGCTTAACAGCGCGTTGGTCCACCTTTGTAACACAATACAGCAGCGTTTCCGTGTGGCGTGCTTCGACAAGTTCTTGGGAGGTTTCCGGAGGTCTACGCACAGGTCATGCAATTTCCGTAAATTACGGGCCGGTTGCATGTGGGTACGGAACTGGCTCCCACATGTGATGCATCAGGTACAGATCAGTGGCACTTAGTGGCCAAGACAGCAACATGCGTTCACTATTGCGCTCCTCAAACCACCCTAGAACGGTTATGGTCTTGTGGCATGAACAGTTATTCTGCTGGTAGATGTCATCCTTGTCAGGGAAGACATCAAGTATGAGGTATGAAGATGGTTCACAATAATGTTCGCGCCCTAGTCCACAGTTGTCGTGCCTTCGATTTATATCTAAGGTCACGTGTAAGGCCAGGTGAATGTTCCTCATACACTGCCACCACCGGCCTGGGTCCATGGCGCGGTGAATGTTTTGAGTGAGCGCCTTGTCCGGACGCGACTGTCGACCTAGTATAACGATAAAAGTGATTTATCCCATCAGGCGACACGTTATTATTCATCCATGAACGAGTCTCGGTGTCCGCAGCTCGTGGTCTAGAGGCTAGCCTTTGAATCAAGTTGTCCCGGTTTCGATTCCCGTCCGGGTTGGGGATTTTCTGTGCCCGGGGGCTGGGTGTTTGTGTTGTCCTCATCATTTCATCATCATCATCATCATTCGTGACAGTGGCTACATTGGGCTGTGTAAAACTTGGACTGCATAAAAGTTGGGACTTTGTATGGGCGCTGATGACCGCGCAGTTGAGCGCCCCACAAACCAGACATCATTATCATCATCGTCATCATCGAGTCTCGGTGACTTCGTACCCACTGCAGCCGCACTTGCGGTTTTGATGGTGTCAACATGGGAACACATAGGGGTCTTCTACTGCGCAGTCCAATGTTCAACAGTATGTGCCGGACAGTGTGCCCGGAACACTTGTGCATGGACCACCACTGTATTCCCTCGTCAGATATGCCACTTATCGCCGACTATCCTGCTTTATGGAAAGGGCAATCCTTAAACCTCCACGTTGTGTGATGATACGTGGACTTCCAACAACTTGTCATCTACTCGTGGTCTGAATGTCTTTCAACCACTTCCGTTAGATGCTCACGACAGTAGCACACCAACAGCCGTCCAGCTTCGTCGTTTCGGAAAAGCTGTGTTTCAAGCAAGAGCCATAACAATTTATACTTTTTCGAAGTCTGGGGAGTCTGGTGGCCAGCGGAAGAGTTTAAACTCGGAAGAGCGTTCCTGAGCCACTCTGTAGCAATTTTGAACGTGTGGAGTTTCGCATTGTCCTGCTGGAATTGTCCAAGTCCGTCGGAATACACAATGGACATGAATGAATGCAGGCAATCAGACAGAATTCTTTCGTACGTGTCACCTGTCAGAGTCGTATCTAGACCTATCAGGGCTCCCATATCACTCCAACTGCAGACGCCCCACACCATTACAGAGCCTCCAACAGGTTGAACAGTTCCCTGCTGAAATGCAGGGTCCATGGATTCATGAGGTTGTCTCCATACCCGTACATGTCCATCTGCTCGATACACTTTGAAACGAGACTCGTCCGACCAGGCAACATATTTCCACTCATCAACAGTCTAGTGTCGGTGTTGACTGTCTCAGGCGAGGCGTAAAGCTTTGTGTCGTGCAGATGATGTTTCGTTGAATGGTTCGTGCGTTGACACTTACGATGGCCCAGCATTGAAATCTGCAGCATTTTGCGGAAGGGTTGCGCTTCTGTCACGTTGAATAATTCTCTTCAGTCGCCGATGGTTCCTTTCTTGCAGGATCTTTTTTCGGCCGCAGCGATGTGTTATATGAGGAGGATATTCCTGTTAAGAGAAAACGCAAATAAAACGTATGTATCTATTGCCAACAATTTCACTGGTACGAGTTTAATTGCTTAACCATCGAACTCGCTGTGTAGCTCTGGAAAAGATTAGCAAGTCCTGAGACGACTGTTGCGAAGTATCTTCCTGTAAAAATAACTGTTGTATGGATTAAGTGTTATGGCGAAGGCCTCAGGCAAGATGCAAGTGAGTCGTGCTACTGTCAGCATCTCAGAGTGCAATGCGCCATGTTTGCGCACCAACAAGGCAATCCTCGCCGCTTCCGCACCGAGCCGACAGTTTCAACAAACTTCATTACAATGTTGGTGTTGTATCAGTATAATTTTCCTTTCATTAGCGTTGTACTTCTCGGAAAAACTTTATTTCATTAGTGAAACTGTAGTTATATGAATATCAGAATTGTAAATACGGTAGAGTTTCAATAAATGTTCTCTCCTTTGTATACTTTCATTTCTTGTAATCTTAACCTCGTGACCTATAAAATTAAAAACTTTCAAAGCTATTTACGACGGCGTGGATACTCCCTATAAAGTTATTTTTCGTAACAATCACAATTCTTTTTCTTTCTTTGCTGTTTCCTATTTTTACAGTACCCCTTCTTATTATGTTATCATTTTGTTTGCTTTGCCGATATTGTTAGCGATATCTTATCCTTTGCGCTCCGAAAACCTTCAAGTTTAGCATTTTATTTTTACAGTGGTTTCTTTCTTTTATTTCCTATTCTTCCATGTTTGTTTCTTTTCTTATTTCTGTACTCTATGCTAGCGTTAATTTATTTTTCCAGAAATATATTAATATTTCTTTCGTTAGCCTATCGTCAGAGGTATCTGTAGAAGATTAACCTTCGTTTTGCCATTACTTCTTGTATTATTATTATTATTATTATTATTCTAGTCATTAGATCATAGCAATATGAGGGGTACTTATTCGTTTTGTGTCAGAGACTGTAGTGTGGACTTCAATAGCGACGTTATCGCAGTTCGAAACCTGTAGAAGGCTGGAGATAACCTGGAACAATCAGGAAACAACAGGCGACAGCGGTAATCGAAAACTGATCGCGTCGTAATAAAGATTACAATCTTACAGAATTGAACAATTAATAAGATTACATCAGAGAATGTACACAAGACTGAATCTGAAGATAACTTGCGTCTGTGGGTTCATCACACGATACCGATTGCGGCTGCCCCTGAAGGACAGCGGTATGGCCTATGGCAGAAACGAAAGCGAGTAGATACTTCTTATCTGCACACAGCAGGTAAACAGGAGCATAAATATCTCTCGGAGAAGTCGTAGAACGATGCACTGTGTACGCTATCGTGGTTGTAGAGAACTCTGCAGCACTTAATGCCTTCGTCTTCTAATTTTAGAACATTCCAACGGGTATTTTATTCAGTGATGAACTCACATGTAGTATAATCGTAATCGATATGTCCCTGACAACAGATAATTGTCATCTTGCATATAAAGTCGTACATCTCAATGGCTATAAGGACAGATGTTAATGGGCAATATATTGTTAGGTTATGGGAAGGCAATCCAGCTACGACAGCGTAATGCTGAGGAAGTCTAACAACCTCGCAGGCTGAACTCATATCCTTAAATCCGTCATCTTGGATTCTAACATCATACGGCTGAGGAAATCTGACAATTATGCAGGCTGGGCCTGCGGTTTCGGATTCTATACTTCGAACAAATGAAAATGTTCAAATGTGTGTGAATTTCTAAGGGACTAAACTTCTAAGCTCATCGGTCCCTAGACTTACACGTTACTGAAACTAACTTATGCTAAGAACAACACACACCAATGTCCGAGGGAGAACTCGAACCTCCGGCGGGAGCGGCCGCGCAATCCGTGGGATGGCGCTTCAAACCGCACGGTCACTCCGCGCTGCTAGAACAAATGACTTACCTGTATTTTCAACCAGTAAGATAATTGCCTATCTTGGATGTTTGAATTGCCCATTATTTTATTTAAGGGTGAATTAGTCTATGATGTCAGAGGGATGTTCAAATGGCTCCAAGCACTATGGGACTTGACATCTGAGGTCATCAGTCCCCTAGACTTAGACTTAAACCTAACTAACCTAAGGACTCCACACACATCCATGCCCGAGGCAGGATTCGAACCAGCGAAGGTAGCAGCAGCGCGGTTCCGGACTGAAGCGCCTAGACCCGCCCGGCCACAGCGGCCGGCTCAGAGGGATGGACGGAATTATGGCACTGTAGCACGGCATCAGAGGAGGGAATGGGGGAAGGACATGTGGCGGAGGAGGGGGAAAGGCAAGTGGTAGGTGACGGGGGGGGGGGGGGGGAGGGAAGGGAGGCGAAGTGTGGCAGCAACACAGCCTGTGTTTAGGCCGCTAGTCCCACTACTCCAGTGAATTCGGTTGAGGACTAGCCATTGGACGTCGGCTGAGTAACATGTCTCTTAGGGACATAAGAACCCTTATAAAGCTGTCCATGTTAACTATTGGTGATACGATTTAAATCGGCAGAAGGAATCACTCATGATCTCCAAAGTGGTACCAGTAGTCCAGTTAGCATAATGACTGTACGGGCATTAAAGGAATGACACACAGTGGTGGAGCAGCTTTTCTTAAGCCACGCATATCTGGAGTCAATGCTAAGTGTTGCTTAAGGTGAAGTAAAGAGTGGCGCCACTGAATAGTGAATGACTGGGAATGAGTGACTGAAGTGATGAGTCACGCTATACTGTGTGGCAATGTGACGGAAAGGCTTCGGTTTAGCGACTCCTTGGAGAGTGTTACCTGCCATCATGAGTAGTGCCAGCAGTAGAGTTCAGATGAGGTGATGTTACGGTATGGAATGGTTTCTATACTTAAGGAGTAATCCCCTTATTGCTCTTAAGGAAACGCTAAATGCGGAAGGATGTGAATTCATTTTACAGTATTGTGTACTATGAACAACAAAGAAATAGTTCGGAGGTAATGTTTGTATAAATAAACTAATACAGCCTGTCATAATGTGGCATCTGTGACGCAATGGCTTGTGGACAAGATCATTCGTCAAATCGGCCGTGCTGTCCAGAAACCTGACCTGATCACGGTGGAAAACCTTTGGGTTGAGTTAGAACGTAGACTTCGTTCCAGACCCCAGCATCGAATATCAGCTCCTTGTCTGGTTCCGGCTTTTCTAGACGAACGGACTGCCATTCACCGACAGTCAATCAGACACCTTAAAGAAATGGTCCCCAGCAGAGTTCAGAGTTCAAACAATCATAAGGACTAAGGGTGGACACATACCATATTTATGTCCACTAAGAGGTGTTCGAATACTTTTAATCAGGCGATTAACACTGCTTAAAAGAATTAGGGGAACATGACTTTGGGCGTCTGCCATACTCCATTGAGCAACAATTGAGGAGTTGGTGTGTTACCAAATTATACCTTTATCTTTAACAAATTAAGTAGATACACAAAAAACATTATTACTTCCTCGATCGTTTACATGAAAGTAACTGAAACATCCGACAAGTGTCGAAACAATGTGGAAATTGTCCCGCCATCCTCGGTGTTTTTCATTGGACTTTGAGAGCTTCAATAACATGTATGTCCTCCAGCAGCAGTTATGACTGCCTGACACCTACGAGGTTACCCTGTGCTGCCTGTTCACATTCTTGACTGACAGTCCATGAGAATTCTTGGAGAGTCTGTGGTGGAACAGGACGACGACGAACACGTCTGTCAAGCGGTTGACACATGTGCACGATGGAGTTTAGGTTGGAAATCGTCGCCATTACTTCCATTACTTCTGTGTCCAGGCTTCGCAAGACGTCCTTGCTGACGCCCGCTATATGGGCCCTGGTGCTAAAAGGAATTCAGGGCCACTACCGTACGCAGCAACCACCATGTGGTCCAAAAGGATCTTTTCGGTGTGCTGACTGGCTCTAAGGCGACCATGGGTAACGGCAAGATCCGTATGGCTGTCAACAGTGAAGCCTACCCACAACAACATAGAACCTTGGAAATCTGTGGGTTTCCTTGACAGCATTTTAGAGGTACCGCTCTCTATGGATCTCCATACACGAACATGGCCATCACCTTGCGTCAGAGGATTCTGTGAAGATGCCAGCTGACATTCGAATGGCAGAACTGAAGATGAGCTGCAAGATATTTTCGTGTCAAGCGGGGCACTCAAACAGGACGTTTCTGTCGCGTGGTCCTTTCTCATAAGCTGTTCATTGCAATTTGATCGGCCACAGTGGCTCCAGTGGCCCTTCTGAGATCGTCTTGCAGTTCTCTGGCGATAGCCGAAGCGACGCTGCAACACACAGATGGCCGGATACTGTTGTAACACGTCGGTGATCATGTCCAACTCACCTTTTATGCTGACTTTCTCCCTGTGGCGTGTCGACAACCTATGGATGACAGTTGAAGAAACATTGGCGTCTGCAGCAGCTTGACGGAAAGTCCATCCTTTTTTGCATCAAACAGACCACCCTTGCAACTTGCAGTGCATTAAGATGTCACATTGCGTCTGCTTGGTTGAACACAATGTCCACAAATGAAATCTGCCATCTGTGAACCTCACTAGAAAACACTGGAACACCGGTATTCACTTTCTTACGACGAGTCACCTTACACTGTAATGCATGACGCAGCCAATGGATGCTGAGTGATTTTAACTGTCTCATACACTGAAAATGGATACCTCAAGTCAAGCAATAAGTCTACAGGAACCGGCTGCATCAAAATAGATACTGTGTAATGTACTAAACGTTGATTGAGGAGTTTCCATAATTATTTTGAAGAGTGTATTTTTACTTTATGGTGGAATATACTCCGAGATGGAGTTTGAGACAAATTAACAACTGAAACAATGTAAGCTTTCACGCCCGGTACTGACATGACTTAAAGCTTCTGACTGCGGGAGACGTCTTCAGAGTAAAAATGGCGAACTGCAGTCAGAACTCGAGGGAGTGCCCACAGTCAATCACGTGACGTCAGCTACGAGATTATCTCTGTTAACGCCGACATTCTCGATTGAAAGTAATCGATCGTTGTTCTTACTTTTCAACACTGACAACCAAATTTTAACTGATTTGACACCTTCCTCTTTTCTGTTAAAGTTATTTCTGTGTTCATAAATATCAACAGCCTCTCCATACACGTGCGAGTAATAATGCGATGTCCTCGATATGACACTCGTCTCACTGAATTTAATTACATCATCGGCCTCTTATATGTTCCGCCACGGCCGATTTATCCGTATGTCCGAGACGGCAGTTCGCCTTGTGTTCAACCAGAATGGCGCTAACACCTGTTTTTGTGGCACCATCATAAGCCAGTCCACAACGTGAAGGAATGTTATATACACCCGGTGTAACCAAAGGATGTCGTTTATCAGTTGCCGATCTTAGATATTCTTTTATCTCCCTGGTGGGACTGAAGGTAGTTTCCACATCATAATCAATACTTTCCCAACGCGATCTGTTATCCTACTGATGAACTGAAAGAAAACTTTCCTGGTCGATCCTGATTCTCTACCTAGGGCGAAGTGCTCGATCTATCTCCATGTTAATGTAGGTATTCTTCTTTAATGTCGACTGCGGACGTTCTGTGTAATCTTTAAAATAAGTCGATTCACGAATATTGTACGCCCTGCTTACCAAAGTTTTAATCACACCTGTTTTTTGTCTAGGGTGGTGGTTAGAATTTTTATGAAGGTAACGGTGAATATGTGTGGCTTTTTTGCACTGAAGCGCCAAAGAAACTGGAATAGACATGTGTATTCAAATACAAAGATATGTAAACAGGCAGAATATGGCGCTGCGGTCAGCAGTGCCTACGTAAGACAACAAATGTCTGGCGCAGTTGTTAGATAGGTTACTGCTACAACAAGGGCAGGTTATCAAGATTTAAGTGGATTTGAACGTGGTGTTATAGTAGGTGCACAAGCGATGGGACAGAGCACAGCATCTCCGAGGTAGCGATGAAGTAGGGATTTTACCGTACGACCATTTCACGAAAGTGCCGTCAATATCAGGAATCCGATAAAACGTCAAATCGCCGACATCGCTGCGGCCGGAAAAAGATCCTGCAAGAAAAAAATCGTTCAACGTGACAGAAGTGCAACCCTTTCGTAAATTTCTGTAGATTTCAGTGCTGGGCCATCAACAAGCGTCAGCGTGCGAACCTTTCAACGAAACATGGGCTATTCGAGCCGAAGGCCCACTCGTGTACCCTTGATGACAGCACGACTCAAAGCTTTACGCCTCTCCTGGCCCATCAACACCGACATCGGACTGTTAATGATTGGAAACTTGTTAGCTGGTTGGACGAGCCTCGTTTCAATTTGTATCTAGCGGATAGGGATTTGGAGACAACCTCATGAATCCGTGGGCCCTGCATGTCAGCAGGGGACTGTTCAAGCTGGTGGAGGCTCTGTAATGGTGTGCAGTGTGTGCACTTGGAATTATATGGGACCCCTGATAGGTCTAAATACTACTCTGATAGGTGACACGTACGTAAGTATCCTGTATGACCAGCTGCATCCATTCATGTGCATTATGAGGGGAGGTACTGGCAGAATTGAAGCTGTGAGGATGGGTCACGAGTGTGCTTGGGTAGCTCAGTCGGTGGAGCACTTACCCGAGAAAGGCGAATGTCCCGAGTTCGAGTCTCGGTCCGGCACACAGTTTTAATCTGCCAGGAAGTTTCATTCATGTCCACTGCGTATTCCGACGGACTTGGGCAATTCCAGCAGGCCAATGCGACAGCCCACACTTTCAGAATTGCCACAGAATGGCTCCAGGAACACTCTTCTGAGTTTTGACACTTCCACTCGCCATCAAACTCCCCAGACATACACATTATTGAGCATATCTGAGATGCCTTGCAACGTGCTGTTCAGAAGAGATCTCCACTCGCTCGTACTCTTACGAATTTATGGACAGCCCTGCTGGATTCATGGTGTCAATTCCCTCCAACACTGCTTTAGACATTAGTCGAGTCAATGCCAGATGGTGGTGTGGCAGTTCTGCATGCTCGCGGGGGCCCTACACGATTTTAGCCAGGTGTACCAGTTTCCTTGGCTCTTCGTTGTATACTGTATACCCTACGTCCGACGAGCCGTCTGCTCGCTTGATAACAGACACACCTAAAAAATTCAGTTGGGCATTATTCTCCATCTCAATAGTAAATTGTATTTTCAGATCGATACTTTTGAAATGTGTGAGGAAGGCATCCAATTCTTCTGCACCGTGTGTCCACGTTATGAAAGCATCATTGACATAGCGGAAGTTTTAAGTGATGATAACAACTTTAAATGTGAACATTTTAGGTTAGGCTTTACCGTGACTGGTATTGACATTAAATGAAACAACAAGTTTACTGTTACCAGTCACCGTTTTATTTATTTCCACGACGCGTTTCAAAGGTTTAAACCTCCATCATCGGGTGGATTTACATCAGGTAGTATGACATTTGTGTGTATGTTGTGTTACGATTTTTTGGAGGAACTTGTGGCACTGCCTCCAGTGGTCACAGGTTCCTTACGTTGTCGTAACACATCAAATGTATACTGTCACATTTGTAAACAAATATTATGCATGTGATGTGTTACAAATGTGACAGTATACATGTGGTGTGTTACGACAGCGAAAGGAACCTGTGACCACTGGCGGCAGTGCCACAAGTTCCTCCAAATAATCGTAACACAACACAGACACAATTGTCATACTAACTAATGTAAATCCACCCGATGATGGAGGTTTAAACGTTTGAAACGCGTCGTGGAAATAAATAAAATGGTGACTGGTAACAGTAAACTTGTTGTTTCATTTAATGATGATAACAACTTAAAGTTCCTATTGGTCCTATATCGACTTTTTCCTCGCTTCCCGCTCCGCCATGACGGAAACTACACCGAAGGGAACGAGGATGGTGAGCACAGTGGAGCGCCGTCGGGCGGCCGTGCTGCGTGGCTGAGAGGCAGACGGGGCTGTGCAGCGCGGCGCCGGGTCGATGCGCGCCGCCAGCAGAGGCCAGCCAGCCAGCCAGCCAGCGAGGCGGCGGCTATCTTATCGCGCCAGGCGCAGCCCGCACCCCGCACGCCGCACGCCGCTCCCCGCAGCCAGCCGGCGCTCTGGGGCCGAGCCCCAGCCGCTCCGCCGCCGGCGTTTTATTGCCGCCATAAAGGCGCCAGCACCCTCTCCGCACTCGCCAAATTACGTCATTTTGTCATTCCTTAGCAGTCGCCGATGAACCGGCCACTGCCACACCGACCGTCCCGTCGGCGAAATGGAAGAAATATCGAGGACTGCCACACCGGGTGGAGCAATTGTTGAGGCAATAGGGGCGAGCTTTGTTTGTGGTACGGCATTTGTTCATCATCATCATCATCATCATTTAAGACTGATTATGCCTTTCAGCGTTCAGTCTGGAGCATAGCCCCCCTTATAAAATTCCTCCATGATCCCCTATTCAGTGCTAACTTTGGTGCCTCTTCTGATGTTAAACCTATTACTTCAAAATCATTCTTAACCGAATCCAGGTACCTTCTCCTTGGTCTGCCCCGACTCCTCCTACCCTCTACTGCTGAACCCATGATTCTCTTTGGTAACCTTGCTTCTCCCATTCGTGTAACATGACCCCACCATCTAAGCCTGTTCGTCCTGACTGCTACATCTATAGAGTTCATTCCTAGTTTTTCTTTGATTTCCTCATTGTGGACACCCTCCTGCCGTTGTTCCCATCTACTAGTACCTGCAATCATCCTAGCTACTTTCATATCCGTAACCTCAGCCTTATTGATAAGGTAACCTGAATCCACCCAGCTTTCGCTCCCATACAACAAAGTTGGTCGAAAGATTGAACGGTGCACAGATAACTTAGTCTTGGTACTGACTTCCTTCTTGCAGAAGAGAGTAGATCGTAGCTGAGCGCTCACTGCATTAGCCTTGCTACACCTCGCTTCCAGTTCTTTCACTATGTTGCCATCCTGTGAGAATATGCATCCTAAGTACTTGAAACCGTCCACCTGTTCTAACTTTGTTCCTCCTATTTGGCACTCAATCCGTTTATATTTCTTTCCCACTGACATTACTTTCGTTTTGGAGATGCTAATCTTCATATCATAGTCCTTACATTTCTGATCTAGCTCTGAAATATTACTCTGCAAACTTTCAATCGAATCTGCCATCACAACTAAGTCATCCGCATATGCAAGACTGCTTATTTTGTGTTCACATATCTTAATCTCACCCAGCCAGACTATTGTTTTCAACATATGATCCATAAATAATATGAACAACAGTGGAGACAGGTTGCAGCCTTGTCTTACCCCTGAAACTACTCTGAACCATGAACTCAGTTTACCGTCAACTCTAACTGCTGCCTGACTATCCATGTAAAGACCTTTAATTGCTTGCAAAAGTTTGCCTCCTATTCCATAATCTCGTAGAACAGACAATAACTTCCTCCTAGGAACCCGGTCATATGCCTTTTCTAGATCTACACTCCTGGAAATTGAAATAAGAACACCGTGAATTCATTGTCCCAGGAAGGGGAAACTTTATTGACACATTCCTGGGGTCAGATACATCACATGATCACACTGACAGGACCACAGGAACATAGACACAGGCAACAGAGCATGCACAATGTCGGCACTAGTACGGTGTATATCCACCTTTCGCAGCAATGCAGGCTGCTATTCTCCCATGGAGACGATCGTAGAGATGCTGGATGTAGTCCTGTGGAACGGCTTGCCATGCCATTTCCACCTGGCGCCTCAGTTGGACCAGCGTTCGTGCTGGACGTGCAGACCGCGTGAGACGACGCTTCATCCAGTCGCAAACATGCTCAATGGGGGACAGATCCGGAGATCTTGCTGGCCAGGGTAGTTGACTTACACCTTCTAGAGCACGTTGGGTGGCACGGGATACATGCGGACGTGCATTGTCCTGTTGGAACAGCAAGTTCCCTTGCCGGTCTAGGAATGGTAGAACGATGGGTTCGATGACGGTTTGGATGTACCGTGCACTATTCAGTGTCCCCTCGACGATCACCAGTGGTGTACGGCCAGTGTAGGAGATCGCTCCCCACACCATGATGCCGGGTGTTGGCCCTGTGTGCCTCGGTCGTATGCAGTCCTGATTGTGGCGCTCACCTGCACGGCGCCAAACACGCATACGACCATCATTGGCACCAAGGCAGAAGCGACTCTCATCGCTGAAGACGACACGTCTCCATTCGTCCCTCCATTCACGCCTGTCGCGACACCACTGGAGGCGGGCTGCACGATGTTGGGACGTGAGCGGAAGACGGCCTAACGGTGTGCGGGACCGTAGCCCAGCTTCATGGAGACGGTTGCGAATGGCCCTCGCCGATACCCCAGGAGCAACTGTGTCCCTAATTTGCTGGGAAGTGGCGGTGTGATCCCCTACGGCACTGCGTAGGATCCTACGGTCTTGGCGTGCATCCGTGCGTCGCTGCGGTCCGGTCCCAGGCACGTGCACCTTCCACCGACCACTGGCGACAACATCGATGTACTGTGGAGACCTCACGCCCCACGTGTTGGGCAGTTCGGCGGTACGTCCATCCGGCCTCCCGCATGCCCACTATACGCCCTCGCTCAAAGTCCGTCAACTGCACATACGGTTCACGTCCACGCTGTCGCGGCATGCTACCAGTGTTAAAGACTGCGATGGAGCTCCGTATGCCACGGCAAACTGGCTGACACTGACGGCGGCGGTGCACAAATGCTGCGCAGCTAGCGCCATTCGACGGCCAACACCGCGGTTCCTGGTGTGTACGCTGTGCCGTGCGTGTGATCATTGCTTGTACAGCCCTCTCGCAGTGTCCGGAGCAAGTATGGTGGGTCTGACACACCGGTGTCAATGTGTTCTTTTTTCCATTTCCAGGAGTGTATAAAGCATAGATACAATTCCCTGTTCCACTCATAACACTTCTCCATTATTTGTCGTAAGCCTAAGATCTGGTCCTGACAACCTCTAAGAGGCCTAAACCCACACTGATTTTCATCCAATTGCTCCTCAACTAATACTCGCACTTTCCTTTCAACAATACCTGAGAAGATTTTACCCACAACGCTGATTAAAGAGATACCTCTGTAGTTGTTACAATCTTTTCTGTTTCCATGTTTAAAGATTGGTGTGATTACTGCTTTTGTCCAGTCTGATGGAACCTGTCCCGACTCCCAGGCCATTTCAGTTATCCTGTGTAGCCATTTAAGACCTGACATTCCACTGTACTTGGTGAGTTCCGATTTAATTTCATCCACCCCAGCTGCTTTATTGACGGCATTTGTTTCCAGAATAAATTTTCACTCCGCAGCGGAGTGTGCTGCACTGATTAGAAACCTGCGGGCAGTTGAAAACTGTGTGTCGGACCGGGACTCGAGCCTGGGAAGTTCGCTTTTCGTGGGCAAGTGTTCTGAAGGCTCAGCTATCAAGGTCCGCCCTCGGTAGCTGAGTGGTCAGCGCGACTGAATGTCGATCCTAAGAGTCCGGGTTCGATTCCCGGTTGGATCGGAGGTTTTCTCCGCTCAGGGACTGGATGTTGTGTTGTCCTAATCATCATCATTTCATCCCCAGCGACGCGCAAGTCGCCGAAGTGGCGTCAAATCGAAAGACTTGCACCCGGGGAACTGTCTACCCGACGGGAGGCCCTAGTCACACGACAAAGAAGGTATTCAAGAACGACTCACGACACGCCCCACAGCTTCAATTCCGGCACTGCCTCTTCTCCTACCTTACAAATAGAATTCCTTGGTAAAAAACTATCTATAGCCAAGATTTCGTAAATTATTTGTTTTGCCAGCGAGATTCGACACACATAACTGTCATCTTCTGGTTAAAAAAAAATGGTTCAAATGGCTCTGAGCACTATGGGACTTAACATCTGTGGTCATCAGTCCCCTAGAACTTAGAACTACTTAAACCTAACTAACCTAAGGACATCACACACATCCATGCCCGAGGCAGGATTCGAACATGCGACCGTGTCATCTTCTGGTCTTAAATTTTTTTTTCTGTTATAAAGCCTGTTCATTGTGACTTAAGACCTCGTTCCATGTTGTCATTATGATGGATAGCATGCAGCACACCACGCAAAGGTTTGCCTGAAATAAAACATTTACAATTAAGAAGCACACTGTGGACATGGCCATATTCGTATACGTAGCGCTCACAGATGATTGTTAAGTCTTAAAAACCACAATATTAGTACAATACACTTTTGCACATCTTGCAAACTTAACACTGGCCAGCCATTGTGGCCGAGCGGTTCTAGGAGCGTCAGTCCGGAACCGCGCGACTGCTACGAACACAGGTTCGAATCCTGCCTCGGGCATGGATGTTAGTTAGGTTTAAGTAGTTGTAAGTCTAGGGGACTGATGACTTCACATGTTAAGCCCCATAGTGTTCAGAGCCATTTGAACCATTTAGACTTAACAGTCATCTGTGAGCTCTACGTATACAGACATGACCATGTGCACAAAGCGCTTTCTCACTGTAAATGTTTCATTTCTGAAACACGTTTCTGTAACGTGCTACATTTTATCCACCGTGACAAGATGGCATGAAGTTAAAATGCAAATTGAAGTTGGAGGGTGAAGAAAGAAAAGGAAAGGGAAGGGACTTCTGATGTCAGGTGCATCGGATTTATACACGGAACCAGCAGCGCCGAGGAAATATGTTTGCTGGTCTGGGAGTCGAACCACGGATCTTCTGCTTACTAGACAATTGCATTACCCATTTGCCTCCTGAACACAGTATTTATCGCAATTCCTCCGACTATCTCGGCACGGCTCTCGGCCAATCCACACTCCCACCTAGCCCCACCTATCCGCAGTCCCTTGTCCGTGTCCTCCATCCTCGCTACTTTGAGATTCCCGCAGGGGGTCAGACGTAATTGTGCATCCGCACTGAAGAAGCTGGATTGGTTGCATATAAATTAAAATTAACAAGTTTGTAATAAAAATTTTTGAAGACCACAGGACGACAGATATACCTGTTGAAATCGGTCCTCAAAAATAGAGAAGAACTTACGCGATCTTCGCTATTGAAAGATTTTTAACAAGTAAAACGGATCTGTCCTAATTCCTAAAAATGAGAAAATTCGGTCAAATAGAATTTCTTCTGCGTACCTCGCGTACTAGCATTCCTGTAACCAAGTTGTAGGTGGAAGAAGGAAGGAAAAGAGTAGTGGCAGAAGTGAAGCTGTTCGGGCAGGGGGTGAGTCGTGCTTGAAGAGCTAAGTCTGTAGAACACTCGCCCGCTCAAGACGAAGGTTGCAAGTTCAAATCGTGATCTTTTGCGCAGTTTTAAGCTACATTTAGATTGTTAGAAAATTAAATTATAAAGGAAAAAAATCTCGTCTACAAGTTTACTGTATTTACTCATCCTGATTCCCTCTGTAATGTAGCCTTCGTCGGGAGGTAATCAGCAAGCATAAGAAATGGTAAAGTTAATTGAATCTGCTGAAAAATATGCAGTGCATAAATTAAAGATTTGCCGTCGGAATGACATATCACAGAAGCGATAGCATGACATATTGGATTTGCATCCAAACGTCTGTAAGTATTAATTATTCCCTAATTTCCCGGATTCTGGAAGGCATAACGTCAGTGACTGTGTGATGTTATTGGATGTGTTAATATTTGTTGTTAGGCAACAGTGTCTGTGTCTGCGATGGCAGGCCTGTGGAGTGGTGGAATCTTTGACAGTCAGTGCTGGATGACTGCGGTGTGCAACAGGCGGGATTCCTCGAGTGTACAATGTAATGCATTGACGCATTTTTGGAACTATGTGAGTTGCAGATTTATTACGACGAGGAATGACGACTCAGAACAATGGCTGGAAAATGTTCTGAAGAACAAGGTATTATTGGATAAGGTAGAGTTTATTTTTAGTTTTTTAGAGACTTGTATTGTTGTTCCACTTCACCCTCGTCACTATGGGACTTGACTTCTGAGCTCATCAGTCCCCTAGAACTTAGAACTACTTAAACCTAACTAACCTAAGAACATCACACACATCCATGCCCGAGGCAGGATTCGAACCGGCGACCGCAGAGGTCGCGCGGTTCCAGGCTGTAGCGCCTAGAACCGCTCGGCCACCCTGGCCGGCGCCAACACAAAAGCAAGCTCTGTCATCTTCCATATGCACTATAAAACTTGACACTTTCTAGGAGTACAGGATTCAGTGGAAGTCGGATGACTTTCGGCCGGTACAGATTATTTCCGCCTCTCGCCAACCGTTGCTGGGAAACAATACAGACTGCGATAGCAACACGGCGTTGTAGCAGGGATTGTGTGTGCAGTGTTGACTCTGCTTGCCCGTTGCTCGCACAGCGGCCTGCGCGCAAGGTAGAGATCAGGTGCCAGCCAAGCTATAGTGTATTTTAACTAAATATTAAATAGGATAATTTAAAATACGAATGATATTTAATAGGTAACGTTCAGACATATAGAATGCATTTTATTTACTAAACCTAGAAATAGTCAATGAGTGCGTTCGTTCTGCACTTCTGTAACAGTATTTTTGTCTGCTTGGTTTGTTATTGGCTAACGCATATCGTAATCCTTCAAGTTCATTCCGCTCCTTGTGTTTTTTTCATTGCTGCTATAGTCGAAGTTGGGGCGAATGCGACTGATATTCTTAAGAGTTCTTCCGATAATAATGGATTCTAGTCACCTACTATCTGCCAAAATAATATTACTTCTGTTTTACCCAAATCATTTTTAAGTTTATTGTCTTTGCGGAGTCCTAGAAATCTTACTTTGTCGAAAATAGTGATTCCCTGCTCTGCAAATGACCATATAATGCAGGCATTTCCTTCTCGATTTTCCAAATCAGAAAAATACAGGGTGGTCTAAAGATATGTAACTATCGTTTTAAGACAAAAAGAGATACATGAACAGAAATTTAGAGCCAAATAATATCAGATGCAAGAGAGGGGAAAACATGTGACGTTATGACATCAGAATGACGATTATTTTGGAAGCTGTTGTCGTGAATGCAACTCGTCATTTTCACAGGGCAAGGTGCAGTGTGACATGTCAAACTGATAGAGAATTACACGAAAAAAAAAAAGCAATGAGGCCTTTCATTTGAGAATAGTTTTACTGGCTCTCGAGTTTTTTGGCTATCGAATTATGACGCACTTCATACAAAAGGAGGCGAGTACTGGTGATAAGACATAAGGGCACAGGATGTGCTCTATGTGTTATTCAGCAACTTGTAGTGAAGTTTCTGTTAACCGCTCCGCCCACGCAACAGAATGTGGGTACAAGCATCAGCAGCGCGCTCTGTGACTTGTAATATGTTTGTGGTCATCACTGCAGCTACCGTCACGTGTTCGCACAGATGGAAATCTAATGGACGTAAATCCGGGGAACGTGATGGCAATTCCACCAGACCTCAGCGGCCTACTCATGCGCGAAGAAACTGGATGTCTAGGTATGACTAGACAACCGGCCTTTAATGATGCTGAAAGGAAGATGGAAATCTTGAGTTGGGACCTGAATGAAGTAGGGCTCAACAATAAGAGGACCTCGTATTTCACAACAAATCATCACACTTTCGATGCGCCAGGTGTCTTCAATACAAGGATCCCCTGAGGGCTGATCTCTGACCAATATCTATGCTTCTGTTTAAAGAATTTACTTCTCCGTTCACGTAGAAAGTCGCTTCCTCCATAAGAAGTACATCATATGCAAAAACGACGGTTTTTGTGCAGCCTGCCTATGATTATTCTGCAAATTGAACCCGTTTATCTGGATCGTCCTTGATGAGATGCTGTAACATTGCATTTTTCAAGTGTGCCGTTTATGTGCGACAATGAATCTCATTATTGATACATGGCTGACCTGTGTCTCCTGTGAGTTGCGGCAAGTGATGCACCCTCGACTTCCACTGAACAGTGCCAGAACAGCGATTGATATTACTTCATCCGTAGCCAGTTTCACGAGAAACTAACAGCACCGTGGATAATGGGAGATCTGAGTGGTTAGCGTTGGTGGATATCCTCTGTGATAAAATGGGTGTATCTCTCTCCAGATATCAACTCGATGTCAGTATATTCCGACTCGGATTTTACGTCACCTATAAGAAGGAATGAATATCAGTCTTACTACCTCGTAAACCAGAAAACTACTCACAGGAACTAAATATAATCAAACAAATTGTTGTTGAAAACGACTACAAAACGAACATCATAAACAAACTCAACAAAAAGGTAAAACTGAAACATGCAGCCCTACACACAGACAACACAGCAGACCACACCACTTCAGAAAAACGAGAGAGATGGTGCACACTTACATTCAATAACAAAATATCACATAGAATAGGATACATCTTGAAAAAGCAAGGGATCCCAATAACATTCATAACAAACAATACAGTTCATAAAAGACTAAGACCAGTCAGAAAAACCTAAGACAAATTCAGCAACGCTGGAATATTTCAACTCACTTGCAACTCCTGTCAACTATTTAGTTTTGAACTACCGACTTTGTTGAATTTTTGTCAAAACAATACCATAATTAAACTGTTGCTCAAAGAGATCCGTACACGTTTTCCGTGAATTGTTTTTCACATAACACTCATCAATGAACACCCGCTGTTTTGTCATGACCACTATCATGTGTTCCGTTCAAATGGTCACTAAACACGCCTGCTCATCTCACTTACTCAAATGTAATGACACAGCGAAGTATTCTGCACAGATCATGCGAAAGATGTGAAATGTCGACTCCTCACTGTCCACTAACAAGGATCAGTTTCACTCCAGTCCTATAAATATTTCGTGGGTCAGTTTTATTTTGCGCATTGTGTACTAGCGGTTACGCAAACAGTGATAATGGAGATTATTTTTAAAAATGGTTGAGCCTCGTCAGTAAACTAACATAACACTTCGTCCTGTTCAGTACTGTGCTACGTCTGCACCGACCAAGCCGTCGACGAGACATTAAATTCTATTCCTTTTCCATTTGAATATTTAATCATTGTGGTTGTGACTAGAAAGAACTACTCACGGTGGAAAGGAATGTGATGAATTTTAAATATATAGACTGAAGCAGCAAATGGGAAATTGTACGAAGGCCGAGAACTGAACCTGGGCCACCTGATTAGTAAGCAGCATTGTTAACCACTTTTTCCCCTCAAGTTGTTCGCTATTGTTCGTTGTAGTTGGTCGTAACGGACGTCACACGACATCCGTTGAAGTTCGTTGTTGATCCATTCACTCAGTTTTTTTGTTACAGAGGGCAGCTACCACTCTGACGTAACACGCTGAGCTACAGCGCCAGCTCGATGAAGCCGTCGACGATTCACTCAGCCAGCTTGACGCAACGGTCCACACACATCCACGGGTTACCCTAGCGCGCCTTCTTCCTCTATCCAAATTCACACTGTCGTCCCAGGCTACTGTAAATTCCATCCTTACACACGAATAGAATTGCCGACTCCCTCCATATTCTGGAATAGTACTTCAGCATCGAATGTAGATGAGGGACGCAGCCTGAAACCTAGATGCAGGTATTTATAAAAATGAAATGGCACAACTTCAGAGACTTTTCTGGTCTCATACAGATATGATTTTATGTATATGAACTGAAGCGGCGAGTGAAAGTTTGTACCTGGGTTTCAGGCTGGATCCCTCATTCATGTTCGGTGCTGACATGCTATTCCAGAACATGAAGAGCCTCAGCGATTCTGTTTGTGTGTAAAGGGGAATTTACGAGTCCAGTAGACTGAGGCGGCAGTGAGAACTTGGATCGAGGGAGTAAGTGTGCCAGGGTAAGCCAAGGTGGCTTAGTGTCAAACACACCTGCCTAATAAGCAGTAGACCTGGGTTCGATTCTCGGCTCTGGTTCAAATTTTTACTCTCCGCTTCAGTCTGTATACATAAAATCGTGTCTGTATAAGATCAGTAAACTGTCTGAAGTTGTATTATTACATATGCATACGATGCTTCTTGCTGCTCTTGTCCATGTGCAATCATTTCAGCATTCTCCTTAATCCTTTTAGGGAAACCATGGTAAACCTAAACATGGATGGCCCGCGGGCATTTGAAGAACTCATCTGTAAACAGTGGTAAGGTACAAACTGATTGTTTTGAGAAACCGCGCAGTAAAGTTTCAAGGAAATTTCATAAAGATTTCATGTACATGGAATTTGATTTTTGTATTCAGATAAGTTAATGTTTTCAAATATGTCCACAGTAACGACACATTTTTAAAATGGTGAATTGTACGGAGAAGTTTGTTCTTAGAATTTCGTCAATGGGTACTTACAACTTTTTACTCGCAAAATGAGTGCACTTAACAGGGTTAGCTTATATGGCTCAAAAATGGCTCTGAGCACTATGGGACTTAACATCTGAGGTCATCAGTCCCCTAGAACTTAGAACTACTTAAACCTAACTAACCTAAGGACATCACACACATCCATGCCCGAGGCAGGATTCGAACCTGCGACCGTAGCGGTCGCGCGGTTCCAGACTGAAGCGCCTAGAACCGCTCGGCCACACCGGCCGGCGGTTAGCTTATATGTAGCATTGTTTAATTCTTGGGCGAATTAACGAAACATTACTGCGAAACTTCTCAAAAATGTAAATTTAGATAGTCCCAATTGTTTCATTTTTTGATACTAAGATTTGTGCTAACTATTTTTGCAACAATAAAGTATAACAACCTCAAAAACTATTGTATAATTTAGCACAATCTAAACTTAATTTTAGCATACACCTGAATACAGTATGTGAAAAGTGTGAAGGATTGCCCTTAGCATTTCTACCATCACCCTCTCACATATACTCAAGTAAGTTATGATAAAAGGCACAACATCGTTTACTTGCTTAAATAATTATTCACATTTACCTGATTAGCAACAATTTCTGAAGCGCATTCGTGTTCAGGTTCTTTATCTGACGTGGGAAACTTTCCATCGCACCCTCCTCAGTCTTAACGGTAAAATGACCTAGTGGATAGCCCGTCAAAAACTGAACGTAGATCTAGCATGAAAACTGGAATAAGCTGTACTGAACTGTGAAAAAAGTAGCAAAACAGAAACAGCCAACAGTCGAAGCTTATGATGGGCAACACCGAGCGAATTACAAGAACAACGACGTCGTGGCTGTGTGGTCACGGTGTTGGACTGCAATGCTGATCCGTGTTCAAACCTTCCTCGTCCCCATTTTTTTCCGCAAATTTATGAACTGTCCGTCCGGCTACTGACGTGCCTGTTCCGCTTCTGTAGTCTTGGCAATTTTCATACTATTCACTAGTTAACAGAATATGAGTCATGTGGTAAGGATATATTACAGTCGCAAGTAAATTAATAAATAGTGAGAGCAAGCGAGCCACCACGTAGACCTCTCGCAGTAAAGGAAAAACAAATAAACAGGTGTTAACTATGATGCAACAAAAGAATTCTAGAGTCAAAACTTTCAGGACGGACGGAAGAGTCATAAAATGTGGTACTTGTGTGGAACAAATAGGTACGTCTGATGGTACCTTCCTTACACCTCGCCGTTGCAAACGGACGTTACACCACGATACAGCCACAAATTTGAATACAGCGAACAGACACGTCAATGAATGGACATACAATTCATAATTTTGTGGAAAAAAATGATGCGTGGTGCAGATCTGAACAGGGGTCTACCGCTCTGCAATTCGACGTCAGGACCACACAACCGCAACACCGTTCTTCTCGCAGTTCGCTCGATGTTGCATATCTTCAGCTTCGACAGTTCACTGTTTGTACGTTACTTCTATTTTCACAGTTCGGTACACCTTCTTCCAGTTCTCACGCTTGACCTGTGTTCAGTTTTGACGGGTTATCGACCGACATCTTACCACTAAATTTGAGGGGGGTGCGATGATGAGTTTCCCTCATGGGTCGTAGTTATCCACACCACACTTAGATTTGAACAAACCATCCCCGAAAAGAATTTTCCAAGGACGAACACCACACGTATTACTTCTACTGGCAGCCATGTTTTTGGCACCTACCATTGTTTACACGCACACATGCTGACGAAGCTGCCACTAGCGACAACCTGAAATCAGAGAAAGAGCTGCAGTTACTCGGTTTATCGTCGAAATATCAATTAATTTCAATAATGCACATCACGTATCATGTTTTACATGCAATAACTCTGTTTCTCCCCGACTGTCCCTTATTGTTGTTTACAGTTGAGGTCTTCATTTGAACTGAGATTATGTATGGAGCATCGTAACCTGATTTAACTGCGCTCCGTTGCGATAGTGCCTAAAGCTCTTTCTTGTGATGGTTTGGATTTCTCCTTGTTTCCGCTGCCTTTAATGAAGATGACACTGTCATCAAAGAAAAGAATCCAATGACGAAATCATCGGAGGTGCACAAGCTAATATAGAGCAGCATGAGCAGGATTATAGACTGTGTCCTTCGCAAAGGGACCATCCCAATATTCGCCTTAATCTGTTTACGGAAATTTATTTATTTCACTCATTCGCTGCTGCTTTATTAAGTCCTACCTCATTGAGTCTTTATCACAGTTTAATGCATGTGTGGTGTGATATATAATTCCCGTCTAACCCCATGGACCCTTCATCTTGGCTGTTGTAGGTTCCAGAGCAAGCTTCCTGTATCTGGAAGATAACGGATCTTTCTTTATTAAATCTTTTGTGGTTAACACCTACTTTACTGACTTTTTCATCATGGAAAGTGTTTTTCAGCACGCAAAGAAACTGTTGAAAGTACTGTCAGGGTGAAGCACTTTTCAGAGGAGTGCTACTAGGGGGTGCAGCGAAGATTGCTGTATGCTACTCCTGTGGCTGATGGGCTAAACGGACTGGATGTACAAAGAATATCGTGGAGCGGCTGGGAGCTCGTGAAGTTGGCGAGCCAGCCATCAGCCCTTGAGGGTGTGGTAGGGAACGCGCATGACTTCTGGGGTGGAGAATGTGTTTCAGGGCTTAAGACAGAAGTCGGTAGTTGATCCTTCGTCATCAACGAAGTTCCTTTTCTAATGTTGCAAGCATCCAATAATTCTAAACAGCGCCCTGATGTGAGTATAGAATCATTACTTGTCACTTTCTGTTATTCTAGACGAATGTAGCAGTTAAGTGGCGTATACATACTCGGTACGAAGGAGCCTCATGTCAGATTGCGAAGTCATTATGTTGAACAGATTAAGGGGTTTAATGTATGAAACGAACCTGGCGACGTCTAACTGAGGCCCGAAATTACTTTTTTGTGTGGAAGATGCTCGGAGGAAACGATTTTATGGACCGTTAGCGGTGTACATTTCATTGGTTGGATCTCAGGCTGAGTTTTAATAGCAAAGCAGTGCAGAGGATTAGTCGTTAGTGAACTCTTCCGACTAGATCGATGGAGCGCGCCGCACTTCACTAAGAGTGCTAGAAATCTGACCTGAGGTAGCGAGTGGTTTTCGCTAGACGTCAGGGGAACTCCAAGTAAAGTGTTAGTGTATCAAAATCCATTCTCGTTCAGATTACAATCATAAAGCTATTTGTAGCGAAAGAATATGTTTAACGTTGTTTCTGAATGTTTTTAGCTCTTGTATTCGCTTACAACTCGATTCAGTTACTATGTTATAAAAACGATATGCATTCAGGCAGAATCAACGATTTATGAGAGACCCGGCGGCACTGGATTATCTGTATAATTGGACATCACCATAACTTAAAATAATATTAAACTTAATTTGATTCATAAGACACGACGTAATTCCGAGGTAGGGCTTATATGACGCCATGGGAATGGCGTTACAAGCCTCAACGCTACAACGAGGAGGCTCAGTTGAAGGTTGGCAGTTGTGGGATGTGTCTTGGAACGCCATCGACGTGCGGGAAGCAGATGTTTTGGCAGCTACACGTATTTTTCAAGACGGCGCTGTATTATTTTTCTCTGGCATGAAGATGGCAGCACTGATGCAGAGAGACGGTGGAGTACATCACGCTAGTGGTGTTGTTTTTATTTTTGAATCCAAGTGAAGAAATATTATTCAAAGTTTTTGCTTGTTATTTACCAAGTTTAAAAAATAGCTCGGCCACAATATGAAGCTGTGATCGTGAAGCCCTGGGCAACCAACGACCAAAGAAGTTGTGGATTTGAGAATTTGTTGATGGGGGCTCGCTTTTTTAAAGCAAGCAATAAACCATAGGTTGATCCCAACATTTAAATATAAATTGACACACAAAGCTGGCAAGCGGTAGCGCAAGAATGCTACTTTGGTCGGTTGTGTCCACTGAGGACCACGGTACTGAATCCTTTAGAGGGAGACACAAATCGTCTGAAGAAAAATGCTCCCAAACACCTACTTGAAGTGGAGAATTTAATACTACTTACTCGAAAGTTCCACAGTCTCTCATTTCTGAGAGCCGGTTTACAAAAAGTGCGAGAAACCTAAATCTGGATGGATAGTCAAATGGTTCAAATGGCTCTGAGCTTTATGGGACTTAACATCTGGGGTCATCAGTCACCTAGAACTTAGAACTACTTAAACCTAACTAACCTAAGGACATCACACACATCCATGCCCGAGGTAGGATTCGAACCTGCGACCGTAGCGGTCGCGCTGTTCCAGACTTAAGCGCCTAGAACCGCTCGGCTACTGCGGCCGACGATGGATAGTTGTGAACCTGAACACCACTTGTTGCCAGAGTGAGTCTAATCTGTAAACCACTACTCACCTGGCTCGGCCGCTTTGTCACCAGCTTGCATCAAAAGATCCAACTCACTTACTGACAGAGGTTGCCGTACCGTAGTGTCATTGTAGTACTAAATCCAGAATCATTCTGTCTGGGCTTAGCAAAAGGAAACTAAATTCACGCGAACCAGAATAATCGTAACAAACATGTCCCCATGCGTGTGAGCGTATAATGCAAAGTGGCCTACAGCAGTGTTCAGTGCTCTGAACATGTGGACCTAGTCTATTACAAAAGCTAACAATAATTGCAACCCACGAAACAATCACACTTTATGTAGAATTAAGAACAGCCACTATGCGAACTACAGCATTTCCAATACCTACTTTTTCTGTTTCATTCATAATGGTTGAATCTAGTTTTGATGTTGACTGCAGTGAGAAATCCACAAAATTCTGCTGCTGAAATTCTACTTCTGAAGGCAAGTAGTACGTTTCATATCGAAACATCGTATGCTGACTGTTGAGCGCGAGGACGCGTAAACTCAGTTAAATAGGAAAGTAACTGACTAGGAAAAATTAATGTGAAAGAACGTTAGAATATAAATCCTTATAATTAAATCACAGTAGGGCGCGTAACATTAATGCTTGTAAAACTCGTGGAACACAGTTCCATCACTTGAGAAAATCATACACAGCAAAATCTACATATGTCATAAAAAACTGACAAGCTGCCTTTGCTAACGACTGAGACGAAATTAAATGTCCTACCATTCGGGTAACCGAGAGAAAAAACATATTCTTTCCCACGTATCAAAATCTACTCTCCTCACCAGAGCGCAAGAAATTCTCCACATGGGAGACCCGATCCCAAGCCACGGAAGTTTCAGTGAAATTCTCCATCTTCAGTTTCGCGACGCGAACCAAGAAATTATTTACGTATGAACCACGCTTTTCGTGAACGAATAGCAAGGTCATAATACGAATGCTAATGGAATGTAGTCAAATTAAATCGGGTGATGCTGAGGGGATTAGATTAGGAAATGAGACACTTAAAGTAGTAAAGGAGTTTTGCTATTTAGGGAGTAAAATAACTGATGATGGTCGAAGTAGAGAGGATATAAAATGTAGACTGGCAATGGCAAGGAAATCGTTTCTGAAGAAGAGAAATTTGTTAACATCGAGTATAGATTTAAGTGTCAGGAAGTCGTTTCTGAAAGTATTTGTATGGAGTGTAGCCATGTATGGAAGTGAAACATGGACGATAACCAGTTTGGACAAGAAGAGAATAGAAGCTTTCGAAATGTGGTGCTACAGAAGAATGCTGAAGATAAGGTGGGCAGATCACGTAACTAATGAGGAGGTATTGAATAGGATTGGGGAGAAGAGAAGTTTGTGGCACAACTTGACTAGAAGAAGGGATCGGTTGGTAGGACATGTTTTGAGGCATCAAGGGATCACAAATTTAGCATTGGAGGGCAGCGTGGAGGGTAAAAATCGTAGAGGGAGACCAAGAGATCAATACACTAAGCAGATTCAGAAGGATGTAGGTTGCAGTAGGTACTGGGAGATGAAGAAGCTTGCAGAGGATAGAGTAGCATGGAGAGCTGCATCAAACCAGTCTCAGGACTGAAGACCACAACAACAACAAATACGAATGCTGCACACCCTCGAAGTACATCTTACCATACTACAAAGCTGCAAACAGACAGCCGCTGTATCAGACTGTAAAATAAGATTTACTCCAAGCACGTCAAGATACAGACCACTTCTTCAAACCCGCAACCCAGAATGTCGCGAGACAGGAGACGACCTGGCTGGTCAGCTCAACAGGAATTCAAAGACCACTTCCTGACCGCCTTGCAGTCGTCCCAAAGATCAACTATGCTGTTCGCAATCGAGAACTAAGGGCAGAAATTTGTCTCTCCAGAAAAAAAAAAAAACGGAAATGAGCGTTTGGCGTCATTGGCCGGGAGGCCCCTTACGGGGCAGGTCCGGCCGCCTTGGTGCAGGTCTTATTACATTCGACGCCACATTGGGCGACCTGTGCGCCGGATGGGAATGGAATGATGATGAAGACAACTCAACACCCAGTCCCTCCTGAGCGGAGAAAATCCCCGACCCAGCCGGGAATCGAACCCGGGCCAGTAGGACAGCAATCCGTCACGCAGACCACTTTTTTTATTGCATTTTGCGTTTTGTCCGTTGTTGATCGTTGTGTCTGGTCGTTGCGGACGTCACATGACATCCGTTCAAGTTAGTTTGTTGATCCTTCCACTCTTTTTTTTTTTTTTGTCGCGGAGGCCAACCAGCTCTCTGACCGCGTCAACACGCAGTAATTACTCACAGACAGCAGGTGGCAGCACTAGCAATAAAGGGTACGTACAAAGTTTCGGGAACATGCGGTAAACAAAGCAGTCGTTGTCGAAATGCGAAATCAGAGTGATTTATCTGACGTCCTCAAGGACATGATCTTTGGCTTTCGGGCCAAGCGTGGAAGCAATTCCACAAGGGAAAGTTCACTGTTCACGTGCCGCCGTGGATTAAGTATACAGTGTACGCAAAATGGCGCTATCCAACATCGGCGTCGAGGCAACTGTGTTTCAAAATGGTTCAAATGGCTCTGAGCACTATGGGACTTAACTTCTGAGGTCATCAGTCCCCTAGAATTTAGAACTACTTAAACCTAATTAACCTAAGGACATCACACACATCCATGCCCGAGCAAGATTCGAACCTGCGGCCGTAGCGGTCGCGCGGTTCCAGACTGTAGCGTCTAGAACCGCTAGGCCACCACGGGCGGCTGCAATTGTGGTGATGATGGACCATAGATGACTGGGGTGATTGATGTCTGTAGAAAATTGTACGGCCGAATAGACGTGCAACTGTTGAGTAACTGACCGCCCAGGTGAACCAAGGGGTTACCACCAGTGTGCCCTCGAAGTCCGTTCAGTGAACGTTGCTGCATATGGGCCTCCGCAGAAGGTGCCTCATTATCAGCAACGAAGGATGGCATTTGCACGCCAGTACCACAACCAGACGTTCACTGAGTGGCGATAGGTGATCTACTCAGATAAATCACTTTTTATGCTCCATCGGCGTGAGCGTCTGAAAGCAAACATCCTACAACAAACGTCGGAAAGGTGCAGGCTGGAGAAAGGAGCGTTATGCTTTGAGCAATGTTTTCATGGAATTCCCTGGGTGATATCGTCATTCTGGAAGGCACAATGAATCATCACAGGCGTCCATCTATTCTTGGGGACCATGTCCACCACTACGTGCAGTTTGTTATTCCTCAGCATGATGGCTTTTACCAGCAGGACAACGCAATTCGCCTCACAGTTCGCAGTTCGGGGCTCTAAGAGCACCGGGATGACTTTACCGCACTCCCTTGGCCGCTAAAATTCCCGGATTTAAACCTAATCGAGAATCTGTGGGATCACCTTGACCGTACTGTTCGCACCATGAACCCTCAACCGAGAAATCTAGCTCAGCTGGCCACAGCACTGGAATCGGCATGCCTCCATTTCTCTTTTGGTAACTTCCAGAACTTCACTGACTCCCTTCTTGCACGTCTAGCGCCGCAAAATGTGCTTATTAACGCTTTTGACAGGTCACATTAATGTGTTACTGTGGCATTTAACTTCATTTGAGATTTCGTATACGCTTACGCAAACAATGGTCCTATTGTGTGTACAGGTACTAGCTTCAGGTCTCGTTATAGAGCTCACAAACACGTGAAGGAGAGCTAGAAGAGTTTTGAGCTGAGCACCAGGAGAGGAGCCGCTCAGGCCAGATGCGTTGATAGAAACACCCGCAGACGAAGTACGTGTAAGTGAGCAGCGTGGCGGCCGGCTCATCTTCGTTCTGGAGAGCTGAAACCGAGTGCGCTCTCAGTGTATTACCGTATGTGGCAACAGGTGCGGCGCACACGTCACCGCGGCAGCGCCAGATAACACGGCGGTCTGAGGGCGGCTCAGAGCGCAGCCTAAGGCCTGCGGGTGTGCAAACACTTGCCTGCTTGCACAGTCCTTATCACCTTGTACGCGGAGCTGCACTGCAGTCATGAGGGTCTATGAGTGGCATTACGGTTGCCTTAAAGTTTACGCTGGAACCACATGTTCCAACTATTAGGATGGTTTTTGTTTTGCGTGTTGGTATTCCATTCTCTATGGATTTATTTATTGACTGTCATTTTTTATTTGTAGTTCAGTGTTGCTATTTGAGTTTACATATTGTCATCGTGTCCTTTGTGGTAGTGAATGGAGCTGTGGACGCTAGAAAACGCAGTGCCAAGCGGAGAAATCGGACCATTACCAATATAGTCTTCCGTTTGAATTCAATAGAAGGGTGACAGCAGCGCAGGCAGCCAGAAACATTTGCGCCGTGTATGGGAACCATGCCATTGGACAGAGCACGGCAAGAAATGATAAATGTCAGTGTACTCGAGAACTGGTAGATACAATGAACTGTGATCATTCCACCATAGTGCGATATTTGCATGAAATAGGGAAGGTTCAAAAATCGGGTCTATGTGTACAGCATGCTCTAAGCCAAAATCACAAAAATGAGCCTGCATACCTGCTTGCACGCCATCAGCGAGCTCGTGAACGCTGCCCACCATTCCTATCCTGCACTGTTCCTGCGACGAGAGATAGAGTCTCCATATGGAAAACAAAATACTGTTTGAGACCAAACAAAGCAGCAACTCCCCGTAAAAAGACATATGCGCATCCACGAAAGACAGTATTACGCATCTGGTGGAACACAGAGGGCGTGGTGCAGCACGAATTGTTTCCCCGAGGTGTAACCACCACTGGTGACATATGTTGTTAACAACTGAGACGCCTTGCAGACGCAGTCCAAGAACAGCACACCAAAAATGGTTCAAATGGCTCTGAGCACTATGGGACTTAACATCTGAGGTCATCAGTTCCATAGAACTTAGAACTAAACTTAACTAACCTAAGGACATTACACACATCCATGCCCGATGCACGATTCAAACCTGCGACCGTAGCAGCAGCGCCGTTCCGAACTGAAGCGCCTAGAACCGCTCGGCCACAACGGACGGCGAACAGCACACAGGAAGACTACGCGAAATGATGCTACTCCACGATAACGCTCGCCCGCATTCTGCTAGACTGACAAAAAACGCTGTACAGGGGTTGGATTGGGAAGTCATTCCGCACCCACAGTATTCACTTGATTTAGCTCCTTCAGTATTCACCTGATCTAGCTCCCTTAGATTTTCACTTTTTCCGCTCTCTATGAACAACCTTGAAGAAACTTTCTTTCCGGATGAAAATGTGCTCCGGACATGGCTCGACGAGTTCTTCGCCTTAAAGCCACGTTATTTCTACAGTAGTGGAATTGGAAAGTTACCCCAGCGTTGGCAGACTGTTGTAAATAGCTTAGGAGAATACATTATTCATGGCTAAAGTGACTGCTATGTAATAGTTGATGGGAAACGCTGTGGACTTATGCACGAACGTAGCGTATCTACATGTTCTGACGAATAAACATGTAAACAAATTTGTGTACAACTTTCAAGAGCAACGCAGTATTCATTATTTCATTTTTACATGGATTTAAGCGATTCATATACATCTATACTCTACGAAATTCGCAGTATAGGAATTTTTTGAATAAATTTAAATGTATATCGAAAGGATTAGGTTATGGGAAATGGACGTTGCGTATTTGTCGCAATACACAAGAAACTCAAATCCACCAGGATTGAAATTTAATGTGCATGTGAGAATTTTTGGGCAAGGCTCAGTATCAACGGTGGGCAAAAAATTATAACTGCATACTTCCATCGACGAGCAGACTCACCCCCAGGCGTAACCGAATACTTTAGAGAAATCCTCAGTCTCCTAGAACGAAGGTTCCCTAATTATGCTGTAAACATCGAAGAGATAAAATTACGTAGGTGGTGCGCGTGACAAAAAGAAGAAGGAGGGTAGATTATCGTATGATGTCCCGCGGTCGACGAGGTCGGTGTAGACGGAACACAAGTCGAATTAGGAAAGAATCTATTATTTGAATAGTTATTTGTATAGAAGTACGTTGAGAGTAATATGCCCCTACCACCACTAGGGTTGGCGGTGGGGCCACGAATACAGTGACATACGAGCATATCTCTATAAAGTCTGCAGCAGTTTCTATCAAACTTGTCACATGTGTAACTTGCTACCTGGAAAACAATTACCGTGATAGTTAAGACGTCCCCAGCCACATGACTCATTATTGTACAAAAATAGTTTGAGAGGTAGATCCTACTACCCCTAGGGATGGGTGTGGGAATGAGAAGGGCTGAGGTAAAAATATTCATAACAGACATGTTGGTACTGATTTTCTATATTTTGTTGATTGGGAATACTTTAAAAGTATGAAGCAAAATTATTCTGTGGGCCTACCAAGCCACGAGAAAGAGCACTGCAGCGAGCCAGTAGGTTTGTCTGCGTTGTTCGGGACCAGAGACCATGTCACCCGGCTGAGTAACACAGATACATTTATAATTGTCTTTGGAATAGCATCATGTAAAACAGCTAGTGCTCTCACTAAAACAGCAGAGAGTAAAACAGTCGTTAGTTTCTGGGGTAAACTCTTCGAATTTCATTTAAATCCGAAGTCTTACGATAAACAAAATTTAAAAAGTGATGGAAAGTCAGTGAATACGAAGAAATGGGATGAAATACTTCATCTATTACAAATTAAAAAGCCTTTGTTCCATTTTCACTCCTAAAAAGTTCATCCTTAGTGCACAACATCTTGCGAACTTCTGACGCAGTCAGAATTAAGAGTTTACTAAGCATTCAGATGAAACTGCACGATGAAATTCGCTGCAGATGCAGGTGAAATGCAGATATCTGTGAAAAGTCTTGAATATATGTTGAATATACACTGTATACAATGTTAACATCATTAACGTCATATAACTCCTTTACTTTGAACAAAGCCTGCAGTTAAATATATGTGTGATACGGTAAAATATTTTACATTCACTTTCTTTCTACAGTCTTTAGTAGCTGGCGTTAAAAATTAGGAATCTACATACAGAGCAGAACTGTGTAAAACATATTTTTATTATGATTCTGACCCATATACGGTGTATCAACTTTGACTATTAAATTTTTGCGATATTAATAAACCACAACAAGGACAATTTAATATTTTAGATCATGTCGAAGTATAACAAATTGTTCAGAAATATATTAACGAGCGACGTATTTCGAAAAAACTGCCGTTACGTAGTCTAATAAAAACGCATAAAACAATGCCGTCTATGTTATGTTCTATCCATGGAGGTATAATAAGGGAAGAAGGAGCCACAGATTTACGCTGTGCGTTGCTTTGAAGGATGTGCCGCCATGTTGTATGCCCGAAAACATTAGCAGAGTACTGTTTACGATTGTTTATTGTTCTCAAGTACTGTCGTTTTAAATAGTAAATTAAATGTTACAGTGCTTTTGTTAATAACACAGCATCAGGAAGCTTTTTTTTTTTTTGGTCTTAAAAGCGTATTTGATCCAGTAATGCGACGCTTTTGGCTTCCTTAATGTAACTTTTCTTGTTGTACATTTCGGATTAGCAAGAGAACTATGTGATGTGAAAAGGCTGTTTTCGTAAGCCAGCGTTTTCCTTAATATAGGGTGACGAAAGTGATGTTCGATCTGTGTCCTCTCGAAAAAGCTGAGGATATTTTTGCTATGTTTGGTCGATTTTTAGTCTTTCCCTCTCACAAAGTTCATCAAGAGGCCTTTTCGAGTTGGACTGATCGGAAATCTAAAGCCAAACTTTAGAAATAAAACCACTACAATACAAAGAAGCAGTGCAAGCAAACTCCATATGTACTAAACGAAATATCGCTTGAACGAGACAACTTACGACTGAAATGTGATAAATTTACATTTAAGACTATAATCAGATCGGTACACCCGTAAATGACGGAAATTAGAATTTTAGATTAAAACACTTCCAATTATTACAAAGTCATTAAAGTCACGGGACAAGGCGATATATGATAGCGTTAGTACCAACCCATTCCCTTCGCGGTGCAACGATTCTGCTTTGTGGTAAAAAAGCTAGGACTGGGTTAGTGTGTGGCAGCCGGAAGACGGCTCGATACTCAAACATCGCATCACCACTTTTACGACTGCGACGCACGGACGACGTATCTCTCTGGAAGAGCGAGAGCCGATGTCACGGCCGGAAGCTCGGCGTTATCTGTGGTGTGCGCAGCTCCGTTTCTGGAGCGTAACGCTTCTCCTCTTATCGGACGTCGCTATTCACCACACCTGCGGAGAATGAATGTTGTGCTAAGAAACTTGTAAGGAAGGATCACTGCAACGAGTGCGTATCGACTGAGGTAGCAGACCTTACGTTTGCGACATACTCGCAGGCTTACAGGTCTCATTATCCTCAGTTACCTAAAAGGTTGGTTGGTTGATTCGCGGAGGGGACCAAACAGCCAGGTCATCGGTCCCGTCGAATTAGGGACGGATGGGGAAGGAATTTTTCGGTGCCTTGTCAAAGGAACGTTCTTGGCATTCGCTTGCAGCGATTTGAGGTCTTTGGGATTACGGCCGTTTACTATTGTTAGAAAATAAAACGCCTACAGTTGTCGTTACGATGCTTTTTTTTTTTTTTTGCAACCAGTAGAGTGTTGTCCTAGTTTCTCATTCTGTTTTTAATCTGTTTTTATGTTGCTTGATTGATAATTTGATAATGCTACCGTTACTGTTTTATGCATACAGGCCTGAGGATGGCAGACTGAAATGCCGAAACTGGTTGCAAGAAAATAAATAACATCATAAGGACGGTTGTAGGCGTTATTTTATTTTACAATACTAAATCAGGATCGTCGGACGTGGGTTTGAAACGTCGTCCTCCCGAATGCGAGTCGAGTGTGCTAATAACTGAGCCACCTCGCTCGATAGGTACCTAAAAGGCTGTCGTTTTGTACTTGTGTTTAGATGACTAAAACGTGGGAATTACCTGTGTGTGAGTTATTTTTAAAATTTTGCTATGCCTGCTCGGTATCGGGCAACACGTTCGTCTTCTATGGCGCAGAACAGCATAAGGCATAAAGCTGAAGCTGAGTCACAGGAGAGCGGGAAGAGGTGTGGTGCGACGCCTCTATTGCTTGTCGACGCCGCCCGCGGCTTACTTCCCTTGATACAGCAGGCGCCGATAGAAGATCACAATGGTGCTCTTCTCTCCCAGACTTACAGTTAGCCAAAGATAACAGTTCAAGGTGGGGAAAAACTTAAAAGGTGTCGTATTGTGCGAACGCTCACGTATTCGGTACGGACGATATTCTGAAAACCTAAGTTCTTACGTTCTCCTGATGTCTTTTAACCCTTACTGTTCCGAGACAGTGGGCTATGAGCTACCAACTACCTCCCTGTTCCGAGACAGTGGGTTGTGGGCTGCCAAGTACCTTCCACGTGGCTAATGTCATCGTGGTACCAGGAATACGTAGCACTGGCAGGCGTACAAATCTTAAATACACCGCCTCACAAGGAAAGTGAAGCGCCGTGGAAGACAGAAGAAAAATAAATGAAACATCACGGATTAAGAGAATATGTGAGGTTGTTTCAGCGTTTACAAAATCGAGCCAAATTTATAAAGAAGTGGGCAGTATCAGCCCACTTATCAGTACGACGTTGCACCCCTCTGGCCTAGACGCATGCTGTTATTCGGTTGGTTGCCTTCCGGTGTGGCCGTGCGGTTCTAGGCGCTTCAGTCTGGAACTGCGTGACCACTACGGTCGCAGGTTCGAATCCTGCCTCGGGCATGGATGTGTGTGATGTCCTTAGGTTAGTTACGTTTAAGTAGTTCTAAGTTCTAGTGGACTGATGACCTCAGATGTTAAGTCCCATAGTGCTCAGAGCCATTTGAACCATTTGTTATTTGGTTGGGAAAGTGCCATAAAGCCATTGTATCGTCTCCTGAGGCAAGGTGTCCCACAAATCTGGTAAGTACATTAAATGTATTCGGATTTGCGAATATGGACAACTAGTAGCTGTAGAATGGAATAACGACAATGAAAATTTGTGCCGTACCGGGATTCGAACCCGAAGTTCCCGCTTATCGCGAGCAGACGCCTTACCACTTGGCTATCCATGCCACGCTCGGACCCAAACTTGCGTATGTCGTTCGTCAGCCACGCGTCTACAACGTGTACTCGTACATCCATTATGTTTTTCCTCGCACAGGTGATACTTTTTACTTGGAAGACGCTTGCCCGTTATCAGCGGATAAATACGATGCATGTATGTATGTCCAAATGAACTTTGCATCGTAATTCAGAATAACACAGGCACGGCAATATCGTATTGATCCGCCGACACCGGGCAAACGACTTACAAGTAAAATGACCAGCAGAAAATATGGACCAGCAACCGCATCGCTTTGCGTGACAGTTGAGGGAGCAGATACGTGTAGCGATGGAGAGATTTTAAACGTTATCCGCTCCTCCCCCAGACTGATTCCTGCTGAGGGCCGTGCAGGAGCAGTTACACAAGATCACATGTAGAAGAGCAGTTTGGGCACCTGTGGATGCAGGCAGCTGCGCAAAAGCCTTCTTCACGTCGATGGTAGGACGAGGATCCATCGTCTTCCATGGGAACGTTTCCTTGACACCTGTACTGCGAGACGAAGACAAGTTGTCACTGACTCCATTGTGCTCTGGTGAATGAATGAATGAATGTCGTGTGACTAGGGCCTCCCGTCGGGTAGACCGTTCGCCTGGTGCAAGTCTTTCGATTTGACGCCACTTCGGCGACTTGCGCGTCGATGAGGATGAATGGATGAAGATTAGGACAACACAACACCCAGTCCCTGAGCGGAGAAAATCTCCGACCCAACCGGGAATCGAACCCGGGCCCTTAGGATTGACATTCTGTCGCGCTGACCACTCAGCTACCGGGGACGGACATTGCGCTGTGGTGAACACTCACTTACCAACAATATTTCTTGACGCACACCATTTGTACCTTAAACCGGAAGATGGGGGAGGGGGTGACAACGGTAAGCGAAGCACCCTAAACAACACACCCTAAGGTGGCTTGCGGAGTATAAATGTAGATAGGGGACGAACCTGGCGACAACACGACGCATTCCAAGATGCTGTGGCGGGATATCATGACATGATCCAACTGTAATGTTACATTCCTCTGCAATCCCTCTGACATTCAGCCTTCGATTAGCACGCACAATTTCACTGAGAATATACGAGGTGCGACAATAAAGTAAATGGTTCAAATGGCCCTGAGAACTATGGGACTTAGCTACTGTGGTCATCAGTCCCCTAGAACTTAGAAGTACTTAAACCTAACTAACCTAAGGACATCACACACATCCATGCCCGAGGCAGGGTTCGAACCTGCGACCGTAGCGGTCGCGCGGTTCCAGACTGTAGCGCCTAGAACCGCTTGGCCACACTGGCCGGCAATAAAGTAATGAGACTGACTTTCATTGTAAGATGTGGCAACCATGCAGGCTTGCGTAGGCACAATATCTTTGACCTTGGTCTATAAGCTGATTCTAGTCCAAGGTGCACATCGATGCAACTACTCAGTCGTGAGTTTTGCTGTAATAAGTTAACACATGTTTGTGTCTCTCGTCACGGAAATGGAACCGCATAATATTGCGCAACGGTATGCCATTTCTTTTTGCGTTAAATTGGGTGAAAAATTCGTAAAAGAGTTCTTCGTGTCCCGTGTCCGTGTCAACATTACTGATAATTGGATTCTGCATCACGATAATGCGCCATCCAATACTGCTCTGTCATTACAGCAATTTTTAACCTCAAAACAAATTTCAGTACTACCACAGCCACCTTATTCACCAGATATCGCTCTGTGCGACTTTTTTCTATTTCCAAGAGCCAAAACGGCGGTCAAGGGACACATTTTCAAACAAGATGTCCAAAAAGCTGTTACCAGGATCTTGGGGGATATTACAGAAGATGAGTTCGAGAGATGTTACCATCAATGGCAGAAGCGCTGGGAAAAGTATGTGCAGTCAGAAGGGAACTAGAATGAGATTTTCACTCTGCAACGGAGTATGCGCTGATATGAAACTTCCTGGCAGATTAAGACTGTATGCCGGACCGAGACTCGAACTCGGGACCTTTGCCTTTCGCGGGCAAGTGCTCTACCATCTGAGCCACCCAAGCACAACTCACCTCCCCTCCTCACAGCTTTACTTCCGCCAGTACCTCGTCTCCTACTTTCCAAACTTCACAGAAGCTTTCCTGCGAAACTAGCAGAACTAGCACTCCTGGAAGAAAGGATATTGCGGAGACATGGCTTAACCACAGCCTGGGGGATGTTTCCAGAAGTAAAGCTGTGAATACGGGACGTGAGTCGTGCGTGGGTAGCTCAGATGATAGAGCACTTGCCCGCGAAAGGCAAAGGTCCCGAGTTCGAGTCTCGGTCCAGCACACAGTTTTAATCTGCCAGGAAGTTTCAGAAGGGAACTACTTTGAAGCAGACAACACTAAACTCGACTAAAACGGTAAGCAATATTTTTTTCACATCAGTCTCATTACTTCATTGTCGCACCTCGTATACATAAAAATCTACGAGTGCAGGTTGTAGACGCATTGTTGACGACATATGGAAGTTTGAGTCTGACCGTGAGTCGTCCACGGATGGCTAAATAGTAAAACGACCGCTCGTGATAAGCGGGAACTCCGGGTACGAATCCTGGAACGGCACAAACGTTGACTGTCGTCATTTCATTCTATAGCTGATGGTTGTCCATATTCGCAATTTCGAACACATGTAATTTATGTCATAAGGGCTGTAGTCGCCAAAGAGGAACTTTGCATCCTAAATCACAACAACACAGGCACTGCAATATCTTACTGTGGTAAGTGGTCCTTGATATTCTGGATACTGGTGCTGGACTGGATTTCACGTCCACACAAGTTCTATCAGGTCGGATCTGGCGATCATGCTGGCAACAGGAGTACCTCAACATCACTTGGGCAGTCCATGTCAGTCATGTATAGCTGAACATTGTCCTGTTGAAAAATTGGACCACGATACTGTCACATGAGAGGTTACACATGAGAACCACAGGATGTCCATGATGCACAGCTGCGTCGTCAGGTTTCGCTCAGTCTCTACCAGCCGTGACTTGAAGTCATGGCCGATGGCGCCGCACACCACGACGTCAGGAGTAACACCGCTGCGTCTCTCCAAAACATTGCAACAATGGGATTTCTCACCAGGTCGTTGCCATACTCGTCGACGACGGTCATCCAGTGTAGTGCAGAACCACAATTCATCGCTGAAGACATTGCGAGGTCTCTGATCAGCAGTCCAGGCTGCCCCGTTACAGCACCAGTCCAAATGCAGCCGTTTGTGTTGTGGTCTTAACAGCAGCCTACGCACGGGTTGGTAATTTATCTAGTTCGGCTGCTGCTAGCCTTCGAGTAATGCGCAGGATGACATAAAATATTGCAAGGAGTCAATTACTTCTTCTCGAATGGCACGCGCTTAGGTGAAGGAGTTACGATGTGCTTGGAGCACAATTCAATCCTTCCTTGTGATGCTCAGACCAGAACTTTGATAAATAGTATGCCTGTATCACTTTTCCATACCTCCAACATCGTACTACAGTCACATCCGAATGTCCCACATATCTGCATATCGCAAGATGCGACGAGCCGGTCAAATGGAGACCACAATGTCGCCTCCTTCAAACTGTGAGGTGTCGATAACGTCTCACACGTTTACACGGTATCTCCGAGTTCTTCACAGTGATCACTCAACGGCTGACGCTGTTCACAACCCTTATATACCCTTCCAAGCCCGATCACAACCTAACACGAAAATGGAAATGGAAATGCCATGTGGCTAGGGCCTCCCGTCGGGTAGACCGTTCGCCTGGTGCAAGTCGTTCGAGTTGACGCCACTTCGGCGACTTACGTGTCGATGGGGATGAAATGATAAGGACAACACAGCACCCAGTCCCTGAGCGGAGAAAATCTCCGACCCAGCCGGGAATCGAATCCGGGCCGTTAAGTATGACATTCCGTCGCGCTGACCACTCAGCTACTAGAGGCGGACACCAAACACGAACTATATGTACTAATGCACTCATGTGGTCGACCTACTGTCATGGAGAATTGCAACTCTTTAATAATTTACATACCCGTCGATGGTGTGTAAGTGTATAAAGTGACGTTAACGGTCCGACCATGTCTTCTGGGTGCTTCTGTTTTTTCTTGTTAGGTAGTGGATATAGTGGCTCTGGTTATGGTTAAGGTTCTGAACAAGACGGTGAAAATGAGATGAATGAGTAATGTACTGTGGTGTGTCTGAATAGGTGTGTTTTGGCGGCCAGTAGCAATTGCCGTCAGGCCATGAGGGGTGGGTGATCTATACAACGTAGGATATACAGGGAGGTTTGGATGGTGTAATAGGGCTGGGAGACGGATTCAAAGAGGATAAAGGTATGTACTTAGCGTTGGGAAACGATGTGTGGTTTATTTGTTAGGAGAAACCGGATATCGTGGCTTTAGATGTTGTAGTGCTGCTGTACCACGACATCCTTCCAGGTAGTGGCGAGGACTGGAAGGAGTTTACACCAGGGCTTCGAGGTGTTTAAAAACGAAGAATAGTTGGTTCTGGGAATAAATGGCTTGAGTGTTTAGGTGGAGTAGAGACTTGGCTGTAAATGGGATTTGGGGGTGGTGTTTTGAAGAGGTGAGTATGTTATAAAACGTTGCTTGAGGTTCTGATCATGTCTTCGGCTGTGGTAACTGGTTAGAGGGAATTGTTAGAATGTGGTGGATTATCAGTGGGACGAATGGGTACAGTTAATGCTGTTTCTGTGGGTAATAGCTTGGCTTTTCACTTGAAGGAGTAAGTGGGGTGTGATTGATTGCAGCTGTAACAGGAGGGAGGGTAGGCGAGGTTTGGGTACTGTTTTGGCAAAAGGAATTTGCAACGCTGGAAAGAGGACGAGTTTTTACAGTTGGCACCTTTGGCAACGTTAGGACTAGGACTGGGATTTTGGGGGTCAACTTTATGTCCTCTGTGAGGGATCAGGGAAGAAAATCAATTTTGTCCTTCTTCAAAGGGACTATCCCAGCTTTTGCCAAAAGTGATTTAGGGAAACCATGGATTAAAAATTGTTTTGAATGAAATGGTTAAATGTTTTATGAATTCATTTGTCTAAAAATAAGAAATGAAACAGATTAGAGAAACATTTGACGCATCTCGAAATCGTGTACTTTTCTGTCGGAAAAGTGAGTGAGCAAGGACGATGGTGATGGCAGCCCTTTTAAGGGAGATATTTCTTATTCCTTCACACGCATCACCCTGATATTTGGATAAGTCTCTATTGAAACGTTTTTGAGACTGAAATTGTTAGAACTTTTTTGTACTCCGTGTGTGGATGATAGAAGTATGTCAAGGACACAGGTCAGCGGACTTCTTGGTCTACGTAATCCACCAGACAAATATCCTCGTGGTGGCCGAGCGGTTCTAGGCGCTTCAGTCCTGAACCGCGCGACTACTACGGTTGCAGTTTCGAATCCTGCGTCGGGCAAGGATGTGTGTGATGTCCTTAGCTTAGTTAAGTTTAAGTACTTCTAAGTTCTAGGGGACTGATGACCTCAGATATTAAGTCCCATAGTGCTGAGAGCCATTTTTGAACCAAATATCCTCTAGTACTCTTTAAAATTCTAAGACTGTAAGTTAAAGATGGACTTTAAATTCTCAGTAGTAACATCACTTCCTGTACACGATATCAAGTATCATCCAAAGCCGCGTCAAATGTTTCTCAAATCTGTTTTAATTCTTACTTTTAGACAAATGTTTTCACAAAACAGTTGAGCGTTTTCTTTAATTTTAACTTTTATTTCCGAGTTTTGATCAGAACGCAGCTAACCTCGCTGTTGCCAGCTATCGACTGTGAAGCGCTTACGGCTGCAGGAGAAACATTAGTCATCTGTAGAGCTGTGTCAACATTGGGGCTTTACCACAGAGGCGTTTACAAAACCGCTTTCGCAGCGTCTTCCTTTCTCGAAGTCTTCGGATTTTAGCACTTGGTACGAAGGAGCCATTTTGAAAGGTAAATATCACACCAATACAACTTTTTATGTCGAAACAGCTAGACCTCGAAGAAATGAAACTTTTGACAGCTCGTTTGCCTTACCAGCGTCTTCCATCCTCTAAAAGCCCTAAATATAGGACTCAATTTAAAGGAAGCCTTCAAATATCGTACCATACAACCATTCTTATGCAAAATGGCTAGGCCGTGAAGAGATGAACTTTTTAACACAATATTTATAGCTATCAGCCGCTGTTCGCAAATTATTTTAATTTTTTTCTAATCACTAATTAAATTTTTCTTGATTATGTACATTAATTGCAAGTAATTAAATTTTTTTCCAAAACTAGACCTCACGCTGGTCATTTTTCCTATTCTTCGTTCGGCTATCGAGCTTCTAACAAAAATTCAATGTGTAACTTTCGCTCAAACCACTAATTGAGTTTTCTTAAGTAACATAATCAATTTAAAGTAATTAAATATATTTTGTAAATCTACAACACACGCTACTCAATTTGATACAATATTTGTCCCTTTCTCACTTTTTTTTAGGCATGAAAATTCAGATAAAATATCCCTGAAATAAGTAATTAATTTCTCCCAATTACCCTGATTAATTTCAAGCAGTTAATCTTTCTTTGCAAAACTAGACCTCACACCAGTGAATTTGATAACCTATTTGCTGATTTCCCACTCTCAGTTTTTGCTATGAAAATTAGCACAAAAACACATTGTGTAATTTACAGGGAGTTGTGTTTTTATACATTCAAACATCTCACCTAAAAGAAAATCTGGTTTGTCAGACGGGGAGGTGAACCACTGTACTTCCGAATGTCTTGCCAGTGCGCCACGAGTGTGATTGTGCTGGAGAGTGGGAGCAGGATGGCAGAAGGAAACTGGAGGCCAGCACTCTACTGCTGAGGAGTTCTTTAGAGATGGAGCAAAAGCTCTCATAGAACAGTGCTGGGAAAGGAAACCAGCTGAGTCGTTTCCAAAGGAGCCACCCCGACATTTGCGCTTAACGACCCGGAAGACAGGCAGTAGACCCAAGCCGCTGCGACACCTCGCTCGGACCGAACAGCACATACAGCTCTCAGTAGTATATCTGTCGCCATTTATTTTCTAGGAGGCAAAGACTTTAGTAGTTTCCAATAGACGCAACATACTTCATCAGCTTAGTGGAGCGAGAATTTATGAACTGTCACAGTTGAGAACGCGTAATCACTACTAATATTGTGTTATAAAATCAGTTTCTTGAACCTGCGTAAACCAGCCATCCCTTCTGCTGATTAATCGTCAGCTTGAGTCGCGTAGCAATGGCTGGACCTCAGCAACCGTAAGTGGTAGTATTGTCCTCTAGAGTCCCGAAGCAGATTTTTAATGGAAATTGAAGCAAACGACTTGTAACGAGTTGGTTGACGCCACTGATAACATATTCATGACAATCTCAGTCTTACACTCCATGGTCGTTAATAAGACGAAATAAAACATAGGTAAATAAATATTATTTTGTTTTAGACTACTAACGTAATACAAGCAACTTTGCGTGCTGTAATCTATCATTACACGTACAAAGCTACAAAATACTGATATTCTATGAAATATGAAACTTAGCGAAAAAATTTCTTACCGATGTAACAAAGAACTGCTTAGGTTCCGAATACCTGACATACAAGGTGATTATAATTAAAGTTATACTTTCAAACGCTGTAGAAATAACACAACTGGTCAGTATGACGGCAAAGAAGAGGGAAGACGTATGACAGAAGAAAGAAAATAGCGTAAAAATTGATCAATAGGTGGCGCTGTATGTGTCAGAATACGTAAATGAAAACACCTGTCATGCGCACGACCCATCGAAATTGGTATAAAACCGCGGGGTACACGGCTTTTCCTCCTTTCGCGTCTGTCACGTTCGCCATGACTGTCTCAATGCAGGATCGCGCTCTGCTAGTAACGCTGTAATACAACAATGATGACTGTGCACTCGTCGCTCTGCAGAACTTACGGACACTTAAGGGTTTGAAAAAGAGTCATTGGTTCGATGACTGCCGTGGATCTGGAGAAAATGATTCGAAAATTCGAAAAGTCGAGTTCGTTTGGTGCGCAACCTGGTGGAGGGAGGAAACGAATTGATTCAACGTTAGTGGAAGCAGTGGCCACAGCAGTGCAGGAGGAGACGAGTGGCGGTTTGCACGGAAAATTGCCTGGACATTGGACATATCCGTGAGCACGGTGACTAAAATCCTACGAAATATCCTTCTTTGCTATCCATTCAAAATTTCCCATGTGCACGAGTTGCTTCCTGTTAACCTGCCAGCAAGAGAGACCTCTGATTTAGAATTTATTGCTCGCATGGAAGTGGACAATGACTGGCCGTGGAAGATTTTGTGGACAAACGAAGCCCACTTCCATCTGATAGGACATGTCGGTATATAGAATTGTCGAATATGGGCAACGGAAAATCTACACGCAAATCAAGCAGTACCACTTCATCCTGAAAAGGTCACTGTGTGGTGCGGGTTTACAGCATCATTTATCATAGGGCCACATTTTTTGGAAGAAACAGGTGCTTCCGGTCCTGTTACCTGTACCGTCACTGGTAAGCGTTATGAGTGTCCTTTGCGCAACCACTTCGTTCCAGCTCTCCAATAGCATGGATGCGTGGATGGGATCATTTTTATGCAAGATGGCGGTCCTCAGCACATTGCAAATCCAGTTAAGCAGCTGCTGAAGCACCATGTCGAAAATGCTGGAATTATCAGCCGCCATTTCCCTACATCCTGGCCGTCGCCATCTTAATCTGTGCGACTTGTATCTGTGGACCTATGTGAAGATGTTGTGTTAAGTTTCCGATTGCAAAGTTAGCTGCATTGGAGGCACACATTGCGCAACACATTATAAACGTGACTCCGGAACCACTTCGATTAGTTGTGCAACATGCTGTTTCTCGGTTTCAACTACACTCCTGGAAATTGAAATAAGAACACCGTGAATTCATTGTCCCAGGAAGGGGAAACTTTATTGACACATTCCTGGGGTCAGATACATCACATGATCACACTGACAGAACCACAGGCACATAGACACAGGCAACAGAGCATGCACAATGTCGGCACTAGTACAGTGTATATCCACCTTTCGCAGCAATGCAGACTGCTATTCTCCCATGGAGACGATCGTAGAGATGCTGGATGTAGTCCTGTGGAACGGCTTGCCATGCCATTTCCACCTGGCGCCTCAGTTGGACCAGCGTTCGTGCTGGACGTGCAGACCGCGTGAGACGACGCTTCATCCAGTCCCAAACATGCTCAATGGGGGACAGATCCGGAGATCTTGCTGGCCAGGGTAGTTGACTTACACCTTCTAGAGCACGTTGGGTGGCACGGGATACATCCGAACGTGCATTGTCCTGTTGGAACAGCAAGTTCCCTTGCCGGTCTAGGAATGGTAGAATGATGGGTTCGATGACGGTTTGGATGTACCGTGCACTATTCAGTGTCCCCTCGACGATCATCAGTGGTGTACGGCCAGTGTAGGAGATCGCTCCCCACACCATGATGCCGGGTGTTGGCCCTGTGTGCCTCGGTCGTATGCAGTCCTGATTGTGGCGCTCACCTGCACGGCGCCAAACACGCATACGACCATCATTGGCACCAAGGCAGAAGCGACTCTCATCGCTGAAGACGACACGTCTCCATTCGTCCGTCCATTCACGCCTGTCGCGACACCACTGGAGGCGGGCTGCACGATGTTGGGGCGTGAGCGGAAGACGGCCTAACGGTGTGCGGGACCGTAGCCCAGCTTCATGGAGACGGTTGCGAATGGTCCTCGCCGATACCCCAGGAGCAACAGTGTCCATAATTTGCTGGGAAGTGGCGGTGCGGTCCCCTACGGCACTGCGTAGGATCCTACGGTCTTGGCGTGCATCCGTGCGTCGCTGCGGTCCGGTCCCAGGTCGACGGGCACGTGCACCTTCCGCCGACCACTGGCGACAACATCGATGTACTGTGGAGACCTCACGCCCCACGTGTTGAGCAATTCGGCGGTACGTCCACCCGGCCTCCCGCATGCCCACTATACGCCCTCGCTCAAAGTCCGTCAACTGCACATACGGTTCACGTCCACGCTGTCGCGGCATGCTACCAGTGTTAAAGACTGCGATGGAGCTCCGTATGCCACGGCAAACTGGCTGACACTGACGGCGGCGGTGCACAAATGCTGCGCAGCTAGCGCCATTCGACGGCCAACACCGCGGTTCCTGGTGTGTCCGCTGTGCCGTGCGTGTGATCATTGCTTGTACAGCCCTCTCGCAGTGTCCGGAGCAAGTATGGTGGGTCTGACACACCGGTGTCAATGTGTTCTTTTTTCCATTTCCAGGAGTGTACTTGCAGGAAACGGTGGACAGCATACTGAACATGTTTTGCGCCAGTCACACGGAAATTAATAAACCGATTTGATTTTGATTGATGCTTTTTGTGCGGTGTTTGGCCGCAGGACAATTAAAAATGGATGTGATTGATGCTTTTTATGTGGTTTTTGGCCTCAGGACAGTTAAAAACGGATGTGATTGATGCTTTTTATGCGGTTTTTACCCTCAGGGCAATTAAAAACCGATTTTTCTCATCTGATGCGATATGACCTTGCCGTGATGGATACGCTTACGTAACTAACAGTATCACACCTGTACAACCATGCACATTGAGTAGTGCAGTTTGTTTAACGTCAAACGTACACCTTAGGCATTGTTGTATGATTCATTTGTCTTTTGTAGTCGACCACTATTGAATTATGATGCTTACAGCGCCATCTATTGCTACATTTTGTAACTATATTTCTTCTGTCATACGTTTTTCCCCATGTCCGATAATATTCCGTTGTTGATTTTTGACAACATTAATCTTGAAAAATAATTTTTTTCTGCCATTTCTTTGCAATCGAATCGTACCCAATGCATAATTCAGGAACTGTGAAGCAAGCAGTATCGCTCGCTGTTCCCAATATGTCTTAAGGATGGGAAACCAATAAATCAAATGGTAATTAATAGACATACATATTATAGGAACAACAAAATATTGTTAAAATTACGAAAGAAGAGAATGCAATGATAGCAAACGTCAGTTGCTCATAGGTATCAGTATATGAAACGCAGTCGCAGAGACCTAATCTATCAAATACGATACTTCCAAAGAAAGACAATTTTGAGGATTTAAAAATAAGTTTACTTTATTATCTGTGGTGAAACTGAAATCAGGAGACTGTTACTTTTTAACGCCTTGTTGCAAGAGCATAAAGCTAAATCAACAAAAATAACTGTTATTCGTGAAGCCATTATCGAATGTTCGCAAACCACTTGATAATGATTACATGTAACTCATAGCAATTATTGTGGGGATGAAAAATAGCTGATGCGGTCCTGCTGCAGAAACTGTCGTATATAATACGGTCATTCTTCATACGAAATACAGTGCCCTTTGTTAACAAACGTACTCTGCAGCGATGTATCACACACTGGAATGAAAACGTTATGGGTTACGTCCTAACATCAGGTCGGGCCTCCTTTCTCCAGGCGTATTGCAGCAACTTGGCGTGGCATGGACTGAGGAAGTCGCTGGAAGTCTGCTGCAAAAATATTGAGCCATGCTGCCTCTATAGCAATCTAGAATTGCGAAAGTGCTGCCGGTGCAGAATTTTGTGCGCGTATTTCCCATAAATGTTCGATGGGGCTCATGTCAGGCGATCTGAGTGGCCAAATGATTCGATCGAATTGTCCAAAATGTTCTTCAAACCAATCGCGAAGATCTTTGGCTCCGCCACATGGCGCATTATGAACCATAAAAATTCTATCGCTGTTTGGGAACATTAGGTCCATGAATGGCTGTAAATGGTCTCTTAGTAGCCGAACACTACCATTTCCAGTATTCTCGGCACACTCTTGACATTGTGGGTCTCGGTGAATTCCCTAACGATTTCCGCAATGGAATGTCCCATGCCATCTCCAACTATCATTTCGCGTCCATTGCACGCTGACGTGAACGTTTAAAGGCAACGTCGGCCTGCAGCCAGTGTGAGCAACGCAGGCGACGAGCTAATCCGTAGCCGTCGACCGTCAAAGCAGGCGGTGCTGCACTCACGGTCGACGCCGACAGTCATTGCAGCCATCAAATGTAGCCGACGTACACGTGCACTGTGGATAAAGTACTTCTCGCACAGAACTCAGATCAACAGAAATAACCTAGAACTATAGATCTAGCTCGGATGCTGGAAACTGGTACTTCCTTGGAGCACCCACAGTAAAGGTTGTAACGTATGTTGTCGCTGTAGAACTACGTTTAATATTTGTGGTAGCATTATTGTTAGTGTATTAGTAGGAGGAGGAAGAGAGTTCTGTGACTCGATTGGTGGTTGCTGGTGCATTTCGACAGAGGTTCCACAGCCCTGTGTTACGACTTCGTCAAAATATGGATTCCATTTTGATAGGCGAAATCAAAAAAAAGGAACAACAACAACACGATTAGTGTAGGCATAAATCAAGTTGACTGTATCAAAATCGAACAGGCACTGTCAGGAATTTGAAGGCCGCTGTACGTAACCATACACGAATTAGTGGCAGATCTGAAAGCAGTTACGGAGAGTGATTATGGGGATAAGCTATGGGGGTTCAACAATTTTGTCTTAAGCTTACTTCAACATTTGGTCAACGAAATTGAAAAGGTGCGGTAGCGAGGAGGCAGGCGGTGGAGTGGTGAGGGGTTGCATTAACTAATAAATACGTAATACTGTAAAAGACCTTTATTACAGATAATATTTTCTAGACAATAAACAGGATCTTAATTATGCCTTTAACCGATTACGTCCGCAATGAACTCAAGCGAAGGAAAAAATGATTCAAATGGCTCTCAGCACTATGGGACTTAACCTCTGAGGTCATCAGTCCCCTAGAACTTAGAAAGAATTAAACCTAACTAACCTAAGGACATCACACACATCCATGCCCGAGGCAGGATGGTTCCAGACTGTAGCGCCTAGAACCGCTCGGCCACTCCAGCCGGCTCAAACGAAGAAGCATTACAGAAGAAAATCGCAACTTCTCATTTAAACCTTGTAATGGTGTGAGTGGTTAGCCTTTATTCGTGTGTGCGTCCTCGTAAATACAAACCTGGGAATGAGACTGACAACCTAAATGTACTACTGAACTCAAAGCCACAGCTCTTACATGAAACCGAAAAAATGGTTCAAATGACTCTGAGCACTATGGGACTTAACAGCTATGGTCATCAGTCCCCCAGAACTTAGAACTACTTAAACCCAACTAACCTAAGGACATCACACAACACCCAGTCATCACGAGGCACAGAAAATCCCTGACCCCGCCGGGAATCGAACCCGGGACATGAAACCGAAAAGAATCCTGTGTGTGTATGTCAAAACCAATCTCATTTATAAGCAAATAAATAAGAAAACCATTAATTTTACGCTCAGTAGACTTGATTCGTGCTAACTGTTTCGAAAGAAAACAAAAAACATGTATCTATATAAAAAACTGTAATGTCGACATGTAAAGAGTGCAATCTGAAACACAGGAAAATTTCTGCACTGATGTATGGCCCTGGTAAATTAAATAAACTGACACAATCTACAATGCGCAAAGGAAACGAAACAATCACGTATTATGATTCTCACTTGCAAAATGAAGTACTGGCAGAAACAGCAACACAGCAAGACTTCGTAACAGCTAAAAAGTACTGCTAAAAACTAACTACAGTTCGTTCAGGGAAACTGGGTTCATAATCTTGACACAGAATGCTAATGAAGCACAGGACTCAACCTGTAAGTAATGAAATATCAGTTAGGAAGGAACTTATCAAAGAGAACAATTATAGACTCTAATATGAAAATTCATTTAATTTAGTAGCTTCCATCATACAGTAAATCAACTCAGATAAATCAATAGAATAATTATCAAAAATTCGACTGTGACGAAGGTGAAGTGGACCAACGACAAAAGTCTACAAAAATAAAAATAAACTTTTGCCTCATGAAATAATACGTTGTCCTTCACTTCAAAACCTTTTTTATGTTCGTATGCTATCGAATCATTGTTCTGAGTCATCATCCCTTCTCGTAATAAATCTGCAACTCACATAGTTCCAAAAGTGCGTCCATGCGTTACACTGTTCACTCAATGAATCCCCTCCTGCTCACACCGAAACTATCCGCAACTGACTGTCAAAGATTCTCGACTTCACAGTGCCGCCATCGCAGAGACAGATACTGTTACTTAAGAACTGTTTCTCTGATCACAATTCTTCAAAAACATATTAACACACACAATAACATAATCAAAAAATAGCTATCTTAAAATGCTCAATTAACTTAGAACTCCAGAAAATTACTGCGGCTATAAGCCAAAGACTTCTTACCGTGACTATTTACTAGCAAACGTAGTCTCAAGAATTACAGTATCAGATTCAGTCATCACGCTGAGAACTGGCGGGTATAGTTACTGGCATCAGGTGACGGAAAAATTACCGTGGCGGTAACAAAGGAGTACTAATCAGCGACGTACGTAACGCTCGTCAACCACCAGTACAAGCTAAATATTAAGTTAGCTGAAACACAGGAAAGAAACATAAGCACAGGCCCAGAACAAATGAACACACAAAACTTAAGAGGAACCCGTTCAGATTTCCACAAATGAACAAAATTTAACTACTCGGACTTCAGCAACAATCGTGCTGATTATGGAACCGACTCAGAACGTCGATTTAAAAGTATCCACTGCTCCGACCAGTGTCGTCCACAGTGAGGTCATTTTTTAACCACTGAGACAATATCAGTAACAAATTTGCTCGCGCCCAGCACACTTTAAATACTTCACAACTATCAGGACAAATTTTATCACAGGCCGGATAACCACACTCAACTCGTTCCCGCAATGAAACTGGTAGGTTTCCCTATAATAATAACAATTTCGCAAGGTAATTTACAACAGCTCACCGGTGAACAATGGAAGTCGCCGCAAAAAGCGGACAAATCAAGCCAGATAGATACGATATTCACGATCCATGTGAGAAGTCACCGTCGCATTGCCGTATCACAATAGCCACGGCCCCTCCCAAACCGTACGTAGCAGTATCCGTCCGCTGTGCCCCAGGCTAACGAGCCCTCTCATCGCAACGCGCTTCAAAACACCACGGCAATACAGGCGTGCTCCATCCGCTCGACACTTTGGTCCGCAGCGAGTGCACAACTAACACCAGGAGTGCACCAAAGCTCAAGCCGTCTCAAAGAACGTCTCCGACCTTGTTTTTCTCTCTCAAGGGAGCACTCTTGAGCCTTCGCTACCCTCCGTCATACCCTCTGGTCGCATCCGAAGAATTGACTACTATCGATATTCGAGACAAAGAGGTTATTCGCACGAAGGTAGATCGAACTGCCGCACCACGGATAAAAGGGAGACCTAGGAAAGATAGGTGAAATAAAAAAGGGAACCTGAGAAAAAAGCTATGAAATAAACAGCGAAAAACAGAAAAGATATATGACGAAATAAAGTATGAAATTCAGAGGAGATAAGAAGGACGAAGAAGCGATCAAGAAATAAAGGACACTTTGGGAGCTCACGAAAGAAAAAGTCTTGAATGCAAAAGAACCAAATTGTAACATTATCTCGAGGAGCTGGCCAAAAGGTGCGTTCATTTTGCGAAGAGTGACGAATAAATTCCTTAGGCAAGAGTAACGAACTGATCAGTCGCCAAGTGTGGCGTATGTAAGGTGCAACTGACCACGAAATCCTGAAAATAGCCGGCCAGTGTGGCCCAACCGTTCTAGGCGCTTTCAGTCTGGAACCGCGCGACCGCTACGGTCGCAGGTTCGAATCCTGCCTCGGGCATGGATGTGTGTGATGTCCTTAGGTTAGTTAGGTTAAAGTAGTTCTAAGTTCTAGGGGACTGATGACATCAAATGTTAAGTCCCATAGTGCTCAGAGCCATTTGAACCTGAAAATACGCTAACAGTCGCATCGTGTGGAATAGAGATTACAAAAGAAACAAAGTGCGAACCTGAACTAAAGAGAAGTGCACTCCGAATAACACAGGGCCATGGGTGAACAAGTAGAAGCGGGCGCTACAGCAAGAAAAGCTTTGGAAGATGGAGTGAGGACGTAAACTGAACAGACATCAGTCTTCACCCATTCTTCAGTATAAATGTCAGCCGAGAGAAAATTGAAAATTTGCGGTGAGTTCCTATGGGACCAAACTGCTGAGGTCATCGGTCCCTAGGCTTACACACTACTTAATCTAACTTTAACTTACGCTAAGGACAACACACACACCTATGCCCGAGGGAGAACTCCAACCTCCGACGGGGAGAGCAGCGCAAACCGTGGCAAGGCGCCCTTGACCGCGCGACTACCACGCGCGGCGCAGCCGACACGAAGATAGTATTTTGAATACGTACAGGGTCCACCACTTTAGAAAAGAAACTGGATCAAATCATGTAGCCTTTATAGGAAAAATGTGAAAGAGTTCTCCGAATTACTTCATAATCCCAGAAGGCGAGGTATTTACCATGTTAATCGGTAGTAGATCCGACCTAACCAGTTTCCTTGCAGAAACTTAACGATCTCCATGCAGACCAATGAAACAAAATTATTTATCATTACAAAAATTTTGTGGAGGCTAGAGAGGAGTACGTAAGGAATACTATCACGTAAACACGCATTTCAACGATGAATTTCCAGTACCCCATGAGCTTTTGAAATTAAAAGAGAGGTAAGTGGCAGCCCCAACGAAGGGTGCAAGTGGCGTTGTAACTGTTCGATGTTTTGTGGTTGGACGCAGAGATTCGGCGTGTTGCCGGCAGATACATGAATACACGAGCCGCAAAGAACACTTCACTACGGCGACGTCCACAATCCCTCTGGAATTCGTAGAGTAGAATAGGTAAAGTAGAGAAGACATCTCGTGCCGCCGGCCATAGTGGCCGTGCGGTTCTAGGCGCTACAGTCTGGAGCCGAGCGACCGCTACGGTCGCAGGTTCGAATCCTGCCTCGGGCATGGACGTGTGTGATGTCTTTAGGTTAGTTAGGTTTAAGTAGTTCTAAGTTCTAGGGGACTGATGACCTCAGAAGTTAAGTCCCATAGTGCTCAGAGCTATTTGAACCATTTTTTTTGAACATCTCGTGCCGGATTTCAAAACGAGATAGTTATGAGTTCTGTTTTCAGAGAATAGTGGTGGGGAAGCCGTTGAACATCAAATGGATTCAGATGCACGTGATTTATTACCCTCGATTTACTCTTAAAACTAATATAAGTTCTATTAGTTTCTTCAAGTGTGGGTCAACAGCCACGCCGTAATTTCTGAATGCTAAAACTATTTTTACATCCACATTACGCTGCCAGAATTTCTTATTGCATCGTGTATTACACCACTACCCAGTTTCGATCATGTCCAACGCAGTCGCATCCGTGAAAGCTGTGTTACATGTAAAAAATGTATAGTTTTTACACATACGTCGAAGCACATACCCCAAAAGATGGGTACATATACACATAGTAACAAAGAGAAGCAAAAAGTGGCAAAGTTCTCACCCATAACAAGTAAAGAGCTTCACAAATTGAGCAGATTAATTCGGCATTGGTCCACCTCTGGCCATTATGCAAGCAGTTATTCGGCTTGGCATTGATTGATGGTGTTGTCGGATGTCCTCGTGTGGGATATCGAGCCAGATTCTGCCCAGCTGACGCGTTAAGAAGGCCCTATCTATAAGGCTCCCAGTGTTCTCTACTGGAGAGAGATTCGGTGACCTGTCTGGGAAAGGCAGGGTTTGGCAAGTACGAAACAAACTGTAAAAATTCTCGTCCTGTGCGGGCGGGCATTAGCTTGCTGAAGTGTGAACTTATGCAAGACTTGCCAGGGCATGGAATATCGCCGAAGTATCGCCACGCTGCAAATCGCCGCCGATGACAAGCAAAGAGGTCTTGTACGAAATGAAATGGCCCTCCAGACCATCGCTCCTGGTTGGCGGTCCGTGTGACTGGCGACAGTCAGACTGGTGTCCCACTGCTGTCCGGAGTGTCTCCAGGCACCTCTTCGCTTGCCATCGGGGCTCAGTTCGAAACGGGACTTAACACTGAAGGCCGTTCTACTACTGTTAATGAGATTACAGGTCGAACATGTCCGACACCACTGCAAAAGGGGCAAAGGTCAACGGTAGTCGGCACAAGGGGCGGCGTGAGCTCAGTCCCCTTTCTGAGAGCCGCCTGGTGATGGTCCTCGTGGTCACTGAAGCACCGATGGCCCGTCGGAACGATGATACTGATGAATTCCGGGTTCTGAGTGCTTTTCTGACGATTGTTCGGTCCTCTAGTTCTGTCTTCTGTCAAGGTCGACGCTCCCTTCTTGACGCTGTGTTCGGCCATGGTTCATCCATATCTGCCAGCACAATCGAATAGTGGCATAGCTCGTATCGAAATCTCGACCGATTCACCGATTACTGCCGGCCACTGTGGTCGAGCGGTTCTAGGCGCTTCAGTCCGGAACCGCGCTGCTGCTACGGTCGCAGGTTCGAATCCTGCCTCGGGCATGGATGTGTGTGATGTCCTTAGGTTAGTTAGGTTCAAAAATGGCTCTGAGCACTATGGGACTTAACTTCTGAGGTCATCAGTTCCCTAGAACTTAGAACTACTTAAACCTAACTAACCTAAGGACATCACACACACCCATGCCGAGGCAGGATTCGAACCTGCGACCGTAGTGGTCGCGCGGTTGCAGACTGTACCGCCTAGAACCGCTCGGCCACCCCGGCCGGCGGTTAGTTAGGTTTAAGTAGTTCTAAGTCTAGGGGACTGATGACCTCAGATGTTAAGTCCCATAGTACTTGGAGCCATTTGAACGATTTTTCACAGATTACTCTAACTGGCTTCTTTGAACCGAACTACACATCCTTTCCCAAGATCGTGTCAATCGTTCACGCACCTGTCTGCGAGGCACAATTACTGTGCAACTGAAAACATGGAATGGAATACTCAAAGACTTTCTGCGCTGGCGTCTTGTTTACTATCCTCGCCAGCTGCGTGATGGAATTGCGCAGCAGCGTCACACACTCATCCGTCGGCTGCCAAAGTTTACAGTTTTGCATTTTGCATCGATATTTGTGTGAATATCACCTTGTGACCGATTTGCTTAACTCTTTCGTGCTGCGGTTTTTTTTATCTTAATGTGTACATTTATTCGAATAAACACTTATTTGACAAAGTCAATGAAATTACATTATGAGCCGCGCGGGATTAGCCTAGCGGTCTAAGGCGCTGCAGTCATGGCTGTGCGGCTGATCCCGGGGTGTGTCTGTTGGTCCTTAGGTTAATTAGCGTGTAAGTTTAGGGATTGATGACCTTAGCAGTTAAGTCTCATAAGATTTCACACACATTTGAACATTACATGATGAAATATTTTGACTGGTTTTAGAATATTTGCGGGGCGAGAGCTTTAGGGCGTTGCTAAATTTTGAAACTACTTATCTATATATGGAGTATAACGTCAGGTGATGTCAGCAATTAGAAGATGGCAGCGGCGAAATTGTAGCACGTCCCGTCAACCTGAAAATGCCGCCGCTACATCCTCTTGAAGTTTTCGTAATCAATCCATGTAGACGCAGATGGACGGAAACAAGGCTTGAATGTGGTCGACGATGTATATTCTGCCACATAATACAGCAGTTAAGGTCAAATTCAAAGTTTTTAAAATGTACAAAAAACATGTGAACGCGAGCAATATGAAATTGCATACCGTCCGTTTTTGTCAATTGTGTAACAGCCGCGTCTGGCGAATAGCTTGCACTTTACTGTCTTAATGCGAGCAAACTCGAATTAGGTTGCAAATAAAAAATACAAAGTAACATTATTTTTAGCAACTCACGACAGAGCTACCAATTCATTTCAGCTAAGCAGCAATCCCGGGTTACTCACGTATACATCGTCATTAATGGTCTGTAACGTTTCACGAGGCTCGCACTCTTTGAATCAGGCTGATGTTGTCTTCACGGGTCTGAAATGTATGTGCTTGTCAGTACTTGCCACACGTTTTATTCTAACACGACTTCGGCGTACACGCAAACTCCCGCAGTCACACTCCATGTTCGACTCTGACTATCGACGTTTCACTCGCTCTCTGCCTCACATATAGCAATTCCATTTAATGTAGTTATTACGAAACAATGTTACATGAAGTCGAAATGTTACTTCACCTAAAGTTAAACTTGCTAATAATAAGTACATAGCAGCACGTAATAAAAGCAATATCATAGTTACACTTTATAGTGTGAAACAAAATACAGGTGTCCATAAATTATCTTTCCAACCTAAGATTTTAATAACTTTAAAAGTATACTAGATATTAACAAATGGTTTTCAACATGTGATAACTCATAAAAAATTTTTACCTTCAAGGTGTCGCAATTTAGACGCAAACTTGAACTTGAAAATCTGATAAAATTTGGACGTCGCAGGAGAAAGCTCAGTGAGTGGGTTGGTTCACACAGACGGCGTCAGACATCCAAGTGCAACGAAACTTTCGAACATGGTGTGGAAGGCAACCACAGCCCGACTTGGCATACGTATGTCTCTCAGTTTGTAAGAGAAAAGTTCTACATCTCCATCTACACGAATACTCTACAAATTACATTTAATTCTCTATTACTGCAGTCTCCTACAACGCGCGGAAAAAACGAACACCTATATCTTTCCGTGCGAGCTCTGATTTCTCTTATTTGATTATGATGACCGTTTCTTCCGTTTCATGGCATCAACAAAATATTTTCGCATTCGGAGGAGAGAATTGGTGACTGAAATTTCATGAGAAGATTCTGCCGCAACGAAAAACGCCTTTGTTTTGATGATGTCAACCCCAAATTTTGTATCATTTCAGTGACTACCACCCCTATTTCCTACAACGCCACAACTGGAACGTCTGCAGCCTAATGTTATATTCTAGCAAGATGGGGCAACGACGGTTATGGAAAAAGGTAGTGTTCTCCATAAAAAGGGGACGGGTTAGCCATCCAGACGCCATCGTGGACAACGTACTGCAGCTTTCACAAGCAATCCGACAAAATCGGTGCGTACGGCAGCCATAGAGTTACGAAAAAGGTTTGTTTCTCCGATGAGGCAACGTTTCATGCATCCGGCAAATTGAATCATCATAACGTTCGTATATGGGGTTCACAGCGTCCTCACGTTACACGTGAAATTGAAAGAGACAGTCCCAAGGTCAATGTTTGATGCGGACTGACGCACAACTGCATCATTGGTCCATTCTTTTTCGTCGCGTCTGCCTTCAACGGCGGTATTTACCTGGTCATGTTGCACAAGTTTACTGCGCTCCAAAAAACTGAGGCCATTAATTTTTTTGCCCGAAATTGTGGTTTTGAATTGTTTGGTGGATGGGGAATTGGTGTGGGGTGGTGTTAACGCCGCACCTCAAGGTGAAAGTGAGGCAGGGCGCTGCATAAAAATGAAATCATTAAAATCTTTGTGAAGTTGAGGAAACAGACAGTTTTGCAGCATAGTAGCTTTCGCAAAAAAAGAAACGTCCATAAGCTTTGTGAACAGGAACAACAGAAAACACATTCAGTTTTGTGAGTGTCACTCATATTGTGACCCCCAAATTCTAACATTATGTCGGTTTACTTTGCCCATAGATTAAACGCCGATTCGTCTGAAAAGATGAGTCGTTCGGAGAAAGTGTCCTCTACCATATCCTGGAGAAATGAAATGCAAAATTCCTACCGTCTATTATGGTTTCCGGGTCACAGTTGTAGCTGCAACTTGTAAGGCTTAATATGCAGGCATCGTTTCAGTTCACGCCACACAGCTGTTTGAGGACGTTGCAGTTCTGGTCTGACCGTGTTGTGGAACTGCAAGGACTCAATGAGAACACATCTCGGATACTATCGATATTTTCGTCAGACGAGCGTGGCCCACCAGTGGTCTTCCTTCTGCATTTGCCACCAACTTGCAAGACTTTGCTATGCCAGTCACAAATCTGCTTGCACAGAGGCGCCTTCTTGTGGAAGCGACGGTGGAGTGCACGTTGCTCTTGAAGAACGCACTGAATTCGTGCAAATTCCGACACACAAAATGATTTTTCTTGTGGTACAGCCGCCATGTTGCTACAACTAAATAACAGCACATCTCTGTCAAAAGTTTGAACTTTCCTCTATCCAGTAACGTGTGTAATGTGTTTCTTTTTTTTATAGTTTGTCTGTAATAGCCAACTGAACTCTGTTCTTCCTTTTTGAATCACTCGGTATATCCTTTGCCCAATTCTGACCATCAACATCTACATCTTCATCTGCACTTTGCAAACTACTGTGTGGTGCGTAGTAGAGGATACGTGCCATTGTACCAATTATTACGGTTTTTCCCGTCCCAGGCGCGTATGGAGCGCGAGAAAAAATTATTGTCTGAATGCATCTGTGCGTACTGTAATTATTCTAATCTTGCCCTAACGATTCCTATATGAGCGATACGTAGGGGGCTGTAGTATATTCATAGGGTCGTCATTTAAAGCCAATTCTTCAAACTTTACTAATAGACTTTGTAACTAGGCTGTTTAGGTTTTTATGTTGGCAACGCCACGTAGCACTCTGCAAGAAAGTCACTGACAGTGCTGTGTGCAGTCTGTGGCTGGTTGGACTCACTGTTGGAGTATTGGCTTGTGTAGTGTTGGGCAGTTGGATGTGAACAGCGCGTAGCGTTGTGCAGCTGGAGGTGAGCCGCCAGCAGTGGTGGATGTGGAGAGAGAAATGGCAGAATTTTGAGAGGTCACTATAAGCGGACGAACTGGACGTGTGTCCGCCAGAAAAAGGAAATTTGTAAAGATGGATGTCATATATATGCGATGACTTTTGGACATTATTAAGGTAAATACATTGTTTGTTCTCTATCAACATCTTTCGTTTGCTAACTATGCCTATCGGTAGTTAGTGCCTTCAGTAGTTAAAACCTTTTATTTAACTGGCAGTATTGGCGCTCGCTGTATTGCAGTAGTTCGAGTAACGAAGATTTTTGTGAGGTAAGTGATTCATGAAAGGTATAGGTTAATGTTAGTCAGGGCCATTCTTTTGTAGGGATTATTGAAAGTCAGACTGCGTTGCGCAAAAAAATAAATAAATAAATAAATAAATAAATAAAATAAAATAAAATAAATTGTGTGTCAGTTTACTGATGATCAGAATAAGTAAAGAGAGAAGAGAGAACTGAGTACGTTCAGTTTTACTCAGCTGTCTCTGTAACAAATAACGTAGAAGTTTAACAGCACAGTGATTCATAATTTTCCAAAGGGGACGTTTCAAATTTCTCCGGATAGTTCGTCATCTGCAAAAAGTCTGAGGTTAATGTTAGTATTACCTGGAAGGTCATTTATATACAGCAAGGGTCCCAACACACTTCCCTGGGGCACACCTGGAGTTACTTCCGGATCTGACGATGACTCTCCATCCAAGATAACATACTACGCCTTCCCTATCAGAAAGTCATCCATCTCCTGACTAATTTCACTTGATAAACGATATGACCGAATTTTTGACAGTAAGCTTTTTGGAAATCGGGAAATACAGCACCTACCAGACTGGCTTGATCCACAGCTTTCAGTATGCCATGTGGGAAAAGTGCGAGTTGTGTTTTTACAAGATTGATGTTTTCGGAATCCATCCTGGTTGGCATTGAGGAGGTCATTCTGTGCGAGATACCTCATCACTTTTGAGCTCAGACCATACTGTCGAGTTGTTTACGACTGTCTCTACCCTGTATAGCGGCCACGTACTGTATAAGAAGAATTAAGCAGTGGACATGAAGAAGTTATAGTAGAAGACGGATGAGTTGGGCAAGCGAGGGAGAGAGCAGTAGGAGGTAGCGGTGTGCCGGGGCAGGCGTCGCCTGGGCTGTGGAGGCGGTGCCACCTGGGACGCGGCTAATTCGGCGTCGCGCGCTTTGTTTGCGCTCGCGCGAAGCGGCGGCGGCTAAAAAATAAAACCCACCAGCAGCGGCGGCAGTGCGCAGCTTTAATATTAACCGCGCCCGCAAAGCTGTTTCCGATACACGCCGCCTAATTACGCTGTTTGCCTCGGTTCGCACGTAGCTGCAGCTGCCGGCGTCCCGCTGGCGGCGCGCCAGCCGATGTTCCCCCCTTCCCCCTCCCCTACGTCTACATCTTGCATCTTGCTCTACTCGCAAGTATCCGGCACAAGTTTTAAGTGCGGAAGAGAGGATGGCAGCCGCCTTCTACATCTTTCGCATACTGACTACGTTGTTCCGTGGAGCGCACTACTAACACTTACCACGTGGCGAAAGGAAATCTAGGTGTCGTCCAACATGGCTTGAATGTCAGCGTGCAAGACACTGTTCTGCCATCAAGAAATGGAAAATCACCAAGGCTGCTGGATGTCTAACTTCCGAGATGATGTCTTAACACCTTACGAGGGTCATTTCGAAAGTCCTGCACAATGCCCCTGCACAACCCTTGCGGTGGCATGATGGTCAAGTTGAAATTCATGTCAGTTACAGCTAGACTTTAGTTTGCTGGCTCGCGTGGCTGTATCGTGAGTAATTCAGTTTTAAAATCTGCGCTGTAAACGAGTCAGGTCGGATTACACGTAAGGACCTGTGTTCTTACGTCAAAATCGAAAACCTACGAGTAAAGAACCTAATGGAAATTTATAACGCTTTGAGTGATGTATTTGGGAATAGTACAGTGGATCATAGCACAATATCACGGCAGTCTGCTCGTTTCCTTGAAGGTCGTGTAAGCACTGAGGACAAACCAAGAAGTAGGAGGCCATCAACTGCAACAGACTACACCTCTCTTTACTGTTAATGACATTTAGAGAGAGGAAGACGAAAACCATCTGAGGACATGTGGTATGAGGCCAGAATGTCTGTCACTTCAGTTTACACAATCATAGCTGGATGCTGCCTGATGGGTACCGCATTATCTAAGTGAAGAGCAGAAAGCAAGTAGCAAATGAAAAAATGCTTCAGCATTATCGAAAAGAAGGAGGTCTGTTGCACTTCATGAAACCTGGACACGGAGATTTTCAGACACAACTGAAGCTTCAGCCGTCACAATGGAAAAGTTCGGAATCTGTACGCCAGAATCAAAGGTGAAACTTTTGCATATGACATGAACAGAGACATAGCTACAAATAGTGTCCCAGGAGATGCCTGTAACAGGCTCGTACTACACGCTGCTTCTGAAAAATGTTTTGCACCAGAAAATTTGTCAAAGGTGACCTGTATGCTTGTAGCTGGTGTTCTCATTTTCCGCAGTTATGCAAGACCGGCTATTGTCCTAACAGTGAGAGAAACGCTCGACAAATATGGATGGTAAATTCTTCTCCACCCACCGTACAGTCCTGCTATGAGCCCACCAGACTTTCATTTGTTTCTCTACTTGACGGAGGAACTCCGTGGAAAATGTTTTCATGCAACTGATGAAGCTTCCAGAGAGGTAATCAGACAGCTTAACAATGATGGCGCCCTATCCGGAATACAGAAGTTGCCAAAACGTTGGGAAGTTGTCGTAAGCAAAGTTTTTATTACATTTTAAATAGCTGGTTGTAACTATTATGGACCATCTTAAACTCGTCGCAGCTACTGACGACATGCAACAGGTGCTGATACAAGTTTTAGATCCTGAGATGGTCTATACTTTTTATAACCGGCTATCGAAAACATAATAAAACTGTGATCTAGACTGGATTATTCAAGCCACTGCACTCGCATATTGAATAATGCCTGTCAATGAGGGAAGGTGTTAGCTTCTCTAAATTGCTGCTCTGTAACGTTGTTTACGCACGTGGTTCCTCACTTGCAGTTTGTTTCTCAAGATATCCTCTACGATAAATAGAAGTACGTCGGTATTTGTTTATGCAAACCGTAGGCCTGTATGCGCTCTCTAATCTCTGTCATCTTATGCTCGTGATCCCTACAAGAGACATATGGCTGTGACAGTATAATTGTGACACGCTCTTCCTGGAATACGGATTCTTCAACTTCGTTGAACAGGAATTGACTACAGCAACGTAGTCATCCTTCCAAAGAATACCATTTAAGGTTCCAAACTGAAAAATTTCACTCTGCGACGGGGTGTGTGCGGATATGAAACTTCCTGACAGCTTAAAACTGTGTTCCGGACCGGGACTCCAATCCGGGCCATTTGTCTTTCGTTGCAAGTGCTCTACCAGTACCAGGGAATGTGATGGCGGAGGTAAAGCTGTGAGGAAGAGTCGTGAGCCGTGCTCCGGTAGCTCACATAGCAGAGAACTTATCCACGAACGGTAGAGGTCGAGGATTGGGGTCCCAGTTCGATACACGGTTTTAATCTGCCAGGAAGTACTTTTTAAGTTGCTCGAGCGTTCTTGTTACACTCTCGTATGGGCCATACCGGCCATCTTACGGTTCTGGCACCTCCTCTCGGAATTCGTTCGATATATGTGTCATATCTACTTGATAACGATTCCCAACGGTGGAACAATACTTTATAATTGGTCAGCAGTAGCGTCTTGCATACAATTTCCTTTACTGATGCATTCCAGTTTCCCAGAACCCTTTCAACGAAGCCAAGTCTTTCATTAGCTTTCTCTAATACCAACTTTACCTGTTCGCCCGATTTTGTACCGCTTCTTGGCATTACTCTAGAAATCGTATGTCTTTTCGAAATGACAGCCATATGTCTCTTCACTCCCCCCCCCCCCCCCAATCCATAAGCTCTTGCTACTGTTCCTTCTTACGCTACAGAAAAAAAATTGTAATGCGGCCTCTGTCTTCTCCATATACCCTCATCTTGACAAGGTTAGCACCAGAAGACCGCGCAACGTATAAATATGGACAGCAGGCAATTTTACCTATTTGCTTGGCCGTGTTCGGATGCACACGTAGTTTGCAGGCGCTGCAGTGAAATGGAAACTGTTTGAGTCTCGGTGGTTGGAAGAGCTTGGGATCAGCATGATATGTTCAGCACACAGAGGGGCTGTGGTGGCGTACGACTGCTAATATCTGTGTCATGGATTGTGTATCACAGTATTCCTCAGGGTCTGATGGGGTCAGGCTGCACGATTCATGTTCAGAAAGTATGCGTTCTGTGATCTCAACGGGCTGTCATTTTTGTGTTTGAGGGTTGGAAACATTGAGTGGTAGACCAGATCAAGCATCGCAGAAACAAGGTACTTCGCAAACTCACGTTATAGTCTCCAGTTGCGTGGAAGATGTAGGCAAGAGTTCCCGCCAACTGCGAGCCACGTGATATCATTCTCTTCTTACTCGCGGAGGGAATAACACCTACGGAAATATTTTCACCAGTCAAAAAGGTTTACGGCGAATGTTTTATGAACAGATCGAGTGTGTTTCGATGGTGTAGGGAGCTTAGCGGCGGCAGAACAAATGTTTATGATTAACAGAGGAATGGAACATCTTCCATTTTGACTGATGAGTTGATGCAAAAGAATCACGGAAACTGCTCATGAAGATCGCCTATAGACAAAGAATGAAATTTCTGTGACGACATTTCCACAATTCTGCAGAACTCTCTTATACGAGGCACTAAAAGAAACGCGATGCGTCCCAAAACAACTGACAGTGCAGCATGACAAAAATCGGGTCAATAGCGCCCGCAAGTTTCTTAAGCGGCTTGAATTGGATGTTGCGAACTTTCTGAGATCTGTTATGATTGGAAGTAAAAAACGTGGGTGGCTCGTCACACGCGTGAGACAAAAGAGACAGTCGTTATAGTGGTGTCACACCAATTCCCCATCTGCCAAATAATTCAAAACCACAATTTCAGGCAAAAAAAGGTAATGGCCTCAGTTTTTGGGAGCAAAAAGGCATCTTTTTGTCGAATTTCTGCCTGAGGGGGTACCCGTCAATGATCAACGATGTTATGAGACCCTAAAAAAACACGAAAGGAACTTTCAGAACAAAATGACGGGCGTTCTTACGAGAGGAGTGTGCTTGTTGCAGGATTACACCTGTCCACAAGCGGGGATGTCTTGAACAACCTTCGATATTCCCCTGACTTCATGCCTTCAGATTATCATCTTTTCACCTCCCTGAAGCACACATGTGTGGAATTAAATTTTCAATCGACGAGCATGTGCAGAAAGAGGTTCTGAACTGGGGAAGAAGATGGCGGGAGATTTCTTCGAGGAGGGCATACAGGAGCTTGTGCCACTGTTCACCACAAGTACTGAATGCGATGGCGACTATGTGGAAAAATAGTCAACAAGTGTATGAACAATATCCACTAATGTTTATCAAATACACTTTTTCTTTAAAAAAATAAAAGTCTGGTGGTATTACTTTATGAACTTGCCTCGCATGATATTTTTGATAATGATCGGCCTTTCGAATGCTCGTGTTACGTTCGATGGCTACTTTTTTTCGCTATTACGAAAGAATAGCCAATATTGCGGCTGTGGGTTCCTCTCCCCCCCCCCCCCCCTCTCCTTTTTCTCTTCGACAGTGACGCAACGCTACATTAGGCAGGGACTGACTCATCATAGTCGGATAAATTTAATAAATACCCATACAAACGAGGAAAGAATGTGCCACGTGTATCACGTCCATTCCGCTGTGTGAATAGACACCCAAAGCAGCTGACGAATGTTAGCTTGTCTAGCAATCTTTTATTGACGTCGTACCTGGAGTCGTTCAGTAATTTGGCCTAGTTTGAGTTGTTCTTTTGAAGTGCACATCTGACGCTGTGTTCGTACCGGCTACCTCAGTATCTGACATTAAATGTTGATTTCAATGAAATTTGGCAAACTCTTTTGGTGGCCTCGTCCGAAACGCAGCCAATGAATGTGGAATGTCGTTTGCTAGCCCTGGTCTACGTACGCTGAAGGAAGAACATCTCGCGAGGGAGAAGCGTGATATTGCATCACATAGTGTGGCTGCGAAACCGCGGTCGAGAAGCGGTTCATACCGGATGGGCTCGATGCCTGGGAAACGAGCAGGTTGCTGCTGTATGGCCCACGCGGCGGGGCCTCCGCCGTTGTGCGTAATGTTACTGGGATGATGATGATGATGATGATGATGATTGGTTTGTGGGGCGCTCAACTGCGCGTTTATCAGCGCCCGTACAAATTCTCAACCTTTGCTCAGTCCAATCTCGCCACTTTCACAAAGATGATGAAATGATGAAGACAACACAAACACCCAGTCATCTCGAGGCAGGTGAAAATCCCTGACCCCGCAGGGAATCGAACCCGGGAAGCGAGAACGCGACCGCGAGACTACGATCTGCGGACTGTTACTGGGAGGCGCACATTGGCGACTGGTCGAATACCCTCTAAGCGTGTCATGTTTTGGTAGTCCGCCATACTGCATTCGTCAGCAGTCGTAAGGTGAGGATTCATGGAAAAGTGAGATATTCGTTATGGTGTAAGAATGCGATATGTCTTCAAGCACAGATCCACTTAAATTAAAAGGAAGGTCAGCGTTGGCCGTAATATTGATGGTTTTTTGATAACAAAATCTTAGTTATTGTGATCGCTTCTCAGTTTTGGTTACTGATAACTTGATACCAGTGTCTATGAGTTTAATTTGTACACCACAACAGTGAAGATTCTCACTATGTGATTGAAAATCGATTTTGCAATTAATAAACCATCAATATTACGGCCAACGCTGACCTTCCTTTTAATTGAACATATATGGTCGTTGTGCACACAGCACTCCATGAAGTCGCCAATCAACAGATCCACTTCTCTAAAAAGTCCTGCCTTGTTTTGACAAGCACCAAACCAATCTGTATGAGTTTCATGGATTTTTCATTTCTCGTTGCTCTTGATAACACTTCATGTGAAAGAACGTCTTTCTGCCTTCAGCGGCTGCTGTGAGCGTAGATGGAATGGAGGGAATGTTCGACGTGCATTTCAGTTATTTATTCCCACGGAACATTTCTATGAATAAAAGTCGCACAGTTATATGCTCGATTGTGACCTCTTGTTGGTAGATCTCCGCAGCGCACTTAGTCTCTGTACTACCTTCGCACCTAAATTTACTTACCATCTTATACATTTCAGTTGCGGAAAGTTTCTGACTTGTTGTGCAAGTCGTATTGGATAGAGAAATGGGCTACGAGCTTACACAAATGATATCGTTCATGTCTGCGGAAAATTAAATTGTCCACGAGCTTAGACATCTGATTGTAAAAACATTTTGCTACTTAACGTTCGGGCCATGACTTTGTTACAGATTGTCAGAATTTATCTTGTGTGCGATTACTCTGTAGCGCTTCTGCCTGTAGCAGACATCATGCAAACTCAACGTACTGAAAACTGCAACCAGCGACAACTTCCTAAGTGTAATTTAATCAAAGAGTTGCGGTATTCTCTACCCATAATGGTAAAATAACAACATACCGAGCCCAGAGAAACACTGATAAATCAGCCGGCCGGAGTGGCCGAGCGGTTGTAGGCGCTACAGTCTGGAACCGCGTGACCACTACGGTCGCAGGTTCGAATCCTGCCTCGGGCATGGATGTGTGTGATGTCCTTAGGTTAGTTAGGTTTAAGTAGTTATAAGTTCTAGGGGACTGATGACCTCAGAAGTTAAGTCCCATAGTACTCAGCCATTTGAACCATATTGAACCGATAAATCTTTTAAACACTTAAAACCGTTATCCTCAATGTACAGAGACACGGTGCTCGTGTAACAAGCATCATAAGGTACAGAATAATTACTCGCTCTGCAGTTGATTGTGCACTGTCTTAAAACTCCCTAGCAGATCGAAACTATGTCTCGGACCGAGAATCGAATGGTTCAAATGGCTCTAAGCACTATGGGACTTAACATCTGAGGTCAACAGTCCCCTAGACTTAGAGCTACTTAAACCTAAGTAACCTAAGGACATCACACACATCCATGCCGAGGCAGGATTCGAACCTGCGACCATAGTAGCAGCGCAGTTCCGGACCAACGACGGAAAAAAAGGTAGCTGTGGCGTCTTTGATTTGTAATCAAAACGTCCACGGTCCCGAGTATTCGGTATTATTAACTGAAATTTATTGCAGAGCTGGATAGTCTTCCTCCTCTCTCATTCCTAGCACCAAGCCCATACTGTCTCGTAACCCTTTCTTCTAATCCTTCGCCTACAACCACATTCCAGTCCTCAGTGAGTTTTAGTTTTCGTCTCCATTTATGTACTGAATTATCCGTTCAGTATTCTTATATACTTTCTCTGTCTATTTATCGTCAGCTTGTGACGTGGGCATGTATACCTGAATTGTCATTGTCGCTGTTGGTCTGCTGTCGATTCTGAGAACAACCCTATCGCCGAACTCTTAACGGTAACTCACTCTCTGTCCTAACTTCCTATTCATAGCGAATCCTGTTCCCATTATATCATTTTTTGCTACTGTTGATATTACTTTACATTCATCTGATCATGAATTCTTGTCCTCTTTCCATTTCACTTCACTGATCCCCACCATATCTAGTTTGAGCCTTTTTATTTCCCATAATGTAGCCGAGGCGAACAAGTAGAACAATTACGAGCAAAATGATGGACCAACGACGGAAAAAAAGGTAGCTGTGGCGTCTTTGATTTGTAATCAAATCCCGGGTTTGAATTCCGCCCCCCCCCCCCCCCCACCCACCCACCTCTTAAATTGTGGATAAGAATCATTAGCATTGCAACATTGACGACAGAACACTTCCGGCTTAAGAAGACACCCTCATTCCGCCAACGGCCTTGTCAGAAAGGGCGGAAAAGCCTACAGAGTTTCAGGACTCTCTCTGACCCTTGGGGTGGGAAATTGCTCCTAAAGGCGGGAGAATCAGCAATGATCAACGGCATGCGGATCCAAAAAGCAATGGAAAACACTGCATGAAAGACACATAATATGTATTCGCAGGACATGTGACCTATATCTTAAAAAAGTGTCGTGATAGTCTCTGCTTTGGCAAAAGATTGCGGGATAGTCCCCATTCGAATCCGCGGGAAGGGACTGCCAAGGGGGAGGTGACTCTGCGAAAAAGTGTTCATAGGGTTAGCAGAAAAGCGCAGGTCATTCGAGCTTTCAAGAAGCCTACACGCACTAGGCTGTATCCTACAACAGTGACGTCAGTATGCTGTACAATTTTCAGTTATGCTTGTGGGTTATCACATCTGAGGAGACTAAAAATCTTCCCTATAGCAACCAACACGGTTTCGGCAAACAATGATCGTGTGAAACCCAGCTCGCTCTGTACGTTCGCGAGGACGAAGCCCAGCTCGATTCCGTGTTTCTTGTCTTTTGGGCGTTCGACACGATTCCGCAATGCCGTGTAGTGAAGAAAATACGAACGTACGGAGGATCAGACCGGCAGTGTGATTGGATTGAAGAGTTTTTAGAAAACAAAACACAACGTGTCATTCTTAACGGAGAGAAACCTTCAGAGATAAAAGTAACGCCGTGCATACCGCAAGGTACGGTTACAGGACAGTTAATTCACACGATGTGGATAAGAACGGAAGTTCCACGTGGCTCTTCGCAGATGATTCTGTTGTACAGCGAGAACTCGCAAGGCTGGAAAATGGCAGCGATAGCGTCAACTCCAGTACTCTGGTTACCCGCTTTGAGCCGCATTCCATCCTTCTGAGGGAATATAAGGTAATCTGCAACCCGACAGACCATAACTTCAACCTCCCCGAAGCTTCGTGGTAAGAACGATATATTAACCCTCCATCATAACTTCACAGCTTTTTCCACGTCAACAACAAATTGTGGGAGCTTGATCTGCCTCACAAGACATGGAGTATACTTAACAAGATGTGGTCTAACCGTGGGAGATGCGGCGACCCATTATAGAGATGAGGGAAGATTACCACTATGGAATGCAACTGTGGCTTGCCACGGAATTCCGTCAGACGTATTATTGACGAGTGCCCTCGAATTTCGTTCCTAGGAACATTGTTAAATTAGAGATAGACTTTGGAGACTACAGCAGATACGACGAATTTGGTAAATAATATGTCTGTAATTCTGTAAATTGAGTGCATATTTTATTTGTATTTCTAAAGTGACGTGTAAATTGCCATTTGATTAATTAATAATAATATAGAGAAATGTAGGCGGACCGGCAGAGGACGGACGCTTGGTGCAAGGATTCGTAGTTGACCTCAAATATAAAGAAACGTGACAAGATGGTGTAAGAGATGCGTTGTGCGTAACGGTGACGCTTACTGTTAAATTTCCGAGAGCGGTTGTTGCCTGAAGCGTCAACCGATATGAGGTTTCCTCCTGAAAAAACTCGCGAGAAGACTGAAAGTAAAATTTGGGAAGGGGAAGTGAAGCACAAATTACTCACCAGGACACACAGTAAGTTAGCCTTGAAAAGTAGCAATGTAGGTGAAGATGATATGGGAAATGGAGAAGTACTCCAGGATTATTTATTCCAACAGTTATGTGTGTTTCTTATGGTGCTTTTAGATGGGCCATATTTTACGACAATATTTGGCTGGAATAGCGTTGCCGTCAACATTGCTGCAATATGTCTGCAATAGATGGCAACATTCCTGTGCGGCTGTACAATATTGCTGTGCTGTGTTGATGTTGTAGGCTACTGCAGGTGATGCCGACGTAATGCCAAGAGGTCGCCTGTGCTGTCCGCCAAGGGCGACGAATATTTCGTATTGCAAGGTAACATCGATCTCTGGTCGTGTGTGTAAATGGTTCCCTCTGACTCTCACTTGTTTCCTGCTTCCCTTCCCGATAATGCAGCAGTCACGTGTCTGAGCGAAAACTGTATCGCTTCGATATTGTTCGAGAGTTTGTATGGGTAGATAGAGGCAAATGTTTTGTAATTGTTTTCTGTGTACAACATTCGCTAAGTGGACAAACGAGAGAACTATGAATTTCATGTAGGAGCAGAGCTACGGGACGTCGAAATTAATACATACAAACATCACAATCTGAAAAAAAATAAATAAATAAACAGTTGGCAAGTTTTTGCCAGTCAACTTGGAATCGCGCTTGATGGGACATAGAAAGGTTTCCTAAGTCTTTGAACTCATGCCAAACGTGAAGCAAAAAAGTTGCGAAGGAGACGTGGAACAGCACATAGCTCTCCAACCACAGGGTTTGTCTTTAATGCCATGACTTTCACACTATCTCGGGACGTACCTGGAACAGGATTTGAGAGTATAGAGAGTGGTGTGTGCTGTTGAACAAAAATAGAATAATAATAAAAATTATATTCTTATTTCAAGCTCCTTTAATGAAACCTCTTAGTTTCACTACCAAAAAGCATTGTTTACTTGTGGTACCATGAGGGTAACTAACGAATAATGAACTTTAAAGAGGTGCATTAAACTTCTGTACGAATCACAAGTAGCTAAAAACCGAAGTGTGAATGGCAGCCGGATTCCAACTAATATTCACTCCTTTGTAAATTCTTGGACTGTCATGTGCGAAATGTTCGAAATGGTGTTCTGACAGTGTGGTAAAATTCTGAAGCAGGCATGTATCGACTGTTTTGACGAGACGAAACTGAAACTGGTTCTTTGTTTGCTCTGGGAGATGCCTCATTGGAACTACAACAAATGAAATAGTTGTCGACTTTATTGCATCAATGAATAAAAAGATTTACTTAACCTTATACAATTCTTTGCCGCAGGATTCATGATGGTTTACAACTGTTATTGACTATTAAAGCGTCATTCGATGAACTAATTAACAAACTGTTTTCTTGAAGTAGAATTTTCAACATTTACAAAATTTCATTTCCATCTGAGACTGGAATAATTCTTTGGTCCTACTCGATGATGTTGACCGCTCATCTGAGATCACGGACTGGGCCGAGTGCTTCCATGCTCGTCTGTATATTAACCTCCGTGCGAGTGCGCTGCTTTGCTGAGAAAGAGTATGTGTCTTTTTCAGCCTGTTCCATTCGTCGTTGCGGATTGCAGCGCATCACCACTAGTGTCTGTGGTACCGCATTTCTGACTTTGTTGTTGCGCCGCGAGCTTTGGACGGTACCACATACAGCATCAGTTGCTTTGTCAAATTTTCTGAAGTATTCTGCTCACTTAAAAAAAAATCCACAAATGCCGATATTCTCGTTTTTTCCTGACTTGATTCCTTGTGCGATATGAAAGCAATAGAGCCGCGCTCGCTTCCACAAGCTCCTTTAATCAATTTTGTGGCAGTAGTGTGGCCTCTCGGAAACATTTTTTCGCCCGGAAATGTATTCCCACAAACATTGCCGTGCAATAATGACTAACGTCGCAGTACATGCGGCTACGATTCGTGTGGCCGCAATGTTGCTGGACAAAATTGTCGAGATATATTGTCGGCAATATGCAATGTTTACGGCCCATGTAAACGCACCTTTACACCACCGGCATTACTCCTGAGAGATATTTTGGGAAGGAAGTGCGGTCGTTGGTGAGAAGGCGCCGCGTTTTCCGGGCTGCGCCATGGCGGCGGCGGCGGCGGCGGCGGCGGCGGCGGCGCGGGGCGGCCCGTCCCCGGCAGGGAGCGCAGAGCAGCGGCGCTTATCTTATCTGGCGGCGGCGGGCCAGCCACAGCCGCGCGGCCGCAGCAGCTGTTGCCAGCTCTCACCACACGCCCGGCCACCATTATTAAGGCCGAGCCACGCCGCACGCACGTTCACGCCCTCTCTGTCCAATTAACAAGCCGTATCCAGAATTCCACCAGTTTAAAAATTATATAAATCCTTCCACTCCATGGCCTTGGGGCAGCAACCCTGATATATGTTCAGTAGGAAAAAGTAGTCTAGGTTCCAAAAATAACGTAACATTTATTGATACGTTTCGCCTTCTGTAGGCATGTTCAGAAATCCACACTGGAACAATACGAGTACATAAAAGCAGATTAAGAGTATGGTCGTATCTAGCATGAAAAGAAGGTAAAATTTTTTGAAAATACGATCTGCAGAGGTACCATCTACCTCTAATTTAACAATGTTGCTTTCTGTCTTCAACACGAAATTCATGGTATTTGTTTTCTTTATGTCCAGTGTAACTTCATTGCGATAGACCAATTGTAAACTTCCTCGACAATTCCATTTGCACCCACTGCCAGGAGTTGCCTGTTTTCTCAATGAATGTAATATTGTTTGAACGAAGGTAATTTTTTCCCCTTGACTAACACAATTAAGATGTATAGTGTGGAGAGTTCTAGCAGAATGTAAAAATAATTTAGGAGTAAAGTAGAGCACTCGCAGAGTAGCAGAGGTGTTGAGACATCAACAAGCACCCACAAAACATAAAGAAAACTTTTGAACTTTCGGAATAAATCCTTCGATGAGCTAGAGTACATATAAGTGCAACCCCCCCCCCCCCCCATACACACACACAATGAGGTAGGATGTTTGAATCTGAAGGGTGTGGGAAAGGCAGTGTTAGATTGCGGCAAGGCCGAGAGCAGTAGAGGGTGAGAGAGAGATAGAGAGAAAGACCTGTGCTCCTTCGTTGTACTTGTTGACTGGTCGGCAACACAAAGATGGGATTGCATTTCAGTATGTGGGTTGTCGGGTGGAGCTGGTAGACGGAGAGAGAGGTGGGAGGCAGGAAGTTGTGTTGGGGACGGGTAGCTAGTGCCTCAAAGCAAGGCAGCAGGTTTGCTGGACAAAAATGCAGGAGGCAGGGGTGGCAGTTGTATGGGCTGAATGTGTAACTGGTGGGTACTGGCAACAGAACGTGAAGAACCTAATAATTATCAACCAGCAATTTGAAGTGTGAAGCATGATGAAGATGATGTGCCACAGGGTGGTCAATGTTGTTCTTGGCCACAGTTTGGCAGTGGGCATTCATTCCGATGGACAGCTCGTTGGTTGTCATGTGGACATAGAGAGCTGTACAGTGGTTGCAGCGGATATATGTTCAGTTGGAGAAAGTAGTCTAGGTTCCAAAAATAACGTAACATTTACTGATGCATTTCGCCTTTTAGAGGCATGTTCAGAAATCCACACTCGAAAAATACGAGTACATAAAAGCAGATTAAGAGTATGGTCGTATCTGGCACGAAAAGAAGGTAAACATTTTTGAAAATACGATAAAAACATCAGAGTGAAGGGGAACTTACGTATAGAAACTGCGAGTAACGCATTAGTCATGCGTAGTCAAAATTTTGGTGCGCAGCTGAAACGCAAAAGTAAAAGAATTCTTTGAAAACCGTTGCCTTAAGTCTTGTTTACACGACGACATTGAGTCGCGCCGCTCGCTGCGCGGGATCAGTTGCACTCAATGGTTTCATGTTTGACTGTAGACACGGCGAAAGCAGTACATACTTCAGTTTCGTCGTTTTGTAGGTTCGTGAGTCGTGTCTGAAATGAAAGCTTTGGCAGCTGCACGCCGCACGAGTTGTATTGGAGTTAAAAGCTTGTTCCGTGGAATCGCTGCATAAGAAAAAAAAATAAGAAACGTGTTTCGATTCGTGACTGAATGAAGAAAAGACGTCAGCTCGGTAGCTCAGCATCCTTGCAGACCTAATTTGTAATGAAAGATCAAAGATGTTCTTTTACTTATCTTAGAATGTCACCAGAACTGTTTACATTTGTCCTAAATAGAGTTAATTATGCGATAAGTAATAAAGATATTGTGATGCATGAAGCACTGTCGCCAAAACTGACATTACATATCACATTGCATGTTTTACAATCGAGAACACTCGGCATGCTAAAAGATGCGGTTTAAGTTGATGACGCTTTTTCACTAACACCAATAATTATTAACAATAACAATTATTAACATTAACAGCAGTAATTATTCGAAGCAGGCCACATTAAGAAGAGATGGTTTGCAAATGACTCTAATGGTTCAAATGGCTCTGAGCACTATGGGACTTAACATCTATGGTCATCAGTACCCTAGAACTTAGAACTACTTAAACCTAACTAACCTAAGGACATCACACAACACCCAGTCATCACGAGGCAGAGAAAATCCCTGACCCCGCCGGGAATCGTACCCGGGAACCCGGGCGTGGGAAGCGAGAACGCTACCGCACGACCACGAGCTGCGGACGCTTAGAAAGGATCACACTTCCAAGCTTGAGACAAGTACTGGTATAAAAATTGTAGTGGCCGTGAATACGTAAGTGGTTTGTGCGTACACTACGCAATGGTGGCACGCAGGACGCTGCCGACGCAGCGGACGCAAGCTGCTCTAGGTAGCGTTTTCACGTTCCAAAGTACAATGAATAAGAATAAAGTAAATCACACATTGATAGTTAACGTCCATCCAAATGAAAACAGGGCTGAAAATATGCGGTAATAGCAAAACAGATTACAAACCATTTAAGAAGAGATGAAGTATCTCAAACGTGGCGCCATATGCTAGAATCAGGATTAAGGACATATTAGCATGTTTATAAAACATATTACATAAAAATTCCATAAGTCAAACGTCAAATATAGGATATAGAAATAAATGGACATCCATATGAGAATTGTGCTACTGCTCAGTTATACTATTTGAAAAATTTTCATCATTGAATCATAAAAGTCTGATTCTTGGTAATTAGTTGGTCGTTAAGGCTTACATCTTTAGCTAGATCTCCAATTCCTCAGGCAAAGTACAAACTCTACCTAGCGGAGCTTCGGTCCTGCTGCCAGCGTCACATAGTGTGTGCACATACAGTCATGTGTTAACGGCCACTACAATTTATATACCTGTTCTTGCGACTAAGCTTGGAATTGTGGTCCTATCTATGCATAACTGCGTGCCTTCGCCGAAGGTAAGGCTCGGCGCCACACTCACGGTTCCACGACTAATTTGCAATTTGGCTCTTCGTTCCGAGTGTAAGGCAACGTTTTTGAAAATTCTTTTACTTTTGAATTTTAGGTGCACACCAAAATTTCGACTTCTTATGACTAATGCATTACTTGCAGTTTCTATACGTAAGTCTCCCTCCACTCTGATGTTTTTATGCTATTTTAAAAAGTTTTTACCACCTTCTTATGCTAGAGAGGACCATATCCTTATTCTGCTCTTATGTATTTTTCCATGTGCATTCCTGAACATACCTCAAAAAGGCGAAACACATTTTTGCAAACTAGACTGAATTTAAAAAATTGTAATACATCGTTTATTTTTCCGTTTTATTTGCATATTTTTGTAATAATAAGACCACAGGAGTGGATATCAGTATAAAGGCAGGTTTCCTACGAAAGTAGTAGTACAATTTCTGAAGCACACATATACAGAATGTGTTATGAAAGTCGCAGATACATTTAAGGCACAAACTACAAGGAACTACATCCTTCAGAATACGAGTAACGAAATAAGGCGTTTGAGTGTCTTGGATGGAAATAGGCAGAAACGCAGTTCTGTCCTGTTAGGTTAATACATTGTTAGTGGTGTGTCCGACCTTTGTGCTTCCTAAATACCTCAAAAATTTTGTTCTGCATTGATTATGTTACCGTTTGTAGTTCTTGCAGTGAAATTGTCGCCCACTCTTATCGTATCGCTCTTTTCAGCTCACATACGATCTGAAACTGCCTTCCATTGCGATAAACGCGCCTTGCAACTATTCCTCAAACATTTTCCAAGGGTTTCATATCCGAGCTACGCGCAGGCGAGGGCAAGACATCGATATCTTAATCTCCAAACCACTTTTTCGTTGTAGCTAAAACCTGCACCAGATGCATTATCTTGTTGAAGCATAAGATTTTCGTCCCCTAGGCCCTCGTACGTTCTAATCAGATCTGTCTCTATCACCTCAGCACACATGACATAGTTCATTCTGGTGTTCAGCCAAACAGTGCGTGATTTACCTTTAGCGCAGATGGCTGCACAAGTCATGACGCTTTCACCACTCCACCACCCAAACTTCTGCTCATCCTTGCTGATGCTCTGTCGTCAGATCATGTCGATAATACTGAAATACACACTGCCCACCCAAATTAAACTTCTTCTCATCACCGAAGATCACTTTGTCCCATTCTGAATTCCGCGCCGTATGTTTCTCGGGAAACATCACAGAACAAGTTTCTGCACGCACTCTTTTCTTGAATGCAAAATGCTTGCCATTTGAGAAAATTTCTCGTACACGTCTGGCGGTTACTGGCAACTGTAAATCAGCAACAAGATGAGAAGCATAGCAATGGCCCTTGCTTTGCGCAAAAGTAACCCTTTCTATATCTCAGCTGATTTTCTAATTTGCCCATATTTTCCGTTCTCCCCATATCGTGCGTCCAATCTAACGAAGTTATCAGTCACTGTACCTGAACGGTTCAACTTCTTGGCGATTTGATGATTAGAGAGTCCAATATCCTTGTACGCACCGATGATTGCTTTTTCATCACAAAAAAATGATTTAAATGGCTCTGAGCACTATGGGACTTAACATCTGAGGTCATCAGTTTCCTAGAACGTAGAACTACTTAAACCTAACTAACCTAAGGACATTACACACATCCATGCCCGAGGCAGGATTCGAACCTGCGACCGTAGCGGTCCCGCGGTTCCAGGCTGTAGCGCCTAGAACCGCTCGGCCACCACGGCTGGCTTTTCAGCACATGACAGCTGCTTTCCACATGGCATTCTCACAAGCTCGGTTTATGTACACAACATCCAATTTCACTAATGGTGTCTGTTTCCTATCTGCAATGAAGGCACATACGCACACACTACTACTGCTCAGAGTCGACTGCCATTATACTCAGTTACATTCCTACCACCTGAATCGATGATGTTTTGTTACATACTGTACTACCACATCAAATACGATACCATTTGACTGCATTGTCGGTATACTGGATCTCATGCTATTACGTATACACTATGCACAAATATTCCAACGGACACCGTTAATTTTCCTCCAAATATCCATGCCTTTATACTGATTGCCACTACTGCAGTATCGGTCACGTGTGATTAACTTCAGACCTATGTCGTATTCTGATGTGTAGTTTTTGCATGACACAAGTGGTTGCTTAGGCAACTAAGTACATGGAAAGATGATCATATGTGACCTAAACTAATCACGTTGTAAAAAAATGTGCCGCTGAGACGCAAAAATAAACGAAATTATATAAATTCCGCTGAATTCTCCCGCAACCAGTATGCCGGCTATGCGCTTTCACCAATTTGCAACCGATGCACAGTCGACTCTTTCTAATTCGAACATCGGTTTATCGAACTCGTCAACAAACCGAGCTTGTCGATAAGTTGAACTTATGGAGGCGACATGGAAAATTGTCGATAAATTGAAGGAATCCTGTGTGTTTTGGTACACTCGCTAAATCGAAGCGGTTCTGAAGAGAGAGCGCACCGCGAACACTATATAATTCGATATCAGCTGCAGTCTAACACTCGCTAACGGGAATTGTGTCGTCAGTTGTTCCGATAACTGTCCCGTCATTCAACTCGTCGCAGCACTCCTTTGTTTTGTCAGCAACACATAACTTACCGCAGTACATAAATCAGTTGTAAAAAATACTTCAGAGCAATGCAGTTGTTCGATTGTCACATAAAACAAACTGGTTAGCGAGGCCGTGAAATGTAGCGAGAAAAAAAACAAACAGATATGGCGAAATGTTTCGGGATTCCGTCAACCACGCTGTCCTCAATCCAGAAGCAGAAATATAAGATTGCTGAAAACGTATCATAAGGAGGGAGTAAGTGGCCAAGCGAGGTGAATTTCCTCCACCCGCAGAATGCTTTTTGAGATCGCTTTGTTAGTGTAGAGGATAAAATGTATCTGCATGACTTCATATGCTCCAAAACTGCGTAAGTGATTCCCTGTTAATCTGAGCAGTGATATGTTTGTCCCAAGTAAAGAGTCGCTCATTAACTTTAGAAACAGAGATAATTTCATTTTTTGTGGAGAAAATGCGAATGTTGATGGCGAAGTTTGTTCAGCATGGAAAAATTAATGAAGTAAAGTTTTCTTACGCATTCTCGGAAATTTGTATGTATTTCGCTTGAATAAATAAAAAATAAGTAATGAATTCGGTAAAAAATAAACTTTATTCTGACCTTGAGTTGTTATTTTCTGTTTTCATTTCTTAAGAAACTACAATTTGTTGAAACTTCAGTATCATTTTTTAGTTTATAGTCTTATTTCCTCTTCTTCCTGATTCGGCCTTGATCGGTGCAACTCCAGTGAAATCGAGTATTCAATTATTCCAACTTTTTATTATGTCTCTGGAACTTAGAACTATCCAAAGGCGACTGTATCGCCAATGCCACGTGCTTACAGAAGAAAGAGAATCCACTGCGATCATTCTCCATGAATTAGACGGCGTGAGCTTCTCTGCCCACTTACTTGAAACAGTTCTTCGAAAACCACTACCACTTGTCCACAATTTGCTTTCATTCATTTCACGTTTTTAACAAAGCGTGGGTTTCGAAACTGTGGATTATACGACATGTAGCTTGCATTCTTCGCTGGCGCACGAAGATGGTTACCCAGACTGATTCGACAAATGACGTTGCAGATGTCGAAATTATCTATAAAGAAGTCTTGTCCGATAGAACTTACAGTAATATCTAGCAAGAGCTTCACAACATTTTAGTCAAATGTAAATAACGGCAACTCGCATTTAATGGGAAGAAACGTGAAGTGGTTCACACATAATGTAATAGTTAATACAGAATGTAATTTACTCTGACTACATGATTAATAATTACAGCTGGAGACAGTAATTCAATAGAAACAGATGCTGTTAACAATGAGATTGAACTGCTTCTTACGTTGTCTTATGCAAAACAAAGGGCAAACTTCAATTCATCATATAATTAAGATTGCCGGCCGCGGTGGTCTCGCGGTTCTAGGCGCGCAGTCCGGAACCGCGCTACTGCTACGGTCGCAGGTTCGAATCCTGCCTCGGGCATGGATGTGTGTGATGTCCTTAGGTTAGTTAGGTTTAAGTAGTTCTAAGTTCTAGGGGACTGATGACCACAGCTGTTAAGTCCCATAGCGCTCAGAGCCATTTGAACCATTTTTGTAATTAAGATTCCTAAAAAGCTACTACGTCAGGATGTATTATTCGTTATGATAGGCCTATTTCGGCAAATAGCTATCGTCCGGTTATCTGTAAGTAAACAGTACACAGTTTTGGTACAATAAGTCTAATATTCTAGAAAAATATTCATTAGAAAACAGCATTATAATTTTTTTTGCATATATCAGATGGGCTTGACATCCGTGCGTTATCGTGGTTCTGTGACTATCTCTTTGGTTTAAGTACAATCCATTAGTGTTCTCGGAGTAATAACGGTTGAATATACTAGATATGATTTGTTATCTGATATAATTTTCAGGTTGTCTTCCTTTTCTTTAGAGCAATAATTATGTGACAACTGGTATATCTGTCAAATAGGATGTCACATAATGTTTGCTCTAAAGAAAAGAAAGACAATCTGAAAATTATATCAGATAACAAGTTAAATCTAGTATAATCAACCGTTATTAGCGCAGGAACACTAACGGAACGTAATTGAAACAGAAACAGCGACAGATCCACGATAGCGTATGGATATCAAATCTATCTGAGGTATGTAACAAATTTTGTAATAATGTCTTCTAATTAATATTTAGCCATAATATTGGAGTTCTTGTACCGAAATTATGTACCATATACTTGCACGTAACCTGACGGTTGGTACTTGTCGAAACAGGCTTACTGTGACGAATAAAACGATCTGATTAAGCAACGTTTTTGAGTTCGTAATTACCTACCGTCGTTAAAAGACATACAACGCATTGGTCCAACAAGACTACAAATTCAAGTCATTGGTAGAGTATTAGAAGGCTGAAGTTTTTCGAGGAGAGGAATTGTTTATCAAATACTTGGATGACCTGCATTTGAATATTACTCACTTGTTCTAACATGGAACGTCGAAAGCTTTACAAAGAAGAGCAACGCAAGTGCACACTCGGTAGGCAGTGAAACAGAAACGGTGAAATATTTGGCAAACATTCGCGAAATTTTGCTTAAGAGATTTCAGGGAAAAATAATCTCAAAATATAACGTAGTAAGAATTATTCTTGCATAAACTGTGGAAATTTAACTGTACTTATAACAGCTAACAAAAAAAATCTAGAAGTAGTATCTCTCTGTGAATAGTGCTACACTTAAATTTCATGTAGAGTATGCTGTGCAACATGGAGTATACCAGTCGAAGGAAGGAACGCATTTTGCACATAAAATGTTAGTAAAAGTACACAAAATCAACGGTATTGCGGACGGTGAGTGTAAGTTGATTGTTGGTAGGCATCGCTCTACTGATGTTTCAGCCGGACGTGAATCACGCCGAAGCTGAAGCTCGAGGTCGTCCGAGCGGTTCTAGGCGCTTCAGTCCGGAACCGCGCGACTGCTACGGTCGCGGGTTCGAATCCTGCCTAGGGCATGGATGTGTGTGATGTCCTTAGGTTAGTTAGGTTTGAGTAGTTCTAAGTCTAGGGGGCTGAAGACGTCAGATGTTAATGCCCGTAGTGCCTAGAGCCATTTGAGCCATTTTTGACACATGAGCCGTTCAGAGATGCGCCGCAGATATACACGAATATATGTTCTAACTCGAGAAGATCGTTTTGACCGAGCTTGTGAGAATGCCATGTGGAAAGCAGTTGTCATGTGATGAAAAGCCGGCCGTGGTGACCGAGCGGTTCTAGGCGCAACAGTCTGGAACTGCGGGACCGCTACGGTCGCAGGTTCGAATCCTGCCTCGGGCATGGATGTGTGTGATGTCCTTAGGTTAGTTAGGTTTAAGTAGTTCTAAGTTCTAGGGGACTGATGACCTCAGATGCCAAGTCCCATAGTGCTCAGAGCCATTTTCGTCCGTACTTTTCTTCTATAACTCGTATGAGGCTCCTCTGCGTACCTTGACGGACGAATAAGGAATTCCTCATTTGTCTTAACTGATAGAGAATTCCAGTGCACACACTGCTGCGACATGGAAGAGTCAGTGTGGTCCACAGGTTATATACGTTGTGCAGAAACGTGGATAAATAAATGGATGTACACATTTTGCGTAAAATATTTATATCGGTAATTTCTTAGCTTTTTACAATAAAAAAATAAAACGCAAATGTCAAGGCGATGTCCCCCCGCGATGGTACGCGATACCACGCAATGGCTGAGTGAATATTACTGGCGTTTCCCGCGAGGAGGTGCCTGCTGTTAGCCAGCCTTCCATCTGCTTTACCACTCACAGGAATTGGGATCAGGTCGCATGACTGATTCTCATCTAATTATCGCTCTATTAATATTTATTACAAAAAACCGTGCATGCGTTCCTTCAGTTTCTCTGCAATCTCGTGTTCGAAAGAGTGTGCTCCACCTTTTGAGAAGACGAGGCTCGTTTGTTCTAAAACTGTAATAAGCGAATCGCTGTAAACATAACGGCCCAGATTATTGTTTTGTTGTTGGCATTTTAGGGTTTCTCCGCACTCCATCCATGGGCGGGGCATGGGAGGAATGACTATCTACATGGCTCTGTGTGTGCAGCATCATACTATCTGCACCTTCTTTGCATCAGTGACACGTAGAGTTTCTGAAAGAATCTACTGGATATTACGCTACCACTTAATTCGCAATTACGTCAGCAGCAAATGCTTGTATCATTAAATAAAAGATAATTTTGTAAGAGCAGAAGTAAAAATCTAGGTAGTTTTTTCACAGATGAATTCAGATGCTGCACTGACCTTACCGCTGACTAGCGGAGAGTACTTTCCACACGTAAGCACGGAAATTCAATACAGACAGCGTACTAGATTATTTAACTTGTATTAATATATTTTACTGTTGACGGTATTAATGCAGTGGACTTCTTCAGTTTTATTTTATTTTATTTTATTTTTGTTACGACTGGGTGAAACTACTTTCGTCTGGCTACCGCTGTGGGTTTGTTGATTGCTCGGCGAGGTAACATAACAAACTAGAACACATGAATTATTAGTTCACTTTATTACATAAATGAATAACAGACACTCTTCTGTGCCACAGGATTACTGGATGATTTCTAACTGTAATGGACTGGCAAAGCATTATTTGATGTACTAATTAACAAACTGTTCTCTTGAGGTACTCTGTCCAATACTTAAATGAACAAGTACATCAAAACTTTAACTATCACGTTGGTCTTGTGTTATGATGGTGACTCCTTCAGATGAGGTCACGAACTGGGCAGAGCTCTTGCTAGCTCGACACTATATTGACCTCAGCGTGAAGGCGCTGCCGTGCTAAGGGGAGAGGCGTGGTCTACTGGAAATGGTCTTGCTGTGCTGGTACTGCCAATACCAAAAAACAAGGGGAAAGCAGCCGTTATTTCTTTCCTAAAGGCATGTAGCTCTACTGTATGCCTTAATGATACGGCGTCTTCTTCGTTACGCGTCTCCCATAAGTTGTTGCGGATTGCAACGGGCCCTTGCTAATGTCTGCGGCATCGATACGCGTTGACAACTTCAATGAGGCAGTGCGATGTTTGTACGATACCACGGTTTTTTATTTATTTTTTGATGCCAGTGTAATAACGATACCATACAGGCTCCTACAAATAATTTTAGGTTACCTGATGATACCCACACCTTATTGAGATGGGTTGACTTGTGCTCCTAACAATACAGGTAGTCAAGCTGTAGGCGCAACCAACACAGATAACCAACAACAGAGGGTTATCTGTGGAGAGGTCAGACTAACCCATAGCTTCTTAAGAGGGCAGCAGCCTTTTCATTGGTTCCAGGGGCGACAGTCTGAGTGATTGACTCATCTGGTTTTGTAACATTAGCCAACATTACATTGTTGTGCCAAAATCAAGGGAGGAAAGCAGCCGTTATTCGTTTCCCAAAGGCATGCAGCTCTACAGTATAGCTTAATGATACGGCCTCTTCTTGTGCAAAATATTCCTCTGGTGAAATAGTCCCCCATTCGGATCTCCGTGCGGGGACTACTCAGGAGCAATTATCAGTAAATTCAAAACTCCCATTCTACGGATTGTTGCCACGAAAGTCAGACCCGTTCATCGGATAGGTAGGTCAGAGAATTTACAAATGAAAGTGGAAACCCTGAAATTGACTGTAGCGATATTTGGTAAAGTTCAGTGGCAGGAAAAAACATGACTTTTGGTCAGGTCAGAACAATTTTATCAACACAGAATCAAAATAGGAGTAATGCAGGAGTATGTTTAATAAAGAATATGGAAATCGGAATGAGGGCAAGCTACTATGAAAAGCACAGCGTACGAGTTATTGTAGCCAAGATGTACACGAAGCCAACACTTACCACAACAGTATACGTTTATATGCCAACTAGTTACGCAGATGATGAGATTGAAATAATGTATGATGACAGAAAGGAAATAAATCAGATACGTAAGACAGACGAAAATTTAATGTGATAAGTGACTGAAATACGATAGCAGGAAAACAGAAATGAATGAAAAATAGGAGAACAGGCATTAGGGGAAAGGAATGAAACAGAGAGCTATATGGTAGTTCTTTGCACAGAACATAATTTAATAATTTCTAATACTTAGTTTAAGGATCATTTACAGAGGCTGTACATGTGGAAAAGGCCTGAGAACAAGGTTTCAGATTGATTATATAGTGTTAAGGCAGAGATTTAGAAACCAAATTTTAAACTGTGAGATTTTTGTAGGGGCAGATAAGAATCCTGGCCATGATTTACTGGTTACGAACTGCAGATTAAGACTGAAAAGAACTGTAAAAAGGTAGGAAGTAAAAGAGATGAGATTTGGTTAAATTGAATGTACTGGAAGTTGTTGAGAGTTTATGAGGGAGTATTTGCGAACGTTGAACTGAAACAGGCGAAAGGAATACGACAGAAATTGAATGGATAGCTCTGAGAAATTGAACAGGGAAAGCAGCAAAGGATAGCATAGGCAAAAGACAAGGCCTAATAGAAATCATTTAATAACTGATAAGTTATTGAAGTTAACTGACAAAAGGAGGACAAAAATGAAGCAAATGAAGCAGGCGAGACGGAATTTAAAAAATAAATAAATAAAATGAGATTGCCAGAAAGTGCAAAATGGCTGAGAAGGAATGGCTTGAGGACAGCTGCAAGGCTGTAGAAGCATGCATGATTGGTGGAAAGATAGATGGCTCCTTTAGGAAAATTAAAAAGACTTTTGGAGAAGAGACAAACAGCTCTGTGATCATCAAGAGCTCAGATAGAAAGCCAATACTAAGAAAATAAGGGAAAGCTGAAAAGCAGAAGGTTATATGGAGGTCTTATGTAAGAACAAACTTGAGTACAACTTTATAGAAAGAAAAGAGAAAGTAAGTGAAGTTGAGATGGTAGATTGTCCACTGAGCGGAAACAAGGCCAATGGAGCAGATGGCTTTTCTTCAGACTTACTGAGATCCTTGGGATAGCGAGCCGTGAGAAAATTGTACCATCTGGTGTGGAAAATGTATGGGACTGACTAAAATCCCTCAGACTTCTAGAATAATCACGTGCCACTCACAGCCGTTTCAACTGAACCTGAATAAAACCGCAAACAGCTGTTAACTGATGATGTATTCAATAGGTTTCGCTGCGTTAAAGCAGCATCTCCAGGTGGTTAGTAGAGTCACGTAGATTAGCGCACGGAGACGCCCCCAACATTCTTAGTCACAGGTGGTATGGAGTTCCATGCCTGTTGGACTCATTCCGTCAGTACAGGGACGGTTAATGCTATTTTTGGATGACGCAAGAACTGTCGTCAGATGATGTCCCATGATGATGACTACAGATCTGATGATCGAGCAGGCCAAGGCAACTTGTCGACACTGCGTAAAGTCTGTTGGGTTCCAATAGCATGAAGAGGTTGTTAAACACTCCTGGAATGCTGTGTATAAATGGCAGCACAACAGGTCGGATCAGCAGATTGACGTATAAATTTGCAGTCACGGTGCCTGGTGTAATCGCGAGAGTGCTCTTGCTGACACTGGAAGTCGCAGCCCCGACCATAACTCCAGGTGCAGGTCTAGTGTGTCTAACAGGCAGACGGGTTGCTTGCAGACCCTCAGCTGTCATCCTTCGAACCATCACTGACACCGAGGCAGAACCGGCTTTCATCAGAAAGCACAACAGACCTCCACGCTGCCCTCAAATGAGGTCTTGCTTGACACCACTGAAGTCGCAAATGATGGTAATTTGGCGTCAGTGGAATACACGTCACCGAGTGTCTGGCTCGGAGCTGTCCTTGAAGTAACCGATTTGTAACAGTTATTTGTGTTCCTGGATTACCAACTGCTGCTCAAATTGCTGCTGCAGATGCAGTATGATACTGCCGAATACGATGGTCTTCACTCTCGGTAGCCCGGTCTTCTTGCGGTCGTACATTCTCGTGACCACCGCTCCCAGCAGTTAGGTACAATGGCTGCATTCCTGCCAATTCTTTCTGTAGCAACTCATAACCCTAAGACAAGGCCTCGTTCAAACTCAGTGAGGTATTGATAATGGCGTCTTTGTCGCCTTGAAGGAATTCTTCACTAACATCAGCTCAACACGTCCAATCTCAAAGGTAACTAAATCTCACAATCGTTACAACATGTGTTTAAAGCAAATCCGATCTTCATCCTCACAGAGACACAACTAGCGCCACTTTTATGCGACTGGTTCAAAATTTGAATAGACATCATTTTCAGGTGTAGAAACCCGGCTACCAACTATCGTTTATAGCTCACAACTCTTTCTTGGTGTGGCGATTATTTCCGTCAGTGTACGTGTTTGGTCACATTTCCACGCCGTGGCCACGTGGCAGCACATCTCAGCGCGCGAGCTGCTCTTGGCGAGGCTTTACTGCTGACCGCGAATGCAGTCTCCCTTATCTGCAGACAGAGATTTCCTTCAGAGATAATGCTGGCAGCGCAGCACAGCACAGTTCTTTCCCGCAAAAGAGAGCTTCCTCCGTACCACAACGAATAGAAGCAGGCAGCGATATGTCTGGCAATATATCGAAACAAATACACTACTGGCCATTAAAACTGGTACACCAAGAAGATGACGTACTACAGACGTGAAATTTAACCGACAGGAAGAAGATGCTGTGATATGCAAATAATTAGCTTTTAAGAGCATTCACACAAGGTTGGCGCCCGTGGCGACACCTACAAGGTGCTGACATGAGGAAAGTATCCACTCGATTTCTCATACGCAAACAGCAGTTGACCGGCTTTGCCTGGTGAAACGTTACTGTGATGCCTCGTGTAAGGAGGAGAAATGCGTACCATTACGTTTCCGACTTTGATAAAGGCCGCATTGTAGCCTATCGCGATTGCGGTTTATCGTATCGCGACATTGCTGCTCGCGTTTGTCGAGATCCAATGACTGTTAGCAGAATATGGAAACTGTGGGTTCAGGAGGGTAATACGGAACGCCGTGCTGGATCCCAACGGCCTCGTATCACTAGCAGTTGAGATGACAGGCATCTTATCCGCATGGCTGTAACGGATCGTGCAGCAACGTCTCGATCCCTGAGTCAACAGATGGGGACGTTTCCAAGACAACAACCATCTGCACGAACACTTCGACGACATTTGCAGCAGCATGGAGTATCAGCTCGGAGACCATGGCTGCGGTTACCTTTGACGCTGCATCACAGACAGGAGCGCCCGCGATGTTGAACTCAACGACGAACCTCTGTGCACGAATGGCAAAACGTAATTTTTTTCGGATGAATCTAGGTTCTGTCTACAGCATCATGATGGTCGCATCCGTGTTTGGCGACATCGCGGTGAACGCACATTAGAAGCGTGTATTCGTCATCGCCATACTGGCGTATCACCCGGCGTGATGGTATGGGGTGCCATTCATTACACGTCTCGGTCACCTCTTGTTCGCATTGACGGCACTTTGAACAGTGGACGTTACATTTCAGATGTGTTACGACCCGTGGCTCTACCCTTCATTCGATCTCTGCAAAACCCTTCATTTCAGCAGGATAATGCACGACCGCATGTCGCAGGTCCTGTACGGGCCTTTCTGGATACAGAAAATGTTCGACTGCTGCCCTGACCAGGACATTCTCCATATCGCTCACCAATTGAATACGTCTGGTCAATGGGGCCGAGCAACTGGCTCGTCACAATACGCCAGTCACTACTCTTGATGAACTGTGGTGTCGTGCTGAAGCTGTACACGTCATCCAAGCTCTGTTTGACTCAATGCCCAGGCGTACCAAGGCCGTTATTATGGCCGGAGGTGGTTGTTCTGGGTAGTGATTTCTCAGGATCTATGCACCCAAATTGCGTGAAAATGCAATCATATGTCAGTTCTAGTATAATATATTTGTCCAATGAATACCGTTTATCATCTGCATTCCTTCTTGGCGTAGCAATTTCAATGGCTAGTAGTGTAACTACGATTTGGTAAAATGCATTGAACTTTTTTTTAACTAGTTGTAGTGCATCGCTTGCCTCCTAGATAGATTCTGCATGATGTGTGCGAAAGGATCATTAAATGAACTGAAAGTCTGCAGAGGAATGTACACTAATCTGGGAGATCTTTTATGATCCTTTTCTATGCTGCAAGAAATATCTCCACGAGAATACTTATCTGACTCGATTATGAACCAGAATGCGTTTCTGAGAACCACAAATCAAACCAATATAAGACTTTAAAAAATTAAAAAATGCAGCATGTATTTATTAAGTTTTCTCTGATGTATTTATTATAGTTTCAGGCAAGACAGTGACCAGTTAGCTGAAAGAAGATACATGCTGAAGTAAACTTGGATGAAATCGAAAGGTTAGTTTACTTTTCAGAACTCTAACGCTGGACGTAATTTAAACACACTAGCTATTGATGTACACATTATTGGCAGGAAAACATACGTTTACTTTCCACTACGTTAAGCGTTTTTTCAAACACATACAAGGGCTTACATTTCTTAAAAACCTTATTCCCGTTTGGTATTTAGTGTGAACTCTGCTATATGATTATTACAACAGTTCTGACAATCTTTACCGTACCAATATGGACATCGAAACGTTTACTTTGTTTACGGGATATTTACTGGCCATACATTCCGCTTTTTAACAAAATTAATTGGGTACTCTGGTGTGTCGTTCTGACTACGTGCTGCTTATACAACTACATCGATCTGAAGATGATTCGGGACGATTGAAATGTGCCATGTATTTAAAAAATGTGCACCTGGGACTGTAGAATAAACGAGATCTTTTTGTTTTAAACATCAATACAGTTGTTGTTCTCTCACGACGACTTTGTCGACTATAGTGAAAATTAATTGACTTCCTTTACTGGCATTAATTTCAGGGACTTTTTCTTTATGTGCTTCAAGATACGGATATTTTTAAGAGTTGCTGGTTGAGAGTAACTGACTTTTCAGAAATTTAACTCAGTTGTCGTACCGAGACAGGGGCGAAAATATTGATTGGAAATCCTGACTCACTTTTCATTCCATTTAAATTTACATTATTTCCGGCAACTGCCTGTCTGGAAACAAACATGAATAAAGTGCAGGAACAGAGGTTGTGTATGGAGGGCGTGAAGCCCTTTGTGAGTTGCTTCCCCCACAGTCAGTCCCAGGTCTCTTTCTTCCGTCTCAGGAGTATGAATAGAGTATTTGTCCGCCTTCTAGACCTGCAGAGGAACTGTCTGATAACCTTCGTTAGGGGCTGGCGCGCTTAGCTACACGGAAAGTAAATCCGTGCGAAGGAAGTCAAGAGCACAGCTATTTTGAAGTACATCAGTTCACGACTGCACATTTAGTTACGATAGTCTAGTTCGTTGCTAGGTATAGTTGTGCAATCCAAAATCGCTTGAATTAGCTGTCACAGACCGCAAAGCAAGGGTCATCAGGTTATTGTATAATCCGAACCGTATCACTGTTTATCACTTCCAGCTTCCACAAAACTGTATGACGAGTGAAGTTCGGCTTAAAGGAAGTGAATACCGAGTGTCAGGATAAGAAAAAGCTAGGTTCAGATGCGTCTAAACATTATGGTGCTGTTGTAGAATCTTTCAACACGAAAGTCAAACTGGACGGCAAGGAATTATTGTCCCAAATGAGAATGTCAGACGATAAATATAAATAATTGTAGTTGGGCACGCTGACAGTCGGGTCTTAAGTGACATTCTGCATGAAAAATTTTACTCTGTTTAGGTGCGTTTATTTGCACGTTGTTGTAAACGTCTGTACATTCTCTGCCGCAAAAAGATTAGTACATCTGGAAAGAGGATGTCATTTTGACTCTCCCACCGGAGGTTCGAGTCCTCCCTTCGGCATGGGTGTGTGTGTTGTTCTCAGCGTTAAGTTAGTTTAAGTAGTATGTAAGTCTAGGGACTGATAACCTCAGCAGTTTGGTCCCTTAGTAATTCACATACATTAGTCATTTTGATCCGATGATGGAATATGCCACCTGGAAAACAGTAAAAGTACTGATAATGGTTTCAGCGTCGCCCGCCAACAAATAGCGTAGTAGCATGGTTGCCAGAGCGCCATCTGTGTCTACCCTTTACTAGGGAATGCTCACGGGAAGAAGGCTCAGTGTGTTGCAAACATGTGAAGCAAGCAGGGGACTTAACATCTAAGGTCATCAGTCCCCTAGAACTTAGAACTACTTAAACCTAACTAACCTAAGGACATCACACACATCCATGCCCGAGGCAGTACTCGAACCTGCGGCCGTAGAGGTCACGCGGTTTCAGACTGTAGCGTCTAGAACCGCTCGGCCACTTCGGCCGGCTACTTGGTACCTCATAACAGCTTGTGCTACTGACCTACAAGTGTAATAATTTCATGTACTCCAAATTCACTATTGCAGCAATAACTCTTGAGTAGACTGGAAACCTCTAAATGCGTGTACTATTTTTTTCGGTAGTGTATGTAGCCTTCGTGTTCTCTTTCTTGTTTTGCTGGTAAGCTATCTCTTTGTAGTGTCACACATCAGTCGGAATTTATTTCTCACATCTTCATCTTGATCGTAGAATATCAAAAACTGTGAAAGGTGAACTTTGTCCAATTATGTTATTCTCAACTACTTTCTGTAAATGGACTGGATATTTCCCTTAAATGCCGTTATTCAACGTTTGTTCACGAGATCTTCAGACTGTAATCTGGGTTGAAGAGTAGCTGCATGACCAGTTGCAGGCCAGTCATGTTGAGTGCAAATGTGATCAAGTCGTCAGCGGATAAAGCTATTTGTAAAACCTTTGTTCTATTATAAAATCTTTAACATTATTTTGCTGGTCTTACATAACAATAGATGCTAAAAAGGTCCGTTCATGAAGGGGAACCTTGCATCATCCGCTGGGTTCCTATTGTATCTGGGGATCTTTTTCCCGCATTGTAAATACAGACGATAGGTTTAGAATATAAGCTTATGAGCCATGTTAAATGATATGGGTAATCCTCCTCTTTCATTAATTCCCAAGGCTTGTGTCTCGGAACATATTCAAAAATTCTTAGAACCTATTGTATTCTTTGTGAAGGTACTTCAATGGTCGCGTCTTTTTTATCACTCGGCAATATGATTCAATTTTTAATGCCTTTCGAAAATTTAAGAAGACAGATTCTACTTGTGCATAAACTAAATGCAAGATATCGCGTCTTAACGAAGCGAGACGTTTTATATGACGTTCATTCAGGAACGTCAGAACGTTTAAGCTTAGAGTGTAGCCTACTCTACGATATTATGTTGCTAACAATACTTTTTCTAATTCTGCGCATCTATACTTTTACTATATTTTATAATCAGGAGTAGCTTGCGCTCTTTTCCAGCTTCGCGGGACTTTTATCTGTAGAAGATATTCACGATGAACGCAAGCTACTAAGGAAGTTATTTCACACCGAATTCGCTATACTAATGGAAATTCATTTAGCGTCTGTTGCCTTCTAAACAGTGGCTGGTCTTGACTGTTTTCAATACCAGTGATGCTTATTTCGATAACTCACACTTTTGAGCGTGTGCGGCGGTCAAACAGTGATGTGATAGTAACGTTATGCATGAAAATACTGCTACATTCGAGATTTAATATTTTGGCTTTCTGTCAGTTGTCTGTGGTTTCGACACCAGACAGGAACACTACAGAAAGAGTAGCAGATTGGATTGGTTCATTCAAACAATTACTTTAAGACCTATTCGTGCGTGAACTCCTTTCAGTGTCATTCGCTGCGAATGTTTATTTCAGATATCATTTCCGCTGCCAGTTTGATCTTACAGTGTGATTCGTTTACATGGGGGTTCTTTTATCACATCGGTTGGCAGTTTGGACTAAGTTGAACGGATATTGACCTGCCCCCGGCAGGAACTTGCCCTATAGATAGGAGGAACTGGATAACGCCAGACACAACAGCATCTCGTAACTCAGTTTACCAGTTCAAGCACTAATTGGCAGCCTAGAGCTTAGAGACCTTATTAGACCCCACGGGAATACTACTGACGAGAAACGCTGCGGGGCCACAACAGAACTAGGCTTTTAGGGTACGATCGTGTACGGTAGTAAGGAGAATCCAGTTGTGTACTGTGCTGTGGTGTAAATGCCGCGAATAGTGGAATTCAGAGAGACGAAAGGCTTCGGTTTAACCTACCGATACCGGAGACTGGCTTCGACCCAAGCCGTAATGATGTTGTAACACGTGTCCTCACACGTGTACAAACAGGACAGAACACTGACCATGTCTGTTTTGAAACTTCCTGCCAGATTAAAACTGTGTGACGACCGGGGCTCGATCTTGAAACCTCGCCTTGCCTGGGCAGCGTTCTTACTGACTGCCTCGTGACCCGTCCTCATAGTTTTCGCCTTTGGAGAGCCCATTCCGTAACAGCATTGCCCGCGAAGTATTCGAGTCCTATTCCGACACACAGTTTTAATCTGCCAGGAAGTTTCAGAACAGCACACGTTCCGCTGCAGAATGGAACACTCGAATATTTCTTTTGCTCGTAGATTACTTTTTGGTTTGTGAGTTGTGGTAACCGACTAATATGCAGCGTAATCCGAGGTCTAGGTCATGTTGAGAGGTAACAGACTGGGTGAAAGTTGCCGAAACCAACGACTACGATACCATGAAAATTACTACAATTCTTGTCCTCATTCGTATTTTACAGCTATTGGATTTCGATAAGAGATTTATACATGCCATTTTTATGACTTTAGTGGTCAAAACAGACCAAGTTTAAAAAGCTTATACGGGTTTAAAAAAGTTGCAAAAATATCGTTACGAGTTGTTTGAGACCTCCAACCTGGATAAGCAATATTTTTGCTTTCGCTCTCCTGTTACTAAAATAAGACAAATCAGTCGTCCAATGACGGGCTTGGTGTTGTGTGTTGTGTAGATGTTAAGTTACGTCAATCGAAGTATAGCTCGCATCAATCAGAGCTCTTGATGAGGTAGCACAACGAATAGTTAAATATTTTGAAAAAAAGTTATTCAGAATCTTTGAAAACCCTGACTGCAGTCGACAGGTATCCTGGACATGCGGAAGGCAGCAGAATTTGTAAATCATTCAACATGTCTGAGTTTATTTGTCACTAGATACACAGTGAATGTTAAGTCAGATATTCATGTGAATTTTGGGACACGGGTGTGTGTTGCTGAAGACAGTACATTTTAGCTGCTTTGGTGTGGTTCACATCGAGAAACGTGCAAAATATATGAACTCCTCATCACCACCATCGTCAACATCATGTACTTTGATGGATTAGACTTGAGGAACCAGTTCCGGTTTCGGCGTGTTAGCTCCATAGTTTAGTAGGCCGAATCTACGTCCTTACCCATTTGGGTATATAATGCAAAACGTTTTTAGGATGTCTGCCTTCCTGCATTCCTTCCACTTCAGCTAATATGTGTCAATGTTTTCCATTATTGCAAATATTTTAGGATCATTTCCAGTACCTACGTTCTAATTTACATTCTTTAATTGGTTTAATAAATTTCATTTCATTTCTATCTAAGTCTTGCTTGGTTGGTATCCAAGCCACACATCCGTAAAGCAGCAATGACACAGCAAATTTTTTTGTATATTTCAGTTGCGTTTCTCTAATTGTCATTTTATTTAATGTTCTTTTTATTGTTCTTCAGACACCTTGAAATATTGCTCTTTTTTTCATCGTGTCTTTGTCATGACCAAAAGAAATGTAGCGGCCCATGTAGTTAAAAGCACTTGATTGCTCCATTATTTTGTTTTCGATCACTATTTTTCATCACGCTTGTTGTTTTCCAAAGAATAGCGTTGCTTTTGTCTTTTATACAGATATTTTGAGATTACAATTTCGACCAATGTGGTTTAATTAAAAATATTTTTTTGTAATTCTCCTCAGGTGGCTGTTATAGTCTGCTCATCAGCGTACATTAATGTTTTTATAGTGTGGTCACCACCTAGTTTTATTTATTTGTTTTTCTTTTTTTGTTACCTTATTCTACTTTCTACCAACGTCATTTATATATAAAATGAATAAAACAGAGAAAAGATTTCTACGTTGTTTAACTTCTTGGTTATTTGTAATGTACTTCTTACTTATTTTCTTTCCTATTCTTATTAATTTACATTTACTTAAATACTTATTTATTATCTTCCCTATTCTTATTAATTTACGTTTACTTAACTATTCTGAAATTCACACTTAAATCCCTAGCAGAGGATTCATCGAACCACTTTCTTCAGGCTATTTCTCTACTGTTCCACTCTAGAAAAGTGCTTAGGAAAAATGAACCCTTAAATCTTTCCGTACGAGTTCTGATTTGTCTTATTTTATTACTATGATCATTACTCCCAGTGTAACTTGGCGTCAATAAAATATTTTCGCATTCAGAGGACAATTTCGCTAAAAGGACTCGTCGCAACGAAAAATACCTTTGTTTTAATGACTGCCATCCGAACGACCAACCTTCGTAAACTAATTATCGGATACAGCCCGGAATGAGTGCGTTTTAGCGTGCCATGCTTTGTTAATTCAGTTTCATCTACATTTCTACTCCGCAAGCCACCCGACGGTGTGTGGCGGAGGGCACTTTACGTGCCACTGTCATTACCTCCCTTTCCTGTTCCAGTCGCGTATGGTTCGCGGGAAGAACGACTGCCGGAAAGCCTTCGTGCGCTCTCGAATCTCTCTAATTTTACATTCGTGATCTCCTCGGGAGGTTTAAGTAGGGGGAAGAAATATATTCGATACCTCATCCAGAAACACACCCTCTGGAAACCTGGACAGCAAGCTACACCGCGATGCAGAGCGCCTCTCTTGCAGAGTCTGGCACTTAAGTTTGCTAAACATCTCCGTAACGCTATCACGCTTACCAAATAACCCTGTGACGAAACGCGCCGCTCGTCTTTGGATCTTCTCTATCTCCTCCGTCAACCCGACCTGGTACGGATCCCACACTGATGAGCAATACTCAAGTATAGGTCGAACGAGTGTTTTGTAATCCACCTCCTTTGTTGAGGGACTACATTTTCTAAGGACTCTCCCAATGAATCTCAACCTGGCACCTGCATTACCAACAATTAATTTTATATGATCATTCCACTTCAAATCGTTCCGTACGCATACTCCCAGATATTTTACAGAAGTAACTGCTACCAGTGTTTGTTCTGCTATCATATAATCATTCAATAAAGGATCCTTCTTTCTATGTATTCGCAATACATTACATTTGTCTATGTTAAGGGTCAGTTGCCACTCCCTGCACCAAGTGCCTATCCGCTGCAGATCTTCCTGCATTTCCCTGAAATTTTCTAATGCTGCAACTTCTCTGTATACTACAGCATCATCTCCGACACTATCTACTAGGTCATTTACATATATTGTGAAAAGCAATGGTCCTAGAATACCCCCCTGTGGCACGCCAGAGGTTACTTTAACGTCTGTAGACGTCTCTCCATTGAGAACAACATGCTGTGTTCTGTTTGCTAAAAACTCTTCAATCCAGCCACACAGCTGGTCTGATATTCTTTAGGCTCTTATTTTGTTTATCAGGCGACAGCACGGAACTGCAGTGAACAGCCCCAAGGTCATGTTTCCTGATAAATGTGCCATTTCTAGCAGATCACAAATATCCTACAAATGAAGAATTGCCAGTGCTGTTCAGGATACATTCTGCTCTATAACTCTGGACATATTCAAAAATATATATCAAGAAGAACATGGTGTTTATAGCATGATGGGGAACATACCGATATAATGGAAACTTGGTACGTAAGTAATTACTTGTGCTTAAACAAATCAAATCAATTAGCGTTCGAGACTAGAGGGTACGCAGACACCTTGCACATCCTGTAACTCTAGTACTAGTATTTTTTAGAATTGTATACCGAGCGCAGTGATTAGCGCACTGGACTCGCATTCGGGAGAACGACGGTTCAAACCCGCGTCCGGCCATCGAGATTTACTTAGGTTTTCTGTGATTTCCCTAGCTCGCTCCAGGAAAATGCAGGGACGGTTCCTTTGAAAGGGCACGGCCGATCTCCTTCCCCCATCCTCGACACAATCCGAGCTTGTGGTCCGTCTCTAATGACCTCGATATCGTCTGGACGTTAAATCCAATCTTCCGTCCCTTTCTTCTTTTGTAGAATTAGTGTATTTTTCTCTTTTTGTCGTAATCTTTATAAGTACTAGGAATAAATAATCAATACATACACTTACTATTACCCACAAAATGTGGCTGCGCGACCTATCTTAGCTTCCAAGATAACGGGCTGTAACTGTGAAGAATAAATAAAAATAAATAAATAAGCAAAAGTTGTTAGGAAGTGTCGCAAAGGGTGCTCACATGTCACAACGATCTCAAGGAGCGTATAGCAAGCCAATGCGCCAGATTAAGTGACAGTAATCGCAAGAACAGCCAGTGTGCCGCTAATGAGTACGTCACCAAACAAACGCCGGCTGCTCCCTCCCTCCACCGCGCTGATCCAAAAGTAGACAGCGTCGCTATTGTTAGCACTGAACGGGAAACGTACGCTGCTGTTTTCGGAACAGGTGGGAGTACGATAAGGTTGTTGACGTATTAAACAGTTTCTTACAGATAGTACACTGCTAATTTGACGAGCTAATATTATCTCCGCACACACAGCCGCTCTCCAGCCGCAGGCAGTCGCAGCCACCGGCTGTCCGTGTCGCGTCTCGCCCTTTATCAGCTGAGTGTCTGCGCTCATTAATTTATCGTCACATCTCCCGATTATCGATCACTATCTCAGTGACTGTGTTGTCGCGCGTTGTAAACATGTGAGCTTTTACTTAGAATGGTATTGTTCTGTTTACAAATAATATCAGCACGCTCTTCACGTAGGTAACATCTGATTCACGTACACTGGTTGTTACTTTAATGCGATTTGTTTGTAGACCATCCAATGAACAATGCAGGGCCGTAGTTATGGCACAAGACTTATTTGAGAGCAGCGAGGTTCAAATTATTGCCCGGACTTGTAGATCTTCACTTCCCTAAATCAGTTCCTGTCAAATCCGAAGTATTCCCTTTTACAATGTCCGCGGCTGATATCCTATACCGGCCTCCTCTAAGCGACTTAGAGTTCCGTGATTCTGGCACTGACTGAGAGTAACACTCTCTCCCCTTGAAAACGTTTAATTGATTTTCTACCCCGGTGATAGAAAACATTCAGTTTAATACCACCATGAATCAAACCGTTGTGCACATTTTCCCAGATTTAATTATGGGATCGGCCTCTCCCGATATTTCCTCGAAATGATGCTCTACTATAGCTGCGCTTTACTAAGACTACAGTTCGGTAGTTTTGGTACAGTAAATAAATAACTTAACAAATGATAGGATTACCGGTAGTAATCGTAAAATTGGAAGGGAGAGAAACAGGGAGTCGACGACTTCTCTTTCTTTTTTGTTTGTTTTGCACATAATTAGAACCACTCGTTAGTGTTTTTTTATATCCTTTAGAAACATAAATTACATTTTATAAGTAATGAAAATTCGTTGGTCGCGTTTTTATGTAACGAAAGCATTACTTTTCATGCAAGCTCAGTTGACAGGCACAAACATAAAAATATAATAAATGAAAAGCACCAGTTTGCTTTTGTTTATTTTCTATTATAATTTCATTTATTATAATGTTGTTCTACCAAGAACCGACGGAAGATTCTGTTAATATCATAAAAATATATTTAATTATTGTTGTTATTTTGTTCTGAAACGGACGTTCTTCCTCATGATGAAAGGCAATAATTTCCTGCAATTACTGGTAAATAGGAAAGTTGCTTATGAATAACAGAAACCTATTTTATATAAGCTCGACAAAATATTGAACCCATGTTTGATATGTTTCTGTTTTGCGTTTTTTTTTTAAATTTTACCTCTTTTTCGAGGAAATTACATATCCTAGCGATTATGATAATTCTTCATTTCTTTATTTTTAATACAACTTTCCTCTGTTTAGCGTTACAAATTAACAATAGCTGAATAAAATCGGAACTAAGCATTGACAGCTTCAATTTTACTGTAATTACTGTGCTTTTAAGTAACAGACAGGAGGATAATTATCTAGAACAAAAAATTTTCATAGGTTATGTGATCCTTTGTATACCTCTCTCAATTTCTAGACTGTTCACCACTTCCGGTTTGTAGGGGAATCTAATAAGACAGTGATCGCATACGCAGACAAAGCGATCGATCGAAGTGAGGTAAAGCTGAACAGGTATACAGCACACCTAATTACAGGTGACGCGGTGACGAAGACTTGTAGGAGAATTAGCGTACTTACGATAGTCTACGTTAGCCTACTATAGCTTTGTAACTCTAAGCTATACCCGAAGGAGCATGCTTGCGCCAGCCTGTGAGACTAATAAAAGCAGCTGCGTCCCGAAAGCCAATGAATTAAAAAATAAAATAGCTTTGCTTAGATAAGTGGGTGCATATCTTTTTAGACGTCCAGTTTCTTATCTCCACTTGCAAAAACTGTATGTTTCTTAGTATATTACAATACACTGTGACAAACGGCAGAATGTTTGGAGCCCGCACCCGGGAACCAGTGCCTCGAAAACAGAGGAGCAGGTTTTGTGTTATCGTGGAACTGGCCTGAGTTTCTGTGGAAAGTGGTTGAAGAACGGTCAGACCACGAGCAGGTGACAAAGTGTTGGACGTTCACGTTACATCACAGAATGTCGACATGGGATGCTGGCCCGGCCCATAGAGCGTGATACGCAGCCATCCTGGCGAACGTGCTGTGGTGCATGTTGTTATTTACGGTAACAACGTGTCTCAAGAAAGATGTTCGTGGAGAAATTTGATTTTAATTAGTAGTACGGAAAGGCATGCTTACTGTACACGCGTTTCTTTTTAATTTATGTTCAGATATGAAAGGAGCAATGTGAACACAGTCCATCAGCAAGACGCGACTACGAGCGTGTGTCTTTACTTGCACTGAAGAAGTCATTTACATTTTTATGACGCGCCTTTGGGATGCTGTGGATTCTAAAGAACAGTTCCAGACGACAATGGTCTCTCGCCGGAAGAAAAGGAGCTTGTTATAATTGTAAAATCTGCTGTTCACGTACTTATCTCCTCTCGATCTATTATTTGCAGAGTTGTCTTGAGTTATGTTGAGATTGTAAATAAGAGATCTGTTTAATTAGTGTTATAAAAGTTAACGAGAAACGTTAAAATACGGAAGAATTTTTGAAAAGACACAGAGGAATTAAAGACATTAGAGGCCAGTGGGCATTGATTTTTATCAATGGGACGTGTTCAAAATCCGTGTCGGACTGGGATTCGAACACGGGTCTACTGCTTACTAGCCAGACGCACTAACCATTATGCCATCTGGACACAGTGGTTACGACAACCACACCGACTATCCTTGCACGCCTTCCGTCGTACCCAAATTCTCGACTTACACCACACACTATTAATGTAGTGCCCCAGCTCATTAGCCTCATTACTTGCGTCTTCTCGCCCATTCCGGCAAGAGTTCGAGCTTGGTGCGCATGTGCATGTCCGAAAGAACAGACGTCTCACATATATAATTACTGAAAGGTGGTTTCGTGAGTTTATAACTATACGATAGAGAATATGAACTCCTTTACAGCCCTCGAGCCTCTGTAATTGAGACGAAGTCTGAACTGGTGGTACACCATAGCAGAACACTACATCAAGAATCGACGAAAAGTCTGCCGTAAGAAGATATCCTCGGTAATCGACGTTTCTGCTAACGTCAAGGTAATAGTTTGCTCCATGGAATAGGTACCTTCATTAATGATACCTATATCCCAAGTGAGACGGTATCATTTCAAACGATTGCTCGAAACATGCACCAGGCCACAGATGCAGGCCGGCGGGGGCGCTATGTTCAGATGTGTGTGAAGGGACCAAACTTCTGAGGTGATCGGTCCCTAGGATTACACACTACGTAAACTAAGTTACGTTAAGAACGATACACTCACCCAAGCCCGAGGAAGGACTCTAACCTGCGACGGGAGGGGCCGCGCAATCCGTGACACATGAAGCCTCAAACCGTGTGGGGCGGGGGGGGGGGGGGGGGCACTGTTATGTTATGAGGAACATTCACCTGGGTTCCCATGCGACCACTGGCACGCTACGCTGGTAACTGAAAGTAAAATGAGAGGTGTGGTCTACGTTAAAGCTATTGCGGAGTGCCTGCGTTCCTTTATGCACGATGTTTTCCTCGAGTAGCATTATAGTGATCTCACGTTGATGTCTTTCTCGCATCCCATTTATAGGAAAAGTTTAACACGAAGATGCTATTCTTTTCCGGACGCTTATATCCAAATATCCTTCAGCACTAAAAGTAAGTTGCTACAGCATATCATTTACTCCAGCAAAACTTTCGAGTTAAATGTGCAGTGGTTATTTGCAAACTCGAACTGTTGTGAGTGTAAGTACGTTAGTATATTGTTCTTATCAAGTCGCCGCTTTCAGTTCCGTCACTTACTTCTCATTAGTCAACAGCACATAATTTTTCTTTCGTGTTAAACAGTGTAAAGACGAAACTGAATGTAATCACCTGAAGACTGGTATAGGCATGGAACCCGTCATGTTCTAAATTAAGCGCCTTGAAAAGTGAATGGTTTCGGGTATTCATCAACATTACCCTTTACAAGAACAGACATGGTGTTAACAGCGTCCATTATATAGGATGCGTGAGTAGTCGCTCCCTAGTTTTAAATGTTCATAAATTTTTATTAATGAATTTTTGCACACGGAAAAATCTGTAGTCGGCTCTCAGGACCACGAGAATGTACGTACTACACTAAAATTCCACAAATGCTCCTGCATTGTCGACCAAACGACGTAAACGTATTGAGTGTCATAAATTGTTTTCCGCATGAAAGTCATGGGTACATTTCCCTGGATAACTCGGAAATTCGTCCATAGTGGGTAAGTTTGTCCGGTGCACCTTTTCTTTCGCCCAACCCCACAAGAAGTCGCAAGGGCTGAGGCTGGGACTCCTCGGATACTATTCATGCGGCCCACGACGTTCCAGCCAAAGTTCAGGAAAGTGTTCGTCTAGACAGTCACCAACGATACAGGCAAAATGAAGTAGTGCTCACCTTGCTAAAAAAAAGATATCCACAAATATTGTCCCATAGTCAAAACAGTGGCTACCCTTATTCATTCGCTGTTCCTGGTGTCTCGCAATATTAATGTACAAATGAGATGATCCGCTGTCATACCGCACCAGACTGTCAGGTTTGGTCGACTTCGTGGTTTTTCAACTGTCATTCTTGGATTTGTTTCTGCCCAGTACTTACAATTGCGTCGATTGACGAATCTTCCAACGTGAAACACGGCCTCATCGCTCCAAATAATGTTCTTGAACGAATCCGGCCAATCGTTATGACATGACAGCATAATTTCCCCGTATTCCATTCTCCTGTCACAATCTTATAACTATAACTCCTGAACATAATGGGGTCTCCAGAGTTTCCGGCTTACCACTCTCACGAACTGCCTAGCTTGTTGACTTAGCAGAACTGCGCGTGAAGATGGCCCCCTACTGCCGCTTCGTTTTCTGGAGATCGTGCCACCAGATCGTCACCTTCAAGGTTTATCCAAACCTGAATTGTGATTAACTTTGTCTGACAATTTCTAATGGTTTTAGCATCAAGTGTGGCATGAGGGCCATCACCAACGCGCCACCATCGCTGAACACGGGCTACAGATCACTACACTTCAAACCGCGAAGCGATCTGGGTACTCTCTTGTAAAGGCAACTTTCCTGCCATCTCCTCATTCACCGTAATAAGGTGCTACGTAAGGTCAAGGTGTTCTCAGGGATGCTGTAACAAAATACAACAACGTTGATTCATAATTATCAACAATCACTCAAAACTTATGGACATTTAAAACTAGGGAGCGATTTCTCACCCACCCCAATAAAACTTTTTCTGACATCGAAGAACGACATCTGCCAATTTCGTAAAATCTTGTATGATAGATCTCTGTTGTATGGAATTGGCTTCGATTTATTAAGTGTGAACGCGAAGACTAACATAATTCTGCAAAGATAAAGGCAATGTGGAAATAAAAAAAATCCTAATAACAAAGTATGACTACACGAGTATGAATCGCATTCTTGTCGCTACAACAAAGTATCCCTGTATCGGCAGAGGAGGCTGTGTACTGAGCAGTGCAGAGAGCTGCCATCGGCTTATTGATCTACAACGGGGGCGGCGAAGATTTGTGCACGTCTGCTATGCTGTGCCGTGCTGTATACTCGGAAGGGGCGGGATGCCGCGTGCTGCGCCATGTTTGTGTCCGTGAGCGGCGCATTGCTACCATACTAGGGAGACATGGATTGCATCTGGGCGTCTCTGTGTCGCCTTTTACCACCTTATTTAATGTCTGCATTCGTTCTACATTGCTTTTTAAGACGGACCCTACGCTTCACTGACGGAAAAAAAAGAGAGTAATGAAATTTTGGGGAAATATTTGTCTGGGTAACGTATTTAAGTGATTAACATTGCAAGATCACAGGTTAACCTACGCGCGAGAAAAGCCATTGCAATGTGAAATGTTGGTACATTAATAACTGTGTACCTACCGCAATACTGAATGCAAGCAAGCAAACGGACATGTATTGTGTTGTACAGGTGCCACTTGTCGGTTTGTGGGATGAAGGTCCATGCCTGTTGAACTTGGTCATTCAGTACAGGGACGGTTAATTCTGGTTGTGGATGACGCTGGAGTTGTCGCCCGATGATGTCCCATACATACTCGATTGAAGACAGATCAGGTGATCGAGCAGACCAAGGCAGAATCTCGATACTCTGTAGAGCACATTGGGTTACAACAGCGGAAAGTGGGCGAGCGTTATCCTGTTGGAAAACACCCCTGGAATGCTGTTTATTATTGGCAGCACAACCGCATAACCAAATTGACGTACAAATTTGCAGTCAGGGTGCTGTAATACAAAATAGCAACCAAAGACCATAACTCCAGGTGCAGGGCCAGTATGTGTAGACAGCTTGTTACAGGGGCTAACTTGCCCTTGTTCTAACCAACACATGGCCATCACTGGCAGCGAGTTACAACCAGCTTTCGTCATAAAACGCAAAGGACTTCCACCTTGACACTGGTGAAGTCGCAAATGGCGTTGGTTTTGGGTCAGTAAAACACACGCTACAGGGCGACTGACTCGGAACTTTTCTTGAAGTAACTGATTTGTAATAGTTCGTTGAGTCATTGTGGTGCAAATAGTACCAACTGCTGCTCATATTGCTGCTGTAGATGCAGTACGATGCGCCACAGCCATACCCCGAGCGCAGCGATCTTTCGTCTCGGTAACGCTACGTGACCGTCCGGAACACGATCTTTTTGCTACTGCACCTTCCCGTGACCACCAGTGCCAGCAGTCGTGTACAGTTGCCACATTCCTGCCAAGTATTTCTGCAATATCGCGGAAGGAATATCCAGCTTCTCGCAGACTTATTACATGACCTCGTTAGTAGGTTGTTGATAATGGCGTCTTCGTTGTTTTGAAGGCATTCTTGATTATCATCAACTCATCACGTCCAATCTCAAAGGTAACTACCATTTTCTTTGAGTCATCAGTCTTCTGGCTTGCCGGATGCTGTCGGCCACGAATTCTTCTTCTGTGTCAACCTCTTCATCCCACAGTAGCACTTGCAACCCACGTCCTCAGTTATTAGACAGCTGTATTCCAACCTTTGTCTTCCTCTACAGTTTTTACCCTCTACTGCTCTAGTACCAACGAAGTAATTCCCTGATGTCCTATCGTCATGTCCCTACTTCTTGTCAATGTTTCCATTACATTTCTTTCCACTCCGATTCTATACACAACCTCCTCATTCTTTACCTTATCATTTCACCTATTTTTCAACACCCGTCTTAGCACTACATCTCACGATTCTCTTCTGTTCCGGTATTTCCACAGTCCATATTTCACCACTATACAATATTGTGCTCCAGGCGTACAGTCTCAGAAATTTCTTCCTCAAATTACGGCCTATGTTTGATACCAGCAGACTTCTCTTAATAAAGAATGCCCTTTTTGCCAGTGCTAGTCCGCTTTTTAAGTCCTCCTCGCTCCCTCTATCACGGGTTATCTTGCTGCCTAGTTATGAGAATTCATTAACTACATCTACTTCTTGACCATTTGTCCTAATGTTAAGTTTCTCACTGTTCTGATTTCTACTGCTTCTCGTTATTTTCATCTTTCTTCGATTTTAGTCTGAATCTATATTCTCTACTCGTTTGACTGATCATTTCGTTCAGCAGATCATGTAATTCTTCTTCACATTCAATGAGGATAGCAATGTCATCAGCGAATCATATCGCTGATATCCATTCACGAGTTTCAATTCCACTCCTGAACCTTTGTTTCCATCATTGCTTCTTTGATGTATAGATTGAACGGTAGGGGAGAAAGACTACGTCCTTGTCTTACACCATTTTTAATCCGAGCACTTCTCTTTCAGTCTACCACTTTTATTATGCCGTCTTGGCTCTCCCAATAGTTTACCCCTATTACTACCACTACACCCTGTATTTCAAGCACATCTGAACTGCACCCTCGTTGTAACGCTACTATGTTGTTGTTGTTGTGGTCTTCAGTCCTGAGACTGGTTTGATGCAGCTCTCCATGCTACTCTATCCTGTGCAAGCTTCTTCATCTCCCAGTACCTACTGCAACCTACATCCTTCTGAATCTGCTTAGTGTATTGATCTCTTGGTCTCCCTCTACGATTTTTACCCTCCACGCTGCCCTCCAATGCTAAATTTGTGATCCCTTGATGCCTCAAAACATGTCCTACCAACCGATCCCTTCTTCTAGTCAAGTTGTGCCACAAACTCCTCTTCTCCCCAATTCTATTCAATACCTCCTCATTAGTTATGTGATCTACCCACCTTATCTTCAGCATTCTTCTGTAGCACCACATTTCGAAAGCTTCTATTCTCTTCTTGTCCAAACTGGTTATCGTCCATGTTTCACTTCCATACGTGGCTACACTCCATACAAATACTTTCAGAAACGACTTCCTGACACTTAAATCAATACTCGATGTTAACAAATTTCTCTTCTTCAGAAACGATTTCCTTGCCATTGCCAGTCTACATTTTATATCCTCTCTACTTCGACCATCATCAGTTATTTTACTCGCTAAATAGCAAAACTCCTTTACTACTTTAAGTGTCTCATTTCCTAATCTAATCCCCTCAGCATCACCCGATTTAATTTGACTACTTTCCATTATCCTCGTTTTGCTTTTGTTGATGTTCATCTTATATCCTCCTTTCAAGACACTGTCCATTCCGTTCAACTGCTCTTCCAAGTCCTTTGCTGTCTCTGACAGAATTACAATGTCATCGGCGAACCTCAAAGTTTTTACTTCTTCTCCATGAATTTTAATACCTACTCCGAATTTTTCTTTTGTTTCCTTTACTGCTTGCTCAATATACAGATTGAATAACATCGGTGAGAGGCTACAACCCTGTCTCACTCCTTTCCCAACCACTGCTTCCCTTTCATGCCCCTCGACTCTTATAACTGCCATCTGGTTTCTGTACAAATTGTAAATAGCCTTTCGCTCCCTGTATTTTACCCCTGCCACCTTCAGAATTTGAAAGAGAGTATTCCAGTTAACGTTGTCAAAAGCTTTCTCTAAGTCTACAAATGCTAGAAACGTAGGTTTGCCTTTTCTTAATCTTTCTTCTAAGATAAGTCGTAAGATTAGTATTGCCTCACGTGTTCCAACATTTCTACGGAATCCAAACTGATCTTCCCCAAGGTCCGCTTCTACCAGTTTTTCCATTCGTCTATAAAGAATTCGCGTTAGTATTTTGCAGCTGTGACTTATTAAACTGATAGTTCGGTAATTTTCACATCTGTCCACACCTGCTTTCTTTGCTATTGGAATTATTATATTATTCTTGAAGTCTGTGGGTATTTCGCCTGTCTCATACATCTTGCTCACCAGATGGTAGAGTTTTGTCATGACTGGGTCTCCCAAGGCCATCAGTAGTTCTAATGGAATGTTGTCTACTCCCGGGGCCTTGTTTCGACTCAGGTCTTTCAGTGCTCTGTCAAACTCTTCACGCAGTATCTTATCTCCCATTTCATCTTCATCTACATCCTCTTCCGTTTCCATGATATTGTCCTCAAGTACATCGCCCTTGTATAAACCCTCTATATACTCCTTCCACCTTTCTGCCTTCCCTTCTTTGCTTAGAACTGGGTTGCCATCTGAGCTCTTGATATTCATACAAGTGGTTCTCTTCTCTCCAAAGGTCTCTTTAATTTTCCTGTAGGCAGTATCTATCTTACCCCTAGTGAGACAAGCCTCTACATCCTTACATTTGTCCTCTAGCCATGCCTGCTTAGCCATTTTGCACTTTCTGTCGATCTCATTTTTGAGACGTTTGTATTCCATTTTGCCTGCTTCATTTACTGCATTTTTATATTTTCTCCTTTCATCAATTAAATTCAATATTTCTTCTGTTACCCAAGGATTTCTATTAGCCCTCGTCTTTTTACCTACTTGATCCTCTGCTGCCTTCACTACTTCATCCCTCAGAGCTACCCATTCTTCTTCTACTGTATTTCTTTCCCCCATTCCTGTCAATTGTTTCCTTATGCTCTCCCTGAAACTCTCTACAACCTCTGGTTCTTTCAGTTTATCCAGGTCCCATCTCCTTAAATTCCCACCTTTTTGCAGTTTCTTCAGTTTCAATCTGCAGTTGATAACCAATAGATTGTGGTCAGAATCCACATCTGCCCCTGGAAATGTCTTACAATTTAAAACCTGGTTCCTAAATCTCTGTCTTACCATTATATAATCTATCTGATACCTATTTGTATCTCCAGGATTCTTCCAGGTATACAACCTTCTTTTATGATTCTTGAACCAAGTGTTAGCTATGATTAAGTTATGCTCTGTGCAAAATTCTACAAGGCGGCTTCCTCTTTCATTTCTTCCCCCCAATCCATATTCACCTACTATGTTTCCTTCTCTCCCTTTTCCTACTGACGAATTCCAGTCACCCATGACTATTAAATTTTCGTCTCCCTTCACTACCTGAATAATTTCTTTTATCTCGTCATATATTTCATGAATTTCTTCATCATCTGCAGAGCTAGTTGGCATATAAACTTGTACTACTGTAGTACGCATGGGCTTTGTGTCTATCTTGGCCACAATAATGCGTTCACTATGCTGTTTGTAGTAGCTAACCCGCACTCCTATTTTTTTATTCATCATTAAACCCACTCCTGCATTACCCCTATTTGATTTTGCATTTATAACCCTGTAATCACCTGACCAAAAGTCTTGTTCCTCCTGCCACCGAACTTCACTAATTCCCACTATATCTAACTTTAACCTATCCATTTCCCTTTTTAAATTTTCTAACCGACCTGCCCGATTAAGGGATCTGACATTCCACGCTCCGATCCGTAGAATGCCAGTTTTCTTTCTCCTGATAACGACGTCCTCTTGATTAGTCCCCGCCCGGAGATCCGAATGGGGGACTATTTTACCTCCGGAATATTTTACCCAAGAGGACGCCATCATCATTTAATCATACAGTAAAGCTGCATGTCCTCGGGAAAAATTACGGCTGTAGTTTCCCCTTGCTTTCAGCCTACTATCGCTACTCGTAAATGACTGGCGTGTATTTTGAACAGACGTCATCTTCCAGTTGTAGAAACTCGCCTACCAACAACTTTCGTCTATCTCGCACAACTCTCTCTGGGTTTTTCTTCTGTCAGTGTAGAAACAGTACAAAGTGACAAAAACTGTAATGAACCATTTGGCTCAAAACCCCGAAAACTCAGTGTGCAACAAAATATGCATTTAATTACTAGATATCTACTCAGAGATACTTATTTGTCCCAGACATATATTAACAGGATGTATCATAATTAATATCCAAAACCGGGACGATAATAGAACAAAAAAAGTTGCGAAATAACGGTGAATGTGTATTCATGAGCCCCCAATGGCTTCGGTATCAAATATTGTTCTACTTACCACAAATACATTTTAAATGTAAGCTTTTCGGTCAAGTCTGTGTCTAATTGACCTCAAACTCCACTCATGGTCTACGGTTGGGGAATGTGGTAGGGCTATACCCATAATGCAGCACTGGCAACATTACGCTGCTGATGAAAGACGAGATGTAACTCGCAAATACGGTCCAAGACGAATATGTCGAGCAGGGTCTGTCTGTTGGCCTCTAAGAGCACTGACATCAGCTGTCTGGATTTGTGTCTAGGATAACCTCAAAAGTGAAGTGTACAGCACTCCCGTTGATAAGGCTGAAGAAGTGCATAAGCGAATCGCACAGTCTTGTCAAGATTTACGAGATGATCAAATGTTCAGAACGAATTTTCATTTTTCAGCGGAATGTACTCTGCGCCGGGCCGAAACCAGAAAATGCAAAGGTGGTTCGTGAGTTGGATAGCTCAGTTGCTGGAGTACTTGCCCGCGGTCCGGCACACAGTTTTTATGTCTGAAAGGAAATTTTGTCATCAAAAGTGTTTGAAAGAATTCTTAACTCACAGTAGATTTCATCAAAATGGATGGACGACGCGGAACACCTCCTTTAACAGGTACAAGTGCACAGAGAATTGTAACATGCTAAGTGCTAAAGAGGAATTGAATTTTTAAATGAAATCATTCCGTTTTAGGCTGTTAAATAATTATTTATTGCGATCACAATTTCGACACGTGGTCATTTTCAGGCTTTCTGAAAGCAGTCAGTCGTCAAATATAATACACGTGATTGCGATGTTGAATATGCGAGATGTAACCCAAGAAATACATGAAGCCAAATTATAACAATCCTCCACTTGTATGATAAACATTTATTGGCGAATACAACTGCTTAAACATACAAGACAGTCTTTTATAGAAATGAACAACGCGAAAAATATTGCTCCTCCGTACGCATGTTCGACTACCAACCATCTGATACGAGGAGCACTCAATAAGTAATGCAACACTCTGAAAGCAGGTTGAATTTATTCGGGATTTCAATAAACTATGTTATTCTCGACAGATTTGGCTACAAAACTCTATTTTCAACATAATCTCCGTTCACTGCGACGGTCTTACGTCGCCTTACTGGGGTGGCCTGTATGCCCGCATGGAACCACTCTGGTGGTTGACGTCGGAGCCAACGTCTCGCTGCGTCAGTAACCACCCCGTCACCCACGTACTGAACCCCGCAGTGTGCGTCCTATATCGGGTCAGACAGATGGAAATCTTCTGTGGAGAGCGCGAGTAACCCAGGATGCACACACTCTGACTAGATGAATGTGTCAGCGCTACCAACAGAGAAGCACGGTTGTGCAGCGAGGTGTCTCGTTGTAATTCGTCGATCACCTCGAGTTCGAGTCAGAGTTGTACCGTCTCCTGGAAACTCTTCTAAAAACCGCAGCAAAATATTACGATAACCACAAGTGAACTCCGTCAATAACGAATAAAAATATGCGTGTTTATGTATATAAATGTGCTATCAATGATGTAAGATTATTTTGAAATAAGAAAACTCTCCACCTTTCGTGTTTCGAACATAAAATTGTTAGTAATGAATATATTGCTCGTAACAAATACTCTCAGTTCACGGAATTTCTTTATAATTGTGGGATAAAGACTTGGATGCATAAAAAGAATCACTCTGGTGCCAGTTCTTAAACAAATCAGACGTTTTTGGACGAGGTTGCTTCTGAAAGCACGATTTTTCTAATTGTAAGTTTTTTCACAATATGTGTATAAAAAGTATTTCACCTTTTAATTTCATTTCATACCTGTCCCTCCATCCGAATATAATTAAGTGGAAGTAAATAATTATCGCTAGAATTCAAGTTTTATTACTGGCCATCTGCCATTCTTCTGTCGTATTGGCGCACTGCAGCCATTACGTGAAATATAAATAATCACATGATTTTCGTGATTCACCCACAAGATAAAAAAATTTCTTAAAATATTTTGCTATCGGGAAGATAAAACATTTTTTGCAGAAAAGTTTTCCTTGGGCTTGCATAACAGTAAATCGCTGATTGATTAAAAAAAACCTTGTTTTCACTACCGTAAATATTATTCAAATCGTAATTAACAGTACAGAAGGTCAGTGTTTAACAAAGAATTTACGTAACATTGAGAATAATAGTGCAGCTACGTAGATGGTTACATCTTGTCTCTCTCTGCAACAATATTTATTTATCATGCATTAACTACTACAGTTTTAAACAAACCACTCGTATTTTTGAGCTAGTGGTTTGTACTGACAACACAAATAAATTGTTACAACTTAAGCTGATACCTTTATTCAGAATTATTTGTCTACGTAGCAACATTGATGATCGTTACCGTATATTTTAGCCGGTACTACGAGTGCCCGAAATATATGTCACGTCACGACTTCTATTACGACGGGTGTCCAGAAAATAAGTTCCGTTCTGCCGCGAAATGGAAACGACTATGAAAATCCGATAAAGCTTTGCACAGATGTTTGGGCAGTGTCTCTAGTATGAGCCTATATAACATCACGTCTCTCTTCTCATTTCTGAGCTCACAGTGAGCGAGTAAAGATGTCTGGAAAATAGTGTGTCACGCCAAATACGAGGGCCCGGTGAGAAATTTCGCCTGAAGCTATGCATCCAACATTACATAGCTGTCGTGCAGTTTCTTCTTCAAGACAATTCTCACCCGCATTCTGCAGGGGCAATCATGATGCTCCTGCATCGTTTTCTATTGGAAATGTTTGATTACCCACAATACAGCCCGTAATTGTCTCCCTCTGAATTTCATCTCTACTCACATGAACCGCTGGCTATGAGGACAACATTTTGGCACAGACAACGAGCTGTAGGCAGCGTACAGAATTGGCGGAAAGCACTGGCGGCCGTCTTCTGCGATGAAGGTATTGTAAAGTTGGTACAACGCTACGACAAATGTCTAAGTCAGAACGGCGACTAAGTAGAGAAGTAGCTGGAAGGTGTAGCTAACTGTTAGAAATAAAAAATTTCTGATTTTCAGTATGGTTTCCTTTTCGCGATCAATCGGAACTTACATTCTGGACAGCCCTCGTATTTTCATCCACGATTCCGAACGTAACAAAACGGTACCTTTCATAAGAAGAAAGAAAAACACACACACACACACACACACACACACACAGAGAGAGAGAGAGAGAGAGAGAGAGAGAGAGAGAGAGAGAGAGAGAGAGAGAAGAGAGAGAGACGACATAGAGTGTTGGAACGTTCCAACATTGCAGGAGTCGCAGCTGTGTGCGGCCAGCCAAGACGCGGCAGGTCGGACAGGTTTGCGCGACCTCGTTGCGATGATGACAGACGACTAACGACTCACCGTGCTTTTGTTCGCTATCAGGTCTCCGTAGATATTCTGAAAGCACGAATGAATATCTGCAAAGCTCTTTTTCCTGCAAAAGAAACTCAATGACAGCTCTCTGCTTGGAACACACTTCCGTTATAAACGCCATTTTGGAGGCTACGTGTCGCACTACCGCCTATCGAACTTCATGAAATTATAAGGACTGAAGCGGGAATATGCCTCGATCTCCCACAGCAAATTCCTCTTTTTTTTCCATCAGAAGCTGGGCGAAGAAATGTGTTGCGTGACTTACTGAACACCCCTCGTATTACGTTAAACAAGTGCGCGTGAGGGGAGGTTACGGTTAAGACACTATATTCTTATTTGGGAGCACTGTGGATCTAATCCCTGTCTAGTCATATTGAACTTCTTTCATAAAACGTTTATGTATGTTGAAAACTCTACATATCCTATTACGCTTTGTGGGACACACTTTTTGCTTGTGCTCAACTTTCGCTGTCCTGTGTATCGTAATGGATTAAGTCAGTCGAGACCGTTAAATATTTGAGAAGACACTCTGCATGGTCGTATCTTGGTCACTAGTCGACTATGTGCTCGGGCGCTAGTGCCTTTCGGAAATCTGCGAAGGCAGATTCTAGCTGTTCAGCCGTATTGTTATTTGCATCATGTTGTACACGAGTAAGGACCTTGATCCGTGCTGATTCGGCGATAAAAGCTAGTTTTCCTCCATTAAAGTCGTAAATTTTTAGTTGTGAATATCTAACGTCTCTCATCAGTCGGACATAAGCGACACTGGTGGCAGCTTTTAGTACCCTACAAAGCATTCCCATCTACAGTCTGTTTGCCTTCCTATTACTCTATTAATACTATTTAAAGCACTGACACTTGCGTCTGCTATACAGTGTTCGGGAGCCACGGCGGAAGAGTGATTTCGCAGTATGGAGAAGTTTTAGTTTGACCGTCTTTCAGGACGGGGGTTGCCTCGGCAGCTCGCGCGCGTGCTGCAGGTGTGGGGACGAGCCTCCATTGTTGTGGAGACGTGTATCGATTGAGCGGCGGCGCGCCCGCCACGCCACGCCACGCCAAGCCACGCGGTCCGCTGTGCGCGCGCACGCCCCCGCGCCGCCATATTTACTTAGCGACCCCAGGCCCGCGTAGGTCCTCCCCATAAGCACGGCCAGGCGGCAGCCGGCAGCCGGCAGCGCGATTCCGTAATTCTTAACGACGACGTTGCCGCGGAGCTGCCCCTTCGTTGTGTGTAAGCCGCGTGGATACACGCCCGAGCAGCCATCGCAGGATTCCTGCGACTATTGAGATGCATCATCTTTCAATCTTATCATTCTGTAGGCTATGTGCACAAGTCCGTAGTGTTTTTCCATAACTTGAATAAACGTAACATATACACATAACAGAGACTTTAATCGTCAATAACACATTCTCCTTCACTATGTACAACAGTATGGGGTAATTGTTCGGTTACCGGACTGTAGAAATCAACTGATTCAGATGCGAAGAACTTATCGAGCCATACTTGTGGCACATTCTCATCAAGAAAGGAAGAGCCTTGAAGTTGTTCGACAGCAGAAAAAGAGAAAACGTGAGGGCGCAACATTAGGTGAACAGGGCGGGTGTGTCCCAACACAGCTCCTGTATAGTTTTTTGTCAATCAAGCAGAATGCGGACGAAATTTATCGTGGAACAGCATCACTTCACGCAGACTGTTCCACCAGATATATGACATTATCTATTGCGGATGCGCACAGATCTTTGTACAGGGAGTTGCTCCTTTGTTTACGCTCAACCATTCCTCTCTTTTGCTTATGTTAGCATGAAGACACCATTTCTCGTTACCAATGACGATACGAGATAGGAATGGTCGATGTCGTTCACGAGCCAATTGATTACGAGCAAGTAGCGATGTAAAAAGGCCCCTCCCCCCTCTCGGATTTTTGTGACTTTGGCTTAGAGTATGCGGTACCCATACATCCGATTTTTGAACCTTTCCCATTGCACACAAACGTCGCACAGTGGTGGTATGTTCACAGTTCGTCACATTTTCCAGATCTCGAGTACACTAACGTGGACCATTGTGGATTAATGCTTTTAAACTATCTTCATGAAACCCCGAGGGGTCTCCTGAACGTTAAGCGTCACTGCCGTCAAAATGATCAAAGTTAAAACGGGAAAATTGTTTTCCTGCCGTGCTCTACCCAGTGGCATTATCTCCATAAACGGCGCTAATGTTTCTGGCTGCCTACGCTGCCTCCATTGAGCTAAAACATAAGAATATGTCGGAAACGTTCCGATTTCTCCACTTGGCGCTCCATTTCGTAGCGTCCACAGCTCGCCTCACAATCAACAAATGACAACAGTATGTAAACTCAAATAGTAATAGTGAACTACAAACAAAAAATGACAATCGGTAAATAAACCCGTACGACCCGAAATACCAAAATGCAAAACAAAAACTCTACGAACTTATGCACCAAACTAAGACATCTGGCATGGGTCAGTTTCAGATGTGAAACCCACAAGCGACCATTGTAACTGTAATGATATTTACTTTCCTCCAGCGGTGTCTTCAGGATACAACCGTACACCTGCCTCTAATAAAAAAACTGCACGTACTCGATCTTGAAACTGTGGGATGTTTTGAGAAAGTGGCGGAATTTTGTAATTTCGCGTGTTGTTCTAGTCCGAGTCGCGCGATTTTTTTCGTTGTTGTTTCGGTAAATATCTCTGAAAAGTATCTGTATAGTCTGAGCCATATCGGAATTTAGTCTGTTGTCAGAGGTCGAAAAGATTTCATGTGTTTTGGTAATATTGCTGATTATTAATTTTATATGGAAATAGATCAGACAATTTACATTAAGTTTTCCTATAAGCACGGAATAACATTCAGAAAAGTTTAGGAGCGTAAAATATTGCTTTTGGAGGGTCTACTATGTGTAACACAAAGGTGTATAAGCATTTCGAATAAGGCCGTCAACACCTTGAAGGTAACGAGGTCTGTGGTCGCTCCAGAACATTACCTACCGACGAGAACGTGCAGAATATGAAAGATTTGATTACGGACGATGGCCGAATCATTATCAGAGAATTCGCTCACGATCTTCCTGATGACGTCAGCATGTAAATTAGCTAATACCTTGAAATTTCTTTGGATGTTTTGGCTATGAAAAGAGTTCAGAAAATATTATTCCGCAGTTGTTGAATTCCGGCAAAAACAGCGACAAGTTGCTAAGGAATCGCTGTACTAAGTCAACAGCGAACTACTGAAACGTGTCGTAACAGGTGATGAACGATGGAGTATAATATCGAAACTGAGGCTCAATCACGTTATAAAATGAAACGCCATCAGACGTCGTATTGATGTTATTTTATTATGTGGCAACCAGTTTCGGTGACTCAATACACCGCTTCAGGCTTTAGCTGACGCTGAGGGAGTGAGTTGGTAGGTAATGGTTGCAGACACAATATCGCTGTTACAGTATTCTACGAAAGCTAATTCAAGCGTTAGCTAAAGCCTGAAGATGGTGTACTGATTCACGGAAACTGGTTGTCGTATAATAAAATAATATCAAATCGACGGCTGCGGGTGTTTTATTTTATTTCGTCCCGCAGACCATCGATCAGAAGTATGGACAGACTCTTGATTGAGCAATCGTCCCAGTGGAAGCACTCTGAATCGCCAAGACCCAGAAAAACTCGACACGTCCCGTCAAATGTGAAGATTCTTTTCACTGTGTACTACGATTTTAACGGAATAGTGCAATATGAGTACTTCCCACACAGTCGGACGATCAATAAGGAGCCGCGCGAGATTAGCCGAGCGGTCTTAGGCGCTGCAGTCATGGACTGTGCTGCTGATCCCGGCGGAGGTTCGAGTCCTCCCTCGGGCATGGATGTGTGTGTTTGTCCTTAGGATAATTTAGGTTAAGTAGTGTAAGCTTAGGGACTGATGACCTTACCAGTTAAGTCCCATAAGTTTTCACACAAATTTGAACATTTTGATCAATAAGGAACGCTACTAACAAGTTAACACCATTTGCGTAGAGCAATCCGAAGAAAACAACGATCGTATTTATGCGTACACAATTCATGGCTATTACGCCGTGATAATGCAGCTTCTCAGACTTCATTGTTTGTTTGTGAAATTTTGGCCAAAAAACATAGTGCAATACTGTAGTGACGACTCGCTCTCCGTATTTGCCAGAAATGGCCAAATGTGGTTTTCTTCTATCCTCAGAAATAAAGAAAAACTTGAAGGGTCGTCGTTCTAGAAGCACAGATGAGATTAAAAAAGTATCTCTCAGAGATTTATAAAGTGCATTCAATAAGTAACGTAGTAATTTTTTTCAGCAAATTTCGGTTGTAAAAGTGTGGAATTGGTTTTGGGATATCGCAGAACAACCCGCTACAGCCCTTATATTACAGCCGACACGTGCGACGCTGTACGTAGCCTTCAAAATGGCATCGGTAACGGAGGTGGATTCCCTGTAGACGGCTGTCACTGAGTTTGTTTTGGCGGAAAACCAGAGCATAGCAGATATTCACAGCCACTTGCAAAGTGTCTATGAACACCTGACAGTGAACCAAAGCACAGTGAGTTGTGGCGCGAGGCGTCTGTCCATCATCGCAACAAGGTCGCGCAAACCTCTCCGATCTTCCGCGTGTCAGTCGACTGCACACACCTGGGACCCCTGTGTTGGAACGTGCGGACAGTCTCGTTCAAAGTAATCGGCGGATCACAATCAGACACCTCGCTGCTCAACTGGACGACTCTGTCCGTAGCGCTGACACACTTGTCCACCATTTGGGGTACTCTGAAAGAACAGAGACTGGAAAGAGCATTTGTTACGAGGCTGATAGTGAAAATTTTTCGGTCCAGTGCTGGATACACTCCACGGCAAGCAGTACTTGAATAATGAGAGGCTACTGATGCAACAAGACGTTTGTACCATGCGAGCATATAGTCTCTCCCAGTAAGGTGGCGTAAGGCCGTCACATTGAACGGATATTATGTTGGAAAGTACGTTTTTGTTAAAAAACGAGTGGGGAATAATATAATGGATTGAAATCCCGAATAAAACCAACTTGCTTCTAGAATAAACGTATTCCTTTATGTATTGAACGCCCCTCGTTACAGCTACCTCAAGGATACAGTTTCGTGTGTTCAGGGCTTATAAAAGGTGATAGCGCAAGTTTTTAATGTCTAATGAGGACTATTTTGAGAGAGGTGACATTGCTGTACTCGTATAAATGAAATTATTTCAATAAAATATAAATTTCCTTACATTATGAGTGGATATCGTATACATTAATTGCAACTATTGAAGAATGAAAACAATAATCATAAAAATGTACATATAAAAATAACTTTTTAAAATGAAAAAAATTATAAAACAATTGCCCTTGAATCCTTGCCGATCAGGTTCTGTGATTTTAGTAGCGTAAATAATGTCCACTGGTTTTGCTGAGGAACAGGAACGACGACACTGTTGGCCTTGATTAGAGTCGAAGCGGTATGCCGGAACCCATCACTAGCTGCGACTCATCCAGCAGAATGAGTTCCGTACCACTGCACAATTATCTCGTCACTTAGGGCTCGGTTCCTGCATAAATTTAAATTACGGACTTTCGGAGTTTCTCAGTTTTATAAAATGAAACAATTTGAAATCACTCAGGAGGAAAGAAGATGGTTCGTAACTCAAAGGAAATTGTGTCAGTCTTCCAATTTAAAACATGGGGAAATGAAAATGAGTACAAGTTGTTAAGTAGTCTAGGTATATTTATTCGTTGCACAGTAATTGGCTTGTAAATTAGTAATTGTTATTGATTTTTTAACACTTCATATGATAATTATTTGTAAGTAGCCGAAACCGGGTTTGATATCTATTTTGTGACCCGAGGCTGAAAAATAAAACAAAAGAAGTTTGCTATTTTGCTGTTTCGGAACGTACTAGTGATTCTGAACTGAAAGAAAACCGATTTTAGAGAAATTTCGGAGTCTATCATTCCCATTCATTAAGAGACTTAGAGAGCTTTGCGATTTACTTCATGATGATGTACGAGTACTTCGTACACTCTCAGACAGCTGTTTCTTCTCACGTGTAACTTACTAGGAAAGACAACGAACACGGCTGTTAAGTTTACCCAGTTCTCTGCCAATTGTAATAGAATAATGTGATGTACAGGGCCTTCTTCTACCAAGCAAAATTTCGTAACGTTGTTTCTGCTGACCTACTTCTTGCGAATTGCTTTTTAGGACAAGTTATTTCAATTTATTGTTTGTCGCTACGATGCAGTATTACCTATCCATTGGTAACAACAGCAGATCGTAGAAAACACACAATTAAGTTCATATTACGAAATGGTTCAAATGGTTCTGAGCACTATGGGACTTAACTTCTGAGGTCATCAGTTCCCTAGAACTTAGAACTACTTAAACCTAACTAACCTAAGGACATCACACACACCCATGCCCGAGGCAGGATTCGAACCTGCGGCCGTAGCGGTCGCGCGGTTCCAGACTGTAGCGTCTAGAACCGCTCGGCCACACCGGCCGGCGAAAAGGGTTATTCGTTTAGACGAGATCGAATGTTGCACATCCCAGATCCTTAGCTGTCGTGCCGAAAAATCCCGTCTCTGACACCAGGGGGTGGTTGTAATTTTATTTTCTTGTTATGAGATAAAAACGGACTGAAACTCTCGAAAGACCTTCTTGTTGCCATTAGCACGTTGCTTATTCTTCAAAACCCTTCATTGGGACTCGATAGGTGGTTACAGCTGCTCTAAGGGCTAGGCCGACCTAAATTGGCTATATCGATCTCGGCATGTCATATGGTTCCCATGCTTGACTATAAAGTACCTGCTTATATGTGTATACCATCGCTGTACGGAAAAAATAAATTATTAGGATTGTTTAATGTTCAAATGTGTGTGAAATCTTATGGGACTTAACTGCTAAGGTCATCAGTCCCTAAGCTTACACACTACTTAACCTAAATTATCCTAAGGACAAACACACACACCCACGCCCAAGGGAGGACTCGAACCTCCGCCGGGACCAGCCGCACAGTCCGTGACTGCAGCGCCTGAGACCGCTCGACTAATCCCGCGTGGCGATTGTTTAGTGATAATTATTATTTACTGCTGCTGGGTAACTGTTGTACTTATTACTAGCGAACCTGGCAATGCTTCGCAATTGCTAAATGTGGTCCTGATCTGCCCCCCTCTCTCTCAGCCTATGTGTCGCCTCCCCACTCTTTTTGTCCGTATCTTCCTCCTCCTCTCTCTCTCTGTCTCTCTCTCTGTCGCACTCCTTCCCTCCCTCCTCCCCTGTCTCTCTCCACCTCCTGCTCTGTCCATCTTCTCTACGTCAGTTTCCGCCCCCTCTCCTCTGTCTGTATATCTAGTCCCCGTCTCTCTGAGCTTGAGCCTTGTTTATTGTTACTGCCAACGAAACCTTGAGGAGAACTGAAGTCGATTAAAATCAATGGGTACATCTGTAAGAGTCACTGGCATACGGGATATGCGAGACCACTCCTGCTACTCGATCTGTGAGGATAGTAACTTCAATGATGGTATTCTGCACAGTTTTAATCTGCGCTGCTATCACCCTTAAAACTGGCTGTGAGGAAGAAAATGACACCACGCATTTTCGTAGCTCAGCATATGCTTTCTCGCAGTGGGTTGTGGTAGAAAACCTGTAAAATGCTGTTTAAAAAACATGTAGCATATAACCATCTGAATCTGTATTAGGGTATCGTGTAAAACTTTAAAGTAAATCACTGAAGAACTTCTTGAGACTTCTGCTAACAACGTTTCCACTTACACTCTCTCTCACACACACTCACACACATACACATACACACATGCATAGCTTATGTCTGTTTATTAGAGTATAGCGGAAAATATTGAAGTAAACCGGTCAAGAATTTTTCGAGATTGTTGTTAACAGTGTCAAACACCGAGTTGTCGTTACGTAGTAGCATAGTTTAATTATTAATGTTATTATTATTGTTTATCATAATTCGTAATTTGTTACAGTTATCTGTTCACATAAATGACAATAAAATGCAAGGAAAAGGTATAGGTTCAGGGCGGATATGTTGGCCACAGCGGCGGGTGTATTGGCCACTGGGTGGTCACTGAGCTGCCTCGACGCCATTCCACAAAAGCTGTTGTTAATTACCGACGGTCCCCGATGAAGCGTTCATCAACATGGGAATTTTTCGGTAAGTTACACAACACAATTATGTTAGAAAACGTAACTTGCGCAGTGTCTTAATAATTACGCGAAATTAGAACTTATTTTAGATCAGAAGGTCTCAAAACCATACAAAACGTGATTGTGAAACAAGACTATTCGTAACTGAGGGAGATACCGACTGATACCTTCATGCACATGCGGTACTCTAAGGACACTCAAATTCATATGCCTGTTACGCCCTCACTGGCTATTACGCCCGCCCTTCCGCTATACAAAGAAGGGCAGCACGAATGTCATAGATTTTTTTTCTACTCAGGGGAGAGCATCACTGAAATGTTGACAGACGCTCGGATATAGACCCCAGTTATCCCAAGAGAGCCTAGTAACAAAGTTTCGGGAAACAGTATTAAGTGAAGGAGCTAAAGAGCTTCTTCATCCTCCTTGTTTTTTTTTCAGTTTTTCTTTTCTGATTTTTGCTTTTCACCGGCTCGGGTTGGTACGGAGGACCTCGCAGAGATTCGGGAATATGGGACTCCATCACTTTGACGAGACGCGCGCGTGGGCCGCTGGGGCTGGCAGGTGGCGGCGAGCGCGCCTGCCGCGCCCGGCCTCGCTCCCCTCCCCCCCTTCCTGCCGTCTCTCCCTCCCCTCTCTCCTATCCTCTCCTGCTCTCCTCCGCTCTCTTGCTCTCCTCTTGCCGGCCCCTTGCCACTCGGCCAGATCAATACGGCGCCATCTCTGAAGACATGGGCGGCGGCCGCGCAGCCTACCTACCCCCGGCCTGGCGTCTGTTTTCAGAACTTCCGTCTCCTCTGCCGGAAACACCGGCTGGTGCCACCGAACTCTTACATAAGTGGCCAGGATGCTGGCAGTGGTCGCCTTCCGGTCACTTAAATGACTCATTCCGGTAACCATATGCGTGGTTTGACAATAAATCAAAAGAAGGCCAGCTTACGTCACATTTCATATTTATAATGAAGTTACAATGCATTTTTCATCGTCACGCATTATGGTATAGCCTAATATCAATGATGTCGACTGATAGAATACAGACCATCGGATCGCGAGGCCGGCCGCTGTGGCCGAGCGGTCCTAGGCGCTTCAGTCCGGAACAGCGCTGCAGGCATGGATGTGTGTGATGCCCTTAGGTTAGTTCTAAGTCTAGGGGACTGAGGACCTCAGACCGGCCGTGGTGGCCGAGAGCTTCTAGGCACTTCAGTCCGGAACCGCGTGACTTCTACGGTCGCAGGTTCGAATCATGCCTCGGGCATGGATGTGTGTGATGTCCTTAGGTTAGTTCGGTTTAAGTAGTTCTAAGTTCTAGCGGACTGATGACCTCAGATGTTGAGTCCCATAGTGCTCAGAGTCATTTGAACCATTTTGAGAACCTCAGGTGTTGGCGGGTGTCAACACGTCACTTCGCCCTGGCCCATATAATGTACCATTTTTCTGACAGTAAATAACGAAAACAAGTGGCGGAGATCATTAAATCTGTCCAATGATATGCAGTGCATAAATAAAGGTTTGCCGTTCAATGGACACACCATAAAAACGATAGCAAGGTGTAAGTCTCATCTGCTAGTTACTAAATGACCTCTCTGATGCTGATTTAACTTCTGAAAATAAAATAAACATTTTTGCTGACCGCCGATTGTATCGGGCCGTGGGTATTGCAGAACATACAGTTTTTCGATAAGCCTGTTGACAGTGAAAAGCGTTAACTTAATTTCCACCACAGATGGTGGTCTCGACACTAATTCGGACTTCGTGATAAAAGATGCAGATTCCAATGGAAATGAAATGTTCAAACAAGGGGCGATATGCGGTCGCCTGTTGATTTTCGAACAGCGTACACTACATTTCCTAGAACAGAAAAACACAGCATAAAAATAAATGTTAGGAATCTGTAGGTGAGCACATTAGCGTAGACGCTTTTGATAGTTATGTCCAGCTATTATTCAGAACAATGTAAAAAAAAAAAAAAAGGCTCTGAGCACTATGGGACTTAACTTCTGAGGTCATCTGTCCCCTAGAACTTAGAACTACTTAAACCTAACTAACCTAAGGACAACACACACATCCATGCCCGAGGCAGGATTCGAACCTGCGACCGTAGCGGTAACAATATAAATTACAAAGTTTGCCAGTGACTCGTACCTACGTCAGTACTGCAAGACCTAACAAGTGAGAGGGATTAACGGGAAGGAGTTTCTTCCTTCAACAAACTTTTGTTGTTTAACAATTGACAGATAGTTGTTTATATATTTATACATTTTTCTAAAATTTATTCACTTACATAAATAGTCTTTGTTTTCTTTTACTCTGACAAAAGCGTCTATTCGTTTTTGGTCTTACGCTTGGATGAATGTAAACTTTAGAATAACAGAATGGATAAACAAAAAGAAGTCACATTATTTTATTTCCTACTCTTGACCCTGCAGTGAACGGTATAAGTTAGGTTATACGTAAGTTTCATCTTCCCTGGAGCCTTTGTGCGATTAATCGTAATGATGTGGAAAGAGTCATTTTACATTCACATTACATATTCATTTGTAAATATGGCTACATGCTGAGCATTTGCAAGGTTTTTTTCATATTTTTAACATATAAATGTGAGCTAATAATTCCTGTTCACCACTTTTCACACAATGCAAAAATAGAAATAGGGAACAGAATCTGTCTTCAAGGAGAAACTTTTTCAGTTTGTTTCCAAATTTAACTTTGCTGTCTGTCAGCTACTGTACATCACTGGGTAAGTAATCAAAAATTTTTGTTGCAGCATTGTGCACTTATTTTTGTGCTGAGGACAGCGTTAATGTGCAGTACTTTTATCATTTCTTCTTCTGGTGCCGTAATTATGTACAGCATAGTTCCTTTTGGTCTACAGTGGACTATTTACAAGGCACTTCATGAGGGAATAAGTATACTGTGAAGCTGTGGTCAAAACGCCTAACTCCTTCCATAGATATCTAAATATCATAGCTGAGCACAACATATTATTTTTACGACTCATTTTTGAGCAATAAAGACTTTCTTTCTTAAAGATGTCTTACCCCATAACATTATTGCTGAATGAAAAAAACCACAATACGTCAAGCTTCTGATTTGTCTCTCTGTAAGATTTGTAATGATTCGAAGTGAAAATGTGGCTGAACTTAAGTTGTTTTAAGAGTTCCAAAATGTGCTTTTTTCCAGTTTAAATTCTCGTCAATATGAAACCTTAAAAATTTTGTAGTATGTACTCTAGTTATTGTTCGCTAACCATCTGTTACATTTGTCATTGGTATAGTACCTTTAGATGTGCACAGTTCAATATGTTGTGTCTTCTTGAAATTTGCGGACAGATGATTCACAGAAAACCACTTAAGAATACTTTTAAGAACATTATTTACTATTTCTTCTGTTGTAAATATGTTTGGAATGATTACAATATTAGTTTCATCTGCAAAAAGAACCAACTCAGCTTATTGTATATTAGACGAGAGATCATTCATTTATTTAAGGAAAAATACCGAACCTAAGACTGAGCCTTGTGGGACCCAATATATGATTTCTCCCCAATCAGAAGACTCTTCCTTGTTTACATTGACTGAACTGTTGAGTACTACTTTTGCATTCAGTTGGCACTGTCCATTGTTTCACATACCATCAATTCCATAAAACCTCAATTCATCTAGTAGAGCACTGTGAGTCATACAATCGAATGCTTCAGATAGCTCACATAAAATTCAACCGGTGCTATTTTTCTTTTTAATGGTCGTAAAATTTGGTCAGTGAATGTGTAAATGGCAAAATCAGTTGAGCAAATATTATGAAATCCAAACTGTCATTTACTGAAGGTATTCCACTCTGATGATAAGTGAAAGAGTAGGAAAAGTGACCTCCAAACATTTCAAAACATTGAAATTGATTTACTTGAAAAAATATCTACAAACATATCAATAAACACCAAGAATCTAATAGATGGTAGATTTTTTACGTTACTGGACGCATTTTCCTTTCTTTCTATGCATGAAACAGCACCAGAGATAACTGTGTTTTCCTTCAACAGGATGAATTTTTCGCTGTTATAAATGTTTTTAATGAAAATAATTTTTCAGTTTATATTTTTATTAATGCACAATGTACGCTTTTTTCTTCAATCAGGTGTTGGAAATCTAATTCACTTTTGCTCTCAGACCTCTGGCCACCTTTGTCGAAGATGACTTGTATGGAAAACATCCAAGTCCCCACGGAATCTTTGGAAAACGTCATGAAAATAACAACAAGAAAAATAATAATAATAATTTCTCTCTGTAATTCCAGTCAATATTCACAAAAATCGTCATACTCTCTGTCTCAGACCGCAATTGCCATATTCAGAGATGAAAAAAAACAAAAGAAGCCTCATATTATCCTAATATGATTAAGACAAAGTGGTATCTTCATAAGATATCCATACTTCCATACTAATAAATACGAAAGTCACTCTGTCTTTTGCGCTTTCATGACTGAACAGTTTAATCTATTTTGATGAAATTTGGTGTGGGGGTATCTTGGACGCTGAGGAAGAATATAGAGTACTTTAGAAAGTGTGCAGCACAAGATATTTATCAATTTGAAGAATATAGCGCGAAATATGGAACAATAATCACTCTTTGAAAAAGCTTCTTACTCTTTGACTTTGAGGTCCGCCTCCGTAGCGTAACGGTAGCGTTACCGACTGCCACGCAGCGGGCCCGGGTTCGATTCCCGGCAGGGGACTGGGAGTTGTGTATCCTTCATCACTATCGACTCGCAAGTCGCCGATGTGGCGTCACCTAAAAAGGACTTGCAATACGGCGGCCGAACTTGGACCGAATGGGGCCTCCCAGCCAACAATGGCGTACTATCATTTCCATAACATCTGAGAAAATGCTTTCATTGTTTGATATGTTCTGCGTAATACGATTTAAAGATTTAACGCAATGAATACAGTGCCTATAAAATCCTCAACGTGTTGAATCCATATGTCATTTTTTTCAAAAACAATTTAATTATACTTCACACCTTTGGAGTGTTTACTATTAGATCCCAAAACGATATAGCTATATTCGAATTACAAGTATGCCTAAGAAATGTTTGAAATGCAGATTGCCTAAAGGGCTGTGGGACGCTGAAAGATGCCAAAGATAATTTTTGAAGTCTGTCGCCATCAAACAGAACCATCTTTAATCTGGATTCGACATAAACTAAAAATGGGGAAAAAAGTTGCAAAATTTCCAGTAAAACTCAAAGAATACACATCACGCATTCATGTAAGCGATTTGCCTCAATGGGCCATGAATCCACAACAACCTTCGGTGTAGATGCAACTTTACGTTCGAACTCCAGTGGGAGCATGAACGGCACGGAGGGCATGGTCTGCAGGTAGGCAGTGCTAAGTGGGAGTGTGGGTCGGCCAGGGAGCGTGCCAAGATAGTCCAGGCATTTTTGATAAACACTGTGTCTGGGTGGCGCAATGGTTAACGCACCTGCCCAGTAAGCAGGAGACTCTTGGTTCAAGTGGTTCAAATGGCTGTGAGCACTATGCGACTTAACTTCTGAGGTCATCAGTCGCCTAGAACTTGGAACTACTTAAACCTCACTAACCTAGGGACATCACACACATCCATGCCCTTGGCAGGATTCGAACCTGCGACCGTAGCGGTCACGCGGTTCCAGACTGAAGCGCCTAGAACCGCACGGCCACACCGGCCGGCCAGGAGATTCTAAGTTCGGGTCCTGGTCCGGCACACATTTTCACTCGTCGCCGCTGATTTCACAGGAAGACTCGATGCAGCTGATATGCTTTCTTCCCCCTCCACCTTCAATTTATGTAATATGTACCACATCTGTAGATTCTATGTGGTGTCTGTTCTTTCGGACATGCCGAAAGAAGAGTCACATTAATGTGACCACACGTCAAAAGCCTGAGTAACCATCTTTTGCAGCACAGGACGCTGCTAGATGTGCGCGAAGAGAGTCATTGAGTTTCTGGAAGATACCGACAGAGGGATGTGGCTAGCTGCGCTAACTCCCTCGGTTGAGGATTTATGGCGCGAACAGCCGGCTCGAGGTAGTCGCACAGACACTCGATTGGGTTTAAATCCGGAGATTACAGTGGGCAGGGGATTATAGTATACTCATTCCGGTTCTCTTCGAACCACGCACGTATACTGGAAGCTGTATGACAGTTGCATTGTCCTGCTGGTAGATGCCATCGTGCCGAGCAGAAACAAACTGCATGTTGGGGTAGACATGGTCCGCAAGGATATATGCATACTTATATAAATCCACTGTGCCTTCCAGAATGACGAGATCACCCACAGAATGCCACGAAAGCATTACCCAGACCATAAAGCTCCCTCCTCCGGCCTGGACCCTTTCGACGAGCCGCGCGGTTCAAGGCGTCTTGCACGGTCCGTGCGGCTCCCCCCGTCGGCGGTTCGAGTCCTCCGTTTGGCATGGGTGTGTGTATTGTCCACAGCGTAAGTTAGTTTACCGATGACCTCAGCAGTTTGATCCCATAAGATCTTACCACAAATTTCCAAAAATTTCCTTCCGATGATCGTTGCAAGGGTAATTATTTTCAGACGTCTCACGCCGTACACGCCAATGGCAATCAGCCATCTGAAAAGGTCACGCAGTGGACATCCACTTGTGCTACTGGCGTATAAATCTTAGTCTTCGTCGCCGATGAATAGCGGTCAGGATGGGTGCAAGAACCAAGCTACTGCTCCGGAGGCCCATACGCAGCAATATTAACTGAACTTTTGTTGAGGAGACACTGTTCGTATCTCCTTGTTTCTCTGGGCGGTCAGCTGCACGTCTTTTCGCCCGTACATATCTCCGCAGCCATCCGTCACCCCTGCGATCTACAGCCCGTGGTGCGCCAAAGGTGCCTCGGGGTCAGTTCTGGACAGCGTCACTTTGCCGTGCACTGTATACTTTAACCATGGCGGCATGCGAACAATTAAGCAAATTAGAAAATTCGGAAATAGTTCCACCCTTGGCCCGAAAGCCAACAATCATGCCCTTTTGGAAGTCGGATAAATTGCTCAGTTTCCACATTACGACAACGACTGCACTGTTTTGCGGGTCCTCCCGACATGCTCTATATAGCTTCCACTGTTAATGCTGCCACCTACCTCCTGTGAGTGATTTTTGAACATTGACGTCGGACATAGGCGGAGGTCCCATTAATATGACTCTACCGTGTAATTTCTCGTGTCAGTTCCATTTAATTTCGTTTCGAGGCATTGAACCTAGATGTTTATGTGGTGATACATTCTCCAAAAGTTCACCACTGATGGTTAGCTATGATACATGGGCAGACTGTATTCGTCGCCGTCATAAAGGCTCAGCATCTTGTGTGATGTTGTACTTTGCTGTTGTGTTCCCAACACGATCATCTATAGTTCACATTGCTGGGTTATTTTGACAGCAGCCGTTACATTTCTGACGTGTTTAGGCTGGTGGTCGTGCCCTATCCCCAAGGTCTCCTTGACGTTATCTTTCAACAAAATAACGGAAGACCGCATGTTGCCCATGGTGAGTCTCACCCATTGCAAAACAATGTCATGGGTTGCCGAAAGACTGGCATGCCACCTATCACAAATCACTACTATTGAAACAGCGCGGAATGACATAGACTCTGTCCGCAGCTCGTGGTCGTGCGGTAGCGTTCTCGCTTCCCACGCCCGGGTTCCCTGGTTCGATTCCCGGCGGGGTCAGGGATTTTCTCTGCCTCGTGATGACTGGGTGTTGTGTGATGTCCTTAGGTTACTTAGGTTTAAGTAGTTTTAAGTTATAGGGGACTGATGACCATAGATGTTAAGTCCCATAGTGCTCAGAGCCATTTGAGCTATTTTGAACATAGACTTACCTGTCACCCAAGGTCATTTCGACCCGACGCCACCGATGAGCTCAACAGCTTGGTCCCTTAGGAATTCACATACATTTGAACATTTGACTCGACACCCATTCGTGTTAGAGCCATTTTGCTGCGCGAGGTGTCACCTCGACATAATATATTTCACACGCTGTAAAGAAAACTACAACTACAATATATCATCTACGTATTTATCCTTTTATTTTTCATACTTTACTGTTTATGCACAATGAGTAAAATTTCGTTATTTGATAACGTTCCTGATGCCGTAAATCTTAAATGCCAAGTGTTTCAATGAAGGTGTGACTCGATAATGACGAATTTAATATACACAGAAAATGAAAACAGGTTTTGAAAAGGACCATTATTCCTCAATCTCGTGTGACTGGAGACAGTCTGTGCCTGAAAGAAAAAAGAGTAATCACTGATATGAAGGGTGTCGCGTGAATAGTTATCGGGTTAGAGTCTCGTTCGTTATCCGAATTAATCACACAAATCTCCAAGAACGACTACGCACGACAATCCATCGACTCCAGAAAGAGCTATCAGTCGGTCAATACGTCTGGTGTCTGCGCATGGTGAAGATCACCGTGCTGCATCAGATTATGCCGCAAGTTCCCCTTCTGCTGATGTTCTTCCGCCACTTTCTTTAACCTTCAGTTTTGCAGCCATACTTCTTCCGGAAGGCAAAAGCTTTGGTTTCACACAGGCAGCCCGCCGAATCATCAGAGATCACTTAGCTAAGTATTCCACGACGGATATAGTCACTAATGACGCGCGATCTGAGGCGGCTTGACACGATTCGAGCGGCTCCCCTCGTCGGTGGTTCGAGTCCTCCCTCGGGCATGGGTACGTGTGTTGTCCTTAGCGTAAGTTAGTTTAAGCTAGATTAAGTAGTGTGTAAGCCTAGGGACCGATGACCTCAGCAGTTTGGTCCCATAGGAACTTACCACAAAAAAAAAAAAAAAAAAAACGCACATCAAAAAAAGTTTTGCATCACCTCGGTTCCGAGAGTTCCGGAACATGTACAACAAAACGGAATAGACATCAACATAAACATCATTCCCGCCCTTTTTATTGCTCATGAAAACCACACATTGCATGCATACAGCGAGACCTTCAGAGGTGCTGGTCCAGATTGCTGTACACACTGGTACCGTTAATACCAAGTAGCACTACTAGAGATGGATGCCTGTATTCGTCGTCGCATACTATCCACAAGTTCATCAAGGCACTGTTGCTCCAGACTGTTCCACTCCTCAACGGCGATTCGGCGTAGATCCCTCAGAGTAGTTGGTGGGTCACGTCGTCCATAAACAGCCCTTTTCAATCTATCTCAGGCATGTGCGATAGGGTTCATGTCTGGAGAACGTTCTGGTCTCTCTAGTAGAGCGATGTCGTTATCCTGAAGGAAATAATTCACAAGATTTACACGATGGGGGTGCGAATTATCGCCCATGAAGACGAATGCCTCGGCAATATGCTGCCGATATGGTTGCACTATAGGTCGGAGGATGGCATTCACTATCGTACAGCCGTTACGGCGCCTACCATGACCACTAGCGGTGTACGTCGGCCCCACATAATGCCACCCCAAAACACAGGGAACCCGCACCTAGCTGCATTCGCTGGACAGTGTGTCTAAGATGTTCAGCCTGACCTGGTTGCCTCCAAACAGGTCTCCGACGACTGTCTGATTGAAAGCATATGCGACACTCATTGGCGATGAGAACGTGATGCTAATCCTGAGCGGTCCATTCGGCATGTTGTTGGGCCCAACTGTACCGCGCTGCATGGTGTCGTTGTTGCAAAGATGGACCTTGTCATGGACGTCGGGAGTGAAGTAGCGCATCATGTAGCCTATTGTTCACAGTTTGAGTCGCAACTTGACGTCCTGTGGCCGCACGAAAAGCACTATTTAACATGGTGGCGTTGCTGTTAGGGTCCCTCCGAGCCATAATCCGTAGGTAGCGGTCATTCACTGCAGTAGTAGCCCTTGGGCGGCCTGAGCGAGGCATGTCATCGACAGTCCCTCTCTCTGTGTCTCCTCCATGTCCGTACAACATGGCTTTAGTTCACTCCGAGACGCCTGGACACTTCCTTTGATGAGAGCCCTTCCTGGTACAAAGTAACAATGCGGACGCGATTGAACCGTGGAATTGACCATCTAGGCATGGCTGAACTACAGATAACACGAGCTGTGTACGGCGCTGCTCATGCATGGTTGTTTACATCTTTGGGGCTGATTTAGCGATATCTCCGAACAGACAAAGGGACTGTGTCTGTGATACTATATCCACAGTCAACGTCTATCTTCAGGAGTTCTGGGAACCGGGGTGATGCAAAATTTTTTTTGATGTGTGTAATGTTGTCACTAAAGTTACTTCTATCGTCAAATGAAAAAGTGTAAGGCCGAAGGATCCGTATTTTTCGTGCTCCGCAGTTGTTTAGTTCTGTCATACCTTCGATCTCAGAGATCTGAACGAAGTCACCGTATTCGCAGAGAAGGCGTGCGTCGGCAACGAAAGCAACAATCCTTCCGCATCCTTCGCACTACATACCGTCATAGCTGACATAGGGCTTTCACCTTTCACGTTAACGACTGTAAAGTTTAAAACAAAATCACAAAAAAATTCTGCAAATACATCACGCACATTCTGTCATAATTACAGCTACACCATTAGCTTGTGTGACTTGCGGGACGCGAAGTTGCTGTTCTGGCGACCTTCCTGTCAAAAAAATCACATTAAATTGCCCTGTGAAACTGCCTGTCAAGCTAGGGGTGTGAAAGCTCTTAGGAACATAGTTATTAAGTGCTGCAGCCTTGTTTTAGATAGTATCTTCTACAGCGAGGTAAAAATTGAGAACATAAATCTGCAATTTCACATACATTTCACAAAGTCATGAAGAGTGATAGATTTACCACCAGCTGTAATGACTGTCTTCGCTATTTCCACATGCAAACCACAAAGGTCTGAAATAAGAATGTTAGACGTAGCCATACGATGGACTGCTTTGTGTCCCAAGCCTTGACTGGAACATAACCCTGCAACTCTACATGCGATATCGGAATTCCGTTCGCTGGCATGTTAGATCAACTTACACAGGACAAACAATACGCACTGTAAAAGATGGTTGCACTGAACAAAAGCTATAAACTCACCTTCTACAGCCTAATGAATCTTCGGTTGCTGGTGTCCAAAATTAAAGCATCAAACGGAAAATTTGCGAGGTTGCGTTTATTTTGCCACAAAGCAGTATAAACAGGTGATAGTAAAGTAAAAGCTATGTAAAGAATGCCTAACGTAATCGACTGCAACATGCATAACGGTAGACAAAAGTGTTCTTATGCGCCGGCTGGAGTGGCCGAGCGGTTCTAGGCGCTACAGTCTGGAAACGCGCGACCGCTATGGTCGCAGGTTCGAATCCTGCCTCGGGCATGGATGTGTGTGATGTCCTTAGGTTAGTTAGGTTTAAGTAGTTCTAAGTTCTAGGGGACTGATGACCTCAGAAGTTAAGTCCCATAGTGCTCAGAGCCATTTGAACCATTTTGAACCTGTCTGTGGGCGTCTTGTATGTGCCATACTGCACCGTCTGTGACTGTGTACCGAGCGATTGTGGATTTGGGACTACCCTGCAAACACTATCCCGCTTGATAAGTGCCCTGACGTCATTGCCGGCGTGGTTGTCCGTTGATCGGAATGCCACCTTCAGTCAGAACACGATGGAACGGCTATGAGATTGACAGTTTGTATGATTATATCGTGAATTAGACACAGGACGGGAATATAGCAGTTTGTTGTTTAATTTTGGACACCAGTGCATTTCCACTGACTACTCCATGGCTTACGGCAAATTTAAGACAGTGGCTACAGATTCACCCTACTGGGATTCAGTGGCCAAATAATCTGTGGAAATGCATTTAGTAGACAACCTGCTCAACCGAGAAAGCGTTTGCAGCCGACAAATCATTTTACGTCCGCGTTCTCAAAGGAAATATTCTGAATCTTCGTGTCAGCCATAATTATCAACAATATTCGTAAGCGCTGTGGATTCTTTGATTCTGCGCTTGCTTTGTTTTAGTCTTAGACGAATGAGATTTAAGGGGGTAGGACGTGAAACGGGCCGACTTGGAGCAGGAGAGGCATCACAGGACATTTTAATTTCCAGTGTGTATACTTTTACAAATAAATGCATAAAACTTTGTCAGCATCACCAGGAGGGATTCAGGATTCACACTCATTGCAGTGGAAGTTCGAAAACATAACATAATAATTTTTTTTCGTGTGAAATTTCATCATTTTTTTCACTTACTAATGGATGCATTTGTTGCTATGGGTACCCTTTTCCTCATAAGTTAGAGAGATTCTTCGATGAATTTTGCACATCATACATACCATACTCACAGCTGTATGGAACTCTAGAATTTATTTAATTTATGAAAAAACGAATGAACTGTTATATTTTAAACTTCAAATTTTATAGTTAATTACCTCAATTTTTACCACAGTTTTTAATAGATTTGGAAAATTCTTGAGTTTCATACACCTTTAAGTATGGTTTGTATGCTGTGCACAATTCATCGAAGAATCTCTCTTACTTATGAAGAAAAGTGTACCTATAGCAACAAGTGAAAAAAATGATGAAATTTCACGTGTAAAAAAATTATTTCGTTATGTTTTCGAACTTCCACTGCTATGAGTGTGAATTCTGAACCCTTCCTGGTGATGCTGACAAAGTTTTGTGAATTTTTTTTGTAAAAGTATAGACAGTGGAAATTAAAATGTCCTGTGGTGCCTCTCCTGCTCCGAGTCGGCCCGTTTGACGTCCTACCCCCGTTAATCTATGACTGACGCTCTTGTTACCGATAGTGTTATCTCTGGTGCATGCGCGCTTACTCCACAGTGATTTAAAAACTTGCAAGCGATTCGCCTTGAGAGTGGCTGAAAGGTTTTCAGTCGAAATATCGGAACATGAATTTAAAAAGAATCACGGATGCACGCATGAAACGTGTTCACCCCATTGTTTGAATATCTGCAGTTTGACGAGGTGAGTGAGCGACTCACAAACAGCCACTGAAAGTACACTGCTCGACGGAAGTACAGGAGCCTAGAGAGCGCGGTTAAGCTGCGGTCTGTGTTGTACGCCCAGAGAACGTGGCTACGCTGTTAGGCGGCCGCTGAAACAAAAGAAGCGGGCAGAGAATCCCAAGGACGGCGGAGGCGAAGCGGCGGCAGCGGTAGAGGCCGGGCCGGGCCGCGGGCCCGCAGCGCACGCGCCGCCAGCCGCCGCCAGTCGATAGGCAGGCGCCGCCGGAGGAAGGAAGGAAGCGGGGCCCGCCGGCGCTTCTGGCCGACTCTCGAATAAAGCTACCAGACTCTCTGCCCTAAACAAGCGGGACACAGTCACTACACAGTGTATGGGACCCCTGCTCATAAAGCTATCGCCCTTATTACCGACGTAGCTGGTGCACAGACTGTATGGCACTGGGTTCGTACGCAGGTTCTCACCCGCTCATCCCGACCTAGGTTTGCGGCAGTCTGTCACAGAGAACAGCTTACACTCTTGAAACTTCCCCTTTGTATGTAAAGAGTGACAGTGCTGGAAAAACTCTTACATTCTTTCATTTTAAAACAGCTGTGCAAAACTGAACGTACTCAGACACTTCTCTCTTTACTTATTCTGATCATCACTAAACTGACACACAATATTTTTAGCGCAACGCAATATGACTTTCAATTAGCCCAACAAAAGAATGGCCCTGAGTAACAATAGCCTATACCCTTCATGAATCACTTAGCCAACGGCCTTGCCGCAGTGGTAACACCGGTTCCCGTCAGATCACCGAAGTTAAGCGCTGTCGGGCTGGGCTAGCACTTGGGTGGGTGACCATCCGGTCTGCCGAGCGCTGTTGGCACTCAGCCCTTGTGAGGCAAACTGAGGAGCTACTTGATTGATAAGTAGCGGCTCCGGTCTCGTAAACTGACATACGGCCGGGAGAGCGGTGTGCTGCCTCTCCATATGCGCATCCAGTGACGCTTGTGATCTGTGGATGACACGGCGGCCGGTCAGTACCCCTTGGGCCTTCATGGCCAGTTCGGACGGAGTTTAGTTTGTTTCACGAATCACTTACTTCACAAAATCTTCGTGACTCGAACTACTGCAATACAGCGAGCGCAAATACTGTCAGCGAAATAAAAGATCGATGGCACTAACTACTGATAGGCATAGTTAGCAAATGAAAGATTTTGATAGAGAACAAACAATGTATTTACCTTAATAGTGTTCAAAAGTCATAATATATATAGCAGTTCATGGCATCCAATGTTACAAATTTACTGCCTCTGATGGACACATGTCCAAATCATCCGCTGTCAAAACTCCGCCATCTCTCTCCCCACATCCACCACTGCTGGCGGCTCACCTCCAACTACCCAACGCTACGCGCTGTTCACATCCAACTGCCCAACACTACACTAGCGAATGTTCCAACAGTGTGAGTCCAACCAGCCACAGACTGCACACAGCGCAGTCAGCGATTTCCAAACAGAGCGCTACGTGGCGTCACCAACATAAAAACCTAAACAGCCTATTTACGTTCTTTGCTACGAGGGGCGTTCTACTGCTGTGTCTTCTAAAGCAAGACAGAGCGAGGGCAAAAGCACCACTAGCGCAACGATGCGAGTTGGTGCCATTGCTATAGAGACTCGCCACTTGCGCCAGTTCCACCAGCGCCACGGGTGGCGCTGAGGATAAAGATATCGACTTCGCCTTGGCCAATTGCGGCCGAGTATAATCCACTAATGACGGGGCGACAACGGAAGATAGAAGAGCAGCTCTGGTCCCCTTTTTTATAGATCATCGTCCAGGACTGACTTAGACAGCGAACGTCATTTACCGAAGGCTTAGAAGTAAATAGACTGTTGTGTATTGCAGACATCACCATTCGACAAGTCACCAAGATAAGTAAACCTTTTTAATTCGTTTGTGTGACTTTGTTACTAATTTGTTGGAGTGTTGCAGAACCTTTGCCGCTGTGGATACGCCGGTTCCCGTCAGATCACCAAGTTAAGCGCTGTCGAGCGTGACCGGCAGTTGGATGGGTGACCATCCGGGCAGCCATGAGCTGTTGCCATTTATCGGGGTGCACTCAGCCTCGTGATGCCAATTGAGGAGCTACTCGACCGAATGGAAGCGGCTCCGGTTACAGAAAACCATCATAACGATCGGGAGAGCGGTGTGCTTACCACACGACCCTCCTATCCACATCCTCATTTGAGGATGACACGGCGGTCGGATGATCCCGATGGGCACTTGTGCACTTGTGGCCTGGAGAGGGGGTGGTTGTAGAACCTTCGTCCTCCTATCCTGTTACCTGACCCTGGGGAATAGATTTGTAATAGTGGCAAGGATAGATTGTCTTAGCTGTTTACTGCACCAGACACTGTTTCACGAACTCAAAGTCGGCGTACCGTAACAACAGCAGCAACTCGATCTCCATAAGAGTAGCGACGAGACATTTACGAAAACTGGCGATGAGGACTTACAAAAAATGCAACAGACTCTTTTCTAAAAGCAGACTGGTTTTATTTAGGATTTCACTATACGATATTATTCCCCACTCTTTTGGCTACATAATATTAATTTTTGACCGTAAATTCACCATAAAAGTGTCAGACCTATTATCTTTATATATTTCCTTGTAATAATTTTATATGGGTAACTGTATTCGTCTTTTATTGCATCACAATTGGTTTCTATAATAGTTATCAATATTTAAAATCTGCTGCATGTATTTTACCTAATGTGTTTTATCAGATTATGTTTCTTACGTAAATGATGACTACATCTAAGCCCATAGTAGCGACATCTATGTAGGATGTAGGCCAACATATTTCTGATAGCTACTGTACTTCAGTAGCCAGTTGCAAAAAATGTATGTGAAATCTTATGGGACTTAACTGCTAAGGTCATCAGTCCCTAAGCTTACACACTACTTAACCTAAATTATCCTAAGGACAAACACACACACGCATGCCCGAGGAAGGACTCGAACCTCCGGCGGGACCAGCCGCAAAGCCGATAACTGCAGCGCCCTAGACCTCTCGGCTAATCCCGCGCGGCCCAGTTGCAAAAATGACTGTGTGGACGATGTGGCCTATTCTACACCTTATTTTAGATCTATGTGACGATGCTGTGCTGAATATATTTATATGTTTTGACGATGCCATTACGGCCTTATCACTTCAGGACATGGTGTGGAAAAGATACGTTTTACCGTATTTTATCTGTACATTTCCCTGGTTGTATGATAATATATTGTGATACGTAATGCTGTATTGTGTTGAAAGACACACTGCTCACTAGGTGTATATATTTTTATATTATAGATCTGAGGATGGTCATGACTGACTGAAACCGGTCATCGTCAAAAGAATTGATATTGTGATCAAAGACTGGAATGAAAAACATTTGACAGTATTGGATCACTGTTCATATACGCGACTATGTCGCAGCTGGTGAAGGGAGTATTCTGTTGTCGAGAATCATTAACAACAGAACGGGTTCGTTGCGAGAGGAGTAGTCATTGGATGTCACCTCAGTAACAAATCTATCAGGGAGATTTCAACACTTCTAAAGCTGCCAGTTCGATTGCTCGTAACACGACCGTGAAGTGGAAACGCAAAGGAACAACCAGAGGTAAACCACGAACATGTTGATCTCGTGTACTGACGGACAGGACCTTCGCGCATTGCGGAGGATCGTCGTTACAAATGGCATGAAACGAGCGGAAGCAATCACTCGTGAGTTCCAAACTGATGGCAGTAGTCCTGCTAGCACAGTGACTGTGGTTAGGAAACTAGAAAGAATGTGGTACAGCCGTCTAGCACCTCGGAACCACACATTTCTATAGTCAATGCACAAAGAAATTTGTTTTCAATGTACCATGCTGACTGTTCTGCGTCACTCAGTGTTTATTATGTGTGTTGAGGTTGTGTTAGGAGCGGCAGCACTGAACAATAGGTGACTGCAAATGAGTGATTTGGAGCGATGAATCACGCTACACCCTGTCGCAATCCGATGTAAGGTTTTGGGATTGGCAAATGCAAGGAAGTTTACCTGGCATCTTGTATAGTGCTAATAGTGAAATATGGAGATGGTGATGTTACGATATGGAGGTGTTTTTCGTAGTTAGGGTTTGTCCCTGAATTGAGCTTAAAGAAAGGCTAAATGTGGAAGAATATGAGCAGGTTTTACACCATTGTGTACTACGAACAGCAAAGGACCAGATCGCACACCATTATTGTTTGTATCAGCATCGCAGTGCATTCTGTCATAAAACAGCATCTGTGAGGCAATGGTTTGTGGACAATAACTTTCCTCGTTTTGGTTCTTGACGAATAATGGGCTGCCACTGCTCGACAGACATTCACACACCTCACTGATAGTCCACAGTGGAATTCAAACCGTAGTAAAAGTGAAGGGTGAATACACTACATTTTAGTGGCCACGAATATGTGTCCGGATACTTCTGACCACACAACGCATCCCATCTTCTGATGGAGGACCCAAGCGTAATACTAGCTACGGGTAAATAAATCGCTTACTCAACTAAGCTATCACTTGTTGCAGAGTTTCCTCATGTAGTAATACAGGTTGTTTGAAGAGAAAAGTACGAATTTCATAGGATGAGAGAAACGATTACTTGAACCAAAAGTGTTCAAATATGAATTGGCTCTAAACTGAGTTGTAAATCAGATGAGCACCTGTAAGTGCCTAGAACCACTACGAAATGGTTTTATTTGATTGTTTACTGTCGAGATCACAAACTTAAATTGTGAAAAGTGAATTTCGAAAAATTCACAATGTATTTCCCAATGTTCACAATAAATTTTCAAATAACGCACCATCTACTTCAAAGCACTTTTGAACTTCGAGAACATTGCGTTACATGTCATACTGCAGCGATATGTTCTTATGCGAGGGCAGCTGTTCCCTGATGAAACCTAGCACGTTATCTTGCTTTGCACATCTCCCTTCAACCCCACAAACAACAACATTATCAAGCCTACAGATTTCGGCGCCCATATTATAGTACGACCACGACCAATACAACGATAGGAAAAAGTGCGGTTGAGATGCTACCTCACATGGATTGTAAAACCTGGAGGGACCATCATGCTAGAAGTGAATGAGAGTCAGTGTAGCCAATATACTTAGAACAGATCGAAAGCACGTTAGTTATGTGACTTATTATTTGTTCGTACAAAATAACAGAACGTATGAACAAATCGCAGATCATGAATCATGCTCCAGTACACAAAGAAATTTGTTTTCACTGTGCCATGTTGACTGTTCTGCGTCACTCAATGTTTTATATGTGTGTTGTTGGCTCCGTCTGGTCTTGATGGCGTTTAACCAACGAGTTGTAATAAAGATAGCATCTCACGCTTCTTACTTAATTACTCACATAATCTAAGTAACACACCACTGTCTCCAATCTGACATCGATGAAAGATCACGCAAAATCACATTACATATCCGCTCGCATCCATTTTCACTGAGCACAAGAAGGTGGTAATATTACGTTATTGCAGCGGCTGTGTTGTTAAGAAGAGCACTGCACCGTTCTTCTTAACGCAGGCTCTGCAGTATCGTATTTATCTGCCGACACCAAGCAGCGACTTTCTATTTCAATGTCCTCCCCTGTACGGCAACTACATAATGTGCGTACGAGTGGAGACTGTTACGTAGGAACGACGACACATGGAGATTTGTGTGTGGCCGTAGGTCGTGTGCGAATATCCAAAGCTGTTAAAGTGGTCGCTCAGCATAACGCAGGAAATCGGGGTTCGAGTCCCGGTCCGGCACAAATTTTCACTGTCGTCATTCCCTCACACAGCTAATAGTTGTTCGTATTCGCAACTGCGAATACAGTTCATGTATGGAAAGGATTTGCGAGACGAAAAACCGACGATACACACACATCTTACGTAATCAGTCACGGCTAGCTGTAGTCGTCTGGAGTTTCCTTCGTGTGTTCCACGTTGAACTACACCACAGTAGTAAAGCTTTGTTAGGGTAAAGGCTTGACTAGTGTTTGTTTCATTTTGAGTGAAAATAATTTTCTAACTTTTACAAGTAGGCAAGAGAGAAATTTTCTGCGTTATATGACCATTTTTTCTTTCCATTTTAAATACGCAACCAAGATTATGCCATGGCATTCCGTTGTTTTTCCACAGGGTGATTGGATACCATCACCGATAACAGGCGGGATTGTGTAACTTTAGGTGGATGAGCAGGACCTTTGAGTTCTTAGGGTTAAGTTTAAGATCCAGGTATTTAAAAAGGATGGCATTTGTACATGACACGGCAATAACTATGTTCTTAGCGTTGGAGCTTGCATACACCTGAACGTCGTCAGTACATAAATAGGAGTTATGGGAATGGAGCGCAGATGAAACGTCATTGACATATAGCGAGAAAAGCAGTGGAACGAACAGAATCCAGGGGGACTCCTCAGAAAACTGGTTTCCATGATGGCCTGTCCGACCCACAGACAACTCGTTGACGTCTGTTTTAAAAGTAACTTCGGACCTCTGCGAAAGTCAACTGTTTCATTTTCATAAGCAGTATGTGGAAACATCCGGAGCGGGAAGGAGCCCCCTGGTCCCCGGCACAAATCCGCCCGGTGGACTTGTGTCGAGGTCCGGTGAGCCGGCCAGTCTGTGGATGGTTTTACGCGGTTTTCCATCTGCCTCGGCGAATGCGGGCTGGTTCCCCTTATTCCGCCTCAGCTACACTATGTCGGCGATTGCTGCGCAAACAAGTGCTCCACGTACGCGTACACCACCATTACTCTACCACGCAAATGTAGGGGTTACACTCGTCTGGTGTGAGACGTTCCCTGGGGGGTCCACCTGGGGCCGAACCGCACAATAACCCTGCGTTCGGTGTGGAGCAGCGGAGGGGTGAAGTGGACTGCGGTAGTCGTCGTGGGGTTCTGGACCACTGCGGCTGCGGCGGGGACGGAGCCTCTCCGTCGTTTCTAGGTCCCCGGTTCACATACAACATACATATGTAAACAACCAGTATCAGAAGCAGTATCAGAAGCCTTGCTGGACTCAACAAGTGTTGAAATGCTTGCTTCATGCCTGTCACTCACACGTTTGACGTCGGTAGTTACTTTGATTTATGTACTTGGCTGCACACTTGAAAACAAGAAAAAAACGGTGATGCGTGTATTCGGAAGAAAAGCAGTGAGTAGAAATATGTTTCTGGCTGCTCTAAATGCTTTCAGAACGAAAAGGGGGCATACTGTGCATATACTAACGGAATGTGATAAATACGATCATCCAAAAAGAATTACACTGCACAATATTTTAAAAATTATGGACTGTTTTTCTCTTAGAATACCTCTTAGTTCCATGAGTAGTTTCATAGGTCTTTGTAAAAGAGAACTCTTGTTACGAAGTTAGACAAACGTCCTGTTTGTACCATTATAAGACGTAATTGGTCGGGGTGAAATTGAGTTTGCCCGCCATCAACAAGCCGTCGAGAACCTAGCGACAGAGGACAGGGAACTGGGGCTATAGATGCAGCCACAAGATCGGCTACTGAGATTGGTGTCGGAGAAGCTGGCGACAGATAAACTCAGTGCTAATGTCGTAATTTACATAGACTTAGGAAGGCACAAGATCCTTTCCGTAGTTGCGACACATAAAGTGGCTCACGGGTACATGACAACACGGGTGGAAACTACAGGAACTTTTGTTGACACTGAAAAATCCGTCATTACTGCGTTTGAGAACAATTCAATCAGCACCCAGAGACGTGACGGATCGAATTCAAAATGATTCTCCAATGAGAATTTGCGGGAGCTTTATTAATGTTACTTCAGGAGGATAGCGTCAAGGGAGAGTGCTTTGAATGCGGGTAAAAAAAAAAAAAAACTTTTATTGGTATGGTAAAATTTCTTTTATCAAAGCACACACAAAATTTTTTGATGCGGCTGTGTTACTACAACAAGTAATCAGAATTTTTATTTCTTACAGGAAGTGTTAATTATGTAGCTAACGATTACAAGATACAGTGAGAGTCCATATATTTAAAATACAAACAAATAAAGTTCCCTTAACTGGCAGTGTAACGATACTATCCTCTCACTCAGCTATTAAAATAAATAAAATAAGAACTCGTATTCTGTTCGTTGAGTTTTCTGTGCTAAGCACAGCACGTACTGCGAGCGGCCAGTGCTGTCGCCTGCAGATCAATGACAGCACGTATTCTCGAAGATGACCACCCGGAAGGCCAGAACATTGCCACATGTGGGTTCCCGCGAACGGAGAGGACATCTAATGGCCCAGCCAGGCTGCTAAAGACTGCCTGCTACTTACTGTCTTAGTAAATCACGGGTCAGAGACACGAGGGCTGTTCGATAAAGAATGATCCTAACAATTTTGATGGTTCTTCTCGAAGTAGTCTCCAATGAATGCGATGTACTTGTCCCAGCGTTTCTGTCAGTCTCCAAATACATGCTAGAAACCATTTTTTGATATGTCCTTCAAAATCGCCTCTGCAGCCTTCACCACTGCTTCTGAAGGTTGATAATGCTTCGCACGAAGGCATGTTAGGGAATAGAAAAAAGTCACATGGGACTAAATCCGGACTATAGGGAGGGTGAGGGATGCACTTCACGTTGATTTTTGCAATATAGTCAGCAACAACCTTGGCAATATGCGCCCGCGCATTATCGTGGTGCAGCATCCAGCCTGCTTTACGCAAATGTGGTCTTCTGTGACTGATACGGACTTGCAATGTTTTCAGGACATTCCGCAGTATTATCCAGTTACTGATGTGTGTGCAGGTACAACATGCTGATAAACCATTCCACGAATATAAAAAATGAGGTGACCATAACTTTCCCAGCAGAAGAAACCACTTTTGCTTTTTTGGGGGTTGGTGGTGAAGATTTGTACACTGAGCGTTCCTGTTTGCTCTCAGGATCAAAACGATGTAGCCAAGTTTCATCAGCAGTGATTGCATTTGAAAGAAACTCCGGATCTTCCTCTAACATCAACTTTAACTGCATGCAGACCTGCACACGAATGTACTTTTGTTCGCGAATCAACAGTGTTGGAACCCATCGCGCACAAACACGTGTCGTACGTTATTTTTCTGTCACCAACGTTCGGGTGGCACCAAATGAAATGTTCAGCATTTCAGAAAGTGATCTCTTTGAAATTGATTGTCTCCCCTCTTTAAACTTTGTGAACCACCTTCGATCTGTGCTGTAGGGAAGAACAGACTCTCCATAGGCCTCTCGTAACACTGTATAGTCCTCAGCTGAAGATTCGTTGAGACGAAAGCAGATTTTCAAAGCCCCATATTGTTCCTCGCGTGTTACAGCTGTAGGCGATACTGAACATGTCTGAGCTGCCTGCCTCTGACAGGCGGGAACCAGGAGTCCCAACAGTGAAACTACTACGGCGTGATTGTTGCACATTAAGCTAAGAGAATATCACATGATTAAATTTTAGCGCGAGAAATTGTGACCATAACAGAGCAGAAATATCTAGAGCCGAACACCAGTAATTATACTGTCAGAAGAGAGATATATCCACTTTTGCTGTATTCGCGTGTTTGAGCTGTAGGGGGGGGGGGGGGGGGGGAGGGAGATACGGGAGTAATAATACATGCTGCCACAAAATAATTTTCAGCACAACGCGTCATCAAGTGATTTATGGTGTGTTTCTTCTTTTTATAGCTTTTGGAGCCATTTAGAGATCACTATTTGTTACTTTCTGTATAAACAGCAAATGCGGATTTATCGGTAGCTTAGGTTAGAGACAAGCCTGAGTCAAGAGAACTAATACTTAAATTAATACTTAAATACAAGCAAATATTGAAATGCAATAGCATACGTAGACAAAGTGGTGGAGGGGGGGGGGAGGAGGGGAAGAGATAGTCGCACTGTGATTGGTTCGAGTTTCTTAAGAGGTGCTTACTCAGCAGAGCGTGCCATCTGCCCAGGATTCTTTCCACAGCGACGAGGTGAAGTTTATGAGTATCGGAGATGCGGAAATTTGGTGGCTTTGACTTCTCATGCAGACTTGGTGGAGAGAAGGAGACGAAGTGGGGTGCAGTGTCGGTAGTTGACAGTGGTGTTAAAACTCCTTTCTGCCCGCTAAAAGTGAGAAACATTTATGTTTCTGTTACAGTTGTGAGATTTTTGGAGTTTATGTTAAAATCAGGAGTATGTTACACATACTGACATTTGCAATGCTTTGCTAATGTTTCACTTAATGTGTTGGTAATGTACAGTCAGGAACATTTGAAAATAACGCACCAAGAGGGAATCGTCGGTTCGAAATATGGTAAACTGCTCCTCATAGACAGAATAGGAAAGATACCAAATGGGGTTGAAGAATATCATCAGCGTAACACTGGACCATTAAGATTCCACGTACCACAATTAGAGGGGACCGGCTATCATAGGCTATGCCCCCCCCCCCCCCGGACCATTACGCCAGCTCTGCGGACAGTGTGGCTCGAGACACCGTGGGCGGAACTGTACCGTTCACCTGGCTGCCTCCGCACCCAAATGCGGTGTCGTACGTCCCCAACACGAATTGGAATTCATCACTAAACACCATATTTTGCCAATCTGTGACCGTCCTCGTCGTTCTCACTTTGCAGCGCTGCAGACGAAGTCACCGATGTCTTTGTGTTAACGGCAGAACACGAAAGGTCGCCTGGACTGCAAATTCGCTTCCACAAGGCATCAGGATATGGTTTGTGGAACAACTGACACCCGTACGTCTGTTTGCATCATGGCGTGAGTCATTGCAGCATCCCTGATCGCTTATCACACGATCCTTCGAGCCTATCGCCTCATCGTTTTCCTGGTTGCTCCAGACCCGGTCCGTCGCACTTGGGTGCCATTTCGTGCCCACGGCTCCCAACATCGACTGACGGAACAGTCAGAACGATCGATCTGGCGAGCTACACGGCGTGTTGACCAGTCTGCGGTTTGCACGTCGATGTTTAGACCCCTCTCAACCTGCTTAACTGTGAGAAATGCCGTCGGACAAGTCTATCCTACTTTATGCGCCTACCAATGTCCTTCTTTCTTCCGTATATGATCTGCACTACGCATCTTTTAAATAGAGCCCCCTGCCCGATTGGAGCGCCAGTGCAGGATCTGTGGCAGTACGCATTTGCACCTAACTTGTATCATTTGCATATCGGATCTCACCGTATTTATTTTCAAAGTTCGCGGTTGTATGTTTCTTCCCTCTGGGTGCGCTATTTTCAATGTTCCTGAGCGTATAAGGGCGATCAAAAAGTTTCCGTTCGATGGCCGTATAGTCCAGAATCGGTATGCCAATCAGGCAAAATCGCCGTGAGCACATAGGCAAACATCATACCGATGCACCAGATTGAAGATACCCGTTTGGTAAAACACTGTGTTCTGCTGCATGAAGAAGTCTGTAACTGGCTGGTGCACTTTCTCTTCCTAGAGGAAGCGTCAACCCTTCACTGCCTTTTTTTAAGGGACCTAAGGCGTGATAGTCGCAATGCGAGAAATGAGGACTATAGTGGGGGTGCTCGAGTGTCTTACTGTCCCATTGTCGAATTTCCAGCCTCCCAAACCGTCCAGCGTCTTGTGTCGAATCGCGACAAGCACTGAACTTGCCGCACCATTCCACAACGTTGCTTTTCGACAGGCGTTCTGCCTGTACACCTTCTTCATACTCCGATGGATATCTGCGGTGTTTGTCCTTCGGCAGCCAAGAAAAGAATGATAGCACGTTGGCCTGTTTGGACGTATTTGGTCGCCATAGTTCACGTTTCCGCATTTACTGTACACACGTCGGAAAGACACCAGTGCTACTCTAATCCTACATGTCGGTGCTGATATACATGCGTTGGAGTCGCGCTACATTTCATACACGCTGTAGGTAACGCCCTCAAATCGAAACTTTTTGTTCGCCCATTATATACGAGTATGTATTAGGGGATTTCAAAAAGAAAATTACACAGTATTATGGAAGAGCAAGTAATTTTCACTGAATGCAACCCTACACTTCAAAGCGAGAAATAAGTATGTTACTATTTATTTCTGTAAACGACGGTCGACATTCTACCAATGTTCGGTTTCTCGGCGACAGAAATCCGCCTCTTGGTTACTGACCCACCCCAGAACCATGATGTGAATGTCCTCGTCGTTCGAAAATCTCTTTCCCCCGGATTCACTTTCAGCTTGCCGAAAAGGCGGAAATCGCTTTGTGCAAGTCTATAACTACGACCTCTACCGAAAACATACCATTGTCAAAATTACACTACATTAAATTTTCTACAAAAAAGATCCCGTTCATTTTTTCTCTACGACTAATAGTTTGCCTGTTGCGAGCAAGAGAATATAGAAATTTCTCGCATGGTTTTTAAGACCAGATGTATTATGTTTGTCCATAAAGTCGTAGCGTTTTCGTTTTGCATGTTGGTATTTCGGTTGCTGTGGGCTTATTTATCAATGGTCGTTTTCTATTTGTAGTTCACTGTTGCAATTTGAGGACATATTGTCATTGTCATTTGTAGATACTGAGTGGAGCTTTGGACGCTAGAAAATAGAGTCCCAAGCGGAGAAATCGGAACATTTCCGAGCTATTCTTCTGTTTGCGTTCAGTAGAGGGGTGACGACAGCGAAGGCAGCCAGAAACATTTGCGCCATGGATGGGGATAATGCCATTGGACAGGGCACACCCAGAAAATAGTTTTCTCGTTTTGAGGAGTCTCATTTTGACGTTAGTGACTCTCCAAATTCAGGTGGTGAGATCGTTTGAACATATTAATCGACATTGATCCACGTCATTGTACTCGAGAATTGGCAAATGTGACGACCTCTGATCATTCCACTATCGTGTGCGATTTGCGTGCTATGGTGAAGGTCCAAAAATCGAATATATGGGTGCCATAAGCTCTAAGCCAAAATCAGAGAAATCAGTGGGCGGCCAGATGTGCATCTCTGCTTGCTTGTCAACAATTAGCTCTTAAACAACATTGACCATTCCTATCTGTATCGTTACTGATGACGAGAAATGATGTCTTTATTCTAACGTAAGGTAAAGAAAGGAATGGTTGAGCCCAGACAAAGCATCAACTCCCTGTATAAAGACCTGCACACATCCAGAGGAGATAATGTCATGCATCTGATTATCAGTGACGGTGCGGTGCACTACGAATCTCTTCCACGATGTGGAACCATTGTTGCAGACATTAATTGCAACTGCTGAGAGGTCTTGCAGACGCAGTCCAGGAACAACGACCAGGAATCCTGCATGAAATGATGCTACTGCATGACAACATCCGCCCGCATTCTACTAGACTGACGAAAAACACTATTTGGATTGGGAAGTCATTTCCCACCCACCTTATTCCCCTGATCTTTCGCCCTCAGATATTCACCTTTTCCGCTCTCTATTGAACAACTTTCAAGGAACTTCCTTTCCGGTTGAAAATCCGCTGCGAAAATGGTTGAGCGAGTTTTTCGCCTAAAAACCACGTGATTTCTACAGTTGTGGAATCGAAAAGTTACCCCAGCTTTGAGAGCCTGTTGTAAATACTGGAGAAGGATATATTATTGATGACTTAAGTCTCTGTTATGTGTATCTGTTGTGTTTATTTAGAGGAAAAGGTGTAAAAATTGGCACAGGTGTAATTATGGGCATCCTTCATGAAGAGGATATGGGAACTGCTGCAGTCTGGCGATCAGGACTGAAAACGGTGCCTATTCTTGATAGACGATAGCAGTGAACAAAATGGTTCAAATGGCTCTGAGCACTATGGGACTTAGCTTCTGAGGTCATCAGTCCCCTAGAACTTAGAACTACTTTAACCTAACTAACCTAAGGACATCGCACACATCCATGACCGAGGCAGGATTCGAACCTGCGACCGTAGCGGTCGCGCGGTTCCAGACTGTAGTGCCGAGAACCGCTCGGCTACCCCGGCCGGCAGCAGTGAACAGTTGGAAGCATTGTTTTAAGGAGTGTAGTTACAGCGTCAGTTATTGTGTGAACTGGTGTATGTTCAGAACTGCAAACGTTTGATGGGTATGTGAAATGGTTTTCTTTTTATATCCTTCTGATTATTTTAAAAAGATTTCTCAGTGATATCCACAATAACGAAATCCTAAGCTACTTTTAGAAGCAGGTTTTACGTTACACGTACTTTTAGGTTAGACGTGATAGTGGCCATATTGCTTAAGAATGGTTGGTGCAAATATGGGCCAATTGGGCTGGTGTAAAAATGGGCCCGTATTTAAGGAGGGCCCACAATTACACCATCTCTTCTCTTAACAATGTAAAACATTTAAATAATTTTATGAGGGATATGTTTGGTCGAATTTTGTTTAAAGTTCATATATACAACTCACAGAGCAACAAACAAACAAATAAAATTTTCAAATTGCAATAATAGACCCTAGTGCTTTTGTTTGTCCTTGCAGAATGCCGAGAACGAAGAAGCGCTGTGAATGTAAGAACCACAGGTATCAGTGGGATAAATCTCAGACCTTACGTGCCATAGCAGCTGTGAAAGCAAAGCAGGCTTCTGTGAAAGGTACTCGGAGTGCCCCGTATCACTTTGCAGAGATTCCTTAAACTTGATAAAGTCCCTGAGCAAACGGTGCAAGAGACAAAGCTTGGAAGGAAACCGATTTTGAATACAGACCTCGAAAAACAGCTGGTTTCTTATCTCATTGAGATAGAGGAAAAATTCTTTGGGTGCACTTTGGTGGATATGAGAAGAATGGCATTTTTACTTGCCCAGAGAAACAGTTTGATAGCCCCTTTCAGAGGAGGAGAAGCAGGATGAGCTTGGTCTGATATTTTTCTTGAGAGACACAAGGATCAGCTGTCAATTCGCAAACCTTGTGGAACTTCATACGGCAGAGCCTTAGGCTTCAAGAAAGAGAATTTGATGGTTTTCTTTGATTTATTGGCAGACGCCTTCAACAAACACTCATATGCAGGAGACCGAGTGTATAATGTGGACGAGACAGGCCCATCCATTGTCAAAAGCAAAATTCCAAAAGTGATGGGGGTGAAAGAGAAGAAAGAAATTGCAGCTGCAACGTCTGCGGAAAGAGGGGCTACAATCATAGTTATCGCATGCGTGGGCGCTTCGGGATATTATGTCCGCCAATGATAAATTTTCCTAGAACCAACATGTCCCAAGCAATCCTTCAGGATGGGTTCAAAACAATTTATTCACGGAATGGTTCGTTCACTTCATTGAGAAGACATGTCCGACTGAACAAAGGCCTGGTCTCCTCATCTTGGATGGTCATTACAGCCACGTTCGAAAACGAGATGTGACTGACTTGGCTAAAGAACACCACGTGACTATCATCTTCCTCCACATTGCACCCACAAACTGCAGCCTCTAGACAAGACGTTCATGGGACGTCTGAAAACGTGCTAGAGCGAGGCAGTGACAGTATGGTTGCATCACAATGGGCAACCTCTCACACCTTACGATGTTATGGAGGTGTTTGCCCAAGCCTACCTTCTTACTCAATCAGCTGAGATAGCAATAAACGGATTCAAGGAAACTAGGTTATACCGTATGATCTGTTACATCTTCACCGACGCTGACTTCATAGCTGCTGAGTTGGTTGCAGTTTCTGAATCACATGCTCCTTTACTTGCTATCTCTGCACCATCGACATCATCTGCTTCTTCTTCGAGTTATCCTGATGTACAGTCACATCATGCTCTAGCTATGCCAGTTGATAAAGCCATTGAAACACCAGGAAGGGACTTTAACAAATGCAGTTTCACCATTCGACATATCTCCTGTCCCCAACATTAAGTAGAGAACCTCAACACGGGGACGAAAAGCAGCAACCACCTGCCACATCACTGGAACGCCATACAAAGATCAGTTGAAAAAGCCGCTTGACAAAAGCACTGTCAAGAAGAGGTCGTTGAGTTTCTCTGCGGTTAGAGGTGCAACATCCAAAGGCCTTCAAAAAAGAAAATTTGTTCCACAAAAGTATCTGATTTATCATTGGACTCTTCAGGCTCCTGCAACCTTCACCTAGTGGACAGCGATAATGACCTTGATGTAAATGATAGGGATACACCCGATCCAAGCGATGCAAGTTGCGTCTGCTGCGATGAAAAGTTCTCTCCAGATAGGAGAGGAGAAGTGCAAATTAAATCTGTTATGTGCAAAATATGGGCACACATTTAGATTGTACTGGCACTGAAGGAGCAACTTACGTTTTGCGATTACTGTAAATAATTTCAGATATCATGCGTAATGTACAAAAGTTGCTTTTTGTAGACTAATCTACCAATCTGCATCGTTTTAACCGATTTCATTAAAATATTTCAAAAGATTGGTGCACCTTTTTGTGGATGCCTGTATTTGCACCCCCTTTTTTACGTTCAATTTTAGAACCTCCTTGTACATCTTTGTTTTCGAAAAGAAATAATGGATACTAATCATTGTTTCACCTCTCATAATTTCTTAAACTTGTTATACACTACTGGCCATTAAAATTGCTACACCAAGAAGAAATGCAGATGATAAACGGGTATTCATTGGACAAATATATTATACTAGAACTGACATGTGATTACATTTCCACGCAATTTGGGCCCATAGATCCTGAGAAATCAATACCCAGAATAACCATCTCTGGCCGTAATAACGGCCTTGATACGCCTGGGCATTGAGTCAAACAGAGCTTAGATGGCGTGTACAGGTACAGCTGCCCATGCAGCTTCAGCACGATACCACAGTTCATCAAGAGTAGTGACTGGCGTATTGTGATGAGCCAGTTGCTCGGGCACCGTTAACCAGACGTTTTCAATTGGTGAGAGATCTGGAGAATGTGCTGGCCAGGGCAGCAGTCGAACATTTTCTGTATCCAGAAAGGCCCATACAGGACCTGCAACTTGCGGTCGTGCATTATCCTGCTGAAATGTAGGGTTTCACAGGGATCGAATGAAGGGTAGAGCCACGGGTGGTAACACATCTGAAATGTAACGTCCACTATTCAAAGTGTCGTCAATGCGAACAAGAGGTGACCGAGGCGTGTAACCAATGGCACCCCATACCATCACGCCAGGTGATACGCCAGTATGGCGATGACGAATACACGCTTCCAATGTGCGTTCACCGCGATGTCGCCAAACACGGATGCGACCATCATGATGCTGTAAACAGAACCTGGATTCATCCGAAAAAATGACGTTTTGCCATTCGTGCACAGAGGTTCGTCGTTGAGTACACCATCGCAGGCGCTCCTGTCTGTGATGCAGCGTCAAGGGTAACCGCACCATTGGTCTCCTAGCTGATAGTCCATGCTGCTGCAAACGTTGTCGAACTGTTCGTGCAGGTGGTTGTTGTCTTGCAAACGTCCCCATCTGTTGACTCAGGGATCGAGACGTGGCTGCACGATCCGTTACAGCATGCTGATAAGATGCCTGTCATCTCGACTTCTAGTGTTACGAGGCCGTTGGGATCCAGCACGGCGTTCCGTGTTAGCCTCCTGAACCCACCGATTCCACATTCTGATAACAGTCATTGGATCTCGACCAACGCGAGCAGCAATGTCGCGATACCATAAACCGCAATCGTGATAGGCTGCAATCCGACCTTTATCATAGTCGGAAACGCGACGGTACGCATTTCTTCTCCTTACACGAGGCATCACAACAACGTTTCACCAGGCCACGCCGGTCAACTACTGTTTGTATATGAGAAATCAGCTGGAAACTTTCCTTATGTCAGCACGTTGTAGGTGTCGCCACCGGAGCCAACCTAGTGTGAATGCTCTGAAAAGCTAATGATTTGCATATCACAGCATCTTTTTCCTGTGGGTTGAATTTCGCGTCTGTAGCACGTCATTTCGTGATGTAGCAATTTTAATGGCCAGTAGTGTAGTTAGAATGAGATTTTCACTCTGCAGCGGAGTGTGCGCTGATATGAAAGTTCCTGGCAGATTAAAACTGTGTGCCGGATCGAGACTCGAACTCGGGACCTTTGCCTTCCGCGGGCAAGTGCTCTACCAACTGAGCTACCCAAGCACGACTCACGCCCCGTCCTCACAGCTTTACATCTGCCACTATCTCGTCTCCTACCTTCCAACTTTACAGAAGCTCTCCTGCGAACCTTGCAGAAATAGCACTCCTGAAAGAAGGATATTGTGGAGACATGGCTTAGCCACAGCCTGGGGGATGTTTCCAGAATGAGATTTTCACTCGGCAGCAGAGTGTGCGCTGATATGAAACTTCCTGGCGGATTAAAACTTCTCTACCAACTGAGCTACCCAAGCACGACTCACGCCCCGTCCTCACAGCTTTACTTCTGCCAGTATCTCGTCTCCTACCTTCCAACTTCACAGAAGCTCTCCTGCGAACCTTGCAGAAATAGCACTCCTGAAAGAAGGATATTGTGGAGACATGGCTTAGCCACAGCCTGGGGGATGTTTCCAGAATGAGATTTTCACTCGGCAGCAGAGTGTGCGCTGATATGAAACTTCCTGGCGGATTAAAACTGTATGCCAGAGCGAGACTCGAACTCACGACCTTTGTCTTTCGCGGGCAAGTGGTCTACCAGCTGAGCTACCCAGAGAGCACTTGCCCGCGAAAGGTTAAGGTCCCGAGTTCGAGTCTCGGTCCGGCACACAGTTTTAATCTGCCAGGAAGTTTCAGTAGTGTAGTTGTTAATGAAGGTATAAAATCTAGAATTTTTACAAAAGAAGGTACTTTTAAGTCAAAAACAAAAGAGGGTGTCCATATTTACACCTCTTTAACTTATGGAAAAACGCTACGAACTGAGGTACTAACCCAATATCATCGCGGATTGCATAGAACGGCAGCGGTAGGGGCAGCTGAATCACCTTGTATAGTCCAACAATGATTACCTACCTGCCACCTTACTCGTCAGTAAAAATATGAGTTTGTCCTAGAGGTTGTTGCAATTTTTATTCACAACTACCGAGTCGGAGTCGGAGTTGCGACTGAAATAGGAGGTTCTGAGCTTCTGTGGACTGAAGCGAAGCAGCGCAACGCCACTGAAATGCAGAAAGGCTGCGCAATAAAAGCAGTGCTGTGAGCGCAGAGATACCGGGCAGTCTCCGTGGGGGAGAGGGAGCGGCGGCCGCAGCTTGGCGGTCAAGCGACTGCGCCGCGGCCACGACTGCGGCTGCGGCCCGCCCGCCGCTAACGACGCTGGTAATGGCTGGTAACGAGCGGACCACTTACCGGCGGACTGGCGGGCAGGCGCGCAAATTTGAACAGCGGCCGCAATTACACGCGGCGGCCGGTGGCAACCAGCCGGGACCGGCAGCGCTCGGGATCGCTAACCGCGCCGCACCTCCATACGTGGCTAGACGCAGGAGCGTATCCAAAAGAGCTGTCACGGCGGTCGTCTTCCCACAAAAAATATTTGCGAGAAGCGTTTGTAAGTGAGGCGTTCAATACATAATGTTGCACATTTTTTTATCTCGGCCACTTTCGGCTAAGAAATTGAGGAACTTGTGGGACATAGTGGAATATTTCCGCGTCTGCCGCTATAGTTGCGATAGGTGGCTACGCCGTAGAAAGCCTTCAAAACGGCATCCGTAACGGAGGCGCGTTCCAAGCAGAGAGCTTGAGTCATTGTCTTTCCTTCGGAGGAAAACCAGAGCGTTACAAATATTCACAGGCGCTTGCAGTATGTCTACAGAGACATGGCGGTGAACAACAGCACGGTGAGTCGTTGGGCGAGGCCTCTGTCACTGTGGCAGAAAGGTCGAAGCAAACTTGTCAGATCTCCCGCGTGCCGGCTGGCCCCAGAAACTGTGACACCTACACTGTTGGAACGTGACGACTCTCTCATTCGAGGTGACCGAAGGATCAAACGAGGGTAATCCCAAAAGTAAGGTCTCCTATTTTTTTGTAAGTACAGACCTCTGTTTGTGTTGTAGTTGGTCACACTGTTATGAATAGTGCTTCACACGCTGTGTGTAAACATGCACACGCCGCATTGAGGAGCTCAGTCTTGGCTTGGCAGCCGTTGAGAATGGAGCTCCCGTTGGATGTTACCGCCAAGTGCGAATTGAGCGCAGTTATTCGATTTTTAAACGCAAAGGGCACTGCGCCGATTGAAATCCATTGCCAATTGACGGAAGTGTATGGTGAGTCGTGCATGGATGTCAAAAATGTTCGTGAGTGGTGTAGGGAGTTTGCTGCTGGTCGGACCGAAATTCACGACGAACAAAGGAGCGGGAGACCGACAATTTATGAGGAGACAGTGCTGAAGGTTGAGCAAAGCATGCGTGAAGATCGGCGGATCACCCTGGATGATCTCTGCACGTTGGTTCCTGAGGATTCCCGAAGCACCGCTCACAGAATTTTAACGGAAACATTGAACTACCGGAAGGTGTGCGCAAGATGGGTGCCACGCATGCTGACTGAGGATCACATGCGGCAACGAGTTAATTGTAAGGGGGTTGGGGTAAGTTTCGATAACAAAATGGATCAAGTAAATATAGTTACTCGAATGTAAAATTTCCGAAGCTTGCAATGGGGCAAAGCATCTTCTCATATTGCTCTACGTTTGTTTTGACAGGGTTCAGTAAAACCGAACTATGACCTTCATTTGTAGCTTTACGATAATAAGAAAATCTTTCATCTAAATAAAACTGCAGAAACCAAAACAATACCAAACATTTTGTCCAAAAATAAGAGATTTATAGTGATAAGCACGGCCAGGCGTTTCTGCCTGCAACAGACCTGGCGTTCGCCGTGCCTAGCTGACGTGACCAACAAGCGCCGAGGCCTTCCTTTGAGTCGGTGTTGCTTGCAGCCGCACAGGGCAACTTTCTGGACTGAATTATCACGGCTGACGAAACCTGGTTCAAATGCCTTTGAGCACTATGTGACTTAACTTCTGAGGTCATCAGTCCCCTAGAACTTAGAACTACTTAAACCTAACCAACCTAAGGACATCACACACATCCATGCCCGAGACAGGATTCGAACCTGCGACCGTAGCGGACGCGCGGTTCCAGACTGTAGCCCCTTAGAACCGCTCGGCCACCCCAGCCGGCCACGAAACCTGGGCATACCACTTTACAGCTGAGACCAAGCAACAATCACGCCAGTGGCGGCATCCTTCATCGCCAAAGCCGCGGAAATTCAAACAAAGTAATGACAACCGTTTTTTCGGATCGGAAAGAGGTATTATTGGTCGACTTTATGCCCACTGGGATCACAATTAACGCTGACAAGTACTGTGAGACTCTGAAAAAATTCAAACGGGCAATTCAAAACCAAAGAAGAGGAATTTTGAACAAGGGTGTACATATTCTCTATGACAACGTTCGTCCACACATCGCTCGGAAAACCGTTGCTCTCCTGCAACAGTTTCAGCGGAACATAATCACTCACCCACCCTATAGTCCTGACTTGGTGCCCAGTGACTATCACCTGTTCCCTAGGTTAAAAGAATATATGGCTGGAAAGCGATTCAGCTCCGACGACGAGGTGAAAGAAGAGGTTCATAACTTTCTGAACAGCATGGCGGCGAGCTGGTATGACATGGGCATACAAAAACTGCCACAGCGTCTACAAAAATGCATCGACAGAAATGGTGATTATGCTGAAAAATAGCTAAATGTTCAAGCTGTAAACTGATGTAAACCATTGTAGAAATAAACAGGTCTATGAACTTATAAAAAAACAGGAGACCTTACTTTTGGGATTACCCTCGTAATCAAACACTTCGCTGCGCAACATGACGCCTGTGTTGTTACGGCTGACACACTCGTCCACCAGTAGCGGTATTCAAGGACATGTGCGAGCTTGGATTCTCCCCGCGTAACAAAAGATCATAAAGAGCAATGAAGGACCATGTGTGCGGAACTGTTAGCGCATTACATGGCTGATCATGACAATTTTTTCTAGAACATCAAAGGCGATGAAACATGAGTTCATCGCTTTGAACCGGAAACAAAATGGCAATCCATAGAGTGGCGTCACACTACATATCTTCCGAAGAAAAAGTTCAAAGCCTCTACCTCACCTCGTGGCGTCGGTCTCCTGGGACTCGGAAGGGATTACTCTGATGTCCTCCATCATGGTGCAGTAATCAACTTTGAAGTCTATTGTGCTACCGTCATGAGGTTGAAGAAATTACTTCAGCGTGTTCGTTACCACAAAAATGCAAAAGAGCTTCTCCTTCTCCTTGGCAACGTAAGACCTCACAAGTCTTCGCATCCGAGAGGAGCACACAAAACTTCACTGGATTGCTCTTCGTCTTCCACCCTACAGCCCGGATGTTACACCTTCCGACTTCCTTCTGTATCGCCCAATGAAGGATGGGTTCCGCAGGAAGCAGTACGAGGATGATGGGGAGGTTACTGACGGAACAACACGTTGGCTCCGATCTCGACCAGTAGAGTCGTACTATGCGGGCATACGGGTTCTCCCAGTGAGCTGGCTTAATTCTGTATCACTGAACGCAGATTATGTTAAAAAATAGGTTTTTTAGCCAAAAGAGTGGGGAAAAATATGATATATTGCAATTCTGAATAAAAACAACCTGCTTTCAGAAGAAAATGTGTTGCATTACTTACTGAACACTCATATTATGACATATATTAATTTCCATATTTCGCAGATAACTGTCGAAGAATAAAGTACACTCATGCTCATAAATGAAGGATAATTGCAGTATATGGTGCCACACAACGTGGCACTGCACAAAACTGGCGCTAATAGCATAGACACATAGGGAACCCACACGACACAGATCTCTAAGTCCGCGGTATTGGTGATAAGTTGACAAAACCGTCCCGAAACACATGTGCTACAAAAGGCAACTGTTTCCTGCGCATGTACCCCGGCATCGATATGGGATATGATCACCATGCACACGTACACAGTCCGCACAACGGGTTGGCATACTCTGGATCAGGTGGTCGAGCAGCTACCGGGGTATAGCCTCCCATTCTTGCGCCAGTGCCTGTAGGAGCTCCTGAAGTGTCCTAGGGGTTTGAAGACGTGCAACGATACGTCGACCGAGGGCATTCCAGACATGCTCGATGCGGTTTAGGTCTGGAGAACAGGCAGGCCACTCCATTCGCCTCATATATTCTGTTTCAAGGTACTCCTCCACGATGGCAGCTCGGTGGGGCCGTGCGTTATCATCCATCAGGTGGGACCCACTGCACCCCTGAAAAGGCGGACATACTGGTGCAAAATGACGTCCCGATACACCTGACCTGTTACAGTTGCTCTGTCAAACACATGCAGGGGTGTACGTGCACCAATCATAATACCACCCCACATCATCAAACCACGACCTCCATACAGGTCCCTTTCAAGGACATTAAGGGGTTGGCATCTGCTTCTTGGTACACGCCTGATGAAAACCCGGCGAGAATCACTGTTCAGACTAGACCTGGACTCGTCCGTGAACATTACCTGGGACCACTGTTCCAATGACTGTATACTGTGTTCTTGACACCAGGCTTTACGGGCTCTCCTGTGACCGGGGGTCAGTGGAACGCACCTTGCAGGTCTGTGGGCAAATAAATCATGTCTGTTCAGTCGTCTGTAGACTGTGTGCCTGGAGACAACTGTTCCAGTGGCTGCGGTAAGGTCCCGAGCAAGGCTACCTGCAGTACTCCGTGGCCGTCTGCGGGCACTGATGGTGAGATATCGGTCTTCTTGTGGTGTTGTACACTGTGAACGTCCCGTACTGTAGCTCCTGGACACGTTTCCTGTCTGCTGGATTCGTTTCCATAATCTTGATATCACACTTTGTGGCACACGGAGGGCCCGTGCTACGACCAGCTGTGTTTGACCAGCCCCCATTGTCCCTAGTATTCTACTCCTCATAACGTCATAAATATGTGTTTTTTGAGCCATTTTCAACACACAATCACTATTAGCACGTCTGAAAACGTCTGCACTCTTACTCGCTGCACCGTACTCTGACATGCACCAACCCGCCTCTGCGTATGTGGACTGCTGCCAGCGCCACCGTGCGACGACCGCAGGTCAAATGCATCGCATGATCATACCTCGAACTGATTTAAACCCGCAAACCGCCCACCAGAGCGTTGTTTCACCAGGTATTAGCATTATCCTTAATTTATGAGCATGAGTGTAGTATGAAAACTAAGAGTCTCGAAAATTGAGTGGAATTTTGTAAATTACAACTTACTTTTAACACAGGATGTTTTTCAGTTGCTAGCGTTAGAGCGTGTGCACGAGCTAGACCTTGTGGCCCTTCAGATAACATTACAGCCAGCTAAGAGGACATTCACAGGCTCACCGTATCGGTTGTCATCAGCAGTTTTCGGAACCGTTGCTGAGTTCACAGGTGGAACCGGAACATCACAGGACGTTGAGTAAAGAAAGACAGAAAGGTAAACACCATCTACTTAAAAGAAAGAAAAAGTTCAGAAAGACTTTCTTCCCGAATGCGGGTGGAAACGACTGGAAGTAGCAGAATTCCCCTCACTTACACGCTTACGTGGCCGTAATCTGCAGACCCGTGTTCACAAACATAGCACTTAATGAAATACTGGTAATGATCAACCCACACTTCGAGTTTAGAGTAAAATAGGGACAGATAGCCTTAAGGGGGATGGACAACGACTGTGGTTCTCCAAATGCCCGCTGTACAGCGCTGACGGTCAATTGATAACAGAGCTGTACAAATTCTCCTCCTAGCCTGCCTGCCCCTATCTCAGCCGCAACAATTAAAGTACATATGTGCTGAAGCACTGTGGTTAAAGCAGGGCCCGCAGCTCGTGGTCGTGCGGTAGCGTTCTCGCTTCCCACGCCCGGGTTCCTGGGTTCGATTCCCGGCGGGCTCAGGGATTTTCTCTGCCTCGTGACGGCTGGGTGTTGTGTGATGTCCTTAGGTTAGTTATGTTTAAGTAGTTCTAAGTTCTAGGGGACTGATGACCTCAGATGTTAAGTCCCACAGTGCTCAGAGCCACTTGAGCCACTTGAGTTAAAGCAGGTCTACTTGGGTTTCCGCTATGACGGCAGGCTTCACGGCCCCCGTTTAGCCTCCTGCACCTGACAACAGTTTGCACTATCAATCCATCGTGACCAGCTAGGTGTATGTTAGCGTAGGGAGTTTCAATGCAGCTCCTTTATCATAATGGTGGCAGCAGCAAAATGAACAAACCGAACTTAAGGGCGATTAAGACAAATTAAGAATTGATTAATATATACCAGTCACGAAACAGAGGGCAAGTCTAGCAGCGTAAGAGTTGTGTGTTTATGAGGCACCTTCAAATAAATCCGTAGGTATCTCGTAATATAAATTTTGTAAAAAGACACTCATTTAGGAACCTGTTACGAAATGTTTGTACGTTTTACCATGGCTGACAGTTCTGTGTAAATGTGTGCTAAAGACTTGAGGCCATTTAGCTGTATATAGGCTTCCTAAATTTAGGGCAAACATAGACTGAAATAGGAAAAAAATATCGCAAGTGGATATTAAAAACCACATTATGGTGGTATGCAACGTAATGTAGAGAAAGCTTAGTATAAAAAATGATTCTTCTCTGAGTCATGTGTTTTTTAGATTAACATAATGTGAACAACGAACTTCGTGTTTGCTAAAATGGATTTTTGGAACTTCGAATGAACTGTTTTGGACACTCAGTATGAATTCAGGGAAACGGAATTCGCATCCTGTAAAAAGTAATAAAAACGTGTGCTAAAGACTTGAGGCTATTTAGCTGTATAAAGACTTCCTAAATTTAGGGCAAACATAGAATGAAATAGGAAAAAAAATATTGCAAGTGGATATTAAAAACCACATTATGGTGTTATGCAACGTAATGTAAAGAAAGCTTAGTATATATATATAAAAAAAGATTCTTCTCTGAGTCATGTGTTTTTTAGATTAACATAATAAGAACAACGAACGTCGTGTCTGCTAAAATGGATTTTTGGAACTTCGAATGAACTGTTTTGGCCACTCAGGATGAATTCAGGGAAACGGAATTCGCATCCTGTAAAAAGTAATAAAAATGTGTGCTAAAGACTTTCTAAATTTAGGGCAAATGTAGACTGAAATAGGAAAAAAATATTGCAAGTGGATATTAAAAACCACATTATGGTGGTATGCAACGTAATGTAAAGAAAGCTAAGTATAAAAAAATGATTCTTCTCTGAGTCATGTGTTTTTTAGATTAACATAATAAGAACAACGAACTTCGTGTCTGCTAAAATGGATTTTTGTAACTTCGAATGAACTGTTTTGGCCACTGAGGATGAATTCAGCGAACCCGCAATAAGCATCCTGTAAAAAGTAATAAAATGGTATAACTAGGATTAAATTTGGTCGGAACTCACTAAGACAGCAGAAAGTAGACTTCGAAAAACTTTACTTTTGTTGGCTGTGCAGTATGGAATACGTCTCATGTTGCTAGGTGCAGAGGATCTCGATTTTCAGATTGTTCTCATTACTACAGAAAACATGTGCTGCAAGTAACCCGATGACGGTTGGAACTGGGTCAGCCAGTACTAGTAGAAACAGGGTAAAATTGTAGAGGAAAGATTTCGTATCTAAAGCGTTCATATCGAAACAAATAAATAAGCCCGAAATACGCCGCAAATGGAAAGGAGAGGATAAATAAAATCCACCATCCTCTGGACTACGATGACCCAAAATGAATACACATTCCATTGAACCTTGCCTTGTGATACTCGATCATTTTCATGAAGTTCCGAATCCTACTGAAAACACTACAGTGAGGGCGTACGGAATAAACCGCTACGTAGCATAGCACAGCGGGAAGACGGGCAGGCAAGTAAGACTCCACCAGCCGGCTTGGGTTGGGCGTAGCTTGGCTTGGATAGAAGTAAAGCAGCCTGCTCGTTCTGCTAATAACGTGCAGCAGTTTGGCTGTCTCGCTAACATGGGCAGGTTAAAAGCGGAATGTGTACGCGTCTGGATAATAGTGAGTCTGTCGCGAGTGACACGTTGGTGTTTTCCCTGACTCTTTATTTTAACAAAGGTAAGTATTTTCATGATTTTAGTTTGTTAATATTATGTAGCATGTAAATACTGTTCCATTTGCTGCAATCTAGACTGTCAGTAGTTATGAAACTTATTTCACTGTTGTACAGTTCTACCTGCATACCATCATATTGTTTATCTCTGCGTTCTCGTCCACCATGTTTGCTGACGCACTATGGATATCTCTCCCTGACGTTTGGGAGAGATGGCCTTCCCTTCCTTGGGATTGTTAGCCACCCCGTAAAACTTTGTTTACTTTAAGTTTGATGGGAAACCAAATTTTTACAGATGGCAACTAAGTACAATCCCAAGATAGGTTCTACTAAGGGCAGACGATGAGAAGAAGACCTTAAAATTGCTATTAATAAAATATAAAATGACAGTTATTGAATCATAAAAGGTTTGAATATTCCAGGGAAAGCCCTAGAGCGAAAAATAATAACCGGTTATGATTCAAAAACAGCCCTGAGTCCAGATCCTTTTTGGATTTAGTCAATGAGGAAAGTCTTGTGTGATTTCCTAAAATTTTCTCTACAAAACTTACCTGTTACAGGTAGTTCAATAAAACATGTTTAACTTATTGGATACTCTTCTAATACGATTTCATCCTTGTTTTTGAAGTGTATTGTCAGCTGGTCATCTGCTCTTGCGCGTCTGGCCATCTAACCCTGATACACGGTTTGGCCAACTGTTACATAATTTAAAAAACCGTAATTAGTTTGAAATTTAGTATAGCTTCGTGAACGAAGTCTTATTTTGTTTTTTGTGTATATATATAGAGCAGTATATATACATTTTCCAGTGTTTTTTATGTGTTAGGGCTTGATATTAGCATTTGAAAGAATCATTACCATCTATGCCTGTTTTATTCTATACTGTATAAACCAGGGTGTTGTGCGTTTGTGCGTTATCGTATTGAGAGACGAACCCGTGGTCGAAATGTTGACTATAAGCTTGGACCGAGCGACCGCAAAGGTCGCAGGTTCGAATCCTGCCTCGGGCATGGATGTGTGTGATGTCCTTAGGTTAGTTAGGTTTAAGTAGTTCTAAGTTCTAGGGGACTAATGACCTCAGATGTTAAGTCCCATAGTGCTCAGAGCCATCTGAACCATTTGTTGCTATTGGTCCAAAACATGTCTTGCTCACCTTCCAGGCTCCATACCTGAAACTCCGTTGGCACGTGGAGCCTCTACCCTCTTCTGCGACGATCGTCAGACAAATCTGGCACTCGTGGCTGCAGGGCACTCGACGCCATTGATAAGTTTTTCGATCCATGCCTTCCCCTGCCAGCCACCTTCGTACGCCACAGCGCTGTGCGATATATACTGTGTTCGTACTGGACGCCTAGAGGCTAAATTTATCGTGTGGAGAGCGTTGCGTAGTGTCTCGGCCGACACAGTCACCAGCTGCCTCCAGACAACGCGCATCTCTTTTACAGTCTCGTCGTGGTACCTTTTTTGGATCATCAGTCTTCTGGCTGGTTTGATGCAGACCGCTAAAAATTCTTCTCCTGTGACAACCTTTTCATCTCTGACTACCAATGTCCTAAACAATTTTTTAACGTGTCCTACACTCTGCCTTCCCCTACAGTTTTTACCATCAACACCTCCATCAGGTGCCATGGAAATTAGTCCTTCTTTATTTTCCACGTGTCTTATCATCCTTTCCCTTCTTTCCTCGTCGATTATGTGGAGAAATTCCTCTTTCTTTGCTTATAAGGCCACCAAACTTTCATCTACCTTTTGTAGCGCCACATCCAAAATACTTGGGTTCTCCTGTTTTCCTTCTAGTCCGTGATTCACTTCCATCCAGTGCTGTGGTAGAAACGAACGTTCGCAGAAATTTCATCTTCAAATGGTGTTTGATAGTACAAGGGGCGTTCAGTAAGTAATGAAACACATTTTTTCCCGGAAGCGGTTGGTTTTATTTAGGATTCCAGTACACCGTATTGTCCCCCACTCATTTAGCTATTTTGCAGCAAAATCTCCGTTCAAAGCGACTACCTTACGCTACCTTACTGCACCCCCCCCCCCCCCCCCCGAATTCGGCGGATCTGAGCGATAAAATCCTCGGCAGGCGGTCAAACCTGGATACGACGTACCTGTACAACATCGTGGACTCACTTCCTAAACAAATCCAGACGGTTATCAAGTTCAGGGGCGCAATTACACGGCATTAAATGATGCTTGTAAGGATTTCTCTACTTTAAGAGAAAAGTAGTCGTCACACTCTTATGAAACTAGCCACATTTTTAAGCAAATAGTTATAATCGACTTTAATTACATGTACTATTACGTGGCTTGGACATCATTCGCTGAACAGTATTGTATAATCCAAATTACGAGAACTCGTGTGAAACTGAAAGAACTTCCAAAACAAAGATTCAGAAAAAATAACAATAATCATTCTCCTTTTATATTTTTCATCAAGTTAAAGTGCAACATTCTTTTCCCTTTATTAACCACAAACATTTTTAATAACTTAGGATACATTACTCCCTAATTGAGCCACCCAACCCTGTTTCACTAGCGCGTGGCAAGAATGATTGTCCGTAAGTGTCTGTATTGGCTCTAGTTTCTCGAATTTTCTCCTCTTGGACATTGGACAAATGTGAGGGGAGGATGGAAGGTAGATAGATGAGCAGTACTCAAGAATCAGTGGAACAAGCGCTTTATAGGCGATTTCCTTCGTGGATGAATAATCTCCTTAAGATTCTTCCTGTGAATCTGAGTCTGGTATCTACTTTTTCCACTGTCTGTTTTGTGTGGTCATTCCACTTAAGGTCGCTCTGGATAGTTACTCTTAGATATTTTACGGTAGATACTGTTTCCAGCGGCTTGTCATCAGTAGTGTAGCTATACAGTAACGGATTTCTTTTCCTATCTATGCGCAATACATTACATTATTTACGTTCAAGGTCAACTGCCAGAGTCTGCACCACTCGTCAATTCTCGCGAGGTCATTCTGCAAGTCGTTAATATGTTCTGGCGTTGCTATTTTGTTATAGACAAATGCATCGTCTGCAAACAGCCTTAGAGAGCACACGACGCCTTCTACTAGATCATTTATATGTACTGTAAACAGTAACGGTCCGTCACACTTCCTTGGGGTACTCCGGAAATCACCTTTACATTTATCGATTTTGTTCCGTTAAGAGCGACGTGTTGGTTCCGTCTGCAAGGAAGTCTTGAATCCAGTCGCAAATCTGCTCCGATACTCGATAAGCTGGTATTTTTTTCACTATACGGCAGTGCAGGATGGTGCCAAATACCTACCTGAAGTCAAGGAAGACAGTATCAACTTGAGCGCCGTTGTCGACAGCGCTGTGGATCTGTCATAGGAACAGACCGGGCTGAGTTTTTCAGGATCTATGTTTGCGGAATCCTTGTCGATTTTATAGAGGAGATCTTCCTTCTCCGAGAACATCACAACTCTTGAGCATAATTGTATAACAGATGGACGTCAACGAAATAGGTCTATAATTTTGTGCATCTGTCCTACGACCCTTCTTAAATACGAGAATGACTTGCGCTTTCTTCCAGCCTCTAGACACCCTTCCTTGTTCACGAGCTGGTTCTCTAACTATCTGCTCAAAGTAATTTTCGGACAATACATCCAGAACAATCTCACCCGAATCCCTGACACCAGTTTTGATAGCATGACACTGCCAACCTACCTGACAAGTTGAAGTCATCCCCTATTACAACGGCATGTTCAGGAAAACGACTAAGTTCTGTCTGAAGCGCTCTACCACTAGAGCTCCTGACACAGGCGGTCTATAATAGCATCCGAGTACCATTTTTAACCGATCTTTGATACTTAGCTTCACCCAGATTAATTCACTCTCGGAATCCGTCAAACCTCCTGAGATTTTATCGAATTCTGTATTGCAATAAGCAACCCCCTTCCCCCCCTCCCCCCCAGCATTGGCGACTAACGTATCCTTACGATATTCCAATCTGATCTTAGGATTTCGTTGTCGTTAACGTCTGGTTACACCCACTGTCTGTTCGTAATACTATCTGTGCATTATAATCTCTATTAAGCGATATAATTCTGGGACCTTTCTTTGGATGCTTCTGCAGTTTACTAAAATCATATTAACCTTTTCTGTCTCTGACCTGCGACGTCGAACGTTGTCTAAGGACACTGTGACTAATTTATCAGGTGAATCGTCTTTGATCCTAAGGGAGAGTTTCTCTAGCTTAAAAGAGTCCCATGTGTACGTCACACTTTGCTACCTAGTAGCCACTTCCTGCTTATAGTGCACACCCAACCTATTAAGGGGAACCCTAGAATTCTGTAACCGATAGCGGAGGTTGAGAAATTTGCATCGGATACCGTCGCAGAGTCGTCTAAGCCTCTGGTTTAGACCTTCCACTCTGCTTCAAACCAGAGAACGGCGATCAACCCTGGGTACGATGCTATAAATAAACAACTAAGCCTGCACCCCTTGTGCGATGCTAGTTGCCTTCACCAAATCAGCCATCCGCCGAAAGAAGCTGAGGATGCCCTCAAAACCCAAGCGGGAGGAGTCATTCGTGTCGACATGTGCCACTATATGCAGCCGGTTGCATTCAGTGCCCTCGATAGCCGCCGTCATGGGCCCTTCCACATCAGGGAAGAGACCGCCGGCAAACATACCGAGTGCACACTGGTATTAATTCCCGCCTTGATTGCTATTTCCTTGAGGGGCACCATCACCCGCCCTATATTTGAGCTCCCAATGACGAGCATACCCACTCTATACGTGTCAGGACTGGGCAGGAAAATCGGCCGCTGGCCCAGCAGTAGAGGCGTCCCGTGCTGGCTCAGAGTTATCATCAACACTGTTGCTGAGCAGTAGGGATCCAGCGGCGAAATCTGCCCCCTCCAGTGACACGCGAACCGCTGTCTGCCACCCACACTCAAGTGGGGACGGACCGGTCACATGTTGTGTATCAAAAGATACAGAGACACCCGGGTCATCAGGGGATTCAACGGCAACAGAGTTGTCGCAGGTTTTGTTTCCAGCGCCCGATACTGCCGCAACTTGAAAATTAGCCAGAAGCATGCCGGCGGTAGCCAATGCTGTTTCTAGCTGTTTACGGACAGCAACCAATTCTCCTTGTGTCTGCTCGCAACAGACACAGTCCCTAGTCATATCGCAGTGTGTAAAAATAGATACACTATGTGATCAAAAGTATCCGGACACCCACAAAAACATACGTTTTTCATATTAGGTGCATTCTACTGCCACCTACTGCCAGGTACTCCATATCAGCGACCTCAGTAGTCACTACACATCGTGAGACAGCAGAATGGGACGCTCCGCGGAACTCACGGACTTCGAACGTGATCAGGTGATTGGATGTCACTTTTGCCATACGTCTGTACGCGAGATTTCCACACTCCTAAACATCCCTAGGTCCACTGTTTCCGATGTGATAGTGAAGTGGAAACATGAAGGGATACGTACAGCACGAAAGCGTACAGGGCCACATCATATGTTGACCGACAGAGACCGCCGACAGTTGAAGAGGGTCGTAATGTGAAATAGGCAGGAATACCAAAATACATAACGAGCTACTGCAAGCACTATGACAATACAGGCTGGAGGTTCAAATGGCTCTGAACACTATGGGACTTAACATCTGAGGTCATCAGTTCCCTAGAACTTAGAACTACTTAAACCTAACTAACCTAAGGACATCACACACATCCATGCCCGAGGCAGGATTCGAACCTGCGACCGTAGCGGTCGCGCGGTTCCAGACTGAAGGGCCCAGAGCCGCTCGGCCACCGCAGACGGCTAAGCCACACATCACGCCAGTAAATGCCAAATGACGCCTTGCTGGGTGTGCTGTAAGGAGCGTAAACACTGGACGCTTGAACACCGGAGAAACGTTGTGTGGAGTGGCGAATCATGGTACACAATGTGGTGATACGATGGCAGGGTGTGGATATGGTGAATGCATGATGAACGTCATCTGCCAGCGTGTGTAGTACCAAGAGTAAAATTCGGAGGCGGTGGTGTTATGGTGTGGTCGTGTTTTCCATGGACGTGGCTTGCACCCCTTGTTGTTTTGCGTGGCACAATCACAGCTGGCCTACTTTGATGTTTTAACCACCTTCTTGCTTCCCACTGTTGAAGAGCAGTTCTGTGATGGCGATCGGTGCTTTCAACACGATCGATCACTTGTTCGTAATGGACGGCCTGTGGCGGAGTGGTTACACGTCAATAATATTTCTGTGGTGGACTGGCCTGCACAGAGTCTTTACCTGAATCCTATAGATCACTTGGGATGTTTTGGAACGCCGACGTCGTGGCAGACCTCACCGACCGACATCGATACCTCTCCTCAACGCAGCACACCGTGAAGAATGGGCTGCCATTGTCCAAGAAACGTTCCAGCAACTTATTGAACGTATGCCAGCGAGAGTGGAAGCTGTCATCAAAGATAAGGGTGGGCCAACACCATACTGAATTTCAGCATTACCCATGGAGGGCTCTCGAACTTGTAAATCATTTTCAGTGAGGTATCTGGATGCTTTTAATCACATAGTGCATAAGATCTCAAATGGCGCTACTTAGTTTGGAATGTAATCAAAATATACCGAGGAGAATAAAGAAATACTGAAAACCGTAGTGCAGATCTCTCTCTATGCCCTGAGATGGCAAGCTCTTAAACAGAAATAATTTTCTCTACTGAAATTGATGTATCTACAGTGACCTGTTACTAAAAACTCTCAATACCTGAAAGCTACTGCACGAGATAAGCATGCAAACTAGAATGCACTGATCTAAACTATGTGTTGTGTACCAGCACGAGATTTAAACTTGGTGGCGTGACATGGCGGTCTGCAGGCGGGAAAATTACAATATGAAGTTATCTTACACAATGACATGTACCAAGATTTACGCGAAAATGAAAACTTAAAGTAATTTTCTAACCACTGGTTTACACAATAAAATACACAGGTATAGTTCACTTCTTTGCAGAAGCATGTGGAAAAAAGACGAAATTAAACTAAATTACTGTGTGTCAAACAACTACTGCTCTTCCACCGTTGCTGGGCGTCTGCACGGCTCGGCGTCTGCTGGTACACTGCAATGAAGACTGCTTTTTTAAAATTTATATTGATCACTGTTTTTCCAGTAATATTTTCCAGAAGTGCAAGACAACTGGTTGATCTCCAAGTTCACCATGAAGGATACTTTACGAGCAACTCACGTATCAGTATCGTCTTTGACGTGTACAGGGCCGTACGCCTGCCGATCACCGACCATGTAAAACTTTTGCCGGTAGTTTGTTCCACAAACTGCCAATCCGTTATTTATGTCTTCAGGTTTGTTTACAGACGAGGTAATGTTTGTAACTGATGGGATAACAAATTCACACTATCTACACATATGGGACGATCGCCGATCACAGTCATCATGCTACAGTACAGGCAAGACATCATCATCTGTTTAAGATGTATGTGTGGGCCGGAATTGTACGTGACTGTCTGGTAAAGCCATACGTTCTCCCAGCACTGTTATAAGCGTTGTCCACAGAACTTTGTTCGGAACTCCCTCCAAGACACATTAGAAGATATGCCCCTGCAAATAAGAAAACATACCAGCCTGTTTTCTACCATGACAGATTCCTCAGTACAGGAGAATAAGTTCCATGGTCTGCCTGCACGCTGCCCCGACCTCAACCCTATGGATTACTATGCGCGGGGGCATCTTATACAATTGGTGTATGCTGCAGACAATCTGGATGCAGAAACCACCCATCGACGTGTCATGGAAGCCTGCAAAACCGTTCGACACCGTCAGGCAGTATTTGAGAGGGTGCGACAGTCCATGATTCGAAGAGCACGTGTGAGTTTGTGTGTTGTGTGTTGACAAGACACTTCGAAGTTAAATAAATAGGAAGTGCAGGGAAGCTAAGGCGAAATGGCATCATGGAAAATACGACGAAATCGAAAAATTTTATGATTGTCGGAAGGAGTGACTCTGCAAATAGAAAAGGCATATCAGCATTTGGTGAAATTCAAGGTAAGGGCGGTAACATTAAGAGTGCCATGGGAATTCCACTGTTAAATGCAGGACAGATAGCGGATAGGTGGAAAGAGTACACTGAAGGCCTTCATGAGGGAAGAACTTGTCTGATGACGTGATGGAAGAAGAAAGAGGAGTCGACAGGAAACAGATAGTGGTTGCAGTAATAGAGTCAGAACTTAAAAGCGCTCTCGAAGACATGAGATCAAATAACACAGAAGATATGGATAATATTCCGTCGGAACTTCTAAAATCACTGGGGGAAGTTGCAACAAAATGACTATTTATTGGTGTGTAGTATGTGTGAGTCTTGCGATATACTGTCTGTTTTCGGAAAAACATCATCCACACAATTTCGAAATCTGCAAGAGCTGACAAGTGTGGGACTTATGGCACAATCAGCTTGACAGCTCATTTATCCAAGTTGCTGACAAGAATAATATACAGAAGAATGGAAAAGGAAATTGACGATGTGTTAAATGACGATCAGTTTGGCTTTAGAAAAGGTGAAGGCACCAGAGAGGCAATTCTGAAGTTGCAGTTAATAATGATACCAGGACTGAAGGAAAATCATGAAACGGACATAGGATTTGTCGACATGGGAAAAAAGCGTTCGACAATGTAAAACTGTTCGAAATTATGAGAAAAATACCGAGCGACCGCTACGGTCGCAGGTTCGAATCCTGCCTCGGGCATGGATGTGTGTGATGTCCTTAGATTAGTTAGGTTTAAGTAGTTCTAAGTTCTAGGGGACTGATGACCTCAGAAGTTAAGTCCCATAGTGCTCAGAGCCATTTGAACCATTTTTTGAGAAAAATAGGAGTAAGCTATAGCGAGAGACGGGTAATATACAATATGTGTAAGAGCCAAGAGGGAATAATAAGAGTGGACGCCCAAGAAAGAAATGCTTGGATTAAAACGAGTGCAAGACAGGGACGTAGTCTTTCACCTTTGTCGTTCAGTCCGTACATCGAAGAACCAATGACGGAAATAAAAGAACCTTTCAGAAGTGGTATTGAAACTCAAGGTGAATGGATGTCAATGATATCTCTTATATTGGTGTGCTGAGTGAAAGTGAAAGAGAATTACAGTATGTGTCGAATAGAGTAAACAATCTGCTCAGTACAGAGTAGGGACTGAAGTAAATGGAAGAAAGACGAAAACAATGAGTAGTACCAGAAACGTGAATAGCAAGAAACTTAAGATCAAAATTGGTGATCATGAAGTAGGTGAAGTCAAGGCATTCTGCTATCTAGGCAGCAAAGGCATTCTGCTACCTAGGCAGCAAAATAGCCCATGATGGTCAGACCAAGAAGAATATAAAAACAAATTAGCACTGGCAAAAAGGGCATTCCTGGCCAAGAGAAGTCCACTACTATCTCACATAGGCGTTATCTGAAGGAGACATTTCTAAGAATGTACGTTTGGAGCATAGAACGGTATCGTTGTGAAACATGGATTACGGGAAACCCGTAACAGAAGATAATCGAAGCATTTGAGGTGTGGTGCTACAGAAGAATGTTGAAAATTAGGTGGACTGATTAGGTAAGGAACGAGGAGATTCTCCACAGGATCGCCGAGGAAGAGAATATGCGGAAAAAACTGACAAGAAGAAGGGAAAGGATGATAACGTGACATACGACACTTGTCACGGGTGTGACTCTCACGTTTCAGCACGGGTCGGATATACGTTTAGTTCGAACGACCCGTTGTTTAGATCCGTCTCGCGCAGGTAAGTAGGCATGACTTCTTCCGTAGGACAAGGGACATGAGGAGCTCTGGCGGCGGCACCGAGAAGGAAATGGATTGGAAGTGATCTTCGGCGGATTGTGCTGCGGGCCAACTGAACATTGTGGTGGCCTTTCCTTTCCTTGAAGAGAATTATTTGATGGTTGTCGCGAGTAGCTTTGGAATTATGTTCAAATTTGAATGCAGTATTAAGGATTCCAAGGATGAGTTAGGCAGTTATTGAATTAATATGGTTTTTGCGGTTGTGATTAAATGTTCATGTTGTTTTAGGTGTTGCACAGATCAGTTGAGTAGCCATAGCTTTGTAGGAGTTCGTTGTTTGAACTTACCAGTGGTTTCGATGCTGCTCGGATCAGCTAGGTAGATGTTAAATCCATTTGAGTTATTGCAGTTGTTGATTGAATTTTCGTGCGTTTGAAGTCCTGCGTGGATTAGCCAGGCAGGTGTTGGCATGGTTGATATTGCTGTAGGTTTTGCTTGTCATATATTACTGTTGATTTAAATGCTAGACAGCTCAGAGTAGCAGCTATTGAGCTAATTAATTAGACTGCAAATTGACGTTGGTGGTCCTCATGACAGTTTTGAAATGAAGGGAGCTATTGTTGATATTTACTCTTTTTTTTCAGGCTGCAAGTGTGGGCATTGGACTGCACGGAGATAATACTTCAGCGATTTCCGCTATTATCTGATTGAAATGCGTTTGCGTCGGAAGGTGTGGATGATAATAGTTTTAGAGTACTGTGCAACAGGTATATCCTTCAGCGTTGCATATCTGCAATTAGTGTGTGCCCTAGTGGCCCAAGTGTGTTGTTGGTTCATTCGGTTGTTGAAATAAGTGGTTGTTAAGGTATTGTAATTGGGATAACTCCCCAGCAACCCACTCAAGAATTGCTCGTGGGATAGAGCTCGGGTTACAGTAGGACACCTGTTAAGCCATCAGGGAATAGATTCCAAGGTACTAGAGGGAGCTGTAAAGGATAAAAACTGTAGAGGAAGATGAATTGGAATACATCCAACAAATAATTGAGAACGTAGGCTGTAAGTGCTACTCTAAGATAAAAAGGTATGTTCATGAGCTCCGGTCATCTAAATTTTAACCTTCCATTAACAATTCGAAAACAAAGGATTTTCGGAAACATGTCTATATGAACTTTTTTCCTTCTTTGGTGTGATGAACCTGTCCCTAAGGTTTGTAAAAGTATTTTTCAAACTCCCTGTATATCAAACCTTCCGCCATCCACGGGTCAGTGGCTTGCTGAGTACGTATGTAGATGCAGATCTTCGGGTATTGATGGCGGTTGGTGGTGGAATAGGGTGGGGCGTTAACTGACGTGGGATAACATGAGTGCGTAAGCGCGTGAACAGAGCCACGGCGACACGGCACACAGTGGAGCCCAATCTCAAAAAGCTGTCCAAAAGTTCTGGGTACCTGATTATGAATCCGAAGTCAAAATCAGAAATAAAAACAAAATGGCGGATTTAAAATTAATCACTTTTATAGCGAAGATACAGAATATACCCATATGTTACATAATACAATAAAACATAGAATCGGTCGATACAAAGTTCATAGATCGTCATCCGGAGAATAAGTTGATTCACAATCAGCTGACTCAACTTTTGATCGCTGGACCTTACTGTACTTGCTGGTATACGTGGCGCAACTAACAATGAAACTGCTTCTGGGAGCAACAACTTCGAGGTTTTTCGCGCAAACTTTAAATAAATGGACCGGATATTAATAATAAGCGAAAAAATGTCTTCCATTGGCTTAGCTCGGGAACATATTTTTGCAAAATCTGCACAAACTTTTTATGTATTTATTAGTAGACTCTTGAGCGTCTTCGGACATCTGCCTTATCGGCAATACATGTGAGTTTATCACTTATGCTCCATGAATCCATGAATCAATACCTTATGTACGGAAGTTGGTACGTAGAACAGTGGATATAGCTGCACAAAGTAGCGAGCTCTCTGTGAGGCATAATATTGGAATTTTATAAAATCGATTTCATGGCCATTCGAGATTGTTTGCAATACCACATGGAGACGCTTAATCGAGTCCTCATCTACCCCTGTTACAGCAGCAGAAATGCTTGAGTTTTCGAAAAATCTTCGAGCGGTACTTTTTCGATCACTGCATACACTTCAGTCACTTTCTCATTCAAATAACCTTGAAAGTTCTTTATTTAAATGAGTGTGTCTGCACTTAAATTGCAGAATGACTGAGAAGATGAAACTTCTGCGTTATTTGATTCTGAAACAGCGGAGTAAAACTGAACGTACTGAGCCTACTTTCTCTTTACTTTTTCTTAACATGTCAACACTGACCCACAATATTCTAGCACAACGCAATCCGACTGCTCAAAAAAATTACAACCTGACTTCGAATAATTAATTCAAAAGAATGGCCTGACTAAAAAGAAATCCTAACAATAACCTATACATTAAGCACTTACCTCAGAAAAATCTTCATTACGCGAACTACTGCAATACAGCGAGCGTGAATAACGCCAGCTAAATAAAATATTCTAACTACTAAAGCTACTAACTACTAATAGGCATGTGGTTAGCAAAGGAAAGATTTTGTTGCAAGGCAAATAATGTATTTTTTACTTTAATAATGTGACATCCAGTTCAAACACGAAAATAAATCGTCATTGACATCTAGTATAAAGGTATATAATCATGAATAATATTCAATCTTCAAGTCGAACATGTTCAGATCGTTAAACCACGCTAACACTTCAGACCTCTACCCTCCATCAATGCTAACTTCTCACATCTCACATCCTCCAACTGCCCAACAGTACTTCCATCACTGCGGGCGACTAACTTCCAACTGCCCAACACTACTGGCGATTAACTTCCAACAACGAGTCCAACCAGCCACAGAGTCTCTTACAAAGAAAGCGCAGTCAGAGATCCAATGCAAAGCGCTACACAGCGCTGCCAGCACAGAAGCAGCCCTCTTACAACCTTTCAATACCGAAAAATTAATGATGATGGCGTCCTCTTGGGTAAAATATTCTGTAGGTAAAATAGTCCCCCATTCGGATCTCCGGGCGGGGACTACTCAGGAGGACGTCGTTATCAGGAGAAAGAAAACTGGCGTTCTACGGATCGGAGCGTGGAATGTCAGATCCCTTAATCGGGCAGGTAGGTTAGAAAATTTAAAAAGGGAAATGGATAGGTTAAAGTTAGATATAGTGGGAATTAGTGAAGTTCGGTGGCAGGAGGAACAAGACTTTTGGTCAGGCGAATACAGGGTTATAAATACAAAGTCAAATAGGGGTAATGTAGGAGTAGGTTTAATAATGAATAAAAAAATAGGAATGCGGGTAAGCTACTACAAACAGCATAGTGAACGCATTATTGTGGCCAAGATAGACACGAAGCCCACGCCTACTACAGTAGTACAAGTTTATATGCCAACTAGCTCTGCAGATGACGAAGAAATTGAAGAAATGTATGATGAAATAAAAGAAATTATTCAGATAGTGAAGGGAGACGAAATTTAATAGTCATGGGTGACTGGAATTCGGTAGTAGGAAAAGGGAGAAAGGAAACGTAGTAGGTGAATATGGACTGGGGATAAGAAATGAAAGAGGAAGCCGCCTGGTAGAATTTTGCACAGAGCACAACTTAATCATAGCTAACACTTGGTTCAAGAATCATAAAAGAAGGTTGTATACACGGAAGAAGCCTGAAGATAATGACAGGTTTCAGATAGATTATATAATGGTAAGACAGAGATTTAGGAACCAGGTTTTAAATTGTAAGACATTTCCAGGGGCAGATGTGGACTCTGACCACAATCTATTGGTTATGAACTGTAGATTAAAACTGAAGAAACTGCAAAAAGGTGGGAATTTAAGGAGATGGGACCTGGATAAACTGAAAGAACCAGAGGTTGTACAGAGTTTCAGGGAGAGCATAAGGGAGCAATTGCCAGGAATGGGGGAAAGAAATACAGTAGAAGAAGAATGGGTAGCTTTGAGGGATGAAGTAGTGAAGGCAGCAGAGGATCAAGTAGGTAAAAAGACGAGGGCTAGTAGAAGTCCTTGGGTAACAGAATAAATATTGAATTTAATGGATGAAAGGAGAAAATATAAAAATGCAGTAAATGAAGCAGGCAAAAAGGAATACAAACGTCTCAAAAATGAGATCGACAGGAAGTGCAAAATGGCTAAGCAGGGATGGCTAGAGGACAAATGTAAGGATATAGAGGCTTAGCTCTCTAGGGGTAAGATAGATACTGCCTACAGGAAAATTAAAGAGACCTTTGGAGAAAAGAGAACCACTTGCATGAAAATCAAGAGCTTAGATGGAATCCCAGTTCTAAGCAAAGAAGGGAAAGCAGAAAGGTGGAAGGAGTATATAGAGGGTCTATACAAGGGCGATGTACTTGAGGACAATATTATGGAAATGGAAGAGGATGTAGATGAAGATGAAATGGGAGATATGATACTGCGTGAAGAGTTTGACAGAGCACTGAAAGACCTGAGTCGAAACAAGGCCCCGGGAGTAGATAACATTCCATTAGAACTACTGACAGCCTTGGGAGAGCCAGTCCTGACAAAACTCTATACCATCTGGTGAGTAAGACGTATGAGACAGGCGAAATACCCTCAGACTTCAAGAAGAATATAATAACTCCAATACCAAAGAAAGCAGGGGTTGACACATGTGAAAATTATCGAACTATCAGTTTAATAAGTCACAGCTGGGAAATACTAACACGAATTCTTTCCAGAAGAATGTAAAAACTGGTAGAAGCCGACCTCGGGGAAGATCAGTTTGGATTCCGTAGAAATGTTGGAACACGTGCGGCAATACTGACCCTACGACTTATCTTACAAGCTAGATTAAGGAAAGGCAAACCTACGTTTCTAGCATTTGTAGACTTAGAGAAAGCTTTTGACAATGTTGAGTGGAATACTCTCTTTCAAATTCTGAAGGTGACAGGGATAAAATACAGGGAGCGAAAGGCTATTTACAATTTGTATAGAAACCAAATGGCAGTTACAAGAGTCGAGGGACATGAAAGGGAAGCAGTGGTTGGGAAGAGAGTGAGACAGGGTTGCAGCCTCTCCGCGATGTTATTCAATTTGTATATTGAACAAGCAGTGAAGGAAACAAAAGGAAAATTCGGAGTAGGTTTTAAAATCCATGGAGAAGAAATAAAAACTTTTAGGTTCGCCGATTACATTGTAATTCTGTCAGAGACAGCAAAGGACTTGCAAGAGCATTTGAATGGAATGGACAGTGTCTTGAAAGGAGGATATAAGATGAACATCAACAAAAGCAAAACGAGCTAATGGAATGTAGTCGAATTCAATCGGGTGATGCTGAGAGAATTAGATTAGGAAATGAGACACTTAAAGTAGTAAAGGAGTTTTGCTATTTGGGGAGCAAAATAACTGATGATGGTCGAGGTAGAGAGGATATAAAATGTAGACTTGCAATGGCAAGGAAAGCGTTTCTGAAGAAGACAAATTTATTAACATCGAGTATAGATTTAAGTGTCAGGAAGTCGTTTCTGAAAGTATTTGTATGAAGTGTAGCCATGTATGGAAGTGAAACATGGACGATAAATAGTTTAGACAAGAAGAGAATAGAAGCTTTCAAAATGTGGTGCTACAGAAGAATGCTGAAGATTAGATGGGTAGATCACATAACTAACGACGAGGTATTGAATAGGATTGGGGAGAAGAGGAGTTTGTGGCACAACTTGACTAGAAGAAGGGATCGATTGGTAGGACATGTTATGAGACATCGAGGGATCACTAATTTAGTATTGGAGGGCAGCGTGGAGGGTAAAAATCGTAGAGGGAGCCCAAGAGATGAATACACCCAGCAGATTCAGAAGGATGTAGGTTGCAGTCGGTACTGGGAGATGAAGAAGCGTGCACAGGATAGAGTAGCATGAAGAGCTGCATCAAACCAGTCTCAGGACTGAAGACCACAACAACAACAACAATAGTTCCATCTACAACGTGCAATCGGTCAGATCGTGGAACTCTGCAAAACTATAAACTTTTCTGTTGGTGTTTATAATTTTCCGTTGTAATTTTCCCTTCATTTACGCATAAAGGGTTCATTTATTGTTATCGCTTGGACTATTATTATTAATTTTATGTTACACAGTGATTTTCTGTTTACTTGCGGCTGTTGATTCCATCCTTCAGAATTGAAATCGATTGTTTTTAGAGAGTTTGCGTCCTGTTGAGCGTAGCGTTGAAATATTTGCTCACTGCGCGACGCGGCTAGCTTGCTGAATGGTTGCCTTTCAACTGTCCTAAAACAGCAGGCGTACGGGCTAGGGGGCTCTGGCCACCGGAATTCGAGCTTCGGACCCTTACCCAACTTAACCCACGACTAGAAGTTACCGGAACTTGAACTTTATTTTTCGACTTTAGGCCAACTTTTTGGGGTCTGGTCCCACTGTGCGGCGGCCCAGATAGTGCGGTGTGAGGCGAGCGCCAGGCGGTCCCGCGTTTCGCAGCTGCGCGGTGCGTCGCCCTCGCCGTGCCCGCGGCCGCCTCCGCGGGATTATCCGCGACCCAGTTTCCACCTGCCACCTCCCAGCTGCCCGCTACCCACATACTAATAGCACACCACACCACGCCACACGAAAAGCACTCACGGCTGTCTCTGGCTGCCTCGCGACCGTCTACGGCGTGTCTGTCTCGCCGCGTCTACGCCACTGTGACACCAAGATACCTATTTGAAATGGCTACACATGTGGCCCATAATGAAACAGGCGTCTAAGACTAACAGAAATGAGGACGCTCAGTTATCGAGCAAACCAACAGATATCTCTAACGTCTGTCTAAATCGCTCTGAGCACTATGGGACTTAACATCTCAGGTCATCAGTCCCCTAGAACTTGTTATTGTCGTTGTGGTCTTCAGTCCTGAGAATGGTTTGATGCAGCTCTCTATGCTACTCTATCCTGTGCAAGCTGCTTCATCTCCCAGTAGGTACTGCAGCCTACATCCTTCTGAATCTGCTTAGTGTATTCATCTCTCGGTCTCCCTCTTGGTTACCCTCCACGCTGCCCTCCAATACTAAATTTGTGATCCCTTGATGCCTCACAATATGTCCTACCAACCGATCCCTTCTTCTAGTCAAGTTGTGCCACAAACTCCTCTTCTCCCCAATCCTATTCAATACTTCCTCATTAATTATGTGATCTACCCATCTAACCTTCAGCATTTTTCTGTAGCACCACATTTCAAAATGTTATATTCTTTCCTTCTCCAAACTACTTATAGTCCATGGTTCACTTCCATACATGGCTACACTCCATACAAATACTTTCAGAAACGACTTCCTGACACTTAAATCTATACTCGATGTTAACAAATTTCTCTTCTTCAGAAACGCTTTCCTTGCCATTGCAAGTCTACATTTTATATCCTCTCTACTTCGACCATCATCAGTTATTTTGCTCCCCAAATAGCAAAACTCTTTACTACTTTAAGTGTCTCATTTCCTAATCTAATTCCCTCAGCATCACCAGACTTAATTCGACTACATTCCATTATCCTCGTTTTGCTTTTGTTGATGTTCATCTTATGTTCTCCTTTCAAGACACTGTCCATTCCGTTCAACTGCCCTTCCAAGTCCTTTGCTGTCTCTGACAGAATTACAATGTCATCGGCGAACCTTAAAGTTTTAACTTATTCTCCACGGATTTTAATACCTATTCCAAATTTTTCTTTTGTTTACTTTACTGTTTGCACAATATACAGATTGAATAACATAGGGGAGAGGCTACAACCCTGTCTCACTCCCTTTCTAATCACTGCTTCCCTTTCATGTCCCTCGACTCTTATAACTGCCATCTGCTTTCTATACAAATTGTAAATAGCCTTACGCTCCCTGTATTTTACCCCTGTCATCTTCAGAATTTGAAAAAGGGTATTCCAGTCAACATTGTCAAAAGCTTTCTCTAAGTCTACAAATGCTAGAAACGTAGGTTTGCCTTTCCTTAATCTAGCTTCTAAGATAAGCCGTAGGGTCGGTATTGCCTCACGTGTTCCAATATTTCTACGGAATCCAAACTGATCTTCCCCGAGGTCGGCTTCTACTAGTTTTTCCATTCGTCTGTAAGGAATTCGTGTTAGTATTTTGCAGCCGTGACTTATTAAACTGATAGTTCGGTAATTTTTACATCTGTCAACACCTGCTTTCTTTGGGATTGGAATTATTATATTCTTCTTGAAGTCTGAGGGTATTTCGCCTGTCTCATACGTCTTGCTCACCAGATGGTATAGAGTTTTGTCAGGACTGGCTCTCCCAAGGCTGTCAGTAGTTCTAATGGAATGTTATCTACTCCCGGGGCCTTGTTTCGACTTAGGTCTTTCAGTGATCTGTCAAACTCTTCACGCAGTATCCTATCTCCCATTTCATCTTCATCTACATCCTCTTCCATTTCCATAATATTGCCCTCAAGTACACCGCCCTCTATATACTCCTTCCACCTTTCTGCTTTCCCTTCTTTGCTTAGAATTGGGTTTCCATCTGATATCCTGATATTCATACAAGTGGTTCTCTCCTGTAGGCAGTATCTATCTTACAAGTAGTGAGATAAGCCTCCATATCCTTACATTTGTCCTCTAGTCATCCCTGCTTAGCCATTTTGCACTTCCTGTCGATCTCATTTTTGAGACGTTTGTATTCCTTTTGCCTGCTTCATTTACTGCATTTTTATATTTTCACCTTTCATCAATTAAATTCAATATTTCTTCTGTTACCCAAGGATTTCTACTAGCCCTCGTCTTATTACCTACTTGATCCTCTGCTGCCTTCACTACTTCATCCCTCAAAGCTACCCATTCTTCTTCTACTGTATTTCTTTCCCCCATTCTCTGACCACAATCTAGTAGTTATGAACTGTCGATTAAAACTGAAGAATCTGCAAAAAGGTGGGAATTTAAGGAGATGGGATCTGGATAAACTGACTAAACCAGAGGTTGTACAGACTTTCAGGGAGAGCATAAGGGAACCCTAGAACTTAGAACTACTTAAACCTAACTAACCTAAGAACATCACACACATCCATGCCCGAGGCAGGATTCGGATCTGCGACAGTAGCGACGTCTGTCTACCGTGATCTTTTGCAACTCCATGATGCCCATTTCTGCTGCTTAAATCAGGAGGAGCCACATCAGGGCAATGGTACATTGAAGATTTATCACAAACACGTAACTCTTTTCACTATATGTTATAATCAAATGTCAATTAATAACATGTCACTGTTAAAAAGCCTTCAGATCAATGCTAAGGTAAAAGCAAACGTCCAGTTTCTTGTAATTCAAGCATAGTCAGAAGTAGAAAGCAGTAAGTTCGCACACGACCATATACTAAATTAATTTTTCCGTCTTTGCGTTTTTAGAAGATTCTTGGATTTTCGTATTAATCTAATAACAAAGGGCGTTCTGCAATGTTCAATGTCACTTACCTATAATTTCGTCTTCCAAAGGATCGAATGCGATGTGCTAAACCCTTTTGATTCAGCTCAGTTTTGCTTAAAAGGAGCGTCCGATGTTGTACATGTGTCATTTATCACATTCTCTTCAGTAAGGACATTCATTTTGAGTTTCCCAGTGAATTTTCTGGCCATATGCAGACCTATTCTACAGAGAAGACACATTTTGGAAATCTGAACACCCTAACCTGTTTTCGTGACCTGATGTTTTCATTAATCTGAAAAAATGCTACCTTTGCACTGGAACGAAAAGTGGTTAACACGTGATACTTGACCCCCTCTCCCTGAAATCTTGATTGCGATGAAAGACTGATCTGTAGCGTAGCCCATGTTATAAGTTATTCTGGAAGGCAATATTTCGGTTTAGGTAACGAATGTGAATGCTAAAAAAAGTTGTGGTAACGGACTGACCTGTGACATAACCTAATGTTTTCGTGTGCACCATATTCATCACATTTCGTCATAACTGACGAACCTTTCGTGATAAAGATTAAAACTACGAGGTAAATCCAGAGATCCCCTCTTAAATAAGAGACAAGTCTAAGACAAGTGTTGTGATGCATATTTTGTACATGTAAACATTCCGATATCCCGACGTGTTCGAAAATAAAATTTCAATATTTGTGACAAGGAAGAATATAAATGTCGTTGCTGCTCGTCTCACTCGCAACAGTATAGTTGTCCTTTTTTTTTTAACCAGACTTATCTCACAAAATCTAGCAAAGTATTTCTGAGAGAGAACGCTGTTAGATGTAAATAACGTCGAACACTTGCAAAACACATGTTTATTAAATTAATAGCAAAATCCGAGAATCTTTTACGAACGCAAAAATGAAAAAAGAAGTTAGTACTTGGTTGGGCGCATATGAACTGCCAGACTGTTCGCAAAATCCTATGCTTGAGTTTTACGAAGTAAAACTAACTTTTATATTAATAGTGATATGAAGGCTTTTTGACGTTGATAGGTCATTAACTAACATTTAATTGTAACAAATCGTAGAAAACAGTGACGTGTTTGCGATAAATCTTGAATTCGCCTTTGCCTTGACTTGGCTTATCCCCAACTAAACAGCACAAATGGGCACTCTGAACTCACAAAGAATCATAGTAGCGTGACCTTAGAGACATCTGTCGGATTGCTCGGTGGTTAAGCGTCCCCATTTCTGTTAGCTCTGAATCACTGTAATAATTACCGTTACTTACCTACTGGTAGTCTCCCTCCCTCCTTGTCAGCGATTTAACCATCGATGAAGTGGAGATGGGCTTTTTTGGCTCCTCTTGCGGCCTACTGAGTGCTGTGGCGCAGACATGTATCCTCAAACAAGCAAGACAATAATCACGTATCTTCATTTTTTCGAGGAGATAAAAAAAATTGTTCAAATGTCTCTGAGCACTATGGATCTTAATATCTGAGGTCATCAGTCCCCTAGACTTAGGACTTTTAAACTTATCTAACCTAAGAACAACACACACATTGAAAGGGTCCTGTAGCCACCTTTCATTAGTCTGGTAGCCCATTTTCACTAGCATTTCTCTTTCTTTTACTTGTTTATGTTTTCTCATAACTCTCATAGTGGTGTGATTGAATGAATGTGGTTGTGTGTCACGCTGCTAGACGGTGGCGTAATCTGCTGCAGAAAGTCTGCGATAGTGATACAGAGTCAGTAGCAGTTGTACAGAGTAGCCAACTCTCGTAGTGGTCAAGTAGGCAAAGAGATTTGCGCTACTTGTGAGAAAGCCACCTGCGTTAGGTTGGTGGTGGAAATGGCATCTTTGGGTTTTCCGGGCCACGCGGAGCGTGGAGGAGGCTGGAGTAGTAAAAGGGAGGCAGTCTGCCGCCGGTACGGGAAGCGTCCACAGCTGTGCTCCAGTCGAAGAAGGGTGAGCTAGACTGACCGCGTGGCGCGTTGTTACTTGGCGAGGGGAGAGCTATTAGCTTTTGGTCTCGCTTTTCAACTCTGAAAGATTGCTTTGCCTTGTCGCAGCAAGGAATGCGAAACTATGGCAGATTTTTCTTTTAGTAAATTTCTATAGCAGACTTGGATCCACCGGAAGAGCGCCACACAAAGGTGTCGATAAGAAGTGAGCACTCGCTTCTGAATGAACGTCTGTTTGCCTTCAGCTGTGCCTGTATAAGCTTTCATTTTTCTAAATATTAATAACTTTGCCTTCTCGTAAAATTTCCTTGCTTTATGTATTTTTCGCCCGTGGGGAGCCGACCACGTGGTTGAACATTAGAGTTTGTTGGGCTACCGTCATCACTAACTGTCCGGTCTCATGTTTGTTTTAAAGAATGTTAACTGTTCATGATTGTGTGATGTGATATTGTTGCAACTTGGCCACGATACCTAGAAATTGTGTCTCCACAAACCACGTGGGCACGCGGGTGTACTGTGAAACGTGTACCGCTTTACGAGTTATTGCGATCAGTTATCAGGCAACAGTAGTTGTATAAATGATTCACACCAATGATTTTAGGTGTAGATTATAACGGTGAATGTGTCATGCTTTTCTTTAATGTTTGAGGAATTAATGTTATCAGGAATTGTGTACATGCCTCACATCCATGTCTTAGGAATAAATGATTTTATCTACAATTTTCTCTTGTGTTCCGAGGTGACGTTTGTGCACCTAAGCCACTCACCTCGTAGCTTTCCCGTTGGCACATCCAACGCGTTTCCTTACGCACAGGTCCAGTGATTAGTTTCCCCTTTTATTTTAAAACAAATGCTTTAGATTAAGTCTTATTTTCAGGTGTGTTGCTGGGAGCTGATCTTCTGCACAGTGTTCATGCATGTGCTATTTTGCTTTAAGTGGTTGATTCTCGTGGACAGAGCACGGGAAATACTATTAATTACATCGCATCCCCTATGAGCGTTATCACGACGTACGTATTTTATGAGTTTTTGGTCTGTGATCAAATTAATTTCTTTTCTGACTCGGCCAAACCTTTGATTAGTGGTATGGTTAGAGTCGATGGCGACCCTAATCTTCTCACGTTAATTTCACAATCAATAAGCATTTCCATTTCCACTCTTAACGTAATAACCCGGAGAAACAGGTTAGTTACAACATCCATGCCCGAGGCAAGATTGGAACGTGCGACCGTAGCACCAGCACGGTTCCGGACTGAAGCGCCTAGAACCGCATGACCACATCGGCCGGCTCGAGGGGATAATTGAGGTCTTATGCCTACCTCTCGTATGACTCGGAATAATTTCTCTCCTTTGTAAGGTAGAACAGATCGCCGCCGGGCGGCCTCCACTCTCCTGTACCCGACCATGCCCCACACATACACGCACGCAACAAGCTTTCTGTAGCAGATAAGCACTCCACTTGCTTTGATAGAGGGGTCAGTCAGTAGAAAGGGTCGAAAGGGGAATAACCCGGCCGGCAGAGAGGGAAGGAGCACAAGAACAACACTTAAGTGGAACAATAGTGCTACATGCTGAGTCATGTTCTTCAAACGCGATTTAGAAGTGTTATCTTGACGATCGAAATGTTTCTAGCAAAGTAGAGCGACAACTTATACCGATGAACTTCAACGGAAGATTGTCAACAAATTTTCCGAACAAAGCTCTCTTGAAGACATGAGGTTAAATGTGGTAGAAACTGTGCATGGAAAATTTATAGCGGTGGCGAGGAATACTTGCATGCTCGTATCGACAGGGAGAGCAAGGGCGATTCCAAGGAATGGGGCAGGGAGAGGTGTGAAAGGGGCGAGGGGCTGCCGTGAGTGTGGTGATCCTCGAAGAAACAGAAACATTTATGTTTATAATATACAATTTCTACATTACACAGTAGTTCGAAGTATAATGTAGCGTGAAAACTAAAGACGCTGCTATATGGTAAACAATTCTATACTGATATGACAAAAGTCATGGAATAGCGATATGCGCTTATACTGATGGTGGCAGTATGGCGTATACAAGGTATAAAAGACGAGTGGATTGCGGAGCTGTCACTTGTACTCAAGTGATCCGACATGATTATGGCTGCACGACGGCAATTAAGAGACTTATAAATTATAGAGTGCAGCAATCAGTCGTTCATTTTTAGATTTTACACTACTGGCCACTAAGATTGCTACACCACGAAGATGACGTCCACAGACGCGAAATTTAACCGACAGGGCGAAGATGCTGTGATATGCAAATGATTAGCTTTTCAGAGCATTCACACAAGGTTGGCGCCGGTGGCGGCACCTACAACGTGCTGACATGAGGAAAGTTTCCAACCGATTTCTCATACACAAACAGCAGTTGACCGCCGTTGCCTGGTGAAACGTTGTTGTGATGCCTCGTGTAGGGAGGAGAAATGCGTACCATCACGTTTCCGACTTTGATAAAGGTCGGATTGTAGCCTATCGCGATTGCGGTTTATCGTATCGCGGCATTGCTGCTCGCTTTGATCGAGATCCAATGACTGTTAGCAGAATATGGAATCGGTGGGTTCAGGAGGGTAATACGGAACGCCGTGCTGGATTCCAACGGCCTCGTATCACTAGCAGTCGAGATGACAGGCATCTTATCCGCATGACTGTAACGGATCGTGCAACCACGTCTCGATCCCTGAGTCTACAGATGCGGACGTCTGCAAGACAATAACCATCTGCACGAACAGTTCGAAGACGTTTGCAGCAGCATGGACTACCAGCTCGGAGACCATGGCTGCGGTTACCCTTGACGCTGCATCACAGACAGGAGCGCCTGCGATGGTGTACTCGACGACGAACCTGGGTGCACGAATGGCAAAACGTCATTTTTTCAGATGAATCCAGATTCTGTTTACAGCATCATGATGATCACATCCGTGTTTGGCGACATCGCGATGAACGCAGATTGGATGCGTGTATTCGGCATCGCCATACTGCCGTATCACTCGGCGTGATGGTATGGGGTACCGTTGGTTACACGTCTCGGTCACCTCTTATTCACATTGACGGCACTTTGAACAGTGGACGTTACATTTCAGATGTGTTACGACCCGTGGCTCTACCCTTGATTCGGTCCCTGTGAAACCCTACATTTCAGCAGGATAATGCACGACCGCATGTTGCAGGTCCTGTACGGGCCTTTCTGGATACAGAAAATGTTCGACTGCTGCCCTGGCCAGCACATTCTCCAGATCTCTCACCAATTGAAAACGTCTGGTCAATGGTGGCCGAGCAACTGGCTCGTCACAATACGCCAGTCACTAATCCTGATGAACTGTGGTATCGTGTTGAAGCTGCATGGGCAGCTGTACCTGTACACGCCATCCAAGTTCTGTTTGACTCAATGCCCAGGCGTATCAAGGCCGTTATTACGGCCAGAGATGGTTGTTCTGGATACTGATTTCTCAGGATCTATGGGCCCAAATTGCGTGAAAATGTAATCACATGTCAATTCCAGTATAATATATTTGTCCAATGAATACCCGTTTATCATCTGCATTTCTTCTTGGTGTAGCAGTTTTAATTGCCAGTAGTGTATAACACAAATTCAGATTTCCCCTAGTTGCTAGCCATTCTCAACGCACTATTTTCTATTCTCAATGCATTTAAGTCCCTGTTGTTCTGGCGTCAGCCACAGTTCTTTGAATGCACTCTATAATTTATGTCACATAACAGCCGCTAAGTGCACCCACTTTCCGAATGGAAGGTAACCTGAGGAATTAAGAGACTTGGAAAGCGGATTGTAGTTGGAGCTAGACGCATCTGACATGTCATTTTGCAGATCGTTAGGGAATCCAATCTTCCGAAATCCACAGTGTCGGGACTGTGCCGAGAATACCAAATTTCAGGTATTACCTCTCATCAAGGAGAACACAGAGGCCTTCGCATAACGACCGAGGGCAGCAGCCTTTGAGTGCATTGTGAGTCCTAAAAGACGTGAAATAACAGCTGAAGTCGATGTGGGACGTACGACGAACGTATCCGTTAGGGCAGTGCGGCGTAATTTGGCGCTGATGGGGTATGACAGCAGACGACCGACGCGAGTGCTTTTGCTAAGAGCAAGACGTCGCCTGCAGTCCCTCTCCTCATCTCGTGACCGTATTTGTTGGATACCCGACGTATGGAAAACCATTGCCCGGTTAGGTGAGCCCCGATTTCAATTGATAAGAGCTGATGGTACGGTCCGATTGCGGCGCAGACCCCACGAAGCCATTGACTCAGGTTATTAACAAGGCATTGTGCAAGCTAATGGTGGCTCCGTAGGGCATAGGGCTGGGGTTGCAACGAATGCACTGGGTCCTCTGATCACTGACTGGAAATGGATATGTTCGGCAACTTGGACACTATTTTTAGCCGTTGATGTTCCCAAACAACGATGGCAATTTTGAGAATGACAATATGCCGTGCCACAGGGTCAAATTTGTTCGCGACGGGTCTGAAGAACATTCTGGACAGTTCGAGCGAATGATTCGGCCACCCAGATCGCCCGACATGAATTCCATCGAACATTTATAGAACTGGATCGAGAGGTCAGTTGGCGCACAATATCCTGCACCGGCAACTCTTTCGCAATTATGGAACCTATAGAGGCGGCATCGCTGAGTATTTCTGCGGAGTACTTCCGGCGACTTGTTGAGTCCATTTCACGTCGAACTGCAGCACTATGCCGTGCAAAAGGAGGTCCGACACATCTTGGCAGGTATCCCATGACTTCTGTCACCTCAGTGTACAAATAAAAAGCTGCATTTAACACAGGATGCTTTTGAGTTGTCTTGTGACAGCATCCCCAAGTGACTCTGAGAAGCTCAGCTGCAGAAACCAGCATGGTTTTAGGAAACAGCGGTCATACGAGACACAGCTGGCCCTCTTTATGCATGATATTCAGCAGGCTGTAGATACTGGCTCCCAGGTTGATGCCATATTTCTCGACTTTCTAAAGGCGGTCGACTCAGTTCCGCACTGTCGCTTGCTCCAAAAAGTACGCACTTACGGTCTATCCGATGACATATGCGGCTGGACAGAAAGTTTTCTAACAGACAAGGAGCAGTATGTCGTCCTGAACGGGGTGACTTCAACAGAAACAATCGCAACTTGAGGTGTGCCCCAGGACAGCGTAATAGGTCCGCTGCTTTTTACGATTTACATAAACGATCTCGTTGATGGTACTGACAGCGGCATTAGACTGTTTGCCGATGATGCTGTAGTCTACAGGAAAGTAGTATCACACGAAAGTTGTGAACAAATCAATGAGCATTTGCAGAAAATAAATGCGTGGTGTAATGACTGCCAGTTATCTCTCAATATACCTAAGTGTAACCTACTGCGTATAACAAGGCGAAAATCCCCATTAATGTACGAGTACGAAATAAATGCCCAGTCTTTGGAAGCGGTAACATCCGTCAAGTATCTGGGTGTGGCTATTCGAAATGATCTCAAATGGAATGATCAGATGACACAAGTAACGGGTAAGGCAAACTATAGGTTGAGGTTTATTTGTAGAATTCCGAAGCGATGCAGTCCTTCAACAAAGGAAATAGCTTAAAATACGTTACTTCGTCCAGTCTTAGAGTATTGTTTGTCTGTATGGGACCCTTACCAGCTGGGCCTGATTCAAGAGATTGAGAAGGTCCAAAGAAGAGCGGCAAGATTCGTGACTGGTTCATTTAGCCATCGCGAGAGCGTTACAAATCTCATTGAAAGTTTGAAGTGGGACACACTTGCAGATAGACTCCGCGCTAAACGGAAGGGGCTGCTTACTAAATTCCGAAATCCGATCTTCACAGAGGGTGTAGAGCATATATTATTACCACCAACTTTCAAATCGCACAATGATCACCATTGATAAGGGAAATTAGAGCTCGTACTGAGGCGTTCAGACAATCGTTTTTCCCTCTCGCTATCCACGAGTGGAACAGAGGGGGGGGGGGGGGGGGGAGGACTTTGGCTTAGCAAAGAGGCACATTCGTTGTCTGACCGTATCTCCTATCAACAACAAATCTGACACTGTTCGCGAGTCTCCAGATAGAGGCAGCAAACCATACGAAGTTGAGTAAGCAAAGACAGGAAGGGGAAGAGCCAAGGAAAAAGCAACCAAGTGGCTAACTTCTCGAAAGACTGAAAGAGGCAACATTCAGCTCATTTACAGGTTCACATAGCCGTTGTTTTCAGATTTGTGCTTACAGTCGCAGTGCTTAATGAAATACTAGCTGTCAGTGTATGCTTTGATTACATATTCCGTAGATTATGACATTGTCCAAGCTGTGACTGTTTGTTACTGTTACCATTCTTAAATTAATTACCTATTCTTCTCAAATTTTCTGACAATTGTTTCAGAAATTCTGTATTACTCTGAAAAGTAAATTCTTGGAATCATGCTAAGGCGATGTACCAAGTACGTACGTAACCAAATTATTATTATTATATTAAACATTTTATATAGTCCATTCCTTTTTTTATTAAAATCGTAGTCATCCGCAGCACGTTAAAATAGTGGGTCGTTGCAAGTAATACTTGCGGGGAGAAGTGGGGGGAGACAGTAACCGAACTCTGCACACGCGCCTGGATTTTGCTCAGTGACCTAACGGAAGTGACCTTCGCGCGCTGGGTACCGTTAGTTAGCGAGCGCTTTCGTAAACAAAGAAGCGAGCGATAGAGCCGTCTATATCGAGAGCGAACTTGGGAATGTGACTAAATACAGTCATTTTCGTGTTTAAAATACGGTACGTTATTGCCTCTGTCTTTGGGATTTACTTTAAATATTTGCTAGTCACCACGTATGCAAAAAATAAGTAATAAAAGATCAAATCAAGCATTAAGACTAAAGCAGCCAATGGTTTATTCAACAAAGTTCCCAAAATGTGCGAAGAGAATTGTTAAGCTAAAGTATCGCTCATTTTTTAACTGTTATGCTACACAGGTCATTGCCGTATACAGGCGTGTAGCGAATGAAGTTATGATTCATGAATTTCATATTTGAGAGAAACTTACAATGAACTGAAGGCAGATCCTCCTTTCTTTTTTTTTTTCTTCGAGTTTCATTGAAACACGTTTCTACTTCGTCAGAACTGTAAGCTTGACCAAGGGCTGCAGAAAGAAATTAGTATATTCTTGATTTCTTGGTATGCTGAAACGTTACCTTCTTGAGTATGTTCTAAAAACAACTGTTGGAAGTTGCCTATTCTTTTCGTGTGCGCAAACGCTGTCTAAGTGTGGATATTATTCTGAAATACACTCACCTCGCATCTTGATCGATGGTGTGCCGCCAACGTGTACCTGAAAGATAGTTACCACCCCACCACGATATTATTGCACTTGGACTCCCGCGGCCATTATCGGAAACACACAGTGACGTTACAGTAAACAAAAACCTAATGTAGTGTTTCGACTGTCGTACGCGCTGTGGAAATACTGGTACTTCACGAGAAAGTTGTCTGCTTAAAACAGCAGAGCACACGCTGATCGGCTTCACTCCCAGGAGCAAAAATATTGTGGTCGACTAATGGGTGGCCTTGATTTCACACTCACAAATAAACTAAATAACCAGACAGAGAGTCAACGGAGGGGGAGAGGTGTGCAAATCCAAACAAAATATCCCTGAAACTCAGGTAGCCTATTAATGTGCAAGATAAATTTATTCAAGCACCAAGTCGATACACAACTTGAACGACCAAATGGTGTGACACATTAGTGTTTATGTGAGGTATTTGTTAACAAAGAAGGGAATCAAATCTTTCTGGCATATCGTAACTGTGTTCACGACCGAGTCTCCATCCCAGAACCTTTGTCTTTCGTGAACAAATACTTTACCGATCACCTTTTTTGTTACATCTCATGCATTGTTTTAGTACAGACAATAGGTTTTTCTGTACAAAAAATCCATTCTACCACCCCAGTATTATTCTACAACTACGGATAAAATGGAATGGAAGGAAATAATACTTGTTTTGGTTGTGTGCCCATAAAATTTATATTGTCAAACATGTAAATTTAGAACAACAAGGTACAGCACCAGATTTAATAAAAAATGTCAAAATCATGCGTCATCAGTGCGTGCAGCATTTCAGGTATCCGGTAAAATGAATCCAAGATATCTTCCTTCTCTTTTGTCGCTTCCTTAAACCTCTCCTCAAGAAGAGACGGGTCGGCTGTCAGATCAGTAACTGGAATGTATCAATGCGTCTCGTGAATAATAATCAGATATGGCTTGGGTACGAAGAATAAAGTTATGCTCGTGTGGATGTGGTACTTTGTAACCACAGCAGCAAATTAAACCTTTGAAGCCTTCAACATTTTGTTGTGTATCACATTTCCAAGTATGTGGTCTTTCTTGTTAATAGTGAATGACACCCCATATGGCAGTTTCGTATTCTGTTATTTTATTATCTTCTTTTCTCCAGCAAATGCATAACGAGCATCTAATTATATAGCCAAGTCACCAACAGTAAGGAGCCGAGTGGTCTAAGGCGCTGCAGTCATAGACTGTGCAGCTGATCCCGGCGGCGGTTCGAGTCCTCCCTCGGGCATGGGTGTGTGTGTTGGTCCTTAGGATAATTTAGATTAAGTAGTGTGTAAGCTTATGGACTGATGACCTCAGCAGTTGAGTCCCATAAGATTTCACAGTAAGGACGCTATCCTCAGCAGGAGAGGCGAAGCACAGAATACCGAAATACGAGAAGTTGCTAGGCCCATGTTATGATACGGAAACAGAGACAGACATTAGCGCTCTTAATGGCCTGGCAGTGAACTGTGAAAATGGAAAAATGTGACGCGATAGTCTGTATATTTTCTTTGCGAGATACGAGTACTATATGATAATATTTTTCACTTACATTCTGTGGATGAGTCTGGTAGTGGGGTGGTAAAGCGTATTTATTTGTAAAACCTAAGATTGCAATTTCGTCCATGTGGCTGTTATCAAGTGGAAATTATGTTCCTAATTACAACTTGTTGTATGTACTGCACTCTTCGAATTGCATTGTAAATATGTTGCTTGTATTCTGTTTAATTTTTGCTCGCACCCGTAATATTAAGTGAGGTAAACGATTTCATATTTGTGTCTGTTTCATATGAAGTAGATGCTGGTTTCATCGTTTGGTATTCTGAGAACTCGTATTTATTTGTTACTGTTTACGAATCCACGTGTTAACTGCTCAATTTAAATGCACTGTAAGTATATTGCTCTTAATCTACGTTATTTTTTCCCATCCGTTTCTCGTATTCACGCATTTAACGGAAGCCGCGAAATTTTCATTGACTTCTGACAAAATGAGCTGTTTGTAGTATCTGTTAATAATCAGTGAAAAAATTAGAGTAACTACCGTCGTATCTTTAGCATTTTCAAGGAAGAACGTCCTAGTCACCTAGAGTGCAAAGTATACTCATCTACATCTATGAGGGTTCCCCAGAAAGTAATGCACCACATTTTTTTCTTCAACAATTCTTTATTGAACATAATGAGAATTACATACATGAAAGAATGGTGTTTTATCTACACACCCTATTTTACATGTAATCTCCATCCTATTCTATGGCCTTCCTCCAGCGCTAAACAAGGGCGTGTATGCCCTGTCGGTACCAATCCTTGTTCTGGTGGCGGAGCCAGTGCTTCACTGTGCGAATCACCTCCTCATCGTTCTCAAAATGTCTTCCACGAATGGCATCCTTTAATGGTCCACAAAACTGGAAGTCCGAGGGCTCGCTGCTATATGACAGCAGTGACAGCTTTGGTCTCCCCGACCGCTGCAAATCGTGGAGCTCCACCGAACCGCCTTTTGATGACGTCACCCTCCGTGTCCGGCGACTAACTGTGCTTCTGTCGACAGCAGATGTTCCATAGACTTTGCACACGCGTTTGTGAGTATCCCCCACAGTTTCTTTCTCTGCAGTGAGAAGTTCAATGACGGCACGTTGCTTGTAACGTACATCACCTACAGACGCCATTTTGAAACTGTCCTGCAGCTACGCTATCTGTCAGAAGTGACGGAAACTTGGCGCGCTCAATCAGGAGACTTCAAATAATACGCACGTAGCGTTTCACATTCGTAGCATTGTTTTCGGCTGAGGAAAAAATGCGGTGCATTACATTCTGGGCAACCCTCGTACGTCCATACTCTGCAAGCCACTGTGAAATGCATGGCAGTCAGTGACAGGGAGAAGTGCCGTTAAAAGGAGAGTTACGTACTTACACCGTGACAAGATGTATCATAGAGTTGAATACCAATACCATCAGAACCTACGGACCTCCATTAAACACGAGAAAGTACGGAAAACGGAGATAAACAAAAATAAAGTAAAATAAAAGCATTGCACTAACCACGCCAATGACGGTCCCAAGCCCGGTGCCTCGTCTTGCAAGTTAAGAGGAAGGAGGAACGGCAGGAGCAACAACGTCGTTAAAAAAATCTGGGTCCATCTGGCTCCGGATGGTAGCAACCTGTCAGGGCCCCTGCCTGGGGATACTGGTGAAACCCTTGTATCCAGACGCGTCTGAGTGGCAGCCACCGCTACTCTGGTCAGCGTCTGTTAGCTCTGTGAGTACGGCTGCCATTGAACCCTCTGGAACTCAAAATTCCAGTCGCTGTTATTTGAGATACTTTGGGAATTCACCACCAATACCTCAACACCAACCAAAAGTCATTACACGACAATGAGGAAAAATCTACTTACCTGGAGCCCAGTTAGTAGTCTTACTAGGAGATTTTAAGGTCCAATTAGGCAGAGAAAGAATATTCGCGGTGGCCGAGCTGTTCTAGGCGCTTCAGAACGGAACCGCGCGACTGCTACGGTCGCAGGTTCGAATCCTGCCTCGGGCATGGATGTGTGTGATGTCCTTAGGTTATTTAGGTCTAATTAGTTCTAAGCTCTAGAGGACAGATGACATCAGATGTTAAGTCCCATAGTGCTCATAGCCATTTGAACCACTTGAAAGAATATTCAAAGACACAATGGAAAACACACAGAGCACAAGAGGACGTTATGAATTTCTGCAGGCATTTCGACCTCAAGACATGTTAACGCAATTCCATAAACGATAGAAACTACGAAGATGTAAATCTTCCAACAACGCCCTAGGAAAATTCAGATAGACCACATAGCGACATCTACGAAAAACATCAGAGAAGTTAATAGTGTAAGAACAAGGAAAGGATTTTCGAAACCGATGATCACCTATTCCAAATCAAAGCGAAACTTGTACCCATTAGACAAATCAAGAGAACTGACAGAACTTTCAGAGCACCTACAAATAAACAAGAAAGAAATAACACAAAAAATTAAGGAAACAGACAATAAGAACCGGAAAAAACTGTCAGAAAAAATTAAGGATTCGATAAAATTGGAGCAACCTCCGAAAAAATGGAAACACAGGTGTGGCAACATGACATGTGACAGAGCCACAGATGAAAGAATACAAGGCTGAAACAAAATTTAATAGTTATAGAACATCTGAAAAATGGGAAGAATTCAGCAGGATACAGAAGACCACTTCGAAAATGACCCATAGAGAAAAAAGAGGTTACGAAAAAAAAAAAAACCAGACTGAAGGAGATACAAGAGAACTTCAACAAATACAACACATGAAATTTCTTCAGAACATTCAGAGAAAATATGACTGGACATCAACCACCGAGCTTATGTTTCCAAAGGCAGGAGGGAACACTGGAGACAAACTCTGGAAAGAACTGTGAAATACTCACACAATGCTTCGACACACTACTAAACAGTGACAAACCGATGCAAAATCTACAGTTTGAGAAGCTCGAACTTAACCTCAATTCTATATTCCCAACATACGAGGAGGTAGTGAAAATAACAAAAACATTGGAAAATACTGGAGAAGATGGACTGATGGCATAAATCTACAAATGGGACCACGAAAACATTACACCCAAAATTCATAGGATCATCGAAAACATCTGAGTAACGGAAAATGTACCAGAAGAATGGAAGTCAGCAATAATACAGACCCTCCACAAGAAAGGAGACAAGGGAGGCCCTGTTAAATACAGAGGGATTTCACTACTGCCTGTGATATACAAAACCCTGTCTTAAGCCCGGTGAATCGGCTAGAGCCTCAGATAGGCCCACAGACAGGAGAATACCCGGTAGGGTTCAAAAAGGGTAGATCATGCAGTGACCAGATCTGGTGCCTGAGAACGATACTGACTACAAGAAAGTCCACATTCGTTGGCTTCGAGAAAGCATACGACTTCATGGATAGAGAAACACTCTTTAACACACTGAAAAAAAAGAACGTGGACAACAAGACCAGGAAACTAATCAAGGGAACATCAACAAATCCAAATTAAAAGTCAAGTTGATGGAAGAGATTTCGGAACCATTCGAAATCAAGAAAGGAGGATGGCCTGTCACCCATTGTATCTGCCGGCCGGAGTGGCCAAGTGGTTATAGGCACTGCAGTCTGGAACCGCGCGACCGCTACGGTCGCAGGTTCGAATCCTGCCTCGGGCATGGATGTGTGTGATGTCCTTGGGTTAGTTAGGTTTAAGTAGTTCTAAGTTCTAGGGGACTGATGACCTCAGAAGTTAAGTCCCATAGTGCTCCGAGCCATTTGAATTTTTGAAGAATTGTATTTAACTCGGTTGTGGAGTAAATAATCACGCCATAGGAATTAGTGGGGTAAAGACAGGGAGACACAAGGATAGTACCGTCAACATAAAATGTCCGGCCTTTGCTGATTGTATAACCATTATAACAAATAACATAAAAGAAGCCAAAGAAGGTCTCGAGACATTACACAAAATCTCAGCCGAAACAGGACTACAAATCTCATACAATAAAACGTAGTACGTGGTCACAAAATCCGCAGACAGTAAGCACTGATGATGAAGTAAGGAAAGATAGCGCAAGTAGAAAGTTCCAAATACCTGGAAGAGATTATGCAGAAAATAGTACTGAATTCGACGTCCAATGAAGAAAGGATCACAAAATTACAAAAATCATGCCAGCTTACATGGAGCCATTGCAACAAGAGATTTCCATCATGTCAAATTAAGACACTGAAATATTCTAACATGTACGAGACGGGTTCTGATTTATGTTCCTACCACAGTTGCACAAAGACGCTCTGTGAGTGTTTTAGGAAGATATAATCTCACGCATGCAGAGTTCAGAAGACTGCATCAGTACGGGCAGTCACGTAATCAGATTAAAAAAAAAAAAAAGAAGAAGAAGTAGACGAAGTAGGAGAGGCGGAGACGACCGCAGTTCTGCATGCCAATTGAATATCAAATGGTTCAAATACACTCCTGGAAATGGAAAAATGAACACATTGACACCGGTGTGTCAGACCCACCATACTTGCTCCGGACACTGCGAGAGGGCTGTACAAGCAATGATCACACACACGGCACAGCGGACACACCAGGAACCGCGGTGTTGGCCGTCGAATGGCGCTAGCTGCGCAGCATTTGTGCACCGCCGCCGTCAGTGTCAGCCAGTTTGCCGTGGCATACGGAGCTCCATCGCAGTCTTTAACACTGGTAGCATGCCGCGACAGCGTGGACGTGAACCGTATGTGCAGTTGACGGACTTTGAGCGAGGGCGTATAGTGGGCATGCGGGAGGCCGGGTGGACGTACCGCCGAATTGCTCAACACGTGGGGCGTGAGGTCTCCACAGTACATCGATGTTGTCGCCAGTGGTCGGCGGAAGGTGCACGTGCCCGTCGACCTGGGACGGGACCGCAGCGACGCACGGATGCACGCCCAAGACCGTAGGATCCTACGCAGTTCCGTAGAGGACCGCACCGCCACTTCCCAGCAAATTAGGGACACTGTTGCTCCTGGGGTATCGGCGAGGACCATTCGCAACCGTCTCCATGAAGCTGGGCTACGGTCCCGCACACCGTTAGGCCGTCTTCCGCTCACGCCCCAACATCGTGCAGCCCGCCTCCAGTGGTGTCGCGACAGGCGTGAATGGAGGGACGAATGGAGACGTGTTGTCTTCAGCGATGAGAGTCGCTTCTGCCTTGGTGCCAATGATGGTCGTATGCGTGTTTGGCGCCGTGCAGGTGAGCGCCACAATCAGGACTGCATACGACCGAGGGACACAGGGCCAACACCCGGCATCATGGTGTGGGGAGCGATCTCCTACACTGGCCGTACACCACTGGTGATCGTCGAGGGGACACTGAATAGTGCACGGTACATCCAAACCGTCATCGAACCCATCGTTCTACCATTCCTAGACCGGCAAGGGAACTTGCTGTTCCAACAGGACAATGCACGTCCGCATGTATCCCGTGCCACCCAACGTGCTCTAGAAGGTGTAAGTCAACTACCCTGGCCAGCAAGATCTCCGAATCTGTCCCCCATTGAACATGTTTGGGACTGGATGAAGCGTCGTCTCACGCGGTCTGCACGTCCAGCACGAACGCTGGTCCAACTGAGGCGCCAGGTGGAAATGGCATGGCAAGGCGTTCCACAGGACTACATCCAGCATCTCTACGATCGTCTCCATGGGAGAATAGCAGCCTGCATTGCTGCGAAAGGTGGATATACACTGTACTAGTGCCGACATTGTGCATGCTCTGTTGCCTGTGTCTATGTGCCTGTGGTTCTGTCAGTGTGATCATGTGATGTATCTGACCCCAGGAATGTGTCAATAAAGTTTCCCCTTCCTGGGACAATGAATTCACGGTGTTCTTATTTCAATTTCCAGGAGTGTAGCTCTGAGCACTATGGGACCTAACTGTTGTGGTCATCAGTCCACTAGAACTTAGAACTGCTTAAACCTAACTAACCTTAGGATATCACACTCATCCATGCCCGAGGCAGGATTCGAACCTGCGACCGTGGCGGTCGCGCGGTTCCAGACTGTAGCGCCTAGAACCGCTCGGCCAGTCCGACCGGCAATTGAATATCACTTGCGTGCGGAGCGCGAGGGCGCTTAGTTACCTTTCGTCGGCGGCAGCAGTGACGGCTGTTGGCGCGAGGTGTGAACCTGAGAATCCGTTCCAAATCTCTCTCGGATGTTGAACACCAGTCTGATACGTTTCCTGTCTTCGGTGAAGCTGAGACTCCTAGTCGTTTCCTAGCTAAATTAATTGGCTTCGTACACACTATTTGCCTGGAATAGCGCGTACGTCGTTGCAGGCATTAACTGGCAGTGCTCGGTGCAATTTTCCATACTAGGAGACTCCGCAGTTTAACAGCTTACGAGCTAAGACTAGCCTGTGAATATAATGACTCTCGCAATCGTCCTAGCGCGATGCGAGTCGCCTTGCTGTAAGAGAAAGCCCGAATTACTCTCTCTGCAATTGCCTATATCCAGTAGCCATGCGTTCCCTTGGTTCAAATGGTTCAAATGGGTCTGAGCGCTATGGGACTCAACTTCTGAGGTCATTAGTCCCCTAGAACTTAGTACTAGTTAAACCTAACTAACCTAAGGACATCACAAAGCCCGCATCTCGTGGTCGTGCGGTAGCGTTCTCGCTTCACACGCACGGGTTCCCGGGTTCGATTCCCGGCGGGGTCAGGGATTTTCTCTACCTCGTGATGGCTGAGTGTTGTGTGATGTCCTTACGTTAGTTAGGTTTAAGTAGTTCTAAGTTCTAGGGGACTGATGACCATAGATGTTAAGTCCCATAGTGGTCAGAGCCATTTTTGACATCACAAACATCCATGCCCGAGGCGGGATTCGAACCTGCGACCGTAGCGGTCTTGCGGTTCCAGACTGCAGCGCCTTTAACCGTACGGCCACTTCGGCCGGCTGCGTTTCCTTCCTGGCCAAAGTGTTCGTACTTGTTATAACTCCACCCAATCAAGTTTTTGTAACCTATTACATGTGTCACTTCTGTTTTAGGGCAGAGTGTAACTCCTGCCACGTAACACTGAGATAAACAGCTTTTTCTTTCATGTGAGTTTTAACACAGGTGGCTACAGTGAGTCACCAAAGTTTTTAGCTGGGTTTTTGCGGACGTTTATCTGCCATCTCCAGCCATGTTCCTGAAGAAAGGCTTCCCGAAGGGTCGTCTTTAAAAGCAGGACCGCAGGCGATCTGCGCAGTGGCTCCGACGTCTCACTGTGTCTGCTAGATGTCCCGCTGTGAAGTTTACCAGCCTACATGGGACAGGCGTTACCATCATAAAATTCTCCTTCTCAAAGAACTGCCTCTCATAGCTCGCATTGCGGAATTTACTTGCTTGCAATTACTGCTGTGGTTTTCTTCGCGGGTTTACTGCCGAATCATGTCGTCGTCCAGACACAATATTTCGGCGGACCAGCTGGCCGCCATATTCAAGTAAATTAATGCTCGTGCACTGCCTCGCCGGAAATGAATTCCAGCCACAACGACGGAAACTTTTATACACCACGGACAGAGCACCGCGCGTGCGCGAGATGATGGGCAGCGCCTCCTGGCGGCAAGTACATCAACCAAAATTTCAAGAATTTTAAGAAAATATGATATTAAAAGTGTTTTTACGCCGGTGGCCAAGACTAGAGCCCTTCTTGGCTCAGTTAAAGATAATTTGGGCTTGAGGAAGCCCCGGGCTTATGAAATTCCGTGTCACTGTGGAAAGAAGTATATTGGTCAAACTATTCGAACTATTCAGGACCAGTGTTGAAACACGTATGTAACGCAGCAGCGATGGCGAGGCATTGCAGCGTCTCTGACCAGAGAGTCTGCGCTTGACCGCGCGAGTGTTGCGAGCAGTTCGCTAGTTGTCGCTATGCAGAGCAGTACTCTGTCAGTAGTTGTTGCGAGCAGTAGCTCTGTTCAGTGGCGTGCAGTACGCTAGTAGTCGTCATGTAGTGCAGTTCGCTAGTTGTCGCTATGCAGAGCAGTACTCGGTCAGTAGTCGTTGCGTGCAGTAGCTCTGTTCAGTTGCGTGGAGTATGCCGGTAATAGCAGTCGAGTGGAGTTGTGTGTTTGAGGAGTCGGCGAGCGTCGACATTGCATTCTGGTCAAGAGGCTAAATGAGGTATATTCTTATTTAAGGTAATGATCAGATAATGTAAAGTTTATTTATTGTAATTAATCTCCAACAAGTGCCCCAATAATAATTTTTATTTCAAAAGCATTTTTTCAAAATTTAATTTTTTTATTGAACTAAAGATTTCGTTGCACTTCCCATTTCATTCCACTTCTTTTGAAGAAAAAATTTCTGTAAAATCTCAGAAAAAAGGAATATTATTATTTGCAATGCAGTTCCTCCAAGCCGTGCGCACGAATAAGAGCAGAAATTTGACTACCAGTTACAATGAGGTAAGACTTTAATTCTGATTGTTTTACACAGGGCCAAAGACCGATATTTCGGTTTAATTGAATTTTCTTATCACTGAATAGACTTTAATTTTTTGTGAAGAACTTATATTGAGTCAGATTGCTAATTTTTGTTTGATTGTCATTGTCAGTACATTTCATTGTGGGGAGGTTACAGTGTGTGGAACATCATCGGATACTCGCTTGTTCCAGCCTGAGAAGTCGGCAGTGGCGGAACACTGCCTTAACGAAGGACACAGGATGAAGTATGACAAGACACAATTGATCTCTCCTGCTTCTCACTATCGGGAATGTGTTCTTAAACAATCCATTGAAGTTAGATTAGCAAGTAATATTATTCACAGGGATAAAGGTTTTCCTCTAAGTAAGATAAGGAATCCGATTTTGTCCGACATTACGCAACAACGGTCTTCTTTTCGATCATTGGATTCTTCCAACCAGTGCTGTTGCGATTTATCGTTTCCGCCGTCTTCTCCCACCGGCGCGCTGCGTGTCTAGTTGCCGCCAGGAGGCGCTGCCTATCATCTCACGCACGCGCGGTGCTCTGTCCGTGGTGTATAAAGGTTTCCGTCGTTGTGGCTGGAATTCAGTTCCGGCGGGGCAGTGCACGAACATTAACTCAGCTGAAGATGGCGGCAAGCTGGTCTGCCGAAATATTGTGTCTGGACGACGACATGATCCGGCTGCAAACCCGTCAAGAATATCAGCAGTTATTACGCCGGGAAAGTCTACGAAATCACAATTACTACTATGAGTGTTAGTGGTTTATATTCACGAAATGCCGGCTTGATTACTCGATCTGCATATCAACAAAATTCATAGAATTTCGTGTTACAACGTCATGTGACATACCGATTTAACCGGAATTGTTTCAGAATCTCAGTGTAAGGTGTGTTATTTGTTTGACACTCAACAATATTCCAATCAAAATCAATTACTGTAAGCTTTACTTTAACAGTATGAATCATTATTACATTTCACTAATCATTATAGATATAATAATTCTTACCAGAGGCCTTGCGTGCCTTAGAAAATCGAGCGGTTCTAGGCGCTTCAGTCCGGAACCACGCAGCTGCTACGGTCGCAGGTTCGAATCCTGCCTCGGGCATGGATGTGTGTGATGTACTTAGGTTAGTTAGGTTTAAGTAGTTCTAAGTTTAGGGGACTGATGACCTCAGATGTTAAGTCCCATAGTACTTAGAGCCATTTGAACCTTTTGTTGCCTGAGAAGAAACAGTAATCAAGGGCGGAACGAAAATCAAGGACATGGAAAAACAAGAAAGGAAAATGCTGAGAAAGAGCTGCGTGCAAGTTTATAAATAGGGGATCTGGATAAAAAGACCGACAAAAGAACTGTACGGGCAGACAGAGACGATTACAAATCAACATCAGGAAAGGAACGGCAAAGTTTCTTCGAAGACCTATATAGGATGAACGGACACATAGTGATCAAGAAGATTTTTTTACATATTAACACTAACAGACTGGAAGCCAATTGGGCGAAAGAAATCTTGGAAGACCTTAAATAACTGAACAGCTCCACAGAAGACATGACAGACAGGGTAAAATTCAGAGGAAAAAATCGACAGAAAGCACCAATTTCAGCAAACATCCAAAGAGAAGGAAACAGAGAAGAAGCAGACATAAGAGACAAAGCAGACACACCGTGAATATGAGCGGTTTTAGGGAAGAAAAAAGACACAGAAAAAAATGTGCATGAAAATAAATTTGTTTGAGCGCTCTGCTTAAGGTGAGACTGACGAAAATAATAATAATAATAATTATTATTATTATTATACACTTAATACGCATTTAAATCGAGAATTTCACATAAAAATTCTTAAGCAGTAACGAATGTGCAGAAAAAAAGTGAGATGATGTATTAATGAATCTGCAGCGCTACAAGTGGCCTGACAGCGAATCAAGGTCTTGTTACCAGACGTTCCTAAATGAGTTTCACCACACGAGGAAAAGGTTCAGGATTCGAGTCCCCGTCCAGCACACAGTTTTGATTTAACAGGAAGTTACAAATCAGCGCGCACTCCGCTGTAGAGTGAAAATTCATTCTGAAAGAAAATGGAGTTATTGCACGACGCAAATATTCGACGCCTTTCGATATCCTCAGGTAATCTCTACAAATGGTTACAAGTATGGAATGTGACTCTGGGAGGTTAAAAAAACTCGTGAAGCGATCGTTAATTTCACCTCGTGTGTGGCTGGTTCCATTCTATATTGTCCCAACAAAGCGTCACTGAGTCATAACTATTACCGGAATCTGAACTTTTCAAAGGCCATTCACATTAGAGCGAAGGTATATGCCTGAATCCTCGGCGCCAGAGTTCATAATGAACACATTCCTTTAAGCTTCAGGTCCTGATCATCTGGCTAGGCCATGGTAGGTGGCCCAGGCATTACACAAAACAGAAACAGCGGCAAGCATGTCGACATGGATACCTTTTATCGCCATTACACTGTGCTAGTTATGGGAAAGCGATATGCATATGTACAGATGGCGTTAGTATTGCGTACATAAGGTATAAAAGGGCAACGCGTCGGTAGAGCTGTCATTTATGCTCAGGTGATTCATGTGACAAGGTTTCCGGCGGGATTATGACTGAACGTGCAGTGATAGATGCAGCTTGACACAGAGACATTCGTTTCGGAAATCGTCAGGGAATTCAATATTCCGAGAGCCGCAGTGTCAAGAGTGTGCCGAGGCATTACCTCTCACCACGGACAACGCAGTGGCTGACGTCATTCTCTTAACCACCGAAAACAGCGGCGTTTGCGTAAAGTTGTAAGACCTGACAGATAAGCAGTACTGCGTGATATAACAGCAGAAGTCAATGTGGTACGTACGACGAACATATCTGTTAGGACGGTGCGGCGAAATTTGGCATTAATGGGCTATGGCAACGGACGATCGACACGAGTGCCTTAGTTAACAGCACGACATCGCTCACAGTCCAGCTCCTGTGCTCGTGGCCATATCGGTTGGAACCTGGACGACTGGAAAACCGAGGCCTGGTCAGGTGAGTCCAAATTTCAGGTGGTAAGAGCTGATGGTAGGGTTCGAGTGTGGCTCAGACCCCACGTAGGCATGGAGTCGGGTTATCAACAAGGCACTGTTGAAGCTGGTGGTAGCTTCATTATGGTGTGGGCTGTGTTGACATGGAAGGACGGGATCCTCTGGTCCAGCTGAGTTGATCATTGACTGGAAATGATTATATTTGTCTACTCCTGGGCTTAATGGACTTCATGGTTCCAAACAAAGATGGGATGAAACTTCCTGAGAGATTAGAACTATGTGTCAGACGGAGGCTCGAACTCGGGACCTTTGCCTTTCGCGGGCAAGTGCTGTACCAACTGAGCTACCCAAGCACGACTCACGACCCGTCCTCATAGCTTCAATTCTGCCAGTACCTCGTCTCCTACCTTCCAGACTTCACAGAAGCTCTTCTGCAGTACAGCACTTGCCCGCGAAGGGCAAAGGTCCCGAGTTCGAGTCTCGGTCTGGCACACAGTTTTAATCTATCAGGAAGTTTCATATCAGCGCACACTCCGCTGCAGAGTGAAAATCTCATTCTGGAAACGGTGGGATGTTTATGAATGTCAATGCGCTGTGTCACCGTCTGAAGCAAGTTGTGGACAATTCGAGCGAATGATTTGGGCATCCAGATCGCTCAACGTGAATCTCATGGAACATTTATGGGATATAATCGAGGGATCAGTTCGTACACAAAATCGTACATCAGCAACACTTTGGCAATTATGCACGGCTATGGAGGCAGCATGGCTCAATATTGCTGTAGGGGACTTCCAACGCCTTTTTGAGTCCATAGCACGTCGAGCTACTCACTACGCCGGGAAAAAGGAGATCCGGCACGATATTAGAAGGTGCCCCATAACCCTTGACAGTGTATTCTAGGTTATGGGCAGTATGGGAAATAAAGGAAAGGGTCGTTCAATAATATTCTTTCCTCACCACTTTTTCTTGTGGAACGTGGTGTTCTACGTAGCTCAGGTAAAGGAAACAGGGTGAGCAAATTTCTGTTTCGAGTGTTAGACACATTCGGGAGAGACATAAATGTCAGCGGGTGCTATCGCTGCCGTCACTGGCGCGGTGCAAAATTCATAAACGATCGCAGCCGCCGACGACCGCCGAATACGCACTGGACGGCGACAGCTGCAGATGGATGCCCAGAGGGCGGTGGTGTGACCTTTTTGGAAACTTCCCACAGAGAGCTCGAAAAACTTGTCAATCGGGTCCGCACAGGACCCAAGGCACGTCGTAATGCCGCATCAAAAACGCTTTGATGTTTAAAAAATTACAGCGAGGAAAACATTTCCGCCCCCGACCCCGGCCTACCCCCGCGCGAACCTCCGCCGCAGGAACCCGAATCGAAGAAATTAATTTCGATGGCCTGTAAAAGAAAACACGTGGCGGCCGGTATAAAATGTTAAGCCGGGGAAAATTGTTGTGAATATTAGGGACGCTATTTGCGTGGGCGGTGCAATATCGGGCGGTGTTTGGCGGCCGGCGGTGTTTTTATTTCAGGAAGTGGGCCTGTGGTGCGGCATTACTTGCACAGCATTCGATATTGACGTTCGGTAGCTGATTATTTGATACAGGTATATCATGTTTGCGCTGGCCGCGGGCAGTTGCCGTGCGGCGTGTAAATAAGCAAACGTCCAGCCGGCCAGGCACGCGGCCAGCCAGCGTTGCGATCACAGAGCGGACGGCCGCGGGCGGCGCACACAGACACAGACACAGGGGAGGATGCCGTCCTGTCCGCCTGTGTCCACCTCACACCACGCTGCCAAAGAGCGTGGGAGTCTTTTGCCCTTCTGGCGTAGACTTGTAACTTCTGTTCAGACACTTTGTACCACGTCTGCTCTTTCCAGAAATTGTCCTGGTATGAAGAAAATAAACCTTGTAATAATCCCATTAATGCCCCAACTAATTCATTTGCGGAAAAATACTCGCATCGTATCTTAAAAATGCGAACATGTTCTCTTTATTTAAAAGACTGACAATGAAGTGAAGCGCCAGCTGCCTCATTTTACCTTCTTCAGCACCTTTAAAAGTTTCGCAAAAAAATTTTAGCATGCGAACATATTGCCGCTTTTTTTAAAATACAAATCACCTCTAACTTAACAATTGTATACAGCCGTTCGCTCGACGAAAGATCCATACCAAAAGACTGGAAAGTTGCACAGGTCACACCAATATTCAAGAAAGGTAGAAGGAGTAATCCACTAAAGTACAGGCCAGTATCATTAACGTCGATATGCAGCAGGATTTTAGAACATATATTGTGTTCGAACATTATGAATAACCCCGAAGGAAACGGTCTATTGACACACAGTGATGGTGCGTTTAGAAAACATCCTTCCTGTGAAACACAACTAGCTCTTTATTCACATCAAGTGCTGAGTGCAAATGACAAGGGATTTTAGATCGATTCCGTATTCCTGGATTTCCGGAAGGCTTTTATCACTGTACCACACAAGCGGCTTGTAGCAAAATTGCGTGCTTATGGAATATCGTCTCCGTTATGTGACTGGATTTGCGATTTCCTGTCAGAGAGGTCACAGTTCGTAGTAATTGACGGAAGGTCATCGAGTAAAACAGAAGTGATTTCAGGCGTTCTCCAAGGTAGTGTTATAGGCCCTTTGCTGTTCCTTATCTATATAAACGATATGGGAGACAATCTGAGCAGCCGTCTTCGGTTGTTTGCAGATGACGCTGTCTTTTTTACAGGGTGTTACAAAAAGGTACGGCCAAACTTTCAGGAAACATTCCTCACATGCAAAGAAAGAAAATATGTTATGTGGACATGTGTCCGGAAACGCCTACTTTCCATGTTAGAGCTCATTTAATTACTTCTCTTCAAATCACATTAATCATGGAATGGAAACACACAGCAACAGAACGTACCAGCGTGGCTTCAAACACTTTGTTACAGGAAATGTTCAAAATGTCCTCCGTTAGCAAGGATACATGCAACTACCCTCCGTCGCATGGAATCCCTGATGCGCTGATGCAGCCCTGGAGAATGGCGTATTGTATCATTGCCGTCCACAATACGAGCACGAAGAGTCTCTACATTTGGTACCGGGGTTGCGTAGACAAGAGCTTTCAAATGCCCCCATAAATGAAAGTCAAGAGGGTTGAGGTCAGGAGAGCGTGGAGGCCATGGAATTGGTCCGCCTCTACCAATCCATCAGTCACCGAATCTGTTGTTGAGAAGCGTACGAACACTTCGACTGAAATGTGCAGGAGCTCCATCGTGCATGAACCACATGTTGTGTCGTACTTGTAAAGGCACATATTCTAGCAGCACAGGTAGAGTATCCCGTATGAAATCATGATAACGTGCTCCATTGAGCGTAAGTGGAAGAACATGGGGCCCAATCAAGACATCACCAACAATTCCTGCCCAAACGTTCACAGAAAATCTGTGTTGATGACGTGATTGTACAGTTGCGTGCGGATTCTCGTCAGCCCACACATGTTGACTGTGAAAATTTACAATTTGATCACGTTGGAATGAAGCCTCATCCGTAAAGAGAACATTTGCACTGAAAGGAAGATTGACACATTGTTGGATGAACCATAAGCAGAAGTGTACCCGTGGAGGCCAATCAGCTGCTGATAGTGCCTGCACACGCTGTACACGGTACGGAAACAACTGGTTCTCCCGTAGCACTTTCCATACAGTGACGTGGTCAACGTTGCCTTGTACAGCAGCAACTTCTCTGACGCTGACATTAGGGTTATCGTCAACTGCACGAAGAATTGTCTCGTCCATTGCAGGTGTCCTCGTCGTTCTAGGTCTTCCCCAGTCGCGAGTCATAGGCTGAAATGTTCCGTGCTCCCTAAGACGCCGATCAATTGCTTCGAACGTCTTCCTGCCGGGACACCTTCGTTCTGGAAATCTGTCTCGGTACAAACGTACAGCGCCACGGCTATTGCCCCATGCCAATCCATACATCAAATGGGCATCTGCCAACTCCGCATTTGTAAACATTGCACTGACTGCAAAACCACGTTCGTGATGAACACTAACCTGTTGATGCTACGTACTGATGTGCTTGATGCTAGTACTGTAGAGCAATGAGTCGCATGTCAACACAAGCACCGAAGTCAACATTACCCTCCTTCAATTGGGCCAACTGGCGGTGAACCGAGGAAGTACAGTACATACTGACGAAACTAAAATGAGCTCTAACATGGAAATTAAGTGTTTCCGGACACATGTCCACATAACATCTTTTGTTTATTTGTGTGTGAGGAATGTTTCCTGAAAGTTTGGCCGTACCTTTTTGTAACACCCCGTAGACTAATAAAGTCATTAGAAGATCAAAACAAACTGCAAAACGATTTAGAAAAAATATCTGAATGGTGCGAAAAGTGGCAGTTGACCCTCAATAACGAAAAGTGTGAGGTCATCCACATGAGTGCTAAAAGGAATTCGTTAAACTTCGGTTACACGATAAATCAGTCTAATCTAAAAGCCGTATATTCAGCTTAATACATATGTATTACAATTACGAACTACGTAAATTGGAAAGAACACATAGAAAATGTTGTGGGGAAGCCTAACCAAAGACAGCGTTTTATTGGAAGGACACTTAGAAAATGTAACAGACCTAGTAAGAAGACAGTCTACACTACGCTAGTCCGTCCTCTTTTAGAATACAGCTGCGCGGTGTGAGATCCTTACCAGGTAGGACTGACGAAGTACATCGAAAAAGTTCAAAAGAAGGCAGCACGTTTTGTATTATTGCGAAATATGGGAGAGAGCGTCACAGAAATGATACGGGATTTGGGCTGAAATCATTAAATGGAAGGCGTTTTTCGTTGCGACGGAATTTTCTCACGAAATTCCAATCACGAACTTTCTCCTCCGAATGCGAAAATATTTTGTTGACACTGACCTACATAGGGCGGAACGATCACCACGGTAAAATAAGGGAAATCAGGGCTCGTACGGAAAGATATGTGTGTTCATTCTTTCCGCGCACTATACGAAATTGGAATAATAGAGAATTGTGAAGGTGGTTCGATGAACCCTCTGCCAGGCACTTAAATGTGATTTGCAGAGTATCCATGTAGATGAGGATGTAGAGCTCCCACAACCTCTCCTAACTGTAGCTTCCTCATACCCACAAGTCCGTTGCTTAAGTCGCTCATATCCATCCACTCCCAACTGTCCTGTCTCGCTCGCTCATCAGCCGAACTTATTGTCATTATCTCTTTCTCTCTCTCAGTCATTGTGTCCTGTGTCAGCCACAGTCCCATCTGTTCTGCCCTAGTACTACAGCCTCCTCTCACTCTCACTGTCTCCCTCTTGCTCTCTCTTACTGCGAATATCTTATTCCTTTCTTCCTACTGCTGCTCTCTTCTTACTGTCACTATTCCTCTCTTCGTCGTTGTCATTGTTATATAATTTGTCTCTCATTACCAAAGGCTCTTATCCACTTCCTCTTCCTCTTTATTCCTCCCAGGCCCTTGGCTCTGTCTCCCTCCTTCTTTTCCTAGCACTGTTGAGCCACTGTCAACTATATTCCGCTGCCACTGTGTCCCTCTCTTTCTCTCACACTGCCGTTGTCTCCTTCGCTCTTTCTATAACGCAGCCGCTGTTTACTCTAAGGATTTACTACTTTTCCGTCTCTTTGCCACTGCCACTGTCGTCTACTCTCTCAGCATAAAAAAGCGCGAATATAGTCGGATGCGTAAATTTTTAAGAAAAATTTTAAAGGCGCTGAGGAAGGTATAATGAGGCAACTGGTAACCAACTTTTCAATGAGAATCTTTTAAATAAACAGGAACATATTTGCACTTTTTTGTGCTCCAATAGCCGGCCACAGTGGTCGAGCGGTTCTAGGCACTTCAGTCCGGAACCACGCGGCTGCTACGGTTGCAGGTTCAAATCCTGCCTCGGGCATGGACGTGTGTGATATCCTTAGGTTAGTTAGGTTTAAGTAGTTCTAAGTCTAGGGGACTGCTGACCTCAGATGTTAAGTCCCATAGTGCTTAGAGACATTTGAACCATTTTTTGTGCTCCAATAGAAGCATTTTCCCGCTGGTTGCGTTGTCTTCCTTGTTGCATCAGGGCACAGTACTCATATGAAAAGAAAAGTATTTGTCAGTAAAATTTAAATAGTTTGGTTATGTGAAACTGAAATAATGGAAAACTAATTTTACACCCCAGACCCTATTTTACGTAGAAAACGACAGAGAGAGAGAGAGAAAAAAAATCTTGCCAGGTCACTTTATAAGGTTCATTTCGTCTCACACTGCAATTTACGTGTGCATTTTACGTATAAAAGTAGGACAACTTTGAACCTCTGTATCCCGGGAAAGGATAAAGACGTGTAGAAACTTTTCAAGGTTGCTCGAGATCGGAATCATGCCGACACATCGAAAAAATTACAGCCGTTCGCTGTGCATAGCTGTCTCGGAATCTGCGGCTAGGTTTTAGTACCCAACAAACAAATTATTTTGGGTGATTCTCCATAAGTCAAAGATTTTTGAAAACGGTGATATGAATCTCCCAGGTATGTCTTTACAGCATATACTGTTAAAATTTGAGCAATTTGCTGCTGTTATTTATTATTTAGATTTCATCTCATACCAGATTTAACGTGTTTGATTAGGACAACATTGAAACTCTGTCACTTGTTAACGGACAAAGACAGCAAAATAATTTTCGAGGTTGTTTGTGTCTGGTTATACAGCACTCTATTGATACACTTGTATCGAAACATGTGCAGCCACTCTCCGAGCAGCAACTGCGACAAAACTTACCTCAGCTGCTGAAATGTTCACGCAGAGAACGGGAATATGTAATATTTTTAATAGGAGATGCTTTCTGCGAAGAGTAATGTTACGTGAAAATTAGAAAATGTGTCAATTAGCTGGGCTATGGCTGTGTTTTTCAGCATGCATTTATATAGTCATATCTGTCATCCTCCAATAATTATCAAATCAATTCTCAAGGAATTTTAAATGATATAAAGTATGCATTTTACAAGTGGAATAATTAAAATAAAAGCAATGAATGGGGTAATGAATAGCCTCGAAGCAAGAAGAACGTAAACCCGCTTAGCAAACAGCACGTGCACGATGATCCACAACCGATGCAAAACATGAATGAAACGGGCTGTGAGAGTGATTTAAGTGAATAAACTACTCTTCTGGCCGGATAACTGGATTTAAGACTTGTACCACATATAACAATCACAAACCTCGAAGCCGGCCGGAGTGGCCGAGCGGTTAAAGGCGCTACAGTCTGGAACCGCACGACCGCTACGGTCGCAGGTTCGAATCCTGCCTCGGGCATGGATGTGTGTGATGTCCTTAGGTTAGTTAGGTCTCAGAAGTTCTAAGTTCTAGGGGACTTATGACCACAGCAGTTGAGTCCCATAGTGCTCAGAGCCATTTGAACCATTTTGAACAAACCTCGAAGACAATAAAATTCCGTCGTTCCGACATGCTTCCACTCGCGCCAAGCGTAACTGATTAACGCGGTGGAAAATCTGACCAAGTAGTACGAATATGTCGCATACCTAAAAGAATCGCTTTGCAAATTGGCAACGCCTACAGATAATCCCAATAATCTGAACTGACTCTCCAAAATCGCAAATCGGCGACGTTGCATTCGACTATCCGCCAAGAACAAGGAAAACGTCCCCAGTACGCCTGGCCAGGAACGATAGTAGTTTAAACAACTCTCAGACATCTTGCCCACGTACCGGCGAAATAGCTGACTGACTAAGGCGCCGCAAAATGAGACCACACTTCAACCAAATCTCACAAGAGATATTCACTGTCTGTAGTCGATACTGATACAGAATGATTTTTGGATTGTTTCGCAATGGCTACTTCGCGAAATAAAATGATAATGAATCTGAAAATTGAAAGTGGTTGTTTAAGAGGCATCTTTCAACTTTAGATAATCATCCTCTTCAGACACTAAATGTTGTTGATGCAGCCATCTTTACCATTTGATTGCAGTTGATGCTGTTCATTGCACTGACAATATTTTGCGATGTGGATTATCTTGTCCTGCCTTTTAATTTTTTCCCCCAGGATTTATCCTTCAAGACGTTTTTTATGAAGATATTATGTGGACGTAAGTTTTAGTTAATTTCATGTACCATGGATCATTTTGCACAATATATCGTAGAAGTCATTTTACTTTCATATCGAAAATTGATTTGTAACTATGGCTATGGGGAGAACACTTACAAGGTTTTTTTTTTTTTTTTTTTAAAAAAAAAAGGATGTACAGATGTGAGTTACTAATTCCTATCCACCACTTCCACACAGTACAATAATAGAAAAATCTTCTACTCAATAGAAGGAGTTGCAAAGGTATAACTTTCATGGTTTATTTTTAAATTTTATTTAGGTGTCTGTCAGACATTTTATATCACTGGGTGGATCGCATTTTGTTGCAGCATTGTGCAAGGCTCTTTGTGCTAAAGGTAACTGTAATGTGGAGTAATGAACCCATTTTTCCTTTTGCTGCTGTATTTATGTTCATCATTGTTCCTTTTGAATCGTAGTGAATTATTTGCAACATTATGAGGGAATAAATGTAGTGTGAAGCAGTCAAAATATCCAACTGCTCGAGCAGGTATCTCCAAGACGATCGTGGATGGGCACCATATGTGTGTATTATTCTTGCAGCACGTTTATGAACAATGAAGACTTTCATTCTTAAAGCTGAGTTGCCCCAGAACATAATCCATGTGACACTGTTGGACAAAAATATGCAAAATATGCCAGCTTACTGACTTGCCTCTCCCCAAGGTTTGCAATGACTCTAAGTGTGAATGTGGCTGAACTAAATAGTTTTAGCAGTTTGAAAATGTGCTTTTTCCAGTTTACGCTCTCACCGATATGGACATCTAAGAATTTTGAAATTTCCACCCTATTTATTAGTTTCTCACCTTTTATTACACTTATAATTGGTGTACTACAGCTAGATGTGCAGAACTGATGTGGTGCGTCTTTTTGAGGTTGAGACCATTCGCGAAAACCTGTCAATGAAACTTTCGAGAACATTGTTTACCATTTGCTCTGTTTCTGTGTGTATTCTTTGATTGCTTACGATACTACTATCATCTGAAAAAAATAAAACTAATTGTGCTTATTGTATATTAGACGGAAACCTGTTTGCGTATGTGAGGAACAATAGTAGAGCATTGGGGAACGCCATAGATGATTTCTCCTCAGTCAGTATTACGTCCTCAGACTGTAATGGTTGAATTACTAAGTACAACTTTCGGATTTTTTGGTTAGATGTGACGTTACCCACTGATTGGCTATACCATCAGTACCATAAAACTTCAATTTATGTAAGGGAATACTGTGAATCAAACAGTCAAATGAATTAGATAGTTCGCAGAAAATACCAACCGACGCTATTTTATTATTTAATGCTTGTAAAATTTGGTAAGTAAATATGAAAATGGTATTATAAGAGGAGCAACTCTTCTGAAATTGAGACTGCAGTTTGCTGAGGATGCTAGCGTTGCTAACGTGAGGGCTATTCAAGAATATATCACAATCTCAAAAATTTTGGAAAATGATGCAGCAGTGAAACAGGTCGGTAGTTGTTGACATCTCTTTTATCATCTTTCTGAAAGAGGGGTTTAACGATGGTATATTTCAGTCTCTCTGGAAAAATGCCTTGAGTTAGTGATGCACTACACATTTCAGATAAGACTGGGGTTTTATATGGGAACAAATCTTTAGTACTCCATTGGAATCACTATCAAAACTATATGAGTCTTTACTTTTGAAAGACTGTCTAATTTTCTTAACTTCAGAAGAAAAAGCCTTGAGTTAGTGACACACTACATTTTTCACATAAGATTGGGCTTATTATATGGGAACAAATCTTAAGTACTCCATTGGAATCAGCACTAAAACTATATGAGTCTGTACTTTTAAAAGAGTGTCTAATTTCCTTAATTTCAGAAGCAAAAGCTGGTGATACATTCATATGACTGAATTTTATGAAAGTTACTTTTTCAACATACTGCTGTGATTTTTTCTTGAAATGTTCGTCAGTATACTTTCTACTAGATTTAAGAAATGATTATTTAATATATTTGCTACATATAAATCATCATTCATTGCCCTTCCATTCAATTCAGTAATGAAGTTATCCTGTTCACTGACTGGTTATCCCGTCCATTGTTTCACTACTCTGTATAGCCTCATGTCTGTTGTTCGAATTACTATTTTCTGACATTATGTTCATGGTCCTTGATTTTTTAATAATCTTTCTTAATAATTTTGAGTAATTTTTGTAGTGTGAAACTACTGCAGGATCTCTACTTGTTCTTACCCACAAATACATTTTCTTTTTCCTTTCACCAGATACTTTAATCGCTCTAGTTGTCCATCGTATTTTACATGGCTGTTTAGTGTCTTTTCTGACAAGCTAATGTGGGAAGCTATTCTCAAATAATGATATGAATGTAACATGGAATAGATTAAATGTTTTTTTAGAATTTGGTTCATTATAGATTTCATTCCACGTCATACTTTGTAAACTATCCTTAAAACCTTTTTTCCTTGAGTTTTTAAGTATTCTGATTTTCACTGAGGAATATCCATTCCATAAGGCACCCGCTGGAAATCAGTTAATATAATTAAAATGACAAATTTTTTATGAATAGTTTACAGGAGGTGACCTGAGAAGGAATTTATAATGAACCAAATGCTAACACAAAATTTAATCTATTCCACGATACATCCATATCGTTATTTGAATGTAGCTTTCCACATCATTATCAGAAAGGACTTTAAACAGCCATGTATCAAAATGGATAACTAGAGGGATAAAAGTGTCTTATGTATCCAATTAATTTCGTTTTTCCTTCTCTATAATATTTTAATTTATCCCATAACTTGATAACTTCTTTGGGAATTTGGTCATTAGATTTCTCAGCGCAGGATATTTTTGTGGCTCTTCTCCATATCCACATATCTGTTGCTTTTTTTTCTTTTCATGTTTCCCAAGAGTTCACCCTTTACATGCATAGCTCATAAGTTTCCAGATAAATGTCTTGATGAATTTCTTTGTTGTTTCTGTATTAAGATGCTTGTTTGTCAATAAATTATTTCTAAGGCTTGTCCAGTCACTGCAACCCTTCTTTTAATATCAGTTATACTTCCCCAGTCATCTGTTATTGTATTTCCCAAGCAGCAAAATTGATTTACTTCCCTTAGCATTTTATCTTATACCTTAATGTTTGTCCCTACTTGTCTGTCTATTTATGTATCACCATTACTTCAGTCTTTTTTGAGTTTATTTTCATGTTTTGGCTATCCAAGTCATCAGACAACATTTTTAGCATAAAGTTCATGTTGTTTTCCAAAATCCGCTAGGACTACTATATCATCAGCAAATCTAATGCTACACATTTGTTAACCATTATTTTGATCCCTTTGGTACCGCTTTTCATTGTTCGTATTGCAATATCTATCATCATCATCATCATCATTATCATCATCATATATCTATAAATCTATAAATAAATTAAATAAACATGGAGAGAGAGAGGTCAGCCTCGTCAGACGTCTCTTCTTGTCCTAGTCTGTTTTTAGGGCAATTGATATTTACTTCGGCACTCAGATTTTTGAGTGAAGATTCACTGTGAATATTTTACCTTTCTCGTCTATTCCAGTTTTATTCAGTTTACCCAACAGCGTATTCCAGTTCACTCTATCAAAACAATTCTCTTAGTCAACAAATGTGGGGTACGTTACCCCGTTCATCTGAGTTCTTCTTTCTAAGGTCATTCTTGGTTGTCACTGCAGCTTCCATCTTTCCTTTTCCTTTCCTAAAACCAAATTCGTCTTTCCGTTAATGTTGGTTAAACTTAAATTTTAGTCTAATTAGCATTTTTGAATCATGGCTCAGTAATGCCAAAGTTCTATTAATGTAAACCATCATACACATTCCTTGTCAAAGGTATGGTAACTGTTTAATTTTTTAATAATGCCGTCGATAGTGTTCCATCTGTCTTTTGTAGAAAGACTCATTTTAATAAAACCTTTCTTACAGCTAGGAAGAAATGGAATTTCAATGCGAAAACCATAAAAAGATTCAGAATATGCTAGTTGGCCATGGACGACGATAACATTAATGGTGGGAATACTCAGCTAACTTACAGGAAAGGAGTGGTATGAGGAACTCGACAACCTCCCATACTTCGACAGGTGGACGCCCCGTCGATTTCAGCACAGAAATGAAACGAGAGATCGTTGTGCATAGCATCTTAAATCCTCGATGAAATGATTTACACTGAACAGCAACCAAATGACGGCGTATGCTGAGAGACAACTCACTCCGTAAATAAGATAGCACCACCACACAGCCAAAGGTGACCAATGCCAGGCGCTAAGTCTGTCCATCTGTCCCCCAAACAGTTACATCTTTCGGTCGTTGGTTGGTGTATCCCCACCCGCTGAGGGTGTAAGTTAACATGCATAGCGATCTCTTGTTTAATTTTTGCGTTCAGTTCTCGAAATATCGGTGGTTGCCGAGAACGTTACACGGCTGCTTTCCAGTAAGTTATTTGAACATTCGATGTGCTGGCAGAAGCTCTAGTTTTCCGTGATGAGAATTACTAGGAGACACAGGAATTCAAATAAATGGCGCAGGGATATTTTAGACCTGAAATTGCAATGCAAACGAAACGCTGGTGGAGGAGGAGGGATGTTGGGGTTGCATGAAATCAGGCGAATTCTCTCACAGGCACTCATACTTGGCGGGAGATACTATTTTATATGCATATTTACGTCCGCACTGTGCCCTCAGAACTGAAAAGCGAGACGTGAGGTGATCGTCTGGCGTACTAGAGACACTGTCCTAAACATGTATGTCCTAAACATGTATCCCACGATCGATTGGATCTTAGTTTCTGAATAGCCCTCGTAGAACGATCAGTTCTGTAATCGAGGGAAGTTTGGGAGGTAAGAATTGTAGAGGGAGACCAATGCTTGAATATAGTTGCCGGGTCCAGATGGATGTAGGTTGCAGTTGTTATTTGGATATGAAAGTTGTTGCACAGGAGAGAGCAACGTGGAGAGCTAGACACTGAAGACCACCACAGCAGCGTAGTTATATTTTGTTGACACAAAAACCCTTGGGGGTGGGGGAGGGGGAGGGAGGTAGGGTGCAAGGCGGAAGAAATAAGAACACGTGGAATCGGTTACTAAAATCGTTATGCAAATGTCAAATTAAATATGTAAAAATCGTTACTGCTAGCAGAAAATGTTATTTGAAGAAAAGAATGTACCCAAGTGAAAACTATGATTTGATCAAGTGAAAACTGTCTGCTGCATTTTGAAGCCTGGATATTTTTTATTTATTTGTTTAACCTGATCTGATTAAGGCCATCAGGCCTTCTCATACAACGCACCAGGGTCTTTTATGACAGAAGATGGAGTTGACTACGGGGAAAATAATTTTCTGTGCTGTGTAATCTGGCCGATGTGGCTGTCCCTGTGTGTGTGCCGGGGGTGGGGGGGGCATTACGGCAGGGGCTGCCCACCCCTGGTCTGGCAAGCGGCGGGGCGGCCGAGGTTAGCTCGCTCATTATGCGCGCGCACGCCCCCATCAGCTGGCTGCGGCTGTTCTGCTCTGGTGTGGTGAGGCCCCTTCCTTACGAGGACCGCGCCACGGGTCGCGGTTAGCCGTTAGCCGCACCTGCCCTGCCGCCCACCACATGAGGAACGACACGTATCTGCTCTCTGCCGGAAGCCAATGGCCCACTCCACTGCTTTACATACCATTAGGTCCCATTCGTTTCATCCTAGTTCCTGCAACAAATCTTGTACGTCTGCGTCTACGTATGCAGTGCCGGAAAGAAGGACGACGTCGATTTTGATCCGATGACGGTATAAACCAGATCGATAGTGTATGTACTGATAATGGTTTCCGCGTCGGCCGTCAAGAGATAGAATAGTCGCATAGCTACTAGAGAGACATCTGTGTCTACCCTTAAAAAGAGAATGCTCACAGCCAGAAGACTCAGTATGGTGCAACTTGTGAAGGAAGCTGGTGGCAGCGATGCCGTGGAGACGCACTCGTGCTTCCTACAGCCAACTGAGCGGATTTGAAAGGGCAAACTGTGACTGTCCGAGTGGCATGTAAGTCCTTTGGGAGAGTTGCCACACGAGTTGGATGTGTTGTTGCACTATGATGTTGCTGTCAGTGGTGACATGAACGTTCTCACACTCGTAGACGAGGTTTTGGACGTGTACGCAGTACAGACGCCATCCAAGATCTTCGTATTGTAAGAACAGCAGAGGAAGGTCGTACAGCACAAATACGTGGGCTTGTAAGCCGAGACGTGTCAACATGAACGGTTGCCAACCGGTTACTCTCAGTGGGGCTATGGGCACGCACATATGTAGCCCGTCTTCCACTCACGCCACGGGTCGACTGGTGCTGTCAGAGGATCAGTCTCAAGTTGGAATAGCGCACTGTGGTCTTCAACTATGAAACCAGATATTGCCTGCATTCAAGCGATGGTCGTTTACGCGCGTGACATAGACCCGGTGAGAGGTGTCTCGTGGAGTGCATACTTCCAAGACACACTGGCCCCAGCCTAGGCCTTAACCGAGCGAGGCGGCTCAGTGATTAGCGCACTGGACTCACATTCGGGAGGACTACGGTTCAAACCCGCGTCTGGGCATCCTGATTTAGGTCTCTGTGATTCCCCTAAATCGTCTCTAGCAAGTGTCGGGATGGTTCCCTTGAAAGGGGATGGCCGACTTCCTTCCCCATCCTTCCCCTATCAGACGGGACCGATGACCTCGCTGTTTGATCCCCTCCCCTCAAATCAGTCAACCAACAAACCAACCTAGGCTTTATGGTATGGGCTGCGACAAGCTATAACTCTCGTTCACCTTTGGCCTTTCTGGAATGGACGCTAACCAGCACTAAGTATGTGAAGAATGTTGTTGGACCCGTCCTTTTGCTGTTCTTGCAACAGGAAAGTGATTTGTTGTTCCAGCAGGACAATGCTCAACCACATACTGCCCGTAAAACTCAATGTGCTCTGCAAGACATGCAACAATTTTACTGCCCAGCACTATCTCCAGACTTCTCTCAGTCGAGCATGTGTGTTGTATGATGGGACGAGAAGTGACTCGTGCAACACGTCAACCATCCCTAAATAAAATGCTCCAAAAAAACACACTCCTTCCTCTCTCCACAAGCCCAGTGCAGACTGAGTCCTTTTCCCACCTATCGCTAGGAAGAGGAGGCGGTCAGGCGACTTAGGTTAGTGAAGGTAACCCAAGTGTCCTTTCTTTCACGTCAGTTTCTTAGCGTGGTAGAGATACGCGAATTAACCTTTCTTTACCACTAAAATTCAAACTTGGTGCCAGTTTCTAGGAAGAGATGGCGGTCGGGTGACTTATGTTAGTGGAGGTAACCCAGGTGACCTATCTTCCCGCGATTTTCTTAGTAGACATAGATGTGGTGTGATGCATTCTCCTGCTGGAATTTGAACTTTCCGCCGTTTTTCTGGGGAGGGGAGGGGGGTTAGGTTAGTGGAGGTTGGCCAATTGACCTATCTGCCTGCCAAAATTCAAACTTCCCGCCAGGGGGCGTGGCAGGGGGCTGTGGCACTTGCGTCATCAACTGACGTCACGGCCACCATCTTGGATGACGTCATGCGCTGTTGCCAAGTCTACACTCCGCCATCTTGGATGACGTAATCGCCGCCATCTTGGATACATCTGGTAACTGTTACAGAACTACGTGAACATTTCGAGCAAGAGTGGAATAACATACATCGGGACAGCATTCTGCATTTGTACGATCGATTGAATGGCACTGTCAGTGCCTGCGTTGTCGTCCTTGGAGACGGCACCACATACTAGTATGGGTGTTTCAGCGTAGGTCGATACCTTGTACCTCAGAACCTCTTGTGCTATTGCTCTGTAAATGTAATCATTTCGTGTTCTCCCTCTGCCCTGTTGCAAAAATAAATCTTGATTGAATTGGAAACTTCTAAACGGATGTTTTAATTCTTTTTTTACCGGCAATGCATGTTCTATAAGCCACTGACCAGTATATGGCGGAGGGTTCAACGTACCAGAATAATCGTTTCTGTTTCATACGCGTCTTGATCAAGGGAGAAATGACTGTATCTACCTTGTTTCTGTGATCTCTATGCGAGATAAAGCTTGTTGGCAGCAAAACTGTCGCACAGTCTTCTTCGAATACTATGCTACTGAAAATAATTTAGTGTCCGGCACAATCACAACCACTTCAAAACGAAATGACAGAATTTGTCCGTCACCAGCGATCCTCAGGTCACAAAACAGATACCATGGTTCTCTCCCATCACTACAGTGGCTCAGTTGTCATTGTCAATGTGGCTGCCGGCAGTGGTTGAAGAGAACCACGGTATGTGTTTTATGATCGAGGATCGGTGGTGGCGGAAGAATCCGGTCATTTTGATTCTACATTGTTGTGATTGTGCCAGGCAATAAATTATTTTCACAATAGTCACTATGTGTCTTTAGTTCGAATGAAGTGTCGTTCTTTGGAGGAATTCTATTACTTTATGCAGAAATGTTTAAAGAGAAGCAGGTCTTCTTTCTGCTGAGTTCGCCAAGTATTTCTGTTACATTTCCGTAAGGGCTGTAGCGATATTTTAACGAAACCTAGCACCGCGTCTCTGAATAGGTTCGACGTGTCCTTTACACGTTTTTCTGTAGTAGATTTTGCTCAATAACAGTAATTATTTCTTGTGCAGGGATATTTTTATAGAGGTTTGTGATGTCAAAAGAGACAATTTTGCCATTGGTAGGATTTGCCATTGGTAGGAATTTGTATAGCTTAGATCTTTGTGCTAATGACTTTGGGTTTTTTATGGCATAAATTTTATTATGTGCATAATATTTCTTAAGGATTCCTCCAATTTTTGTTATTAATCAGATGTGTAGGTCTGTCCATACTTATCCACAACGGGCTTTGGAAATGAATGTTTGTGTATATTTTAGGTGACAACGTTATCTGAGTATCTTTCGGTCTTTTACTGAACATGTTTTTTTTTTCGTCTTCTGTCATAAGTGTATTGCATTGCTTTATAATTTTCTTGGATTGAGCTTTACGCCATACCAACTTGATAAGGATTTCAAAAACTCGCAAAATACTCCAGAGTTTGTCGCACCAGCTTTTCTTTATACACCAATCGCATATTGTCAGAACGATTCCGGTAGAAGCCTAATACTGATTTTAAATCAAGGACACGTTTCATTCTGCTTTTCAGTTACCACGAAATACATAATGATGTGAACTGCTAACGATTCTCACCACTTCTCGTGTAATCACATGCTATACGCTGTTTCCCTTTGCTATCGGTGTTATTACCTATAAATTTGCATTTAATGAGATTTGACAAATATTACACCAAATGCTAAATACGACCAAATCTTTCAGCATTTCCTCACGGTCGCCCAACTGCGACACTTTCGTGTACGCAACAACTTCTCCAAAAATGGTGCTGACTCTCGTCAGACAGAGCACATTATCACGCCTAATACTGCGTAGCAAATTCGTTGACGTTCAAAACATCTTCCAATCGTCTCGCAATGGTCGTGTGTGGTTCTCAGGGGAATCTTACACCATTCTTCTGCAAAACAGACAAGTTCGGGCAGTGATGATGGAGGTGGATAGCAGTCACTCGCCCTTCTCTCCGAAGTAAACCACAAAGGCTGAATGGCCGGCCGCTGTAACCGAGCGGTTCTAGGAGCTTCAGTCCCGAACCGCGCCCCTGCTACGGTCGCAGGTTCGAATCCTGCCTCGGGCATGGTTGTGTGTGATGCCCTTAGGTTAGTTAGGTTTAAGTAGTTCTAAGTTCTAGGGGACTGATTACCTCATAAGTTAAGTCCCATAGTGCTCAGAGCCATTTTTTGAAAGGCTGAATGATACTGAGATCGCTACTGCAGTGCCCAGAGGAGGCACCACAATTCGTTCTCTAGCTCACAAAACCAGTTCTGGACGATGCGAACTCTGCGAACAGTGGCCCTGTCGTCTCCAAACAGAACATCACAAAAACATGGTTAGTAACTTGACCTCGCATAATAACCATGGGGCTCGTGGAATACCACAATATTAAATGGTCGTTAATGGGTCAATGGTTATCTGGACAATGATTTGCAAACAGAAACTGGGGGGAAGTTATCCAATGTGAAACTCTACAGTCTACTATAAGTTTCGTGCGCCACAGAAGTTTCCTGAGCCGCCAACAAATTTAGTTAAAAACTGGGAAAATTTAATATAAGAACTGAATTAATCACTGCGTTGATAAGCATAACTGACGTTTTAATATTAATAAAAAGATGCATGTGAATACATGGGTTGAGAATATGGGAACAATTTAAGTAGAACCGTTAAATCAAATAATTCAGAGCAAGCAGTACCTTAAGCCTCAACAAAAACAATAAAATAATCAGACAAAGTATACAAATATAAGGTTTGCCGTTTGCGCCTCGGAAACACCTGGTAGAATGTATTAAAATAATATGAGAATCAGTCATCACGGTTTAACATAGCTTATTAGAAACAAAACATCATATTAAAAACTCAAAATAATTCAAAGCTATGATCTGGTATTGCCTGTTATGTAACTAATTACCTCACTTATATTACTGTTATACTGAGTGCTGTGGTACATTGCAGTGATAAATGAAAAGGAAATCTTCTGCGCACATAGGGAAAAGTCCACACAAACATACACGATTCACACAGAATAATAGAGATAAAAGGAATTTTGCCCGTCATAGTAAGTCAGAGCTCAGAGGACGTCTCTATCGCTATATCTGAACTATTGTGAATAAGAATACTATGGAACACTTTACGACACAGAAATTTATCTGCATCACCTTGCACATGAAACTAAGCTACGCTGGCGTGAAACAACCGCAAATGCCGAGAATGTTCATGAGCTGAGCAGAATTTTTAAGACTCGCGAAGACTTCAAGAATACAAATGTAAATCATATAGACACAAATAGCAACAAAATAGAATGCGGAATTAAGAATAAAACGAATTGAAGATATTACTGAAATTACACACGATGAAATTGCCACCACGTGGTGTAAAAAAAGCTACGCACTCTTAAAATTGTAACGAAATGAGAAGTAGGAAACGTAAAACAAATACACAAGAGGAATGTTCACACATTTGTTCCAGTTAAAAGAGAAGTTAGACAACTGAATTTCAAACCTGTGCTGGAGTAACGGAACTTCCTACACAAACCGAGAACCCGAAAAGCTTACCACATACAGAAGGATATACTCTGAAAAATGTAAGAATTCGACTACCAAATTTAAAAGCGAACCAGCAGATTAAACGTGTACATCAGTTGGAATAACTACACGCCATCACACATTAACACATTCACCGGCGCCAAGGCGCTCTTAAGACTACAGTCTTCACTCACCAAAGGACCTGTCAAAAGTACCGATAGCACGCTTTCCCTGTAGTGAACTTCCCCTAGGTAGCCGGAAGAGACCAGATGCGTCCTTTCCGCCGCCAACTTCTGTCGAATGTGTACCGAAAGGATACAAATTTCTTTGTCTTGACTGAGGAAGCTACTTTGGCTACACTATTGGTACAACAGCAGACATACAGATGCTGTACTGCTCCCATATATAAGACACAGTCACTCATTCATACAGATGATAAAGAGGGAAAGGAAATCTGGGAGCTCATAAATGTAGATAATGTACATAGGATTAGGTGCTTGCTGGAAAAATTGATACATTAATGTGATTGTGTACCACTGAATTGGGACAAACAAGAAGTGCAAACCTAAATTACAAATAATTACAGCGGGGAATACGAGTGAAATAGTATGAAACGAATCTAACAGGGAAGTTTCAATATGGCTGCCCAAATCATCACCGAAACCCCCAATGTTTCACTCTAGGGACGTAAACCTACCTGGAAACTGGAAACGATGTGCAACAAGACTTATCCGACCAAATGACTTTATTCCACTGCTCCATTTTCCAGGTTTTATGGCTCCGGTACCACGTTTTCCCGTTACGGGCATTTGCATCACTGAAATGAAATGATCGTATGGCACTGATGGCCAAGAGACCCACCTGGGGAAGTTCGGAGGCCGAGTTGCAAGTCTTTTCAGTTGACACCACTCTGGGCGACTTGCGTATCGATGATGATGATGAGGACAATACAACACTCAGTCCCCGAGCGGAGAAAATCTGCGGCTTGGCCGAGAATCGATCCTGGGCCCACTGCATGACTGTCAGGCGCGCTGAGCACCATTTTTTTTTTTTTTTTTACGACACTGCCGAATTTTTATTTTTGTTTCTTACTTTCTTCTTTTATTTTTTATTTTTTTACACATCAAAGGAAGTTTAAGTTGTTTTTATTTATACTCCTTATGCTGCTTTATTTTTTTACTTTCTTTAAACGTCGTCACGGGCGGAAGTCAAAAGAAAAGAATCATCTGCATCACATTCCCGGCAGCACGCGGTGATGCATCATTAAGTCTTGCGCCCAGCCGGATAAACTTAATTTTCCTTACTACTGGGTGGTATTCCTATTTTGGGTGCCGACCATTTATCGGAACATTACGTCAGTCCTTGTAAACGTGTACCATCATTCGTAGGACTGGCAAACATTATCCAGTCACATATGGCGCCAACAGTAGGAGGCATGTCATCTTTTCAATGTGCAGTATGCCAACAGGCATAAACCCTGTACATTATCGTTTCTGAATGTCCGGTCCCACGAGTCGTCTCATTCCTGGGGTATCCAAGCTCTCGGGTAGATTGTGAAACACACTTCCTAGATAGTTGGCTAAGTAAGTTTCATACTTTGTACGACAATGAGCTCACGTTGTTCTTGTAGGTATATCCAGCAATCCATCACAGACATCACATCTGGCGAAAACATGTATTACGTCGCGTGTCCAGTCATCTAGTTGACCGCATGCATCATATGTTTGGTAAAAGCGTCGTGTCCGGTAAAAAAAGGCATCTGAGGTGACTTCTGTGCCGGTGGTGCGACGAAGGAACGCCTGTATAGATACGTACGACACGTCAGCATTCAAACGTCGCTCGCCGCGTCGCACACTAAATCATGTTCTTCCGTGCCCAACAAACTGCAGGTTATGTAAATGAGAGAATCAACCATATGGATGGCGTGCCACCGGTTCCTTATGACAGTTTTACGGTTGATGAGGCTACACCACGCAGATCGCGCTGCCGTTGACAGCAGTGGCGTATGCTTTGCGCGCCTGATACGCTGCCAGTCTCTCGTTGGATGTTTGATTTCCATGACGTTGCGGCCGTGGCGACCCTTCAAGCAGCAATGGATCTCCTAAGCTGTGGGTGTTCTCATGGAAGATACTTCCAGACGAACGTAAAACAATCCACAAAAAGTGAGGCTACGTGTGCAAGAGAAGGCGAGATGTTGATCATCGCTATCCGAGACCCGAACGATGGTGGAATAAGTTCATCTGTCAGAGTCGATGTTATGGTGTGTATTCACTGTTGCCAAGTCCGAACCATTGCTCGCAGATAAATTGACACAGCTTTGATGCTCATGCTCTTAAGTTTGAGGCCAACGTTCCGGAACTGTAGGGTTAACGTGTAATACTTGACCTAAATAAGTTCCTAGTACTGACATAGTGCCCAATGGCAGCCATGAGGAGGTCCACGATAGCCTTCGGTGTCGTTAGTCGTGACGTGAGGTGACCGTTGGTGTACGCGACACGTTGGACCATGTCGAGGGCTCTCAATGATTCGTTTTGCGTATGGACAATCGAACTTCCTAAAGTAGCCGCTGATAACTCGCCGCCGCTGACCTTCGCAGAGAATGAGTTAATGTGATCCCTAGGCACCGCAGCGTTTCGATCGTCTGAAATGGTCCTGTCACGTATTACAGACCTCGTCCAACATGTAGTACTCTGGATATCTTCATGTTAACCACACTACCTGCCGCCATCTCTTAAGTATTCAGATGCCCAGCAGCCTGATGCACTTCATGTCCTGAGTGGACGAGGAGTATCGAGTCGTCCGCATGGATACGACACCGAGCGAGGTGGTGCGGTGCTTAGCTCAATGAACACGATTTCGGGAGGACGATGGTTTAAAGCCAGGTCGAGCCATCCGATTTAAATTTTCCGTGATTTCCCTAAATCGCTTCAGGCAAATGCCGGGGCGGTTTGTTAGAAAGGGCACGGCCGACTTCCTTCCCTAATCCGGTGGGTTCGATGATTTCGCTATTTGGACCCTCCCACAAATCAACCAACCAACTATAGGTACTGCAAATAAATGAGGTCTCATGTAGCGTTATTCGAGCGAGAGAAGGTCGCACAATGTGCATCAGCTGCTCGGGTGCTATCGCAGAAAGCGCTGTTGAAAGATGGCACCCCTGTCGGACCGAGCTGTTAATATGAATTCACCTCGCTTCTTGAGGTTTTACCACCACCTTCGATGCTGCACCTCGTAACTGTGGGGATGAAGACCGGTGGAACTGCCATTCGGCTCATAACTGACTATATAAAATCATGGTTTACCCCTTAAAACGATCAAAGTCCACTGATATTAGAACTGCTTGCATTCGACGCGTTTCGGAATGGGCTATAACGTCACGGTATTGACTTAAAGATTAGTCTGTGTTGCTTCGCATGCATACTAGGCATGCCCGATCAGGGTAGACAGTCCTCAATATCACCAATTTAAGAAGATACTCTAGCAGTCATGCAAATATTTTGTAGTCGTTGTTTAGCACGGTGAGTGGCCGATATTGATTGGCACTGCGACTTCCCTCCGACTTTGGAATGGGAAGAATGGAACCCGACACAAAATTCGGCCGCACGCGAACGTCAGGGCGCATCAGCTCGTGGTACATTGACACCCATTGTGGCATCATCAATTTTGCTAATTCCCAATAAAATTCTAACGTTAACCCATCCGGTTCTGGGATTTATGTGTCGCTCCTTTCTTGGTATCCCCATTATTTCATCTTCTGTTAACGGTTTCATTAGTGCAACCTTATCCATCTCAGTCAGTCTTGTTAGCAACTGTTGAAATAGGTCTACCTCCATTCGGTGGTCCGTTGCTGAGCTGTCAGAGGGATAGCGGAAGTGCTCCAAAAATACAGCCGCATTGTCCTTTTCTGTCACCAGTTGACAATCCACAGAGTCATGGAGCACTATGTCCGCCCCAATAGCTGAACGGTCAGCGCGTTGCAATGCCAGGCACGGGGGCTCGGGTTCGATTCGCGGCTGGGGTGGGACTGGGTGTTGTGCTGTCCTCATCATCATTTCATCCCCATTGTCGACGCGCAAGTCGCCCAAAGTGACGTCGCACTTGGTGGCCGAACTTCCCGCCTGGGAACTCCCGGCTACTGACGCCACACGATCACTTCATTTCATGGAGCACTATGACTAATGATCCGCGGTAACGTTTGCATTCTTGCAACCCGTGATGTATCGAGGTGCTTTCCGTAGAGATGTTGTCTAGACATCTTGCCCGGATTTGCATGATGTTCTGGAGACCGATCTCGAAATGACAAGTCATGAAGCATCGTGTAATAATAATCGAGAGTGGCCCTTATCCATCTCGTCCTATCCCGACCGCATCATCGAATTGGCACATGCTGACTACCAGTGAAACACCGAGTCGTAAACTGGAATGCGGCGTTGACACGTCTCCCACGCATCCTCAACTCGCTGACGACATTCGGTGTCCGCCAACTGTGAGGAATTGAGCTTCTATGTGCTGCGGATTCACCACATATGTTGTCGAGGAATCGATATGGTACACAGATAAGCTAGATGGTCGATAAAGGCAGTGGGCCATCGTTCAGCACCGATACCCTCATCTCGTAAGCTAACAGAAACATTTATCCAATCAAGTAGGCTTGCCAAGTGACAAGTGATAAACGTATGTCTCTCGTGATTTCCATGGATTCTGTCCCATGCGTCGCATAAATCCATTTCCCGGTATATCCCTTGTAGTTCACAATGTGGAGCTTGATCCTTTGGGCCAATACACAATTGAAGTCTCCACACATCAGTAAAAGATCTAATCCACCGGTAAATAAGAGCACGATCTCTTTGGGATAATATTTCGTACGTGCTCGTCTGTTTTCTGTGCCGGATGGGGCGTAAACGTTGACAATATGTATCCCACGAACTGTTCTCGCAAGTCTCCGTGACAAAGGTAGATAAGGCAGATAGCGAAATGGGGTCTCTCTCGGACCATTATCGCCGTTCCACTGTCGTTGTCTGCGTTCCGCGCTGTGCAGAAGTTGAAGCCGTGTACTTCCTGCAATATAGTTGTACAGATTTCCTGTACCATCAATATATCCACATCTGAGACGTACATCATGTCCCAGAGAAGCTGTTGTCTCAAAAGCGATCGAATAGTTTTAACGTAAGCCTGGGTCCGAGTATCCGCCATACTCGCTCATTGCCGAACTGGCGAAAATCTACGAAGCCGGTGGTCTCCTTACACGTCCTCAGAAAGTTGCCTGTACCACGTCTTGCCGCAGCATTAGTTGTCCTCAGTTGTGGAAGAGGGATGTGAATGTTCATCAAGAGGACGAGTCACACCGTTGGTATCTTCATCCTGCTCTGGCCAGTCGGTACCAGCGAGGGTCTCTACTATGCTGGGGGCAGTACTAATGTGTAGTGTTCGTGGACTATCTGCAACATCATCCTCCGCTGCTGAAGGGTCAATGAACGCCCGGGGGGAAGGATCACCGAAACGACACGACATCCTTTCACTTGCTCGACTACATCCGGTGGCCGTTGGTCCATATCTGACAGACCCATATTCACAAAGTCATCAGGAGTCACAGTATGAGGAGGGGACGAATCTCCAGAGTCGAGGCAGCTCTTCTTGCGACGCTTCGGGCAGCGTTGTTTACGCTCCCGGATCTCGACCTCCGGTACCGCTGAATCCTGCATCTCCTGTTGCATCATCGTTGCCGAAGCGCCTGTGGACTCCTCCACTTCAGTTTCCATACGTTTTGTTGTGTGGTTGTTCTCGTGATATATCGCCTGCATCATCTTGAATAGGAATGTCGGAATGGGAACTGATTAATAATTGCTTGGATAATTGAAAAAAATTTATTAGAAAGAATAGTTCAAAGAAATGTGAAGGTAATTTATGAGTCTGTGCACAGTCCTGGTAAACTTTAACTGATACCAATATCAACAGACCTTTAATATCAATACATTTAAGATCAATAAACATAATTTGCATTATGTACTGCTTCACATTAATTCCTTTATGTTTATTCTTGATTGTGACTATATCGATACAGGAACTCTCCTCCGGATACCGCGTAAATTCTTCTTGTTTGCACTAAACATATTGATGTATGATCTCTGCGGCGAGTCAAATGATGAACACATAGGAGCTGACCTCTTAAGTGTGCGAATAAATATTGCTTTTCCGATAACTTTTTATAAGACTTTTAATGAACGTGTGAAATGCACATTTTTAACAACATTGGTACGACGGATCCAAGCATACGTCCTCACGCTACCACTTCTCAAAACAGAAGAGTGAAGAAACAGGAATTAATAAACTGAAGAGCGTATTTCTTTCTTTGTTTTATACAGATATTTAAAGATGTATCAAAACATTATCCTTGCCACAAAACAACTCGTTAATTTACCTTTGGCGGTGTGTATAGCTCATTCAGTTTACATTTAGCTTACATATAAGAAAAGAACGAAAAATAATGGCCCCTCCGTAATCTGCGGTGTTGTCTCGAATATACACTCCGACCTCGGCGTCACCTCCTCGCGGTGCGCCTAATCATATATCAGTGGTAGTAACGTGGGCGTGGCCTGCGTCGCTAAGTCCCTGCTGCGTAGTTGCACGAGTCTCCTCTTCATGCGCTCAGATCGAAGATATTCTTCATCATCATATCCAGAACACATCTGGGGTTGGCCATCACAGGTGATAATGGCTCTACAACCGCTTATATTTAGACAGGAGGGCATGTGTTTTGCCAAAGGCGATTCGCACCTGACGAACACCGTTAAGCACTGCATACGTACTAAAACTTGCCCAACGTTTAGCTGTGTGACTAGTTACTCTGTCGTATGGCTGAATTTTTCAGTTATCAGTGATTCAGGTACTTCGAAGGGCAGCTCAAAATTCAAATCGTGCACATGCCGAGGCCCACATGAGCAACTAACACGTCGCTAATACGACCATCAAAGTGTCGAAACTGGAATCCTCGTTTGGCGGTTTCTGTAATAGTATCACATGCTGCGTCGTCGTCCATCTTGACATAAGGAGTGCTTGATAAATGAATTCCAATGAGCCCTGTGTAATTAATATGCACCTCGCCTCTCAAAATATGCTCAATTTCGACTGCTTTCGATCTTGCGCATTCATTAGAGAACGTAAACTGTACCGTGGTTTTTCGAAAAGTATGTGCCATTGCTATCGCTTCAACAAGTAACGCAGGCGAGTACCACTGGTGTAAACACCAAGCGCTTCGCAGCCGCGACGTACATTATGTGATCAAAAGTATCCGGACACCTGTCTGAAAATGATTTACAAGTTCGTGGCACCCTCCATCGGTAATGCTGGAATTCAATATGGTGTTGGCCCACCATTAGCCCTGATGATAGCTTCCACTCTCGCAGGTGCTGGAAGGTTTCTTGGGGAATGACAGCCCATTCTTCACGGAGTGCTGCACTGAGGAGAGGTATCGATGTCGGTCGGTGAGGCATGGGTACGAAGTCGGCTTCCAAAACATCCCCAAAGTGTTCTGTAGGATTCAGGTCAGGACCCTGTGCAGGCCAGTCCATTACAGGGATGTTATTGTTGTGTAACCACTCCGCCACAGGCCGTGCATTATGAACAGGTGCTCGATCGTGCTGAAAGATGCAATCACCTTCCCCGAATTGCTCTTCAACAGTGGGAAGCAAGAAGGTGCTTAAAACATCAATTTAGACCTGTGCTGTGATAGTGCCATTCAAAACAACAAGAGGTGCAAGCCACCTCCATGGAGAAGACGATCACACCATAACAACACCGCCTCCGAATTTTAATGTTTGCACTACAGACACTGGCAGATAATATTCACTGGGCATTCGCCACACCCACGCCCTGCCATCGGATCGCCACATTGTGTATCGTCATTCGTCACTCCACGCAACGTTTTTTCCACTCTTCAACCGTCCAATGTTTACGCTCCTTACACCAAGCGAGGCGTCGTTTGACATTTACCGGCGCGATGTTTGGCTTATGAGCAGCCGCTCGACCATGAAATCCAAGTTTTCTCACCTCCCGCCTAACTGTCATAGTACTTGCAATGGAGCTTGATGCAGTTTGGAATTCCTGTGTGATGGTCCGGATAGATGTCTGCCTATTACACGTTACGTACCTCTTCGACTGTCGGCGGTCTCTGTCAGTCAATACACGAGATACGCCTGTACGCTTTTGTGCTATACGCGCCCCTTCATGTTTCCACTTCACTGTCACATCGGAAACAGTGGACTTACGGATTTTTAGGAGTGTGGAAATCTCACGTACAGACGTATGACACAAGTGACACCCAACCACCTGACTACGTTCCGTGCGTTCCGTGGATCGCTCCATTGTGCTCTCTCACGATGTCTAATGACTACTGAGGTCACTGATATGGAGTACCTAATAATATGAGAAACGTATGTTTTTGGAGGTGTCCGGATACTTTTGGTCGCGTAGTGTAAGTAGGTTTGAGCTGCTCCGCTGCTGAAGGCCAACTGTCCAATCAGCTATGGGGGCGGCTTGCATCATCGGTTAGTGGATTTGTGAAGACAGCTCTCTCTTCAATTCGTGCTGTTTTGGTGCTGGCAGCTTTCGCGAGTTCGACTCTCAGTCTTGCAATGACTTTTATAGCTGACGTCGCCTTACTTTTTGTCACAACCATCTTCAATGACCGCTTCTCACGACCATTCAACACATAATTTGTCCGCATTGACACTTTCCCTGTGCGCGGTATAAAACTTTGATACAGTGCTTCTTGAAACACCAAACACTTCAGCTACTTTGGTTCCGGGAGCACCCATCAATGAATACCGGTAGTTGTCCTTGTTCGAATCCTTTAGCTAAATTATAGAGCACTCCCAGCTACACAAAACACTGTTCTGAACACGGCTGACACTTGCAACATATTTACAAGGTAGAGTCTTGCACCGTGACGAAGCAAGGGAGAGGATGTTGTTATGGGTGGCTGATATCCTCTTTCTACAACACAAATGAACATGTTGATTAATACAGTTCATTCTTTACATGAACTTGAATCTTTAGTTATCTTGAACAGAGTCCATATGTTGTGGTACAAGCTCATCATTAATAGTCCTCGTGCAGACTGTTGTCAAGTACGCTGTTCACTGTTAGTAAAGTACAATTTGGGTTGAGATAAACTAGTCCCGTTATAGTAGTGTCGTAGCCTGTGAGGGGTCAAACCTGCTCTGCAAGAAAACTGACAGACACCAAACTGGATGAGTGAGTGAGCCCTCTGGTCAGTGGTGGCGACCTAAATACACGCCGTCGAGAGGGCGTTGGCGGTATGTTGGCTGTGAGTGAATCTTTGGCCTCTCTCATGATAGGTGCGCTTGAGCCAGTGCCTACTAATCGATTTTCACAGTTCATCGGTGCCGACCAGTGTGCTGGCACCATCTTATGACAGATGACATCACACAGGTGCCATTCACAGTCAATAGAGCATCCAACCTGCAGGCTTGGCTAACGTCTGCGTTTATGTTAAATCATCCATTTCTCATGCTGTTTCCACATTTTGTCCAATCCCTGTAGATTGAGAACATTAGAGATCCTATTATGCTATTTTGGGGCACTCCACAAGTTATTCCGTTTCTGTGGAACATTCTCCATACAGTGTAACATATAAGGTTCTATTAGTAAAATATTACCAGAGCCATTCACATATTTGTGAAGTACTTTTTGTGGTAGTATGTTGTTTAGCACTCAACGATGTCGTATACTGTTGAATGTCTTACAGAAGTGTAGGGAAACGGACTCTGCCAGTACACCTGTACCTATTGTTTGAAAAATGTCTGTGAATGAAGCGAGCGGTGTTTCATACGCTTCCCACGCCCGGGTTCCCGGGTTCGATTCCCGGCGGGATCAGGGATTTTCTCTGCCTCGTGATGACTGGGTGTTGTGTGCTGTCCTTAGGTTAGTTAGGTTTAAGAAATTCTAAGTTCTAGGGGACTGATGACCATAGATATTAAGTCCCATGGTGCTCAGAGCCATTTGAACCATTTTTCATATGTCATGTGGCCCGCCCGGTTGGCCATGAGGTGCAATGCACGGCTTACCGGGCGGGAAGGAGCGCCGATCCCTGGCACGAATCCGCCTGGAGGATTTGTCAAGGTGGGGTGAGCCGGCCAGTCTGCTGATGGTTTTTAGGCGGTTTTCCATCTGCCTCGGCAAATGCGGGCTGGTTCCCCTTTGCTGCACAAACAAGTTTTCCACGTACGCGTAAACCACCATTACTCTACCACGCAAATATTGGGGTTACACTCGTCTGGTGTGAGACGTTCCCCGGGGGGTCCACCGGGGCCCGAACCGCACAATAACCCTGGGTTCGGTGTGGGGCGGCGGAGTGGACTGCGGTAGTCTCGTGGAGTTGCGCACCACTGTGGCTGCAGCGGGGACGGAACCTCTAAGTCATTTCTAGGTCCCCGGTTAACATAACATAACATATGCCATGTAAAATATAACTTATGTCTTCTTCACTTAAAGTAATCTTAACTGTTTTTCAATACCAGTAGTGCTGATATTGGTATCTCACATTTCCAAGTATGTGCTACGGTCAAACAGGACAGGCAGTACGGCTGTATAAAAAACGTCCCCTCATCAGCACACCCTAAGCAGATCCTCGCGTTTTCCTTGTTGCATTATTGACATTGATGTTGATTACAGCACACCAACCTGTATGGGTGATATCTTTCCAACCCTTTCGACCATGGGGATGTTGCTGATTATCACATAGTGCTGGACGCCTGTGCTTTATAACACTTGTTTGAGAGAGTCTTGACAGGATGCAGCACCTTCCGGAAGTGCAGACTGGAAAACTTAGATGTCAAATAATTTCCTAGAACTGAAGAGAATCGAGACACGTAGCAGGTGTGAATGTGGACATGCCATAATTTTTTCAGTTGCTGTACACATATAAATGATAACTGCACTGTTTGAAATGCTTATATGTTGCAGTGTAAAGTTACTGTGGCTTATATTCAGGCATGTCCAGAGAAAGTGACTGTGTGTCCTATCGTGGGGGAGGTATAGATTCAGCACATTGATAGTCGTAAGGGGAATGAATCTTTTTTTATTTTTTTATTTATTTATTTTTTTACATGGTAAATTAGTTGTGCTATAGGTACTGAGATTCGTTCCAGAACTACGGTCAAAAAGAGGAGACATATCCAGTACATTGCTCGGTGTCAGACTGCAGCAGCAATCCTAATATTTAACTGTAGCTACACCAAACTGATTCGAACAAGATGGATGCAAAGTATGTACGAAAAGTTCCGAGAAAACAAGAATTCAAAGACAAGTTGAAGCAGACCACCCATCTCTGGCGGGGATGTCGTCACTCATCCGCCACTGTGGCATTAGTACATCTCCAGACAAGCAGCTGTAGGACACCGAAAATTCCAGCCATATTTCTCTCCTGTAGGACAGTGCTTCGAATTCTGTCTGCGGAATTGTTCCAGTTTTCCCGTCTGTGCTTAGACAGTGCTCTCTTTCTAAAGAACAAGAATGTTTTTATGATTAACGGTGTTTTCGCGAGTGTGCACACACATGATGAGGGCTTTTAGCGGTGAGAATGTTTACCGTTTACCGTTATGCGTACAACCTTATGGTCGCGCAATATCTGTGCTATCTTTGAATGACTCAGCTACAGATGTGTCGGAATCTAATGGTGGGGATGAATATCCTGTTAATTCAAATCTAGTCATTCTGGTTACTTTTGTCCATATTAGTTCGCTGTTTGATTCATTTTAGATCTCCTTAGATCTTCCGTTTGCACTATAAACACTCCTCCTCTTGGAAAGTCTAATATATCTTTATGAAATTTATTCTGCGTAGTGTCTATTTCTGGTTTCAGTCAACTCTCAGTTCCTAGTGTGATATGTAGACGATTTCATTTTCCGAGAGACGTGAGCTCTGGGACTTTACTGCGAATACTCTCGTAGATAACAACTAATATTTGGATATTCTCCCTCTCTAGATTTTCCATCCGTCTCTTAAAATAACTGCTTTATATGGGGCTGAACTTTTCACTTGGAGTCTCACAGTTTCAACTACAATGAGAAGTTCGTGACATATGTGTGTATCGTGCGGGAGGCAGTAGAATCTTGCCAAAATGTATATCTTAAATAAAACACACTAAACATTTTCACCATCCAGTGACAGAATTGGTTGTGACAACAGGGTTATTGCATGGTGAAGCCAGATTCACGATCTCTGTCACAATGGTTTCGCGTTGCGAACCTGCATTTCATTTTGCGAGAGGAAAATCTAAAAGTCAGTGTTGGTTTTATCTCACTACTTAATCTTTTCACCAGCCTTTTTGCTCTTTAAATTAAGTTTAGAAAATGTGAACAATTTAATACCACAGTAACTTGATAATTATTCGAAATGATCAGCTCCGCTCTTACAATAAAGTGTTGAACTCTCTTGTAGAAAGTCATACAAAGCGATTGTCATGGCATAAGAATAGAAAATAACTGATATTTACTTAATAAAATGTCGCTATGCTGAGGCAATCCGTCGATGATTTAGGAATTTCTGCTTGCTCTGGACGACAGTACAAATCGACCAACAGATTCATCAAACTTAAGCATCATATATGATTAACAGGGTAGCGAAAGACATTTATTTATTTGTTTTTGTGTTTGCCGAAACATGTTTCATCATAATCCGTGGGCGTTTCTCTGGTTTCACTTTAGATTACATTGCGTTTTCTCTGTGACAATCTGCCCATTTCAGTCACAGATGCTCACGCTATTGTTGTTGTTGTAGATGTCCTGAGATTTGGCCGGCCGAAGTGGCCGTGCGGTTAAAGGCGCTGCAGTCTGGAACCGCAAGACCACTACGGTCGCAGGTTCGAATCCTGCCTCGGGCATGGATGTTTGTGATGTCCTTAGGTTAGTTAGGTTTAACTAGTTCTAAGTTCTAGGGGACTAATGACCTCAGCAGTTGAGTCCCATAGTGCTCAGAGCCATTTTTTGTCCTGAGATCAGTTTTTTAGGCTTCTTGATTAGTGGCATTCCATATTTTTTATCTGGGTTCGTTTTCCGCTTTTATTCCTTTGGCGGCACAATATCCAAGCTACTCCATTTCACATTGTTATTGTGGAATAATTTTAATCAGGAGTCCCTCCCCCCCCCCCCAAAAAAAACAACGCACAATATTAAAAAAAAAACCACTGTAACAACTGTTGAACGCTGCATTCTTACAGATATGTGGCTGTAATGTGTGGATACCCAAACTAAAGAAAGTGATCCACCGAAGATGTTGTAACTGTGAGGAGACTTACGCGTGAAACAGGAATAAGAAGGGGTAACGAAGTAGTCATAATAAACTGCTCTCCTGTTAGCTGCAGCGTTTTATTTTAACTCTACCACAGTGTCGACTAGTCTCACCAGACGAAGAGGTACCTAAGTCAGTGGACAAAAGAATTAACAGGTTCACTATATTTGAAGGTAACAAAGAAAGAAAACAAAAGATGTTGAAAACAACAACAAAATCAAAAAAGTTAGGAAAACCATTAACTTTTTCGACGAAGATTCTCACAGTGTGGGATAATACAGCGTGCGTGATGAAGATGAAGCATCTTTTCTTTGTTGTGAGCTAAGTACTCGATCTAACACAGAATATTTAATTTTGTCAGAAGGGGTAAAATGGGCCATTTGAAAAATCTTTTTCTGGACTTAAAATATTTGATGCGAGACATTCAATGATTAATTTCCTGTTGCACCTAGCTGTGTTGTACTTTTGTGAATTCGGCAGAATTAAATTCACGGTAAATTATATGTAAATGAAATTCCGTTCTTTCACAAGGGGTTTCTTAAAGTGCTGCACTTTATGCAGACGATAGTGCAATAGGAAATGTCGCTTGAACTGAAAATGTTACTTGAGTGCTGGAATGTGACACTAGTGCGGATTGCCGGCTGCTGTGGCCGAGCTGTTCTAGGCGCTTCAGTCCGGAACCGCGCGACTGCTACTGTCGCAAGTTGGGATCCTGCCTCGGGCATGGATGTGTGTGATGTCCTTAGGTTAGTTAGGTTTAAGTAGTTCTAAGTTCTAGGGCCCCCTCAGGAGACACCGCCTTAACGAAACACTGTCCGTGTGGGCGAGGGGGTTTGTGTGATCCAATGAAGTGGAGGGCTATGCCGGCGGTGGTGTAACTACCGGCAGGGCCTCCCAAGCCGGACAGGTCTCCATAGAGGATCCAGACAAAGTGTGTCTCACAACGTCCTGTCTAGTGTCCTGTCCTATCCTATTCTGTTCTCTCCCATCCTATACATTCCCTTCATTTCCTTTTCCTCCTTGTGATTGTGTGGCAGCAGACACAATCCCCTAATGTGGACAGCGGAAGATCCTTGGAAACCAGAACAACGTGATGCACATAGGCCTTACTGCGAAGGGATGGATAGCGTTCTGTAGTCGTGGTGAAGACAAGCTATCTAAGGGGTAAGGCCCTGAAATAAAACCTTGGCAGGTGTTCAGGCCATGAGGTGGCAGCCCCACCAGGACACTCGGGGGCTGTGGGCTGATAACCCGCACCACCAAAAAACACATATCACAGAAACTAAAAGGAGAAACAGCCGGATGGATCTTAAGGATATGACCTTTGGCCTGAAAAGGAAAACCCGTATCGGTTTTTGGAATGTAAGGACGTTGAGAGAGGCAGGGAGGCTAAGACAAGTTGAAAAAGAGATGGAGAACTATCGACTAGATATATTGGGACTAAGTGAAGTAAGGTGGCCAGAATCTGGGGAATTCCAAACACAAAATGGTGGAGTGTTGCTGTATGCGGGTCAGACCGGTGAAGACGCGATGCACAAGAATGGTGTAGGGCTCTTACTATCTAAAAGCAGCAAGAAGAGCTTACTGGAGTGGAAACCAGTCTCAGAACGGATAATAACCGCACGCTTTAAAACAAATGTGCGATATGTTACTGTAATTCAATGCTATGCACCTACTGAAATAGCTAAAGGAGAATTAAAAGACGCATTTTATACAGAGCTTAACGAAGTTCTTAGACAGATAAATTCTAGGGACATAAAAATGTTAATGGGTGACTTGAACGCAAAAGTTGGTTCAGAAAATGAAGGGCTTGAACATATCATGGGCGTGCATGGCATGGGGATCAGGAATGTAAATGGTGAACTGTTGATAGATACATGCGCTCAACATGACCTAGTCATTGGAGGCACATTGTTTCCACATCGTAACTGCCATAAGATTACACGGGTTTCTCCAGACCACGTTACCGAAAATCAAATAGACCACATAGTCATAAGTCGCAAGTTCCGACACTCTCTGTTAGATGTCAGAAATAGAAGAGGGGCAGACGTTGGAAGTGACCACCAGCTAGTTTTGGCGGAATTCAGACTGAAGATAGTGGCAAATAGAACCAAGCTCAATCATAGGTGCAAGAAAATAGAGGTGGCAAGATTAAAAGACCAACAGATCAAAGAAACATTTGCCCTTGAACTACAAAACAGATTCCAGGTCCTCTCTGAAGAAAACTTTATGGAGGAGGGAATTGAAACATGCTGGCAAAAAATCAAGAACAGTTATTTAGATGTGGGAGAAAAAATCCTAGGATTTAAGGCACATCAAAGGAAGGAATGGATCTCCGATGCTACGTGGAATGAAATCAGCCACAGGAAAGACCTAAAACTTAAGTTAAATTTTTGTAAGACAAGAGCGCAGAAGAGCGAAGCGCATAAAGAATACATGGAGGCAAACAAAAAAGTGAAAACATTGCTACGTCGAGATAAAATTTATTTAGCGTATGGCATTTAGACACAATTGTTATTACAATCAATATGCAAAATTGTAATAATTTGGCATTAGATATTCTTACAGTTATTACAATAGTTATACAGAATTATACAAAATTATACAAAATTACACATAATACACATGTTACAGTAGTTATACAAAGTTATAGTAGTTTGGAAGTAATTACAAACAAACATCTAATGAGTTAATATATGCAATTGATTCTGGAGTCGCCATCAGGAAATCTTCTGGAGTCCCATCATAGGCTGTCCTGGGGCAGTCTTCTACACTCCTGGAAATTGAAATAAGAACACCGTGAATTCATTGTCCCAGGAAGGGGAAACTTTATTGACACATCCCTGGGGTCAGATACATCACATGATCACACTGACAGAACAACAGGCACATAGACACAGGCAACAGAGCATGCACAATGTCGGCACTAGTACAGTGTATATCCACCTTTCGCAGCAATGCAGGCTGCTATTCTCCCATGGAGACGATCGTAGAGATGCTGGATGTAGTCCTGTGGAACGCCTTGCCATGCCATTTCCACCTGGCGCCTCAGTTGGACCAGCGTTCGTGCTGGACGTGCAGACCGCGTGAGACGACGCTTCATCCAGTCCCAAACATGCTCAATGGGGGACAGATCCGGAGATCTTGCTGGCCAGGATAGTTGACTTACACCTTCTAGAGCACGTTGGGTGGCACGGGATACATGCGGACGTGCATTGTCCTGTTGGAACAGCAAGTTCCCTTGCCGGTCTAGGAATGGTAGAACGATGGGTTCGATGACGGTTTGGATGTACCGTGCACTATTCAGTGTCCCCTCGACGATCGCCAGTGTAGGAGATCGCTCCCCACACCATGATACCGGGTGTTGGCCCTGTGTGCCTCGGTCGTATGCAGTCCTGATTGTGGCGCTCACCTGCACGGCGCCAAACACGCATACGACCATCATTGGCACCAAGGCAGAAGCGACTCTCATCGCTGAAGACGACACGTCTCCATTCGTCCCTCCATTCACGCCTGTCGCGACACCACTGGAGGCGGGCTGCACGATGTTGGGGCGTGAGCGGAAGACGGCCTAACGGTGTGCGGGACCGTAGCCCAGCTTCATGGAGACGGTTGCGAATGGTCCTCGCCGATACCCCAGGAGCAACAGTGTCCCTAATTTGCTGGGAAGTGGCCGTGCGGTCCCCTACGGCACTGCGTAGGATCCTACGGTCTTGGCGTGCATCCGTGCGTCGCTGCGGTCCGGTCCCAGGTCGACGGGCACGTGCGCCTTCCGCCGACCACTGGCGACAACATCGATGTGCTGTGGAGACCTCACGCCCCACGTGTTGAGCAATTCGGCGGTACGTCCACCCGGCCTCCCGCATGCCCACTATACGCCCTCGCTCAAAGTCCGTCAACTGCACATACGGTTCACGTCCACGCTGTCGCAGCATGCTACCAGTGTTAAAGACTGCGATGGAGCTCCGTATGCCACGGCAAACTGGCTGACACTGACGGCGGCGGTGCACAAATGCTGCGCAGCTAGCGCCATTCGACGGCCAACACCGCGGTTCCTGGTGTGTCCGCTGTGCCGTGCGTGTGATCATTGCTTGTACAGCCCTCTCGCAGTGTCCGGAGCAAGTATGGTGGGTCTGACACACCGGTGTCAATGTGTTCTTTTTTCCATTTCCAGGAGTGTATTATGTGCTGGATAGTTTGATTTTCTCCACATTGACATAGCGGCGATTCTGTCATGCCCCACTGGTAGAGGGAATAGGCGCATCTGCCATGTTTAGTTCTAATTCTGTTTAAAGTTGCCCAGGTTTTGCGTGATAAGTCAAAACCTGGAGGCTTCTGGGAGATACATGGAAGTTTGCTGATGTTCTTTAAGGACCATTCTTGGTGCCAGGCGCTGGTTATGTTGAATTCTTCCTCTGTTGCAGATGTGGCTATTGCGGTTCTGATGGGTGACCTTCTGGAGCGGAGGCGGCTTTGGGTGGCATCTTCAAAATTCTCATGGATGGGTAGATTCCGATTGCTCATTATCTTTTTGTACTCTCTTATAAGAGCGTTTGTGCGGCGTAGGTTAGGGGGTGGTATGTGGCTTAGTACTGGGAGCCATTCCACGGGTGTAGTCTTTATTACACCAGCGATCATTCTCATTGTGTTATTGAGCTGTGCATCGATTCTATGGGTGTGGGGGCTGTTTAGCCATACCGGCGCACAATATTCGGCAGCTGAGAAGACGAGACTTAAGGCTGATGTCCGTAACGTAGTAGCTGCCGCTCCCCATCTCGTTCCACAGAGCTTCTGTATAATGTTATTCCTTGTTTTTAGTTTCTCTGCTGTTTTCATTAGGTGACCTTTGAAAGAGAGTGTTCTATCGAGGGTCACACCTAGGTACTTTGGGGTTTTATTGTGGGTAAGCCATGTGGTCTCGAATTTTATTCTGAGCTCCCTCTTAGCCGCTTTATTGTTTAGGTGAAAACATGATACTTCTGTTTTGTTGGCGTTAGGTTGCAGGTGCCATTTTCGGAAATATTCTCCCATCTTCTCCAAGTCAGCTGTTAGGGTCTCCTCTGCCCCTTCAAATGACTGACTTCTCGTTGCAAGGACCCAGTCATCGGCGTAGCCAAACTTCTTTGATCTTGTTTCCGGTATGTCTGCAATGTAGAGATTGAAGAGGAGTGGTGCAAGCACCGATCCTTGAGGTAGGCCATTTTTTAATTTCCTCGGTGAACTAATATCTGAACGCATGGTGACTTGGATCGTTCTGTCATTCAGCATGTTGTTTAGTAGGCGAGCTGTTAGTTTACATGGGATTATGCGGAGGAACTTATAAATCATGCCATCTCTCCAGACTGTGTCGTAGGCAGCTGACAGGTCTATGAATGCTGCAGAGGTTTTAAGCTTTCCTTGGAACCCAGCTTCAATGTACGTCGTGAGTGAGAGAACTTGATCGACACAGCTGCGGTTTGGTCTGAAACCTGCTTGTTCGATTGGTATAGCATTGAGTATTTTCTGGCAGATTCTATTGTAGATGAGCCTTTCTAACAATTTATATATTACTGACAGTAGTGCTATGGGCCTGTAGCTCTTCGGTGAGTTTGTTGGTTTCCCTGGTTTTAAGATGGCTATTATTTTCGATCTTTTGAGGTCACTAGGCACATTACCGGTTTGGATGATGTCGGTGAAGAATCTCGCCAGCCAGAGTTTTGTGTATTTACCGCAGTGTATCAGGAGTTCTGGGTTAATGCTGTCGAGTCCTGGTGCTTTCCCTGGCTTGACCTCTTTGAGTGCTGTTTCTATTTCTTCGAGTGAGAAAGGGAGAGCGTATTCAGTTTCTGTCGCCTTATTCCTCAGATTCCTGAGTTCTCGTTTTATCTTGATCGTGTGTGCTCTGTCACTAGGGGCTCTGGACGTGGCCACTATATGAGATGCCATGGTGTTTGGGGAGACGTTTGCTGTCTGTCTTTGAATAGGTGCTCCACTTCCTAATTTCCTTAACAGGGTCCATGCTTGTCGGCTTGAAGTCTGGAAATTCAGGCTCTCCATTGCTTCTGTCCATTTACGTTGTCTTGCAGTATCAAGACTGTGGAGAAGGTCATCGGCCAGTTCTTTGTCGCCCGTCTTGAGGAAGCGCTGGTAGAGCTCGTCACTGTTTTTGGACCACCCTGGGACATACTCTCGTCGGTATCCCCTAGGGATGTGCTTCTTGGCAGTGCTTATTACTGCTCCGATGAATCTTCTATAGTTTTTATGGGTAGGTGGTATCCATCCTAGACATTTATCAAGGTCTCGAGAGTACTTTTCCCAATTTGCGTTCTTGAAAGCTAGCTCGCCTCCACGTGGTGCACCCCGGGTAACGCTAAATGAGCTAGCACATAATGGCAGTCAGACAAACCGTGAAAGGTTCTCCTGACTATGCAAGTAGACACAAAAAACGTCCTCCTAAGGATATGCCAACAAGGAAACTTGGACCTACGGTCCGAATCTGCCATCTCAACATAGAGAGCATAAGCTATTCTAAGTGCCAATACTTATCAAAACTACTGAAGAAAGACAACATTGATCTGATCGCCATTCAGGAAACACATTGTAGTACTGAAGAACAACTGCGGAAAAGGGGCAAAATACCCGGATTTGAATTACTTGGTGCCACTTACCACCATACCCATGGTGTTGCAACCTACATCAGACATGATATAGAAAATGCCTCCCTTATCTCCACGTCGTCAGGTGATGGAATCCATAATGTCACAGTAAAAATTGGGAGCGTAACCGTTACAAATATTTATAAACCTCCAACCACTCCATGGCCAAGATCAGTAATTCAGGCTCAACCTCACCCAGCAATCTATCTGGGAGACTTCAATAGCCACCACGAACAGTGGAAATATAAGGAGTGTGATGCTAATGGTGAAACCTTGGTGAAATGGGCTGAAAATGAAAATCTTAACCTTATCTTTGATGCGAAAGACCGTTACACATTCAGGTCGAGATAAAAGGAAATGGATAGATGAGCAAGCAAAATTAGCAGAAGAGGCAGCAAGACAAGGAAATATGAAAGACCTCTACAACATTACCAAACGGTTGTCAATGAAGAACTACAGACATGAAGGACCAGTTAAGAACAAGAATGGTGTGATGCTTACAACTCAACAGGCACAGCTACAGAGATGGGAGGAGCACTTCAGGGAACTGTTAAATTGTGAAGAAAACCAAGAGAAACAAGTAAGAGATGTTCCAGAGGAAGTCGAAGAAGACCAAAATATAAATTTGCAGTGCCCCACAATGGACGAAATTAGGATTGCCTTGAAAACACTAAGAAATACAAAGGCTCCAGGCCTAGACAACATAGCACCGGAGCTCTTAAAAGCCGATACTGAAAGTACTGTTAAAATGCTCCATCCTTTGCTGAAGCATATTTGGCTTGAAGAGAAATCTCCAAAGGAGTGGAAAAATGGCTTGGTGGTAAATCTCCCAAAAAAGGGAAATTTGTCAGACTGTAACAACTGGCGTGGTATTACATTGTTGTCAGTGCCCAGTAAGGTCCTCACCAGAATTATTTTAAACAGAATTAAAGGATCCCCTGAAAAGCGACTGCGTAAAGAACAGGGCGATTTTAGGGCACAACGCAGCTGTGTTGATCTTATTAACACTCTTAGGATCATCTTAGAGCAAAGCAAAGAATTCCAAGCAACCATGTACCTGGCATTCATTGATTTTCAAAAGGCCTTCGATTCCGTGAAACATAAAGTGCTCTGGCAGGTGTTGCGGAAGTATGGCATACCACAGAAGATCTTAAACATCATAAAAGATCTATATGATGGCTACGAATGCTGCGTACTCCTCAAGGGAAATATGACAGAGCCCATAAAAGTAACAACTGGAGTCCGGCAGGGTTGCATTTTGTCACCAACACTTTTTCTACTCATTCTAGACTCTGTTATGAGAAGAGTCACAGCAGGCAGGAGACGAGGAATCCAGTGGGGGATCCACGAACGTCTGGAGGATCTGGATTTTGCAGACGATATAGTTTTCTTAGCTCCAAGGCTGACTGATATGCAAGCTAAATTAAACTTGCTGAAAGAAGAAGCAGAGACTGCTGGCCTCAAGATAAATACAGGCAAAACAAAGGAAACGAGAGTAAATTCAGGGAACATGGAGGTGCCCCTGTTAATAGGTGAGCAGCGAGTGGAGACTCTCAACTCATTCCTGTATTTGGGTAGTATAGTGGCGGAAGATGGTGGAGCTGGAGATGACGTGAAAAACCGCATTAAAAAGGCAAATGCTGCCTTCATACAATTGTATCCAATATGGAAAAATAGAAATATCACATACAAAACAAAAATCCGTATTTTTAATACAAATGTGAAAGCTGGAAAATGGATGAAAAGATAACAACCCAGTTACAAAGCTTCATAAATAGATGTCTTCGACGCATCATGAATATCTGGTGACCAGAAAAAATATGTAATGAGGAGCTCTGGCGAATAACAAACCAGATACCTATAGAAGACCAGATACGAGAGAGAAAGTGGGGCTGGTTGGGGCACACCTTGAGAAAACCAGATGGAGCCATCGAGAAAAAAGCATTGGAATGGAATCCCCAGGGAACAAGGAAGAGAGGAAGACCAAGGGGCACATGGAAGAGGACAGTGGAAGGGGAAGCAAAAAGAGTTGGCAAGACCTAGGCAGAATTGAAGCAAATGGCCAAAGACAGAGACGGATGGCGAGTTCTCCTGGATGCCCTATGCCCCCATAGGGGCCAAAGGAATTAAGTCAAGTCAAGTTTGTCAAGTTCTATGGGATTGATGACTTCATATGTTAAGTCCCATAGTGCTCAGAGCCATTTGAACCAATTGAACTAGTGCGGATTCTTCGTTCATTCGTTTTTAGGTCATAGACGCTACTGATTGCTATTGTTTTTTTTCTTCTGACTTGTAGCGAGCAACGACGCAACTAACTGCCACCATGATGATTATTGCGATTTGTACGTATTCCTTTGGAATATTGTTTAGCGGAAGACTTCGACACAGTTCGGTAACACTGCAAACGGCTAGCATTTGACACTCAAACGAACAATACCGCTGCGCTCTTTTGACTGTTGGCGAGATACACGCACGGTATTAGACTCGAATGCATTACATCCCTATCTTGTAAAATTTTTCCCGCCTTGTTTTTTCCTCAGTACAAATGCCAAACTTCAATACCTGTTCGTTATTGCTTGAATGGTTGTGAGAATATTCCTCCGAGTATCCAGAACGAATTTTCACTCTGCAGTGGAATGTACGCTGATTTGTAACTTCCTGACAGAGTAAAACTGTGTGGCGGTCCGGAACCCGAACATGGGACCTTCGTCATTCGAGAGCAAGTGTTCACTGACTTGTAAGCACTTTCCTGCGAAAGGGAAATATTCTGGGTTCGAGCCTCGGTCTGTCACAAATTTTAATCTGCTAGGAAGTTACAAATAAAGGCACGAAACTCTGCAGAGTGACAATTCATTCTGAAAAGAATCCCCTATATGCTACGGCTAAGCGTAATATGCTTTCTTCCGGGAGCTCTAGTTTACAAGATATGCAGGAGTACTTCTGTGGCGTTTGGAATGCAAGACATCAGGCAACGGCGGAAATGGGGCTGTAACAGCGGGTCAAGAGAGGCGCTTGGATAACCACGGACAGTGGCCGCATGGTTAGAGGGGGCATGTAACGGACTGCGCTGCCCCTCCCGCCGGAGGTTCCAGTCCTCCCTCGGGCACGGGTGTGTGTGTTGTTCTTAGCATAAGTCAGTTTAAGTAGTGTGTAAGTCTAGGAACCGATGACCTCAGCAGTTTGGTCTCTTAGGATTTCACACACATTTGACGAGTTTTTCACGCTAGGATAGCTGAGTCAGTGAGCACTTGCCCATGAACGGCGATTCGAGTCTCGGCTCGGCACGCAGTTTTAATATATCAGCAAGTTTCCTCTGAGTATGTAATGCAGCTTCAAGTAATTATAAAAAAATTCGCCTTAGCATCCAACCATATATTTACTTTATTAGTTATCTGCGAGTCTCAGTAGTGATATTGAGTATGCACAGAAGTTGCCCATGGCACGTGACTTGCCTACCGTCGGCCACCGTATAGAACGATGGCGTGCTATCGAGCGCACAGTGCGGAAGACGCCAGATATCAACGCGTCTGATCGCAACCAGATCTTGAGTGCCCGACATATGGGTCACTGCATCTCCTCGTCCGTTTACGTACGCGGCTTTTCTAATACCAATGTAATGCAACCGCATTCTCCAGTCATTTGCTGTAGGAGAGCGTATACGACGCACAATTCACCGAGCTTTTTCAAGGCTGGAAAACAACTGATGATCAGCTGCACTATCCAGATCCAAGATCTCGCTATGGGGCTCAGAAACCACCACCACACGCCCAATCTCTGCTCAATGTTCATGGTATTGCACAGGCAGTATCATCGCCGTTGGAATATCCTGGCTTGGGAAACGGTCGACGGGACTGGCAAGTTGTGTTACACGTCTGTTCACACCTCTAGCAGCGTACATGCACATAAGAAAGTACGTGGGATAATGCGTCTCACTTTCGAACTCTACTGTCCAGGCAGGTTATGGAGGTATTTTAGCATGGGAGCTGAATAGATGGAGTGAAAAGAAGTCGCTAATACGTCTGCTTTCTCCAGACTACTGTTGGTCATGTGCATACATTTGGGCTCATCCAGTATCCAGAAGACAACCTGTACCTTCAGCAAAACAGCGAACTGTGTTAGAAAGTGGCGAGGATCACTCCACAGGTATGAGGGCGTTGTGACCCTCCTCCCCTTTCTCCCCAGCTCACTCACTATCAGTCCTGGGACGGCGTAAAACAAGGTGTACCTGCCTTGGATCCAATCACAGTGAGTTGTTTGAGGTAGGAGGCTGGTCATTCATTGTCCAAGACAATCACGACTTCTGCCCGAGTATGGAGTGATGATACACCAAGGTCAGGGAGAGCGACCTGTTACAGGTTGATGACTCTGACCAGTATCTGCGCAGTGAAGAGCTATGTTTGTGTTGCTATGGAAAATTGTGGAATGAACAGTAGGCAGAGGCCGAAGCCTGTTGCCAGCACATAGCTTATACCTCTCAAATGATTTCAGAAGAGCCACCGTGTTTAACGTTCTTAACTGTCGTACGCATGACAGTCAATAACTTCTCATATGTAATTCTCTAGCTGATATGTCACAGCGCCCTCTCTCCTCGCACCCCCCGCCCCCACCTCCCATCATTTTAAAATTGCATCAAGATGTCAGCTTTCAGACAAGTCGTATTGTTGGTAACGGCCTCACAACATTTCCTCCACAATCCATCTCGTACTACAGGACTTCAAATTTCTATTTATGTGATCGCAAGTTGTTATTTTCCAGCATTAAACTGGAGAGTAATTTGCTGCAGTGTGGCCCTTCTGATCATTGTTGAAACCTCGACAGTCAACAGCGACATCTGTCTTCAAAACGAGCCATCTCGGCTCATATCGATTTCTCCTCTGGGCAACTTCCTCAGCTTGGTTTCTCCTCTGGTCGTCTTGTGGCGCTGCCGCCGCATCGTGGCCGAACGACCGATGTTGGCGGCGTGCGAGTCTCGTTTGGACATCTCTGGGGTATCGAGCTGGGAAGACAGTATGCGATTGTGCCGCCCATTGTGCTGCCGTCCGTCGAAGTGACCTCATAGTAACAAGCTGTCAGTTGGCGATTCACATGCAATCTTTTCCCTTGCCTGCGATTTCATCGGGAACGACCGTTGGTTGGTCGGTCGGTCGTCTCAGCGGACGACGTGTATTGGGTCTTTTGGCCGCTTCTGGGTTCTGTGTGCCGCTGATTACTTGCAGTTCGTCCTTGTTGCTGCGCAGTAACTGATTATAGTATTATTTGAGTTACCTGTGGTACTGTTTTTTGATGAATCTGTGAAGGGGTCCAACTAATAGGAGTCCTACTGGGATAGACAGGGCAGTTATTGCGACTAGTTGTTAAACTCTTTTTTAACTGTGTTGTAGAATTACATTTGTTATCCAATGGCGCAGGGAAAGGGCTGCTATTTAGCGACCACTGTAGACTGTTGACGAGTGCCCTATATTGCTAAGGTGCAGTATTTGTTTCTAGTGAAACTTTTGATTGAGCAGTCAACTTTAACGCTGTCCAAGTATTGGATTTGTCGAGGCAACTTGTTGTCATTACCATGTATTAATCTTGTTTTTAAGTATTACCCTGTTCTGGGGACAAATATTAGTTTTATAGCAGTTATTTTTGATTATTTCTTATCTTTTTTCTTAAAAGAAAGTAGGGAACAACTATGCAGAAGGTTCAAGTGCTGAATTATTCTTGTGTTTTACGTGGTTACTGTCTAAGTTGATCTTGCCAGTTTTGCAGGCAGGGCTAGTTAGCCATATTGTATGCTGAGCCAGCTGCTGGTTGTCTGACCGGCCAACAGGTTGTTCCGGTGTGCTTCACCTGCCGGTAGACTTGCCGACGGGAGAGGAAGGCCGGCCGCGGTGGCCGAGCGGTTCTAGGCGCTTCAGTCTGGAACCGCGCTGCTGCTACGGTCGCAGGTTCGAATCCTGCCTAGGGCATGGATATGTGTGATGTCCTTAGGTTAGTTATGTTTAAGTAGTTCTAAGTCTAGGGGACTGATGACCTCAGATGTTAAGTCCCATAGTGCTCAGGGCCATTGGAGAGGAAGCGGGCGCGGTTGTGGGCGGAGGCCGGTACAACGAACTTGCTGGGACCACTATTCCGTGTCGAGTTGCGGTTGCGTGTCGACGGTTAATTAAGTTCTTATGCTAACTGCGACGCTATGCCGCAGGGATTTTCTTAATTTTCCGTTCCTCGTTAAATTTGCCCTTGCCTGCCTTCTCCTCCGGTAGTCAAAAATTGTGCGAATAGGAAGGTTTCAGGCCATCAGGCAGTTACTAAATTTCACCAAGTTAAAGTCTATTGCAAGCTTTGTTCACCACACACACACACACACACACACACACACACACACACACACACACACACTTTATATATGCAGTATACATATGGAACTGTTGCCAGTTTACCAAACGTTTAAGCCTCTACAGGTTTGCTTGCTGTCAGTGTTTTTACATTTGTTGTATTCCTGTTAGCTACCGCCGCCGTGGCCTTGTTTTGAAACGGGCATTTACTCTCTTAAATTGCTTTGGGAGAACTGTAAAATATCTTGATCTAACTCTATTAAAGTGTTTTTTGAAGGGAATAGTAGCCTCTCGGGGCTCTGTATTGATCTTGACCTTGTTGCAATACTGAAAAATTCCGAGGCAACTTCTAAGCCTTTTGGGGCTTGGTGATTATTGATTCTGATCTTGTTGTAAACTTATTTTTAAGAGGGAATTTTAAAGTATATTCTGAGGCTTCTGGCGTTCTGTGATTACTGGTGTTTATCATGTTGTAATTTTTTTTAAAAAAAAGGAGATTAATTTGGAAAAGAATTTTTAAGCCCTTCTGGCGCTCTGTGATTATTGGTTGTTGTTAACTGGCTCTTCGCTTCACTCCATTGTAAAGGATAATTTGAAACGTTTCCACCAAATAAATCTAGATGCCGTCAATAATAATTGATGTTGAAACCGGGGCTCCGCCCCTGCATGAATTTCTGCCGCCATCAATGAAAGATCATTTCACAAGACTTTGTGACCAGTGGCAGTCTTCATTAAACGTGGATAAACGTTTACAACAGAAATAAAGATCTCGATAGCGTCTGATTACAGGATCAGTGATAAACCTTTTGAGCTTGTTAAATCGGATAATTATTTAGATCTAATACTAAGATGTGATGTGATGGCGGGTGAGCGAATGAAAGTAGTACTGGCGGATTAAAACGGTGTACTTAATGTTTTAGTAGGGTTTTGGGAAAATCCAATGGATGTGTAAGGGAAATTGCAAAGAAGACGGTAGCGCAATTAATTATAAAGTATTCCAGTTTTCAGAATGAATTTTCTTTCTGCTGCAGAGTGTGTGCTGATCTGAAACTTCCTGGCAGATTAAAATTGTGTGCCGGACTGGGACTCGAAGCTGGGACACTTGCCTCTCGCCTGCAAAAACACTCAGCTAACCATGTCTCTGCTATGTTCTTTCTTCGAGGGGCACTGGTCATGCAAGTTTCGCAGGGGAGCTCCTGTGAGGTCTGGAAGGTAGGAGACGAGGTTACTGGCGGAAGCAAAGCTGTGAGGATGGGCCACGAAGTTGTTCATGCATGGGAAGCTCAGACGACAGAGCACATCCCCGCGGAAGACAAATCTCCTGATTCGAGTCCCAAGCCGGAGCATAGTTTTAATCTCCCATAAAGTTTGATATTATTCCAGTGTTTGGAGTCCTTATCAAGTAGTCATAACGCCAGACATCGAACGTAGGATCGCAACATGTCGGTATAGTCCATACGAATGTGTAACACAAATGTTTGGAAAACGCAAGTGCGAATCTTTTGAGGAAAGATGATGTGGTTCTCGGGGAACACTGATGGTTGAATTTAGAGAACCTGTATTTGAAGAAGACTGTCCATCCATTATGCTGACACCATTATACAGCTTGTGCACGATTCACGACAATAAGATTAGAGCGATCAGGGCACATACACAAGCGTGTTGGCAAGAATTTTTCTCGCTCAGTTAGCAAATAGAATATGAGGGAAAACAGATAATAATAGTATGATGGTACGATCTACCCTCGTTACAGGCATGTGCAGACGCAGATGCAGAACGAGTAGAGGTATGCAGATTACACTTTTGACAAAGAAGCACGTGAAAAGTTCAACGACTGTTCGATCGCGAAGCTGAAGTATCCAGTAAGTTGGACACCGTGATGTAATCGCTGTCATGTGACGTGTTATCGCCCGCGTTTTCCATCCTCCGCTCTACTCTCAAGTCGGGGGACAGAAAAGGTTCTGTTGATACTATAATCACTGCAGGCAGTCCGTAAGAAAGAGTATACGAGAAGGATAAGCGATAGGAAAATGTTACTTAATGTCTATGACCTAGACCACCCACCCGAAACTTCAGCGCCAGCGTATCCTTTCGTCCATAGCACCGTCGTTCATACAAAGACTGGAATGTTCCAGTACATTTAAAAATTTCTGTACCAGTTAAGGTAACTCAGTTCTTATAACATCAACTCAGTTCTCAAAATTCTTTCGTAGACTAAATTGTTCCAGTGCTTTACGTGTACATACATCGTAAGCACTTTTTCAGCAAGACGACAGAAGTTTATCGACCGCTTGCTAATGAACATCATCGTGTTATTTCTATTGTGACAATCATTTAATTCGTTTCTAACTCTCGCAATGATACATAAACGGCCATGTGTAACGTACAGCACGAAAATTCGTTAACTGTTCCGGCACATGACCTAGCCGGCCGCTGTGAGCGAGCGGTTTTAGGCGCTTCAGTCCGGAACCGTGCTACTACAACGGTCGCAGGTTCGAATCCTGCCTCGGGCATGGATGTGTGTGATGTCCTTAGGTTAGTTAGGTTTACGTAGTTCTAAGTCTAGGGGACTGAAGACGTCAGATGTTAATTCCCGTAGTGCCTAGAGCCATTTGAACCATTTTTGACACATGAGCCGTTCAGAGATGCGCCGCAGATAACCACGAATATATGTTCTAACGCGAGAAGATCGTTTTGAATCATACACTGAGATGTATGACATAAGTTTCTGATCTAAACTGTGTAAAGCGAAATTGATCTCAAGATCTCAAGATGTAGCGACAGGCGGAGTGGCCTCTATAAGCTGAGGCAGGCAGTATTATCTTGTCACTAAAGAAATAACAGCACAGTTGATCGGTGAGAAGTGCTCACTGACGTAAAACGTCGACTATTCGTAGTACGTCATCTGAGTAACAGTTCTATCAGAGATATTTTCAAACATTCTAAATCTGCCCAGTTCGACTGTTGGTGATGTGACTATGAAGCGGAAACGTGAAGGAACAACCAAAACGTGTCCAGACGGACATCATGTACTGACGAAAGGGGACCATCGGCACTGTGGTGGGTCGTTGTAAACAATCGCCTGATATCAGCGGCAGGAATCATTCGTGAGTTCCAAAGGGCTACCAGCAGTCGAGCTAGCACAGTGGTTGTGCGTATGAAGTTAAAAAGAATGGGATACAATGCCAGAGCAGCTCCTCATAAACTACGCATTGAGGTGGTATAAAGAGCGACGCGCCTAAACAGTGGATGACTGGAAACAAACGCTGTACCCTGTGGCAGTCATATGGAAGAGTTTGGGATTGGCGAATGTCTGGAGAATTTTATTTGCCATCATGTGTATTGCTAACAGTGAAGTACGGAGGAGGGTTTGTTATGGTATGAGGCTGTTTTTCGTGGCTAGGTTGCGGTTCTTTTTTTAAGCTTCAGAAGGGTAAAATTTTACAGCATTGTGGACTGTTTACGGTAGAAGAACAGATCGGAAACGATGATTGGTTGTATCAGCATGCCAATCTACTCTGCCATAGAAGCATCTGTGGACAATAAAATTCCTGAAATGGACTGACCTGCCCAGAGTCTCGATCCAAACCCAGTGGAACGCCTTCGGGATGATTTAGAACTTCGACTTCACTCCAGACCCCAGCGTCCAACAGCTCGGCACTTGAGGAAGAGTGAGCTGAATCCTCCTCGGTAGCTACGGGGTCAGCTCAGCAGATTGCTAACAGAAGGGGCCCGGATTGAACCCCGGACGGACCGGAGATTTCTACGCTCGTGGATTCGGTATTGCCTTTATCTTCGTATCGCCACAACTGACACGAAAATCGCCTGCGTGGGGTCACATGGCAAGACTAAGCCCTCGTACCAAGGTACAGTTTGGCCCCAATGGATGTTCTGAATCGTCGAAACATACTGTCGTATCATATTTCCACTCTTGAGGTGACAGCACGGGTACATACCGAAAGCCGGCAGTTAAAAAGTAAATAAATAAAAAGAGTGAGCTGACGTTGCTCCACAGGCATTTACACACATAATTAAAGCGTCCTGATCAGAGTTCGAGCCATGATAAAGCCGAAGAGTGGACGCGTCCTATAGCCAAGTTGTAAACTAACAGCGGATATGGACCGCATTTGAGAGCCCATACATCTTGTGATCAACGACCAGTGCCAGGCGCGTATCTGGCCATCATGTGGTCCGATCCGCTCCCGCGCGAACGAGGACACGCAGGCAGCCGCTAGTTCAGTCTTCTACCGTACATTGAATGAGTTACTACCAGTCACGCCTTGCTGCTATTCGGACCGTGACCCTACTTTGGACATTAACTTTGTTACTCTCACCATCAGTTCCTATTCAGTACCGCGCTCACGACGAGTTCGGATTTGTTTACAAGCTACGTTTTCGTATCGGGAGCGGACAGTAAACGACCCATATTAATGTCCATTTATAGGCATCCCAAAACGTCTGATCAAATACAGTACGTATATTACAAAATAATTGACTTTTTATTGCTTAAACTTTTTAACTTAACATTTTTTCGTATGCTTCGGTGAGCGAGCCAGTCTTCTTTATTTCTCTATATCGGAGGTTTCCAAATGCTGTGGATTTTCACTGCAACCGCCGAAGGTTGCCTGCCGAAGAAAGGAACTCGACTTTGACTGCCGATTACCGTTAGCGGCATGCAATGACATGCAGCTTATATACAGCATGACACGCCGAACTAGTCGAGTCACAGTGTGCACGGGATCGCTCTCTCTCTACCACAGTGGCAATCCAAAATTCAATTTGTGGGGAGTGATTGTGCCTCTGTAGTGTAGCGAGAAGGAACTGTACAGGTGCGTTTCAAACCAGCAGACAGTCGCGTACCCTGTGAGGCGTGTACGGGCAGAGGCGGGCTGTCGGTGCGAGCCGGCTGGGCAGTGTCCCCGCGCCGGCCGGCTGTGACGCTAAGCCGTCGGATCGCGCGCAATTAGCCGCGGGCGAGCTGGGGGCTGTCCTCTGCTGTCCTGTCACCACACACATGGCAACATCACAGGGCTACAGCTACCAAACGCTTACCCGTCAGAGGATCTACCATACATATTGCAAGAGTCGAAATGAGGAATACAAGCTGTGAAGAACCAGCCCACGGAACGAAAGGGGGGTCATCGTCGGAAATTAATCACTGTACTCAAGAAATTCACAAAAACTCAAACTGATAACATATGCACAAATACAGATGGCGGTAGTATCACGTACACAAGGTACAAAAGGGCAGCGCATTTGCCGAGCTATCACTCCTACTCAGGTGATTCATCTGAAAAGGATTCCGACCTGATTACGGCCGCACGACGGGAGTTAACAGACTTTGGTGGTTGGAGCAAGATGCGTGAGACAATTCATTTCGCAAATTGGCGGGGGATTCAGTATTCCGGAATGCAGGGTGTCAAGAGTGTGCAGAGAATACCAAATTTCAGGCATTACCTCTCCCCACGCACAACCCAGTGGCCGACGGCTTTCACTTAACGACCGAGAGCAGCGGCGTCTGCGTATAGTTAACACTGCTAACAGAGAAGCAACACTGCATGAAATAACAGCAGCAATGAATGTGGAACGTTGTTTTTGTTGTTGTGGTCTTCAGTCCTGAGACTGGTTTGATGCAGCTCTCCATTCTACTCTATCCTGTGCAAGCTTTTTCATCTCCCAGTACCTACTGCAACCTACATCCTTCTGAATCTGCTTAGTGTATTCATCTCTTGGTCTCCCTCTACGATTTTTACCCTCCACGCTGCCCTCCAATACTAAATTGGTGATCCCTTGATGCCTCAGAACATGTCCTACCAACCGATCCCTTCTTCTGATCAAGTTGTGCCACAAACTTCTCTTCTCCCCAATCCTATTCAATACTTCCTCATTAGTTATGTGATCTACCCATCTAATCTTCAGCATTCTTCTGTAGCACCACATTTCGAAAGCTTCTATTCTCTTCTTGTCCAAACTATTTATCGTCCATGTTTCACTTCCATACATGGCTACACTCCATACGAATACTTTCAGAAATGACTTCCTGACACTTAAATCAATACTGGATGTTAACAAATTTCTCTTCTTCAGAAACGCTTTCCTTGCCATTGCCAGCCTACATTTTATATCCTCTCTACTTCGACCATCATCAGTTATTTTGCTCCCCAAATAGCAAAACTCCTTTACTACTTTAAGTGCCTCATTTCCTAATCTAATTCCCTCAGCATCACCCGACTTAATTAGACTACATTCCGTTATCCTTGTTTTGCTTTTGTTGATGTTCATCTTATATCCTCCTTTCAAGACACTGTCCATTCCATTCAACTGCTCTTGCAAGTCCTTTGCTGTCTCTGACAGAATTACAATGTCATCGGCGAACCTCAAAGTTTTTATTTCTTCTCCATGAATTTTAATACCTACTCCGAATTTTTCTTTTGTTTCCTTTACTGCTTGCTCAATATACAGATTGAACAACATCGGGGAGAGGCTACAACCCTGTCTTACTCGCTTCCCAACCACTGCTTCCCTTTCATGTCCCTCGACTCTTATAACTGCCATCTGGTTTCTGTACAAATTGTAAATAGCCTTTCGCTCCCTGTATTTTACCCCTGCCACCTTTAGAATTTGAAAGAGAGTATTCCAGTCAACATTGTCAAAAGCTTTCTCTAAGTCTACAAATGCTAGAAACGTAGGTTTACCTTTCCTTAATCTTTCTTCTAAGATAAGTCGTAAGGTCAGTATTGCCTCACGTGTTCCAGTGTTTCTACGGAATCCAAACTGATCTTCCCCGAGGTTGGCTTCTACTAGTTTTTCCATTCGTCTGTAAAGAATTCGTGTTAGTATTTTGCAGCTGTGACTTATTAAGCTGATAGTTCGGTAATTTTCACATCTGTCAACACCTGCTTTCTTTGGGATTGGAATTATTATATTCTTCTTGAAGTCTGAGGGTATTTCGCCTGTTTCATACATCTTGCTCACCAGATGGTAGAGTTTTGTCAGGACTGGCTCTCCCACGGCCGTCAGTAGTTCCAATGGAATATTGTCTACTCCGGGGGCCTTGTTTCGACTCAGGTCTTTCAGTGCTCTGTCAAACTCTTCACGCAGTATCATATCTCCCATTTCATCTTCATCTACATCCTCTTCCATTTCCATAATATTGCCCTCAAGTACATCGCCCTTCTATAGACCCTCTATATACTCCTTCCACCTTTCTGCTTTCCGTTCTTTGCTTAGAACTGGGTTTCCATCTGAGCTCTTGATATTCATACAAGTCGTTCTCTTATCTCCAAAGGTCTCTTTAATTTTCCTGTAGGCGGTATCTATCTTACCCCTAGTGAGATAGGCCTCTACATCCTTACATTTGTCCTCTAGCCATCCCTGCTTAGCCATTTTGCACTTCCTGTCGATCTCATTTTTGAGACGTTTGTATTCATTTTTGCCTGTTTCACTTACTGCATTTTTATATTTTCTCCTTTCATCAATTAAATTCAATATTTCTTCTGTTACCCAAGGATTTCTACTAGCCGTCGTCTTTTTACCTACTTGATCCTCTGCTGCCTTCACTACTTCATCCCTCAAAGCTACCCATTCTTCCTCTACTGTATTTCTTTCCCCCATTCCTGTCAATTTTTCCCTTATGCTCTCCCTGAATCTCTGTACAACCTCTGGTTCTTTTAGTTTATCCAGGTCCCATCTCCTTAAATTCCCACCTTTTTGCAGTTTCTTCAGTTTTAATCTACAGGTCATAACCAATAGATTGTGGTCAGAGTCCACATCTGCCCCTGGAAATGTCTTACAATTTAAAACCTGGTTCCTAAATCTCTGTCTTACCATTATATAATCTATCTGAAACCTTTTAGTATCTCCATGGTTCTTCCATGTATACAACCTTCTTTCATGATTCTTAAACCAAGTGTTAGTTATGATTATGTTGTGCTCTGTGCAAAATTCGACCAGGCGGCTTCCTCTTTCATTTCTGTCCCCCAATCCATATTCACCTACTATGTTTCCTTCTCTCCCTTTTCCTACACTCGAATTCCAGTCACCCATGACTATTAAATTTTCGTCTCCCTTCACAATCTGAATAATTTCTTTTATTTCATCATACATTTCTTCAATTTCTTCGTCATCTGCAGAGCTAGTTGGCATATAAACTTGTACTACTGTAGTAGGCGTGGGCTTCGTATCTATCTTGGCCACAATAATGCGTTCACTATGCTGTTTGTAGTAGCTTACCCGCATTCCTATTTTCCTATTCATTATTAAACCTACTCCTGCATTACCCTTATTTGATTTTGTGTTTATAACCCTGTAGTCACCTGACCAGAAGTCTTGTTCCTCCTGCCACCGAACTTCACTAATTCCCACTATATCTAACTTCAACCTATCCATTTCCCTTTTTAAATTTTCTAACCTACCTGCCCGATTAAGGGATCTGACATTCCACGCTCCGATCCGTAGAACGCCAGTTTTCTTTCTCTTGATAACGACATCCTCTTGAGTAGTCCCCGCCCGGAGATACGAATGGGGGACTATTTTACCTCCGGAATATTTTACCCAAGAGGACGCCATCATCATGTAATCATACAGTAAAGCTGCATGTCCTCGGGAACGTACGACGAACATATCTGTTAAGATAGTGAGGCGAAATTTGGCGTTAATGGGCTATGGTACTCGTCAGGTGAATCCCGATTTCAGTTGGTAAAAGCTGATGGTAGAGTTAGAGTGTGACGCAGACCCAAAGGAGCCATAGACCAAGTTGTCAAGAAGGTACTGGGAAAGTTGATGGTGGCTCCGTAACAGTCTGAGCTGCGTTTACGTAGAATGGACTGGTTCAGCTGAGCAGATCATCGACTGGAAACGGCTATGTTCGGTTACTTGGAGACCATTTGCAAGCCGTTCATGGAATTCATGTTCCCAAAAAATGTCAGAATAATTCGAGCGAATGGTTTGGCCATCCAGCTCACCCGACGTGAATCTCATCGAACATGCATGGTAAATAATCTAGAGGTCAGATCATGCACAAAATCCTGCAGCAATAAGATTTTCGCAACTATTGACTGCTACAGAGGCAGCATGGCTCAATATTTACACATGGCACTTCCAACGACTTGTCCAATCTATGCCACATCGAATTGCTGCACTAAAACACAAATAGACTTCCGACACCATATTAGGAGATATCCCATGACTTTTGTGACCACAGTGTATTCTTCACGAATTAATAGGGGGACACCAAATACACGGACTGGACAAAACATGAAAAGATCATGAGATTTGCGTATTTGAACAAAAATGAAAATGCTAGCCAAACCTGAAGATGGTGCTGCTGCATGTGACCACGAAATGCACCTCTGCAATGTCCTCGATACGTTCAGGTGTCAGTCGTGGTCAGAATAGTGTTCTGTGTAGTTGTGAGTGCATTATATCGCAGCCAAGTAAATTAGAACGTGGGAAAATTGGTAGTGCTCGCGTAGTGGGTATATTCTTAACCAAGATAGCCGAAGTGTTTAAAGTTTCAAGAAGCATCATACTGAAGATTTACAACGCATATAGGAAGAGAGGAGAAACATCATCCTCTCTCTGTCACAACGAGTACGAAAGTGTGTATTGATTGATAAATACAGACGCTCATTGAAGAGGATTTTGACAAAAACATAAAAGAACGACAACTGCAAAATTCACTACAGAACCGAATGTCGCACTTGCGAATCCTGTCAGCTCCAAGGCAACACGAATGGAATTTCAGGGGCAGATAGAATTCCATAACACCTCATCAATGTTAGAAATGCCCGTAAAAGGAAACTTGGTTTCGAAGCCATAAAACATAGACTGTGGAACAGTGGAAGGAAGTCATTTGATCGAAGTTTCTTGCCCCTCACTGTTTTCAACTTTTGGATGAGTTTACGTTCCAAGAGTTAAACGCAGAGTGGGTTCGCTGAAGATCTGGGAAGCAATATTGTGGTATTCCATGAGCGCCATGACTACCCTGCACTGTCGCTTTACTGTCTAGGACTATGTGACCGTTATGGCTGGCAATTCCATCCCATGATACAATGTTTCTTCCCCAATCGCGATGCTGTCTGTGTTCCAAGAAGACAGGGCCACTATTCACACAGCTTGCATCGTTCAGTACTGGTTTTATGACCACGAGGATGAATTACCTCATCTTCTCTGGTCACCAGAGTCACAGTATCTCAAAACTATTTCTCCTTTGTCGTCTACTTTGGAGAGAAGAATGCATGATCACAGTCCGTCTCCAGAAACGTTACCTGAACTTGCCACTATGTTACAGGGAGTAGGGCTGAAGATTCTCTTGAAAACCAGACATGACCTGTACTTATCCATTCCGAGAAGACTGGAAGCTGTTTTAAGTGCCAACGGTGTTAGTATGCAGTATTAAGCATGATAAATAAAGTCACACAAAATTAATAGAGAAAAATTAGTATAGAGTGGTCCCAACATGAAAAAATTCAGTATAGTAAAGTTGCTTAAGTTACTTAATAAAGGGAACTTTTCCAGTTACATTCCTTTCGGAGTATGAGATGTCTTAGCTCCATTTTTAGCAATACTACATGGCCCCTTGCTATACGAACCCAAATACTGGAACGTTGCACAGGTCACGCAAATACGAAAGTAAATAGAAGTAGCCCGTGAATTATAGACCCACACCATCCGAATGACAGCTGACTTTTTTTTTTTTTTTTTTTTTTTACTTTTATGGTCCCAAGACTTTGCTGTCTAGAGGCAGGAGGACTGATTAAAGGAAATATGATTCTGCAATTGGACAAAGCGATTGTTCGATACTCACTGAATAACAACATTTCAGGTGCTCCCACTGTCAGTATATATTACTTGACTATTACGATGCGCGACATGTTGAATCAGTTCTTTTAATGGACTTGTAATTATAGTACCGTGTCTTCTCGTACAGATGTTTCTGGAAAGAGTAACAGCCGGAAACTTCTTGAGTTCATGGCCGTCTCGCCGTGCAGCCTGTCTCTGTGTATCTTACTGTATTTAAGCAGTTCTGACGGGTTGGAAGGTAATCGTTTAATCTTCTTTTCGTCACAGTAGTTATGCAGCCATAACATAATGGTGTGGTAACGGAAATTTACGGTGATGTGGGCTGAATATTAATAGTTAATTTTTCAACATGTTATAGAGAACTCATGCAAAAACAGAAACTGTATTCACGCTTCGCGTGGCAAAGATCGTAATGACATCGGTGGCGGACGACACCAGCAGTTCGAGCGGCAAAGATTCGACTTGGTAGGTTTCCAGAGGTTTGTGACACCAGACGCGTACACACAGTCCCCGTGATTTACTGGCGCGTGGTTTGTGGACGTGGAACTGGCGGCCTACAGCGTCGCAGTTGTGTTTCATAACGTTCAGATTACTGCACCAGGCGAACGGTCTACCCGACGGGAGGCCCTAGGCACACGACATTTCCATTTTATTTACCCAAATTTGATGGTCAAGACATCATGTGAATTCATTGTCATGCTCCTCAAACCAATGCAGCACGATTCTGACCTTGTTACACTGGCATTTACGAATGTTGAAGATGCCATCGATGTTGAGGAGCCGGCCGAAGTGGCCGAGCGGTTAAAGGCGCTACAACCTGGAACCGCACGACCGCTACGGTCGCAGGTTCGAATCCTGCCTCGGCCATGGATGTGTGTGATGTCCTTAGGTTAGTTAGGTTTAACTAGTTCTAAGTTCTAGGGGACTTATGACCACAGCAGTTGAGTCCCATAGTGCTCAGAGCCATTTGAACCATTTTTTTGATGTTGAGGAAGTCATCAAGCTTAAGGGATTACAGGTGGTCCCTAATAATATTCATGTAGTCCGCAGCTGTCATCATACCTTGTGTTACTGCCGCAGGTTCCATGAAAGCTCAGTTGAGTGTCCCTCAGAACATAATACTGTTCCCACTGTCCTGCGTCCGTGGCGAGCCGCATGTTTCGATCTGCCGTTGGCCTGGATGACGACCTATCCGAACACGACTATCGACATGGTTTAACAAGAAACGTGGTTCATCCCACCAGGTGCCACGCTTCCATTAATCCGCGGTCCATTGTCAATAATCACGTTTACACTGTCATCTTAATTGACGATGTTGTTGGGTCAACATGGGAATAAATATGAGTCATCTGCTGTGGAACACCACGCGCAACACTGTGCACTGAACGGTGTGCTCCAAAACGCTTTTTCCTGCGTCAGCACTGTACACTGTCGTCTGATCCGCCGCAGATCCCCGCCTATCCTGCTTTAGAGAGCGGGAAAGCCTCTGACCCCTACGTTCTGTGGTGAAGTATGGACGTCCAACTTTTGTCGCCTACTTATGGGTTCAACATTCGCCAACCACGTTGAAACGTGCCAGGACATGGGCACTTACACGTTAGCTTACCAACATTAGTATTAATAATAAAGGGACTGCCAAGGACATCAGATCATGACTCTGTTGAATTTTGATGAATATGAGACACTCTCGAGCAGTATTCCCTGCATGTCTGCATGATTAAGTCACTAACTTAAAGCGTTGGTGAAAAGTGTCGGAGGTTGCAGCTGGCAGTAGTTCGCCGGGCCGCCGTCGGCGGCAGGTAGCGGTCACCGGAAACGCGGGGCAATACGGCGCTTTTGGGGATAGCCCGGCATCCGGAGCCGTCTGTGCTGGGCAACACGTGGCGAAGACGGGAATTTCGTATGCCTAGGGGCGTTATGACCTACTCGATCATTGGGTAGATCTCAGAAATGCCGTTGGAGGGATTTCGGCGACGATAGATCGTTCGACATTGGCACAAACTGAGTGTTTTTCCGCCGCGTTTCCGTACGCGTGGAAGACGGGAGAATTGTGGAGAGAGAGGACTTCGCCTTCAGCCATCGAGTGGTACGGACATGGAGACGGCGTCTTGGCCATCGTCTTCGAAGGGAGATATGCGGTCTGTATCACAGCACTGCACCAAGGCGTGTTCCGTCCAGAGTTCTGCGGTTAGAGCTCTTTGTGTGCTCTGAAGCGAGATTTTCACCAACGCTTAACCACGTCCAACAACTTACCTAATATTCTTGATCTGGTAGTTATCCTTGCGAGGTGCCGAGTATATATGAACGCAGCTGCCGGTAATAGGGGTGCGTAATTGCAAATTGTTAATGTGCCATTCTCAGGAGTGTGTGGGTGGACAAAGAAATTCACATTTTGTTTGTAAATTTTGTCACTTGTGGGAGATATGAAATTAAAATGCCAATATTACAATCGAATTATCGACTTCAATGTAGCTAACATTTACCCTGTCCCAGTAAGCTTTACATGTACTCTAGTCACTGCACAGCTTGCCCAAACGGGAAGGAAAGAAGGTTTCCGGTCTTCTATGTCAGCGATGGACAAATAAGCTTACAACGTTCCGTAGATACAACAGTAACACGCAAACAGTCGACCAGCTTCGCCGTTTCCGAGATGTTCGCTCCCAGACACTGGGCCACAACAATCTGGTTTTTGTCAAAGTCACTTAAGTCGGCGTATTTCCACATTTGCTCCACTTATCGTCGCTAGAATGACTTCTCAATTGTTTCTGCTCCGCTCATACTCTTCTGTTACCGCGCCACGTGACCTCAGCGACACTGGCAGCATACAACATCGCGCTGGGCAGTCGTCATAACGTTTTGGCTCATGAATTTTCAGTAATTGATGCACCTTCACGCCGCAATATATTTTCTAATGCCAGTTGGTGGCGAAAATGTCTACTTGGTCTGCACTCTACAGAATTGTGTCAGTAGTCTGCCAATACTTCACATACAACTTGAAATGCCATTTCTAAGTGCAGCAATCGCTCCTGCGGAGGTGCACTATAATTTGTGTCAGGTAATTTTAGTCAAAGTGAAATGCTATAGCCATCCATTACTATGTTTAATACACACATCAAAAAAAGTTTTGCATCACCCTAGTTCCCAGAACACATGAAGATAGACGTTGACTGTGGATATTGTATCACAGGCACAGACTCTTTACTATTCAGAGATGTCACTAAAACCGCCAAAATATGTAAACAACCATGCATGACCAGCGCCTATTAGACGAAGGGGTCCGACAGCCTATCATTTCCAGTCATTCCACCAGGAAGGAGGTACACGGCTCCCGTTGTCAATAGTTCAACCATGTCTAGACGGTCAATACCTCTGTTCGATCGCTTCCGCATTGTTACTTTTTGCCAGGAAGGGCTCTCAACAAGTGGTGTCCAGGCGTCTCAGAGTGAACCAAAGCGATGTTGTTAGGACATGAAGGAGATACAGAGAGACAGGAACTGTCGATGACATGCCTCGCTCAGGCCGCCCAAGGGCTACTAATGAAGGATTATGGCTCGGAGGAATCCTGACGGCAACGCCACCATGTTGAATAATGCTTTTCCTGCAGCCACTGGATGTCGTGTTACGTCTCAAACTGTGTGCAATAGGCTGCATGATGCGCAACTTCCCTCCTGACATCCATGGCGAGGTCCATCTCTGCAACCACAACACCATGCACCGCGGTACAGATGGGCCCAACAACATGCCGAATGGACCGCTCAAGATTGCCATCATTTTTTCTTCACCGATGAGTGTCGCATATGCCTTGAACTAGACAATCGTCGCAGACGTGTTTGGAGGCAACATGGTCAGGCTGAACACCTTAGACACACTGTCCAGCGAGTGCAGCAAGGAGGAGGTTCCCTGCTGTTCTGGGTGGCGCTATGTGGGGCCGACGTACGCCGCTGGTGGTCACGGAAGGCGCCGCAACGGCTTACGATACGTGAATGCCATCCTCCGACCGATAGTCCGACCATATCGGCAGCATATTGGCGAGGCATCCATCTTCATTCGCGCCCCCATCGTGCACATCTTGTGAATGACTTCCTTCAGGATAACGACATCGCTCGACTAGAGTGGCCCGCATGTTCTCCAGACATGAACCGTATCGAACATGCCTGAGAGATGGAAATGCGCTGTTTATGGACGACGTCACCCAACAACCACTCTGATAGATCAATGCCGAATCGGCATTGAAGAGTGGGATAATCTGGACCGACAGTGCCTTGATGAACTAGTGGATAGTATGCCACGACGAATACAGGCATGCATCATTGCAAGAGGTCGTGCTACTGGGTATTAGAGGTACCGGTGTGTACAGTAACCTGCACCACAACCCCTGAAGGTCTCGCTATATGGTAGTACAACATACAATGTGTGGTTATCATGAGCAATAAAAATGACGGAAATGATGTTTTTGTTGATGTCTATTACGATTTTCTGTACAAGTTCAGGAACTCTCGCAACCGAGGTGATGCAAAACGTTTTTGATTTGTGGATAATATTTTGTATCTGATTTTTTGCAGATGATGGATAAATTCCGAAAAGGCTCGTATGAGCAATAAAATAATTACTTGCCTAATATTTGACTTTATCACTGCGATCCAGTCAGTCTGAATGCAGGACTACTGATTATTATACACTGAGTTGACGAAAGTCGTGGGATACTTCTTAATATCGGATCGAACCTTCTTCTTCGCGGCTTAGTGCAGCAACTCGACGAGGCATAGACTCCGTATTTACCCCTATGCCTTCCGCGATTATTCTCGGCAGCAATACAGCGCTGTACTGAAACGAAAACTTTTTTATTTTAAAATGTTCGCGTTGCGGCTGGAGACTAGATATCTGGCCCTGGTTCAAGGCACCAGCCTTTGATCAAGAATTGGTGTCAGAGTGGATTGAGGAACGCTGCACGGAAAAGGGTCTTTGTAGGGTTCCCGAGACCACTTGCGGTCGATATCACACGGTGTACTGACTTGTAACCGAGTAAGTCTACGGAGCAGTGAGTCGCGTACTTCGGCTCGTGCACCACGCGGCGCTATGAGTGCGTGGACTCTGCCCGCGAAAGGGTCTACGCCAGACCCCACCGAAATTCCGAAGCGACAGACGAGGAGGAAGTTTGAAATCCGTGTGCAGTTTGGAACACAGTACGATTTTTCACGTGTTTAAAGCTCGTCATTGAGTGATACGTAAGGTGTAAGGAATGATCCAAGGGATTGTGGATTACTCTCTGAACACACTTTATCTAACACAAAGCAACAACAGACAAAACACAAATAATAATGATAATTTCGGAAGTGCGGCATGAATTCCGCTTCGTTCTTTAACATTTAGGTAGTATACCACTCAGCCAAGAAAAGAGTGCTGCTATAAAACATAGGCCTTAATTTGAAGAAGAAATTTCTAAGAAAATACGTTCGGCTCAGAACATTGTATGTTAGCGAAACATGGACCGTGAGAAGACGGGAACAGAAGAGAACCTAAGCATTTGAGATGTGTTGATACATAAGGCACTGAAAATTAGGTGGACTGATATGGTAAGGAATGAGTGGGTTCTCCGCATAATCGGCGAGGAAAGGAATGTGTGGAAAACACTGACAAGAAGAAGGGACTGGATGATAGGACATCTTTCAAGACATTAGGTAGGTAGTAATTACCATGGTACTAGAGTGAGCTGCAGAGGGTAAACATTCTAGAGGAACACAGAGATACACAAGGTGTGAGGAAAGATCCGAGATATGGTGGATTACTCTCTGAACACATATTATCTAACACAAAGCAACAAGAGACAAAACGCAAATAATAATGATAGTGCACCATTGAATTTCAGACGTGCAGACGCATCAATTTCGCTTCATCCTCTAACTTTTAGGAAGTTCATCACTCAGCCAAGAGAAGTCTGCTTTTATCAAACATAGGCCGTAATTTGAAGAACAAATTCCTGAAAATGCAAATAATTGAGGACTTAGGTAGCAAGTGCTACTCTGAGATGGAAAGGTTGGCACAGGAGAGAAACTCGTGGAGGGCTGCATCAAACTATTGGGAAGGATGATGACGCAAAAAAATCACTTAGCTGTCTTCAGAGTCTTCCCAGAGGATCAGTGTTCTCAGAATTTTGGTTCACAGAGCACACAACATTGCCGGTGAGAGCAATCTGCAGACAAGCTTCTATACTAAAGAGAGTTTTTGTAGGCAACGGGTATTTTTCACAGCAGATACGTAAGACACTACGAATGAAACCAAAAGTGGTCATAAGGAATGCAGAAGAAGACTCAGAAAAATATAAATGCATGGCGTCGGTGCCATATGTGGGAAGCCCAACTTCAAAAGTAGCACAAATCCACAAGAAGCACAAAGTACTCGTAAAAATGATTTTACGCTCTCCACCGAAGACAGCACCACTCTTGGGTTCCGATAAGGATGATCTGATGTCCCGGAAGGCTGGGGTTTACAAGATGCCCTGCGAATGTGACCATTTTCATATATTGGACAAAAGACTCGTACAGTGCATGAGGATGGAGGGAGCACAGCAGGTTCATCCGACGCTTACATTCCAATTTATCGGCTGTGACATAACACTGTATTGATGCTTGTCGCCCAATATGGTACGAAAACATCGAAATTTTAGCTTCATCTTTTTAGAACTCGGTGGCGAAAGAAGGAATTGAAATTCGTTTGACGACGAATTTAACTGACACATAGCGGCTTCAGCCTGGCTAAGTCATGGGATCCGGAGCTTTCTGTAAGAAACTTACATATACGTCGCCACAGTGCAGGCCACCGTAGCAATGGTGGTTATCGCTGAAACAACTGGTTGTCAGTTATATCGGTTTTTCTCAGCGCCTATCTAACCTGACTGTTAAAACCACTCAAAATAACCAGTTTCTGAAATGACAGATTTTCACTATTTTATTCCCATCATTTCCTGTAATAAACGTAGAAGTTGACCAAAGATTGAAAAGTTTTGACTCTCTCAGTTTAAAGATATATGCGATCAAAATATTAAATTAAATAGGCAAATAAAATAAGTTTAACGGTTCACCATTCGCTGTTTTTCTCGAAAAGTGATAGGCGAGTGAAGACTAAAAAAAGTCGCCAATATTGTCCTATTGATTAGAATTTTTTGAAACTCTGTTCAAATATCGTATTGTAATCGGGGATCATATCACTATTTTGGCATTACGAACAGTCAGTGCTAAAGTGTGAAAACTGAGGTTGAAGAACTCCTATGTTTCGTGTTAATTTGTCCGTTTTCAAAGGATACAAGCCGATAAAGGCATACTCGTATTACCTAGACGTAGGTAGCAGATCAGCTACTTTCTACTTCTATTTTACGCTATGAATGAACCGTAAGTCCCTGTCCGCCCCCACAGCTGAGTGGTCAGCACAAGTCGCCCAATGTGGCGTCGAATGTAATAAGACCTGCACCAAGACGGCCGGAACTGCCCCGTAAGGGGCCTCCCGGCCAATGACGCCAAACGCTCTCGTTTCCATACCATAAGTCCCTTCCTGTTTTATTATTTCATAGCAATGGCAGACAATTTCATAATCTTTCAAAGCAAGTGAAACATTGTACGTCATTGCTACGTTACTGAGCAGAAATATTTTTGCAGGCTAGGGTTGGTACCATTACGCAATACAACGGATGTCCTGAGACGACTGCGCGATACTACCGTATATGCCGAGGGCGGGGGGAGGGGGAGGGGGGAGGGCAAATCTTGCACACTGCACGTACGCGCATATCTTAAGACACGACGACACGTGGCAACAAGGACTTCATTGCCTCAGCCGTGCTGTCCCAGTTCTTATGCCGTGTGTTTTTTGCTCGTTTCTGTCGGCATTGTTATTAAAACAGCACTGATCGCTTTTCCAGTTTTCTGTAATAACTCAATATTTCAGACCAACGCAAATTTTACGTATAAAAATTACTCCTTTTTTTAAAAAAAATGTTTATTTAAAAATGAAAAATTTTAACACTGCTACTATGACTAACTGAGATTTTGTTTCTTATTCGATTATCCTCCGTTATCAGCAAAAAAGTGAAGAAAACTTATTATAAACAAGATCGATCAAATTCCAAAAAATACCGGTTATTCAGAACTAAAATAAACGGCATCAGTTTTACCCGCTCGGTTTTTCGCATTCCCAGCTAACAAAGATGCATCAACATCGCAACAAGAGGCAATCGCGCAGCCACAGATATAATTCATGCATATGTTTAGGGTCTACTTCTTTGGCACCAATCAACGTCTCTGGCGTCTGCCTGTGGTCGCTTGCGCAGTGGCGCCGTTTGCGAGTTTAGTAGGACGGAGAGAGTGCTGGAGAGCCAGTCCTTCAGCTCACTGTGAAGCTAGCTGAACGACATAAAGATGCAGTCAAAATATTAGAAGAAGAAGCTGTATTTACGCGACTCAGTACCCGAAATTTGTTTATGCAGTTATTGCACCGCGGAAACATGAAAATGCGGAATATTGATAGTGAGAGACTACGTCGTAAAAAAAAAAAAAAAAAACGATTGATCGTTTGCGTCTTATTTAGGTCTACGACTAACTGACTGACAGAAATTAATCGCACAACGTATAACCGTAAGTGTGAAATAGACGATTAAAAACAAAACACGATTACAAGATAGAGCGGTGTTAACCAATGGAAATCATACTTGACAAGTGCCACGCTGAGGAAAGAAATGTGAAATGAAGTGCTTTTTAAGTTCTTTCGCAAACCGATTTTGTACTACTACGCGAAAGGAAAAAAGGGGGAAGGAGGAAGAGCGAAAGGCGAGATGATGGAGATGTGAGGCGAGCGTTGGTGCCAGACGGGCCTACAGCTTATCGTGGGCAAACAGCGGGCCAGCCGCGCGCGGGGATTTTTCTGTTAATTAGCGCTCCTGCCGTGAATAAAATCAATGCCGGCCCTAACGGGATTACAATGAGTGGAGCGGCGCCACGCGCACAGCCTGGGGACGGCAGGGGGCTAAGCTGCGTGCGGCGCGCGTGCTCCGAATGGCGATGCTCCAGCTGCGTGCGTACTGGAGCCGGCCTGCCCAAGATTACTCTGGCCTGTTGGGAGCAGACGAGGGGGGCTGCAGTTTAACCTCAGTCACTCTGGCGTTGACGGACTCAGAGGGGGTAACCGGGTAGGATTGGACGAGGACGTACACTACTGGACATTAAAATTGCTACACCAAGAAGAAATGCAGATGATAAACGGGTATTCATTGGACAAATATATTATACTAGAACTGACATGTGATTACATTTTCACGCAATTTGGCTGCATAGATCCTGAGAAATCAGTACCCAGAACAATCACTTCTGGCCGTAATAACGGCCTTGATACGCCTGGGCATGGAGTCAAACACAGCTTGGATGGCGTGTACAGGTACAGCTGCCCATGCAACTTCAACACGATACCACAGTTCATTAAGAGTAGTGACTGGCGTGTTGTGACGAGCCAGTTGCTCGGCCACCGTTGACCAGAAGTTTTCAATTGGTGAGAGATCTGGAGAATGTGCTGGCCAGGGCAGCAGTCGAACATTTTCTGTATGCAGAAAGATCCGTACAGGACCTGCAACATGCAGTCGTGCATTATCCTGCTGAAATGTAGGGTTTCACAGGGATCGAATGAAGGGTAGGGCCACGGGTCGTAACACATCTGAAATGTAACGTCCACTGTTAAAAGCGCCGTCAATGCGAACAAGAGGTGACCGAGACGTGTAACCAATGGCACCCCATACCATCACGCCGGGTGATACGCCAGTATGGCGATGACTAATACACGCTTCCAATGTGCGATCACAGCGATGTCGCCAAACACGGATGCGACCACCATAATGCTGTAAAGAGACCCTGGATTCATCCGAAAAAATGACGTTTTGCCATTCGTGCACTAAGGTTCGTCGTTGAGTACACCATCGCAGGCGCTCCAGTCTGCGATGCAGCGTCAAGGGTAATCGCAGCCATTGTCTCCGAGCTGATAGTCCATGCTGCTGCAAACGTCGTCGAACTGTTCGCGCAGATGATTGTTGTCTTGCAAACGTCCCCATCTGTTGACTCAGGGATCGAGACGTGGCTGCACGATCCGTTACAGCCAGCGGATAAGATGCCTGTCATCTCGACTGCTAGTGATACGAGGCCGTTGGGATCCAGCACGGCGTTCCGTATTACCCTCCTGAACCCACCGATTCCATATTCTGCTAACAGTCATTGGATCTCGACCAACGCGAGCAGCATTGTCGCGATACGATAAATCGCAATCGTGATAGGCTACAATCCGACCTTTATCAAAGTCGGAAACGTGATGGTACTCATTTCTCCTCCTTACACGAGGCATCACAACAACGTTTCACCAGGCAACGCAGATCAACTGCTGTTTGTGTATAAGAAATCGGTTGGAAGCTTTCCTCATGTCAACACGTTGTAGGTGTCGCCACCGGCGCCAACTTTGTGTGAATGCTCTGAAAGGCCAATCATTTGCATATCACAGTATCTTCTTCTTGTCGGTTAAAATTCGCGTCTATAGCACGTCATCTTCGTGGTGTAGCCATTTTAATGGCCAGTAGTGTAATTTGCGTGTAACACTTCTCTTAGTTGTGCTTACTGTGTGCAGACATTAGGTGAATTAAGTAAACCTGCTGGCTTTCTTGGTCGTTATCACTGAAGTTATATTCTCTGGGTTGTTAGGCCAAGTCGTATTTCTTAAGAACGACCGGCGTTTCGACCCTCTGCTGCCATCTTCTTCGGGATCTCTTGATGTCACTGTAGACTGAGTGTTCAACAGTGGACACCAAAGATCCTGAAGAAGATGCCAGCAGAAGGGTCGAAACGTCTGTCGTTTATAAGAAATACGGCGCAGCCTAACAACCCCCTATGCCTCAGTGACAGCTGAAGATGCTGCAATGTATGGTAACACATCAGAGCTAGCACGGATGCTTCGTTTGTTGGGACTATGATCGATTTTCCTGTCAAGTCCGGAGAAGCACAGGGGGTGGTTTTATTGGTCATTGGGAGGTCCACTGTTAGGCGGCTAACGGAGCCTCTTGGGCAGGTTGGGAAAGACGATCAGTGTCCACTCGACAGGACTGCCGAAAGGTCCAAGGCGCGAAGGAGGCTCTGACCATGGACACTGAACGCACTAAGCGCAACCAGCTACAAATGCTAAGTCATGTCGGCACGAATACCTGCTGCCTCGATCCTGAGGCCATCCGCAGCTCATTTATATTGTTGGATGAACTACAAAAAACAACCAGTTTCGCACGAGAAGTGTGGCTCACTATTTTCAGCATTGTGCCCAAAATCAGGCGCAGTCCTCAGGTTCTCAGCCGAGCTGAAGGTCTGAACCACAGGGTGGAACGATTCTGCAACAATCACCGCTGTGAATTTCTCGACGTCCGCTATGAGGTGGAAACTTGTAGATTTCCCTCAGTAAGTAAACATGCATTGCACAAAGCAAGCGGCTACTGGGATACGTATGGTGTGCACATTGACAAATGAATTTTTTTTTTTTTTTTTTTTTTTTTTTAGAAGCCTTCGATGGGTCAATGTTGCACTGTCGACCTGATCAGTGAAATAGCAGCCATGTTGCTTTTGCAGAGGAATTTTCGTCCTTGCAGGCCAGATAGAGAAAATATTAACGAGGTGTAAGTGAGAGAGTAAGATTAAGTCTCACTCTTTAACGATAGTACTGCTCACATAGTATTGGGAACAGAAACTTGGCTGCAACCAGAGGTATTTTGAGTATCGCTATCATTTCCGTCTTTCACTGTTCCATTAAAGAATAACACGTAGGAAACATCATTGTCTGTAAGTTCTGCATGAGATCTAATTCCTCTAATTTTGTCGTCGTCTTTTCGCGAGATGTACGTGGGAGGACTTGAAATTTCGATAATAAATTTCCCGGTGATGCCCAATGTCTCTTTTGTAGTGTCCGCCACAAGAGTTTTTTTGAGCATTTCGCTAATGCTCTCACGCCAGCTAAACGATCAAGTACCGAAACACTACTGTCTTCTAATAATTTTGTCATAATGCGAGGCAACAGTCATAATATATTTCTTTAAAGTCAGTACCGCCATTACACTGTTGTTTATTTACAGTGTTACATTTACACTTACACAATCATGATTTCGGCTTCAAAGTGTCATTATCAAGTGTTTTCTGAAAGCAGGTTAGACAATAACAGTAAAATACATAACAAGTGATATAACCGTACAACAATACATAATTGTAATGCTTACTTACAAGTATTATAAATTTCCTGGGATGGCATACTGTCGTATTAAAATACACAATTATACACATTGTCTAAGAGTCGATATTTAATTAACTGAGGCAAAATGACATAACTTAGAGTTGGCCACGTGTTAATTTCACATACAAAGCTGTATATTTACCTACTAAAATGGTGATGGTTTCTTCATGTGTGCACGTTTTTAAATTTCTTTACGCCCTTGATTTCTAAACTGATCGTCGTGCCCTGTGTTCGAATAGTAAGGGTTGGCTTGGGTTCAAATGGCTCTGAGCACTATGGGACTTAACATCTATGGTCATCAGTCCCCTAGAACTTAGAACTACTTAAACCTAACTAACCTAAGGACAGCACACAACACCCAGCCATCACGAGGCAGAGAAAATCCCTGAGCCCGCAGGGAATCGAACCCGGGAACCCGGGCGTGGGAAGCGAGAACGCTACCGCACGACCACGAGCTGCGGACAGTAAGGGTTGTCGTTATTTGAAGAGCCACCTGCTCAACCTTTCCTGTATAATACGTTTCTTTCGTTGTGATCTTAAGTAATTACTTGTTGTGATATTATATATGAATTCTCGAAGTTTTCATGCAAGTGCGGAAAACTGGCGTAACAAATCTATTGTGTGGAATCACGTGGGTGGGAACAGGTGGATGCCTTCAGCCAGACCAAATTATTCCCCATCCATTTGATTTATCCGTCTGCTATTCTGTATAGAAATGCACTCTCCCTTCCCCCTTCTCTTCCTTTGCATGCGAATGCTGGCGGTGGTTCTTGCTTAGTCCATCTTCTGAGTCTGAACCGAGTAACTGAGTGTATGGCCATTTCCTTATTACTACACGTTCTTTTCCTTCCACTGAATTTTACAAATATTACGATCTTCTCATTAAAGAGAAGTAGGTTATTTTGTTCCAGTATCAAGTAACCGCTTTTTCTTATAATGTAACTGAATCTTGCATATTTGAGCACTGCTAACTGAATAAACCAATGATTTGTTGTATACCATAAGCCCTGTGTATTATTTCATGATCGTTAGGTTAATACCCGATTTCAATTGTAAAATCAATATGAATGCTCTGTTCATTTTTATATCTTTTGACGAGTCATTACATAAGGGCACTAACAAAAGACAAGGTGAAAATCATCAGACAAATTTAATTAAGTGATCAAGCCGGCCGCGGTGGTCTAGCGGTTCTAGGCGTTCAGTCCGGAACCGCGCGACTGCTACGGTCGCAGGTTCGAATCCTGTCTCGGGCATGGATGTGTGTGTGATGTCCTTAGGTTAGTTAGGTTTAAGTAGTTCTAAGTTCTAGGGGACTGATGACCACAGATGTTAAGTTCCATAGTGCTCAGATCCATTTGAACCATTTAAGTGATCAAAACATGGGGAAAACACTTGTAAATAAATTTTTATAAACATTTTCCAGTTCGGTCGGTTCTCTTGTCTTAAGAGTCGGCTTAGGTTGGTGGCGACTCCGAAATTCTATCATATTAGTTGTAAGTCTGAATGCCCCCAAGGTACTAAAAGCAGCTTACCGACTCATGGGTCCTAGGTCAAGTTGCTAGTGCAGACTCCGTGCAAGACCTAAGCATTCTACTTACATCTTGACAACCCGACAACCCGAATGTGATGTCAGTGGTACTGATAATTTTTAGTGCATTCTCCCTTTCTCACCGAGCTGGGCCTTGCAGCAGTACAGAGTGGTGGCAGGCCTTGTGGCCAGTCCCCGGAAAGTCTACGACTGTGCTCACACCTAGCTCCCTCTCTCTCCCTTCAGTGCGTCTTATTGTAGCGAGGGTCATTACCACCACATCTCAATAGCACACCTTCTATCCATAGCAGTACCAAAACGGAATGTACCAGACAGCTGCCTGACAGTCACATACAACAATTAGGTACCCGGACTGTCTACCTGCTCGCAACCACAACAACAAAAAGACTCCAGCCGAATGCTACACTCCGTCTGCCACTTCCTCGGTTCGAAACTAGACTGCCAAAGTAAGGCGAAAAAACCTTCGCATTCACTGGCTGAGCCAGACTCGCAAGAAAGACTACAGGTTAATACATCAATGTAACAGATGTAGCAGCGCATATGCGGAAATCGATCAATGTCTTACCGATACAAAAGTCAGTAGTCGTCACGTAAATACACACATCAAAAGAAGTTTTGCATCACCCTGATTCCCAGACAGCTGAAGATAGACGCTGACTGTGGATATTGTATCACAGACAAAATCCCTTTGACTGTTCAAAGATCGTCAACAAACCCGTCCAAGGATGCAAACAATCATGCATGAGCAGCGCTTATTAGACGGAGAGGGTCAGACAGCCGGTCAGTTCCAGTCATTCCACCAGGAAGGAGGTACACGGATCGTGTTGTCTGTAGTTCAACCATGACTACACGGTCAATACCGTGGATAGATCGCGTCCGCATTGCTACTCTCTGCCAGGAAGGGCTCTCAACAAGGGAAGTGTCCGGGCGTATCGGAGTGAACCAAAAGTATATTGTTCGGACATGGAGGAGATACAGAGAGACTGCAACTGTCGATGACATGCCTCCCTCAGGTCGCCCAAGGACTACAACTGCAGTGGATGACCGCTACCTACGGATAATGGCTCGGATGAACCCTGGCAGCAACGCCACCATATTGAATAATGCTTTTCCTGCAGCCACAGGACGCCTTGTTAATACTCAAAATATGCGCTATAGGCTGCATGATGCGCAACTTCACTTCCGACGTCCATGGCGAGGTCCATCTTTACAACTACGACCCCATGCAGCGTGGTACAGATGGGCCCAACAATATGCAGAATGGACCGCTCAGGACTGGCATCACGTTCTCTTCACCGATGTCGCATATGCCTTCAACCAGACAATCGTCAGAGATGTGTCTGGGGGCAACTCGGTCAGGCTGAAGGCCTTAGACACACTGTCCAGCTAGTGCAGCATGGCAGAGGTTCCCTGCCGTTTTGGGATGGCATTATGTGGGGCTGACGAACGCCGCTGGTGGTCATGGAAGGCGCCGTAACGGCTGTACGATACGTGAATGCCATCCTCCGACCGATAGTGCACCCATATCGGCAGCACATTGGCGGGGCACTCGTCTTCATGGAGGACAATTCGCACCCCCATCGTGCACATCTTGTGACTGACTTCCTTCAGAATAACGACATCGCTCGACTAGAGTGGCCAGGATGTCCTGCCGTGAACCCTGTCGACCATGCCTCGAATAGATTGAAGGGCTGTTTATGGACGACGTGACCCACCAACGACTCTGAGGGATCTACGCCGAATCGCCATTGAAGAGTGGGACAATCTGGACCAACAGCGTCTTGATGAAGTTGCGGACAGTATGCCGCGACGAATACAGGTATGCATGAATGACAGAGGTAGTGCTACTGGGTATTAGCGGCACTGGTGTGTACAGCAATCTGGACCACCACCTCTGAAGTTCTCGCTGTATGTTGGTACAACATGGAATGAGTGGTTTTCATGAGCAGTAAAAATGGCGGAAATTGTGTTTATGTTTTCTCTATGCCAATTTTCCGTACAGGTTCCGGAACTCTCGGAACCGAGGTGATGCAAAACTTTTTTTGATGTGGGTAAATGGAACATCTGAAAGATGACTGTTTAAAACAGTAGAGCGACAAAGCAGTACTGGGACAAGCGGTGCTGCCGTAGGTCAGTAGGCAGCCGATGAGTGACGTAACATTTCAGGTGGACTCTTAAAATAAATCACTCGAAGGTTAAAATGAGAGGTTGCGTCAAACACGGTGTGACACTGTGGAACAAGCACTGAGACCCAATAACGGAGCGGTCCGGAGCAAGACGGCGGCGTGCAGTGTGCAAACAGTGCGTGGGCCCCCACGGCGGAAGAGCGGCCGGCGTACCTGCACGGTGTGCGCTGCGCCGCGCGTCCCGTGAGCTGCGGCCGCTCGGCGGCGACCCCGGTGACGCCGCCATTACTGACTCACTTGTTCAAATACGGGGGGCGGCGTGGCGCGGCCGGATATCCTGCCGGAATGGAGAGCAAACACCTCGCCGCTGCGCGGCGCGACGCTCGGACTTCGCCAGCGCCGGCGACGCCGCGTCATCCCCCAGTTCCGTTCTGTTCTGTTCTGCTCTGTTCTGTTCTGACCGCTCATCCGCGCAGCCTACTCACTCCACTACAACAGAGTACAGTGCGAGATCGAAGTACCGTATGCCCATGCATCGAGCGGTTCGCTTTTATCGGGCCTTATGGCATCTGTAACCCCTGAAGTGGTACTTCGATAATTGTATACACATAAAAAAAAGTTGACGATGAATATTGTATCACAGACATAGTCCTTTTGACTGTTCAGAGATGTTACTATACCTGCCCAAAGATGTAAACAACCATGCATGAGCAGTCCTATTAGACGGAGGGAGTCCGAAGGCCGATCAGTTCCAGTCATTCCACCAGGAAGGAGTTACAGGACTAGTGTTGTCTGTAGTTCAACCGTGCCTAGACGGTCAATACCGCGGTTCGATCGCGTCCGCATTGTTACTTTGTGCCAGGAAGAGCTCTCAACAAGGGAAGTGTCCAGGGGTCTCGGGGTAAACCAAAGCGATGTTGTTCGGACTTGGCGGAGATACAGAGAGACAGGAACTGTTGATGACATGCCTCGCTCAGGTCGCCCAAGGACTACTACTGCAGTGGATGACCGCTACCTACGGATTATGGCTCGGAGGAACCCTGACAGCAACGGCACCATGTTGAATAATGCTTTTCGTGCAGCCACAGGGCGTCGTGTTACGTCTCAAACTGTGCGCAATAGGCTGCATGATGCGCAACTTCACTCCCGACGTCCGTGGCGAGATCCATCTTTGCAACCACGACACAATGCAGCGAGGTACAGATGGGCCCAACAACATGCCGAATAGACCGTTTAGGATTGGCACCACGTTTTCTTCACCGATGAATGTCGCATATACCTTGAACTACACAATCGTCAGAGACGTGTTTGGAGGCAACCCGGTCGTGCTGAACGCCTTAAACGCACTGTCCAGCGAGTGCAGCAAGGTGGAGGTTACCTGCTGTTTTGGGATGGCATTATGTGGGTCCGACGTACGCCGCTGGTGATCACGGAAGGCGTGGTAACGGCTGTACGACACGTGAACGCCATCCTCAGACCGACAGTGCAACCATATCGGCAGCTTATTGGCGAGGCATTAGTCTTCATGGATGACTATTCACGCCCAAATCGTGCACATCTTGTGAATGACTTTCTTCAGGATAAAGACATCGCTCGACTAGAGTGGCCAGCATGTTTTCCAGACATGAACCCTATCGAACATGCCTGGGACAAATTGAAAAGGGCTGTTTGTGGACGACGTGACCCACCAACCACTCTGAGGGATCCATGGCGAATCGCCGTTGAGGGGTGGGACAATTCGGACCAAGAATGCCTTGATGAACTTGTGGATAGAATGTCACGACGAATAAAGGCATGCATCAATGCAAGAGGACATGCTACTGGGTATTAGAGGTACCGGTCTGTACAACAATCTGGACCAACACATCTGAAGGTCTCGCTGTATGGTGGTACAACACGCAATGTGTGGTTTTCATGAGCAATAAAAATGGCGGAAATGATGTTTATGTTTATCTCTATTCCAATTTTCTGTAGAGGTTCCGCAGGTTTCGGAACCGAGGTGATGCAAAACGTTTTCTGATATCTGACGCAGCAATGTGTGGTGTTCAAAAATGGCTCTGAGCACTATGGGACTTAACTGCTGTGGTCATCAGTCCCCTAGGACTTAGAACTACTTAAACCTAACTAACCTAAGGACATCACACACATCCATGCCCGAGGCAGGATTTGAACCTGCGACCGTAGCGGTCACGCGGTTCCAGACTGAAGCGCCTAGAACCGCACGGCCACCACGGCCAGCAATGTGTGGTGTCAGTGAGTTATTGTGTACAAAAAATCACTTTGTTACCTCATTATTACGAACGTTTCTAAGACGATGCATTTCCAGTTTACAGCATCTAATATACGTCAGCTAATGTGAAGTTTTGTAGATGTCAAACGGGATGGCCAACTGCATTCTAAGAAAGATTCAGTATTTCTGAAACGAGGACGGCTTTGAGCTGTTAATGTGTCTCGTTGATGAAAGTGTGTATCGCGTAAGGGATAATGACAGCACTGTAGGTACCCGTGGTAGATAGTACCGATGTGTATGTGCTTTTGATGTCAGAGGTGAATGGCTTTACGACGCTGAGTTAAGGAAAATCGACTTTCTACAGTGGAACAAACATCATCATATCGCTTCCTCTCCTCCGATCGTGCCAGTCTCCTTGCATTCCTGTGGTATCCAGTGCATATATCCTCCAGAGTTCGTAGTGGGAAAGAAAAGTTACGAAGTGGGGCAGTGTCGTGTGAAACTGGGATGAGTACTAATTGAAGTGGGAAAGCTGAAAGTGAAGTAATTCTAACGTTGTGACTGTTTTTTGTGATGTATTGTATGTTGCCAGTGTGATGTATTTCATGTAATTTAAGTATGTGTGTATGTGGGACAGTAGCAAGATAGGTTCAGAGGCAGTGGGTTATGCTTGTTCCTTTTTGTACCACCCGGTCTGGAGTCAATTTTCGTGATGATGGGTGAGACTCGAAGTGTAAGATATAGCATAAGATCCACCATCCTATCCAGAAAGTGCGCTGTAGCGTTAGATAATTACGAGACCATAAGGTAGAGAATCACCAATGTAAAGCCATGCCCACTGGGCGGAGTTTCTCATGTGTAATTGTTGTATATAAACTGTAATGGCGTGTTTAGGTTATCTTTGAATCATAATAGAATTTATCGGAATAAAAAAGATAGTGAAAAGAAAAAGATTGGTCACCTTATTCTTCGAATAGTGTGTTGTCATGATATCCAGAATTTATAATGTGTGCGCCATTCATATTCAGTGCGATGGCCACGTGTTGATCAAAGCCGTTGAGTAAGAAAGAAAATGTGGTATTGCCAGAGCGTAGTGAACAATCAGAGTTGTGTAAAGTCCTAATAGTCAGGTTGCGTTATCCGTTTCCGTTGCCTAATATTCAAACAGGAGAATAATTTGTAGCTTAATTGTGGGTACTAGAGCTCATAATCAGTCATTGATGTTAGTCGTGAAATAAGAATAAATCCACTCGCTTGGCAGACCACTCATCTTGCAGGCCTGACTGCTTGATGCCACAGTATGAGCAAGGCATGTGGGTGCCTCAAATTCTACGAGAACTTCTGTCGGCCTGTTTTACGTGTGAAAGTCTTCCCACATACTGTAAATATGGGAAGTCGTTGTGTAAATGAATATCTTTTAGATTTGCAAGTGTCCGCAGCTCGTGGTCGTGTGGCAGCGTTCTCATTTACCGCGCCCAGGTTCCCGGGTTCGATTCCCGGCGGGGTCAGGGATTTTATCTGCCTCGTGATGACTGGGTGTTGTGTGATGTCCTTAGGTTAGTTAGGTTTAAGTAGTTCTAAGTTCTAGGGCCCTGATGAGTATAGCTGTTAAGTCCCATAGTGCTCAGAGCCATTTGAACCAGATTTGCAAGTTCTTGCTCTTGTTATGATCCACAGGCTGAAGACTGGTTTGTCGCAGCTCTCCATGATGTTCTACCGTGTACTTGCCTCTTCATCTCCACGTAACTACTGCAATATACATCCATTTGCACCTTAGTCTCTCCGCAGAATTTTTACCCTCCACACTTCCTTCCGTTACCAAATTAACTGTTGCTGTTGTCCTGTTGACCGGTCCCTTCATTTAGTCGAGGTGTCCCACGAAATTCTGTTTTCCCTAAATCGATTTAGCACGTCTTCATTATTTACTCGATCGATCGATTTATTCAGTATTCTTATGTTACCCTACATTTAAAAGGTTCTATTCTCTTCTCGTCTGAACTGTTTATCGTGTACATTTCATTGCCATACAAGGCTACTGCCCAAACAAATATCTTCAGAAAGGAAGTAGGACTGTGGCAGGAGTTGGAGGGGCCGCACGCCTTTCACAGTGAGGCAGGAGGCGCAGCAGGCCGTGGGGCTGCGCGCGCGGTGACGCGTGTTGACAGCGGCGGGCCACGTGTCGGCGGCAAGTGGCGCCCAGCTGAGCGCCGGAGAGCAGAGACCGGCTGGGCTGCTCGCATTGTGCGCTAAGCCGGCCGGCCGCCCGCTGCCAGCTCTCGCCACCCACAATGGCGGACCGGGCCCTCCGTCTGCAGCTCAGGGGGCGCACACCCTCGCCTGTCTGTCCCTGCCTCTGTGATTGATGGTCGTGGCATTGCTGCCATTGCAACCCAGACTAAGGACACGGAAGGGAACATCCGTATTCCGAAGCAGGATTCTAAAGAAAGCGGGCGGACTCTGTATTGGACGTACAGCGACAACCACACCGACTACTACACCGTCTATGTAAATCCTCGTTGTAGCCTTGCACTACTTAGCCAATTCACGGCACTGGGGTATCCCGCAGAGTATGACTCAAACAGAGGTGCAAGCCTTTATAGAGGCACTGGACAGATTACAAGTCAGCCACTTGAACGAGCAGAGTGGTCTCATTGAAAAGCTGTATGCGGGCTCGGATCCAGGAGGAGGGGGGGGGGGGGGTGGCGGGAGCAAACCGGGGTATCTACACCGGGCAGTAATTTCATGGGCGCCAAATTCATATTCTTGAAGAAAAAAAACCTTGAATGAGATTTTCACTCTGCAGCGGAGTGTGCGCTGATATGAAACTTCACGGGCAAGTGCTCTACCAACTGAGCTACCCAACCACGGCTCACGCCCCGTCCTCACAGCTTTACTTCTGCCAGTTTGGAAGGCAGGAGACGAGATACTGGCAGAAGTAAAACTGTGAGGACGGGGCGTGAGTCATGGTTGGGTAGCTCAGTTGGTAGAGCACTTGCCCGCAAAAGGCAAAGGTCCCGAGTTCCAGTCTCGGTCTGGCACACAGTTTTAATCTGCTAGGAAGTTTTTTTAAAACAACCTTGTTTGACAAAACGCCTAGCATCCAGCGCACGATGCTCTATCGATTATTCATATGATTTTGAAACTGATCGCCGGCCGCGCTGCCGAGCGGTTCTAGGCGCTTCAGTCCGGAACCGCGTGACTGCTACGGTCGCAGGTTCGAATCCTGCCTCGGGCATGGATGTGTATGATGTCCTTAGGTTAGTGAGGTTTAAGTAGTTCTAAGTTCTAGTGGAATGATGACCTCAGATGTTAAGCCCCATAGCACTCAGAGCCATTTAAACCATTTTTTGAAACGCATCCCTGCAGGTTTTTGAACATTTTTGAACACGTTCTAAGTTGATTTCTGAACTAATCATAAGTTGATTTTTGAATGTGTGCATAGTGTACGTGACTTCTCTACCAGGGTAATCCCCGTCGCATCAAGAAATAAAAAAGTTTCCCGCATACGAAAGGGAACGGTGCTATACGGGATGAACCGAATAAACCCCGATACCAATCGCTGTTTTTTTTGTGTGGTTGGTGGGTGTGCGAGTGATAAGCGTTGTTAAAATTTTTTGTGAAATCCATAGATTCAGACTACGAGAGTGGAAATAAACGACTAACAGGAATAATAGGAAGAAAGATTACATATTATCTTCCCGGTGTAACCAAGAAAATGAAATACTGACAGAAAATTTTTGCGAGACAACTACAAGTATACTAATAAGGGCCAGTTGCACAGTTCCCGGTTGGCAGCCCTTAAGTTCGATTGTCTGACTAGCATGGAAAACGCGTTGTACGAATACGTAATTGCGCCTAACCGGAGAATAAACGCGGGATAGCTGAATCGGTGATTGTGGCAGAGTTAGTGAAGTTACCAGAGAATAAGTTTTGACAATGGCAGGAATAGTTACAGAATTAGTGATGACAAGATTGTTTGTTAGAACGAGGAAGCAGAAGAAACAGGGGCTTCATACAAACCATATGGAAGAATGTGACGATTCCAGATTTACATGAGAATTTCGTATTACTACTACGACTTTTCGATCTAATCCTTGAGAAACTGGAGCATATGAATGAAATGTGAAACTACTTCCTAACATAAAACTTCTTGCTTGTAGTAGGCCTAACAGGCATTTTATATTGGTACCTCCTGAGTTATATTCTGTCGTGTTATTTATGTAAAGGAGACAGTTAAACTGACCATGACAAAACAGTCTCGCTTATTTGGCGTGTGTTAAAATTGCTGCAATGTTAGAAAGGTCTATTTCCCTTAATCTAGCAGAGAGTGACAAAGTAATCAGACCGAGAAACCAAATCACTCTTGGGTACTATTCGTATAAACAGCTTTTTCAGTATTATACAATGACATTTTCGTTGTTCATGCAGCAAAACGTTTGTCGAACTTTGTTGAGCGAATAGATTCTTTCGCAGAAAGCAAAGCACGCCGCGTAAAGCTGTTTCAAGATTAGAGAGAAAATATACTGCGACCTAAGGATTAGAGAAACGTGTACTTTCTTGCTTGTCTCTTGCCTTTACTCCTTTTATATTTCCTATATTTAATTTTATGTCACACAAAAGAGAAATTCATTAGCTGATAGGCAGTGTAGAGTGTAAATTTTCTAAAGAGTTCTTATTCTCCCAGTCACAAACAATCCCACCTAGTATTAATTATGTGCTTCTTTTAAGGGGGACAGGATGTCAAACGGACCGACTGGGAGTGGGAGAGGCACCACAGGAAGCTTTAATGTCCACTGTTCTGAATATAGGCTTGATAGCTTCCATCACAAAACATACGCGTTTGAATTCACAAAGCGAAATACAGTGATGTGCGATAGAACAATGCTGTGTGAAGAGGCGTGGTACTGCACTTTGGCACACCTAATGCCAAATAACGTATCATTTCCTTGGACATATATGTTTTATAAGCATATCAAACTCTTCAGAAAGATGAGAGCCAAAAATGAACATATTTTTGATAAATCGATTTATTTTTCAATTCTTGACGTCCTGGCATGGGGGGGGGGGGGGGAGTACTATCATGTTTTTGCCCCGTTTCGGAAATATCGTGGATCCGGGTCTGTCATGTGGTGTAGAACTGATACCAGGCAATCCTGGACCCCCCATTACTGAAGTAATTCATGATAGGAAGCAGTGTGTGTATCCCAGTCGGTTGTTCCGACGATGAATCGCCACAGAATTGCAGAAAGGAAATATCGTGGGTCCGGGTCTGTCATGTGGGTAAAACTGATACCAGGCAATCCGGGACCCCCCATTGCTGAAGTAATTCATGATAGGAAGCAGTGTGTATACCCCGGTCGGTTGTTCCGACGATGAATCGTCACAGAATTGCAGAAAGGAAATATTATGGATCCGGGTCTGTCATGTGGGTAGAACTGATACCAGGCAATCCTGGACCCCCCATTGGTGAAGTAATTCATGATAGGAAGCAGTGTGTATACCCCGGTCGGTTGTTCCGACGATGAATCGCCACAGAATTGCAGAAAGGAAATATCGTGGATCCGGGTTTGTCATGTGGTGTAGAACTGATACCAGGCAATCCTGGACCCCCCATTGCTGAAGTAATTCATGATAGAAAGCAGTGTGTATACCCCGGTCGGTTGTTCCGACGATGAATCGCCACAGAATTGCAGAAAGGAAATATCGTGGATCCGGGTCTGTCATGTGGGTAGAACTGATACCAGGCAATCCTGGACTCCCCATTGCTGAAGTAATTCATGATAGGAAGCAGTGTGTATACCCCGGTCGATTGTTCCGACGATGAATCGCCACAGAATTGCAGAAAGGAAATATCGTGGATCCGGGTTTGTCATGTGGTGTAGAACTGATACCAGGCAATCCTGGACCCCCCATTGCTGAAGTAATTCATGATAGAAAGCAGTGTGTATACCCCGGTCGGTTGTTCCGACGATGAATCGCCACAGAATTGCAGAAAGGAGTTATCATGTGTGGACGTGGCCTTAACCACATCGTGACAATCGGTTCCAAAGCTGAGAGGAATTGCCGGAGTCAGCGAATGCACGCTCATCCTAAGCAGTTTCCGAGCGCACACTCCGAAGAGAGCTGCGTACAACGGGCGTTACCAGCCCGGTATGTGGCCACCGCTCATAGCGGTACTGCTGCTTCAGTAGACCACACAACACAGACACTGGACAGGAGCTGAACAGAAGGTGTGCAGTGTGGTCCGACGTGTCGTGGTTTTGTCTCGCTTCAAATGGCACAAAGCTTACACTGCCCCGACAGCCCAATAACGCAGTTAATTGCATTATGCGCAGGGTATAGATCAGTCGGAGGTGCTTCTGTCATGTCTTAGTAGTGTTTTTCGGATGATTTGTCTTCTTTGAATCGGGCTAGAGTGAAAATGAAATAAGTAACTTCACATGGCCAGGTTCGCAGTACTACAGAATTTTTAAAGAACGTCATATTCGCCGTTGACTGTTAAAAATTACGTATTTCACTATTGCAATTTTAGCCTTTGGGCTATTTTCAAGTGGTACAGTGTAAAGATTGTGTTTCAACACTTATCAGACCTTAAAATCCATGTATGCATGCTTATTTTAACATCCCCCGTGACATGCTGTCTTCTACACCTCATGATGAATTCCAAGATGACAACAGCTGTGCTCAGAGGTCTCCTCATATACCTCTACATTCCTCGTTTGGCGAACGCTCAGGTATGCCACCGCACCTCGACTACTCCACTAAATGAATCATGTCTGTGACTCTTTGGGAAAGTTGAAACATCCCCTTAGAAAAATTTATAAATGACTGCGCTGATAAACCTCTTACGTTATATGATTTTCAAACAGCTGAGCAAAACTGAACGTGCACAGACATTTCTCTCTTTACTTATTCAGATCATCAGTAAACTGTCACACAATATTTTTAGCACAACGCAATCTGACTTTCAACAATCCCTACAAAAGAATGGCCCTGACTGACAATAACCTATACCTTTCATGAATCACTTACCTTACAAAAAAATCTTCGTTACTCGAGCTACTGCAATACAGTGAGCGCCAATACTGCCAGCTAAATAAAAGATTCTAACTACTGAAGTCACACAGTTTTAATCTGCCAGGAAGTTTCATTTCTGGAAGATAACTACCAACAGCCGTTAAGTAATGCTCTGTATACACTTAGAATTCGGATGTTTGCTTTTAAAGTCCTGTCTCATATACTTACATTCAACGCATGCACTACATATTTTAAGTAATCACTAATACAATATGGTGGCTTAAACCATTTTAACTCATCGTCCGCGAAGATGGTCCATGACCGAACCCGGTAGAATTTGGGTTTGAAATAAAAACAGCTGATGGTTCAAATATGCATTTCATACACGAGTGGATACATTTGAATAATAATATAGTGAAGACAGCAGAGGAACAAATAGGGAAAAAAGACTCAGTACAAATCTTGGGATAACACACAAGATATTGAATTTACTTGACCGAAGGAGAAAATATAGCTATGCAGCAAATGAAGCAAACGGAAGAGAATACAGGCGTCTAAAAAAAAAAAAAAAAAAAAATTGGATGTCACCTATAGGTAAATTAAAGATACTTTTGGAGATACGACAAGCAGTTGTATGAATAACAAGAGCTCAGATGGCACATCGGTAAAGAAGGGAGAGGTGAAAGATGGATGGAAATATAAAAGGGCTATACAAGGAAAATGAACTTGAAGGCAAAGAGATAAAACGGGAAAAGGAAGTAGGTGAACGTGAACGTTAGTTGGGAGATATGATATTGCGTGAAGAATATGACTGACCACTGAAAGACCTTTAGTAGACGACAGTCCGCCAGAATTGAGGTATTTGGGAAAGTCAGCCAGAACCAAACTATTATACATTGTGTGCAAGATGTATGAGATTGACGAAATATCCTCAGACTTCAGGAAGAATAGAATAATTCAAACTGAAAAGAAGGCAGGTGCTGACAGTTATGAATATTACCAAACCGTCAGTTTAAGTCATGGTTCCAAAATACTGATGCGATTACCTTACAGAAGGAGCGGAAAAAAGGTAGAAACAAATTTCGGAGAAGATTATTTTTAGTTTCTGGGAAATGCCTGAACACATGAAGCTCTATTGACCCTAAAGCTTATCTTAGCCGAGAGATACCAATTTTTATAGCATTTCTAGATTTCTAGAAAGAATTGACAATATTGTCTGGACAACCCTCGTTGAACTTCTGAATGTAGAAGGGAAAAAACAGGGAATGAAACGTTACGTATAAGTTGAACAGAAAGATAATTACAGTTCTAAGACATGAATAACATAAAACGGAAGCAGGAGCTGAGATTGGAGTCATATTGGATTTCTGCCTATTTCCGATGTTATTCAGTATTGAGGAAGCAGTAAAAGAAACCAAGGAGAAATTAGGAAAGTGAATTAAAGTTTGTAAGCTGCCCCTCGTAAATTCGATACTGAAAACATGCAAGTATGCCTACAGAAAGTTACCCTGTCTGAAGCACCTCTTGTTGCTTGATAGTTTCGACCCATGAAATTTAACTAAACATTATTTGACTATATTTTTAAGAATAAATTCACAAGGGGAACACTCACTTTGCGCAATGGGTTGGTCTATGGCCATAATTGAACATTTACTTGATCATTAATGGTCAAATCTCCTATTAGCAAGTTTATGATCTGACTTGTGAAATGTGTGAATGCCACATCGTATAGATAAATGCATCTGTAATGAGCATAAATGTCTCGAATTATTACGTTAATACTTACCTCACAAACTTGAAATTACCGTGTGCCAGAATAAACACTGAATGGAGTCTGACATGTAACTTACCATGAAAAATCTGAAAGAGCGTGCAGAGAAGCTATAGCTAACAGTGCACCTGAACAAATAAATGCTGACTGCGAAAACAGCTGGTATTAACACCCCGTCCCCGAGCGGAGAAAATCTCCAACCCTGCCGGGAATCGAACTTGGGCCCAGGGTATGGGAGGCAAACACGTTACGACCTAGCTAAGTAGGCAGACGCACGAAGTACGATGCGTCCTACCGTTGTTAATGGCTCGTTACAAGCCAGAAACTCTTGCACTGAATTAGCTTTAGCTCACCATGACTCGTAGCTCGTAACAGTTATATCAGGCAGGGATCTCACGGCAAGTTTGCACTTCTGTCTTCTCCGCTAGCAAAGTGTCAACGCATGGCTGCACACAAAAGAAGCATGCATAAAGCACCTAACAAGAAACACACTCAAACGAGTCTCTCCCTCATCTACTTCTCCTTTGCCCCCTCCAAACACTATCCATGCATTGCTGACATAATGCCACTCCTCATTATCAGAGACTTCGTTCGGCAAAGGACGTCGTCCAGACTACCCTCCACCACTGACCAAAGAGTGTCCTCACATCAGACATCGATTACTGTTCACACAGTATGTATTTTAGCAACGTGCTCGCGAATTACAGAATGTGGAAAGTGCTGAAAGTCGAATGCTGTCATTGTGACGAAGGACTTTCAAGTTCCAGGAGAAGATATAAAAAAAACCTTCAGCTTTTCCAACAACATTATTGTTCTGGCAGAGGCAGCAAAGGACTTGGAAGAGCAGTTGAAAGGAATAAGTAGTGTCTTAAAAAGAGATTATAGGATGAAACACAGTAGAAGTAAAAGAAGGGTAATGGAAAGTTGTAGATTAGAGGCGTAGATGGAGTAACTGACGAGCAGATACTGAATCAATTTGAGACAAAAGAAATTTGTATGACAACTTTACAAAAGGAAGAGAACAGTTGATAGGACGTATCCTGATGTTTCAAGGAATATTCAGTTTGGTTATGGATGGAAGTGTGGAGGGTAAAGTTCTAGCGGGAGATCAGACCTTGTACAGTTAACAGGTTCAAACGGATGTAGGTTGCGGTAGTGATGCAGAGATGAAGAGACTTGCACTGGATAGACTAGTGCAGAGATATGCACCAAAACTCTCTACGAACTAATGATCACAACAAAATCGTATTTGTAGCAAAAACATGTTCAAAGAGTCTTTAAAAATATTTGAAGCAATGTATCGGTACCGAGAATGAACGTGAATATTTATACACTTGATGACTGGCGTAAGTCTTCCAACAGTTCATTCGTTCATTGTTTCATCCTCGTAAATATAACGGATCTTGTAACGAATGTTGCTCCTGTCATGTTTCGCGCATTCAGTTAATGAAACACAAATACGACAGGGGTTTAGAGTGGTTCATCTATACAAACGCCTACAAAAAACTGAAATGCTTACAACTAAATGAATTCAAATGGTGTAGATTGCTTGCTGAAACAAAATTTTTCCATTTTCCTGCCCAATATAGTAACTGAAAACAGAAAGTAGCAAAGTCGACTCGATAGTCGGAGGACGGCAAGGGCATACCATCTCCATACGACAGACAATTCCTAGCTGTACAAATTTGCCTTCAGGCTGCGGGCAGATTCAGTTTCAGAGAAGATCCAGAGAAGAGCAGCGCGTTCGTCACAGGTCCGTTTGAAAACAGTGAGAGCATATGGAAGTGGTCATCAAACATGAGTGGCGACTGCTACGAGAAAGGCGTCACGGAAATGTTTGTCCATGAAATTATGAGAAGGCAGGCAATATATTATTTCCTCAGAACTGCACAGAAAAAAAGAGAAAGAAAATTAAGGATCAATTAGATGACGTACACTTCGGTTTTAGGAAAGTTAAAGCCACCAGAGAAGCAGCTCTGACGGTGCGCTTGACAGCGGAAGTAAGGCATAAGAAAAATCATGGAATTCGTCGACCTAGAACAAGCATTCGACAGTGAGAAATAGTACATGTGCGAAATTCTCAGGAAAATAGCTAAGACGTGAAAGATAGGTGATATTTTTTTCAGTCACGTCTCCTGACTGGTCTGATGCGACCCGCTGCGATTTACTTTCCACTGACAGTCTCTTCACCTCAGGGCAGCACTTACAAATTACATGATGTGCTAGATGTATTACAACCTCTGTCTTCCTCTGCAGTTTTCACTCTTTTCAGCTCCCTTTGCTAGCCTGCTAGTTACTCCCCGATGCCACAACACATGTCCTACCATCCTGTACCTTCTTCTTGTCAGTGTTTTTCACGTATTCCTTGTCCCGCCGATTCTCCGAAGAACCTCCTCATTCCTTAGCCTATCAGTCTACCTCATTTTTACCATACTTCTGTAGTACTACATCTAAAGTGCTTGAATTCTTTGCTTTACCGCGTTTCCCACAGTCCACGTTACACTACCGTAGAATGCTGTACTGCAAACGTACGTTCTCAGAAATTTTTTCTTCCAAGTAAGGCCTATGTTTGATACTATTAGACTTCACTTAGACAGGAACGCCCTTTTGCTAGTGCTAGTCTGCTTTTTACGTCCTCTTTGCTCCGTCCGTCATTGGTTATATTGCTGCCTAGGTAACAGAATACCTTAACTTCATCTGCTTCCTGGTCACCAACTCTGATGTTAAGTTTCTCGTTATTCCCGTTTCTGCTACTTCTCATTACTTTTGTCTCTCTTTGGTCCACCCATAATCAATATTCTGTACTCATTATACTGTTCATTCCATTCAACAGAACCTATAATTCTTCTTCACTTTCACTGAGGGCACAACAATGTCATCACCTAATCTTATCGTTGATATCCTTTCACCTTTATTTTAATTTCACTCCTGAATCTTTCATTTATTTCAGTATTGTTTCTTCGAGTATAGAGTTTCTTATTCTTGCTTCCATTATCAAGATCAAAACCAGAATTGCTCTGAGGTGCCTCTACCTTTCCTAAAGCCAAACTGATCCCCACCTAACATACCTTCAGTTTTATTTTCCAGTTTTTTTTTTGCGTTAGCATCCCTGAGCTTCTGTTTTATTTCATTCCTAAGTGAGTTGTATTTCTGTATTCCTGACTGTCACTGAACATTCTTGTACTTCATTCTTTCATCTATCAATTGAAATATTTCTTCTGTTACCTATGGTTTCTCTACAGCTAACTTCATTGTACCTATGTTTTTCTTCCCAACTTCTGCGATGGTCCTTTTTAGAGAAGTTCATTCCTATTCAACTGAGCTTACTATATAGCTATTACTTAACGCAGTACATATAGCCTCAGAGAACTTCAAGTGCGTATCTTCATTCCTTAGTACTTCTGCTCCCCACTTCTTTGCGCACTGATTCTTGCTGACTAGTCTCTTATATTTCAGCGCAGTCTTCATCACTACTAAATTATGATCTGAGTATATATCTGCTCCTGGGTATGCCTAACAATCCGGTGTCTGATTTCGGTATCTCTGCCTGACCATGATGTAATATAACTGAAAATTTCCTGTACTTCCCGGCTCTTTCCGAGTACCACCTATTGTGATTCTTGAACAGAGTATTCCATAGGAACTGAGTATTCGATATGAGCAGAATATTAGAGATTGCTAGCTGAAATTTATTGCAGAACTCAGTTAGTCTCTCTCCTCTCTCATTCTTCGTAGCAAGTCCATATTGTCCCGTAATCCTTTCTTCTACTCCTTCCCCTACAACCGTATTCCAATCCTACATTACTGTAAGATTTTGATCTCCCTTTACGCACTGAATTACCCGTTCAATATCCTCACATACTTTATCTATCTCCTTATCTTCTGCTTATGACGTCGGCATGTATATGTGAATTATAATTGTCGGTATTTGTTTGCTGTCGATTCTGATGAGAATAACCCTATCATCGAACTGTTCACAGTAGCTCACTCTCTGCCCTATTTTCTATTCGTAATGAATCCTACTTCCTTTACACCATTTTCTGCTGCTGTTGATATTTCTCTATACTCGTCTGACCAGAAATCCTTGTTTTCTTTCCATTTCACTTCACTGACACTCACTGCGTCCAGATTGAGCCTTAGCATTTACCTTTTCAGATTTTCTATCTTACTCACCACGTTAAAGCTTCTGACATTCCACGCCCTGACTCTTCGAACATTACCATTTCGTTGGTTATTCAGTCCTTTTCTCATGACCACCTCCCCCTTGGCACACCCCTCCCGGAGATTCGAATGCGGGAATAATCCGGAATCTTTTGCCAATGGAGAGATCATCATGACACTTTTTCAATTACGGTCTACATTTGCTGTGGACAAACATTATGTGTCTTTAATGCAGTGGTTTCCATTGATGTCTGCATCGTCATGCCATTGATCATAGTTAGTTATTTCGCCTTTAGGTGCAGAATCCACCCCATAGGCAAGGGAGTGTCCTGAACCTCCGTCGGGTCCTCCGCCTTAATTGACATGGCCGTTGGCTCAGTGGGGGTGACTTCTTATGACGGAAGCCTTCAGCCGCCATTGCTGATGAGTTTTATACAGAATTTAAGCGGTAACGGGGCTCGAATCCGGCGCGGAGTACGTTTTGATTACTAATCAAAGACGCTTCACCTACACCGTGGGTGCAGACAGAGGTGACTTAGCAGGTGGTTATAGTTAAAAAGACGGTGTTGTTCTTCGTACAGGTTAGGCTGTATTCATCGCAGGACGCTGAAATGGTTAGGTACGTTCATTAATCGGTGAGCTTGCAGAGTATGCTGAAAAAATTATAGGTCCACTTTCTGCCACCAGGTGCAATAATGGCGCTGTAAGCAGTCAGAATGTGAAACGTTTCCTATTTTGACGTCCGTATGCTGTTTGTCGCTAGGCGCCACATGATGATGTGTTCTGAAGTGACTACTTGTGAAAAGGTTTAAGAAGGTTGACGTTTTCGGTACGAAACGCAGTGGCCATTGAGAAGAAAGACCGTAAACTGCTGTTTTATCAGAACGGCAGAAAATGCAGCTCTGCGTGGCAGGAATGTCACAGACATACATTGCTGCGAATAAGCCCAGTGTCAATAAACGCGTCAAAGAATATGATTAGGAAATTTGAAGAAACCGTGAATTCATTGTCACAGCTGGGAGAGGGAAGCAGCCCGTTTCCATAGCAGTTGTTGATGAAGTTGCTGTAGCTGCAACCGACGGTGCACACATGCCTCAAATTCTGCAGCCAGTGCTCGAGCCTTGTCATGGGAATTGTTACTCTTCTGGTCAACAGTCAAAAAGATTTTGCTGCGAATTTGACACTGGTATCCCTACAAGATTCTGATTGTATACCAAATGAATCCCCACGATGGTCTACAACACCGTGAATTTGCCATTCGTTTTTCCATACGCGTGGAAATGGGTGACATGTAGCTGGAGAATATTCCTTGGACGGATGAGGGACAGTTAAATCTCTGTGGTGCCGGGAATGCACAGTACTGTTGCATATGGAGCTCTACCCCTCCACATGTGCAAGAACGTCCATTGCACTCATCTTATGTGACTGTGTGGTATGGTGTCACAGGTTCTTTCAGTCACGGCCCGTTTTTCTTCGAGGAGATGACACCTCGTGTGCCTGTTGGTGTACAGTGACAACTGCTCGTTGTATGGACCACTTTTTGCGTCACTTGTTTCCAGCTTTGTGATAACGCAAACGTGTCCACCCTACTATTTTCACGCAACATGGGACGACTCAACCTTTGGTTCTCAGGTGGAAGATTTGCTCTGATAAATCTCCGGCAACGACCGCTTACCTCTTGGACAATTACAAGATGTGTGACTTTCCACAGCCCCCGACCTAAATCCATGGTTTTCTGGTTGTGAGGATATCTGAAAGATCTGTCTATCACGGATGTATCCGGACTTTTACGGATGCGGCATGTCGCTGAGTCAGGAGACCATACTGAACAGATGTTTTAACTCGTGACGGTTTACTAATAAACGTGCCAGAACCACAGTCATCGTGTGTCTAATCGTTCTTGCACGCACACCACATTCTGACTGCTTACGTCCTCCTCTAGCATTACTTTTCCTCAACACTTGTCGATACCAGTATTATTTTTCGAATTTTGGACAGGTCAATATTATCTCAGTTGCTTTTCTGAAAACTCTCTTATAATTTTATACACAGTATGTTATATTTCAAGCTACAATTTATAAAAAGGAATTAGTTTATAAAATATTTTAGTTTAGATGTTATAATCGATAAGTACTAGTTCTGAATGTACAGTTAAAATTATCTTTTTTAGAAACATTTGAAATTACGAATTATTTGCACACTTAATTATATCATTAATTACGCCATCCTGTACAGTTTACTGTGTTTGTTTCTGGATTCATTTCCGAAATAATAGTCGAAATTAATAATGTAACGAAAACTGGTAGGAATTCGCTTGTTAAGAAAAATTGTAAATCCTTTGGACTATTGTCATTTCCGCAGAGTGTGAGAATCTTAAGCTTGCCTCTGGTGTGATAGGATGTATTTTTGTATAATATGTGCGAACAATGTAATTTCGGCTTTGTTAACGTGAAAAATCAAAGTAGTGTATGATACACTAAAATGTGAGAAAATCAGTGGAAAATATATTAAATTTTATGCAAAAAATTCTGCAACGACTATCTTCCAATTTCTTTAGTTCAAACCAAGCGTTAGGACCTGCTATTAGACTTTCAGCTTCAAGAATCAGACCCCTAGACAAGAAGAACTGGAGCCATCTCATCGCGACAAGCTAAGTAAACTTGAAAGTTTATTGTAATCTTCGCTCTTCTCAAAAGTTCATAAAAGACTTTGCTTATTAATTACTTCGACTGGGCATTGTTTAAAGTGTACAATGATGGAAGAAGGAAGGAGAGAGGAAATTACAACCTGGTGGCAGAGAGTGTGTAACCTCCCCCTCACTTACCGACCTTAATGACAGTGAAAAATTAAACGGCGTGTACCTAATGGAAATTTGGGAAAAGCAATCGTCACCGAAGTTAATCTGTCGGTAAAGAGGGAGGAAAGGGTTACATCTAAATGAAAGGAAAAATGCAAATGAAATTGGTGAAAATTAATTTTGAGAAAAGGGTAAAATTAATAAAGAAAGTAAATGTGCGGTCGTTACGTTAACAGTTAATTGGCGTTAGTTAGATATTTGAGATTTGGGGAGAATTACGGTCGCCAGACCTATGGACAACTACTATAATAACTGAAATGAAAGATTAATGCACATATAATTAGCACTAAAAGCGTGGCAACTGAAGGTCGACACATGCTGTGTGAAAACTGAATGTTTGTCAGAAGTAATAAATTTCGCTACACTCTGACTTAATTTAGCAAAAGAATTAATAAAACCGGAAAATTGAAAGTTAATTTAGTGACTGAAATTAATAGTGAACTTTGTTTCTGAAGCACTACGAAATTCAATAAAATAAGATTAGTCTTGGGCTACCTCAACAACCATTTCAAAAGCTACTTGAATCTACGCAATTTAGAAATAAGAGATTTAACTTTGAACTTGAACTTTGAACTTGAATTAAATGATTCTGATTAACAATAGTAAAATTTTGTAGGTACCAAGCTGAACTGCAGTCACAGGTAAGCTAAAATATGGTAACTAAACTCGCACTCTTAATTTGTGCTTGTGTATTCTAAATATTGTAGCCAGCTATGAATACTTTATCTGAACTTTGAAATTAAAGCAGTGAAATGGAATGATATTACTTTAATGCTGGCGTTTGAATTTCAACGACACTCGGGTTCATTCCGGAAAAGGAAGGGACCCTGCTTGGTAATGCAATTGGGACGATGAGCAACAAAGGTTCATGCTACGTTGCTGTGATTTAGTGAGAAAAATTTAACAGTTTGAAAAGCTGAGGTCTGCCATACAGTTCTAAAACTTTAAGCGCTTCCAGTCTTCCTTGTTGGTTGATTGAAGGTTTGAAGTCGTCGGTCGAGGAGGTGGCGACAGTCACTCATTGTCGGTCACCAGGCGAAACGGGCTCTTGATGTGCGCCAGCTAATGCTTCCCGTCCGCGACACCGTGTCAGAAACTATCATAGCAAGTCGAGCGCAATTACATGCTGCCAAACCCCGAAAGCGCGGCAAATCGCGGGAGCGTCACACAACACACCTGCTCCACCGCCCTACTCCCGCCAGACTCTCTCTGCCCGCGCTCCATGCGGCAGAGTTAACACTACCAAAGATCCTAAACACTTTGGTTCTCCACACGACCTATCGATGTAATCGTTCGATAGCATAGTTTTCCCTAGGCCAGACCCAGCGTAAAAATACAAATAATATTTACAAAACAAACCAATTATACATCGACATAAATGCATAATATATATATACATGCAAATAGTAAAACAGTTACAATATATAAAGACACAGAAATGTCATATCTTCAGGTAAAAAAATAAGGAAAAAATTTATAGTACAATAGATGGAAATAGGAGGATATGCATTTCCGGCGTTACAAGTGGAAGTATTATTTTTCACCAAGGTGCCTTCCATTAGGAATGTGGATGTAATCAAATGGTTCAAATGGCTCTGAGCACTATGGAACTTAACTTCTAAGGTCATTAGTCCCCTAGAACTTAGAACTACTTAAACCTAACTAACCAAAAGACATCACACACATCCATGCCTGAGGCAGGATTCGAACCTGCGACCGTAGCGGTCGGGCGGTTCCAGACTGTAGCGCCTAGAACCCCTGCCGGCGATGTGGGTGTACTGAACAACTGTGATATGACTTTCAAATGATAGAGCACAGCAATAAGTCGTCCTTTTCTTTCAAGTTTTTCTATCATTTGAAAGAAATATTATTTTTTTCAGCAGACTCGGCGAGCGCTCCAATTAATGGAGATACATACGATGTTTCAGCGTCCTGCGATGTACACAGCACTCACCGCAACACTCTGAACATCGTCAGTTTAATTATAATCATCCGGCACAATATGCAGAGAAAGAAAAAGTAATAATAAGTATGGAAGACAAAGAGCGAGGTGGAAAGGGTACAACAGAGGCATGTAGTTTTTTTCCGCCCTATTGTTCAATCCACATATCGTAGAAGCAATGAGGGAAGTAAAACTAAGGATCGTGAGTGAAAGTGAAGGAGAATTGCAAGAAGTGTGATTTGAATCGACAGTTTACCGAGCACAAAAAATAGCAAGAGAGTAAATTGAGGAAAGCAGAAGGTAATGAAGAGTAGCAGACATGAGGTCAGCGACATATTGGAGACCACGAAGTAGATAAAGTGCAGAATTTCTGCTATCTTAGAAACAAAATAACATATGGCGGATGAAGCGAGGAGGACATAAAATGCAGATTGACACAGGTAAGAGGGCATTCCTAGCCAAAAGAAGAAAACTAGTATCAAACATCGACCTTAATTTGAGGAAGAAATTTCGCAGTATGTACAACAATGTATGGAATTGAATCATGCATTTTTCAAAAACTGGTAGACAACAGACTCGAATCATTTGAGGTGTTGTACTTAAATAGGATGTTAAAAATTAGGTGGGTTGATAGGAGGAGGTGACAGGATGATAGGGCACCAAGGAATAACTTCCATGATACCTGAGGGAGCTGCAGTGCATGAAAGTTGTATGTGTAGACAGAAATACATCCAACAAATAATTGAGGACGTATGGTGCAAGAATTACTTTGAGAAGAAGAGATTGGCATTGGGGAGGAATTCGTGGTGGGCGACATGAAACCATTTAGAAGACTATTAATTGAAAATAGAAAGAAAATGCCGAAGGATTGCCGATAGTTTTTTTTCCTACGTACTATTGACGAACGGAATAGGAATGACAGTGGAGGCCAAAGTGCCCATCTCTTGCGAAGTATAAATGAAGATGTAGATGGACGCAGGGACTGCCGCAGCTGGTAGAGTCCGCGGCTGTGTTGTCCAGATGGGCGGCGGGTGAGTCACTGTAAGCCGGCGCCCACCTCTCTAATCACGCAGTTTAGCGGCACACGGCCTGCAGGCGGCAAGGCTGGGGCGGGATTTGTGTCGTCTACTGCCCTGTACGTACACAGGCCGCACGCTTTGAAACGACTCTGACGTACACTTAGGTGGTGAAAGTCACGGGATAGCTACATGTACATAATAGATGGCGGTAGTATCGCGTACACAAGGTATAAAAGAGCAGTGCATTGGTGGAGCTGTCATTTGTACCCAACTGATTCATGTGCAAAGATGTCCGACGTGATTGTACCTGCGCGATGGGGACTAACACTCCACTTCGGAAATCTTGGAGGAATTCAATATTCCGAGATCCACAGTGCCAAGAAATATCCCGAGATACGCAGTGCCAAGAGTGTGCCGAGAATCAAAATTTCAGGCATTTTCTCACTACAGACAACGCAGTGGCCGACGGCCTTCGCTTAGCAACCGAGAGACGTGGCGTTTGAGTATAGATGTAAGTGCTAACAGACAAGCCACACTGCTTGAAATTACTGCAGAAATCAATGTGGGACGCTCGAGGAACGTATCCCTTAGGACTATGGACCGAAATTTGGTGTTGATGGGCTATGGCAGTAGAGGACGAACGCGAGTGCCTTTGCTAACAGCACGACATAGCCTGCAGCGCCTCTCTTGGTCTCGTGACCATATCGATTGAATCGTAGACTACTGGAAAACCATGACCTGATCAGATGAGTCCCCATTTCACTTGGTAAGAAATGATGGCACGAATGAGTGTGGCGCTGATCCCATCAAGCCATGGATCAACATGGCACTCTACAAGCTGGTGGTCGCTCCATAATAGTAAGGGCTGCGGTTATATGTATTGAACTGGGCTTTCTGGTTAAACGATCATCGATTGGAAATGGTTATTTTCGGCTATTTGGAGAACATTTGCAATCAATAATTGACTTCATGTTACCAAACGACTATGGAATTTTTGTGGATGAAAAAGCACCATGTCACTGGGCCACAGCGTTCATGGTTGGTTAGAAGAACATTTCGACAGTTCGAGCGAATGATGTGGCCACTGAGATCGTCAGACATGAATCCTATCGAACATTTAAGGGACATAATCGAGGGTCAGTTCGAGCACAATATCCTGCACGGCAGTACTTTCGCAATTATGGACGGCTTTACAGGAATATTTCTGAGTAGCGTTCAACGACTCATTGAGTCCATGTTGCGTCGAGGTGCTGCACTACGTCGGACAAAAGGAGGTCCGACACGATATTAAGAGGTAGAACAGTACTTTTTCACCTCAGTGAACGACACCATTTTGGGTTATCATGTTATACAAGTACACAGGTTTAGCCCCAGTGAGTGACTTTACCTCACCAGTTGATTATGACCGCTACAAGGCTATGGTTTTCTCCTCGATCGACACGACGACCATGAGGATAAAGTAATACTTCCCTGTGGCTAGATAAAAGTGATCTCGGGCAACTGTCGTTTCAGCTGAAATTATATGTAAGGGAAGAACCCCCTTACTTTACCCATTTGTTCTTAAGGAAATGAAGCTTTTTTTGTGAAGAATTATGTGATATACAATTAAATATCATTCAGAATTTAGATTAGTTTATTCCAGGAAGGGTTAAGAGTGCTTTCGACAGAGCAAGTGGTATTGCGCCTCTCAATTTACACCGTCACCTTTCTTCCAACGATTCCTATTTAAGTTCCTTGAGTATGAGCTATGGTGGTGTGTTACAGTCCTTACTGTCAGTCTCTAGTTACTTTGAAAGAGTTCTTCCAGGCCATCTTGATGAGAGCTCCAGGAAAGAGCAGTTCTGTAGAAAAGGTTAAATTACATCTTGTTTGTGAGTTTTTAATACAAGTACTGCATTTTACAGAATTCTCTCCTTCCATTCAGCTAACTATAGCTAATAAACATTGTTTTTGACAGAATTCTCCCCTTCCTTTCATCTCCATACAACTGACTATACTTGTTCATTCCACTTATTTTGAAAGGGTACAGTACCGCCCGACATTGAAAATAGGTACAACATACTTCATTATTTTTGTCAGAACAACATATTTTTTTTGTAAAATAACTCAATTTCAATTAATACAGCGAAGCTGGATACCAGTGTGGGAAAGAATGACAATTTATTTATTTAATTGATCACATGTGCACTCCCACAGAGTAAATCCCTACATCCAGTTTGGTGAGATCTGTGAAATGAATGAATGTATGGTCGTCTGCTAACCGCAATAGTGAATGTGAATATATGATCATCTTTGAGTCGATCCTTTGGCCACCTTTGGTGGGACCAAAGAGATGAAATTTACCAGAGCTTTGAGCGCCTGAAAGGTGGCTGACCAATACGATAGCAAGGTGCTTCCCCACCTCGACAGAGGTGCGAGATGACCTGAAGAACGGCCATGTTTCAGCACTCTGCCGCTGGATCTTGTGCTGTTAAGACCTGTTTTAGTTGTGCTTCGTAATGATGAAAGAGTGGAGACATGGTATGCATGTGGAATATTTAAGAGTAGTTTGAAATAATAATTTCTCTATTTCAGGAACTTTTGTGGGGAGAATTAAATGTCAGGCAGGTAATATTAAAGGGATTATAGTAATCTTCGGAAGTGACCAACGGTCACAATGAAACCACGTGTAGCAATAAGTTGAAATACTTCCGTGTGCTTAAGTTAAGCTGAATTACTAGCGTGTGTACAATAAGTTGAAATATTTAAGAAATAGCGTGTGTACCATAAGTTGAAATAATTAAGAAATGGCGTGTGCAGGACTTGAAATTAGAGACGAGTACTTCCACGTGGTGAGTACTGTGTGAGTCTCAATCTGTGTATGAGACAAAGGATAAAGAGAAGTACTCGTCCATGATATCAGTTGAGCACTCGCGTGTGTGATGTTCTTAATATTACTTTGCGTGATATGATTCCATGTGACGCTTGATTCAAACTCTGAGAGAGAAGCAAGGTGAGTCGGCCGTCTATCCAGCAACGCCACTTGGCTTGCATTGCACAGGAAGACGTGCAAATATCTCCAGAGTTCATAGTAGGAAAGTAGAATTACAAAGTGGGGCAGTGTCGTGTGAAACTGGGATAAATACTAATTGAAGTGGGAAAGCTGAAAGTGATAATGTTGCGACTATTCTGTGTGTAGTATTTCACGTTGTAGTGTGGTGTATGTCATGTAATTTGGGTATGTGTGGTTTGCATGGGAGAGTAGCGAGGTAGTTTCAAAAGATTAGTGGGTTATGCTTGTTCCTTCGGTACCGCTCGGTCTGGAGGAAAGTTTAGTGATGATGATTGTGAGAGTCGAAGTGTGAGGTACAATAAAAGATCCGCCATCCTATCCAGAAAGTGCACTGTAACGTTAAAAATAATTACGAGACCATAATATAGAGATTCACCATTGTAAAGCCATGCCCACTGGGCGGAATTTCTCATGTGTTATTGTTGTAGGTTATAGAATTTGTGTGTTTAGGTTAGAGAATTTATCGGTATAAATAAGATAGTGAAAAGAAAAATATTGGTGACTTTTCCTTCGAATTGTATGTTGTAATAATTTCCCGAATTTATAATGTGTGCGCCATTCATATTCAGTGCGGTGGTCACGTGTCGATAAAAGCCGTTAAATAAAAGACAAAAAGAAAATGTGGTATTGCCAGTGCGTAGTGTCCAGTCAGAGTTCTGTAAATTATTGATAGTCAGATGCGTGTTTCCGTAGCGTATTAATCATATAGGAGGATAACTTGTAACTTAAGTGTGAGTACTCGAGTTCATGTTACTCGATAAATAAGAATGAATCCACTCGCTTGGCAGACCACTCATCTTGCAGGCCTGACTGCTTGAGGCCACAGTATGAGCAAGGCATGTGGGTGCCTCTCAATTTATACGAGGCTGGTCGCCGGTGATGCTCCGAAAACGAACAGTAATACTGTGCATTGACGGTCTGCCGTGGAGGAACGTAATGCGTTAGGATAACACCATCACCGCCGTAAACGAGAACCACCACAACTTTCACCATACTGGGGCTCTGACGCACTTTCGACTTTGGCGGCGATCCATAAAGCTTTGAGAAAGAAGCGGCGACACTTTCTGCGCAACGCACCCATCATTTTGCACGACAAAGCGCGGGCGCATGCAGCGCAAGCTGTGGCTGTTCTGTTCGGTCGTTGGGACTGGGAAGTAATGCACTATGCACCATACTCCCAGGACTTATGTCGTTGTGACTTATTTGATTCCCAAGATGAAGGAATCACTTCGTGGCATTCGCTTCAGAACTGTTCCAGAGATTCGACAGACGGTAGACCGCTCCATTCGCACCATCAGAAGAACTGGCTCTGCTAACGGTATAATACGCCTTCCGCATCGCTGGCAACGGGTTATACACAACACTGGTTACTACTTCGAAGGACAGTAACAGGCGCAAACATGTAACTCTTTTGGTATGGGTTGTGAATAAACGGTTACCACTATGTAAGTTCCAACCCTCGTATATGTGGCGTTTGATGCTGTTAGACAACACAATACATTAAAATTACACCAATTAAATAAAAAAGGAAAAATTTTAAGTTAGATGTTCTTTGTTTCCGTTCAAACGTTTTCGTTAGAGACAGCTTGATGTGGTTCTTTCGGGGATCTTGTGGAAGCCCGTAATGGGCAGTCCTGAACGATATGTGCCACAGTCCACGTTTCAAGTCACTGCAGTCACAGCTTGGAATGTCTCGCCATCCTCAGCTGCAAAGGAAGTAAATTCGCTTAAAGCGAATTACTTGGCGTCAGATATATTAGGTCCTGATATTTTATCTGTTGGTACCGTAGGGAAATTTGTGCTGGATCAGGACTCGAACCCGGATTTTCCGCTTACCGCGTGCGGTCGCCTTACCATTAGGTTATCCGTGCACTCCTCCCGGACGGACCCAGAGTTCCATATGACACATTGTTTACATTACTATACCATAGTTCCTAACATTCGTCATTGAATGCTCGCAGCTTAATTGTGTATTTCCGCATTAGTGGGAATACAGAATAAGTCTCGATCCTGCCAAAGTCGCGATCTTTGGCAGATTTCACAGCAGGGTGGTGCACGAGTAAATGTTTCGAGCACAGCGTTCAGCGCTTGTTGTTGAACGTGAGGCACCGCGGCAAACGACACCTGCGTGATCCCGTGTAGAGTCAATGACATTGGCAATTACGATCGCAATGAGCACTGTATCATCAAGAATGGACCGTACATTAACGGAAACGTGACACTTGGTCGGATGACACACGTTTCGGTTTCACCAAGTCAATGGTCGTATCCGAATACTCAGTCATCCAGGGAATGGGCGAAGTCCAGTGGGGGAAGTATTACGTTATGAAGCTCATTCACGTAGGCATGCAAGGGAGCTGTGGTAGTTATGGAAGGCTGTGGACTACACGAACTTTATTGCGAGCTACGTGCGTCTCCTCATGCTTGAGACGGCGATTACACCTTTCAGCACGGTAATTGTGCTAGTGACAAGGACAGAAACGTACCATACTAAACTGAGGAGCGTCGTAGTGAACTTACGTTGATGTCCATCTTAACCCAATGGAACATGTGTGGGACGCTATAAGGTGCGAGCTACACCCCAAGAAAACCAGTATCCCGTGAAAAACGGGAATTGCGTGAGTATGTCTACGTATCTGGTGTAACATGGGCTTACCTATGGAAACCTACCAAAGACTTGTCCAGTCCATGCCATCCGAAGGTGGTGCAACATGCTGTGAAGCAGGTTGTCGTAATGTTTTAACTCGTTAACTTCTATACGCGCTCTTCCACTTGAAGGCCATTTTGTGGCATGTGGTTGGATAGTGGACCGACCCTTGTCTTCTTCTGATTTGCAGAGTTCTGTGTCATCCCTCTTCTTTAGACTAACAGTATCCCTGATACTAACAGTATCACTTTACTGCGTGTTCCTTTAGTCACAAGATGACCACTGACCGGTGAATACAGGTTACGGAATTGTGAAATGCTCTTGATTTTCAGTAGGAAAAAACAGCATGAGCTTTATTGACACGTTTTGCATTTTTGAGGCGTCTTCAGAATTCGTATAGGAACTGCGGGTAAGGTATTAGTAATATGTAGTCGAAAGTGTGATGTACATGCTTTCACCGAAGTTGCATACCAAAATTTCGACTACTTACGACTAACGCGTTACCCGCAGTTCCTATACTTATTCTGGAGAGGCTTCAAAAGGCGAAACGCGTCAGAAAGACTTACGCTGTTTTTGAAAGCTAGACTGTTTTCCCTACTGGAAATGTGGCACGTTTGCTGCACCATGGCCAAAGAATGGGTGGATTTAAATACTCACCAATTTATGCATTGATGAGAAATCACTGGTTTGTTTCTCTCGGTGACAGGCATTATCTTATATTTATAATCACCCAGCGAGTGCAATGAATAGTGATGGGCTCGAACGATCTGCTTCGCGAAGTTTAGAGGGAGGGCGGAAGTGAGGATTAGAGTGTGGGGCGGCAGGGTGCTCGGGTGGGCGCGCTAATGCCGGCGGGAAGGAAGCGGCTCGGCCACCCCGGGCGCCGCGGGGTTGCGTGTCTCTTTGTGGGAGCCGGCAGCTGGTCTCGCTTACAGCGACAACACGCCTCTAATCCAAACACAATCCCAGCCATTAGCCGCGCAGCACCCGACCGGACCAATTACCGCATTGTCGACAATTACGCGGCAACAATGGCCCGGCCGCGCTGTGTGACGGCTCCATTCAGCCGGATTACCGCCCCCGGCGACTCCCTCGCCCACCCCGCCACGCCATCTCGCGGCAGTTCGCTACACTGGTCTGCAGCCAAGGCGCTACGCGTTCCGACATTGGCTGCCTGCCCACCTCCTGTGGCCGCTGCCACCTCACAGACCTCTTGTAACCTTCTTGGCCTCTGAGCAGGGAGGCGGCAGGCGTAGAGAGCTGTAGCCTTCACGAGGTTTACCATGCTCTGGAGGAGCACTGGAATAGTCAACCGTTCCGCACACGGCCGGCCGAAGTGGCCGTGCGGTTAAAGGCGCTGCAGTCTGGAACCGCAAGACCGCTACGGTCGCAGGTTCGAACCCTGCCTCGGGCATGGATGTTTGTGATGTCCTTAGGTTAGTTAGGTTTAACTAGTTCTACGTTCTAGGGGACTAATGACCTCAGAAGTTGAGTCCCATAGTGCTCAGAGCCATTTGAACCATTCGCACACGAAGAATTGAGAGTAAATAGTAAGCTCCTATGAATTGATATGACTGCTTCCAGAATGAAATTTTTACTCTGCAGCTGAGTTTGCACTGACGTGAATTTCCTGGCAGATTAAAACTGTGTGCTGGACTGAGGCGGGTGCTCTACCAACTGAGCTACTCAACCATAACTTGTGGGGACTAGCACTCCTGGAAGAAAGGATACAACCTTTCTTCCAAGTCCCACAAGTTTCGCACGAGAACTTCTGTCAAGTTTGAAAGATAATAGACGAGAGACGAGGTGCTGGCGAAAGGACAGATGTGAGGACAGTTCGCGAGTTGTGGTCGGGTAGCTCAGTTGCCCGCAAAAGGCAAAGGCCCCGATTTCGAGCGTCATGCTGACATGCATTTTTAATCTGCCAAGAGGTTTGATATGAGTGCGACGAAACGTTGCACCCATTCATGGAAACAGTAGCACAACGCATGATTTGTGTTAGTACCACAGATTTTGATGGCATACATTCTAGTCACTGTCTACGCTTTTTCCTGTAAGCCTTTCATGGTGGCGCGCCTGAATAAAATATTCTCGGAACATATGATTTCACGGTTTGGCCATCCACAGCTTCGATGCATGATAGAAATATTTTAAAATTAAAGAAAAAAAATGAGCTGTTAGGTGACCTGGCTTGCCTATTGTGGGGCGGTGGGAGGAAGAATTGAAAATGTTCCTTCTATTATTTATTTAATACTGTTGTTTGCCGTTCTCAACACTAGCTCTCTAACTACAATATTGGCAACCTGAAAGTGATTAGCAAAACGTGAAGCCTGTAATTAGAATTCCTAGTGCCCACTTCACCTGAGAAATACATTTATAGCTACAGCTTATAGCTCTGAGGAATTAGGAGATTGTCTGTGATTCATAATCAAAAACCATTCTCTCTAAAATGTTCACTATATTCTGCAAGTCACAGACCAAAATAATCCACACAAATCCAACTACCAGAACAGTTCAGAGTCTAATGCGCTGATGCCACTATAACTGTTCAAATTAAATGTTTAAGTGAAAGCTCGCCATAATTTGATGATAATGTTCATCAAACGCCACGCTAAATAATGGTAGAATGTCTGTTCTGCGGCGGCACGTGAAAATACGACGTACGCAAACTGAAGATAGAGCATTAAAGTCATCCCAGAATTAACACTTCACTCGAAAACGATTTCATGGTTACGCGTATCCCGAGTAACTTATTACTGCATCCGAGGGTGTTTATATCAACGATACCGACGCGACGCGACTCCCGCCACAGGTGGTGCGCTAATCAGCGTCTGGAGAGAACTGGGGCCTTCCTCTCTTTCCCGCGCAGCGTTCTTACATATAAAGCCGCGGTGCGGACGGCTAAGGGAACGGCGGATCAAATCTGCTCTCCCGACTAGCCGCTGGGCTAGTAATGCACCACTTCAAGTTATCGAATAAATCATTGCTTCCTTTGCTAATGGCCGATGAAGCTTTCAATTTAATTGTGCAATCAGCACACAAGTAAGTAATCATAATAAAAGCTGACGTGGCTAAGTCAAATATTTTGGGCGAGAGAATTAATTTAATTACACTACACGCAGTAGACGAGCTCTGAACTTGCTCTTTGGAGATACGCTATAGCTATAGTTTTATAGTTATTCTGTTGAAACTTCTCACACTTTTATGATTATAGCGGATCTCCCTTCTACTTAAATTTAAACATCCTAGTTTTATTTATTCGCCTACTTAATCTATCTTGCTTCCTTAGTTTCTAAGGCAAAAACCAGAAAATCATGAATTTCAACTAAAATTTTAATTTGTGAGATCCAGAATACTGTTTCTACTAAATTATTATGCAAAAGGAATCTAAATATAAATTTTTAAGTTTCTAGCTCTTTACTGTTGCGCCAATGATTTTTACAGAAAAACATACAAATTTCGAAAATGGTTAAAGTTATTGAACTGATATTCAACACATATTGATTTAGTATTACTCCTGACTTACTAGAAACGTTTCAAGTTATTTACTTGATTTTTAAAGTATTGCGCAACATTTATGACGTCAGAGCTAGTTACAGCGGACTGGCTGGCACACAATGGAAAGACTGATGTGAATTTTATAAGGCGTGAGTAGGCTGCTTCCCTACACTATTTCAGGCATGCTCATAAGTCCCCCAAGTGACTTTTGCGGGATTTGTTGATTTTTTTCATCGCTAGTCCATATCCGCAGCTCAGAGTGTTCATGTACACAGCGTATGTCTGCTGCCCTTTGGAATTTCTTATGCTTCCCTTTGTCATCACCCAACTTATGCGGTTCTGGCAATTCGATCGCTATCAAAACGTTGGGGTCCATGTATTTTTAACGAGCCAATGTCAAATTAGTTATATGTGTACTCCTGAGGACGCATTTAAATCATCACAATACTGAGTGAGTGCGGTCCTGTAGCAAAGGAATTGCTAACAGTTAATGTGGCCGCGCGGAGTGGCCACGCGTTCTAGGGCGCCATGTCACGGATTGCGCGGTCCCTCCCGCCGGATGTTCGAGACCTCCATCGTGCATGGATGTGTGTGTTGTTCTTAGCATAAGTTAGTGTAAGTTACTTTAAGTAATGTGTAAGTCTAGGGACCGATGACCTCAGCAGTCTGATCCCTTAGGAAATCACACACATTTGAATATTTTTAATGCGGCTATCAAAGAAGTTTTTTAGAGGATTTTAACAACTTTTCAAAATTTTTTGAAAATATTTCTGTCAATGTGTTCTTGCTTTATAACCAGTGTCAGCCGAATTAAAACACTCGAGCTTTCGACTGCTGCCTTCGTTATCGTCATCAGTCGTAGAAGCCGCTTACTGACGGGACTAGCACCACGTTCCGCATACATAGACACGATAGCAGCGTTTGGAACCTCTCGGAGAGAGCCCAAATGATATGAGCAGAAGGCGAGTTGGGCAGCTCATAGCAGCTCTGATACACCTTAGGACCAATGACGATTGAGAGTGCGAAAGGGCTGGCGCTCGCAACTGTCGCCACCGCCTTCCTCTAGGCGTCAAGAATACGTCTTTGCTTTCGCTCCATCTCTAAATCCAGCTTGTTCTCTGTTAAAATTATTGGGGAATTGACTATTGGATTCTGGGCTCTGATGGTGGCAGGTTATACAGAGGCCGCACAGTAGCTGCAACATCCAGAAGGAATGGTCTGAATCACTCCAAAATCGAAGTGTGTGTAGAGCAGTGAGACCATAATAAGCGTTTGAGGTTGCAGAAAGGTGATATGTACATAGGCATAGTTCAGAACAACGGACTTGGTACAACTGCAGGTACCTCTTGCCATGCACTTCACCGCGCACTTCACACTAGTTCAAAGAGTAAGATGCGGCTAAAGACATAGTCAAATGTAAAGGCTACTCAATGATGCTTCAGGAGTGCAGGCAGTTGTCATTTCATACCATGCATGATGTTTCATACGGACATGTCACACGTCAAGATGTGTGGCAAGAGCCCAGCTCAAACATCGTACATGATAGAAAACGACCGTCTGCACTTCTAAAACATCACAGGTTAGTCAGTACGCTGCGAAAATGTCGTTATTTACTTGAATGTGTTCTGAACACGCTTTAATAGAACGACCACCTGCACAGAATATCTGCATCTGATTACAATTCCAGTAGATTTAATGACACTTAAATGGCCAGGGCTGATTATTGATAGTTCATTATTGATCTGGCAACCTCTTAATACTTTATGACCTAGTACTGAAATAAAGCTCGTAAATAGAGCAGGAGTACAGTCAGTTAACACGTTTCTATGCACTGGTAATGTTCAGTCTTGTAACACTATTGAAGTCCCAATAATGGTTCAAGACTTCATACACTTTATCATTGCAAAAGGCAGTACATTTAAGTTATTTCTGCCTCTAACACATTTCTATAAAATTAGTATTACAGATTTAAGAGCAGTACTGGAATCAAATTAAAATATAAAATTTTAGATGAACAGTTGCGACATTATGTAGAACGCATTTGATATGGCGATCAGGCAATGTCTGTCCACAAACTCAGAGTCAAACTGTATGACTGGGATCCACCGCCGGCCGGAGTGGCCGAGCGGTTCTATGCGCTACAGTCTGGAACCGTGCGACCGCTACGGTCGCAGGTTCGAATCCTGCCTCGGGCATGGATGTGTGTGATGTCCTTAGGTTAGTTACGTTCTAGGGAACTCATGACCACAGCAGTTAAGTCCCATAGTGCTCAGAGCCATTTGAACCATTTGGGATCCACCTGTGCTAGCAAAAAAGACCAGCACCAGTGACAATGTCTCAATGCTAACTACTAGCACTAGTGCTCTACTTCCCATGTGTGAATATTGGGAAGATGGGATGGTAACATGCCCACAAAATGGTGCAAAGTGTCACACACAGAGGAGGGAGATGATCTTCTCCTCAGCAACAGCAATATTACACCATCTTTAAGCACAGTCATGCACAGTCTCCCAAAACACAAACTGATACAGATTTATAGACTCGGATGAAAGAGAAAGAGACACAAAGTGTTCATTGGAGGGCTGTTAATAATCTGTAATTGGACTGGGTAGATAAAATCCTGGCTCAGTATGAACAAACTGCAAACATTCAATGCTTTTACAACATAAGAAACCGTATTTCGCAGCCCACTGTTTTTAAAGCTTGGTCAGTTAAAATTTAATATTTAACAAAATAAATTTATTCAGCAAAAATTTAATATTTAGCAAAATAAACTTAATCAGTTAAAATTTATTATGCAAAAAAATTAATTTATTTCGTTAAAATTTTAAAAACAGAAAAATTTAGTGTCTAACATATTAAATGTTTCCTTATTAATTAATTATATTTTTTCAGATAGCTCTTTTTATGCTAACTATGTCACAATATTGAATTTTTAATACTGGTTAATATTTGACTGACAAATTAATAAAAAAATATTTTTCCCTTTGTCTTGTGAGTAATGCAACATGACTTACTTCTGTGTATCGTGTGTAGCGGTTTTTATAGGTATTAGTCCAATCCAAAATGCAATCACAATTTAGTTACCTCTGGCCATAGGCCATAGGCCATAGGCCTAAGCCTGGCTCAGCCCATAGGCTGAGTCAGCTTCCACAGCTTCAGCTGGCAGTGAGCTACAGTAGTGCGAAAATCTGTCAATAGATGGTGGTGAAATAAGCTCCATTCAAATTAACTGGGGAACAGTCTTCATTTTAAAGTAAATTAATCTTTTTTAAAATATTAACTTGAGTATTATAAATATTAATAAATGTTGTTTACATTTCATCCCATCAAATAAAATACAATAATGACTTAATCTGAATTAGCTTTGTCACTTGAATACTAACTATGTATACAAACTGCCAACTCATTTTCTCTGTTAAATTCTACGTTAGTATTTGACAAAAGTCTTCTATCCTTGCTTCTGTATGACTCACCGCCATTTAAGACCCGTCCTAAGGGAGTAGCGGTGTGTTTCAGCCCAAATTAATAGAACACTCTGTTAACTCTGAGGCAGATCTCTGTGATGTGCTGATACACATATTACCAGAGACTGGAAGCTCAATGAGAGAGTTAGTGATCACTGAGTGGAAGGTGTTCCATAGGGAACTTTTACACTATTTTACAAATTTTCCAGGGTCTGGGGCGCCACTCTCTCATTGAATATACTCATTTTTGTTAAATATTAAATTTCGACATAGCAATAATTAGATTGCCATGTAATACTTTTTGTTAAAGATTAAAAAATAGTAGACTAGAAAATATGATTTTTTATGCTGAAGAAATTGAATATTTATAGAATGAGATTTTCACTCTGCAGCGGACTGTGCGCTGATATGAAACTTCCTGGCAGATTAAAACTGTGTGCCGGGCCGAGACTCGAACTCGGGACCTTTGCCTTTCGCGGGCAAATGCTCTACCAACTTTTTTTTTTTAATAAAACCTTTATTAAAAAAACAATGTTACACATTGCAAATACATACTGAGTTATACATACATGAAGTTATTTAAACAAAGCGGTTTGATCATTTCAATTGCGCTGACATTAAGGAAAGACAACAGAAGATTGTGTTACTGACTAAACCACCAGAAAGAATTAAATTAAACATAAATACTTGAGAATGGCGGAAAGGAGATATATAATAAAGTTGACTAGCCTTCCAACTACACTTTCTGGACATTAATTGAATCTAAGTATTTGAAGTGATCAGATCTGTATAATCAGTCTTTCACTGCAAAAATGAACAGGGCAATGTGCCAGCCATTGAATATTACATTTTTCGGATAGAATCTTATGGTTTTAACCAATCGTTAAGGAGATTTCTATAAAAACTGTCTATTTCCAAATTTCTAGTATAAGCCAATATTGCACCTTTCATGTTTTGTGTTTGGCACTATTAGACACACAATCTCAATGTCACATAAGTTCTGTACATTAGCTTATAAATTTCAAAAAACTACTCTCTGAAGTAGAGAAAGCACACATCATAAATATACTGTAAAATCTTAAATAGTATCCTTAAGGTAACTACAATACATCACTGTCAACACAGTCTCCTTTTTTATATTAACCAATGCCCATTCTTTCAAATACAATTTTTAGCATATTACCGAACTTTTTCTTGTGATTCGAATATCTTCTAATTTTGTGGAACTCACACAGCATGTGTACCTCGAACTCTATGATGCTATCGGATCCTAATTTGTTAAGGACGTAGTTAACAAAATTTCCCAGCAACCAGTATACAGCGTTATTTTTTGCTTCTGGGAAATAGCGTGCTTCAGGCCTGTGTATCAATGACAGCGATATATACTCTGGGGATGTTCTTGTAATCAGAGGTATTTGCTCCCGGATCCACTTCCAACTATTCATGTGACCACTGCAAGTATATCGATGAATTACTGTCAACTAGATGGCATTGTTGACATAAATTGGTTTCACAGAGTCCGATTGCGTGCAGTCTTTCATTGGTGCTAACTATGTTGTTAACTGTCTTGTACCATGACGTTTTTATATTAGACGTGAGCACATTAGAACTAATGTTTTTCCAAATCTCAGTCCACTCAATGTTTGGAAACTGTCGTTCTATTTCGTTTCTTCCTTCGCTTTTCTTTCGTTCCCGCATTATGGCTCTCGATGTTAAGTGTCGGGACTGCCTGAGTTCGACACTGACATAACTAAACTCAACATAGAAAATCCTCACGTGCTGTAAGCGACTGTTGATATTCTGCACGTCAATCGGGGGAAGCAGGCTTGGAGGTTTAATGATCTCGAAAAGTTGGCTGGTTATGCTTTCTCGCGAGTCTCTTATTAAATTAACTTGCCTTTTGATAAAAAGAGCAGAGGCTTTATCCGTTATATCAGTTAATCCTAGTCCACCATTTTTAGGATCTAAAGTGGCTACTTTAGCAGGTACTCTGAACACTTCACCTCTCCACAAAAATTTTGTGATTTTGGACATTGTAGTGACGTAACAAGACTGTTACGCCACACGGTAGTAGCCAAAAGAAAGGCACGCTAGACTAATGCAGACGGGCGTGAAGTCTGGAACATGAGAACTTATGAATGAATAAGAAGAAAAGGATGTAGATGCTTTTTACTTAACTTTTATTGATTCCTTGGAATACATCTCTCTTGAATACTCGTAAGCTATAGGCACTGATACAAATGGCTCCTTGCTAGTTCGTAGCCATTAACTTCTGATGGCTATTCTGTCTCTCGGCTAATGAGAGAGAAAGGCTTCGTACAACTGGGCGATAGCTAGGTTCGCGTACAACTGGGCGGTAGCTAGGTTCTCGTACAACTGGTCGGTAGCTTGGTTCTCGTACAACTGGGGTCGAGTCCACTCTCGTATCACGAGACCTGCCTTGGTGGTGGCGCTAGGTCTGCGATCACAGTGGCGACACGCGGGTCCGACATGTACTACATGGACCGCGGCCGATTTAAACTACCACCTAGCAAGTGTGGTGTCTGGCGGTGACACCACATTCCTCCCCCGCAAATCGGCGAACGGTCGTGAGATAAGGCTTCCGCCCGCCGTGGGGAGGACCACATGTTGACGTATGCGATGAGGTGGGGAGCCTAACAACAGGCGAGGCTGTGCCACCCGCACCCGGCCATCCGGTCCGAGGGGAGCTAGGAAACGCCTGCAAAACTAGTCCAGGGTGCACGTCAACATGCGGTGTATGCGCCCGTAAAGAGACATGAGGGGCCAAAGTGTCGACCTCCATTGCGTCGGGGTAGCCGACGCGCGATGACGTCATGTGGTCCGGAGCGGTCGGGAGTTCCATGGCGGAGGACAGCTGGTCACGGGAAGCGATCGGCGGCGCGTGACCCTGGGAGGCGCCTGGCGGCTGCAACGAAGCGTCGAATGCGGTCGGCGCCGGCGGGAGAACAAGCGGCGGCGGCGGCGGCTGCTGCTGCTGCTGCGGCGGCGGCGGCGGCGGCGGCGGCGCGTCGCCATCGGGCAAAATGGAAGGCATCGTCGGTAACACCTGGGGATGAGGCGAGCCAGTAGATGGGTCCCCAGGGCGCTGACCGGACGGCACCGTCGCTGAAAGCAGACGGGGAGCGGCAGAACCCGAGCGACGACAGAGGCGCAGCTGATTGAGATGCCGACGCACCTCACCAGAGGCCCCCAAAACCAAATACATCGCGCGGCCGAGGCAGCGAAGAATGCGCCCTGCGAGCCAACGCCGTGAACCTCGATAGTTGCGATAAAATACAACGTCGCCTGGAGCAAAAACAGGAGTCTGCCGCTGCGCAGGAACCTGATGCGGCGGATGCAGCAAAGACATCAAGGTGCGATGAGGACGACCGTGGAGCAACTCAGCCGGCGAGCGACCATCTCGGGGCTGAGAGCGATACGAAGACAAAAAGAGCAACAATGCGTCCTCCCGAGAATGCGACTCTTTCAATTTCAACATCTGTGACTTGAAAGTCCGGACCAACCGTTCAGCGGCACCGTTGGACTGAGGCGAAAACGGCGCGGATGTCAGATGTTGAATACCATTGGCCTGGCAGAAAGACTGGAATTCTGCGGACATGAATTGTGGGCCATTGTCGGAAACAATAGTCTGCGGAAGACCTTCAATGCAACAGATAGCAGACAACGCTTGGATGGTGGCGGAGGACGTCGTGGAAGACATCCGGACAACAAAAGGAAAATTACTGAAGGCGTCGACCAGAACCAACCATCGAGCATTCCAGAATGGACCAGCAAAATCAATGTGCAAGCGTTGCCAAGGGGAAGTGGCTTTTGGCCACGCAAAGACTTTCCGCGGCGGTGCGGACTGTTGTTCGGCACACGCCGGGCACGAAGAACACATATTCGTAATCGCAGCATCGATTCCGAACCAAGTACAGTGCTGACGAGCAAGTTGATTCGTTCGCACTATACCCCAATGTCCTTGGTGAAGAAGCCGTAAAACAGAGGACTGTAACGAACGTGGGACCACGACTCTGGACTGATCATTATCAGAACGCAACAACAAAACACCACGTCGAACAAAAAGTCTCTCCTTGTGAGCAAAAAATCGGCGAACCAACGGATCCTCGATCCGAGACTTTGACAAAGGCCATTGCGTAGCAACAAAACGTAAAACAGTAGCAAGGACAGGGTCAGCAGCTGTGGCTGTAGCGACACGACGAAAATCAATCGGAAACGATTCGACCACTTCATCGGTTTCCGAATCAATGAACATGCAAGCAAGTTCGGAAGAATCGAATGCTTTATCCTCAGCAACAGGCAAACGGGACAACGCATCGGCGTTTCCGTGCTTAGCAGTGGACCGATACAAGATATCGTAGCGGTACTGCGAGAGGAAAATAGACCAGCGAATGAATTTCTGCGCTGTACGTGGAGGTACAGGCTTGGTCGGATGAAAAAGCGATGTCAAAGGTTTGTGGTCTGTGATGATGGTAAAGTGACGACCATACAAGAAATCATGGAACTTAGTAACACCAAACACGAGAGCCAAAGCTTCTTTCTCTATCTGTGAATAATTTCTTTGCGCAGACGAGAGCAATTTGGACGCAAAGGCAATAGGGCGATCATGGAAGCCAACTTTGTGCGCAAGCACAGCACCGATCCCGAAATCCGATGCATCTACCATCAACAAAAGGGGTTTCTGGGGATCGAAAGGCGTAAGGCAAGCAGTAGAAAGCAACGCCGATTTCAACTGGCGAAAGGCGCGTTCGCATTCCGTCGTCCAGACGAACGGAACACCTTTACGGCGTAAGCGATGAAGCGGAGCTGAAATGGAAGAGGCATTGCGCACATATTTATGGTAATAATTAATTTTACCCAACACACTCTGTAGCTGTTTGAGATTTTGAGGGGACGGCAAGTCGTGTATGGCACGGAGGTGCTCTGGACTCGGATGTATGCCTTGGGCATTAATGACATGTCCCAGGTATGGTAAGTCACGAGCAAAAAACACACATTTGTCCTTCCTCAAGCGAAGACCATTGTGCCGCAAGACCTGAAATAATGTTCGTAAGTTCGCAAGATGATCTTCTTCTGTCTGTCCGGAGATCACTATATCGTCCAGATAGTTTACTGCAGTAGGGACCGACGCACAAATAGTTTGTAAATATTGCTGAAACAAGGCAGGGGCGGATGCACACCCGAAAGGCAGTCTTTTGAAGCGGTACAATCCAAGATGCGTGTTAACCACCAATACGCGCTGGGATTCGTCGTCCACCGGTATTTGCAAGTACGCATCGGCTAGGTCCAACTTTGAAAAATATTTTCCCGGGCACAGTTTAGCAAAAAGATCTTCCGGGCGGGGCAAAGGAAAAGTAGCAGTCACTAGCTGTGGATTCACTGTGGCCTTGAAGTCCACGCAAAGTCTCAATTTTCCGGAAGGTTTTGGCAAAATTACTAAGGGTGAGGCCCAGAGAGAAGCTTGCACACGTTCAATTACACCCTGTGATTCGAGATCGTGTAACGTTCTTGCGACCTCATCACGCAATGCGTGGGGAACATTGCGCGCTCTGAAAAATTTCGGTTGCGCGTTTACCTTCAGTTCTAAATGTGCTTCATAGTTTTTAGCGCAACCTAAGCCCGGTGCAAAAATGTCTGCAATTCGTCACACAGCCGAGAAACACTGTCTGGAGGCACAGTCTGATTCACTGATAGGACTTGATTTACAATAGACATGTTAAACAACTTAAATAAATCTAGACCAAACAAGTTCACTGCAGAAGAAGAACGAAGAACGTAAAATGACACAAGTTTTGTTTGTCCCTGGTATGTCGCAAGAAGGCTGCACTGTCCTAACACAGGAATTTTCTGTCCGGAATATGTAGTTAGCTTAACATTTGCGGCACGCAACGGAGGTGCGCCCAGTTGTTTGTATGTGTCGTGATTGAGCAATGAAACTGCAGCTCCGGTATCGAGCTGGAATGGTATCACTTTGCCTTCAAAGTCTAAGTCCACAAAAAGTTTATTGTCCTGCTGACGACAAGAGCGACTGTTTTGTGCAATTGGAACAGACACTGGTACAGAATCACTTGCTAATTGACGTGATTTCCGGCGACGTCGACGCACAGTTTTTGTGGGACGATCACAGTCACTGTTAGAGAAAGTGTCACTGGACGAAGTGGAATTAACGACATGAATGTCCATAGGCGAAGGTCCACGAGCCTGAGTGTCCTTGGTTCGATTCCGGCGCGAAGCAAAGGGCCTGGAATGATTGTGATTGTCTGATCTGAGCTTTTTCTGGCAAACACTTTGAACATGTCCTTTCTTATTGCAGAAAAAGCAAATAGCTTGGCGTGACGGGCAATGTTCACGCGAATGTCTAGTAGCACACCGCGGGCATGATTTCACTACATGTGTGTGCTGGCGCGGCACACCTGGCTTAGCACGCGGCGGCAGCTGTGCGGACGGCCGCGAGGGCAGTTGACCGGGCCGCGTTGCGCGAGCGCGCCCGGCGGGCCGGTTAATGTTACACACAGCTGGCGAAGTTTCAAAAGATTCCTGAGCACAGTCAAGTGTGTCCTGTCTATCCAATATGTCTATCACTTGTTGAAGGGAGGGATTAACCAGTTTCAAAATTTGCTCCCGTATGCGAACATCAGAAACGTTCTGTGCAATTGCATCACGCACCATTGTATCTGAATAAGAAAGACCACAGTCACATTCAAAGGCACAGTCCCTAGTAAGTCCTTGCAATGTTGCTACCCACTCCCTATTAGTTTGACCGGCCGTACGTTTTGTACGAAAGAACGTATACCGTTTTGCAACCACATTAACTGTTTCTTTAAAATAGGCATCTAATGCAGACAAAATTTCCTCGTAGGACAGAGTTGCTACGTCTCGTCGGGGAAACAATTTCACTATCACACGGTATGTGGACACACCGACACAAGAAAGCAAAAACGGCTGCCGCTCATTACCTTGAATTCTGTAGGCAGCAAGGTGGAATGCGAACTGCCGAGACCACTCTTGCCACGTCTCATCGGCTGCCACGTATGGTCGAAAGGGAGGTGCAACAGCGTTCAGTGGCAGCGGTAGCGAAGAAGCGGCGGCGGCCGCATCGGTGTGCAGCGCACGTTGACCCTGGACGAGCTGTCCAAGGGCATCCAGTAACGCCTGCGTCTGCTGATTCTGCAAGCGAAAAAATTCGGACAGTACATCTGGAGAATGTGGCGAAGCCATGACACAATTAAATGTAAGCAATCAGAACACTTGAAATCGGCCAATGGTGCAAATGAATTAATACAAACTCTTTATCTCGTCGCCAATCTGTAGTGACGTAACAAGACTGTTACGCCACACGGTAGTAGCCAAAAGAAAGGCACGCTAGACTAATGCAGACGGGCGTGAAGTCTGGAACATGAGAACTTATGAATGAATAAGAAGAAAAGGATGTAGATGCTTTTTACTTAACTTTTATTGATTCCTTGGAATACATCTCTCTTGAATACTCGTAAGCTATAGGCACTGATACAAATGGCTCCTTGCTAGTTCGTAGCCATTAACTTCTGATGGCTATTCTGTCTCTCGGCTAATGAGAGAGAAAGGCTTCGTACAACTGGGCGATAGCTAGGTTCGCGTACAACTGGGCGGTAGCTAGGTTCTCGTACAACTGGTCGGTAGCTTGGTTCTCGTACAACTGGGGTCGAGTCCACTCTCGTATCACGAGACCTGCCTTGGTGGTGGCGCTAGGTCTGCGATCACAGTGGCGACACGCGGGTCCGACATGTACTACATGGACCGCGGCCGATTTAAACTACCACCTAGCAAGTGTGGTGTCTGGCGGTGACACCACAGACATTATTCTCCTCGCTATCATTCTCGGTATTGGAAACAGCTGGGCAGTATAATAAGCCTTAGCAAGGATGCATGAGTTGATATACTGTGTTCTTTGAACTTGGTTCATATATCGAGTTAAGTTCTCTACAATGGCTCCTTGCACTTTATCTGCTGCAACTTTCCAATTTAAAGCCGTCATTTTCATAGGGCATGCTGTCAGGGTGATCCCAAGTGTTTTATGTTGTCGGACTAATTTTGCCCACTCGACGTTGATAGTATCAAAACCTTTGAGATTTAACATCTTACTTGTTTTTCCGTTTGCATTGGCTCCAGATGCTCTACAGTACGAATCAATCACTGTTGCTAGCATAGGCTCTTATAACTGTTTTGTTTCCTGATAATGTTAAGCCTTTTAATGTAGCATGGACATGTCGGAGGAAAGGTTCCAGTGAAATTGCGAAGAGCGACATGGACAGAAGACTTCCTTGAGGAACACCTCGTTGTATTTGCATCGGCCTGGATTGTTGACAATTCACCACTATTTTAGCATTTATTCCAGTTGCTATGTTCTTAATCAACTGTATAACCCTATCGTTGAAACCTATTTTCTTCAATGTCTGTAGAAGATATTCATGGTTTACTACATCGAACGCCTTATAAAAATCTAAAAACAATAAAGCACACTTTATGTTTGTTACAGAAGTTATTGCAATGATATCCCTGAATTCCGCTAGATTTTGAAAAATGGTTCTGCCTTGCGCACAGTTCTGATGTTGACTAATAATTTTATCTGTAAGGCATGAAATTCTCTTGTTTATTATTCTAGCTATTAATTTATAATCAGAATTCAGCAGTGAAATTGGACGAAAATTATTTAAATCTTTGTTCCCATTATTTTTTGGCACCAGAACAATTTTACTCTCCTTAAACTCAGCCGGAATCATTTTACCCTGAATAACCTCATTTACAATGTCCGTGATTTTCGCACCTACTATTGGCCAGTAACGGATGTAAAACTCTGCTGGCAGACCATCCGGTCCTGGGGATTTTTTTGGTGGCGAGGCGCACAGAGTCTCATACACGTCTTCTTCACTGACAACCTCGAGAAAATTTTCGTTGTCATCTTCTGTCAGCTGTGGGGCTAGGATGTCAAGGAATTCTTCCAAGGAAGCATCACTACTTTGATGTACAGAATATAGCTCGCAATAATAGCGATAAATCTCGTCCATGATATCCTGCTGGATTCTGAGAATCGTGCCGTGTTTTGTTCGAATTTCTTCAATAAAAGTCCTTCTCCCGTTTTTCGTATGCTTCACTAAATGATATAGGGAAGTAGTTTCATCTGCTGACACCGAATATGCCTTCGATTTTATTTTCAACCCTTCCATTTGACTTCTCTTGATATTAAGTAACTTGGCTTTGACTTTTTTTATGTCTGCTATCCGAAGTGAGGAACCTGCTGAGACTTGATCATATAGATCTCTCAAAACGGAATAGTAGTACTCTATAGTGCATTTCATTTCCCTTGCGCTCTGGTCACTGTATTGAATAAGAACTTTCCTCAACTTTGGCTTTGCCATTTTAACCCACCAGTCAATAGCAGTGGCATATCTACTAAGGGCTCGCAGGCATATTGCCCATGTTTCTTTAATCAGATCTTCTAAATCATGATTAACTAACAAGGAAGTGTTCAAATTCCACTGATTCTTGAATCGGCGAACCGGCTGTCTTGTTAGATTTATGCAAGCTAAGACACTTGAATGGTCTGAAAAGTACGTAGGAATGGTTTCTACTTTTATCACGGAAGTTACAAGATTTTTAGAAATATATAGTCTATCAATCCTGCTACGTGATGTTGCCGTGACATAAATGAACTCAATAGTGGAGGGGTATTTGATTTCCCATATATCCTTTAATTGTAAACCAGTAACTAATTGTTTTAGTTCACTTGAGAAATTAAAATTAGGTAACTGATCTTTTCGATTTAAAACACAATTAAAATCACCTCCAAGTAATAACTGTCTTGGTGATTTCCTTAACAAGTATATCAAGTCATCTTTGAAGAAACGTGCCCTGTCAGCTCGATGAGAACTTCCTGAAGGGGCGTACAAGTTGACGATAGTCACATCATAGATATTTAGTCCTATTCCCCTTCCGGATTCCAGTCGTTCCACCTCGCTTACTGTAATCCCTTCCCTTACCAAAATAGCTATTCCAACACTTGTTTCGGGAGACACATTTATGTAACTGACAAAACCGGGAATTACCAAATCCGAAATTAGAACTTCTTGTAACAGGGCAATATCAGTCGCGGATTCGTACAAAAATTCCTTAAGGGCCGATAATTTCAAACCGGTCGTGATTTTATTTATGTTTATAGTGGTGACAGAATAAGATTGCGTCATTGTGCTGTCACTATGTAGTTGTTTTGTTGAACTAATTTAGTTTACTGTGGTTCAGGGTTCAGTTAAGCTGTAACAGTTTTCTCGGAAGGCTGAACATGGAATAACACTTAAATCAGTTTATTAGTTACTGTCCCGTTTTTTTCTACTTCTGATGTTTTCTCTTGTACCGCAAGCAGACTGATTTCCTGGTAAACTTTCTGATTTTTCCTCCAGTGATTCGTGTACGACCGTTTCGGACCGAACATTCTTTGGGCTTGGGTCGCCCCTACTGGATTTTCCCTTCCCTTGGTTACGAGCTACATTCTCATTTGGTTGCGTCGGTATTTTACTTCGCGGCTTATCTGGAGCAGCAGCAGACGCTTTAGCAATTTCGGTTGCCGGCGCCTGCCCTGAGGTGTTGACCGTGATTTCAGTTTGGCCACCACTTCCTCGTTCTTTATTAATTTCACTCACTTTCTGATTGAGGGAAACAAATGGAGACTGCTGTTTTGCATCCTCTCCCTGAATTTGTTTATTAACAGATAGATTCTGATCTTTGCAATCGGCTACTGCACCTGTTGTTTCTTGCAAATTAATGCTGCTTACACCCCTTTCATTTTCTGGTACCGTATGTGTATTATCTTTCTGTTCATTAGTTTCCATTCGCATTTTGCCTTCAGGTTCCTCTGCCTTCTCATCGCACTGTTTTTGCTTGCGAAGTGAGGGAGTGGGACAAGCCAGCTCGTTCTCTGAACAACTATCAGTTATCTCCAGAGGTCGTTTTTTCGGTTGCATTTCAGTTTCACGAGTAGTGGCAACGGGGTTTCCTTTTGTTGTTAACGGGGGAAATTGACTGTTATCGTGAAGGGAGACATCAGCTTGTCCCGCTGCGTTAACATCCTCAACCAGTTGTTCCGGGCTATTCTTTGGTAACATCATTTAAGGTAAGCTTCTGACGCAGTATCAAATTACTTTTAAGCACAACAGTTCGCCGCGGACATTCCTGTCTGAAGTGGCCGGTTTCGTTACATATATGACATGTAGCTTCCTGACCTGTATAAACAATTTGTGCCTTATACCCACAAACAGTTATGTGAGACGGAATATTCGTCTTAACGTCCATCTCTACACAGCGGACCCCGTTAAAACACTGCAGTTTAAAGCGAGGCGACCATCTTTCATTTGCAATTGATTTAACGTCTCCGTAGTTTAAAAGAGCTTCCTTAATCTTATCATTTTCAATTTCAATGGGGAAATTCAAGACACGAACGGTTTTGTAATGAATGTCCGCTCTATAGATGGAAACCTTACTTTTATAACAATTTCTATGCACAAAATCTACTTCATAGCCCCACTTTCGTAACACTTTATCAACAGTCGAAGCACTGATTAACTTGACAAAAACACAGTATTTTTCCTGATCCAGTTGCCAGGTATGAACGGTTTCAGAATTTAGACCAGTTACCTGTGTAATCCAGTCATCTATTTCCAGGGATGTCGGCTGAACAGGACGGGATTCTTTGTCAAAAGCAAATACCAGAGTATTCTTCCTGAGGTTTGTAGCCATGGTTAATCCAGCGAAGCAATTTCGGTTAAACAACCGAAATTCCAAGTAGCAGCAGCAAGACCAGAAAGAGCGATCAGATCACAAGGAACAGGAACGAACACGGAGATTAACGGACGGACGGCACTCGGCGAAGCACAAGTACAGCGATGTAAACACTGAAGTGCAGCGCAACAGTTAACAGCGGCCACTCGCGAGCGCGGCTGAAACGGAACTACGAACTTTTACACTATTTTACAAATTTTCCGGGGTCTGGGGCGCCACTCTCTCATTGAATATACTCATTTTTGTTAAATATTAAATTTCGACATGGCAATAATTAGATTGCCATGTAATACTTTTTGTTAAAGATTAAAAAATAGTAGACTAGAAAATATGATTTTTTATGCTGAAGAAATTGAATATTTATAGAATGAGATTTTCACTCTGCAGCGGAGTGTGCACTGATATGAAACTTCCTGGCAGATTAAAACTGTGTGCCGGGCCGAGACTCGAACTCGGGACCTTTGCCTTTCGCGGGCAAGTGCTCTACCAACTGAGCTACCCAAGCACGACTCACGCCCCGTCCTCACAGCTCTACTTCTGCCAGTACCTCGTCTCCTACCTTCCAAACTTTACATAAGCTCTCCTGCGAACATACTGACGACTTATCTGTGGGTAGATCACTGGGACAACATCGGAGCTTCTATAGAGGCTCTGAACATTTATCGTCAGAGGCACGAGGATGTTCAGGGCAAATAGTTATACGTCATGTCATGAACTGTGATGAGCAGGCGTAAATAATAACGATGGGACTTTCTCGTGTGGGATAGCGTTGTCCTATTTATGTTTTACAGTTTATGCCCGAAAGGAACGTCATTGTGAACGAAAATACATTGTTCGCAAAATGAGTTCTCAGTCTGCAGCGGAGTGCGCACTGATCTGAGATTTCCTGACACACTAAAATGTGTGTCGGAATGGGACTCGACTGTGAAACCTTTTCCTGTCGTGAGCAAGTGCTACACCGACATTTTTTGTTTCCCACTTGACATGAACCATCGTCTTAACCACCTTTTTTTCAGCCTAGACCGTGTGTATCTCATACCAAAGAAAATTGGACGGAACGATGTAGAGAAGTGGATAGCTTATCACCAATATGACAACTCAATACACCGTCTTTTTATTTTTTAAGTCAAGAAAAACAATGATCGAAGTCATTAAGATAAATATTGAAAAAGATTAAGCACCTGACGAGGGTGAAACTCATTATCTTCTGCACGTAAAGTCAATTTTTTTTCTCAGTTTTACCAGAAGCAAGGTAACACGAATGAAGGGACTGGGACTTCTGAGGAACGGGATACATCCAGTCGGCTTTGACCAATGACGTCAGAATTTGCCAAAGATGATTTATAAGACAGATTTAATAGCAAAGGAATGCAGGAGAGAAAACAAATGGTAGACAGGTATCACGTCCAGTAATATTTCGAACATATTGTTAACGATATCGGTAAAATTTTTATCCCATTCTGTAGTTGAGCTATATAGGTCAACTGAAGAATGGGACACAAGTGATAGCGAATGGGAAATATCGACATTTATAACATGTGTATCTTGTACTTCAGTTGACCTACATAAGTTAACTGAAGAATTGGATAGTATTGCTAGCGAAGGCGAAAAATAGCGACATACCTAAAATTTGTATCCCGTCCACCAGTTGACCAACGTAGGTAAATGACATCAATGTTACGTATGTGACTATTTTCGTCTATCTAGCGCCAGTATCCCGTACTTTAGTTGACCTGTGTACGTCAACTGAAGTATAGGATACAAATTTTACGAATGTCGGTCTTTTCGCCTTCAGTAGTCCTTGTATAGAAACGAAAAAATCGTAGTGATATTAGTGCTAGACAAGGGAAAAAGAACAACGACTGCAAAATTTTTATTCTATACTGCAGCTGACGAAGCAATACTTAACGCAGAACAATGTAATACGATAAAGAACTACATCAAAACAGACAAATTCAGTACGAAATGAAAATGTAAAACTAAATTTACCATACGCAAACTCCTCCGCAGGAAACCAAAGCTTGCCATGAAAGACGTCAAGAAAAATCACATACCCACATACACAAGAAACACAATATTAGGAAAAAACAGACATACACACGTACATACACACATACATACAAATATATAAAGCCAAAAGTTCACATCAACGAAATGAAGTAAAATAATAAAAAATATAATTCACATAAGAAACTCCGCCATAGCCGGTCCCAAACCCGGTTAAGAAAGGAGGAGGGGGAGGAGTAACACCTCGTTAAAAAACCATGGTTCACCTGGCCCGGGTGGTAGTACCTCGTGAGGGCCCCTTGCCAGGGATACGGTGGTGACCTCAACGGCAGCGAAGGCGGAGAAGATGGACTTCGGTAAGGCGGATCTGGCGGAAGAGGCGGCCTCTTGTCCAAGGCCAAAATGGACAGAGGGCACGACGGTTCCACATGTTAGTGGCGGCACCCCGACAGCGTCTGTTCCACATGTTAGGGGCGCCTGAATAAATAATATTCCAGGCTAACAACCTAGTCTTAGTTTGGGAATTCAGGGATGACCTTGGATTCCCTACTCTTTACAATTTACAGCTTCAAGTCGCGATATGGAAAGTTCGCACAATGGATGCTCTACCCCAGGTGGTAACTCTGATGAGGAATCCACCATTACATCATGTAATGCAATGGGACCTAGGATTCTGGGGAGTCCCAACATTTGCGGTGAAGAAAAGATGAAATATATTGAAAAGCCTCCAAGTTTCAGTTCAAGAAGAAGTACTACTTTGGAACCTTAAATGTAAATTCTCTTCTGAAAACTGGGAAACAAAAGGAATTAAAATTATTTCTGCAGAAGAACGATATACAGATTATAGCAGTTCAGGAAACACGATTCTTAGATGAGGATGTAGTTGATACACAACAGTATAGAATTTATAAAGGGAAACCAGCAGTGAGAATAACGGAAAGCATGCCGATGTTTGGAACAGCATTTTATGTAAGCAAAAAAATCATAGATCGAATTCAGAAAGAATATCCATGTTAACAATGAAGTGCAAGAATAAAAGTTACACCCTCATAAACTGTCATGCGCCTGTAAATGCTGACAACAGAAGAAATCTGGAGAAAGTAAATAAATTCTGGGATCTTTTAGAATCTGAAATTTCTATCATACCTAAAAAGAACGTTAAAATACTTCTCGGTGACTTCAATGCGCAAATTGGGAGGGAACAGAAATTTAGAACTATTGTAGGTGAATATCCAGCACACTCAAGAACAAACAGAAATGGTAAAAGACTGATCAATATGTGTAAAATATTCCAGTTAAAACTCATGTCCACACATTTCCGCAAACTCCCAAGAAATGCCAAAACCTGGAGACATCCAAATCCAAACCTAGGCGAATTTCAACTGGATCACGTAGCCATATCTAAAAGGTACATCACGGAAATTATGAATGTTAAAATAGTCAGAAATGGGGAATTCGATTCAGATCATTATCTCTCTAAGATTAAAATAAAATTCCTCCCATCTAAACCAAAAAAGGCCACCACCACAGCTAACATTACAAAAGAAAATATAGAAAAATTTAGAGAAGAAATTGAGACAAGTAAAGAAGGTGATTGGCGTGATCTCCAGATGAAAATAACTCAAGCAGCAGAGAAAACTTTAGGATTAGCCAAGAATAAAAAGAAGACATGGTGGAATGAGGAGTGTGAAGAAGCACTAATACAAAGAGCTCAAAAATGGAGATGTTCGAAGAAAGAGGAAGACCTTGAACAATTCAGACAACAAAGAAAAGAAACATCAAAAATAATCCAGTAAATCAAAACGAACTTTGAAAATTGCCAGCTTATTGAAATAGAAGAAAATTTCACCAAAAATAATTCTAGAATTTTTTACCAAACCTTTAAACACATACTTAAAGGATATCAGGCACCAAGTACTTGTTTCAAAGATGAAAATGGCAAAATAGGATTTAATAATAAAGAAAATTGTGAAATTTTAGCAAATTTTTTTGAAAAGTTGTTAAACTGTCCAGTTCCAACAGATAAATTAGAATTTCCAGTGATACCTCAAAATCTAGAGGAAGATTTCCTGCCAACAGAGCTAGAAATTCATGAAGCCATCAAAACACTCAAAAACAATAAAGCAAGTGGTGAAGACTCCATTACAGCAGAATTATTGAAGTGGTCAGAACCAAAAATCATAAAGGATCTACAGTTGCTTTTTGAGAATATTTGGAAAACTGAAAATATTCCAGTTGAAAGGAAAACAGCATTAATAAACCCGCTACATAAAAAGGGAGACAAACAAAATATCAGTAATTACAGAGGAGTGTCACTTCAGCCAGTGGCATAGAAAATATTATCAAAAATTCTCCTCAACAGAGTGGTAGATACTTTAGACAAACAACTAGGAGAAGGATCCTGTGCAGAACAAATTTTTAACTTAAAGTCAATAATTCGCCATAGAATGTTAACCAGCAAACCAATACTAGTGTCATGTATAGATTTCAAGAAAGCATTTGATTGTATAGACAGAGAAACGATAGATAAGGTCATTAGAGAATTTGGTGTTAAATCAAAACTAGCAAACATAACTCGTGAAACACTAACAGGTACAGAATCTAAAGTCAAATTTATGGGAGATGTATCTCAGCGTTTTGAAATAAAAACTAGTGTTAGACAAGGCGATGGTTTATCACCTTTACTGTTTAGCTGTGTTCTAGAAAAAATTGTAAGGATCTGGAATTCGGAGCTAAAAAATCAAAAAATTGAGCCAATAACTCTGGGAAGGTAAACAAATGGAATTAAAGTAAACTGCTTGGCTTTTGCACATGATTTCGCAATACTTTCAGAAAACCTGACAGAAGCATTCTGGAAAAATTACCAAACAGAACTGGTCTCGAAATTTCAGCTGAAAAAACAAAATTCATGACAAATATAAAAAATGCACCAAAATGCATAGAAACACAAATAGGTAAAACAGAGCGAGTAAATAAATTTAAGTATCTTGGAGAAACTATACAACAGAATGGACTAGAAAAATCTGCAATAGATGTAAGAATTAACAAAATGGAAACAGCATATGGTTTGACCAAAAATATTTACAACAAGAAATGTATATCTAGAAAAACAAAACTAAAACACTACACCACAGTGGTACGACCAGAATGTTTATATGGATCTGAATGCCTAACGATGAACTATAAGATGAACAAACTAGAGGTACTGGAAAGAAGGATTATTAGAAAAATATGGGTACAATGAAAACTGTAGATGGTTGGAGAATAAGAAGTAATGAGGAGATCTACAAAAATATAGAGAAAATATCTGAAGTAATGGCCAAACGAAGATTAACCATTTTTGGACATCTCGACCGAATGGATGGAAATAGACTAAAAAAACGAATACTCCTATATTTCTGGAAGAAGAAATCGACAGTAGCATGGATTACAGAAGTAAGAAAAGATATTGAAAGAAACAACATCAAAGAATCAGAAATAACAGAAAGAAACCGTTTTAAAAACAAAATACTAAATCTGGAAGGCTTTCAAAGCAGAAGAATTAAAAAATCGAGAACAACATGGACAGAAGAAAGGAAAAGACTTCATGGGGAGAAAATGAGGGAATACTGGAAGAATAGGAAACAACAACAAAGGAAGAAGAGGAACTGAAGTTGTTAACGTGATCCTAGCTGGTCAATACGATATTCACATAAGAAAATTACCTAACATAAGGAAATGAAGCTTGATGGATCAATACCAAAAAATTCAAATCAATATTTTAACCATCCCCACCAAACCCACGCTTTTCCTTAATTATCAGTTACACTCCCCACCCGTCATCCCAACCTGAAATTAACTAACAAATTTTGGACGATACGTTTGCCCAGCACGTTTAAGGAAACACGTAAATGGGCAATATGTATCGGGTATACTACGCCTCCATGAATTTTCATCTAAATGGCTCTGTAGTGTTGAAATGCTTCGTGTCCCCCTCCCTACAACAGATTTTATGACTGGTCAATAATCTTCTATCCCATTGGTACAGCCTCCAATTGATTAAGATCTGAATTCAGTATTATGACTCACGACAAGATGGCGTAAACCCCTTATCCCCGAATCCCTACATGAAGAAAAACCATTGTAAATAAGTATAGAACCTTCTGCAACATGATATTCAATTAATTCCACCAACATTTTCTTCGTTCGAATAGGAACTACTTTAAAAACTACATCATCCCCCCCCCCCTGTTGTACATGGTTTTGAGAAAATGAGACTCATCGATTTCGATTATATCAGCCGCCAAAATGGCCCCATATACTTTATATATCCCCACAAACTTCGCTACAAAACGAATACCAGTGTAAAACGGTACGCTCACTGACACGACTTTCATGAACACACAACCACACAGGATACCTCGAACACCAACAGTATGTAGTTTTTATTACACGATCAAGGTCAGCTTCGATTTCTCAAACCATGCTCCTCGTCTAATTGAGCGCCATAGTCGATCCTTACTAAACCTCCATATCAATAAATCGTGAGCACGACGAGCAGACACACTTATCAGGCGCATATGTTCGCCACACTCACGACATCGAACATAATCAGCAAGAAGAGCAGGCATTTGCAAAAATGGAATGGTTGCCATCATATATACCCCCAAAGCCTGCTTTAAGTCTTCCATATTCATGGGAATAGATAAATCCACAACTTCAAACGAAAATGAAAAACTAATCACTCTTCTCAACGGAAAGCTGTTCTTCCAAATTATCTCAGACAAAGAATGAAATTAAGTATCAAAAGAATTGGAAAGAACCAGTTATTTAAATCAGTGCAAACGAAAAAAATCTTACCCAATCTCTAGCATTGTCTTTTAAAAACACCTTCATTTACGAGTATTTCAGTTTACAATGATGGCGCTTATCCACTGCAGACATCAGATTTATTATGTACGGCTGGAAAGTAAAGACAGTGAGCGAACTATGACGTCATTGGTCATTGTATCCCGCTCTTCAGTTGACCCAAGGGACTTTACACATCATCCAACTACTCGACGATTAAATACGAGACACAGTGTATTCACAAAAAGCTCATCAAAGACAGGCATCCTTTGCTATGGCCAACGGACCGTAACCATGGTAAAAGGCATGAGTCCGGGTCATACCCGCTCCCCACCACGTAATATATGCCCGACAAGCCACGTAACTGTATTGCTCTTTGTTCTGGGAAACTAGGCCGAATCGGAACGCAGGAGAATCTCACTGGAGTTTGAGCTTCTGTCGTCCTGGCAAGTGAGGCCATCTCCATGTCAGTGTGCGTAGTTTACTGATGACATAATGTATCCATTTCATGGCAACGGCTGCGTCGGTCTTTGAAACAGTTGAATATTGATGGGGACAAGGTTATGAACGACGTGGCACATGAAGACGTCACCTCCGTCGGAAAAGTAGGTGGGCTGACATCTGACCAAACAATCTTCCCATCTGTCTCTGACGACAGGGACTCCAGAGAGGAGACTCAGTTTCAAAGCGTCCAGCGACATAACATCATTTTTACAAGAACACGATTGGGAAATAGTATAAGCCACCAAATAACTGACATCAATAAAAAATTCCCTAATATGCCTTAATTTTTTTGCTTATTCTACCAACTTCTACCGGAGGGATTAAGCTCGTAGGTCGGAGACAGGCAAAAATGGTTCAAATGGCTCTGAGCACTATGGAACTTAACATCTGTGGTCATCAGTCCCCTAGAACTTAGAACTACTTAAACCTAACTAACCTAAGGACATCACACACATCCATGCCCGAGGCAGGATTCGAACCTGCGACCGTAGCGGTCGCGTGATTCCGGACTGAGCGCCTTAACCGCGAGACCACCGCGGCCGGCCCGAGACAGGCAAAAGTGTGACTTGTAAGTGATTGGGAGACGTGAAGATACGGGAAAATAATGCATCAAAGAAGGCATGGCCCGAACAACAGGGAAGCTCAAACTTTCCATCAGCCGGGTCTGGGCATAGCCTCATAACACACCCGAAAAATAGATTTTCGCCAGAGCACCCAACGATTGATGGCGGGCGACCGCTAAGACCATAGAATCTCAGCCGCGTCAGATACCGCAAACTGACTAACCGACATTTCCTGCCGTTAACCTGTGTTCCTGTAAGTGCGACAAAATGCATTCAGAACATCCTTGAGCACCGGTACATCGTCATGAGCACGAAGAAGTACCACAGTGTCATCGGCATACGCACCAACGATAAAGCCACGCAATCGAGCAGCTATGGACCGCAATAAGGGTGATATAAATAGTACAAACAACGGCGTAGATAGGAGACTCCCTTGCATGACCCCTCGACACACTTCTTTGGGGAGAGTAAGGCGACCATTCCAGTCAGTGGCCTGAATACCATCTACTGAGTTATCCACGCATGGCATACGAGCTGCCATATTGCGGACAAATGGTTCACCGACAGCTTTACTCCCATCAGACTCTCTTATCCTTGATTCCAAACTAGTAAAATTGGAAATTTGTGGTAAGGTCTTATGGGACCAAACTACTGAGGTCATCGGTCCCTAAGGTTACACACTACTTAATCTAACTTAAGCTAGCTTACGCTACAGACGACATGCACACTCATGCCCGCGGGAGGACTCGAACCTCCGAAGGGGCGAGCCGCACGGATCCAAACTAGTCTCGGGAGGTATGTGGGAGAACTTGTTGAAGTTTGCAAGGTGGGAGAAGAGGTACTGGCAGAGGTAAGGCTGGTGGTGCAGCTTGTGAGTCGTGCTTGGATGGCTCAGTCGCCAGAGCAGTTGCCTGCTAGGGGCAGACGTACTAGGTTCGAGTCCCGGCCCGGTATACAGTTTTAATCTTCCATTGAGTTCCAGTATGTAAGTGCTATCGTGAATACTCTCCAGCATTTTACAGGGTAGTCAGGTAAAGAGCTGGCTGACAGAAATGGAAACCGTACCAATTCTTGATTACGACACTAAATACACGAAAAACTGAGATTTAGAGCACTGCATCAATCGTAACTGTGAACTCACCCCTCTCAGCGCACGTGCAATACGATTCCACACTCGGCCGTGTACATATAATCCACACGATGCCACGAACGATGTTTCGAAAAACAAGAGATGAACTTTTTTTTCCAGATACGAGCGGGATCCGACCGTCTTTGCCGTAGAGCTTTAGCCGTGGATTTTTACTCCATTCGGCTGCGTGGCCGTAACGGGTGCGGAGTGCTGTGTGCGGACGGGCGGTTAAACAAGAGAAGACGGAGGCTGCGGGTAATCCCCGCTCCTCCCCCTCCCCCCGCCGTGCAGCGGGTGATTTGTGGAGCGCCAGCTCGCCAGCTGCGGCCTGGCCGCTTATTTATCGCCACCTATCGATTCCCTTAATCACCGGCAGGCAATGCATTACGGCGCGGCGGCGGCACCGGGGAGAGCCACTGAATAATTCGCCTGCCATGTTTTTGGCTCGCAGCCCGGAGCCTCTCTTAAGCACGACAAAGGAAATCGTTTTCCGATACGAGAGCTCATCTATAATTCTTTTTGCTCGTTCCGCGCAGATTACCGCCGTTCGCCGTCCGTCGACAATCGATAGCCCGCGGCTCTCGCGACGCCTTCGGCAGACCCGCTTTCCGCTGCCCGCCGCTGCCGGCTGCAATACTCTGCTCATCCGTGGGGCACCTCTCTAATGGCGTCACTGTTGCTTACAAACAGCGTCGTACGTTCACGCCACACCTAGAAGCAGGCGTGGCGGATCTGGAATTTCACTCTGATGGGGGAGGGGGAGTCACTCTTTCTTAGTGCCCTCCCCATTTCCCCGTGTATAAACTGTCGTGACTTCCACTTTTAATGAGCCATATATGCTTAATATTTTAGAAATAATAACTGTATATTGTTATATAAAGATAGTATCTGTTCTTTCGAACATGTCCGAAAGAACAGATACGATCTTCATATAGTTAAGGCTAACCGGTCATTGACCTTCTTCTTCTGTGTTGGATGCACACGCATTGCCCGAACGCTTAATGGACTCTGTAAGATTGTCTGCCGCGAGTAATGAGTGTAATGGGCAGGGGCACTACGAATGTAGTGTGTGGACATTACGATGGGAATGTGGGTCTCACGGGGAGCGTGCAAGGGATAAATCCCTGCAGTCGCACTATCCTCTGTGCCGTCGGTGGCTCAGATGGATGCTGGCACGGTAGGTCAGCGTGTTCGGTCAGAGGGTTAGCTGCCCTCTGTAATAAAAAAAACTGGGTTAACCGATCAATGACGAATTTAACGGGTGTCTTCGGACGTCCGCCCCGAGCAGATGAAGCGAACAAAATGAGATTTTTTAAAAAAAAAACGAAAAGACGGATAGAGTGACTGACATGTAAGCAGGAGATCCCGGGTTCGAGTCCCGGTCGGGACACACATTTTCAACGGTCCCCGTTGATGTATATCAACGCTTGTCGATAGCTTGACAGCTTAGGGTCTTGATTTAACTATCATTTCATATATTGTTATTGTTATCGTATGGAAACATTTCATATAATTTGTTAACATCAGCAAATAGTACATTGCAGCCGAGATAACTACATCATTTGGAAAGCATTTGTTCAAAAATATGGGATGGACCTGTGTCGTGAAATAGTTTTTAAGATCTACATGATTTAAGTTATTAGAAATTAGTCGGTTTCGATACCCACCTCTTCCTTGGTCTTCCCATACTTCTTCGGCGTACTGAACAAAACAGTGCCTGTCAAAAAAATGTGTATCACAGAGAAGGCGAGGAGCAAACGAAATGAAGCCTTACGGTGTCAGAGGGCATGAGGTTTTGTTTCACTGATTATAAAATCGAGTTTCCTTATCAGTATGACGTTACATCTGGACTGGCAAGGGCGGATGCACTGGTTCGCTTGGGAATGCTGTTATAAAGCCGTTGTAATCTCTCCTGAGGCAAAGTGGCCCACAGATGTTTCAATGGATCCTTGATATCCTGGATATTGGCACTGTGTAGAGTTCACGCCCGAGATAGTTTCGTACATATTTTTTCTGGGGATGCAATTGCCATCTTGTAGGCCACGGGAATATCTCAACATCACGCAAACCTTCCTCGAATGTGATGACGAGCATTATACTGTAAAAAATGGCACCACGATATACTCGTATGAAAGGTAACAGATGACAACCCGCTATGTCTGTGACGTATCTTTATGCTGTCACAGTTCTCTCAACCACTACCAGCCGTTTATGTTGTGGGTTTAATGGACATCTAAGCATCAAATAGCTATTTCCTCGTCCAGCCGCAGCCAGATTTGTGACCAACGGTGCTGGATTACACAGAACGTTGCAGTAAGCCTATACTTATTCTCGGAAGTCACACACATATATGGAGGGATTGAAAGGTGATTGTAGCACAGTACGGTAATTACATTGTTAAACATCTCTCTATCCCATGTTCGCACCGACCGCAAGGCAGGCGTGCCAGCCGCTTTGGGTAATGCCACGCGCTGAGGTCGGGATAGAAGCAACGTTACGTCCGCTGAGGCTCGCGACCGCTGTCAGCTGCTGCACTGCCAACCGCCTCGCGTGTACGCACGTCGGGAGAGAAGCGCGCAGACCGAAAGTCGCGCTAATCCCCGAACAAAGCATCAGGTGGCGGCAGCTCTTTGATGTCGATACCTGAGAAATTCCTGTCGAAACACATGCCCTCCCTCTCTCCTTCTCTCTCCCTCTCTTTCTCAAGTGACCACTTCCGATCCCCTGCCAGAGTTGGGTCCCCACGTTCCGTCGGTCATGGTAGGAACGAACCACGAACAAAGCAACGTTTCCCTGGGAAACTCTCCAGCCTTCCCCTGTGAGATACTGGCGCAGGCTAGAACTCTTTCCGGGGCGAATGCCTGACTGACAATCGGTCCAGAAATACTGCTGAATTGACTGACTAATTAATTTCGAGTCAGTGATGTAGGGGATATGAGGCAGTCACAGCAACTCACTGGTCTCAGTCGTACTCACTCTCTGAAACAAGAAGAATCGCGAAGCGTCAACATACTCTTGGTTCAAATGGCTCTGAGCACTATGGGACTTACCATCTGAGGTCATCAGTCTCCTAGAACTTAGAACTACTTAAACCTAACTAACCTAAGGACATCACACACATCCATGCCCGAGGCAGGATTCGAACCTGTGACCGTAGCGGTCGCGCGGTTCCAGACTGAAGCGCCTAGAACCGCTCGGTCAATGCGGCTGGTCAAGATACTCTTCTGTCTCTCCATCGCATAAGATGCGTAAAAGTAGTGAAGTGGGGCAAGATTGCGCACTTAAGGTTTGAATAGCGATATACTGTAGGAAACGTCACAAATTGCAATTATATTTTAACTGGCATTTCATCTGAATTTTGCCTGTTATATGACAGAGTCCGAAAGTCATATAAACAATTTAAACTGTAATTCGCACTTAGTAAAAAAAGTAATGCAAATGCGCAGTCTTACCCGATCGTGGGGTAAGAGTGCTCATCTAGTGGTATAAATTTCCGCATTATTATCAAATGAGAAAAACATATGTGTCATTTAGTTCTTCGTCTTTTATTTAATTTATAGCGTACATAGACATAATATACCTTGTTTCTCAGCATATGACAGTTATTGTTGATACAATATTTGACCTAATGAACAAATCTGGGCCTGTCATCAGAAACATGCAAAAATATTCCTGTCGGACGAAAATCTTTTTAACAGACATCACAAATGAAATGTCCAGAACCTTCATAACAAGAGCAGGATTCATGCCACCACTCCTCGCACTTGAGACATTCAATCCAGTCTTCTGTTGATGATTATTGTATTTTTCAGTACAGCTTGGACAGTCAAAAGTTTGAGATTTTTCCCTAGACGTATTTAAGTTTTGCTTTGCTTTCTTGTTGTTTGTTTGATCATAATCAAACAGTTTCCTCTTTGGTTTCTTTATTTCTTGTTCTGTTGATTGGGATTCCAGTTGCTTCTTGAATGGGGTCTCAGATACTATTTCTGACTTCTCTCATTTCTTCTGTCTTTTTTGGCAATCTTTTCTTCTTGGCAAAGGAATTATTTCTTTTGGGGAAACGTTGGTACTTGGTCCTGGTTGGGGTTCATTTGTAAATGTCTCTGAACTTTGACTCTGGAGAGATCCAGTTTCTACTGTGGATGCATCATTAAATTTGTCACTTTGGTCTGTAACAGTCGACTGCAGGAAATCTTCCTCGGTGAATATGTGACGATCGATTGGATCGAACGCCTTTGTTGCCTTCGTCATTGTGGCCGTCCTTTGATACGCGTTTCCAAACAATTCGGCGATACATTCTTGCGTAATTACATATCCAGGGTGGTTAATGAGCCACTGGTCGCATTCCTGTGAATGAAAGTCCTTCGGTGGCTTGAAAAAGCAGCGATCCAGTGGCTGCATTTTGTGGCTGCTGTGTGGAGGAATGGTAAGCAAGTGAATGTTATGGTCCCTGCAGTAAAGAACGGCGTTCAGACTCAAATGTGACGAGTAGTTTTCCAAAATTAACAAGACTGGATTATCTTCTGTTGGCTGTGTATGTTTTTCAAAATGTTGTAGCCCTGTGAGATACAAATCTGAGTTGATGTATCCAGTGTCCGAACACATCATTAGTGACCCAGGAGGGGCACCGTTCTTCAAACTCTACTTCATCCTTTTCCGAGGAAATATTATTCCTGGAGGGATGTAACTCCCCCCAGCTCCCATACAACATACAACCATTCTCAGCTGACCTCTTTCTGCAGATGCTATTTTCCCTATGTGCTTCTTGCCTCGTGTTGCAATCACTTTCGTAACTTTGTTAGGAACAGTTGTAATTCCTGACTCACTCATGTTATATGTGCGATGAGGGTCAAATTCATATCTCTTCATCAGTGACGAAAGATTATCAAAGAAGATGTTCGTTTGCTGTTTGTTGAGCCCCATCACACGTCCGAGACTAGTTTTCTGTGGGATCCGAAGGCTAAGATTTCGTCTCTGCAGGAAATCATAAGCCCAGTCCTTTCCGGCCATCTTAGTGTTTTTGTCAAATTTTATTTTTATGTTATTCCTCTCAGAGTAGTCATGAACTAATCTTCTGAAATCTTTCAGAGTCATACCATAATAACATTTGCCCAAAGATCTGCAGAGTTCGGCAAGTTCCAGTTCCTGTTCATCATTAAAAGTTTTTCCGAATCTTCCCAGTTTGTTTACCCCAAAACCCTGAAAAAAAGTGGGGGTGGCAGTATTAACTTTGAGCTTATCCCTATGTAGGCAAAAGTTTCCAAAATAAAAAATATAGAGATAAAAGTATACTTGCAAGGGCCTCGTACCTCTTTAAGGCGATTTCTGAGGGCAGCTTCACTTAATCGAAGCTCCCTCGCTATTTATCGTTTAGACTTGCCCTCTTTTGCAGCTTCCAGCATTTCTGGAGTGCATGGTTTCCGTTTGGATTTCTTTTTGTAGACGCTAAAATATAGAAAAAGATTCTTACAGGACTACTGTCGATGTATAAGATCCACCTCAACGTTCATAAATATTTCTAGGTCTATGAAAAAGCTGATAATTATAACGCATGGGGTAAGATTACGCACTGTGCAGTTTTGCCCCACCTGCAACGCGTAAACTTGCCCCGCACTACGACACTGCAGCTTTTGACTGCACGTGGAAACGCTTTGTAGGAATATAGATGTGTTAATATGCCACAGGACTGACAATGCATCGTAGTACACAATGGAATAAAGCTAAAATTGATAATCCCATTATTGCCTGAGTTATAGCTTATTTCCGGAACATGAAATGTTATTTGAAAATAACGTAAAACGGTTCTTACCACTTTCGCAGCCGTTAACACCAGGACAACAATCAAACTACGGCAATAATGGGTCAGCCACAGAGGCTATTTCGTGCCCTGCAGAGTAGCCAACTGCTGCATTACTAAAAGTGAGATACAAGCCTTGCGCAGTCTTACCCGCCGCGGCGCAATCTTACCCCACTCTATTCTACTCATTGCATGTCGTCGCTACTATTACCACATGTACGAGGGTAATCCCAAAAGTAAGGTCTCCTATTTTTTTATAAGTGCATAGACCTGGTTATTTCTACAATGGTTTACATCAGATTACAGCTTGAATATTTAGCTATTTCTCGACGTAATCACCATTTCTGTCGATGCTTTTTTGTAGACGCTGTGGCAGTTTTTGTTTGCCCATGTCATACCAGCTCGCCGCCATGCTGTTCAGAAACTTATGAACCTCTTCTTTCACCTCGTCGTCGGAGCTAAACCGCTTTCCGGCCAAATGTTCTTTTAACTTAGGGAACAGGTGATAGTCACTGGGCGCCAAGTCAGGACTATAGGGTGGATGGATGATTACGTTCCACTGAAACTGTTGCTGGAGAGCAACGGTTTGCCGAGCGATGTGTGGGCGAGCGTTGTCACTTCAGTCTGGAACCGCGCGACTGCTACGGTCGCAGGTTCGAATCCTGCCTCGGGCATGGATGTTTGTGATGTCCTTAGGTTAGTTACGTTTAAGCAGTTCTGAGTTCTAGGGGACTGATGACCTCTGATGTTAAGTCCCACAGTGCTGAGAGCCATTTGAACAATTTTTTAGCGTTGTCATGGAGAATGTGTACGCCCGTGCTCAACATTCCTCTTCTCCGGTCCTGAATTACCCGTTTGATTTTTTTCAGAGTCTCACAGTACCTGTCAGCGTTAATTGTGGTCCCAGTGGGCATAAAGTCGACCAACAATACCCCTTTCCGATCCCAAAAAACGGTTGTCATGACTTTGTTTGAATTTCCGCGGCTTTGGCAAAGAGTGATGCCGCCACTGGCGTGATTGTTGCTTGGTCTCAAGTGGTAAGTGGTATGCTCAGATTTCGTCACCCGTCTTGCGCACACTTTGCGGTAGTTCAATGTTTCCGTTAAAATTCTGTGAGCGGTGCTTCGGGAAACCTCAGGAACCAACGTGCAGAGATCATCCAGGGTGATCCGCCGATCTTCAAGCATGCTTTGCTCAAGCTTCAACTCTGTCTCCTCAGAAATTGACGGTCTTCCGCTCCTTTGTTCGTCGTGAATTTCGGTCCGATCAGCTGCAAACTCTCTACACCACTTACGAACATTTTTGACATCCATGCACGACTTACCATACACATCCGACAATTGGGGATGGATTTCAATTTGCGCAGTGCACTTTGCGCTCAAAAACCGAATAACTGCGCGCAATTCGCACTTTACGGTAACATCCAATGGGAGCTCCATTCTCAACGGCTGCCAAGCCAAGACTGAGCGTCTCAGCACGGCGTGTGCATGTTTACACACGGCGCGTGAAGCACTCTTCATAACAATGTGACCAACTGCCGCACAGAGTTCTATACTTATAATAAAAATAGGGGACATTACTTTTGGTTTACCCTCGTAGCTGTGCCTCCTCTTCTTTGTCAACTTCCCTATCTGCATGTCACTGTCTGGGCATGCTTATTGCTTCTTCTTCTTCTTTGTTCAGTGGCCTCTGGTGTGCCAGGACCGGCATCAACAACCAGCGTGCCTGGACCAGCGGCAGCTACCATCAGCTCTGCGTGACCTGCAGCGAACTCTGGCCTGTCAGGACCAAAAGCGGTGGCAGCACTGTGGGATCCTGTAGTGGACCTGACCAGCACGTTGCAGCAGGACAGCGAGCTGCTATTATCAGTTCCGCTCATTGATTTGTGTGATGAAGGCACCCAGCAAGTCTCTGACTCTCAGAAGAACTGTGCGGCGGGGAGGCGGGAGGGGGCGCAGCTCAGTGCTGGTCTCCGACATACGCACCATCCCAGGACATTTCAGTGTTACTGCAAGGGCAGAGAATTGATCTGGTGGATGAGAAGCTGCCGATTTCTCCCGGTGCTATACTGCTTTTCACTTCACCTTATAATTTTACAGCTAGTGGTTCAAAGCGCTTAAATATTGGTACAGAAACATCACTGGACAGTTGAGAGGCTCCATGTCCTCTTTTGCATGTCTCCTCTCATTTCCGTCAATTTTATTAATGTTATATGTCATTGCACGGTAGTAACAGAAAAAATGGCTCTGAGCACTATGAGACTTATCTTCTGTGGTCATCAGTCTCCTAGAACTTAGAACTACTTAAACCTAACTAACCTAAGGACATCACACACATCTATGCCCGAGGCAGGATTCGAACCTGCGACCGTAGCGGTCGCGCGGTTCCAGACTGTAGCGCCTAGAACCGCTCGGCCACTCCGGCCGGCGTAGTAACAGACCGAATAAGGTTATTGTAATGAGAGTATTTGTACTGAGAGGTCAAAAAATACTTTTCACTTGATTCCTAAACATGTTGTTTTACTTCCCTGGGCGGCCTGTGCGAGGCGAGCATCGGTGGACGCGGTACACCGAGTTTCCGGTTGGGGGCTACAATTCCCTGAATTCTGAGGGGTTCGTGCAGTAGGCTTAAGCGCCTGGCAGAACGACTGACGTTGGTCGAGTTTCTCCTATCGTATGCAGGGCAAAACGGCCTGCGAGACGTCTGAGTGTCGCCGCAGTTTATGGCACCGACCGACTGCATTCACCTCTTGATTCTGAGAATACTTGTGGACTGCGCCCTGCTGAGTGTCACTGTCTGGCACCGGATGGCCGGTGGTCTAGGCAGGTTGTTTTCGTAGCCGGTCAAACGGCAAGTTCAGTGCCCTCAGCTGAATAGCGGAGGCATGATTGGTCATCTTACTTAAACTGAAGCTAGTTGACGTCATAAAGCCCTGCTCGAAATTGGAGGGAACGGTCGCTGTTGTATCCACGAACCCCACCAACCAACCAACTCGCGCACGCGCGCCCTGACCGCGACATCGCTGGCCACAGTTCCTGTCGCGGCCGTCGGCGTCTCAGGGCGTTACCGCCGACGGAAGAGGTCGCGCCATGGCTGCGCTCGGGTCCGCAGCGCCCTCTGCCTTTTGCATATAAGGAGAAGCGCTGGACCCGAGACGGACAGTCTATTGTCGATTGTCTGTTGCTAGCCTTTCGTGGAGTTTATAGCGGAGCCATTGCAGTGTGGTATTTGCTATTGTATTCGACTAGGCTCAGTACACGGATTACTCTTGGATATTACTTGGACTTGTATTGCTGGTGCACGTTTCGTCAGAAATAAAGATAAGTTATCTCTTCATTCTAGCTGCCGCAATTCTTGTCATTAATTATTTTCGGCCAACAGACATAGCTAAATCCCGGTCACTACCCACGCTGTGTACAATTTGTGGTGGCTGCCCCAAAGTACCGCCGAGGACCTTGGGTTGGGAGTCGTCACAAAAGTCTATTGGCGCGAATGATGTTCTGAGACAGTGTGGGGGAATTTTGGAATCAGAACTGAATACTGATTCGCAGTTTTCGAGGAGGGTAGAGAGTAGAGCAATGTTGGCTTCGCTCTTGCATTGTGCGGGCAGAGGATATTTGGGATCTGATGTTTCTCAGAGTCGGACGGTCTTGCGACTTGGTCGCTCGTTTTCGGAAGAACTTAGAATTCTTGGCCAGCCTTCGCGGCCAGGGGCTGACACAGAGTTTCTGCACAGCAGAAGCCGGCGCCTACATCATCAGGACGCTGCCTACCGACGACGTGCTGCAAATTTCAGTACTGGTACAGTATTTTGCGACTCTGGCATTATAGGATCTTATCTATTTTATACTGAATCCTTCAGCAGCACGCGCGTTCGCTTTGCTACAAGTCCACCTTGCTTGTTTCTCCATGTGATCCCATTTGAGCTCTCACTACTAATTGCGATACTGCTATATAGTCGGGAGATTAATATTTGATTCATTAGGACCTCCAGTCATTATCGTCAATCTATTGCATCACAGAGAGTAGGAGCCCCTTGTTCTTGAGCCAACTCTTATTGTCATAATATATCAGTATACCCTATCCTTTAACCTACTGTGTGTGTCGACAATCATGTGCATTTATGTTCTGATATATAATAAATCTCATTGTGATATTTAATCCGCATATCATTTCGTAGTTATAGGCAGAATCCCATTTCCTGCTGCTTATTATTATAAAGTTCTCTTTTTTGTCTAGATTACGATTTTTATTAAATTATTGTGAGTGTGTACTCCTTATTTTACCAACTAGCAGGGTCCACCATTATTTCCTTCCGTTACCGTTGTGCGCATATAAATTAGCTGGTAGGTAAGGAGGGGGTCGAGTGCATGTCTCGTCGTCATGCAAAATTCGTCTGAATTAAAGAGGTACAAACAGTGACTGGTGTCTTGTGTTAGAGACTCAAAATGTGACTCGAAGTGTCGAAGCGCGTTTTATGGAGATGGAACACGATGAGCCGTGTCGAGCAGAACCAACAGAAGACCTCCACGAATTCTCCATCTGCGTTGTAACACCCCACCCGTCGCTTATCTGGTTTTGGCGTGTGTTCACCCCAGCTAACTGACTAACAGATCAACAGAGAGTGCAAAACTGCCGCAATATCGGATAACGCAAAGAAAGTAAGAAGGCCCTGTGACTCCTGATTGAACTGCGGTGGCAGTGTTGACATTAATTGACTCAGAATTGATCACTTTCAATTAAAAAGAGGTGCACATTGATGTTATATGCAGCTACTGAACACCAGATGCAAATGTTGAACATAAAATTAATTAAGAACGTGGTTTGGGATTTCCACTACTTGACTGAAAACAGATGCAGTCGATTATCACAAATTTATTTTAACTCACGACCTTCAATCGTCACATTACATGACTCTCCTATCAGGCAGTGGTAATAAATTGCGTTTGCGTGGAGTAAAGCTCGATAACTCAAAAGTAATTCCTATCGACTGACCCAAGCGTAATGCGAAGTGCGAGAAGAATTCTACAGTACACGGGCCACGAAACCCTCGTGGAAACTTTGCCGACGTGATCCAACAAATTAATCAGTGGCCAGAGCGGGCGCAATATCACCGAATTCAGTGTGGCGGAGCGGCGACCTCGTGGTGATGAAAGGCTGCGCTCGTCTATTCACTCCTAGCTATCTTGCTCAGTACATAGCTGAACCAAAACTTCCTATCTCCAAGCTCAATCGTTCCCTTTGCTAAGTCCTAAACTGCAGAGATGCTCACTCTTTCTCAGGCAAGCTGAGTCAAGAAAGCCACGTCTGCACTCTAGGCAAGCTGGGAACGGAAGACCTCTACTGAGACTTCTGCCAGTCCGCTCTTCGCCTTGGTTTCACCTCCAGCAAAATCATTTACGCCAATTGCAGTGCAAGTCGCATCAATTATGCGTCGCTTCCCAGCGCCGACCATTGCCTGCTCTGGGAAGTGGACAAATTCCCACAAAATTTCCCTTCCTCTCAACTTCTTCTATTTAGCTCACCCCAGGCCACCCATCAAGGTTAGCGTCTGCACGAACACCTAGTTTTCCGGAATTCTGACTCCCAGGAGAGTAATTCAAATTCCTTGGTCCTATGTTCCCATCAGAGGGCGCCATATTTCATGCTGTCGCTCTTCACCTGATTTACTTCAGGCTCTGCAGACCGTGAATTCACTGTGAAGTTGCTATAGTCACGAACGCGCATATTTTGACCTCTGTTGACCACTCCACTGTAGCTTTGCGTGGCTTTCTCGCATGTTTCACAGAAAACGGGACGACGGACATTTATCAACAGGCGTAAAGTTCTCCGTCTGATTCCCGGAACAGCAGCATGGAGTCAGGGTCAACGACTGACTCACTGTTACTAATCTTAAGGCGGCTGGAGGCCGCGCTCCGTTACCGCTTTCTCAGAGCTTGAGAAGCCCTAAGCTGCCTATCGTCGCTTCCCTTAGCCGCTCCCCCAGTCGGCCACGCTCACCTCTAAATGCTTCCCTGGGGTAAACTAGCGTCCAGTAAATCGACTCGTTTCCACAAAGTTTTCGTGTCGTGTGACTTATTATGGCAAAAAAGCCATTTCTGGCCAAGAGAAGTCTACTAATATCAAATACCGGCCTTAATTTGAGGAAGAAATTTCTGAGGATGTACGTCTGGAGTACAGCATTGTATGGTAGTGAAACATGGACTGTGGAAAAACCGGAACAGAAGAGAATCGAAGCATTTGAGGTGTGGTGCTATAGACGAATGTTGAAAATTAGGTGGACTGATAAGGTAAGGAATGAGGAGGTTCTACGCAGAATCGGAGAGGAAAGGAACATGTGGAAAACACTGATAAGGAGAAGGGACAGGATGATAGGACATCTGCTAAGACATGAGGGAATGACTTCCACGGTACTAGACGGAGCTGTAGAGGGCAAAAACTGTAGAGGAAGACAGAGATTGGAATACGTCAAGCAAATAATTGAGGATGTAGGTCGCAAGTGCTACTCTGAGATGAAGAGGTTAGGACAGGAAAGGAATTCGCGGTGGGCTGCATCAAACCAGTCAGTAGACTGATGACCAAAAAAAAAAAAAGAAAGTGACTTACTTCAAAACCATCACCCGACATTAATTCTTCCACTACGTCCATACTATTCCCTCTACAAGATGCATTGTGCCTTGTCAGTCATTTTGTTCAGCCCTACTGCTCACTCAACGTGAGTTAGGTGATCTTTAATGACTTCATGTAAGGGGCATAGTTCTTGCCATCTTACGTAGCCCCTCTCTTCAAATCAGTTTTGTAGTACAGGTGATGACTCCTGTGGTGTTACCACCTGCTGTGCAAAATTAATATCTCCATAACTGGTATTTTTAATCCGTTCGCGTGAGTAGCAATGGGCGACTGATTACCACTGCCTTCTCTCTTATGCCAACTCCTACTCATTCCTAGGGTACCTGCCTTCAATGACTTTATTTACTGTTAAAAACGTGGTCATTATTTAGTCTAATTTTACTTTAATCTCTGCTGATTCCTGAGACAATTATTGGTCAGAGTACTCAAAAGAAAACTACAATTATATTGCAATGACACACGTTGCAAATGGCAAATACACATGTTTAAACACCTCTGTGCTTGTCATTTGAATGGAAAGACACGCATACATAACTTAAGGTCCATTCACTCTCAGTTATCCATCCCTACTCGACTTAAATTCCTAAAAACATACATGAACAATATTCGTTAACATTTTGTGAAGTTGATAGTGGTTGCTCTCATTCAGTTATATGTGAACACCCATTTGATATTTTATAAATAAAGGTTTTTTTGTCTCACTGTCTCTGGACGTTTATATTGTGCATGGTGTAAGTGTCATCTTTACAAAATTCATCAAGGTCTGGCCCAGTCCAGTGTCTGGGATTGTGTACACACATGTACCCTTTTTTTTACGTATCTATAAAACGCAACCAAAATAACAAGAATCCTCGCGCATTGAGCAACCACTGTTGTGTATTTGTAACAAGTTATAAGTATGAAATCTTATTCTAACACAAACAGACATGGAATGACAAGTATATGACGTTTTAACAAATGGCACATTTATAAAATCATAACCTTCTTATAACATAATACATAAACAGAACAAATGAGTAAGTTCGTCGTGGCGCATGTTATTCATTTGAATCCACACTGACACACTCACACACATGGCACAAGTTTCTTGCAGGAACGGAAGTGACATTAGTTCTGACTAGCACGTTGAGGGATGGCTAACGGCTGAGAAGAGAGCAACGTCGATTACCGAGATGGCGCCACAGACATCCGCATCTTCTTGAGGCAGGATGGCCCTTACCTAAGAGCTCGTTGTTGACATCTTGTCCGACAGGCCCAAGATCCCATCGGTGCATCTATGATCGGTGACCTCTCGGAGCTCAGCCACAGATCATTGCTCGTTCTATAGACGTTTTAGGGTAAGGGAGAGACCGTGATCAGACAAGAGCCTATTTTTTGCTCAGGCCTTCAAATTTGGTGTCATTAGGCACAAAAGGTGATCTAGGCTGTCGCTCCACCAGACGTGGCGAGCAACAAATATAGAAACCTTCTTGGACCTCTTCATTGCTGCCCCCGATCCGTACCGTGTACAGACCAGGACCGACCTATTTGTCTTACACAGAGGTGCTGGATGTCACCTCTCCTTGGCAGCTGAGTTGAACACCGTCCTCGTCGATTCAGGGCGTGGTCTGCATGCCATCACCATCGTCAGCTGTGTGCTCCCCTCATTGCTGTCGTCCTCGTTCCTTGTCAGCTCGTGTGTGGTGTGCCAGGTGTCGTAGCTTCAACTCCCTCTTGCTCAATTATGCCACCTTAACACACTAAGACAACTAATTTTAGTACATGGAAAGTGCTGATGTTTAACCATCAGTACCATCCTTTATTTTTTAAAGACAATGACATTGTCTCATTACAAAAGGAATTATTTTCTTGTTTGTAAATCTACTTCAGGATCAATTAAAACTGCAATACAACAGAACTTTTTTTTTACGTAAACATAAAAAATGTACAAGACAACTTGCTTCACAGTCATTCACACACACACAATCAAGGGATAGGGAATCAAGATTATCTGGACATGATCCCATCACCATTTCTAACTACCAATTCCTACGACTAACACGATGTTGGCTAACCCGACTACATATTTACTATTTACTACTTTTTATCTCTAATCTTGTTTTTTCTTCTGAGTTCCCTATGTGGCAGACGTCCCTCTTATTGTGCCTGCGACCATGTATAAAACACAACAAACTTAGACATGTGTCAGTCTTACCAAGATTTTTGTTGGAAGTTTGGATAGGGTCCTTTATCGTGTTCTATTGCGACACTTCTTCTCTCCTCTATTTTCTTCCCGTTTTCTCCTTTTGACACGAATGGTTTTATAAGGCCTGTGAACATGTTTCGGATTAGCAACGTCACAGTGGCACAACACAAATATAGCTCACTGTTCACACTCGCTGTTGTCACCCTATCTTGGTATCAACAAGTATTTTTTGCGTATCAATGCTGCTGTTCGCTCTGTAGATGATTACATCCGGTTCATTTTAACATACACTGGGTGTGCTAATTCACGCTGCTGCGCATAGCTGTGCACCTCTTACGTATTCAGGGGCATACGAGATGCGTCGGTGCGTCCTCGTAATGGCCTACGGGACTGGCCACCTTAAATATGTTCTCCAATGACGGAGATACAATTACGGGGAACTTTTCCGTAATGCACAGAATTCCTAATCTATCTTTTTCTAGGGGTACGCTCAGAACTACTTGTTTTCCATTCTTAAGTCGTGTGTTTTTACAAAATAATCTAATGCACTTCACTTTTTTAACATCGAGAGGCGAGATATCATTGTTAATAATAAAAACACAAAATATAGGTACACATAAACGAGACATTCTACCACTAAGATCAATACATACACAACAAACAAGACTTTAGAAAACATCCTAATTCTAAGCCTATATTTACTACGTCCGCGCTCTGGTCTAGTCATTCGTAATTCTGCCCGTTAAGGTGGGACGGACCAGGCTTCGGAGGGCGGACTTCGACCTCATCCTGTTTGTTATTTTGGTAACCATTATTCCTGTTCCTTGCCTATTGCTGATTACCGCCCCAAGTCCTTTGTAATTTATTATGTTGCACCGGAGGGTGTCGCTCATCTTCCGTGTACCTTCTTTTCGAGTTGCCATTACTCTTATCTTCATTGTGGCCGTTGCAGTTCGGCACTGGCCTACTATCCCACTGAGGTCCATTATTGCGACGGTTGTTATTTTGTTCACGCTGTCGGCGTTTCCCCCGCTCCTGTTCCCCTTGAAATGCGAATTCCAGTTCACGCAAAATGCCCTTAAATACCTCAGTATAGCTACCACAACGACCGGCAAGTGATTGTTGATACGAGATGGGAAGTTTCATGTAGCATAATCTGATGATTTCCGCACCGCTACATAGGTTGTCTAGGTACTGCTTCCTTTTTGTCATATTTTCAAAAAATTTGACCGGACTCCGGTATCCTGCCCCTTCCATATCTCTGGACATCATAATTTCTTGTTTGATCCTTTCTTGGGTTTCTTTAGACCAATACTTGCCCAAGAAGGCATTTTTGAATTCTTGGAACGAGACACTCGTCTTCGCTACATTTCTCATGTACTCAGCGGTCGCGCCCTCCATATGGGAGCACACAAAATCCAGCTGGTACATCAATGGCCAGTGTGGGGGCAAAGATAACTCGAATTGTCCCATAAAAGTTTTTGGATGCAAGCTATTACCTTCGTCCTTGTAGTGATGGAACTTTTGGACTGATACAAAATGCTTCTAGTCAAACCGGTCATCATTCCAGTTATCACTTCGCCCGTTCTTACGATTCTTATGAACTTCGGGACGTGGACTAATTCATCTCTCCCCTTCCGTATGTTCAACAGTTGTTCGGTACATCTAATCAGCCGACAGCAATTGTGCTCACTGGGCAGCTGCGCGCTGTCCGTGTTTACCTCGGTCGTTGCCTCAGAGCTGTGAATCAAGGCGTGGCTCCCGTTGCTTATAGTGTCAACTTTGTCACACCTTGAAGCGGTTATCTGTGTTCCGGCAAGTCGAAGCAGTAATTAAACCCTTCTCCTTTCCTAATGTCTCTGTAATGAGACGTTTTACCTCGTCCTCTAAATTTCTTTTTAATATCGCCACCTCCTCTTTCAACATCTCGTTAGGCCCTATGTCCGGTCGCTCTTGTTGCTTTTCTTCGACACGTTTTATCCGGCTTTGTAGCCTTGATAACATGACCTATCCTACTTTTGCCGTGCTTTGCGTGGAGTCCCGAGTTTCTCTCGCTATTTTCCTTACACCTTTCGCAATTAATTTGGCTTCAATTGCCGTTCGTTGGATGATGGCAATCTCTTTTTCTATTTTGACGCAGAGTCTTTACCTCCTCTTTTACTTCCCTATGAATTTCTGTCAGCCTATAGTTCAACTCCGAATTCGCCTTTTTAATTTCGGCATTAAGGTTGTCGCTCTGCTCTAAGTTCACCGTTTGAATCTGTTGCAACAGGTCCGTAACGTTTTTGAAAGTTGCCGCATTTTGATCCTCGTCCTTTTGTGGTTGAAAATGCGACTCTTCTCCTCTGTTCTGAGGAACCCTTCGATATCTAGACAAGTACCGTCTCCGCGCCCCCGTCGGATCACTTGTGAATGAATCGTTTGATAATGGTCGGACACCGTTTTGTTCCAACACACTCTGGCTTCTTAGGCTGGATCTTCCATACTTATAGATTAATCCTGTACTCCCTGCGTCCCCCGAGCCCTCAGTATCACTGCCTGAATCAACGTCCTTGCTATTCAGCGGACTAAACCAGTCGCTAGACGCAGTTTTAGGAAGTTGCAAGTCGCGTTCGTCACGCTCATCGGTAGAGCTTTCCCTACTATCACCCATGTTCTCCCGAGTAGCAGTCTGATTATATTCTGCCGTTGTCTTGGCTTTTCCCCTCGTTATCAGTTGCACTTTTATGTTACACGAAAACTCAAAACCCAAGTACCCCTTACACTCAATAATTAGATAACGCAAAACATATATATCAGGACACAAATTGATACACTGGGTGCGAGCAGTGATCCAACAAACAGTTCATGAAGCATTCCCGAAAAGGGCAAGTACCAATGATTGTGTTCTGTGTGCTCAGCACCGACTGATTACGGCACTGCACATCATAAGTACCCCAACAAATCACAAATATAATGCATAGGCACCTATAAATGTCAATCTGAAAGGACAGCACATGAAGAAGACAATGTAACTTATTGTAACTAATGCTACCCGTTTTTCAATTAACAATGGCTAAGCAAGGCAAAAAGGCTAGTACCAATGATTGTTCTGTGTGCTCAGGATCGGCTGATTACGGCAATGCACATCATAAGTACTCCAACAGATCAAAAATACGATGCACAGGCACCTATAAATGTCAATTTGAAAGGACAGCACATGAGGAAGATAATGTAACTTATTGTAACTACTGCTACCCGTTTTTCAATTAAAAATGGCTAAGCAATGGATCACGTGGAAAAATTTCCTTTTTCAAGACTACTTCCTAGCAAATCCTGAAGTATCATATCGTGGCACGGGTCACCCATATGTAACACCCCACCCGTCACTTACCTGGTTTTGGCGTGTGTTCAACCCAGATAATTGACTAACAGATCAACAGAGAGTGCAAAACTGTCGCAATATCGGATAATGCAAAGAAAGTAAGAAGGCCCTGTGACTCCTGATTGAACTGCGGTGGCAGTGTTGACATTAATTGATTCAGAATTGATCACTTTTAATTAAAGGAGGTGCACATTGATGTTATATGCAGCTATTGAACACCAGATACAAATGTTGAACATAAAATTAATTAAGAATGTGATTTGGGATTTCCACTACTTGACTGAAAACAGATGCAGTCGATTATCACAAATTTATTTTAACTGACGACCTTCAATCATCACATTACATGACTCTCCTACCAGGCAGTGGTAATAAATTGCGTTTGCGTGGAGTAAAGCTCGATAACTCAAAAGTAATTCCTATCGACTGACCCAGGCGTAATGTGAAGTGCGAGAAGAATTCTACAGTACACGGCCCACAAAGCCGTCGTGGAAACTTTGCTGACGTGATCCAGCAAATTAATCAGTGGCCGGAGCGGGCGCAATATCACCGAATTCAGCGTGGCAGAGCGGCGTCGTTGAGTGGGCGTTGGCCGACCTCGTGGTGATGCAAGGCTGTGCTCGTCTATTCGCTCCTAGCTATCTTGCTCAGTACATAGCTGAACCAAAACTTCCTATCTCCAAGCTCAATCGTTCCCTTTGCTAAGTCCTAAACTGCAGAGATGCTCACTCTTTCTCAGGCAAGCTGAGTCAAGAACGCCACATCCGCACTCTAGGCAAGCTGGGAACGAAAGACCTCTAGTGAGACTTCTGCCAGTCCGTTCATCGCCTCGGTTTCCCCTCCAGCAAAATCACTTACGCCAATTGCAGCGCAAGTCACGTTAATTATGCATCACTTCCCAGCGCCGACCAATGCCTTCTCTGGGAAGTGAACAAATTCCCACAAAATTTCCCTTCCTCTCAACTTCTTCTATTTAGCTCACCCCGGGCCACCCATCAAGGTTAGCGTCTGCACAAACACCTAGTTTTCCGGAATTCCGACTCCCAGGAGAGTACTTCAAATTCCTTGGTCCTACGTTCCCATCAGAGGCCAGCGTATTTCATGCTGTCGCTCTTCACCTGATTTACTTCAGGCTCTGAGGACCGCGAATTCAACGTGAAGTTGCTATAGTCATGAACCTGCATATTTTGACCTCTGTTGATCGCTCCACCGTAGCTTTGCGCGGCTTTCTCGCATGTTTCACAGAAAACGGGACGACGGACATTTATCAACAGACATAAAGTTCTCCGTCTGTTTCCCGGTACAGCAGCATGGAGTCGGGGTCAACCACCCACTCACTGTCGCTCATCTTAAGGCAGCTGGAGGCCGCGCACCGTCACCGCTTTCTCAGAGCTTGAGCCGCCCTAAGCTGCCTATTGTCGCTTCCCTTAGCCGCTCCCCTGGCCAGCCACGCTCACCTCTAAATGCTTCCCTGGGGTAAACTAGCGTCCAGTAAATCGACTCGTTTCCACAAAGTTTTCATGTTGTGTGACTTACTTTAAAACCATCACCCACATTAATTATTCCACTACGTCATACTATACCCTCTACAAGATGCATTGTGCCTTGTCAGTCATTTTGTTCAGCCTTACTGCTCACTCAACATGAGTTAGGTGATCTTTAATGACTTCATGTAAGGGGAATAGTTCTTGCCATCTTACAACATACATTAAGTGTGCTGGTCTGATGCTATCTGTAACATCACAAACTTGTTTGGCCTATAGATAGTGCTATCCCTTGTGCTGGAAAGACTGAATCGTGGGTTGCTGTGTATTCAAACTGTAGATAAAGACATCGTGATCTATCTCCATATGTAAAATGTGCATGCAAACGATTTTGAACAGTGTAATGATATGGTGTCAAAAGAAGAAGCTAAAGGAATATTCAATCAGTTTGAGAGAAATACCTTCGGAATGAACTGCGTACGAGAAACAGTTATTCAGGATATATTCTAAAAATAAATGAGTTGTTTTTGTTGTTGATGTAATCCAGCCTATGAATCATTGCTGAAATGTAAATGAAATATATATACAGGGTGATTTTCTCCACCGTGTACAAATTCTAGGGATTAGTCGACGAGAGAATACAGAACTAGAAAGTTCTAATGAACTTATGTCCAGAAATTCGTGGTTTCCTTGTTAGAGACAATATATTCAATCACATTGCTGTCTAATACGTGCTGTATCATGCAGTCACTGTTACAGTATGTGTTGGGATGCACTGTTGCATGTTCCGTCTCACACATTCACTTTGGCCAGGATGCATCCAAACAGTGTCAAAGGTGGCGTTAATACGCTGCTCCAGTGATTCCAAATCTGGAAAGGACTCTGCATTCACGATACTTTTGAGATGGCCCCATAACCAAAAGTTGCACAGGCTGAGATCCGGTGAACAAGCAGGCCATGCAACTGGACCCCCTCACCCGATCCATCGACCAGGGCCAGGATACATCTGAACAGTGTCAAAGGTGGCGTTAATACGCTGCTCCAGTGATTCCACATCTGGAATGGACTCTGCATTCACGATACTTTTGAGATGGCCCCATAACCAAAAGTCACACGGGTTGAGATCTGGTGAATGAGCAGGCCATATTCCGGCTGCACCGATGTTGATGATTTGCTATCGCCATACCATGGGGCTCTGCATACTGTCCCACAGACGACTGTTACGATAGTTGAAGATACGACTCCGTGTAAAGATGACCTCATCTGTGAGTAGAATGGATGACACAAATCCCAGATTTGTGGTTGCCTGGTGAAGTGGCAAAACTGCTCCTGATGTGGAAAGTCTGTCGCTATTAAGCCCTGCACATGCTGTAAGTGATAAGGATAGTAACAGTTGTCACAGAAAATGTTCCACATGGTCGTCTGGCTTACACTGTACTGGCGGGCCAACTGCCTGGTTCTGACATGGTGGTCTCCTTCCACAGTGTTTATCACATTTTCCTCCAAATCTGATGTGCCAACATTTCGAGTATGTCATTCATGATTCCCTGCTTCCTGAAACGACCCTGTCTAGGACAAACGACGAAACACTGTTGCAAGCACCGAATGCTGTGCTTGTTGTCGGCGGTGATATATCTCCTGGTACAACTTTGCTGCCCTCCGTCTGTTGCCATTTGCCTTTCCGTAAGTAAACAACACGTTAGCAAGCTCTCGATTCAAATACAGGACCATTGTGTACAACGCTGTATCACATCACTACAAGGTGAGTCAGCAAGAGAATTGTATCGGACCCAACATTACCAATTACTATAGCAGGAGAGGGAGCCAAGGCATGACGTAATAGGAGCAGTACCACACACTATGAGGGTGGCCTTGGCCATTTCTAGACATAAGTTCATTAGACCTTTTTTGTTCCGTATCCTATTATCAAACAATCCCTAGCGTTTGCACACGGTGAAAAAAAAATCACACTGTATATACGTAAAATAGCAAATCTTTGTTGTTTCTTCTTGTTTAACAACTCCGTCATTGTATACTGTATGATGTAGTCATTGTAGCTCAATTGGTAAGATGACTGCGCTATAGCAGCTACTTCATTTTTCTACAAAAACACGTTACACAGCAAAATATGGCGTAATCGTTATAATAGACGGGTGGGTGAAGCATCAGGACTTTGTTGTAAGTGACTGGTCCTGTAATGGTGCAGAAGAACACCAGAAGAAGGGGAAGAATGGAATACTCCTAGCCCATAATATACGACTGATCATATATATATATATATATATATATATATATATATATATATATATCACTCGTATATTATGGTTTAGGAGTATTCCATTCTTCCCCTTCTTCTGGTCCATAGACGTTGACTGTGGATATATATATATCCACAGTCAACGTCTATCTTCAGGACTTCTTGGAACCAGGTATACACGTTGACTGTGGATACTGTATCACAGACACGGTCTCCTTGACTCTTCAGATATGTCATAAACCCGCCCAGCCGGATGGACTGGCCGAGCGGTTCTAGGCGCTACAGTCTGGAACCGCACGACCACTACGGTAGCAGGTTCGAATCCTCCCTCGGGCATGGTTGTGTGTGATGTCCTTAGGTTAGTTAGGTTTAAGTAGTTCTAGGGGACTGACGACCTCAGGAGTTAAGTCCTATTGTGCTCAGAGTCATTTGAACCATTTGAAACCCGCCCAAAGATGAAAACAACCATGCATGAGCAGCGCCTATTGGACGGAAGGAGTCTGACCGCCGATCAGTTCCAGTCATTCCACCAGGAACGAGGTACACGGCTAGTGTTGTTTGTAGTCCAACCATTTCAATATCCTCATATACTTTCTCTACCTCTTCATCTTCAACTTGCGACGTCGGCATGTATACCTATAGTTGTCGATGATGGTTTGCTGTCTATTCTGATAAGAGCAGTGCTATCACTGACCTGTTCACAGTAACACACTCTCTGTTCTACCTTCCTATTCATAACGAATCCTACTCCCGTTATACCATTTTTGGTGCCGTTGATAATACTCTATACTCATCTGACCAGAAATTCTCGTCTTCTTTCCATTTCACTTCACTGATCCCTACCATATTAAGATTGAGTCTCTGCATTTCCCTTTTCAGATTTTCTAGCTTCCCTACCACGTTCAAGCTTCTGACATTCCATGCCCCGACTCGTACAATGTTATCCTTTCGTTGGTTATTCAATCTTTTCCTCGTGGTCACCTTCCCTTTGGCAGTCCCATTCTGGAGATCGGAATGGGGGACTGTTCCGGACTCTTTTGCCAATGGAGAGATCATCATGAGAATTTTTCAGTTACTGGCCACATGATCTGTGGATACACGTCATGCGTCTTTAATGCAGTGGTTTGCATTGCCTTCTGCATCCTCATGCAGTTGACCATTGCTGACTCTTCCGCCTTTAGGAGCGACTTCCCACCGCAAGGACACGAGAGTGTCCTGAACGTCTGTCCACTCCTCCGTCCTCTTTGACAAGGCCACTCATTGGTAGAATGAGGGTGACTTCTTATGCCGGAAAACATCAGCCACCTTTGTTGATGATTAAGTTGAACCCGGGACCGAGGAATTTTGGTTTCTAATCAAATACGCTACACCTATTCCATCGGTGCGCATGTCACAGGACACTATAAGACCATTATTATTAGACGGTCGGTGTAGCAACAGTGACAGTATTGACGTTCAGGATATAAGAGTCAGAAATCAGCCTCCTCGGTATATATGCTATGACGACCCTAGTGAGATAATAGATGAATCCGTGACACTTGCATGGAATGACATCAGTACGGAGAGGGGATGTGTTGACATTTGCTAGGTTGTGGACGGTGTGTTCCCGAATTAGGATACGCCGGCCCGTCCGCCACTGCCTGCGACGTATTCTGCGGGAGGTCAAAGCCCATTTCCTACACAATGTTCCTGGTCACCACACCAGTTCGTAGTGTGCGTGACTTTCCCCAGAGTTCAGTATCGCAGTTGACCTCTGACTGGCAGGTAGTGTTCCGTGTTTCAGTGCAGACGGAGACCACCAAAGAGGAGCCTTTACTGATTTACAACCGGCATCAGTATGTATAGGGCACTGTACAGTCAGTAAGTGTCCTATTGGCGTTGCGTAAACTTTAAAAAGAATAAATGCAAAGGAAAGCTATTCACAGTTTTAGGGGGAGGTAGCTACCTTTGTATTCCAGATGAAGCAGCAAATAAAGTGCGAAAACATATTTCAGCGCAAAGAAGCGAGCAAGAGAAACAGACGCAGCAGCTCATCAGTTTACGTTGAAGAAGTGGGGCAGCTCTCCAATCGAGGCTACGACTTAGCTACGTGATTACCACCACGTACAAGTGCGAAACAATCGTTACATTTCATTAGGCGAAAATGTATAGGAACTACACAAGATCCCACCGATTCTGGAGGAATATTCTTTCAAGAAAATAGTTTACTGTTGAATGATGACAGACAAAGACTGGTACTTACCAGCGAAAAGGGAAAAGCTTGTTTATCAAACTGCAAATCATTCTTTGTGGATAGAATGTTCAAGAGTTCGAGCAAGCACTTTGGACTCCATGGCTACCTTGATAGTTCTTGGGAGGAAACAACACCATTCCAGTTGAAACTTCCTGGCAGATTAAAATTGTGTGCCGGACCGAGACTCGAACCCGGGACCTTTGCCTTTCGCGGGCAAGTGCTCTACCAACTGAGCTACCCAAGCACGACTCACGGCCCCTCCTCAAAGCTTTAATTCCGCCAGTACCTCATCTCCTACCTTCCAAACTTCACAGAAGCTCTCCTGCGAACCTTGCAGAACTAGCACTCCTGGAAGAAAGGATATTGCGGAGACATGGCTTAGCCACAGCCTGGGGGATGTTTACAGACTGAGATTTTCACTCTGCAGCGGAGTGTGCGCTGATATGAAACTTCCTGGCAGATTAAAACTGTGTGCCGGACCGAGACCCGAACTCGGGACCTTTGCCTTTCGCGGACACACAGTTTTAATCTGCCAGGAAGTTTCATATCAGCGCACACTCCGCTGCTGAGTGAAATCTCATACCATTCCAGTATGAGAAACATAGGAACATTTTTAATGCTATTAAAACTAACGTGCTTGGATGGAACCCTGAATCTCTGATGATGACTTTCGAAATTTCCATCGTCCAAGCAGATAACAGTTTGTTTCCTGGAAGAGAGATTCGCGGTTGCAGTTACCGTGTTAATCAATGTTTGTGGAAAGAAGTTCAGTGTTTCGGCCTTGTTCCAGCCTATAAGGAAATACGCTGTCACATAAGAATATGTCCTGCTGTAACAGCCGGCCAGAGTAGCCGAGCGGATCGAGGCGCTACAGTTTGCAACCGCGAGATCGCTATGGTCGCAGGTTCGAATCCTGCCTCGGGCATGGATGTGTGAGATGTCCTTAGGTTAGTTAGGTTTAAGTAGTTCTCAGTTCTAGGTGACTGAAGACCTCAGAAGTTAAGTCCCATAGTGCTCAGAGCCATTTGAACCATTTTCTGAACCTGCTGTAACAAATTTTCCCCGGAAATGTTGAACGATGGTTGGCTGTAATTTCAGCAGAGCACATCTGAAAACTAAAAGCTTCAGGACTTTTATGACTATTTTTTAGATCAGTGGTTCGGTAACGTAACTAACATTTGCTAAGGGAGATGTGAAATTGCAGTGGGAGGTAGCATCACACTTATAGCGTCTCAGAAGGATGGAAACTGAGAATAAATACATTAATATCAAAAGTTCATCCGAATGTTTACTCATTAGTGAAAAATCTTCGAGAAGATACAGAGTGCCAAGAGCACCAGTTTGACCAACTAATTTTAAACTGTGATGGGGAAAAAATAGAGAGACAACCAGCAATGAAGACTGATGAAACGGTTGCGAATGCTTTAAAGAAACTCTAAACTGATGGAAACTTAAAATCATTTCTGACTTGTGTGGCCTAAACATAGAAGTTACAATGATGAGAAAAACGTCAGGTTCATTGAAAAATATGTAAATTTTGAATAGTAGTTTAATGTAATTATTGGCAATCTCGCAGATATTGTAAATAAATTTAATGGTGGATTGAAAGAGACTACCTCTTCTTGCTGTTCGCTGGAAACGACTCGAAACCAGCTAAACGTCTTTTGAAATTTGTAAAATATTCTCTAATGAAGACTAACAAGACTAATCCCAAAGCCAAACGATTTCCAGGGAACATTCGCAGCATTCGCCTTGAGAGGTTCTTGGAATCAAAGTCTGTATGGACGGACACCGAATACAAAATCTTCGCAGCGGAAACGCAGGCAAATAACATACAGTTAAATCCATAGCTGCCCCCTCCGTTAGAAGTTGAGCATACCAGCATGAAAACAGGTAAAGAGCAAATAAATTGTTGTAAGAAAGTGACAGGTTGCAGTTTTGCAACCTTTCAGCGCATGTTAAAGCAAATTCCTAGAAACACTTGTCATGCTACAGTAGGTCTGCTTGAGGATGCGTCTAGGCGAGCAAGAGCATTCATGCTCGCTCGTCGCCTGGTTGTGAGCGCTCTCGGAAAAATGGGTCGGTCAGACGCAGCACGACCGACTGGTAGCGCAGGAGAAGTGCAGACAATGTGCTGCCTTCAGGGGAAAGAACATAAATAGGTTCGTTGTAGTCTTCGATACGAGCATACAGTGTACACGGCGCAGTGCTTAAGGGGAGACTCTTCCCAAAGTTTAGCTTTTCTTCTACTTTGCCGATAGCAACCAAATTTTAAAATCGTGTCTACCATGTGAAGATGTATCGATACACCAGTTTTGAAGTCTATAACTTCACTGGTTTCCAAATTTTGAATTTTTAATGTGATTTTAATGGTAGCCTTGAAAACTAACTTTTTGTATTCACACCATAATTTTCACATCCCAGATTTTGTATGTACATTCACAAGTCATAGTTCAACTGTTCTGTGCATGATTTTGTGAGAAATATTAATAATTTGTTTTCAGCTTGTATTTAAAATTTCAGCCTTAAATTTTCTTTCATTATCGCTACATAAATGTATTGATAAAATAAAGAAATCACATTTTCGACAATATTAATGCATAGAAGTATGCAAAAGCATCAATACTACTTTCTGCGAAAATTTCATTCAGGCTTGTTTATATTTATGATGAAAAAGGTGGCACTGAGATTAGAAAAACAAGCTTATGGTAAAATGGATATTAACATTTTATCAAAAACTGAATATTGCTGAAACACACATACCAATTAAAATTCACCGGTACCATAACGTTTTCCCTTCCTACTTATATGAGGCTTCTTCTTGTAATTTCAAGATCAGGGTATCCTTTTTCCTCAATTTTCTAAATAAAAATTTGCTCTTAGTCTTCTTGACGGATTGCAAGCCAATGCCTGTTTCCTTGGAGCTTGTTGATTGTACTGAAGACGACTTCAGTGTGTTCTCTAAGTTTATATTTACACAGTAAATAGGCAAAGCAATTGATTTCTAATGACTGAGCCGGCCGGAGTGGCCGTGCGGTTCTAGGCGCTGCAGTCCGGTACCGCGGGACTGCTACGGTCGCAGGTTCGAATCCTGCCTCGGGCATGGATGTGTGTGATGTCCTTAGGTTAGTCAGGTTTAAGTAGTTCTAAGTTCTAGGGGACTGATGACCTAAGATGTTAAGTCCCATAGTGCTCAGAGTCATTTGAACCATTTTTATAGGCGCTACAGTCTGGAACCGAGCGACCGCTACGGTCGCAGGTTCGAATCCTGCCTCGGGCATGGGTGTGTGTGATGTCCTTAGGTTAGTTAGGTTTAATTAGTTCTAAGTTCTAGGAGACTGATGACCTCAGACGTTAAGTCCCATAGTGCTCAGAGCCATTTGAACCATTTTTTTCTAACGACTGGGTGTCAATTGTTTCGCTTCAGTTTTCCTGGAAATCTTGAAACTTGTTTTTCCCAGTTTGAGTTTATGCCAAGTTCGGAGTAACAATTGTTTTGTTTGATGGTGACAGAAATAAAAAATTATCTTTGGTATCTTTCGGTGTACCACAGCCTCTTGCGCAGTTCGTTTCTCAAACATTTCTTAGAAGTGCTTGTAATTCGGATACAGCCAAATCGTTGTGGGATCTAAGTGTAAACACTGTAAGGATGTGAACTAGCCATTAACTTTGTTTTTGAAGAATAAACTCTAAGTTTTCGGTGGGACACTCCCTTTAATGTGGAAAGTAGCAGTTTTTAAAGGGATGAAAATTAGCGTGATGATAGGGTTAGGAACTTCAAAGTGGTGAGACACACCGACACTAACGTATCAGTGCAGGATACGTAGTCTATATGTTTCGATGAAAAGCGAGAAGCCGATGTGCGGAACAAGAAAAATAAAAAGAAAAAAACAAAAACAAAAAAGAGACTTTTAAGAGATAAAACCCAAGAAAGTATTAATCAAGAGGGAGCACAGCAATAGACTTTTCAGTAATTTTCACTATGAAAAGACATTTTCGTTTTCAGGAGGAACACTCAACTACTGAATCTGCGTTAGCTCAAGTTACCATATTGCTTTTCAGCTTGCAAAGGTTTGCACAGTTTCACTACCTTCCAGGTTATGTTGACAGCGTGGACAGTTAGAACTTATACATCTACTGTGTGACGTTCGCGTGATTAGTTTCGTAGAAAAGTTAGTCTCGTACACCTATGTTTTCTCAATGTATGTTTTCACGAGTTTACTAGTCTGCAGCTACGATTATTTCGATGTTAAGACTTACATGTAGATGCTGCTATTTTTTGCAATGAAGAGAGTCAAATCCACCCAAAGAAGCTTAATGGCAGACTTCAACTTAAGAGCAGGTCTTCTAATCAGTATTAACTGAAAATTGGTACCAGACATTGATCCTTTATTGAAAAGCTTAAGTAATATTGACTGATATTCTGTGTGTTCATGTTTAACCTTTAGATAAAATGGTAACGAAATATAAATTTATCAATTTAAATTTTATCCAAAAACAGCAGTCATCATAAGACTGCAACAGTCGTATGAAATACCATGTTTCTTACTTAGATGTTTCTAGCAAATTTCACTGTCAGTTCTCATTAGTACAACAGTCTTAAAAATAAATTTTCCACTAAACGCGATTTCTCACTGCTGACAACAGTCTTAAAAATAAATTTTCCACTAAACGCGATTTCTCACTGCTATGGTGTGAGCGCGAGCCAGCTGGCATGAACAATTGTGTTGAATTGCTACACTTCTTTGTGTGCCTGTGCCTGTGAAAAGCCGGTTAGCCTGGCAAGAGCTCCAGGTTCCGTGCAAGTTTCACTCCATGCAAATGTCACTCCGTGCAAGTGTTCCGACGCAAGATAGATCGACTACAACTTCTCATGTCGTCAGCTGCTGTGGGCAACACAGCTCACTGAATGAGGTTGCCCCAGTAATTTCAGAGCGTAAAGAGAGAGGTAAAATCGAATGAGTATGGAGACAGTAGTTTCACAACTGCACAAAACAGCACGTAAAACGTACCGTCATAGGCATATTATAATTAAAAGTTTGGATTACTTATGGCAGAGTGATGTTGTAGATAAGAAGGAATATTCACACGAGAATAATGGATTCAAATATATTTTAATGGTTATTGATAAGTAATCCAAATTTGCCTGTGCATTAATTGTTAGAAGAAAAGTTGGGTGAAATGTCGCGTACGTGTTCGAGCGTTTGTTGCAGACAGGGACAAACTGATGCCCGGTAAACCTCCAAACTGATTACAGTGGAGAGTATCATTATGGGTGTTTGAAGATCGAGTTGCAGCGATATGGAATACATCACCACTCAACATTTACCCACCTGAAGGCAAGTATCGTGGAAAGTGCAAACAGACCAATGAAATGTCAAATGTGAATGCTTTTCCATTTTCGCGGCTCATACAAATGAATGGATATCCTCCCAGAAATAATTGCACATTATAATCGAGTCAAACATAGCACAATAAAAATGAGAACAATAAATTTTCGTGATAATGGGCTTATGGATACGGTGTACTAACGTATTAAAATCGTGGATCCAAGTAAACAGAAATTTAATGTGAGTGATTTGGTACGTATCTCAAAACAAAAGACAGCATTTGAGAAGTTATACCAACTAACCGAGTGAGATGTTTATAGGTGCAGAGAACAAATCCCAGACCATACATTCACTAATCAAAAAAAGTTTTGCATCACCCCGGTTCCCAGAACTCCTGAAGACAGATGTTGACTGTGAATACTGTACCACAGATACAGTCCATTTGACTGTTCAGAGATGTCATTAAGCCCGTCCAAAGATGTAAACAACCATGCATGAGCAACGCCTATTAGACGGAGGGGGTCCGACAGCCGTTCAGTTCCAATCATTCCACCGGCAAGGAGGTACAGGGTTCGTGTTGTCTGTAGTTTAACCATGTCTAGACGGTCAATACCGTGGTTCGATCGCGTCCGCATTGTTACTTTGTGCCGCGAAGGGCTCTCAACAAGGGCAGTGTCCAGTCGTCTCGGAGTGAACCAAAGTGAAGTTGTTCGGACTTGGCGGAGATACAGAGAGACGGGAACTGTCGATGACATGCCTCGCTAGGGCCGCCTAAGGGCTGCTACTGCAGTCGATGACCGGTACCTACGGATTATGACTCGGAGGAACCCTGACAGCAACGCCAGTGTGTTGAATAAATCGTTTCGTGCAGCCACAGGACGTCGTGTTACGACTCAAACTGTACGCAATAGGCTGCATGATGCGCAACTTCACTCCCGACGCCCATGGCGAGGTCCATCTTTTCAACCACGACACCATGCAGCACAGATGGACCCAACAACATGCCGAATGGACCGCTCAGGACTGGCATCACGTTTTCTTCACAGATGAGTGTCGCAAATGCCTTCGACCAGAAAATCGTCGGAGACGTGTTTGGAGGGAATCCTGTTAGGCTGAACGCCATAGACACACTGTCCAGCGAATGCACCAAGGTGGAGGTTCCCTGCTGTTCTGGGGTGGCATTAGGTGGGCCCAACGTACGCCGCTGGTGGTCACGGAAGGCGTCGTAACGGCTGTACGATACGAGAATGCCATCCTCCGACCGACAGTGCAATCACATCGGCAGCATATTGGCGAGGAATTCGTGTTCGTGGACGACAATTCACGCCCCCATCGTGTACATCTTGTGAATGACTTCCTTTAGAATAGCGACATCGCTCGACTAGAGTGGCCAGCATGTTCTCCAGACATGAAACCTATCGAACACGCCTGGGATAGATTGAAAAGGACTGTTTATGGTCCACGTGACCCACCAACCACTCTGAGGGATCTATGCCGAATCGCCGCTAAGGAGTGGGACAGTCTGCCTTGATGAACTGGTGGACAGTATGCCACGACGAATACAGGCATGTATCAATGCATGATGACGTACTACTGGGTATTAGAGGTACCGGTGTGTACAGCAATCTGGACCACCACCTTTGAAGGTCTCGCTGTATGGTGGTACAACATAAAATGTGTGGTTTTCATGAGCAATAAAAAGAGCGAAAATGATGTTTACATTGATCTCTATTAAAATTTTCCGTACAGGTTCTGGAAATCTCGGAACCAAGGTGAGCAAAACTTTGTAAAAAAAATTGTAATTGTTCTCATCTAGCGCTACTGGAAAGAATACTGTAATAATATTCTCAACCAGTGTTACTGTTGCGAGGTTCTTCTCTTTTCCTGGTTATTAGTAATAGCTTGTAAGTCAGAAGTACCTCTGCATTGAAGTATCAGAATCAAATTGTATCTCAAGAAGTGAACTGTACCTTAAGAAGAGACCTGTATCTCAAGAACTCAATTGTATCTTAAAAACCAAATTGTATTTGTGTGAAGTGAACAAATAAAAAAAATCGTTACCATTCGTTTTTGTTGTTACTATTTACAAAAACCTATCCCCTACTGCATTGTGTGTATAAAGGATGTGCAGGACACAAATGACATTATTTTTCTGAAAATGAGTGTTATTAAGACGGTGAAGTTTATGACGGAAGACAGCAAATTATATAGAATGGCTGCATGTGAAACTTCTTATGTAAATGTGTGAATCTATACTGAAATTGCTGAGTGACTGAGACCCACAATATCCTAGCTCAACGCAATATGACTGCTCACTGCTCAAAAAAAGATAACCTGACTTCAAATAATTAATTCAAAACAATGGCGCTGACTAAGAGAAATCTTAACAATAACCTATACATTTCATCAAGCACTTACCTCACAAAAATCTTCAGTGCGCGAACTACTGCAATACAGCGAGCGTCAATACTGCCAGCTAAATAAAAGATTCTAACTGCTGAAGCCACTAATAGGCACTAATAGGCATGTAGTTAGCAAAGGAAAGATATTGTTGAAAAACCATATAATCTATTTTTTACCTTAATAATGTGACATCCACTTCAAACACGAAAATAAATAGTCATTGACATCTAGTACAAAGGAAGATAGTCATGAATAATATTCAATCTCCAAGTCGAACATGTACAGATCGTTAGCCTACGCTAACACTTCAGACCTCTACCCTCCATCAATGCTAACTTCTCACATCTAACATCCAGAAAATGCTGAAATCCATTAAGAAAAATAGCTTAATAACATATTGTAGTAGTTTGACCAAGAATACTAAATCATCCGAAATATGGCAAAAGGTCCACAGATTTAGGAATATCGCCTCTGCAATCAATAATATACAATCACAGGAGTGGATAAAAGAATTCTGTGACCTTATTGCCCAACAAGCGTTCGCAAAAAGCTAACCAGGAGACAAAGGGAAACTTCTGCAACTCAACATGTGATAACTACACTACAGTTGACATCAATCAAAGAGAGTCCCAACAATGCTCCAGGTATGGATCAGATCACATGTTCCATGAAACAAAACATGCCTGAAAATGCTGTAGTAACTTCTTCAATTCTATAATGGAATTTAGATGTATCAAGAATTGGTCCAGAATGGCAGAAGTAGACCATAGTACCCATATATAAAAATGGGAAATATCCATTACTAGCCACTTCCTATGGACCGATTGCATTGTCGTTACGTATTGCTAAAATATTGTAAAAACTACTAAACAGGCGATTGGAATGGTGGGTAGAAGCTTCATCCTTACTAGTTGGATCGCAATTCAGATTACGTAAAGGCAGATGGTGTGTGGACAACATTTCAATATTAGTCTCCTCCGTGTTAGCTGGCTTTGGTGAGAGCAATCTACATAGCAGCACTATTTTCCAATATTGCAAAAGCAGATGATAATATTGAGACAAGTATACTGTTAGATAAGTTACTACTTTTAGGAGAAGTTATGTCATCATTAGTGAGTAAACGAACTGTATACGAGGTGTGTCAATTCAATAATGAGACTGATTTTCTTTGCAAGATGTGGCAACCCTGCAGGCTTGCATAGGCACTATATCTTTGACCTTTGTCTATAAGCTGCTTCTAGTCCAAGCGGTACATCGATGCAACTGCTCAGTTGTGAGCTGTGCTGTAATAAGTTAACACATGCTTGTGTCTCTCGTCACAGAAATGGAATTGCATAATATTGAGCAATGGTATGCCATTTCTTTTTGCGTTAAACTGGGTGGAAACGCGACGACAACTTACAGTAAGCTACAGAAAGCTTTTGGAGATGAGGTTATGCCAAGAGCTGAAGTTTTTTGTTGGCATAAAATGATTAGTAAAGACAGAACGAATGTTGAAGATGAAGATCGCAGTGAACGGCCATCAACCTCACGGACGGATGTCAACTTGGCCAGGGTGCGTGAACTCATACGATCTGATCGAAGATTACCAGTGAAAATGATTGCAGAAGAACTGAACATCAATCGAGAAACGGTTCGTCTAATAATAAATGAAGATCTTGGTATGAGAAAGATTTTTGCAAAAATGGATCCCAAAAATCTCGCACCACAACAGCGAGAAACATGGAAAAATGTGGCAGTCGACCTGTTAAAGCAAACGGAAATCAATCCAGAATTGTTGAGCCATGTATCACTGGTGATGAAAGTTGTTTTTTTTTTCAGTACAATCCAGAGAAAAAAGGCCAAAGTTCGCAATGGTGATCAAAGGGATCACCCAGATCAAAAAAAGCTCACATGTCAAAGTCAAAAGTGAAATGCATGCTTGTGTGCTTCTTTGATTCCAAGGGAATTGTTCATAAAGAGTGGGTGCCTCCTGGACAAACAGTTAACCAATATTACTACAAAGAAGTTTTAGAAAGACTTCGAAAAAGAGTTCGTGTCCGTGCCAACATTGCTGATAATTGGATTCTGCATCATAATAATGCGCCATCCCACACTGCTCTGTCAGTACAGCAATTTTTAACCTAAAACAAATTTCGGTACTACCACAGCCGCCTTATTCACCAGACATCGTTCGTGAGACTTTTTTCTATTTCCAAGAGTCAAAACGGCTGTCAAGGAACACCATTTTCAAACAACACAAGATGTCCAAAAAGCTGTGAGAGCGTCTTGGAGGATATTACAGAAGATGAGTTCCAGAAATGTTACCATCAATGGCAGAAGCGCTGGAAAAAGTGTGTGCAATCAGATGGGAACTACTTTGAAGGAGACAACGGTAAACTTGGCTAAAACGGTAAGCAACATTTTTTTTCACATCAGTCTCATTACTTTGTTGTCGTACCTCGTATGTTAGAAAGGATACTGGTTTCAAGAGCCCGCGCTAGGGGGACAACGGCATGCCGCAAGGATCTGTACTCAACCCACTACTATATGCAATATATTACTATGATATGGGAAGGGCAACAGCTCAACCAGTTAGAATTATACAGTTTGCAGATGACATACGTCTATTTAGTTCCCATGTTGTATTGCAGGAGGCGATGAACAATCTTACATCATCGATAAAGAACCCGGGTCGGTGGCTTTGTGAAAATGGCCTGAGAAATCTTCAGTACTCATATTCACCAGGTATGGTTAGATACCAAGAAATGACTTAATACATGTGGATGATAAAGCAAGACAAATTAAAGCACTTGTTCAATTCTTAGGAATGACACTGGATAGCAAGTTTATTTGGAAGGCACATATCAAAACCCTAATCGAAACCAGTGAGCAAACGGTTAATATTATTCGATCACTTACTACAATTGGATTATGGATGTGTATACTACTAATACACGACATGCAAAATGTCTGAGAAACTGGATAGACTGCAGTACCATGTTAGAGAAACTGGATAGATTGCAGTACCGGTGTATACGCATCTGCTTAGGAGTAATGAAATCCACACCAACAAACGCACTCCTGGTGGAAGCGCAAGAGATGCACTCCATATAAGGACGAATATGCTCATGGAACGATACATAATAGAGAAATTATCATGGCCACAGCATCCAATCCATCAGATTTTACGACTGTACTGTTTTTCTCCAGGAAATTGGGGTAGAAAACCTTTTGATTTCATTCCGGCATATAACTATTTGACAGATGAGTGCAGAACTAATAACACAAGTCCACGGTGGCCTGTTTACCAATATGACTATTTCATGATCAGGGATCGCATCTCATTCGAAACGCTAGAGGGGAAGTCTGACTACTTGCAGACAATTACAGCACTGCAAAGACAAGTGGAGGAAACAAGACAATGGATAATCCACACATACACTGATGGATCACAGACAGCAGGAGAGGACAACATCGGATGCAGTATATTCAGATGGCCCAAAAATATAAATTAGCAACAACTACTTCTACCTATCTGCCTGAAACAATAGCAGTGTTAAAGGCGATGCAGTGGTGTACGAATGTGAAATACACATCCCATGTAATATTATCGGACTCGAAAAGTGTACTTCAAACAAAATCAAATATAAAGATTTCAAAAACCACCAATGAATAACTATTCCAAGTTCGTTATTGGTATTATGAATGTCTCAGAGGGCAGAAACAAATTCCCTTTATAAGGGGCGTTTGAAAAGTCTGTGCAAAAATAAAAACTACTTACGTGTTTGGGGTAAACCTTTTTCATTTTTCGACATAGTCTCCTTTTAGACTTATACACTTCGTCCAACGCTATTCTAATTCGTTGACCCCTTCCGAACAATAGGAATTGTCCAAGTCTGCAAAATAGCTATTAGTTGCTGCAATCACCTCCTCGTTTGATAAAATCTTTGTCCCGCCAGCCATTTCTTCAAATTTGGGAACCAATAGTAGTCCGAGGGAGCCAAATCTGGAGAATTGGGGGGCGGGGGGGGGGGGGATGTGAAACGAGTTGGAATCCTATTTTCATTAATTTTCCGACAACTGCTGAGGTGTGTGCTGGTGCATTTTCGTGATGGAAAAGGACATTTTTGCGGTCCAGTCGCCGGCATTTTTCTTGCAGCTCGGTTTTCAAACGGTTCAATAACGATGAATAATATACACCCGTAATAGTTTTATCCTTTTCCAGGTAGTGGATGAGGATTATCACTTGCGAATCCCAAAAGACAGTCGCCATAACCTTTCCGGCAGAAGGAATGGTCTTCGCCTTTTTTGGTGCAGATGCTCCCTTGGTAACCCATTGTTTAGATTTTTCTTTGGTCTCAGGAGTATAGTAATGTATCCGCGTTTCATCCACAGTGACTAAACGACGCTTAAAGTCCTGTGGATTCTTCCTGAACAGCTGCAAACCATCCCTACAACACACTGCACACGATGCCGTTTTCGGTCAAGCGCGAGCAATCGTAGAACCCATCTTGCGGATAGCTTTCTCATGTCCAAATGTTTATGCAAAATATTATGTATCCGTCCGTCTGAGATGCCCACGGAACTAGCAATCTCATGCACCTTAACTCTTCTGTCACCCCTTACCATATCATGGATTTTATCAAGGATTTCTGGAGTCGTAACCTCCACAGGGCGTCCAGAACGTTCGTCATCACTTGTGCCCATATAGCTACTCCGAAAATTTTGAAATCGCTTATAAACTGTTCTAATCGAAGGTGTAGAGTCACCGTAATGTTTATCAACCTTCCCTTTAGTCTCCTGAGGCGTTTTGCTTTTCAGAAAGTAATGTTTAATCACCACACAAAATTCTTCTTCGTCCATTTTTTGACAATCACTCGATTTCCTTGATTCACACGAATGCCAAACACAAAGAAGTAGACCAATATGACTGAAACTTGATGTGCGTTCTTTCCAAAGATGCTACTAACTAAACATGACCTCAATACACGCCGGTGATGCCACCTCTCGGACTTTGCACGGACTTTTCAAATGGCCCTCGTATGTGCGTGCAAGCCCATTGTGGAATCCCAGGCAATAGAAAAGCAGATCCGTTATCAAAGCGGGCTACGACCAACGGGATAGCACTACACTTAAAGCTTACCTATACGGAATATGGACAACTTATTCGGAAGAGGACATTCCAATCTTGGCAGGAAGAATGGACACAGAGTACATGATACAAAGGAGGCGAATATGCGCAAATACAACCACAAATTCCGAAACTGCTTTGGTTTGAATACGTCTGTGGACCCCAACAGCCAACGTTCATATTAAGTAGAATCAGGTTTAATCATGGGACATTTCCAGAGCATTTACACCGACTGCATATAAACCAAACACCAGTCTGTGACTGTGACAATACTACACTCCTGGAAATGGAAAAAAGAACACATTGACACCGGTGTGTCAGACCCACCATACTTGCTCCGGACACTGCGAGAGGGCTGTACAAGCAATGATCACACGCACGGCACAGCGGACACACCAGGAACCGCGGTGTTGGCCGTCGAATGGCGCTAGCTGCGCAGCATTTGTGCACCGCCGCCGTCAGTGTCAGCCAGTTTGCCGTGGCATACGGAGCTCCATCGCAGTCTTTAACACTGGTAGCATGCCGCGACAGCGTGGACGTGAACCGTATGTGCAGTTGACGGACTTTGAGCGAGGGCAGGACAATGCACGTCCGCATGTATCCCGTGCCACCCAACGTGCTCTAGAAGGTGTAAGTCAACTACCCTGGACAGCAAGATCTCCGGATCTTTCCCCCATTGAGCATGTTTGGGACTGGATGAAGCGTCGTCTCACGTGGTCTGCACGTCCAGCATGAACGCTGGTCCAACTGAGGCGCCAGGTGGAAATGGCATGGCAAGCCGTTCCACAGGACTACATCCAGCATCTCTACGATCGTCTCCATGGGAGAATAGCAGCCTGCATTGCTGCGAAAGATGGATATACACTGTACTAGTGCCGACATTGTGCATGCTCTGTTGCCTGTGTCTATGTGCCTGTGGTTCTGTCAGTGTGATCATGTGATGTATCTGACCCCAGGAATGTGTCAATAAAGTTTCCCCGTCCTGGGACAATGAATTCACGGTGTTCTTATTTCAATTTCCAGGAGTGTATATAGGGAGACACGAACCGTATATTATTTCAATGCCAAAAATATAGTGAGGTGAGAAACACGTTTTTAGCATTTGTTATCAAAAATAAAATCCTGCAACCAATGTCAGTCCAAGTACTTTCTATCTGTACCCAACATTAAAAACTACAAGAAGATAATCGAATTTATTTGTAATTGACAGATAAAGATATAAAGTTTAATACTAAACTATTGGGAACAGGAATAAAGAAGCTACACCAAAAGAAACGGATACTGAATGAACAAAGTTATTATTAATGGTGTGTAGCCGAAGTAAAAAAATCCAAACACATAAAATAATATAATATCCTCCGTAGCAGCTAAGCCACAGCCTTCTATAGACGCCTGTACTTTGGTTCCAGTAATGAGAGCCTTCTAGAATACACCTGTGCTTACGATCCATATCTAAAAGTTGGAAAAAGTAAGAAAAAGAAGAATACGTCACACGTTCAGATGAACTTTAAAATGTCAGAAAGGCGTGGAACCTGTCTAACATTATCTTCAAACTAAATTAATGAACAAACAGAAAACGAAAATGTCCATAAACCATATATTTTTTAATTCATCTACATCTACGTAATTACTCTGCTATTCACAATAAAGTGCCTGACATGAAAAACTTTTTTCTCTAGGGCGGAAATATTTTTTTCAAATATTTCTTAATTTTTCACATGCTGGTTTCTTTATGCATTGCCTGCAAAATTTTAGCATTTGTTGCCTTTTTCAGATTCTTGTTTTTCACGGTACTGTATTCTTCGAAAGTTAATCGAACAGTCTGGAAGTCAGTATGTGTAAAAATACAATGGGTTTTAGCAAAATGTTGTTTGGTGGAGGGGGGGGGGGGGGAGTTCATGCAGTTTATGACATCACTCTCACCTCCCTCTCCGCAGCCTCTCTCCCGTTTTGTTGCCCGAAAATTAACCATTAGCCGATGCGGATTAAAAACAATAACGCTCTTTAGGATTACAAGCGCATGCTTGTGCAGTATCGTCAAATAGCGGCAAAAATAGACCATTAACCTAAAATTGTATTTATTTTCGAACGTCTGGAGAAAAAACGCATAAGACCTAGTGCTAAGAACTTTTGTCATTATATTGTCGGCAGAAGAAATTTATTTTACTTTGATAATGAAGCTCGCCTAAAAGTTGTTTGTCAATGTGCCCTTGTATCGAAAGTCGTAGCCGCCGAGTCGGTAAAGCCAGAGTACTCACAAAGTCTGACCTGTCTGAATAGGGGTTCGTGATGATTCGGCTCTATTAGTGCTGATTTCGAGATATCTTTTCAGGTTCCTTTTACTAATTTTGAATTCAGGTACAGTGTTCCCTTACCGTGTTTGAAAGTATTAGTATATTATTTTCATGCATGGTTTAATGGTTAATCCATTCAGACATGCGTGTATTATCATTCTCTTCCACTGAATGCTGCACTGCTAGGTTTCCAGCTTGCATTGCTGAGCAGAACGTAGGTTATGTTTTATTCAGTTGGGGGTAATACGAACAATGGTAAAAGCCTGGAACAGTGGTTACTGCACCCTCTCATCTTACAGAAGATAAGTAGAAGCGGAACCAAGTCAGACTGTCACTTTCACTCTATACACGGCCTAAGAGGGTTTTCGTCCAAAGTTATCGTTCCATCTGCATGAAGTAGAGATTTGTTATTCACAAACAATAGTTTTACGTTGTTAACTGAATGACTTAATAGGAGTCAAGTGTGATGTGTAGTTTGAATGCCTTGGTTAACTTTGATTACATCGCTAGTAAATCGTTAAAAAAGACAAGCTGCATACATAATATCTGTTACTTCTTAAATAAACGAAATATAAATTTATTAAACCTTACATTTTTATCAAACTATAAAAAAATTTTAAAAAAGTCGCTACAGGGGCCATTCATGTATCTAAGTTTCTCACAAGAATCAGAAGGATGGAAAGAAAACAGAGGTTGTGTCAGATGACGATTAGTTCCGCATTAGGAAATATAAAGGCACCAGAGACGCAGTTCTGATAATGAAAGATAGGCTTAAGAAAAACGATAATATGTTCATGGGTTTTCTCGAGCCAGGAAAATGTTCGACAGTGTAAAATGATACAAGATGTTCGAAATCCCGAGGAAAATACGAGTAAGTTATACAATACAATGCGTACAAGAATCGAGAAGGAGCAATTAGAATCGAAGACTGAGAACGAACTGCACGGATTAAAAATATTGTTAAGAGAGGGACCAGACTTTCGCACCTACTGTTCAGTATATTCATGGAAGAAACAATGATGGTACATAGACGAAACAATGAAGGAAATAGAAAAAAGTTCCAGGAATGGAGTTAAAATTTTGGGTGAAAGGATATCAATGATCAGATTCGCTGATGACATTGCTATCGTCAATGTAAGTGAGGAAGACTTGCAGGACACGTTGAATGAAACAATCAATCTAATGAGCAAAGAACTCGGACTGAGGGTAAACCGAAGAAAGATGAAAGTAATGAGGCATATCACAAATGAGATTAGCGATAAACTTAACATCAAGATTGGGAACTACGAAGTGAACGAAACGAAAGAATTCTGCTATCTCGGAAGCAAAATACCACACCACGCACTAAGCAAGAAAGACACGAAAAACAGCCTAGCTTATCAAACGGGGCATTCCTCGCCAAAAGAAGCCGGCTAATGTTGGCCTTAACTTGAGAAGGAAATTTCTGATAATTTATATCTGGAGTAGAGCATTGCATGGAAGTGGATCAGGGGGAAGAAAAAACGATAGGTAGAAAGAAAGAAAGAAAGGGAGAAGGGAATCGAAGCATTTAAAATGTGCTGCCATAGACAGATGCTGAAAATTAAGTGAACTAATAAGAAGTAACGAGGTTCTTCGCAGAATCTGGGAGGAGTGGAACATGTGTATAACATTGACCAAAAAGGAGATGTGTTGAGACACAAAGAAATAACTTCCGTGTTACTTGAGAATGTAAGAACTGTAGGAGGAGACAGAGAATGGAATACATCCAGAAAATAACTGAGTACGCTGGGTGCAAGTGCGACTCTGAGATCAAGATTGTGGCACACGAGAGGAACTTTATGACCGCCATCTTCCATCCAGTCAGAAGGCTGCTGACCCAAAGAAAAAATGATCAGTCATTTATTTGAGAACCACCATTATTACATATTCGTGTAAAGAAATATGAAGGTTTTAGTTGGACTGCTTTTTTCGCTTTGTGGTAGTTGGCGCTGCAAAAGTCACAAACATATGGTTCACAACTTTAGACGAAAAGTTGGTAACAGGTAGGTTTTTTAATTTAAAATACAGAAGGTAGGTATGTTTGAACATTTTATTTCGCTTGTTCCAATGTGATAAATGTACCTTTGTGAACTTATCATTTCTGAGAACGCATCCTGTTACAACGTGATTACCTGTAAATACCACATTAATGCAATAAATGCTCAAAATGATGTCCGTCAACCTCAATGCATTTGGCAATACGTGTAACGACATTCCTCTCAACAGCGAGTAGTTCGCCTTCCGTAATGTTCGTATATGCATTGACAATGCGCTAATGCATGTTGTCAGGCGTTGTCGGCGAATCACGATAGCAAATATCCTTCAACTTTCCCCACAGAAAGAAATCAGGGGACTTCAGATGCTTCGACGACCAATCCACCTGTCATGAAATATGCTATTCAATACCGCTTCAACCGCACGCGAGCTATGTGCCGGACATCCATCATGTTGGAAGTAGATCGCCATTCTGTCATGCAGTGAAACATCTTGTTGTAACGTCGGTAGAACATTACGTAGGAAATCAGCATACATTGCACCATTTAGAATGCCATCGATAAAATAGGGGCCAATTATCCTTCCTCCCATAATGCCGCACTATACATTAACCCGCCAAGGTCTCTGATGTTCCACTTGTCACAGCCATCGTCGATCTTCCGTTGACCAATAGTGCATATTACGCCGGTTTACGTTACCGCTGTTAGTGAATAACGCTTCGTCGCTAGAACGTGTGCAAAAATTCTGTCATGGTACCGTAATTTCTCTTGTGTTCATAGGCAGAACTATACACGACGTTCAAAGTCGTCGCCATTCAATTCCTGGTGCATAGAAATATGGTACGGGTGCAATCGATGTTGATGTAGTATTCTCAACACTGACGTTTTTGAGATTCACGATTCTTTTGTCTGCTACTGATGTGCGGATTAGCCGCGACAGCAGCTAAAACACCTACTTGGGCATCATTTGTTGCAGGTCGTGGTTGACGTTTCACATGTGACTGAACGCTTCATGTTTCCTTAAATAACGTAACTATCCGGCGAACGGTCCGGAGTCCGACAGTGCTCAGAGGCATTTGAACTATTTTTTGAACGGTCCGGATACTTGAGGGCACTTGGAAGATACCGAGCAGCATACATAGCACACGCCCGTTGGGCATTTTGATCACAATAGCCATACATCAACACGATATAGACGTTTCCCGCAATTGGTAAACGGTCCGTTTTAACACGGGTAATGTATCACGAAGCAAATACCGTCCGCACTGGCGAAATGTTACGTGATACCACGTTCTTATACGTTTGTGACTAGTACAGCGTCATCTATCACAAAGCGAAATAAGTGGTCCAACTAAAACATTCATATTTCTTTACGTACTACAGGAATATGTAATAAAAATGGGGGTTCCTATTTTAAAAAACGCAGTAGATATACGTTTGACCTATGGCAGCGCCATCTAGCCGACCAACCATAGCGCCATCTGGTTTCCTTCTTCAAGCTAGACAAGTTTTGTTCTTTGTAGTTTTCTCGTTTGACGCTTATTTCGTGAGATATTTGGCCCGGTCACGATCAATGGACCACCCTGTATATAACTTTTTTTTTTTTTTAAGCTGTCGGCCCATATAATTTCATACGCAATCAGTAACATGAGAAGTCACAATACTAATGGTGTTGGCTGCATCGCAATACGTCACTTACATCCCGAGAAATTGGAACGCGAAGGCGACGCGTGAAATGAAAGAAACGCACCGCTGTTGCACTTCCCGCGAAGCAAGCATGACGCGCATGTTGCTCGTAATCGCGGTGTGATTGACGTACATATTCTTATTTTCACTGTTATCACGAGGGCCGAAAGTAATAATAGGGATTTCTGCCAAAAACGTTGATATGCACATAACGGTGTCCCTCATGCGTGTGGTGTTTATCTGCACACAGACTACGGAACAGTACCGGGATGTGTACGCCGCCCCGTTACACCGCCCAGGCCAACCCTTCACCTTTGCAGTTGTATAGAGGAGCGGGCCGCAGTCGGCGCTGTGTATGGGAACGTCTTACGAGGCAGATTGCTTTGTGTGGAAGTATGTTCAGGTACATGGCACCGGTATACTATACTCTGTGATTGCTGTCACTGTTGTAATCGTGATATTAATTTACCTCTCCATCCGTTCTAGGCATTCGACATGATATTCGCAAATCAGGAAATGGTTGACGTGATATTACAGTACGGTGAATACTACCAAAATGGCACACGTGCGGCACAGGTGTACGCCCATCCGAGCCGCACAACCTTCATGAACATTGTTAGAAGGCTTCGCGTGATAGGACGATTGTCTCCACGAACGCGGATCCGGAACAGACGCGTAACACTTCAAGCAGCAGAGGCAACTGTTACGGTGGCCGCTGTAATAAAACCTCAAGAAAGTATTCATGAAATGGAGAGAGAGAGAGTTGGGAATCTCTCGAACAAGCGTCATGCGTATTCTGCATATCACATGGCGCTCCGTCAAGGCCTCCATGACAACGACGGCCACAGACGCCTGGAATTCTGTCAGTGGTTTCTGCGGCAAGGCCATGACTTTATGCGTAGGGTACTGTTTACCGATCATCATGGGAATGTCAACTTACGCAACATGCACTACTGGTCAGCAGAAAACGTACACTGGATTCGCCGAGTTGAGCATCAACGTCAGTGGTGTGTCAGTGTATGGTGTGGTATTGGAGAACACATCAGTGGCCCTTATGTCTTAACGGGCGACAGTACGACCGTTCCCGAGATGTACCTTACTTGGACTGATGAAGACCTACCCACTGATTTGCGTCAAATAATGTGTGAAACAGCAATAAGGAATAGCTCAGTAGTCAGTACAATTGAAGGGGAATGGAAATATCTAAAATGGGGAAATCACAAAAGTTGGATAGAAAAACGTAGGTACAAAGAAGGTTACTGCAAAGAAACCGTCGGTAAGAGTAGAAATACAGGGTGATTATAATTAAAGTTAAACTTCCAAACCGCTGTAGAAATAATGACGTCAAATTACAACGGAATATTATTAGAGAAGGGGGAAAACGTATGGCAGGAGAAAAAAATAGAGTGAAAATTGATTAATAGATGGCGCTGTATGTGTCAGAATACGTAAATGAAAACACCTGTCATGCGCACGACCCATTTAAGTCGGTATAAACACGCTGGGTACATGGCCTTTCCTGCTTTCGCGTCTGCGACATTCGGCATGACTGTCTCAATGCAGGATCGCGCTCTGCTTGTAAAGCTGTATTACAAGAATGGTGACTGTGAACGTGTCGCTCTGCAGAAGTTCCGGACACTGAAGGGTTTGAAAAAAGGCGTTGGTCCGATGACTGCTGTGGGTCTGGGGAAATAATTCGGAATTTCGAAAAGAATTTTCGGTATGAAACCTGATAGAGTGAGGAAACGAATTGATTAGATATCTGTGGAAGCAGTGGCCACAAAAATGCAGGAGGAGACGAGTGGTGGTGTGCAAACGTGTAGTGCACGGAGAATTGCCAGAACATTGGACATACCCTTGAGCACGGTGCGTAAAATGCTGCGAAACATCATTCTTTGCTATCCAGTCAAAATTACCCATGTGCATGAGTTGCTTCCTGTTGACCTCCCAGCAAGAGAGACAATTGCTTTAGAATTTCTTGCTCCCCTCGAAGTGGGCAATGATTGGTCATGGAAGATTTTGCGGACAGACGAAACCTACTTCCATCTGACAGGGTGGAAAACGGAAAATCCACACGCAAATCAACCAGTACCACATCATCCCGAAAAGGTCACTGTGTGGTGTGTGTTTACAGCATCATTTATCACAGGGCCATATTTTTTCGAAGGGACAACTGCTTCCGGTCCTGTTACCTGGGTCACTGGTAAGCGCTATGAGCGTCTTTTGAGTAACTACGTAATTCCAGCTCTCCAACAGCGTGGCTGTGTGGATGGGATCATTTTTATGTACGATGGCGCACTACCGCATATTGCAAATCCAGTTAAGCAGCTGCTGAAGCACCATTTCGGAAGTGCTAGAATTATCAGCAGCCATTTCCCTACAGCCTGGCAGTCCCGATAACCTGATCTTAATCCGCGTGACTTCTGGCTGTGGGGCTGTCTGAAAGATATTGTGTCCGGTGTTCCGATTGCAAACTTATCTGCGTTGATGGCACGCATTGCGCAACACATTCTGAACGTGATCCAAGAAACACTTCGATCAGTTGCGGAACATGCTGTTTCTCGGTTTCAACTTGTTGCAGAAAACGGTACACAGCATATTGAACATGTTTTGAGCCAGAAACCCGAAAATTAATAATCCAATTTGATTTTGATTGATACTTTTTATTCGGTTTTTGGTCTCAGGACAATTAAATACCGATTTTTCCCATCCGATGTCATATGACCTTCCCGTGGTGGATGGGCTTACGAAACTAACAGTATCACACTTATGCACCCATGCACACTGAGTAGTACAGTTTGTTTAACGTCAATCGTACACCTTAGGCATTGTTGTATGATTCATTTGACATTTGTAGTCGACCACTATTACATTCTGATGCTTACAGCGCCATCTATTGCTACATTTTGTAACTATTTACTTTTCTTCTGCCATACGTTTTCTCCCTTCTCCGATAATAGTCCATTGCAGTTCGATGCCATTCTGACCAGTGGTGTTATTTCTACAGCGGTTTGGAAGTTTGACTTTAATTATAATCACCCTGTATTTCTCCTCTTACCGACGGTTTCTTTGCAGTAACCTTCTTTGTACCTACGTTTTTCGAACCAACTTTAGTGAAAACCCTTTTTAGAGATTTCCGTTCCCCTTCAATTGTACTGACTACTGAGCTATTCCTTATTGCTGTTTCACACATTATTTGACGCAAATCAGTGGGTAGGTCTTCATCAGTCCAAGTAAGGTACCTCTCGGGAACAAACGTTTAAGTACGTCGTATCACGTAATATTCTGCCAGTGCGGACGGTATTTGCTTCGTGATATATTACCCGTGTTATAATGGACCGTTTACCAATTGCGGAAAAGGTCGATATCGTGTTGATGTATGGCTATTGTGATCAAAATGCGCAACGGGCGTGTGCTATGTATGCTGCTCGGTATCTTCCAAGTGTCCTCCAAGTATTCGGACCGTTCGCCGGATAGTTACGTTCTTTAAGGAAACAGGAAGTGTTCAGCCACATGTGCAACGTCAACCACGACCTGCAACAAATGATGATGCCCAAGTAGTTGTTTTAGCTGCTGTCGCGGATAATCTGCACATCAGTAGCAGACAAATTGCGCGAGAATCGTGAATCTCAAAAACGTCAGTCTTGAGAATGCTACATCAACATCGATTGCACCTGTACCGTATTTCTATGCACCAGGAATTGCATGGCTACGGCTTTGAAAATCGTGTACAGTTCTGCCACTGGGCAAAAGAGAAATTACGGGACGATGCCAGATTTTTTGCACGCGTTCTATTTAGCGACCAAGCGTCATTCACCAACAGGGGTAACGTAAACCGGCATAATATGCACTACTGGGCAACGGAAAATCCACGATGGCTGCGACAAGTGGAACATCACCGACTTTGGCGGGTTAATGTATGGTGCGGCATTATGGGAGGAAGGATAATTGGCCCCTATTTTATCGATGGCATTCTAAATGGTGCAATGTATGCTGATTTCCTACGTAATGTTCTACCGATATTACAACAAGATGTTTCACTGCATGACAGAATGGCGATGTACTTCCAACATGATGGACGTCCAGCCTATATCTGGCGTGCGAGTGGCTCTGAGCACTATGGGGCTTAACAGCTATGGTCATCAGTCCCCTAGAACTTAGAACTACTTAAACCTAACTAACCTAAGGACAACACACAACACCCAGTCACCACGAGGCAGAGAAAATACCTGACCCCGCCGGGAATCGAACCCGGGAACCCGGGCGAGGGATCTGGCGTGCGGTTGAATCGGTATTGAATAGCATATTTCATGACAGCTGGATTGGTCGTCAAAGCACCATACCATGGCCGGCACGTCCAGCGGATCTGACGTCCCCGGGGAAAGTGATCTACCGACAACGCCTGACAACATTCGTCAGCGCGTTGTCAATGCATATACGAACATTACGGAAGGCGAACTACTCGCTGTTGAGAGGAATGTCGTTACACGTATTGCCAAATGCATTGAGGTTGACGGATATCATTTTGAGCATTTATTGCATTAATGTGGTATTTACAGGTTATCACACTGCCGCAGTATGCGTTCTCAGAAATGATAAGTTCACAAAGGTACATATATCACATTGGAACAAGCGAAATAAAATGGTCAAACGTACCTACGTTCTGTATTTTAATTTAAAAAACCTACCTGTTACCAACTGTTCGTCTAAAATTGTGAGCCATATGTTTGTGACTATTACAGCGACATCTATCACAAAGCGAAAAAAGTGGCCAACTAAAACATTCATATTTCTTTACGTACTACAAGAATATGTAATGAAAAATGGGGGTTCCTATTTAAAAAAAAAAAAAAAAACGGAGTTGATATCTGTTCGAGCTATGGCAGCGCCATCTAGCGGGCCAACCATAGCGCCATATGGTTTTCCTCTTCACGCTACACAAGTTTCGTTCTTTGTAGTTTTTTCGTTTGATGCTTATTTAGTGAGATATTTGGCCCGGTCACGATCAATGGACCATCCTGTATATGCATAAAACTGCCAAATGTTTTACTACGCCGCGCCGCGAGCTAAATGGGCTTAACGGTAAGTGAAAGAAGAATACAGTGCGACGAGAAAGTGTCGTTCATGTTTGCGATCTCAGAGTGAATTTTTCACTCAGCAACACCGTTTTCTGGGTTTTGAAACTTCTTGGATGATTAAAACTATAAAAGAGAAGGGCTCGCACCCGGAATGTCGCCTTTGGCGGAAACCTGCTCTTGTCGACTGAGCTATCCAGGCACGAATCACGATGCACGACTTCATTCTGGAAAGGATTCCCTGAGCTGTGCCAAAACGTCTCTGCACACGTCTTTTCTTCTAGGAGTCGCAGACCAACCGCGTGCACAGGAGGGTCTGGAAAGCAAGAGAGCTGTATTGGCAAAAGTGAAGCTGTGAGAACCGGTCGTGAGTAATGCCCCGGTGGCTAGGTTCTGGGTTTATGTGGAAGCGCACAGAAGGACATCTCTTGTAAGTAAGTGATGTTGGTGCCTAAAGCTAAGCTGTCGGTCTCCGTAAGCAGCCATGTGTTGTATGGCGGAGGGTACCTGGTACCACTACTACTCATTCGAACGTCATCTTTCTTCTTTTTCCCGGTCTGTATGCCGTATCTTCACGGAGCTGACATGTAAGTTTTCATAGTTGTCAGTATTAGTACTAGATGATGTGCTGGACGCCTTTCCTGTCGTGACCCATCCCTCCCGCCCCCCTCTGACCTTTCCCTACCGTGGGACGGAATTGTGTACCTCAGCTGTCTGCATCTAGTGTTACCGCATGCGCGAGTGTGCCAACGCTTTTCCCCTCTAACGGTTTGCGGTCCACGTAGCTGAGGTGGGCCCGATATCCACGTAGAGGTTGTAAGAACTCGCCTAAAAACGCTTCCGGCCAACATCGTTAATCCGCAGGGCAGATCCGAAAAGGGGCCGGCGTCCCTCCCCGAATCCCGGAGGCAGCCTGCTAAGTCGCGTGGCTACCTGGGAGGGTCACTCACCGGAATGTCACGACGGGCGGATAGAGGTAAGATCGATTTTGCGGTGGTTCATATTTGGCTACCGCCTCTGCAGCTGGTGTACGGCACCAGTGATAAAGTGGAGGCGGCAGCTGGCAGTCGGCAGCAGGTGGGTGGGTGGGGCGGCCGTCCTTTGTGCGGCGTGATCGACAGCAGCCCTCGAGGAGCAGGTCGATAGCGCGCCGCGGACCCACACTCGCTACTCGCTACTCGCCACTCGCGGCCACCCACTCCGTCTCCCTTGCTACGCTCTTTATTCTGCAACTCAGCCTGCGGCGTTTCAAGTTCCGTTCACACTCGCTACTGTCAATAAACCTTTCACTGATAACCATACAGCTGGTTACGTCGTAACTGCAACGTCACTGTAGAACTCTCTCGTATGTAAATTGCCTCTTACTGCCTACGTTACACGCCACGCCATGTTAGACACAATGATTCAGATGAGTTGTTCACTTTATACATTTTCGAATCCTTTTAAAATATTATAAGCTGTGTTTCCAACCACGCTGTAGAGCGCGGACTTTTCGTGGACTGGCCACAAGGTCTGCCACAAGCTTGTGCCGCAGCGTGGTCCAGCTCAGTGGCAAAGTGAGTGTGCACCAAGCGAATTAAATCAATACTTTTAACATCAGATTTGGGTTATTCAAAAAATTACCTCTCGTTTGTTGTGTATGAGTTGATTAAACTGTTGTTTTGAATGTTGTTGTAAGTAAGCTTTAATTATTCGCGATAAAACTTCAAGTCATTATCGTCTAGCTTGTGCCGCAGCGTGGTCCAGCTCAGTGGCAAAGTGAGTGTGCACTAAGCGAATTAAATCAATACTTTTAACATCAGATTTGGGTTATTCAAAAAATTACCTCTCGTTTGTTGTGTATGAGTTGATTAAACTGTTGTTTTGAATGTTGTTGTAAGTAAGCTTTAATTATTCGCGATAAAACTTCAAGTCATTATCGTCTTGCCTATGGGCTCGTGGGGGCCGACGAATTTTTCGGGTTCTAATTTCATTAATTAGCTCTGCAATATTGGAAGACGGCGAATATTGGCAGAGCCTAGCCGGCTGTTAGTTTCAAATTCAGGCAGCAGCTTCTTGCCACGGATGGAAACGATAGTAGCCGCCGTTTTCGCGGAACTTGCCGCCACTTCAGCAGTCCCATCCACTGAGCCAAGGGCTCTGAGCTCTGTAGAGGTGAGCTAACGGTAGCAGCAGCGCCGGTTTGGTTGGATACACGACCCTTTTCTTGTCCCCTGATGCTTATTGTCTCGAGTGCTTTGCGACCAAAAAAGTGACGTAAGACGCCATGATCACCTCAGTTGTTACTATTCGATCGAGTTGAACGGTGAGTATGCGGTTACGACGGTCAGGACTTCGGCATCTTACCATCGGGGACAATGGTTTGTGCTCTGCTTACCGCTATGGACCGTTCCACTTGCGAGGTTGAAGGTAGTTCAGTTTAGTTCCGACTTCACATTTGGAATGCTGCTACTCGTTCAGTACGCGACAGACCAGGCGATATTTAAAATCATACCAGAATAGTTGTCTGATGCTTCCATTATCTTTCATGATAGTGAAAGAAGTTCTCCATATTTCCTCAACTTGCACTCTTTCGTTGTTCAAGGCTCTATGAGAATGGCTCTGAGCATTATGGGACTCAACATCTGAGGTCATCAGTCCCCTAGAACTTAGAACTACTTAAACCTAACTAACCTAAGGACATCACACACATCCATGCCCGAGACAGGATTCGAACCTGCGACCGTAGCGTCGCGCGGTTTGAGACTGAAGCGCCTAGAACCGCTCCGCAACACCGGCCGGCGTTGTTCAAGGGCGGGACAGTTTTAATTCAATACTTTTCATACAGTGAATTACATGATATATTCTTGCGCTGCAGCAAGAAGCAATAGCACCTGGGTTTCACTAATTTACAGTTGTACTCATGTATCAGGCTACCTCGCCATTTTATTACATGTTATTGGATGAACAGTATGGCAGATTTTCACTGGAAAAGATGCATTTTCTGTAATCTGTAGCTTTCCCAGCCGTTGTGGCTGAGCTGTTCTAGGTGTTTCAGTCGGGAACCGCGCTGCTGCTACGGTCGCAGGTTCGAATCCTACCTGGAGCATGGGTGTGTTTCATGTCCTTAGTTTAGTTGGGTAAAGTAGTTCTAAGTCTAGGGAACTGATGACCTCGGATGTTAAGTCTCATAGTGGTTAGAGCCATTTGAACCATTTTATCTGTAGCTTTCCTCTGTTGTCCTACCCATTATGTTAATTAACTATCAAATGAACCCCTGCTAGAAGAGAACTAGTTCGCTACCAGCCACGGTAGCGACAGGGCCGACAAAACTCGCTTCTTGCTGAGGTCGTCTGCAGAAGCAATTTTTCAGCCACATCCCTTCAAATTGATATTCACTGGCATTCACGCCATCATCTATAGAACCTAACAACTGCTATAATAGAATTTTTAAGAAAGTGATCTCCTAACGACGTATGACCTCTTTTCATAGGTGTCTTCATTACAGGGATCGGTGTAAACTTCTGTTGTCCAAATGGAAATACAAAACCCACAGTGAATATTACTCTCTGAGAGGGGAATGTCGTGTGACTAGGGCCTCTCATCGCCGTTCGCCGGGTGCAAGTCTTCGATTTGACGCCACTTCGGCGACTTGCGCGTCGGTGGGGATGAAATGATGATGATTTAGGACAACGCCCAGTCCCTGAGCGACCCAGCCGGGAACCGAACCCGGGCCCTCAGGATTGACATTTTGTCGCGCTGACCACTCATCTGTCGGAGGCGAACTATTACTTTCTGTAGCGGAGTGTGTGCAATTATGAAACTTCGTGGCCCATTAAAACTATGTACTGGACCGGGTGCCTGTTCCGGGTGAGAGTCCCTGCCAGCGTGAAGTTTTCATATGCCCGTAGTTTTCGACCTTGTAATAGTTTATGTTGTTAGTATCATAGACCTCAGAGAGACACAATGAACTGCGTTTCACTCTTCTAAATATGAGAAGTGTTGAAAAGAGCGATCAAAAAGTTCCTATTTGAGGACGTTGCAACGTAGCGCGACTTCGATGCGGGTATATAAGCACCGACATGTAGGCAAGTGATTAGTGTGGCATTCGTGTCTTTCCGACGTGTGTGTGGTAAACGCGGAAGCGTGAACTATGGCAACATTATAAGCAAAAGTGTCCAAACAGGACCAACGCGCTGTAAAAGGAAAAACACCGGAAAACCTTAGGGAAGAATGAAGAATTTGTATGGGGCACCCTGTCTGTTGAAAACAACCGTTGTGGAATGGTGCGCCAAGTTCCATGCTGGTCGCATTCGATACAAGACGCCGGTCCAGCTGGGGGGCCAGCGTCGTCCTTTACGGACATGTAGTAGACATTTTAGCACGCGTCCTACAGCCCTGATCTCTCCCCATGCGATTACCATGTCTTCGGTCCCTTAAAAACGCCATGAAGAGACGACAATGACTGTTGGACGAGGACTTGCAGCGGGCAGTTACGCCGGCCGGAGTGGCCGAGCGGTTCTAGGCGCTACAGTCTGGAACTGCGCGACCGCTACGGTCGCAGGTTCGAATCCTGCCTCGGGCATGGATGTGTGTGATGACCTTAGGTTAGTTACGTTTAAGTAGTTCTAAGTTCTACGGGACTGATTACCTCATAAGTTAAGTTCCATAGTGCTCAGAGCCATTTGAACCATTTATTTGGGCAGTTACGGACTCCTCACGCACCAGGACTCGGTGTTTTGCCAAACGCGGATCTTCAACCTGGTGCGTCCGTAGGATGATTGCCTCAATGTCCACGGCGATTTTGTCCGATTGGCATAGCGATTCTGTACGGCCTTCGAACGGGAACTTCTTGATTGCTGTTTATGTAATCACGTAATACGTAATACGTAATACGTTTCATACATAAAAACCTAATATGAGGATATTTATATCACCTACGGAAATGTCACGTCCCGCTGAAGTGACGCTCCAGATCGACGCAGCTAATGAAATCTGATTACAGATTACATTTAATTTATCAAGTGTTAGAAATTACCACAGAATACTGCAACAAACATTTTCAGTTAGTGGTGTAAGAATTTTGTGTTGACTTGTTTTACAACAGAATTATGCTACCCTAAACGGTTCTAGAAATGTGCCAAATGAAACGCTTACGAATCATCCTGTACATTCATTTTGCGTCGGCCTGTTATCCAGTGCCTCACTGGAATTAGTTTCGTAGTGGATAACCTCTCTTTAAAAACTAGTATTCGATGAACTAAAATACTACGCTCCTCCTCCACGTCATCATCATCATCATCATCATCATCATCATCACCACCATTATTTACCAATAAAAACATTATTGTGGTCTTCCGACTGAAGACTGGTTTTATGCCAGTCCCTGAGCTACTCTATCCTGTGCAAGACTCTTCAAATCTGAAGAACTTTATAACCTACATCCACCTGAACTTGACTACTGTAGTCAAGCCTTGGCGTCCCCCTACAATTTTTCCCTCTCACACTTCCTTCTATTACCAAATTAATATTCCGCCATCACAGCGTGTCCTATCATCTTATCACTTTTTTTCAGTCAAGTTGTAAACCCCCAATAATCGATTTAGTACCACTTCATTAACTACGCAATATACGAAGTTTCATTCTGGCAAAACCGTGTCTCCGCAATAACCTTTCTTCTAGAAGTGCTAGACCCACAAGGTATGCTGGATAACTTCTGTGAAGTTTGGAAATTATGAGATCAGGTACTGGCGGAAGTAAAGGTGTGAGTGCAGATTGTAGGTCGTGTTTAGATAGTTCAGTTAGAGATTGCCCGCGAAAAGTTCCAAGATCGAGTGCCAGTATGGTAAACAAGTTTAATCGCCCAGGAATTTTCATACGCATCAAATCTTCAGTCTATACCTATAGTATCAAGTGTAAAACGCTTCTCGTCCATTTCTAATTTAATATTTAATTCCAAATAATCTATCACTAACAAGTTTCTATTTTTCAGGATAGCTTCTCTTCATATTGCCAGTTTGCATTTAATATTTTATTTATTTCTGCCATAGTCAGTTACTTAGCTCCCCAAATAGTTAACCTATTTAATTACACTCCATTACCTTTATGTTGCTTTTGTTTATGTTCATTTTCTGATCTCTTTTCAGGACAATTCCAGTACCCAGTACGTTCAGTTGATCTCTCAAATTCTTTTCTGTCTGTAATAGAATCTGCAAACTTTAAATTTTTTGTCCCCTTCCTGAATTTTAATTCCTTTTCCAAGTTGCTATGTAATTGTCTCTACTAACTGTTGAATGTAAAGATTGAACAATATTGAAACTACACTACAAAACCCACTCCCATCTCAACTAACGCCTCTTTTTCATGTTCTGTGACTCTTATAACAGTAGTTTACGCTATGTACAAACACGTATGTACAAAATCATATACCGTAGAACTTTCAAAAAGGTTTAGAGTCTAAAGACTGTGAAGTAATAGATAAGCAATACAGAGTAGTAGTCAAGCAAAAGCGATTGCAGGCTCCATGTAATCAAGCTCTGAGATAGAGTAATTACATTACACTTTTTTTTCTTTAAGCAGCCCCAGGAAAAATTTGGATGCTTATCACTATGTACGAAATTCTGAAGAGGAAATCTTAAGTTATCATAATAATGCCGTACTGGCAACAAACTGTACAGATAGTGAGATTTTACATTGTTGTGCATCATGTGTTGGAACGAAGGGAGCGACTCTAGCTATGTCGCAAAATACTCTACACCACTATAAGAAAATATCACTGTTCATTAAATAACAAAATATACGAATAAACAATCTTTATATCTTTCCTTTTATTCAATCAAATGTTTTCAAATGTTTATTTCGCACCAAGAAATCATTCACACCTCGATGTAGAATGTAAATGTGTCCATGAAAAATAGTACACTGTTTCTGCTGATAATAACGTACGAGATATTGGGTTGTTAGGCTACTTCGATCAACAGGATTTATATTGGATTTTGAAAATGATCTTTCTATCCAAACTTACGTCCTCCACAATGGCCCATCAACGATGGGATAACCATCAAATATACTACCCTTTCGAAATAATTAAGAATTCGCGTAAATTGTATTCTCACTAGTTTAAAGCAAACCATTGGCGGTGCGAAAGCAGTCTTGATACCGCGACACACTCGCGACGCTTACCAGCCTGTCACGAAATGGACCTGCATACATCTACAATCAATTCCAAGGTCATAATTCGCCCTACACGATTGTGTGTAATTGAACTTCGTCAAATCAGTTATTTCCGGAATCGTAATCACTGATTCCGACGCCCATAAACGCACAATTAACACTCTTTTTTTCTAAGAGTAAAAGAATGACGTCACGTCATCTACATAGTTATTAAAATATTATTCCAAATGATCTCAAATATTTATCGTCATTATATTTTAACTGCAATCAGAAAAAATATTATTTATTATCGGAAAATAAAACATAACAGATCGCAAATCGCACGCAATTAAACGACAGATTTGCATAGCGTGGGGACTTAATCTCGCAAAACCATATAAAGAAATGCCAGAAATTTCAATTTCTCTATACCAAATGACAGATACAAATAAGATATTCAAGACCTCATAGATCAATCAGCCGTCCGCTGCGGCCGAGCGGTTCTTGACGCTTCAGTCGGGTACCGCACTGCTGCTACGGTTGCAGGTTCGAATCCTGCCTCGGGCATGGATGTGTGTGATGTCCTTACGTTAGTTTAAATAGTTCTAAGTCTAGGGGACTGATGACCTCAGATGTTAAGTCTCATAGTGCTTAAAGCCATTTGAACCATAGATCAATCCCGACCTGTAATGTTATACTTTGGTAAGAATTACTGTTTCAGTCTTATATTGGTTAACTCTTGTTAAACGCTCTTTAATTATTCCGTTTCGCTTTGCTTAAGTTCTTGCCACTACGAAACTTAATCAGATTGCGTTCACATATGAGTCAGATTTTATAAAAAATGACAACGTTTCAGGACATCAAAACCGTGGTCATAGCCCTTACGAACTCATAGGTTAAAGGGAGAAGTAGTCGTCTGCTTTCAAACTTAACAATGAACATAATGAATGGAAACACAACACTGTTGTCTAATTCTGCAATATTTATTATTTATTTTACAAACCCGTTTTCGGCTGCTACGCCGTCATTAGGTGATGATGGAGTAACAGTCAAAAATAGTATACAAGTTTAGTGAGTGTTTCAATGCAATTGACAAGGAACCATGCGATAGAGACACCGCTGCTGGCTTTTCAAACTACATGTACTTCTTTTTTCGACGCCAGGGCCCGAACCTACTTGCCCCATACACAAATCCAGCCATGCTTCCCTTCAATTGTGATGGATACGGAGCGAGGCGCATAACTCTTTCTTCGCAAATAACTTTTCACTCATCAAAGATGTTTGCAATCTCTTTGCACCTAGACAAACAGTGACCACGGGTTCCAGGAATTATGATGCAGAAAATGCAATTGAATATTGTGCATTTTATGATGTTGTTGTGGCAGTTTGAATTACTTGCCACTAAGACATGTACTACACACTGAATCGAAAACGACGCTTGCCACAGCGTTGCTAGTTTCCGTGCCGGATGCAGCAAACTTCCAGGCGGCGCTCCGTTCAAATGGCCACAACAACAGCGCAAAACACCCTATTTTCTACGTGATTTTCGCTGCGTGATTTTCTGTCAGGCCCACAATACAGTAAAAAAAGTGACATTTCGTTTAAGACGACAGTGATAGACTTATAATAATTTTTTTTAATTTTTTCTCGCAGTCACTTTTTTATGACACAGTCATAGCTGATTCTGACCACATCTTAAGATGCCAGGTGTGAAACCACTGAATTTGTCTCATATAGATCTACTGTCAGGCACAAGTACTGCATTTTCATTTCTGTATCTGTACTCCGCAATCCATCTTACCGCGTATGGCGAAGGTTACTTCACCTTTTCTCTTCTGTCCTGTTTTGTTCACGAATGGTGCAATGGGAAGAAGGCAAAGCTCCCTATAACCTCTCATTTCTCTCATTTTATCGTCGTGCTCTTTTCATCAGGCGAATGTAATGTGTTGCCCGACTTTTCCCTAAACGTACTGTCCCTGAATTTCAAAAGTTAACTTCTTTGTGAGTCCCTTGCAGCGTGTACCACGGAAATTTGTTGATCATTTCCATAATGTCCTCACGCCACTAAACGATCCCGTGGTGAAATGCACTGCTCTCCGTTGGATCTATTAATTCACCTTACTCGTCAGGAATCAGTCGAATGAGTATTTTGTAAAATTTTTTGTTTATTTATAGACGCAATCACATTCTTATGACACAGTCAGTCGGTGAGGGGAAGTTCATATCACCCCTTGTAAGTGCCTAGGAGTATGAAGCAAGTCATAGTGGAAGAAATGCAACATAGACGGCGGAAAGTTATAAATGATATTTTGACCCCTCTGGAAGGATGTTGCTTCACAATTTCTGTTCTGTGTCATAAGAATGTGATTGCGTCAATAAATAAAAAAATATTTTACAAAATAATCGATCACGCACTCCATTGACAAAATGTCGTTTTTTTCAAAAGTATTTTGGAAACCACTCCTTTCATGGATTAATTACATGCTTTTGCAGTGAATCTCAGCCTGGCGTCTCCCATCCTACAATTTGTTTTATGTTGCCGTTCCACTTTAGGTTGCTCCGGATGTTCTTAGGTATTTTATAGTACTTACTGCTTCCAGTGAATTTTCGCCAATAGAATAATCGAACACTGATAGATATCTTCGCCTGCTTGTGAGTCAAACACATTTATTTACGTTCAGGGTCTACTGACTCGGTGCACCAATCATCGATCTTCTGCAGGTGTTGCTACGTTCGGTAGAGTCTTCTGTCGTTGCAATCTTTCTACTGACAACAGTACATTACACGAATAGCCTCATGGAACATCCAACGTTATCCACTGGAGCATAAAATGTAGTAACGGACGTACGACCCGCCTCCATCGCCAAGTCGCTAGCGCACGCCCGTGGGATTGCACTGGACTCGGAGGTACGGTTCCAGTTTTGCTGGTAGAATATTTTAAATGCCAGTGTTGGAATGAAAGAAAGTTATGTTTGCCAGATTCGAGCCAAGGATCTCTGGCTTATGAACCTAACCGCTTATTCGCTCAGCTGCGAATTTCTTAAATGTTACACATCATTCAAAGTACACAGGGTGTAAATTTTAAGTCGACAAACCAGAATAACTCGAAAAATAAGCTTTACATGAAAAAATGTGTAGAATCCAAAGTTGATTATTTTCGAGGGGGACATCTGCTGGTACTAATAGCCCGCCACCCCAGCCCCCTGGGGGTGGGGCGGGAGGCAACTTTAAAATTTCAAATGAGGTCCCCCATTTTTTTATTGCAGAATCAGATTTTACATAAAAAACTACGTACCTTTTGTCTTAAACATTTCTTTTCAATGTTAGTAGTTGGCACTGTAATTCAAGAAAATCCATGTTCTCATTTTCGCGTGGAAAATGGTTACGGATAAATAAAAAATACTTATTTACTTCGTAAGTTTTGATTCGCTAGAACTAAAACTCTCTCTCTCTCACCCATAGGATGGGGTTTGAGAGAGAGGAATTATAGTTTTACAAACGTTGACCCAAACTTATCCGAAACTGCGGAAAAATTAATATATGGGTCAACATTTGTATAACTCTAATTACTCTCTCTCAAACTCCACCCTATGGGGAGAGAGGGAAAGTTTTAGTTTTAGCGAATCAAAATTTACGAAGTAAATAAGTATTTTTTATTTATCCGGAACCATTTTCCACGCAAAAATGAGAACATGGATTTTCTTGAATTACAGCGCCAACTACTAACAATCAAAAGAAATGTTTAAGACAAAATGTACGTAGTTTTTTATGTGGAATCTGATTCTGCAATTAAAAAAATGGAGGTCCCCATTTGAAATTTTAAAGTTGCCTCCCGCCCCACCCCCAGGGGGCTGGGGTGGTGGGCTAATTTTAGCACCAGCAGATGTCCCTCTCGAAAATAATCAACTTTAGATTCTACACACTTTTTCGTGTGAAGCTTATTTTTCGAGTTATGCTGGTTTGTCTACTTAAAATTTACACCCTGTATAAGCAAGCCTGAAATTTTAAAACTCGATTTTCTCGGAAACAGTTGAGAGTAGCGTCCTCCTGTTTAAATATGTAGAAATCCAACTAGTGCCCTATGCACCCTGTCAGTATGAATCAAATCAGTGAGGCGAAGTTCATATCGCCCGTTGTAAGTGCTAGGAGTATGCGGCAAGTCTAGTGGAAGAAATGCAACGTAGACGGCAGAAAGTTACAATGATACTTTGACCTCTCTGGAAGGATGTTACTTCACAATTTCTGTTCGACAGGGGGACAACAACATCGTCTACGACAATTCGCAGCTGCGAGAACCAGATTACACATTTTGTATATTTATTGTCTTCCTGGCTTCGGCCATCTTGTAAAGGTTCTATAAAATGTGATGCTTGTATGACTTTTCTCTACCCCTGGACATGTAAAGTCACTTTCGACAAGAAGCCGAATACCCACGTCAACTGCGTAACGTCCTGTAGTCTGAAGGAAGGCCAGAACGGCGGTAGCGAAATGGTGTCTTGTGTTTTCATCTGTCTGCCATGGAGACGCCGCTGCGATGCCGTCGGCCAGAGGGCGCCGCGACGCTGGTGCGCCGGCGCGTATCGAGCCGCGCGGTGTGGCGGTGGGGGCGGCAGTGGGGGCGGAGGCGGGAGCGCGCGGGAGTGCGGCGGCGTTGCCAGGCGGAGAGGCGACAACGCGGCGGCCCGCTCCCTCTGCGCCGTGCTATCGCGGCCGCTGCCACCTGTTCGGCGCGGCGCGGCTCGCCGGCTATCGGCCCCACCACGCGCGCACTCGCTGCTTATCGCGACAGCTGCGGCCCGTGCCCTTCTCTGTACCGCGCGGCGGCCTAACTGCCAGGGGGCGCAACCCCGGCGCCAATGCGCGCCACACCCAAGGCTAAGGCTACACGGGCGTTTTTAAGGCAACAATTTTCAAGAAATTACCGCAACATTTTCTTACCGCTGACACCTGGCTATATCATACATTAAATAATGCAACGTTTTACGCCGTATATGATGCAGGTATGGGAGCTCGTCAGCCATGTTGTATTAAAAACCTAGTTTTCCTTGTAGGGCGGTCCATTGTGCACTAACTGGAGTGAAGGACGCGTGTCGAGACTTGAGAAGTACAACAACTGAGCGTAACATCATAAGCGATTATTTTGTCAGACGACAGAAACAAAATAACAGAAACGTGGAGGGTGCATCCAGGGCTTGAATTCGTCCGAAACGCGCCAGAACGACGTTCCAGCATCTCCTGCGGAATTATTTTTAACAGACTGGAACAAGCCGGCACTGGAGATTCAAAATAATACACTTGTATTAAATCGGAACGTAACTATGATTCGTCACTCAATGAACAGAAGACAAATGACATTTAAAGCATTTAATAAACGTCGCACTCCGTGTCTCACGTTGCCTCGAGTCTTATTTTTCGAGATTTCGGGAAGTCGGAATTGTGCGTGACCCCAGTGGAACAGGAATAACTTCGTCATCCATCGCTAAATGCTTCATCAATTAATAGTGGACAGACGTTCACCGTCCAGGTAGCACTGTTTGTAGAAAAAATATTGTCCGTAAATAATAGAGTTGGTTATAAGCAGTATATATGTTTTTACCTCTCTGACAGTGAATAACTGCTAGTAATCCTCCCATCTTCTAATGTGACACAATATTCGATTACACCGCTGTTTTTGGCGCCTGAGTGATGTGGTAAATACTTCTTTCTAAAAAATGTTTAATGTTTTTATGTCTTTAATGGTTTAGTAGATAATTAAAAGACGTTTACATTACGTTTCATGTTGAACTCCGGCCTGTGTGGCCGAGCGGTTCTAGGCGCTTCAGTCCGGAACCGCGCTGCTGCTACGGTTGCAGGTTCGAATCCTGCCTCGAGCATGGATGTCTGTGCTGTCCTTAGGTTAGTTAGGTTTAAGTAGTTCTAAGTCTAGGGGACTGATGACCTCAGATGTTAAATCCCATAGTGCTTCGAGCCTTTTGAACTGAAGTAACAAGGCATCATGTACTTTTCTGGAAGCGATCCATCGCTGCGGCAGTCTTATAGTACAGAACATAAAAATAACTGATTTATGAACATAAAGAAAAAAATAGTAATTTGCATCATTCGAAAAGCTTATTTATCAAAGTGCCCTCACTTGAAGGAACTTTGAAGCGACAGTAACAGGTACTAAAGTAGTTTTCAAACTACTAAATATTGTATTCGGAAAGATCACATTGTCGAAATAGTCGCCTTATTAATGTAACGTTTTTAGTGTTGTAACAGACAATAAATTGTTCTGAGATATGATTTTTATTTAATACAAGAAAGAAAATGAAAACTGGTATCCAACAGCGACATATAGGCTATCTATGATTGGAAAAAACTATAGTTTAATAAGTAGAACGATTTCACAAGTGCGAAGTTGCGAATTTTACTTTTTTATGCACTCGATGACTAGATTCGGGTCGAGACCCATTTTAAAATAGCCGTACCACAGTCTAAAATGGCATTTCCGAAGATGTGAAAACCATTTCAAAAATGTGCATCGAACAGTTACAGTGAATACAGATAACTCGGGGTCTCTGCCCGAAACTAGTCAGCGAATGAATAAAAAAGTAAAATTAGCAACTTTGAATTGGTTTTTCGTTCTACTGATTAACAGAAGCTGCTGCCCCACAGCTATTCCAGCATGCTGGAAGTTCGTATATAATTTAATTAATGGATTTCCAAATGTGAATAGTGTCTGTAGTGACGAATAAGACGGGTTTCTATGGTTAATACTGTATCAACGTAGTAAACAAGTAATCAAGAACTGATGTCCCATGTAGCCGTGAAATCTGCCTCATTCTCTGGAAAAAGGAAATTATTTAATGTCCCTTCGCCAACATGGTGATTAGAGACAGAACACAAGTTCGAATTAGGGGGAGATGGAGAACAAAATCGTCCATGCCCTTTGGAAAGGAACCATCCGGGAGCTTGCCTGGTGTGTTTTGTGGAAATCATGGGAAACCAAAATCTGGAAAGGCTGGACGAGGATTTGAACCGTCGTCTTGTTAAAAGCCAGTCCACTGTGTTAACCATTCTCTGGATATTCTCCAGAACGACCTACAGATAAAGAGAAAATGAACATAAAGAGAGCTGTACACGATGGTCAGAAACAGTCAGAAAAGCTATTAAAGGTGTTTCAGAGGAGATATTGCTGACAAAGAATCGTTAAAAAAATTCGATACGTTGCGCCGTTTCCGAGTTAATTAGCACAGAAGTTAGCCAGTGAGAACGTTGCGCGCTAATTCAAGTGGCCTGCAAGAGACGGTGTTGCCAAACGTGTTCTTCGCTTTCTTTCCTAAAACCGAACAAAAGAACGATACAAAAATTGGAGTTGGGACAGCAGTAAGGATCGATCCTGAGCGAAAGGCTGAGCAGTCCCGTGCGCTGTCATCCACGCTATGGAAACAAGTGACACCAATTGTATCTGGCGAGTCGTTTGAATCTACGTGTGAGTCGGCCTGATTGGCTTACTTCAGTGCTGATTAACTCGGAAACGGCATGCAACACCCTTTGAAGCCTTTCACTGAATTTCTGACCACCCTGTATTTCTACACGAAATACGACGTTCACAGTATGAGACGCAGTGTAACATAACAGCAAGGCGTATCACGGCGACTTTCCCTGCGACAGCGGTGAATAGCGGCGTCGGGGTGCTAAATGGCGGAACATAAAATTTGCAGTAATAACTGTATGTTATGACAGTTGTGGCACGGTAAAGGTGGCGCTGACAAGGGAACCGTACGAACTTCCCCCCACCCCCACCCCCCCCACCCCTACCTATCTGACTCATAATGACAGGATATGTAGGGCGCAAGTGGCACTTTAATATGTGTAAACAGGAAGACACAACTTTCAATCGTTTTTTAGAAAAACAATTTTGAAAATATTTGGTCGGCTTTTGCACTTTCTATGGTTGCTAGTATCCAAAGAGCCTGCAGCCGAACAACTCCGCTCTTAGTCCCATAGACGGTATGTCCCCGGATCGAATCTCGCTGTTGGTACTTCCGGCTTTTTTTATTCTCACTTGGAACAAATGTATTACTTTCATAATTTTTATCTTGAAATAAGGGTAAAAGTATGTTTTGGTAAGAAGACTGGAAATAGGCGAAAAAGACGATACATAATAACTTTCAATCAAATCAGTACAGTCAATTTTTTATGTTATTGTGTCTGCAATTGTGACAAGTATAATGTGTAACCTACAGAGCTCTACACGAATCTGGATGATCGTATAAATATAGAAAACAATCACTGCTGTGACATACTGTACATCTAGTGAATGCCTTATTTTGGTATCTGCATAGTTCTTTTCATCCTTCTATTGCAAAATAAACTTGATTTACGTTCACAAACGGGTCATCACACAAAATCGTGACGCACCACGCATATCTGTTGCTAAAATTACATAAGAATGAAGTACCGAGAGTGAGATTCGATCCAGAGACCGATGCTTACGAGACTAAGCGCTTATTCGCTTGGCTGTGGACTCCTGGAATACTGGCGAACATATTTAAGCGAGCCTAAAATTTTCAAAATCGATTTGCTCGAACGCGGTTGAAAGTTACATCTTCATGTTTATCTATGTCGAAGTCCTAGTCATGGCCTATTCGCCCTCTGAATGTGAATCAAATCTGTACGGTCTCCTTGTCAGCAGGTGGAGCCAAATAAGAAAACAGTTTTCTCCCTCCGCTCGATAGGGCGCTGGATACATGAAAAAGAGCGACCGGAGCGACCGTGAGGAGTTTTTCTGGGAGGAGCAGAACTAGGTGGGTTACTTTGTGGAAGATGACTGAACAGCGAGGCCATCGGCCCCAAGGAACCAGGCGGACACGCGGGCAGTGGGAAGGCGCTTGGTGCCTGGGGAGCAGGAACTTTGCGCCACGCGAACAAAATGGGGCGTTTTGCGAGGGCAGGGACGTAAAACTTAAGTACTTCGCGCACTTGTGTCTTCCCAGAAAATGAAACCGTGAGCGCATTAACTATTCTCTCCACACGTACTGATTGGGCAGAGTGTTCAAAATATTATTAATCAAAGTGCTAATACACTGTAGAGTACCAATGGTTCGCTAAGGTGAAAAGAAAGACTAACACATAATGGACGATGAAGATGAAGATTATTTGCTTCAGGCTTGTTTGAAGCGCAAAAAAAAAAAAAAAAGAACAACCGTCAGCAATACGATGTTTATGTACATCGGCCCTGAAACGTACTCGTAGCTTTTTAGCATGATTTGTTGCCATTTAAACAGGAAATTTACCTGACTTTCAGCAACTGCTTGTTTAGAATGAGCGAACAGCATATTACACTCATCCAGAACCTGTTGGTCTGTCATGCCTCTGTAAAGCGCTGACGCACTACGCACTGCGCTATGTCGGAAGAAACCTTGATTGTTTTATCACCCTCGATGGTACGAAGCACTACGTCGGTAGCATTAATTTCCTGCACCTAGGAAAGAAAACCCGGCTGTAGCGGGAGGTCGGGCAAACGACGCGGCAGTCCGATGGACAACACAGAGACAGCAGCGGCGACTGCATAGAGGGCCAGCGACGGAAGTGTCTCAGTTGCTTTTGTTCCTGGTGCCTGCAGGATTCTTGTGGTTGAAGTGCACGGACAGCGTCTGCAGAGTGTCCTGTACTTATTATTCCCCAAGTGAAACCTATTGAGTTAACACTCCTCCGCTGAGTCGAAGTTTACATAGAACTGGCTGCGTGTTCGATTTGACGGTGCTTCAAGTGGACTGGTCATGCACTTTGGTTCACTCTATCACCTAGCTGCAAAGATGATTTGCAATTTCTTCACTGCACTGTCGATTTCGGTACTACCAGTCCCATCTTAAGATGACGTCTACGCATTAAATTTCTTTTTTACAAAACTGCACAAGAGCAGTGCATAAATGCAACGATAGCATTAGCGTAGACTGTTGCAATATATTAGAGCTCAACCGGTTGTGAGTTCAGGTTAATGTTATTGTGCTCTAATCAAACTGTAAGTAAAATTACAATTTATTACCTATAGTCATGGACAGCGCATTAACGCAACACTATTTTGTAAGTTACACATGTTAAACGTCGTCACATAATATTGGAAAGCATTTTCCATTTGAATCAAGAAGGATTGGCAGTGGAGGTGTCTATTATCACTCTCTACCATCAACCATTTGTGGGTGCCGAAACATAGTAAAATACTATTCTATGCTATGTATGCTATGTATTAAACACAATAGTTCCTCTTGATTGTAGTACCTATTGCTTAACTTTATTCTCTCGATGTGTAACAAATCCCCAATTTTAACCCATGGCCATCTGACCCACGTAGATCTGAATAGTTGTTAAGTTTCGGTGCCCTCTTATATTGAATGCGAGTTGGTTTTATGATAAGTGTTTGACTTTGTTCTGAAGCCATAATGATGATGGTGCAATGTGATACGCATATTACCACAGTAAAAGGTTCTTAATTCAAATGTAAGTTGGTTACCAACATTATATGCAGACAGTTAACATGCGTAAGTAACGAACTATTATTGGATTAATGCTTCGCCCGTGACTCACAGCAATTATAATTTCACGTATAACTCGACTGTAGCATAAGAACATTAATCTAGTGAAAGTAGTGGTGTAATATCTTGTAACACTGTTACTACGTGCATGCATTCTTGTTATGTGAATCTGTAAATTTTTTTGTAAACAGGTGCATCTGAAAACTATCCTTGTAGCCGGAGGCTAATTAATTGATAATTTCAGTAGATATTCACTTATTGCGGTATGTAGTGCCCTTTAGGAAGGTCTTCTGTTGAAGTCTGTTGCAGAAAACTTTCCTTCTGTTCATTATTGATTATTGTGGTTCTTGTTGATTATTTTGTTGCCTGAATTTTAGCGTTCGAGCATATTTTATTCTCATTTTATTATTGTTGTTTCCTAATGCCGGACTGATGACCATAGATGTTAAGTCCCATAGTGCTCAGAGCCATCCTAATGCCAGACACAGTTCTTGTGTTTAAATGTAATCTGGTTGTAGTTCAATTCTACTTTTATAATAAACGTGTGTTGCCTATGAAACGGTATTTGCACCCCACAACATTCATCCACTTCCTCTCCACAGCCCTGCTGCAAAATGTACAGTATTAGTTGTAAAACTGTAGAGTGTAAATAAAGTGCTGTAACAAAGAAGAAACCACATACACCCTGTATACAGCGTGCTTGTGTGATGATGTTACAATCTTTCAGGAATGATGGAGAAGGCTAAATGTGTCAGTTTGAAGTAAAGGATCGTATGAAGCAACAAGTTTACTGTTACCAGTCACTGTTTATTTATATCCACAATGCATTTAGAAGGTTTAAACCTCCATTATCAGGTGGCTTTATAAGTATTAGTACGACTTTTGGGGTAACTTGTGGGAGTTATAAGCGAAAATCATTATGATACGCCTGACAGTGCAACAAATGTATCGGTACTGTTGCTGCTGAGGCTATAGGGTAGGAACTTTTAGAAAACTGTAGTATGCGCCAAAAGAAGAAACAAAAGTCTAAAAAATATGGACCCTAAACGCATATCTTGAGAGCTATGTGTGCTTTTCATCTTCGACACTGTGAAAAACATACCTCTTCTGCTGCAAGATAATTGATTTCCAGGCTTATGGAGAGGGTAGTATCAACCTAAAGAAGAAGAATAAGTGTCGAGTCAACTGAACAAGTGCCCATAATTCTTAAGGCACATATTTTACACTCCGTATTTACATCCAATTTTTTCTTGTATTGGTCCTTACTACCTTCTCCAAAATTGTGGAAACCAAAGAGCATAGAGTAGGAAAGATGAGTTTCACAGCATTGAAGATGAAGAAGTGCTTATAAGACTTAAGGTATGCATTTTAGAACTTCTTGTTTAGTCTATATTACAACCCCAGGAAGTTTGCTGCACAGTGGATCCGAGTTCCGTTAGGATTGCTTGTGTGAAATTTCAAACTGCAATGCTATCTCGTAGCGAGTTGTGGCGTTACGATGCTTGACGTTTCATCAAAAACCTTCCTGGCCGCGAATGTAACAGTACATGCCTAACATTTGTCGATAAATGATGGAGCAGCAGTGAGGCAACATCAAGGTTCTTTAGTCCTCCATCGTTTTTGGTTGAGAATTCATCGAATTCGACACAAATACCGAGAAGCACGTTCCAGGTCGCCGCTCCACCTCAACGCCCCAGCCCACAAAGTGAAGACTGTGTGCAAGGTTCTGGCCTGAAAATGAATCACAGTCCTGAGGTCGACCGGTGTGGCCGAGCGGTTCTAGCCTCTTCAGTCTGCGCTACGGTCGCAGGTTCGAATCCTGCCTCGGGCATGGATGTTTGTGATGTCCTTAGGTTAGTTAGGTTTAAGTAGTTCTAAGTTCTAGGGGACTGATGACCTCAGATGTTAAGTCCCATAGTGCTCAGAGCCATTTGAACCATTTTGAACAGTCGTGGGTTACCTTATGTATTCGCCGAATTTGGTCCCAGCCGACCACTAGTTGTTGATGGCAATGAAAGGACACAATTACGATGCACTTGAGGACATTCTTGAAAATTGTACTGCAGTACTAAATGCAATTCAAGAAAAAGGACAAAACTGTCTGCTTCAAAATACATTTAAATATATTTCAGCTGTGTATTGATTCAGGGGGAGACTACTTTGAGTGAATAAAGTGATCTTGTGAACATTTTCGACGACTCTTATTTTTCGTAGCCGGAGTCCTAAAAGACTCTGGGACACGCAGTGTATACCATACCAGAACCTGTACATGTATCCAGAACGATTTTCGCTTACAACTTTCGACTCGCTCGTTTTGGACCAGGGTCCCTTAACTCAGATCGGTACATTTATCCTTCCTCATCATCCCTGGAGTCTGTAACATCACCACGGAATCAACCTGTATATGTAAAAGTAGACTTAGGTGTAGAGCTTGGTAGTTGGCTCTGTACGTGTCGTAAAGTAACACAGCGAGTGTTGACGGCGCGTCTGCGGCCTTTCCGCCGCGGACAGCCGCGGCAAACAACGGCCGCCTGCTGCTCGCCTGCGTTAATAAAGTCCGCGGGCCGGGCTGCTGTGTTTAAGGCACGCCGACTTCTCAATTACGGCGCGGCGTCGCGCCTTGGCGGAGCGTCGTCTGCGCTCCTTGAGACGGCGGGCCGGCGCGCGGCCCGAGACGGCGGCAGAGGCGAGGCCAAATATTTGCGTATCACGGCCGCCATTAGCTGGCGGCGGCGCGCACAGCAAACCTTTTTCTCTCTCTCCTCCGCCTTTCTTTTTTGCCGCAGCCTCCCGCTCCTCCTTTCTTTCGTCCTCCCTTTCTTTCTTTACTTTTTCCCCCTCGGCCCCGAACCCCGGCTCATCCGGCGCGGCCGCCTGTGGGAGGCTAATATACACACGCGGCCGGCGCTAAATGCTCTGTGGCTACGGCGACCCACATCAACCCGCGTTTGCGCCGAAGTGCGCTTTTCGCCTATTAACATCGTCAACAGCATCATCTCGTCTGCTTCGGGACTGTAGCTACGTCTGACTTCTTACTTGCACCGCTACATATACAGTCTTCACTCGTTCAACAGAACTGACCTAGCACAGACTAACATAACAGTCGTGACACTCCATCACATTTTTCCTGTTCGCTGCGACACCAGCGCGCCAAGCGGCCAGCAAGTGACACTGCTGAATACGGTATCGGATGAGTGCAAATACGAGGATGAGTCAAATGAAAACCTTAAATATATTTTTAAATATTAAACTTCCTCGCAGATTAAAACTGTGTGCGGACCGAGACTTGAACTCGGGACCAATGCCTTTCGCGGTCAAGTGCTCTACCAACTGAGCTACCCAAGCACGAATCACGCCCCGTGCTCACAGCTTCACTTCTGCCAGTACCTCATCTCCTACCTTCCAAACTTTACAGAAGCTTTCCTGCGAACCTTGCAGAACTAGCATTCCTGAAAGAAAGGATATTGCGGAGTAGGAAGGTAGGAGACGAGGTACTGGCGGAAGTAAAGCTGTCAGAACGGGGCATGAGTCGTGCTTGGGAAGCTCAGTTGGTAGAGCACTTGCCCGCGGGAGGCAAAGGTCCCGAGTTCGAGTCTCGGTCCAGCACACAGTTTTAATCTGCCAGGAAGTTTCATATCAGCGCACACTTCGCTGCGGAACGAAAATCTCATTCTGGAAACATCCCCCAGGCTGTGGCTAAGCCATGTCTCCGCAATATCCTTTCTTTCAGAAGTGCTACTTCCGTAAGGTTCGCAGGAGAGCTTCTGTAAAGTTTGGAATGTAGGAAACGAGGTACTGGCAGAAGTGAAGCTGTGAGGACGGGGCGTGAGTCGTGCTTGGGTAGGTCAGTTGGTAGAGAACTTGAACGCGAAAGGCGAAAATCCCGAGTTCGAGTCTCGGTCCGGCACACAGTTTTAATCTGCCAGGAAGTTTCATATCAGCGCACACTCCGCTGCAGAGTGAAAATCTCATTCTGGATATTTTTAAATATTATTTATTGTGCAGAGGTGGTACAAATCTGTATCAATTTTCAACATAATTTCCCCCACGCTCAATGCAAGACCTCCAGCGCTTACAAACTGCATAAATTCCTTTAGAAAAAAATTCTTTTGGTCGTCCGCGCAACCACTCATGCACCGCGTGGCGTGCCTCTTCATCAGAACGGAACTTCCTTCCTCCCATTGCGCCTTTGAGTGGTCCAAACATACGGAAATCACTTGGGGCAAGGTCTGGTGAGTATGGTGGATGAGGAAGACACTCAAAATCCAGGTCTGTGATTGTTGCAACTGTTGTACGGGCAATGTGGGGCCTTGCATTGTCATGTTGCAAAAGGACACCTGCTGACAGCAATCCACGTCACTTTGATTTGATTACAGGATGCAGATGATTTTTTAGGAGATCTGTGTATGATGCAATTGTGACAGTAGTCCCTCTAGGCATGTAATGCTCCAAAATGACGCCTTTTTCGTCGCAAAACCTTCCCTGCTGGTGGTTCTTTTCGAAACTTCTTTGGTTTTGATGATAAGGAATGGCGCCATTCCTTGCTCGCTCTCTTCGTTTCCGGTTGGTGGAAGTGAACCCAGGTTTCGTCCCCTGTAACGATTCTTGCAAGGAAGCCATCACCTTCTCGTTCAAAGCGCCGAAGAAGTTCTTCACAAGCATCAACACGTCGTTCTCTCATTTCAGGAGTCAGCTGCCGTGGCACCCATCTTGCAGACACTTTGTGAAAATGGAGCACATCACGCACAATGTGGTTTGCTGACCCACGACTAATCTGTAAACTTGTTGCAATGTCATTCAGTGTCACTCGGCGGTTTTCCTTCACTATGGCTTCAACTGCTGCAATGTTCTGTGGAGTGACAACTCGTTGTGCCTGACCTGCACGAGGAGCATCTTCCACTGAAGTCACACCATTTGCGAATTCCCTACTCCATTCGTAGACTTGTTACTGAACCTTCATTCGTCGATGAATTTCAATAGGTTTCACACCTTCACTACGCAAAAACCGAATAACAAAACGCTGTTCTTCCCTGGTGCAAGTCGTACGTGTGGCGGCTATCTTAATACTGATACTGCGACGGTATGTGTGCATCTACACTATGCTGCCACCTATATGCCATTCTGCACGCTGTTTATAGCACGCTTACCAACTTACAGGATAACGGCGCGAAATTTCGGTTTGTTGTTACAAATTTAAGGTTTTCATTTGACTCACTCTCGTAGTATCGTTTATACTGATTTGTAACACAGTTTTTACATTAGGGAACGTGTTTAGTGCCATAAAAATTGACAATAACTAAAGAATTACGCAACATTTGTCATTCTCTCTTTCATAAGGACACAGCGTATCGAGGTTGGTAACGGAATGGCAACTGACGCCGACAGAAATCGCACAGGATCTGGTTGACCCAACGGTGCACGCCGCTGCGCCGCGCCTCGAGTATAGCTCCGTATCACGAGCACCCTCTGCCGCAGCGCTACAGGATGGTTGGCGGCAGACGCACGGCCCACTTGTGCTCCGAAGCACTTCGCCACGTAACACTACGCAGACGCCGTCTAGTCGCCGTTCCAACACCATAGTTCATGTTTAGTATAGCGTGACTCATTCTTGTTGACACTGATTAGCTGGACTCTGCGTCTTGCTGCAATATTTTGTGATCAGTCTTGGTTGGCTTGGAGAAACACAAGTTAAGTAAATCTTCTGTTTACTGTGTTAACGTGTTCGCTAACCATTTTCCTCCTATACAGCTTTTCTACGACGACAGGTGCCCCACCACTCTGTAGTCCACCTCTCCATACTTTTGAGTGCGATGTCATGCTCAGCACCTGGGGGATAAGAAACGGTACGTTACAGGGCAGCTGGATTGCGATTTTCTTTTAACGTACAGATATTTACTAAAGACTATCGTTTGCTCTTGTATTGTATGTATGTGTTGCATGTTAACCGGGGGTCTAGAAACGACAGAGAGGCTCCGTCCCCTCTGCAGCCGCAGTGGTCCGCAACCCCACGACGACTACCGCAGTCCACTTCACCCCTCCGCCGCCCCACACCGAACCCAGGGTTATTGTGCGGTTCGGCCCCCGGTGGGCACACCAGGGAACGCCTCACACCAGACGAGTGTAGCTCCTGTGTTTGCGTGGTAGAGAAATGGTGGTGTACGGGTACGTGGAGAATTTGTTTGCGCAGCAATCGCCGACATAGTGTACCAGAGGCGGAATAAGGGGAACCAGCCCGAATTCGCCGTGGCAGATGGAAAACCGCCTGAAAACCACCCAAAGACAGGCGGGGACACCGGACCTCGACACAAGTCTGCCGGGCGGATTCGTGCTAGGGACCAGGCGCTCCTTCCCGCCCGGAAAGCCGTGCGTTAGACCGAACGGCTAGCCGGGCTGGCTCGTTTGCTCTTAATAACAAAAAAACTGCTAGTAAACACCATAAAACTTGATCTTTTGCAGAAATTCATCCTGTATCTACACAAAAATGTAAAGTTTTTCTCGATACATTTTCAGCCAAATCAATGACTATGAAAAGTAGGAAACTGGTGTCGAATGCAACGTATCAAAAAACCACCACACCTGTAGCTGAAAGGAAAATATTATGGACGTGAAAATAAAATGTTAAAAGCAGTAAACTGTTTTCGCAACACAAAGGAAACCAATTCCAGCTGTCCGCCTAAACAGTTGAGTGATAACAACACGGTAGCTCAGTGTGTTCGGTCAGAGGGCTAGCAACCCTCTAATAAAAAACTGAATGAACAGATCAACGAACAACTTGAACGGGTGTCAACGGACGTCCTCTGCGAACGGATTCAATGAACAATATAGAACAAAAATAATATCAACAACTAAAAAAAGTGGTCAATGCTGCTGAATGCCATGTGAGGGGTCCGGGTTCGATTACCGGACGCGTCGGACATTATCTCCGCTCGGGGACTTGGCGCTGTGTTGTCTTCACCATCATATCATCCCCATCGACACGCAAGTCGTCGAAGTGGAGTCAGCTAAGAAGACTTGCTCCAGACGACCGGTCTACCTGACGGTGGGCCCTAGCCACACGAAATTATTATTATTATTATTATTATTATTATTATTATTATTGCATCAGCCGAGCTAAGTTTCATCTCGTAAAAAATGTGTTATATCTCATAGCAACAACTCCCCCCCCCCCTCCTTCTCTCTTTCTCTCTCTCACTCTCTGCCATTGCAAATGTGTGAACTATTGAGACTCTCTCTTTAATATCTAGCTTAAGTCTCAATGGAGATACGAGGGTTGGAACTTTAATGGTGGCAACTATTTATTTACAGCTCGTACAAAATAGATACGTGTTTCAAAGTTTTTCTGACCTTCAAAGTAGTGACCAGCGTAGTGTATAACCCGTTGCCAGCGATGTGGAAGTCGTAGGATACTCTTAGCAGTGTCAGTTGTGTTGACAGTTCGAGTGGCGCGGTCTCTTGCCCGCCGAATTCGTAGTATTTCTGAAGTGAATGCCGTGAAGTGTTTCCTTCAGTTTAGAAATCGAGTTGAACTCACAAGGGCTTAAGTCGGGAGTGCAATAGGTGGTATAGCACTTAGCAGCCCCATCAGTCAAACAAATCAGTAACAAATGAAAACTGTGTGCCGGACCGAGACTAAAACCTGGGACCTTTGCCTTTGCAAGTAGAGCACTTGCACGCGAAAGGCAAAGCTCCCAAGTTCGAGTCTCGGTCCGGCACACAGTTTTAGTCTGCCAGGAAGTTTCATATCAGCGCACACTCCGCTGCAGAGTAAAAATCTCAATCTGGAAATCAGTAACAGCTTGCACTGTACGTGTTTCACCATTGTCCAACAAAATGATGGTCAGGTCCTGCAGAAAGTGTCATCACTTCTGTCTCTAAGCTGGTCGTAGGTTGTTTTCCAAAAATGAACACCAAAGAGACAGAAGTGAAGACACTTTCTGCAGGACCTGACCATCATTTTGCACGACAATGCTCAAGAACGTACAGTGTAAGCTGTTACTGATTTGTTTGCTAAGTGCTATACCACCTACTGCACTCCCGACTTAAGCCCTTGTGAATTCAACTCGATTTCTAAACTGAAGGAAACACTTCACGGCATTCACTCCAGAAATGCTACAAATTCGTCGGGCAATAGACCGCGCCACTCGAACTGTCAACACAACTGACACTGCTAAGAGTATCCTACGACTTCCACATCGCTGGCAACGGGTTATACACTATGCTGGTCACTACTTTGAAGGTCAGAAAAACTTTGAAACACGTATCTATTTTGTACGAGCTGTAAATAAATAGTTGCCACCATTAAAGTTCCAACCCTCGTATCTCCATTGAGACTTAAGCTAGACATTAAAGAGAGAGTCTCAATAGTTCACACATTTGCAATGGCAGAGAGTGAGAGAGAGAAAGAGAGAAAGGGGGAGGGGGAAGTTGTTGCTATGAGATATAACACATTTTTTACGAGATGAAACTTAGCTGGGCTGGTGCAATAATAATAATAATAATAATTTCGTGTGGCTAGGGCCCACCGTCAGGTAGACCGGTCGCCTGGAGCAAGTCTTCTTAGCTGACTCCACTTCGACGACTTGCGTGTCGATGGGGATGATATGATGGCGAAGACAACACAGCGCCAAGTCCCCGAGCGGAGATAATGTCCGACGCGTCCGGTAATCGAACCCGGACCCCTCACATGGCATTCAGCACCATTGACCACTTTTTTTTGGTTGTTGATATTATTTTTGTTCTATGTTGTTCATTGAATCCGTTCGCAGAGGACGTCCGATGACACCCGTTCAAGTTGTTCGTTGATCTGTTGATTCAGTTTTTTATTAGAGGGTTGCTAGCCCTCTGACCGAACACACTGAGCTACCGTGTCGCTATCACTCAGCTGTTTAGGCGGACAGCTGATGCAATTTCAGAGAAAGAGATGTAACAGTTCATAGACTTTCAGTTGTTATTAGAATAGGCTAAGTGTGTTTGGCACACTACCGTTGAGGAAGGCAAGTAGAAACTGTCTGCGCCTGCTGCAAAAATGCGACTGCTCAAAAATTAATCTGTGTACTCGAGCCATACAAAATGTTTGCAAGAGACAGGCTGCCCACAGCAAGTGCTACCCCATTTCGCAGTGCAACTCATACTCTGGGCATCACAATACACCACGTACCATATAGTCCGAGCACTGTTTTTGAGTTACTGTGCCACGTGATGCATAATCGAGGTGTTACTGAGCAGCTTACTACGCAATGTAGATAGTGCATTGGGACTGTTTCCTACTATCATGTACTCATGAACTTTACAAAAACTCTATTTACTCTGAAGAATGTAATTTTAAATCTTCATATCTTCTTTCCTAAAATATACTAAATTTGCATTAGCAAAAGCATATAGTGTAAAATAGAAAAATCCTAACACGAGATTCATGAAACTTCCTGACATATTAAAGTTGTGCGCTGGACCGAGATTCGAACTCGGGACCTTTGCCTTTCGCAGGCAAGTGTTTTCTATCGGAGCTACCCAAGTACGACTCACTACACATCCTCACAGCCTTACTTCCGCCGGTACCTCGTCTCCTACCTTCCACATTTCACAGAAGTTTTACACTCGAAACACCATAAGGAAGATGCCAACGAATTGTGATTGGTATCGATTGCAGTAAAAATATTTAGTAATCTTAACATGCAGTATAGGCGAAAAGCAGTAAGTATAGCTATAGATTAATAGATCGGCACGTTATAACGAATCAAATTTCAAACGATACAATCGCAGTAGAAATTCGGTTCTCTGAAGTTGCTATGAACTGGAAATGACATACTAAGTCTGTCAAAGACTGCAAAGGACCTGGAAGAGCATCTGAACGGAATGGACAGTGTCTTGAAAGGAGGATATAAGATGAACATCAACAAAAGCGAAATTAGGATGATGAAATGTAGTCAAATTAAGTCGGGTGATGCTGCGGGAATTAGATTAGGAAATGAGACGCTTAAAGCAGTAAAGGAGTTTTGCTATTTGGGGAGCAAAATAACTGATGATGGTCAAAGTAGAGAGGATATAAAATGTTGACTGGCAATGGAAAGGAAAGCGTTTCTGAAGAAGAGAAATTTGTTAACATCGAGTATAGATTTAAGTGTCAGGAAGTCGTTTCTGAAAGTATTTGTATGGAGTGTAGCCATGAATGGAAGGGAAACGTGGACGATAAATAGTTTAGACAAGAAGAGAATAGAAGCTTTCGAAATGTGGTGCTACAGAAGAATGCTCGAGATTAGATGGGTAGATCACATAACTAATGAGGAGGAATTGAACAAAATTGGAGAGAAGAGAAGTTTGTGGCACAACTTGGCAAGAAGAAGGGATCGGTTGGTAGGGCATATTCTGAGGCATCAAGGGATCACCAATTTAGTATTTGAGGGCAGCGTGGAGGGTAAATATCGTAGAGGGAGGCCAAGAGATGAATACACTAAGCAGATTCAGAAGGATGAAGGTTGCAGTAGGTACTGGGAGATGAAGAAGCTTGCACAGGATAGAGTAGCAAGGAGAGCTGCATCAAACCAGTCTCAGGACTGAAGACCACAACAACAACAACCCTGAAACTTGCTCAAAAGGGAACAGCATGGGACTCAAATAATTTTCCAAAATGGACAAGTTTAAGGTTTACACAAAACAAACTACCTTAAATTATTTTTGTCAAGTATACATTTGTAATTGTGCATATACTTCCGTAGATTTACTCCTGCACAGCTTATGTTCACTTACTGTATATTGTACATGGAACACTAGGCTATTACACTGTTCACATTAATTTCATTTTGTAGGTTTTTATGAGAAAGGAACATTGTTATGGCACGAATGATAGCAGAGTTAATGTAATCATATCCATCGCTACCAACAACGGATGTATGTAGGATGTAGTAGATCGTATCCTCAGTAACAAAACTACAAAAAAAATTTCAACTCTGCAAGGTAACACATCTCTATACAGTAAAGGGGAAAATAATAAATTCATTTCCATCTCCTTTTCAGGCAATGTATCCTATAGGAGTAAGCGCCTTTTGGTGAATAATTACAAATGCAAGATAACTTTTTATTACTAATAACGAAATAATGAGACATATTCTGCATACCTTCAAAAATGCTGAGAATCCGTTCTCAAACTCGGGCATTTACAAAATAATCTACAGCAACTGTCCCAGTTACTGTACTGGACTAACCCGTTGAAAAATCGAGGTGAGACATAAAGAACACCTGTCGGGAAAAGAGAGGTAGTAATGTACACAGTTCTACGTTTGCAGAATATTTATTTATTGCTAGTCATACTCCGAAGGATGTAGAAAATACTGTAATCTTACACAAAAAAATAAAATGGTGTGGATTAGATTGATGGGAAGAGTTCGAAATTTTCCAACACTTCGATAAAAACGATGGCTACATTTCAAATATCAGCTTAAACTTGGAAGTAGACATTTCCTGGTAAGCTTTAAGCCTTTACATCTGGCCAAGTAGCCAAGTTTACCACTCGGTTCTGCCCTACGCGCTGTGTTGGATTTCTCACAATTCTATGTTCAGTAAGAATAAGTCTTTTATTCTGTTATTTTACGATGTACACTTCGTTGTCCACAGTTACGTGGCAGTCGAGCATTTTAGTAATGAAGGACGTTAGACCCATCCTCCCTTTTTCATATTTTAGTGTGTTTTATTCTGCCTATAACATCATGATTTCTAGGCATATATACAGTGCTTTGATTGACTTCGTTTATTCATTAATTTATTGGGTATTTTAGAACACTCCCTTCTAGCACAGGCTTGTTTGTTCATAAAGACCACTGCTTTTAGCATATGCTTCTCAAGTGATGACCTACTCTCGTCCCATTTCCCCGTGGCCTCTTCTCTTTCACTAGTTTGCATTTGTCTTTTAATATTTGCAGTTTCTCCGTCACATTGTGTCCTTATATTGTGTTCCTTCGTGAGAGGTTAACTTAACACGTCAAGTATATTTTCTCGAAGCGCTTTTGCTTTGACACTCATGTTTAGTGCAGCTGCGCATTCACGCACAAATGCTTCTCGTGCGTTTTGTGATATTGTAATTAGTTTACTATGTTTACCTGACTTTAATAATACACTTTTGCAAGTCCCCGCTCCTTTCCCCCTTTCAGCTTCTTAGTTAATATGTTAATTCTAGTAATGAAGACATAATTGTGAAACCACGCACACTGCTTATTGCGGCTACACGCATACAGGATGCGTAGCAGCGCCACCTACCATAAGCGACCTAAGGCTAGTGCCTCTACTCCTCAGCTGGTCGGTGTATGTCAGTAGCGCTGTACGTGGTATACTTACGCTCCGTGGGATCCTATGCCAAGTTCCACATTTAAATGTCATATATATACAAATATTTCAAGTGGCACACTACACGTTGTTGGATCTACTGTCAAATGTGTGGTATCTTAAAAAGTTTTAAGACAAAGCACTACAGTAGAAAGCTACTACTTTTAAATCACGTATTTTAATTGGTGATTAAGTGTACGACACGCAGATATACTAGGCAGTCAACGGCTACCACATCGGATATAGATAACATGAGTTTCTACATGAGTATACTTCACTAAACTTATTTGTAGACTTTTCCTGTAATTTCGATTACTTTTAATGATATGTCTGTTCTACACACAATGTCGCAATGTTCATTGCCAGGAACAGTACCTTCTGAAGAAGACAGTCTTAAAACTGTTGAGACCATAGTCAAGATATAATAGAACTGTATTTTGCAACTAGTTGGCTGTTATTTCCAATCCATTGAAGCTCTTGCATCCAAAGTTACTGAATCGCGGCCGTATTCAAAATTGTACCTCTGTACACACTGAAATCCCTGCGCCATAGTACCAAAGCACGTCACCAGAGGATCCACAAGAAAACAGTGCGTCCTATTTTCATTCTATGGAATTGCTGCATCTTTTGGCTTTGGATCCTCTAGAGGTGTGCTACAGTACATCTACATTTACATGTATACTCCACAAACCACACTTAAGGGCCTGGCAGAGGGTTCATCGAAGCACCTTCACAATAATTCTCTATTATACCACTCTGGAACAACGCGAGGAAAAAAACTAAGACCTATATCTTTCTAGGCAATCTCTGATCACCCTCATTTTATAATGATGATCGCTTCTCTCTATGTAGATTGGCATCAAAAATTATTTTCGCATTCGGAGGAGAATGTTGGTGACTCAAATTTCGTGAGAAGTTCCCGCGGCAACAATAAACGCCTTTGTTTTAGTGACGACCACCCAAAATCCTGTATCATGTCCGTGACAGTCTCTTCCTTATTTTTCGATAATATACAACGTGCTATTCCTTTGAACTTTCTCGATGTGATTCGTTAATTCTATCTGGTAAGGATCCCACACCGCGCAGCAGTTCTCCAAAACAGCACGGACATGCGTGGTGTAGATACTCCTTAGCAGATCTACTGCATCTCCTACGCGTTCTGCCAATCAAACGTAGTCTTTGGTTCACCTTCCTCACAACATTTTGTATGTGTTCCTTCCAGTTTAAGTTGTTCGTAATAGTAGTTAGCAGGTATTTAGTTGAATTTATGGCCTTAGATTCGATTGATTTATCTTGTAACCGATGTTAAACGGATTTCTTTTAGCATTCATGTGGATGACCTCACGGCTTTCATTGCTTAGGCTCCACTGCCGATTTTAGCACTATACAGATGTCTTTTCCAAATCGTTTTGCAATTTGTTTTGATCTTCTTATGACTTTACTAGACGATAAACGACAGCATCATCTGCAAACAACGTAAGACGGCTGCTCCGATTGTCTACTAAATCATTTATATAGATAAGGAACAACAGAGGGTCTATAGCACTACCTTGGGGAACGCAGATATCACTTCTGTTTTACTCTATGACTTTCCGTCAGTTACTACATATTGTGACCTCTCTAACAAGAAAACACGAACCCAGTCACGTAACTGAGACGATGTTCCATAAGCACGCAATTTCAGTTCAAGCCGCTTGTGATAGGCACGGTGTCAAAAATCTTCTGAAAATCTAGAAATACGGATTTAATTTGAAATTGGCTGTCGATAAAACTCAACACTTCGTGTGAGTAAACAGCTGGCTGTGTTTCACAAGAACGCTTTGTAAATCCGTGTTCACTGCATGTCAATAGACCATTCTCTTCGTGATAATTCATAATGTTCGAACACAACACATGTTTCATCATCCTGCTGCATGTTTACGTTAATGATATGGGCCTATAATTTAGTGGATTACTCATATTGCCTTATTTGAAAGTTGGTGTGAGTTGTGTTAGTTTATGTCTTCGGATAAAGGTCTTTTGTCGAGCGAGCGGTTTTATTTGATTGTCAAGTACGGAGCTCTTGCATCCTCATACTCTGAAAGGAACCTGATTGGTATACAGTCTGCAACAGAGTACTTGCTTTTATTAAGTGATTAAGTTGCTTCACTACTCCGAGGATACCTATTTCTGAGGTACTCATGTTGGCGGCTGTTCTTGATTCGGATTCTGGAATTTACTTCGTCTTCTTTGGCGAAGGAATTTCGGAAGCCTGTATTTAGTAACTCTGGTTTAGCAGCACTGTTATCGACAGTATTTCCATTGCCGTCTAGCAGAGAAAGACAGTGTCTTGCGGCTAGCGTGTGTTATATACGACCACAATTTCTTTGGATTTTCTGCCAGGTTTGGAGACAAAGTTTCGATATGGAAACTATTGTAAGCATCTCGCATTGAAGTCCGCGCCAAATTGCGAACTTCTGTACAAGATCACTAATCTGGGAATTTTGCGTTCGCTTGAATTTGGCATGGCATTTTCGCTGTTTCTGCAACAATGTTCTGACCTGTTTTGTGTACCATGGGGGATCAGCTCCGTCGTTTGTTAATGTGTTTGGTATAAATCTTTCAATTGCTGTCCATACTGTTTCTCTGAATTAAAGCCACATCTGGTCTACACTTAATGTGGAAGGAGTGGAGATTGTCTCTCAGTAAGGCGTCAAGCGGATTTTTATCTGATTTTTGAATAGATATATTTCTCGTTTAGTTTTGGAGAATTTGGGAGCTAAAGTAGTCAATTTCGCCACGACAGCCTTGCGTCCGCCAACCCCTTTATCCGCCGTGACGCTCGTCATTAGTTCAGGATTATTTGTTGCTAAGAGGTGAAGTGTGTTTCCACAACTGTTTGCTATTCGAGTAAGCTCATGAAGTAACTGCTACAAATAATTTTCACAGAATGCGTTTAGTACAATTTTGGTTGATGTTATGTGCGTACCTCCTGATTTAACCCTTCGGTGGGCGCAGCTTCCATAATTCCATGAGTGGGCGCGTTGCGGCTTTTACTCCGCAATTAGTTTTACATTTTTAACCCAAGGAAAAATAATCATCCCATCAGTAATAAATAGGTAAAATGCATCAATTTCTTTTTCCGTAATTTCAGCACTTGCTTTTGGACCTGACAAAACTTCTAGGATGTTCTTGGCCTTGGTTTTAGATGAAGGATGCGGTTTACTTTTCCAAATAGTTTATTTTTTCCTACGTAAAATCGGTAATCCTCTGTTGTTTCCCCTCTTCAACAAGGTGATCATCTATTTCCTCTGTTAATTGTTCGGAGTCACTGCTGTGGTTTTCTTCTTCAATAACTTCCTCTTCAGACTCAGATTCACATGAATCTGACAATTCTTGTAATCCTTCTTCTGGCAGTTCTCGCAGTACTTTCTCATAGTCTTCAGGACGTACAATTAGACGGTGCCTGTCAAATGCCTTGTTTTTCTCCATTTACACACTTTTATGAGACCTAATGAAACATATGTTTCTGTAAAAGTAATATACTGTAGCAAATCAATATCCAACACTGTAAAAGTAATTGCATATGGGGACTTTGATTCGATTCGAATATTCATTACATATTGAAAGGGTACAGTACCACCCGACATTGAAAATAGGTACAACATTCTTCGTTATTCTTGTCAGTACAACATATTTTTTCTAATAATAACTCAATTTCAGTTAATACAGCGAAGCCGGATACCAGTGTGGGAAAGAATGCATGTGCACTCCCACAAAATAAATCCCTACATCCAGTTTGGTGAGATCTGTGAAATGAATGAATGTATGGTCGTCTGGTAACTGCAGATAGTGAATCTGAATATATGATCGTCTTTGAGACGATCCTTTGGTCACCTTTGGTGGGACCAAAGAGATGAAAGTTACCGGAGTTTTGATTGCCAGAAATGTGGCTGACCAATACGGTAGCATGGCCTTCCCCCACCTCGACAGAGGTGCGAGATGACCTGAAGAACGGCCATGTTTCAGCACTCTGCCGCTGGATCTAGTGTTGGTAAGACCTGTCTTAGGTGTGCTCCGTAAAGACAAAAGAGTGGAGACATGGTATGCATGTGAAATACGTAAGAGTAGTTTGGAATAATAATTTCTCTATTTCAGGAACTTTTGTCGGGAGAATTAAATGTCAGGCAGGTAATATTAAGGGGATCGTAGTAATCTTCGGAAGCGACCAACGGCCACAATGAAACCACGTGTAGCAATAAGTTGAAACACTTCCGAGTGCTTAAGTTAAGCTGAATTACTAGCGCGTGTACTATAAGTTGGAAGTATTTAAGAAATGGCGTGTGCAGGACTTGAAATTAGAGACGAGTACTTCTACGTGGTGAGTACTGTGTGAGTCTCAATCTGTGTATGAGACAAAGGATAAAGAGAAGTAGTCGTCCATGGTATCAGTTGAGGACTCGCGTGTGTGATGAATACGTTTTTAATATTACTTTGCGTGATATGATTCCGTGTGACGCTAGATTCAAACTCTGAGAGAGAAGCAAGATGAGTCAGCTGTCTATCCAGCAACGCCACTTGGCTTGCATTGCACAGGAAGACGTGCATATATCCTCCAGAGTTCGTAGTAGGAAAGAAAAGTTACGAAGTGGGGCAGTGTCGTGTGAAACTGGGATGAATTTTAATTGAAGTGGGAAAGCTGAAAGTGATGTGATTATAACGCTGTGACTATTCCTTGTTTTGTATTGTATGTTGCCAGTGTGATGTATTTCATGAAATTTAAGTATGTGTGGTTGGCATGGGAGAGTAACAAGATAGTTTCAGAGGCAATGGGTTATGCATGTTCCTTTTTGTACCACTCGATCTGGAGGAAAGTTTCGTGATGATGGGTGTGAGAGTCTAAGTGTGAGATATAGCAAGAGATCCACCATCCTATCCAGAAAGTGCACTGTAGCGTTAAATAATTACGAGACCATAAGATAGAGAATCACCAATGTAAAGCCATGCCCACTGGGCGGAATTTCTCATGTGTTATTGTTGTAGGTTATAGAATTTGTGTGTTTAGGTTATAGAATTTATCGGAATAAATAAGATAGTGAAAAGAAAAAAGATTGGTGGCCTTTTCCTTCGAATAGTATGTTGTCATGATACCCGGAATTTATAATGTGTGCGCCATTCATATTCAGTGCGATGGCCACGTGTTGATCAAAGCCGTTGAATAAGAAAGAAAATGTGGTATTGCCAGTGCGTAGTGAACAATCAGAGTTGTGTAAATTTTTCAGAGTCTGATGTGCGTTATCCGTTTCCGTTGCGTAATATCCGAACAGGAGAATAACTTTTAACTTAATTGTGAGTACTAGAGTTCATGTTACTCGATAAATAAGAATGAGTCCACTCGCTTGGCAGACCACTCATCCTGCGGGCCTGACTGCTTGATGCCACAGTATGAGCAAGGCATGTGGGTGCCTCTCAATATTAATATAAAAGGAAGACTGCCTTGAGGCGAAAGAAAAGCACAAGTATAGAAAATACTTACAAGGCGCGTAGCCGCAAACGCAAACTCAAGTTTCAAACAACAATAGCGATCAAACTGCTGAAAGCATGGATAGCGCAAATGTAGTAAGAGGTGACATCCGTTGAGAACAACAAATACGTATCTGGACGTGGACGCAACTGTAACGCTGTTACAGTGACACATATCATTCGTACCGCCGTCAGCCACGACCTGCAGTTGGTTGCACCCTGTTCTCCTCATGGCATGTGGAAGGAGCCGTTCCGAGTCTGGAATGACTCCTCCCAGTATACACACTGACTGCACACTGGATTTGCTTCCCTCTTTGGCAGCCATGTCCATAAAGGGCTCCGTAATTCGCCTAACACTGGAGCACTGGCGCCGGCATTTCAGTGTGTACCACAGCTGCAGACATGAACCTGCAAACAGACAAAAAACGTTGTGTTCTGCCCACTCGTCTAATATAGGGTGCCTAGGAAAGCAGCTTTCTCGGATCGCTAGACAACAATTCCAGCAAACCGTATTAATGAAGTTAGTTACAAAATGAAATGATTAAAATGCTTAACTTTGTGCGATACAGCAAGCAAGGGGTGACAGACAAACATAAATACCGGGTGATCAAAAAGTTAGTATAAATTTGAAAACAGAATAAATCATGGAATAATGTTGATAGAGAGGTACAAATTGACACACATGGTTGGAATGACATGGGGTTTTATTACATAATCATCATCATCATCATCATCATCATTTAAGACTGATTGTGCCTTTCAGCGTTCAGTCTGGAGCATAGCCCCCCTTATACAGTTCCTCCATGATCCCCTATTCAGTGCCAACATTGGTGCCTCTTCTGATGTTAAACCTATTACTTCAAAATCATTCTTAACCGAATCCAGGTACCTTCTCCTCGGTCTGCCCCGACTCCTCCTACCCTCTACTGCTGAGTCCATGAGTCTCTTGGGTAACCTTGCTTCTCCCATGCGTGTAACATGACCCCACCATCTAAGCCTGTTCGCCCTGACTGCTACATCTATACAGTTCATTCCCAGTTTTTCTTTGATTTCCTCATTGTGGACACCCTCCTGCCATTGTTCCCATCTACTAGTACCTGCAATCATCCTAGCTACTTTCATATCCGTAACCTCAACCTTGTTGATAAGGTAACCTGAATCCACCCAGCTTTCGCTCCCATACAACAAAGTTGGTCGAAAGACTGAAAAGTGCACAGATAACTTAGTCTTAGTACTGACTTCCTTCTTGCAGAAGAGAGTAGATCGTAGCAGAGCACTCACTGCATTAGCTTTGCTACACCTCGCTTCCAGTTCCTTCACTATGTTGCCATCCTGTGAGAATATGCATCCTAAGTACTTGAAACTGTCCACCTGTTCTAACTTTGTTCCTCCTATTTGGCACTCAATCCGTTTATATTTCTTTCCCACTGACATTACTTTCGTTTTGGAGATGCTAATCTTCATACCATAGTCCTTACATTTCTGATCTAGCTCTGAAATATTACTCTGCAAACTTTCAATCGAATCTGCCATCACAACTAAGTCATCCGCATATGCAAGACTGCTTATTTTGTGTTCACATATCTTAATCTCACCCAGCCAGTCTATTGTTTTCAACATATGATCCATAAATAATACGAACAACAGTGGAGACAGGCTGCAGCCTTGTCTTACCCCTGAAACTACTCTGAACCATGAACTCAATTTACCGTCAACTCTAACTGCTGCCTGACTATCCATGTAAAGACCTTTAATTGCTTGCAAAAGTTTGCCTCCTATTCCATAATCTCGTAGAACCGACAATAACTTCCTCCTAGGAACCCGGTCATATCCCTTTTCTAGATCTATAAAGCATAGATACAATTCCCTGTTCCACTCATAACACTTCGCCATTATTTGCCGTAAGCTAAAGATCTGGTCCTGACAACCTCTAAGAGGCCTAAACCCACACTGATTTTCATCCAATTGGTCCTCAACTAATACTCGCACTTTCCTTTCAACAATACCTGAGAAGATTTTACCCACAACTCTGATTAAAGAGATAACTCTATAGTTGTTACAATCTTTTCTGTTTCCATGTTTAAAGATTGGTGTGATTACTGCTTTTGTCCAGTCTGATGGAACCTGTCCCGACTCCCAGGCCATTTCAATTATCCTGTGTAGCCATTTAAGACCTGACATTCCACTGTATTTGAAGAGTTCCGACTTAATTTCATTCACCCCAGCCGCTTTATTGCACTGCAATCTATTGATCATTTTTTCCACTTCCTCAAATGTGATCCTATTTCCATCATCATTCCTATCCCATTCTACCTCGAAATCTGAAACATTACTGATCACATTTTCACCTACATTGAGCAACTCTTCAAAATATTCCCTCCATCTGCCCAAGGCATCCACAGGATTCACCAGCATTTTTCCTGACCTGTCCAAAATACTTGTCATTTCCTTCTTACCTCCCTTTCGAAGACTGCTAATTACACTCCAGAATGGTTTTCCAGCAGCTTGACCCATAGTCTCCAACCTGTTTCCAAAGTCTTCCCACGATTTCTTCTTGGATGCTGAAATTATCTGTTTGGCTTTGTTTCTTTCTTCAACATAACTTTCTCTGTCTACCTGGGTTTTGGTTTGTAGCCATTTTTGATACGCCTTCTTTTTCCTTTTACAGGCTGCGTTGACTGTATCATTCCACCAAGCTGTTTGCTTCATCCTACTTTTACACACTACTGTTCCAAGACATTCTTTAGCCACTTCCAGTACTGTGTCCCTGTACCTTGTCCATTCCTTTTCCAATGACTGTAATTGACTACATTCAACTAACTGGTACCTTTCTGAGATCACTGTTATGTACTTGTGCCTGATTTCCTTATCCTGAAGTTTCTCCACTCTTATCCTCCTACAAATGGACCTGACCTCCTGCACTTTCGGCCTCACAATCCCAATTTCACTGCAGATTAAATAATGATCAGTGTCATCAAAGAATCCCCTGAACACACGTGTGTCCCTCACAGCCTTCCTGAATTCCTGATCTGTTATTATATAGTCAATGACAGATCTGGTTCCCCTGCCTTCCCAAGTATACCGGTAAATGTTCTTATGTTTAAAAAAGGAGTTTGTGATTACTAAGCCCATACTGGCACAGAAATCCAAGAGTTGTTTCCGTTCCTGTTGGCCTCCATATCCTCTCCAAATTTACCCATAACCTTTTCATACCCTTCTGTTCGATTTCCAATCCTGGCGTTAAAATCACCCATGAGCAGAACACTGTCCACGTCCTTTACTCTAACAACTACATCACTGAGTGCCTCATAAAAACTATCCATATTGTCTTGATCTGTCCCTTCACAATGCTAATATACTGACACAATCCTAATTTTCTTGCTAGACACTGTCAAATCTATCCACATCAGTCGTTCGTTTACATACCTTATTGCAACTACGCTGGGTTCTTCAATAAAATTCTTCAGGGTATCAGACCGCATCGTCATAATTTAAAATGCGCCAACGTTTCGGCCAGCGTTGCAGCTAGCCTTCATCAGGGCCTTACGTTAAGACTGAAGAATTTTATTGAAGATGACAACGGCCGCGGAAGCCTACGCTTACATTTACGCTGGGTTCCATTTCTTTCCTGATGTAAAGCCCTACACCCCATTGTGCTATTCCTGCTTTGACTCCTGACAGGTAGACCTTGTATTCTCCCACTACCTCTTCTTTCTCACCCCTTACCCGAATGTCACTAACAGCTAAAACGTCCAGCCCCATCTTACTTGCAGCCTCTGCCAGCTCTACCTTCTTCCCAGAGTAGCCCCCATTGATATTAATAGCACCCCATCTCATTACCATTTGTTTGCCAAGTCGTATCTTTGGAGTCCCTGGTTTCTCAGTTAGAGGTGGGACTCCGTCATCTCCAAAGGTCCGAGGCATTTTGCTCTGATTGTTGCCAGCATCATATTTAAAGTACCAGGGAAGCAGGTTGCTAGCGTTACTTGCCCCGAGTCCCATTGGGTTTTACCCCTAACGGCTGAGGGATTAACCGGTGGATTTGGTAGTCTTTGCCGTATGAGCACGACTCAGAATATGTCCGAGATGCCCAGCCTTATTCGAAAGTAACTGGTATCCCGACTGTCGGGACCACTTACTTGGCCACTCATACGTTGCCCGTGGTTCATGAACTAGGACATGACTACAGGAACACCAAAAAAAAAATACAAAAGTTAAAAAAATATCCGACAGATGGCGCTTCATCTGATCAGAATAGCCGGTCGCGGTGGTCTCGCGGTTCTAGGCGCGCAGTCCGGAACCGCGCGACTGCTACGGTCGCAGGTTCGAATCCTGCCTCGGGCATGGATGTGTGTGATGTCCTTAGGTTAGTTAGGCTTAAGTAGTTCTAAGTTCTAGGGGACTGATGACCACAGCTGTTAAGTCCCATAGTGCTCAGAGCCATTTGATTTGATACAATTGCAACTTCAGGTAAGCCCAAAGCCAATAATCGCACGGACTGAGGTCTGGGGACCTGGGAGGCCAAGCATGACGAAAGTGGCGGCTGAGCACACGATTATCACCAAACGACGCGCGCAAGACATCTTTCACGCGCCATCTGTCGGACATTTTGTGAACTTTTTTTGGTTCTAATAAAACCCCATGTCATTCCAAGAATGCGTGTCAGTTTTTATCTCTCTATCTACATTATTCCGTGGTTTATTAAGTTTTCAAATTTATACTGACTTTTTCATCATTCTGTATGTTCTTCAGTATATACAATTCGCAATACAAATGAACCAATACAGCTTCTAAGTCACTGCTGTAGCGTTCGTAGGTCGGCTCGACTTCAACTCCGCTCGCAGCTAAGTGGCGCAGCGCTTATATTCTCGTCGTGTAGAGGTCACTCCTGTTTCGGTGTCGTCCTAGTGAGGATTCCGTCAGCGTACTACTGGCTTACGTCGTCTCACAGCCCTCTCTGCTGTAACGTTCCTAGCCGACGTGCCGGTTCTTGACGTTACGCTGGAACATTCGTAACCCCAAAGCGACGGAATGTCGTCGTGTAGGGAGCGCGACAACGGCGGGGTAGGCAGGAGTTTATACGCTGCGCTGGAAGCAATGGCTGCAGGCGACGTGGCCCGCCATTCAGCCTTCTTCGCTCTGGTAGAAACGTGCCCCGGTAAACGACCAGAAGGGTACGCCTCCACCTCCTGAGGCCAATGGCAAGATGTCGAAGGCGTTGGCTGCTGCGGTGCGTGGGCAGGTCCAGCTCCATCGGTATGACGAGAGGAGGCGGAGGAGGTGAAGGCTCCGTCTCCGTGGGGTCATCCTGCGGTGTCGTGATGACACCCTCTGGTGGCTGCTGTGGCCGCGCTGTCCTTGGGATCCATGAATTTGGGGGAAGAGACACAGAAGGATCGCCGTGCACGTGACACTGGCGAAGTTGATGTCGGCCCTGCAATCCGTGTGGACCTGAAATGAGATACATGCAAGCGGCAATTCGACGGGCGATCTCGCCTCGCGCCGAGCGTCTGCTGCCTCTAAAAACCCAGTAAAACACAATATAGTGCTGCGCGAAGCAATACTTGCGGCCTTCCTTCGGCGCCGGATGCTGAGAAGGGTGGAGCAGGTGGAGCTGTGTCCGATTGCGGCGGCCGTGAAGCAGTTCCGCGGCGACGGTCCATCTCGAGAATGCGAACGATAGGAGGCGAGAAACAATTGCAGTGGTTGACGCCTGGTGTGTGCGGGGCGAAGTTTGGCCCTATGCTGCTTGAAGGTTGTGACAAAACGTTCAGCTTCGCACTTTGACTGTGGATGGAACGGTGCACTAGTTAGATGCTGTATGCTATTGCGTCCACGGAGTGTTTCAAACTCATTTGACATGAACTGAGGGCCGGTTTCCGACACTGTGGCTTCAATTAAACCTTCAACGTAAAAAATAGCTGGCGACACCTGAATAGTGCCACCTGACGTTGTCGAATTCATTCGCACAGCAAAAGGAAACTTGCTATTTGAGTCAATCACAATCAACCAACGAAGGTTCCAAAAAGGTCCCGCATAGTCTGTGTGCACACGTTGCCACGGTGATTGCGACTTAGGCCAAACAGAGATTTTTTGTGGCGGAACAGACTGATTTTCCACACGTGCGTGACACTGTGATGTCATATGTTCTATTTTAGTGTCCATACCCTGCCAAGTACAGTGTCGACGCGCTAACTGTTTGTTACGAACAATCCTCCAGTGTCCTTGGTGAACTAACTGCAACACTTCTTTTTGCAACGCTTTAGTGATCAATGCATGTGAGTTTCCACTGTCGTTTTGAACAACTTTCCGTATAGCCAGGCTATGCCGACGTGCAAACTATCGGCGCACTACAGATTTATTTATGCAAGGAACGAGGCCAAGATGTGCGAATGTATTTTAGCAAAAAGTTGAAATCTGAATGAGCTTCCGTGGCCCGTGCAATTTTCCTGTAGTTCAGCGGAAAAGATTTCAGCGATTCAGTATCCTGAGCATCGATGTGACAACAAGATGCTGTAGAAGCGTCAAAGCCTGTAGGGCCAACTGACAGACGTGAAAGTGAGCCCGCTTTACCATGTTGAGCTGTCGGACGATACACATTCTCGTGCCGGTATTGAGACAACAACAGAGCCCATCTTGGAAATTTTTGGGCAGCTCGTATAGGAATCGATTTCGTCTGGTGAAACAATGACTGCAATGGCTTGTGATCCGTTACGAAGTAGAATTTTCTGCCAAATAGTGGTAGAATTTGGTGACACCAGACACAATAGCCAACGCCTCTCTCTCAATGTGTGAGTAGTCATACTGAGCTCTGGACTACACTTTTGATGCGAAAGTGGTAGGCCTGTGTTTATCACCAAATCTGAAGGAAAGCACTGCACCGATTCCATAAGAGGAACCGTAAACTTCCAGCACAACTGGTTTGTCAGGATCAAAGTGAACTAAGCATCTATCAGTGAGCAATGCATCTTTAAGTTTTTGAAAAGCTACTTGGCACTCATCTGTCCAAACAAAGGACACATTCTTGCGGTGCAAGCGATGCAATGGAGCTGCAATTTGTGCAGAATTCGGTATGAACCAATTATAGTAGTTCATTTTCCCTAAAACAGACTGCAATTCTGTGGCATTACGAGGAACTGTCAACTAACAAATGCGACTGAAGAGGATGTACACCTTGACTGTTTATGACATGACCAAGATACTGCAACTCAGCTTTAAAAAAATTACACTTGTCCAGCCTACACTTCAGTCCTGCATCATATTACACACGAAACGAAGCACACAAATTTGCAATGTGATACGCAGATGTACGACCTGCTACGACAATATAATCCAAATAGTTTGAACAGTTTGTCGCTCGACCAGTCAGCTGTTCCAAATACCGTTGGAAAATGGCGGGTGCGGAATCACTACCAAAAGGCAAACACAATTATTTAAAGAAGCCCAAATGGGTATTCACTACACATACTTCTTGAGATTCTTCATCTAGCGGTATTTGAAGATACGTGTCGCGCAAATCAATTTTTGCCGCGCGGAATTAGCCGAGCGGTCTAAAACGCTGCAGTCATGGACTGTACGGCTGGTCCCGGCGGAGGTTCGAGTCCTCCCTTGGGCATGGGTGTGTGTGTGTGTGTGTGTGTGTGTGTGTGTGTGTGTGTGTGTGTGTCTGTCCTTAGGATAATTTAGGTTAAGTAGTGTGTAAGCTTAGGGACTGATGGCCTTAGCAGTTAAGTCCCATAAGATTTCACACACTTTTTTTTTCAATCAATTTTTGAAAAGTAGCGACAAGGGTGTAATCTGCCCTTGAGGACCTCTGGGAGTGGCAATGGGTAAGTATCAATCACAGTTTGTGGGTTGACCGTAGACTTAAAGTCAACACAGAGAGAAATGCGACCTGAAGGTTCGGGGAGCAAAGCTGGTGGACTTGCCCATTGACCAGCTTGTATGGGCGCAATATCTCCGCTATCTTGCAATTCTTTAAGTTCAGCAGCGATTTTGTGCCGTAATGCAATGGGAACAGTTCTAGTCCGGCGAAATTTCGGCTGAACAGTTTCTTTCATAGTAAAACGTCCAACAAAACTGTTAGCCTGGCCTAAACCTTCAGAAAAGAGTTAGTGAATTTTCAGCAAGCTAGCTACACTGTCTTTTGCAATGAATGCAGACAATGTCAGCACATTGTCCTGAATGATAAAGCCAAACAAATCAAATGAATCAAGACCAAAAATGTTCTCAATATCGCGTGATTGTAGCAACATGAAAGTCACTGTTCGTGTATGCGAGTGATATATGGCAGGCAAAGCACACGTTACGAGAACGGAAATTTCTTGTCCACTATTCGCTGTCAGGTGTGTGCTAGTTTCAGACCGGCGTGGGGAGCCTAACAATTCATATTGTAACACCTATATCAATTTTTTTTTTTTTTTTTGGTCATCAGTCTACTGACTGGTTTGATGCGGCCCGCCACGAATTCCTTTCCTGTCCTAATCTCTTCATCTCAGAGTAGCACTTGCAACCCACGTCCTCAATTATTTGCTTGACGTATTCCAATCTCTGTCTTCCTCTACAGTTTTTGCCCTCTACAGCTCCCTCTAGTACCATAGAAGTCATTCCCTCATGTCTTAGCAGATGTCCTATCATCCTGTCCCTTCTCCTTATCAGTGTTTTCTACATATTCCTTTCCTCTCCGATTCTGCGTAGAACCTCCTCATTCCTTACCTTATCAGTCCACCTAATTTTCAACATTCGTCTATAGCACCACATCTCAAATGCTTCGATTCTCTTCTGTTCCGGTTTCCCCACAGTCCATGTTTCACTACCATACAATGCTGTACTCCAGACGTACATCCTCAGAAATTTCTTCCTCAAATTAAGGCCGGTATTTGATATTAGTAGACTTGTCTTGGCCAGAAATGCCTTTTTTGCCATAGCGAGTCTGCTTTTGATGTCCTCCTTGCTCCGTCCGTCATTGGTTATTTTACTGCCTAGGTAGCAGAATTCGTGACCATCAATCCTGATGTTAAGTTTCTCACTGTTCTCATTTCTACTACTTCTCATTACCTCCGTCTTTCTCCGATTTACTCTCAAACCATACTGTGTACTCATTAGACTGTTCATTCCGTTCAGCAGATCATTTAATTCTTCTTCACTTTCACTCAGGACAGCAATGTCATCAGCGAATCGTATCATTGATATCCTTTCACCTTGTATTTTAATTCCACTCCTGAACCTTTCTTTTATTTCCATCATTGCTTCCTCGATGTACAGATTGAAGAGTAGGGGCGAAAGGCTACAGCCTTGTCTTACACCCTTCTTAATACGAGCACTTCGTTCTTGGTCGTCCACTCTTATTATTCCCTCTTGGTTGTTGTACATATTGTATATGACCCGTCTCTCGCTATAGCTTACCCCTACTTTTTTCAGAATCTCGAACAGCTTGCACCATTTTATATTGTCGAACGCTTTTTCCAGGTCGACAAATCCTATGAACTGGTCTTGATTTTTCTTTAGCCTTGCTTCCATTATTAGCCGTAGCGTCAGAATTGCCTCTCTCGTCCCTTTACTTTTCCTAAAGCCAAACTGATCGTCACCTAGCGCATTCTCAATTTCCTTTTCCATTCTTCTGTATATTATTCTTATAAGCAGCTTCGATGCATGAGCTGTTAAGCTGATTTTGCGATAATTCTCGCACTTGTCAGCTCTTGCCGTCTTCGTAATTGTGTGGATGATGCTTTTCCGAAAGTCAGATGGTATATCGCCAGACTCATATACTCTACACACCAACGTGAATAGTCGTTTTGTTGCCACTTCCCCCAATGATTTTAGAAATTCTGATGGAATGTTATCCATCCCTTATGCCTTATTTGACCGTAAGTCCTCCAAAGCTCTTTTAAATTCCGATTCTAATACTGGATCCCCTATCTCTTCTAAATCGACTCCTGTTTCTTCTTCTATCACATCAGACAAATCTGCACCCTCATAGAGGCTTTCAATGTATTCTTTCCACCTATCTGCTCTCTCCTCTGCATTTGACAGTGGAATTCCCGTTGCACTCTTAATGTTGCCACCGTTGCTTTTAATGTCACCAAAGGTTGTTTTGACTTTCCTGTATGCTGAGTCTGTCCTTCCGACAATCATATATTTTTCGATGTCTTCACATATTTCCTGCAGCCATTTCGTCTTAGCTTCCCTGCACTTCCTATTTATTTCATTCCTCAGCGACTTGTATTTCTGTATTCTTGATTTTCCCGGAACATGTTTGTACTTCCTGCTTTCATCAATCAACTAAAGTATTTCTTCTGTTACCCATGGTTTCTTCGCAGCTACCTTCTTTGTACCTATGTTTTCCTTCCCAACTTCTGTGATGGCCCTTTTTAGAGATGTCCATTCCTCTTCAACTGTTCTGCCTACTGCGCTATTCCTTATTGCTGTATCCATAGCGTTAGAGAACTTCAAACGTATCTCGTCATTCCTTAGTACTTCCGTATCCAACTTCTTTGCGTATTGATTCTTCCTGACTAATGTCTTGAACTTCAGCCTACTCTTCATCACTACTGTATTGTGATCTGAGTCTATATCTGCTTCTGGGTACGCCTTACAATCCAGTATCTGATTTCGGAATCTCTGTCTGATCATGATGTAATCTAATTGAAATCTTCCCGTATCTCCCGGCCTTTTCCAAGTATACCTCCTCCTCTTGTGATTCTTGAACAGGGTATTCGCTATTACTAGCTGAAACTTGTTACAGAACTCAATTAGTCTTTCTCCTCTTTCATTCCTCGTCCCAGGCCCATATTCTCCTGTAACCTTTTCTTCTACTCCTTCCCCTACAACTGCATTCCAGTCGCCCATGACTATTAGATTTTCGTCCCCCTTTACATACTGCATTACCCTTTCAATATCCTCATACACTTTCTCTATCTGTTCATCTTCAGCTTGCGACGTCGGCATGTATACCTGAACTATCGTTGTCGGTGTTGGTCTGCTGTCGATTCTGATTAGAACAACCCGGTCACTGAACTCTTCACAGTAACACACCCTCTGCCCTACCTTCCTATTCATAACGAATCCTACACCTGTTATACCATTTTCTGCTGCTGTTGATATTACCCGATACTCATCTGACCAGAAATCCATGTCTTCCTTCCACTTCACTTCACTGACCCCTACTATATCTAGATTGAGCCTTTGCATTTCCCTTTTCAGATATTCTAGTTTCCCTACCTCGTTCAAGCTTCTGACATTCCACGCCCCGACTCGTAGAACGTTATTCTTTCGTTGATTACACAATCTCTTTCTCATGGTAACCTCCCCCTTGGCAGTCCCCTCACGGAGATCCGAATGGGGGACTATTCCAGGATCTTTTGCCAATGGAGAGATCATCATGACACTTCTTCAATTACAGGCCACATGTCCTGTGGATACACGTTACGATTAGAAGTAAATAAAAAAAAGAGGAAGTAGGTTTATATTATGTAACTGTGTATCTGCAATTTATGAAGTGTGTATTCTGTATTGTTTAAATTCCTTGATCTACAATAAGAAAATTAGAGTTTTGTAATATATGTATGAAAAAAGCAAAAGAATATGTTGAAATGATGACCTGAAGAACGGCCATGTTTCAGCACTCTGCCGCTGGATCTAGTGTTGGTAAGACCTGTCTTAGGTGTGCTCCGTAAAGACAAAAGAGTGGAGACATGGTATGCATGTGAAATACGTAAGAGTAGTTTGGAATAATAATTTCTCTATTTCAGGAACTTTTGTCGGGAGAATTAAATGTCAGGCAGGTAATATTAAGGGGATCGTAGTAATCTTCGGAAGCGACCAACGGCCACAATGAAACCACGTGTAGCAATAAGTTGAAACACTTCCGAGTGCTTAAGTTAAGCTGAATTACTAGCGCGTGTACTATAAGTTGGAAGTATTTAAGAAATGGCGTGTGCAGGACTTGAAATTAGAGACGAGTACTTCTACGTGGTGAGTACTGTGTGAGTCTCAATCTGTGTATGAGACAAAGGATAAAGAGAAGTAGTCGTCCATGGTATCAGTTGAGGACTCGCGTGTGTGATGAATACGTTTTTAATATTACTTTGCGTGATATGATTCCGTGTGACGCTAGATTCAAACTCTGAGAGAGAAGCAAGATGAGTCAGCTGTCTATCCAGCAACGCCACTTGGCTTGCATTGCACAGGAAGACGTGCATATATCCTCCAGAGTTCGTAGTAGGAAAGAAAAGTTACGAAGTGGGGCAGTGTCGTGTGAAACTGGGATGAATTTTAATTGAAGTGGGAAAGCTGAAAGTGATGTGATTATAACGCTGTGACTATTCCTTGTTTTGTATTGTATGTTGCCAGTGTGATGTATTTCATGAAATTTAAGTATGTGTGGTTGGCATGGGAGAGTAACAAGATAGTTTCAGAGGCAATGGGTTATGCATGTTCCTTTTTGTACCACTCGATCTGGAGGAAAGTTTCGTGATGATGGGTGTGAGAGTCTAAGTGTGAGATATAGCAAGAGATCCACCATCCTATCCAGAAAGTGCACTGTAGCGTTAAATAATTGCGAGACCATAAGATAGAGAATCACCAATGTAAAGCCATGCCCACTGGGCGGAATTTCTCATGTGTTATTGTTGTAGGTTATAGAATTTGTGTGTTTAGGTTATAGAATTTATCGGAATAAATAAGATAGTGAAAAGAAAAAAGATTGGTGGCCTTTTCCTTCGAATAGTATGTTGTCATGATACCCGGAATTTATAATGTGTGCGCCATTCATATTCAGTGCGATGGCCACGTGTTGATCAAAGCCGTTGAATAAGAAAGAAAATGTGGTATTGCCAGTGCGTAGTGAACAATCAGAGTTGTGTAAATTTTTCAGAGTCTGATGTGCGTTATCCGTTTCCGTTGCGTAATATCCGAACAGGAGAATAACTTTTAACTTAATTGTGAGTACTAGAGTTCATGTTACTCGATAAATAAGAATGAGTCCACTCGCTTGGCAGACCACTCATCCTGCGGGCCTGACTGCTTGATGCCACAGTATGAGCAAGGCATGTGGGTGCCTCTCAATATTAATATAAAAGGAAGACTGCCTTGAGGCGAAAGAAAAGCACAAGTATAGAAAATACTTACAAGGCGCGTAGCCGCAAACGCAAACTCAAGTTTCAAACAACAATAGCGATCAAACTGCTGAAAGCATGGATAGCGCAAATGTAGTAAGAGGTGACATCCGTTGAGAACAACAAATACGTATCTGGACGTGGACGCAACTGTAACGCTGTTACAGTGACACATATCATTCGTACCGCCGTCAGCCACGACCTGCAGTTGGTTGCACCCTGTTCTCCTCATGGCATGTGGAAGGAGCCGTTCCGAGTCTGGAATGACTCCTCCCAGTATACACACTGACTGCACACTGGATTTGCTTCCCTCTTTGGCAGCCATGTCCATAAAGGGCTCCGTAATTCGCCTAACACTGGAGCACTGGCGCCGGCATTTCAGTGTGTACCACAGCTGCAGACATGAACCTGCAAACAGACAAAAAACGTTGTGTTCTGCCCACTCGTCTAATATAGGGTGCCTAGGAAAGCTGCTTTCTCGGATCGCTAGACAACAATTCCAGCAAACCGTATTAATGAAGTTAGTTACAAAATGAAATGCTTAAAATGCTTAACTTTGTGCGATACAGCAAGCAAGGGGTGACAGACAAACATAAATACCGGGTGATCAAAAAGTTAGTATAAATTTGAAAACAGAATAAATCATGGAATAATGTTGATAGAGAGGTACAAATTGACACACATGGTTGGAATGACATGGGGTTTTATTACATAATCATCATCATCATCATCATCATCATTTAAGACTGATTGTGCCTTTCAGCGTTCAGTCTGGAGCATAGCCCCCCTTATACAGTTCCTCCATGATCCCCTATTCAGTGCCAACATTGGTGCCTCTTCTGATGTTAAACCTATTACTTCAAAATCATTCTTAACCGAATCCAGGTACCTTCTCCTCGGTCTGCCCCGACTCCTCCTACCCTCTACTGCTGAGTCCATGAGTCTCTTGGGTAACCTTGCTTCTCCCATGCGTGTAACATGACCCCACCATCTAAGCCTGTTCGCCCTGACTGCTACATCTATACAGTTCATTCCCAGTTTTTCTTTGATTTCCTCATTGTGGACACCCTCCTGCCATTGTTCCCATCTACTAGTACCTGCAATCATCCTAGCTACTTTCATATCCGTAACCTCAACCTTGTTGATAAGGTAACCTGAATCCACCCAGCTTTCGCTCCCATACAACAAAGTTGGTCGAAAGACTGAAAAGTGCACAGATAACTTAGTCTTAGTACTGACTTCCTTCTTGCAGAAGAGAGTAGATCGTAGCAGAGCACTCACTGCATTAGCTTTGCTACACCTCGCTTCCAGTTCCTTCACTATGTTGCCATCCTGTGAGAATATGCATCCTAAGTACTTGAAACTGTCCACCTGTTCTAACTTTGTTCCTCCTATTTGGCACTCAATCCGTTTATATTTCTTTCCCACTGACATTACTTTCGTTTTGGAGATGCTAATCTTCATACCATAGTCCTTACATTTCTGATCTAGCTCTGAAATATTACTCTGCAAACTTTCAATCGAATCTGCCATCACAACTAAGTCATCCGCATATGCAAGACTGCTTATTTTGTGTTCACATATCTTAATCTCACCCAGCCAGTCTATTGTTTTCAACATATGATCCATAAATAATACGAACAACAGTGGAGACAGGCTGCAGCCTTGTCTTACCCCTGAAACTACTCTGAACCATGAACTCAATTTACCGTCAACTCTAACTGCTGCCTGACTATCCATGTAAAGACCTTTAATTGCTTGCAAAAGTTTGCCTCCTATTCCATAATCTCGTAGAACCGACAATAACTTCCTCCTAGGAACCCGGTCATATCCCTTCTCTAGATCTATAAAGCATAGATACAATTCCCTGTTCCACTCATAACACTTCGCCATTATTTGCCGTAAGCTAAAGATCTGGTCCTGACAACCTCTAAGAGGCCTAAACCCACACTGATTTTCATCCAATTGGTCCTCAACTAATACTCGCACTTTCCTTTCAACAATACCTGAGAAGATTTTACCCACAACTCTGATTAAAGAGATAACTCTATAGTTGTTACAATCTTTTCTGTTTCCATGTTTAAAGATTGGTGTGATTACTGCTTTTGTCCAGTCTGATGGAACCTGTCCCGACTCCCAGGCCATTTCAATTATCCTGTGTAGCCATTTAAGACCTGACATTCCACTGTATTTGAAGAGTTCCGACTTAATTTCATTCACCCCAGCCGCTTTATTGCACTGCAATCTATTGATCATTTTTTCCACTTCCTCAAATGTGATCCTATTTCCATCATCATTCCTATCCCATTCTACCTCGAAATCTGAAACATTACTGATCACATTTTCACCTACATTGAGCAACTCTTCAAAATATTCCCTCCATCTGCCCAAGGCATCCACAGGATTCACCAGCATTTTTCCTGACCTGTCCAAAATACTTGTCATTTCCTTCTTACCTCCCTTTCGAAGACTGCTAATTACACTCCAGAATGGTTTTCCAGCAGCTTGACCCATAGTCTCCAACCTGTTTCCAAAGTCTTCCCACGATTTCTTCTTGGATGCTGAAATTATCTGTTTGGCTTTGTTTCTTTCTTCAACATAACTTTCTCTGTCTACCTGGGTTTTGGTTTGTAGCCATTTTTGATACGCCTTCTTTTTCCTTTTACAGGCTGCGTTGACTGTATCATTCCACCAAGCTGTTTGCTTCATCCTAATTTTACACACTACTGTTCCAAGACATTCTTTAGCCACTTCCAGTACTGTGTCCCTGTACCTTGTCCATTCCTTTTCCAATGACTGTAATTGACTACATTCAACTAACTGGTACCTTTCTGAGATCACTGTTATGTACTTGTGCCTGATTTCCTTATCCTGAAGTTTCTCCACTCTTATCCTCCTACAAATGGACCTGACCTCCTGCACTTTCGGCCTCACAATCCCAATTTCACTGCAGATTAAATAATGATCAGTGTCATCAAAGAATCCCCTGAACACACGTGTGTCCCTCACAGCCTTCCTGAATTCCTGATCTGTTATTATATAGTCAATGACAGATCTGGTTCCCCTGCCTTCCCAAGTATACCGGTAAATGTTCTTATGTTTAAAAAAGGAGTTTGTGATTACTAAGCCCATACTGGCACAGAAATCCAAGAGTTGTTTCCGTTCCTGTTGGCCTCCATATCCTCTCCAAATTTACCCATAACCTTTTCATACCCTTCTGTTCGATTTCCAATCCTGGCGTTAAAATCACCCATGAGCAGAACACTGTCCACGTCCTTTACTCTAACAACTACATCACTGAGTGCCTCATAAAAACTATCCATATTATCTTGATCTGTCCCTTCACAATGCTAATATACTGACACAATCCTAATTTTCTTGCTAGACACTGTCAAATCTATCCACATCAGTCGTTCGTTTACATACCTTATTGCAACTACGCTGGGTTCTTCAATAAAATTCTTCAGGGTATCAGACCGCATCGTCATAATTTAAAATGCGCCAACGTTTCGGCCAGCGTTGCAGCTAGCCTTCATCAGGGCCTTACGTTAAGACTGAAGAATTTTATTGAAGATGACAACGGCCGCGGAAGCCTACGCTTACATTTACGCTGGGTTCCATTTCTTTCCTGATGTAAAGCCCTACACCCCATTGTGCTATTCCTGCTTTGACTCCTGACAGGTAGACCTTGTATTCTCCCACTACCTCTTCTTTCTCACCCCTTACCCGAATGTCACTAACAGCTAAAACGTCCAGCCCCATCTTACTTGCAGCCTCTGCCAGCTCTACCTTCTTCCCAGAGTAGCCCCCATTGATATTAATAGCACCCCATCTCATTACCATTTGTTTGCCAAGTCGTATCTTTGGAGTCCCTGGTTTCTCAGTTAGAGGTGGGACTCCGTCATCTCCAAAGGTCCGAGGCATTTTGCTCTGATTGTTGCCAGCATCATATTTAAAGTACCAGGGAAGCAGGTTGCTAGCGTTACTTGCCCCGAGTCCCATTGGGTTTTACCCCTAACGGCTGAGGGATTAACCGGTGGATTTGGTAGTCTTTGCCGTATGAGCACGACTCAGAATATGTCCGAGATGCCCAGCCTTATTCGAAAGTAACTGGTATCCCGACTGTCGGGACCACTTACTTGGCCACTCATACGTTGCCCGTGGTTCATGAACTAGGACATGACTACAGGAACACCAAAAAAAAAATACAAAAGTTAAAAAAATATCCGACAGATGGCGCTTCATCTGATCAGAATAGCCGGTCGCGGTGGTCTCGCGGTTCTAGGCGCGCAGTCCGGAACCGCGCGACTGCTACGGTCGCAGGTTCGAATCCTGCCTCGGGCATGGATGTGTGTGATGTCCTTAGGTTAGTTAGGCTTAAGTAGTTCTAAGTTCTAGGGGACTGATGACCACAGCTGTTAAGTCCCATAGTGCTCAGAGCCATTTGATTTGATACAATTGCAACTTCAGGTAAGCCCAAAGCCAATAATCGCACGGACTGAGGTCTGGGGACCTGGGAGGCCAAGCATGACGAAAGTGGCGGCTGAGCACACGATTATCACCAAACGACGCGCGCAAGACATCTTTCACGCGCCATCTGTCGGACATTTTGTGAACTTTTTTTGGTTCTAATAAAACCCCATGTCATTCCAAGAATGTGTGTCAATTTTTATCTCTCTATCTACATTATTCCGTGGTTTATTAAGTTTTCAAATTTATACTGACTTTTTCATCATTCTGTATGTTCTTCAGTATATACAATTCGCAATACAAATGAACCAATACAGCTTCTAAGTCACTGCTGTAGCGTTCGTAGGTCGGCTCGACTTCAACTCCGCTCGCAGCTAAGTGGCGCAGCGCTTATATTCTCGTCGTGTAGAGGTCACTCCTGTTTCGGTGTCGTCCTAGTGAGGATTCCGTCAGCGTACTACTGGCTTACGTCGTCTCACAGCCCTCTCTGCTGTAACGTTCCTAGCCGACGTGCCGGTTCTTGACGTTACGCTGGAACATTCGTCACCCCAAAGCGACGGAATGTCGTCGTGTAGGGAGCGCGACAACGGCGGGGTAGGCAGGAGTTTATACGCTGCGCTGGAAGCAATGGCTGCAGGCGACGTGGCCCGCCATTCAGCCTTCTTCGCTCTGGTAGAAACGTGCCCCGGTAAACGACCAGAAGGGTACGCCTCCACCTCCTGAGGCCAATGGCAAGATGTCGAAGGCGTTGGCTGCTGCGGTGCGTGGGCAGGTCCAGCTCCATCGGTATGACGAGAGGAGGCGGAGGAGGTGAAGGCTCCGTCTCCGTGGGGTCATCCTGCGGTGTCGTGATGACACCCTCTGGTGGCTGCTGTGGCCGCGCTGTCCTTGGGATCCATGAATTTGGGGGAAGAGACACAGAAGGATCGCCGTGCACGTGACACTGGCGAAGTTGATGTCGGCCCTGCAATCCGTGTGGACCTGAAATGAGATACATGCAAGCGGCAATTCGACGGGCGATCTCGCCTCGCGCCGAGCGTCTGCTGCCTCTAAAAACCCAGTAAAACACAATATAGTGCTGCGCGAAGCAATACTTGCGGCCTTCCTTCGGCGCCGGATGCTGAGAAGGGTGGAGCAGGTGGAGCTGTGTCCGATTGCGGCGGCCGTGAAGCAGTTCCGCGGCGACGGTCCATCTCGAGAATGCGAACGATAGGAGGCGAGAAACAATTGCAGTGGTTGACGCCTGGTGTGTGCGGGGCGAAGTTTGGCCCTATGCTGCTTGAAGGTTGTGACAAAACGTTCAGCTTCGCACTTTGACTGTGGATGGAACGGTGCACTAGTTAGATGCTGTATGCTATTGCGTCCACAGAGTGTTTCAAACTCATTTGACATGAACTGAGGGCCGGTTTCCGACACTGTGGCTTCAATTAAACCTTCAACGTAAAAAATAGCTGGCGACACCTGAATAGTGCCACCTGACGTTGTCGAATTCATTCGCACAGCAAAAGGAAACTTGCTATTTGAGTCAATCACAATCAACCAACGAAGGTTCCAAAAAGGTCCCGCATAGTCTGTGTGCACACGTTGCCACGGTGATTGCGACTTAGGCCAAACAGAGATTTTTTGTGGCGGAACAGACTGATTTTCCACACGTGCGTGACACTGTGATGTCATATGTTCTATTTTAGTGTCCATACCCTGCCAAGTACAGTGTCGACGCGCTAACTGTTTGTTACGAACAATCCTCCAGTGTCCTTGGTGAACTAACTGCAACACTTCTTTTTGCAACGCTTTAGTGATCAATGCATGTGAGTTTCCACTGTCGTTTTGAACAACTTTCCGTATAGCCAGGCTATGCCGACGTGCAAACTATCGGCACACTACAGATTTATTTATGCAAGGAACGAGGCCAAGATGTGCGAATGTATTTTAGCAAAAAGTTGAAATCTGAATGAGCTTCCGTGGCCCGTGCAATTTTCCTGTAGTTCAGCGGAAAAGATTTCAGCGATTCAGTATCCTGAGCATCGATGTGACAACAAGATGCTGTAGAAGCGTCAAAGCCTGTAGGGCCAACTGACGGACGTGAAAGTGCGCCCGCTTTACCATGTTGAGCTGTCGGACGATACACATTCTCGTGCCGGTATTGAGACAACAACAGAGCCCATCTTGGAAATTTTTGGGCAGCTCGTATAGGAATCGATTTCGTCTGGTGAAACAATGACTGCAATGGCTTGTGATCCGTTACGAAGTAGAATTTTCTGCCAAATAGTGGTAGAATTTGGTGACACCAGACACAATAGCCAACGCCTCTCTCTCAATGTGTGAGTAGTCATACTGAGCTCTGGACTACACTTTTGATGCGAAAGTGGTAGGCCTGTGTTTATCACCAAATCTGAAGGAAAGCACTGCACCGATTCCATAAGAGGAACCGTAAACTTGCAGCACAACTGGTTTGTCAGGATCAAAGTGAACTAAGCATCTATCAGTGAGCAATGCATCTTTAAGTTTTTGAAAAGCTACTTGGCACTCATCTGTCCAAACAAAGGACACATTCTTGCGGTGCAAGCGATGCAATGGAGCTGCAATTTGTGCAGAATTCGGTATGAACCAATTATAGTAGTTCATTTTCCCTAAAACAGACTGCAATTCTGTGGCATTACGAGGAACTGTCAACTAACAAATGCGACTGAAGAGGATGTACACCTTGACTGTTTATGACATGACCAAGATACTGCAACTCAGCTTTAAAAAAATTACACTTGTCCAGCCTACACTTCAGTCCTGCATCATATTACACACGAAACGAAGCACACAAATTTGAAATGTGATACGCAGATGTACGACCTGCTACGACAATATAATCCAAATAGTTTGAACAGTTTGTCGCTCGACCAGTCAGCTGTTCCAAATACCGTTGGAAAATGGCGGGTGCGGAATCACTACCAAAAGGCAAACACAATTATTTAAAGAAGCCCAAATGGGTATTCACTACACATACTTCTTGAGATTCTTCATCTAGCGGTATTTGAAGATACGTGTCGCGCAAATCAATTTTTGCCGCGCGGAATTAGCCGAGCGGTCTAAAACGCTGCAGTCATGGACTGTACGGCTGGTCCCGGCGGAGGTTCGAGTCCTCCCTTGGGCATGGGTGGTGTGTGTGTGTGTGTGTGTGTGTGTGTGTGTGTGTGTGTGTGTGTCTGTCCTTAGGATAATTTAGGTTAAGTAGTGTGTAAGCTTAGGGACTGATGGCCTTAGCAGTTAAGTCCCATAAGATTTCACACACTTTTTTTTTCAATCAATTTTTGAAAAGTAGCGACAAGGGTGTAATCTGCCCTTGAGGACCTCTGGGAGTGGCAATGGGTAAGTATCAATCACAGTTTGTGGGTTGACCGTAGACTTAAAGTCAACACAGAGAGAAATGCGACCTGAAGGTTCGGGGAGCAAAGCTGGTGGACTTGCCCATTGACCAGCTTGTATGGGCGCAATATCTCCGCTATCTTGCAATTCTTTAAGTTCAGCAGCGATTTTGTGCCGTAATGCAATGGGAACAGTTCTAGTCCGGCGAAATTTCGGCTGAACAGTTTCTTTCATAGTAAAACGTCCAACAAAACTGTTAGCCTGGCCTAAACCTTCAGAAAAGAGTTAGTGAATTTTCAGCAAGCTAGCTAGCTAGCTACACTGTCTTTTGCAATGAATGCAGACAATGTCAGCACATTGTCCTGAATGATAAAGCCAAACAAATCAAATGAATCAAGACCAAAAATGTTCTCAATATCGCGTGATTGTAGCAACATGAAAGTCACTGTTCGTGTATGCGAGTGATATATGGCAGGCAAAGCACACGTTATGAGAACGGAAATTTCTTGTCCACTATACGCTGTCAGGTGTGTGCTAGTTTCAGACCGGCGTGGGGAGCCTAACAATTCATATTGTAACACCTATATCAATTTTTTTTTTTTTTTTGGTCATCAGTCTACTGACTGGTTTGATGCGGCCCGCCACGAATTCCTTTCCTGTCCTAATCTCTTCATCTCAGAGTAGCACTTGCAACCCACGTCCTCAATTATTTGCTTGACGTATTCCAATCTCTGTCTTCCTCTACAGTTTTTGCCCTCTACAGCTCCCTCTAGTACCATAGAAGTCATTCCCTCATGTCTTAGCAGATGTCCTATCATCCTGTCCCTTCTCCTTATCAGTGTTTTCTACATATTCCTTTCCTCTCCGATTCTGCGTAGAACCTCCTCATTCCTTACCTTATCAGTCCACCTAATTTTCAACATTCGTCTATAGCACCACATCTCAAATGCTTCGATTCTCTTCTGTTCCGGTTTCCCCACAGTCCATGTTTCACTACCATACAATGCTGTACTCCAGACGTACATCCTCAGAAATTTCTTCCTCAAATTAAGGCCGGTATTTGATATTAGTAGACTTGTCTTGGCCAGAAATGCCTTTTTTGCCATAGCGAGTCTGCTTTTGATGTCCTCCTTGCTCCGTCCGTCATTGGTTATTTTACTGCCTAGGTAGCAGAATTCGTGACCATCAATCCTGATGTTAAGTTTCTCACTGTTCTCATTTCTACTACTTCTCATTACCTCCGTCTTTCTCCGATTTACTCTCAAACCATACTGTGTACTCATTAGACTGTTCATTCCGTTCAGCAGATCATTTAATTCTTCTTCACTTTCACTCAGGACAGCAATGTCATCAGCGAATCGTATCATTGATATCCTTTCACCTTGTATTTTAATTCCACTCCTGAACCTTTCTTTTATTTCCATCATTGCTTCCTCGATGTACAGATTGAAGAGTAGGGGCGAAAGGCTACAGCCTTGTCTTACACCCTTCTTAATACGAGCACTTCGTTCTTGGTCGTCCACTCTTATTATTCCCTCTTGGTTGTTGTACATATTGTATATGACCCGTCTCTCGCTATAGCTTACCCCTACTTTTTTCAGAATCTCGAACAGCTTGCACCATTTTATATTGTCGAACGCTTTTTCCAGGTCGACAAATCCTATGAACTGGTCTTGATTTTTCTTTAGCCTTGCTTCCATTATTAGCCGTAGCGTCAGAATTGCCTCTCTCGTCCCTTTACTTTTCCTAAAGCCAAACTGATCGTCACCTAGCGCATTCTCAATTTCCTTTTCCATTCTTCTGTATATTATTCTTATAAGCAGCTTCGATGCATGAGCTGTTAAGCTGATTTTGCGATAATTCTCGCACTTGTCAGCTCTTGCCGTCTTCGTAATTGTGTGGATGATGCTTTTCCGAAAGTCAGATGGTATATCGCCAGACTCATATACTCTACACACCAACGTGAATAGTCGTTTTGTTGCCACTTCCCCCAATGATTTTAGAAATTCTGATGGAATGTTATCCATCCCTTATGCCTTATTTGACCGTAAGTCCTCCAAAGCTCTTTTAAATTCCGATTCTAATACTGGATCCCCTATCTCTTCTAAATCGACTCCTGTTTCTTCTTCTATCACATCAGACAAATCTGCACCCTCATAGAGGCTTTCAATGTATTCTTTCCACCTATCTGCTCTCTCCTCTGCATTTAACAGTGGAATTCCCGTTGCACTCTTAATGTTGCCACCGTTGCTTTTAATGTCACCAAAGGTTGTTTTGACTTTCCTGTATGCTGAGTCTGTCCTTCCGACAATCATATATTTTTCGATGTCTTCACATATTTCCTGCAGCCATTTCGTCTTAGCTTCCCTGCACTTCCTATTTATTTCATTCCTCAGCGACTTGTATTTCTGTATTCTTGATTTTCCCGGAACATGTTTGTACTTCCTGCTTTCATCAATCAACTAAAGTATTTCTTCTGTTACCCATGGTTTCTTCGCAGCTACCTTCTTTGTACCTATGTTTTCCTTCCCAACTTCTGTGATGGCCCTTTTTAGAGATGTCCATTCCTCTTCAACTGTTCTGCCTACTGCGCTATTCCTTATTGCTGTATCCATAGCGTTAGAGAACTTCAAACGTATCTCGTCATTCCTTAGTACTTCCGTATCCAACTTCTTTGCGTATTGATTCTTCCTGACTAATGTCTTGAACTTCAGCCTACTCTTCATCACTACTGTATTGTGATCTGAGTCTATATCTGCTTCTGGGTACGCCTTACAATCCAGTATCTGATTTCGGAATCTCTGTCTGATCATGATGTAATCTAATTGAAATCTTCCCGTATCTCCCGGCCTTTTCCAAGTATACCTCCTCCTCTTGTGATTCTTGAACAGGGTATTCGCTATTACTAGCTGAAACTTGTTACAGAACTCAATTAGTCTTTCTCCTCTTTCATTCCTCGTCCCAGGCCCATATTCTCCTGTAACCTTTTCTTCTACTCCTTCCCCTACAACTGCATTCCAGTCGCCCATGACTATTAGATTTTCGTCCCCCTTTACATACTGCATTACCCTTTCAATATCCTCATACACTTTCTCTATCTGTTCATCTTCAGCTTGCGACGTCGGCATGTATACCTGAACTATCGTTGTCGGTGTTGGTCTGCTGTCGATTCTGATTAGAACAACCCGGTCACTGAACTCTTCACAGTAACACACCCTCTGCCCTACCTTCCTATTCATAACGAATCCTACACCTGTTATACCATTTTCTGCTGCTGTTGATATTACCCGATACTCATCTGACCAGAAATCCATGTCTTCCTTCCACTTCACTTCACTGACCCCTACTATATCTAGATTGAGCCTTTGCATTTCCCTTTTCAGATATTCTAGTTTCCCTACCTCGTTCAAGCTTCTGACATTCCACGCCCCGACTCGTAGAACGTTATTCTTTCGTTGATTACACAATCTCTTTCTCATGGTAACCTCCCCCTTGGCAGTCCCCTCACGGAGATCCGAATGGGGGACTATTCCAGGATCTTTTGCCAATGGAGAGATCATCATGACACTTCTTCAATTACAGGCCACATGTCCTGTGGATACACGTTACGATTAGAAGTAAATAAAAAAAAGAGGAAGTAGGTTTATATTATGTAACTGTGTATCTGCAATTTATGAAGTGTGTATTCTGTATTGTTTAAATTCCTTGATCTACAATAAGAAAATTAGAGTTTTGTAATATATGTATGAAAAAAGCAAAAGAATATGTTGAAATGATAAATTACTATAATATGAATATATTTATAAAAAGAAAATGTTTGTGAAAAGATGATTAATGCTTAGGACAATTGTTTTTGTAACATGTAAAAGCTGTAGTGAAATCCCTCCATAACGGAAGTGGCATGGCGCGATGTAAAAGGCGGGATGTAGCGGTCAAACTGTGCGGCTCCATTGTGTTAACGGCACGCAGTATGTGACTAGCCTTAGCACGGTACACTTCGACGGTGCTAAGAGAGGCAATTGGAGCCTGCATTGCGAAGGATGTGCCTCGAATGTGAATCAGGCTGTTATTTGGTATTCATGGCATGAAATGGCTTTGGTATGTTGAAAATCCAAACCCAAGAAGAGATTTTATAGACCATTCGTACATCAAGAGCCGCGAGTACAGTTAGCCACCATGTAGCCTACCACCAAGCTTCGCCACTTCTTCACAAACTTCATACATTCAGTTAATTAATGTATATGGGCATGAGCCAGTTAATTTGTGTGTTGTTTCAATAATAGCCATATAAAACCTGAATTCGTGTCCGGAACCATATTTTCAATTCTGATCACGAACCTACGCAGTGTCCTCACCTAAGTGCTACTAAAACCGAGTATCCTGATTTAAGTGAACAATTCTTGCATTCCTGTGTTTAAACGTGATTGTATGAAGTAAAAGGAGTAGTAAAAGTTAAAGCTAAAACCACAAAAGTGAAGTTGGGAAGGCTTTTGCTAAAGTATCCTTAGTTTATTGTAAAATATAGTTTTGTAGGATTACAGTGCAAGATTGTGTAAATATTGTTGTCTAGAATACCTGCTTCACAGATGATTAAAAGGCAAATACATGCAAGTCTTTAATGATCAAATTTACGACAGTAATTTTGGAAGTGACGTTATGCTCATTTAAAAAAAAAATAGTGTGGTTTTGTTTTCTATCATGAATGGTTTCATTTTTTGAAGTTAATTAAACCCAGTGTTGTACTTTGTTGCTTGCAAAGTAATTTATGAACCACCCCAAGTGAAGTGAATGATTAGCTTTTTCGAATTAGTCTTTACTATTGTAATAATCAAAAGCGTTAACTAGTGTAACTATACTAGTTTATGGATCCCTATCGTATCTTCCACCTATTAGGAAAAAATTGAACTGTTACTGTTGCTAAGGGGAGGAGGAGGTTAGTGTTTTAAAGCCCCGTCGACAGTGAGGTCATCAGAGACGGAGCACAAGCTCAGATTAGGAAAGGATTGGGAAGGAAATCGGCCGTGCCCTTTCAAAGGAACCATCCGGGCACTTGCCTGAAACGATTTAGGGAAATCACGAAAACCTAAATCAGGATGGCCGGAGACGGGTTTAAACCGTCGTCCTCCCGAATGCGAGTCTAGTGTGCTAACCACTGCGCCACCTCTCTCGCTGTTGCTAAGGAAACCGATATTTGTAGAGGAGCTTATACAGTGTGCTTATGATGTCATTCATCTTTATTTGTGTTTTTCATGGCAGTCAAGATAGAAGCCCCTCATGTCCAAGTTTAGTTCTGCACTTCATGCAATGACATTTCGGTATTTGATTAAGTAATGCTCTTTGGTGTGGCTGTCATTAGTATGAGCTTGGTGCAAATCTACGCCCCGTAATTTACCTGTGTGTTATTGGTAACTGCTGCTATACACAGTACAGAGTACACTGTGTCAGTTTGTATCCTGTTTGCTATTCAAAGGGAAATCTCAACAAAATTAACTTCAATAACCAATATTCAGTTTTCTCAAATGTGTACTTCCAAATTATTGTGTCTAATTGGACTGGCGACCGTTCATTTTTTTTCATTCATTTATTATTTTACCACTTTAGTTAACTCCCAAGATCAAAGCACATTTGGTTTTTCTGTTATTTCACCAAAGTCGAAATTATAGTTCGATACCCTTGCGCATTAGAAACACGCGTGGTCAAATTTCGAAATCCTCTCAGTGGGTAACATTAGTTTGTTTCACTGCACGTTACAGTGAGATATACGTTCGAGTGTTATATGTGCTATTCCCTTGATAGGACGACAGGTTCGGTCGTTAGGGAAAAGCGTTAGTGTTATAATATGTGTGACGATTTAGCAATGTAACAGAGGCGCCCGTGTCCAACTGAAATTTATCACGTTTTTCAGAAGAAAGCAAAGGAACAAAAAGTTTGTTGGACTGGCGTAGCACTGAAGAAAATGCTCGCTTGCTAGTTTTGCTAATGCCTGTTGCAGGCTTTGAATACACTACATTTATTACATGGGCCTCGTGACGAATTTTTGTGAGTGGTTCAAATTCTAATTTTTGTTCCGTTGCAAACATAAGGATTATAAATATCCTGTCCTGCGACAAGCGTAACGCCGTGCTTATTGATAGGGGCAGTCTTGGAGTTTGTTCCGTGAATAACACCGAGGGCATGACTTAATTCTGTTCGTCTGTGCAGCCGCCTGTTTAGCGAGCTGGTTACGCGGCGTGGAAAATTGTTTACGCGTGTTCGAAAGGAAGTACGAAAATTCTGATCGTGTGAAGTCCCATACCAGAATAATCGACGTGCACAGTCCCCACATTGCCATCAGCATGGCAGAAACGAAGGCCCTATTTCGTGTCCCGAAGGATCCGTTCACATGTTGCGTCGTTGATGATCTTGACATATACGATACTACTCACAATGGACAAGTGAATGCCGAGAATGTCGGTCGCCGGGATTTTAACTTCTTCTCGTAGAAATCGTTCGACTTCGAGTGCTTTGGGCCGTGCAAATTCGTTGCGAAACGTAAATTTGAGCGTCGATTTTCTGTATTGGTGCGCCATAGTGATCTATATGCTGAGTACGGCACGCGCGAAACGGCCGAGTACGATGTAAACAACACGAGCGCTCGCTCCGCGGCAGGAACACAAACAGGGCGTCCTCACCGCAGCACAGCCAAAGGCCAACTGCTCCAACTGAGCTACCCAAGCACGACTCACGCCCGGTCCTCGCAGCTTTACTTCTGCCAGTACCTCGTGTCCTACCTTCCAAACTTCACAGAAGCTCTCCTGCGAAACAATTTGCCGATTGGTTGTTTGGAATCAGCGCTGTAAGATGTATCGATGTAGAGATGCGATAGGAGGGCAAACAGAAGCTAACCTGTTTGGGTGTGACCACGACCATGCCGTTAATGAAGTTGCCTGATTTGATTTATCAACATGGGCCGTCCAGCGTGTCTACATGGGATGATGTACGACCAGAAACCATGTAACACGGCGTGAGAACTGCCGTCATAAAAAGATCCCAACCGATTGCGACCGGAGACGCGTGTCACCACTTATCAAACAAAGTTGGCTTGAAATCTGACAAAAACTATTATTCTCAGTTAATGCAGAGACATCTCATGTTTGTAAGCTAACATTGCTAGGGTAACAGAGTACAATGGACATTTGGATTCGGTTACTTCGCAGAAGGCCATAGGTCACAACGACACATTACCTGAGCGTCTTCAATACGTCAAACAGCACGGCAGATGGACAATAGCTGTGGAGGCGTTGGATGTGGTCCGCCAACTCAAAATTTTACCTGTTTTCAAATGATGCAAGGTGTCGAGTGCATCAAGGTATTTGACCCGTAGCGTGTGTAGTTCTGGCCGGAGGTGGTTCTGTGGGCCCACTTATTCGCGTTACCGTGAACATGGGCCAGGATATTTGTCTCACCTTCTCTGTGAGCAAGAACTGCCGTTTCTTCAACATCTTGATGACGTCTTCCTAGGCGACAACAGCCATGTTCAGAAGACGGAATGCATACGTTCCTAGTTTGAAGAACACTCTGTTCCACATCGACTAAGGTGCTAAATCACTCGAACTTAAACACCTAGTATACTAGCTTATTGATATTCCCTTAGCCGATGCCTCGACGAGCTGCGCTTTGAAAACCGTCACCAATGAAGAACCTCGAAGCCACCGACCATTGAAGTCCACCGAGACAGTGTTACAATTGGCGGACACCTGAGCACCAGTCTCCTAGTCGAGATAATTCCTTGTCGCTACTTGCTGTCGAATGCTACACTAAGTTGTTGACCGCTAGCTCTACCGGCAAACATTCAGTGTGCTTAGACCCATGCCAGTGTCGGGATTCTGCTTATAGCACGACACGGCTGCCAAAAGTTGTCAATAGTGTAGCAGTTCTTTCACACAAGTCATATAAATTATATTTGTTTAAAATGCCCTTGTGTCAATTAATCTTTCGCTTTCCTGTCTAGATGCCCACGGCGACATTTGCTTTAGCCACCTTCCGCTCATTTATCATTAGCAGCGAAGACGTAACATTTGGACCCTCGTAATATAACTGCTCCCGACTCGCATGATAACAAAACCAACAGAAAATGTCTGCCGACATCACCGAAGTTTGGTAGTTCTGTGGGATCTAATCATCAGTGCGTGATTTAGGCTGGACGTGATACACTTATACAAACTTGTATACACTCTACTTCGTCGAGAAGAAGCCGTTATCAAGACTAGAGGTTTGTATAAACTCTACTTGCTGAGGTGATGATGAGGATGATGATGTTGGTTTGTGGGGCGCTCAACATCGTGGTCATCAGCGCCTGTACAAATTCCAATCTTTGCATTTCCTGTTTCACCACTACCCGAATGATCATGAGATGATGATGAGATGATGCGGACATCTCAAACACCCAGTCCCTTGGCGGAAAAAATCCCCGACCCGGGTGGGAATCGAACCCGGCACCCCGGGACCCAGAGGCAGCAACGCTAGCCACTTTTTTTTTCTTTCATTTTGTTCGGTATTGTTCATTACGTTTGGTCTGGGCGGACGTAACAAGACATCCGTTCAAGTTGATCGTTGATTCCTTTACTCAGTTTTTTTATTACACAGGACGAGCAGCCCTCTGACCGAACATGCTGAGCTACCGTGTCGGCCGCCACTAGAACACGAGCTGCAGATACTTCGCCGCGGTGAAGCAGTTATCAGGGCTAGAGGCGGTGTTACGTCAGCCTAATGTCTATTGTAATGACTAATTTTTTTAGGACTGTTTATCAAAGTATGTTTGATATCTGGTACACATACGAGCTTACTGATTTTAGGTTGCTATCATCACGACGCTACATAAAGCATCACGGTACCATGTTTACAGGAAAACAACAGGTATTCTTTGGGTAGGATAACAACAGTTAGGTAATACATACCGGTAAAGTTGTCATGTATGTTTTAAATAACGAAAAACTGTACCAGTTACTTATTTTTTCATATTAGCACAATGCGTTTCAAATATTTATTCTCATTTTCAGGTGCAGTGGTCTACATAAATGTTCTTCTGATCTTTTGATCTCCGCATGCGTGATTTTCTTCCTCTCTTGCACTACAGTTGTCTTTTTTGAGGTTATACTGCAATAAGAAAATGAGCAATTGAATCAGATGGTTTTTTTTTATATGTGAAAGTTAGAGATAGTATTTTTGTTTTTCTAATTACAAGTATTGTGAAGCCATAATGTCGTAGTATCGCTGTAGCATGTTATGATTGCAAAAACAAACAGTGCAAGTGATGATTCGTGTGTAAGTGTGATTGGTACTCTTTGCAATGTATGAGGCACAATACTATACAAAGATTCATTTGTCCGATTTCTCGGTTGCAGTATAATCTCAAAAAGGCACCTACAATGCAAGAGAAGCCGAAGATCATACATACATACAACAACAAAATATTTACGCCAGAAATGCATTTGAAAATGCGAATAATTCATCATAAATAACAAAGTTGCAGACTTTTCGAAAATATACATTATGGTTCACAAAATTATGTCATGTAACGATTATTTCCAAGAATTCGGCAGTGCGTGGAGATCTCAAATATGTAATCCGTGTGTGCCGGCCGCTGTGGTCGAGCGGTTCTAGGCGCTTCAGTCCGGCGCCGCGCGGCTGTTGCGGTCGCAGTTTCGAATCCTGACACGGGCATGGATGTGTGTGACGTTCTTAGGTTAGTTAGATTTAAGTAGTTATAAATTCTAGGCGACTGATGACCTTAGAAGTTAAGTCCCATAGTTCTCAGAGCCATTTGAACCATTTTTTTAGTTATTATTGAAGGAATATATTACGTAACATTAACATTAAAGGTAGTTCTGTTGAACTTCTCCAGAGATTCTACATAAAGCACCCAAAAACAAAAGCAATCATTTGGTTTTTTCATGAATGGGCTCCAACATATTTTAGTCACATTGTATGAGGCGCAGCCCAACGTCTAGCACAGCAAACAGCGAGAGAAAAGATAGGTCCATGGCCTAAACATTATCCCTGCAGAAGTTCTTTGGCCTTCTGTCTGAGTGCCTCTATAAGAATACTTCATTCAATGGTAAATCTACACTCAGAAAATTTTTCATCGTGAAAACTTGCAAATTCTTCCGACACTGTTTAGAAATCTTTGAGCACCCGTGATCCGACGGGTTCATGAGTACGAAAGAGAGATGGACATACTGAACGCTGTTTAAAAGATAATTTGTTTTAATGGCTCTGTAAATGATTCTTAAGAGCTAAGGATTGCAAAGCAGATAGCTTGCATCTTCTTTCCAGTACTAACTTAGAGGCGAATGATGTTCGAAGTCATGTTTACATGACTTTTCCGTGTTTTGAGAACATTAGTCAGTGCGCACAATGTATCCCAATATTTTTGATGAAATATTTGAAAAGTGTCTGTTATGTTGTAATAAATCAAACGCCCACCAGCTGCGACGTAACTCTTTCTGTTTAGTTATGATATGTTGATAATTTTTACTTTTGGACCGTATAACTACAACTGAATAAAACACAATTTTCGTGCCATTCTCATTTTGCTTTTATTCTTTCCAAGGCATCTCCAGTGGACTGGAATATGTACATATTTTTCGTATTTAATTTACATTTTGGGACGATGTATATAAAGGTTACAAACAGTTCTGATGGCTGGCTTTTTTATGGCATAGTAATATTTTAAATTCTACTTACAGATTCCGTGGATGATGTTCTGCGTCACAGAAAAGCCAACCACCAGAACTGTTTGTAACATATCAACTGTTTATAACATACATGGTCCCAAAATTTAAATTTAATAGTCATATTATGTGCATCTTCCATACTAACTTAACGACTCTTCACTAACGATCCCAAAATGTAAATTAAATACTAAAAGTATGTACATATTCCAGGTCACTGAAGATGCCTTGCAAAGAATGAAGGCGAAATGCGTGTGACACGAAAATTGTTTGATTCAGTTGTAGTTAGACGGTCCAAAAGTAAAAATTATCACCGTACCGTAATATTACAGGAAAATGAAGACGACAGAACTACAAATGTTGAAGATGTTAATACAAGTATCCTTAATTATCGATTAGGCACTTTCTCGAACGATTTTCTCTTTGCTGCAGCCTCATTTTAAGCTGTATTGAAATAAGTGAAAACAGTAGGTGCGGATATAACTTCTTGTTTTGCTGACAGTCGAACTGAGCGGACGCAAAGAGAGGTGCGCTTACGTTTTAGCAACGTATTTGCACAAAAAACGCTGAGATTAAAACTGCCATTGTGTGCACTACGTTAATTACTAACCATTACAATGATTTTATCTTTGTGTGTTAGTGTGTTAGGAGAAGGACGCAGAAAGAGAGTTATTATAAAAGGAAAGAACAGATTTCTTCAGCCTGTCACTTTATGTTATATGAGCTGTGGAGCAGTTTTCGCACAGACATGGAGCTGTGTTTCATAGCTATCTCTAAATCTGTCTAGTGAGTTTCCAACAGTATTTTTGACGCCGTAGTGGGTAATACTCTTCAATGTAAAGAATAGACGTTTGTAGCCAGTCCCGAAGTGCTCCCGTTATCAAACACTGGACGAGTACGGTCTGGGTGACTTCCGCTTTGTTTTAAGCGAAAGTTAGTTTTCGAACGTCTCAATCATAATGACGCCTTATCTCCCGAACTATGTGTAGTACAAAGATATCATTTTGCTGGTACATTGAGTGGAATATGTGGTAACGGTTTGCAAAATGTCTTGCGAATAAAGAGTACAGAAGTAATAAATTAAAACACAATACCAGCTGCTGAAGTTTTTCTGTTGTGTATAATGAACATGCAGTAAATGATAAGTATTTTTTTCCTCTCATTTTCTGGGATGAGTGGGGGGGGGGGAGGGGGGGTCAGCGTGAAAAAGCTTCGAAAAAAATTTTTTGCAGGTCGGGAACTGCTTCATTTTTCACACAAAAATGGTTCAAATGGCTCTGAGCACTACGCGACTTAACTTCTGAGGTCATCAGTCGCCTAGAACTTAGAACTAATTAAACCTAACTAACCTAAGGACGTCACACACATCCATGCCCGAGGCAGGATTCGAACCTGCGACCGTAGCGGTCGCTCGGTTCCAGACTGGAGCGCCTAGGACCGCACGGCCACTCCGGCGGGCTTTTTCACATACTGGGTGAATATAGTGTTGATAATTTCGGCGCCGTGAGCTGCGCTCCACCAAGACACATACAATATGATGCAGCTGCCCCCTACTGATGTTGTTTTATGCAGTCCTCAGCGTTATATCTGGCCTTCAAAAACCACGTATGGGATTTTCATATCCTCTCGCTCACTAAGCTCGTACTTTTCGTCCTATAGAAAAAATGAACTTGACCTATTTTGTAGGAATTTTAATGTGGTTGAATTTGGTGCTGGAATACGTTTTACTAGAAGCCGTAGAGTTATTCGAGAACAGCATACATAACTCACCTCCAAAGGCACCTCTACCCCGATATTCAACCCTCACTGGTCAACATTTCTGGTACGTCGTTCATGGAACTCCCTCCAACCACTATACAAAACTTTGCGACTGCACAAATTATTTACCATTGACTGGACTTATTACTCCACCGGCTTAGGCGATCAATTAAAAATTGTAAAATTGCCATTTGTGTAAATTTTAGCTAGCAATTTTAGCAGCGTAAAATAAGTAATTACATCGTTGTATTCATCAGCTCTTCTGACTGTGAAACTACTGTGCTTGTAAAGGTTAAGATTTGATCTAACTGTCGCAGTAATTAGTTTCAGTGCAACGTTTACGAAAGGCGTTTTACTTTCATTACTGTTACAGGCACGTTTAAACCTCGAACGTTAACGAAATAGCCGAATATGCTGGTGGCGTATTAGCGGAATGAATAGAGACGAAAGGAGGTCGAATATCGGAAATAGTGCGCGTAGACGGAAATTTTTGTTCAGTGGCAGGAGGGAGTGCCACAAACGACACACTGGAAATTCTGCCTGGTGAGGGATGAGTGTGGAGGTGTGTCTAAAATCACTTTTGTACGTTTTTCTTGAATAACTAGAAAACAGTGGCTTCCAGTGAAAACATGTCCTAGTACAAAATTTTACTGCATTCGATTTCCTACGAAAAGGTCGTGTTCATTTTTTCCGTAAGACGAATAGTTGGCGAGTAGTGAGCGAGAGAATACGAAAATCTTGTGCGTGGTTTTTGAAGGCCGAATATAATATTGCACGTTGTAAAATGCAAACATTCATGGCCGGAAATGTCACAAATAATAAAGTATTAAAGTTGGTATGTCGTGGTTAGATGGATTTTTCATTAACGTTTCGTTCCCGCCTGCAGAGGACATTTTCAAGTGGGGTCGTAGCTTCTTTGGATGTCCAAGACACACCGTGGCTCGCTACTGACTGCACAGAAATTCCGTTTACGCTTGTTCCCTCGCAGTGGCATGACGTCATTGCGGGCTCCATAAAACGACATCGATAGGGGCAGCTGAATCACTTTGTATACTTGTTTCACTGTGTTAACCCATTAACATAAGATTACACCTTTTAATGAGTAGATTATTTCAGCATTTTAAAGTTTTAAATTCGGTCTCTCATTGAAATACTGAAAATCAAACTTCAGTTACCCTTGAAAGCCGTTAGATAACAGGCTGGAGCTGGAACTGCGCTCGTGACGCAATAGAATGTCATGGTTCCCACATTAACCCAGCGGGGAAACTTGTGCGAGTTGTGTAGTCCAGAACTTACAGATCCGTAATTAATGCAGTAATACGAGATTAATATAAAAGATATCATTACCGCTTTATCAGGAATTCACGGGCAGTCAGTAGCATGCCGTTCGGATTAAGGGCACAAAAGTATTTAGCGCAGGCTATGCGACGTAACGAAGGTATTTCGTGGGACGGGCGTTATAACAGCATGATTGGCTAGTGCTCCGTGCAATGACGCGAATTTAACCGTGCGAAATTATGTCGTTAATATCCATTAAGCTGTAGCGGACAGTTAAAAAAGCGGATCAACCCGCTCTCCCACACACGCAGGTGGGCGGTACACGAGTGCTGGGCCCGCCTACAGTGCACAGCGCGAAGCATAACGCCCTACCCTGCCCTGCCCCGCTCTCCGCAACAAAATGTGTGCGCTCGCCGTTTGGATGCGTTGCCTTCACAGCACATCTCTGCCTCTCTCTGTCTCTTCTCTACCTCTTGCTTTTTCGCGGCCATTAGCAGTGGATATTAAAAAAATAAATTAAAAAAAAAAACAAATAAAAGTAAATTCGCTTTATTTTTATTAATCTCTCTAACATTTTTGATGTCCGGTATTTTTTGGGCGATTCTTTATTTTTCTGCTGAGTTCCTGGGAAATATGAACCGTACGGCCAGGAAGTCAAATATTTGGTCGCTGTTCGTTTGCCCTCGCACCGAATACTGTCCCCTGGCGGGCTTTAATGTATTTCAGCGTCCGCCAGGCGTTGCGAGGCAGGCGCCGTGGTCTGCTATCTGCGACATCACGGGAAAATTCCCGCTCAGTGACCGATTCACCGACTGCACACTCTGAAAGTATGTGCAACCGTAAAACCACAACAAAAACGCTTTTCTCAGGAGGCAAATATAAAGCAAAGTCGGGAAAAATAACGAAGAGGGTAAGACGAGGAATTGTACCTTGACAGTCCAAAAAGATTCGAGACTCGATTAATGAAAGATACTGAAACTCAAAATAATGGTTTAATGCTTCTGATGTTCTGCAGGCTCTCCGCAATTGAGGGCAGCGCACAGAACCTTCACACAACAGTGTTAAATTTGGAAATTTGTCGTAAGGTCTTATGGGACCAAGCTGCTGAGATCATCGGTCCCTAAGCTTATGAACTACTTAATCTAACTTAAACTTACATTAAGGCCAACACACACACGCCCGGCCGGTGTGGCCGATCGCTTCTAGGCGCTTCAGTCTGGAGCTGCACGACCTCTACGGTCGCAGGTTCTAATCCTGCCTCGGGCATGGATGTATGTGATGCCCTTAGGTTAGTTAGGTTTAAGTAGTTCTAAGTTCTAGCGGACTGATGACCTCAGATGTTAAGTTCCATAGTGATCAGAGCCATTTTGAGCAACACACATACACCCATGCCCGAGGGAGGACTCGAACCTCCGACGGGGGAAGCCGCGCTGACAGTAACAAGGCGTCTGAGACCGCGCGGCTACCCCGCGTGGCAAACCGTGTTAAACTGTCGGCAAAATATTTCTTTGGGACAAAAAAAGTAAAATCAATCAGTCGCAAATCCAATAACTATCTTTTTATTGCAGATCTAGATTTCAGGCATTGAAAATTAAGGACTTTGAAATCGAGTCATACACACTGGCAACTGGCAACATGTTGTTATACGACCTTAGGACGTACATGGCCAGATTCTAAGATCGGAATCTGACAATGTACGTCATAAGGTCGTGTAATAACATGTTGTCATATATGACTCGATTTAAATGGACTGAAGGTAGCTATTTAATAGCTGAGATCTAGATGTGCAGTACGAAGGATACAGATTGGATTTACGACTGATTGCTGAATCCCTTTCTCCTTGTTTAAAACGTAGCGTAGTGTCACCGTTCACAACGGTTCCAATGGAATCAAATTTACTTCTTTGGGAGGTTGTTCAACTCGGACATCACATTCAATTGAATGTCGGTTATGTCATCTAAACGCTGACCCTTCGTGCGAATTTCTGCACTTTTTCGTTTTCTGGCAGCTTCGAATTGATAACGCCAAATGTTGTCAACTGTGACGCTTTTTTCCAGTAAACACATATGCTCTTTCTGTAGTTGAATCGAGTCGCTGCAGGCGTCCACGGGCTTTTTCTTGTTCGGGAGCCAAGGTATCAGGGACAAACTTCACACACACTTTTCTTTTCTTCAGAATATTTTGGAGAAGGTCTTGAACATTTAGCTTAGAGATGTTGCTCATTTGCGATTTGTGACGCAGTGCGGTCGCACGCCCTCTACTTAACGCCGCCTGCTCACAACTGACTGGTTAACAGCACATCTGTTGTTTACGATTGTTAGTTCAAGCTGCCACCGTAGTTACTGCTCTGACGTCACTTATACTCCAGGAATGCACTCAGACTCGGATCTTGTGTATAGTACTCCAAATTAAGGATAGATGTGCGTCTGCCAACATCATCTGGCAGCTATCTACGTATGTTAGGTGCGGATCTAATGGGAACCACAGCTGTATCTTCTCCCCACTGCCATCCCATCCCTCAAACAATATTCTACTGAAAGCATTTTCACTTTTACATGTATTAATTTCCAAACTTTCCAAGTAACTTTGGGAGAGTACAGTATCGTGAGAGCTAAGGGTTTTCAAAATAGCACGAAATCCTAAAAAAATACCAGCTTGACTCCACACAACATAATTTTGAGTTTTATTCCTTGAGGGTAAGCCAACGTAGAGTGGTTTGCGGCCTGATTGTTTGTTGTAAATATTCCATAAAGAAAAAGGAGCACGAGTGCAACATCATCTTACCAACTGAAAACAACAACTCTGGCGCTCTTCGTGAGTCCACAGGTATAAGGTGAGGGTAGGCAAAGGAGGAGGGGACATATGCTCCATTCAGAAAAAATCAGAGGTATTCTGGCTTTCCCGAATTTAGGTGGGGACGACACAACGATACAGCATACGACTCATCAAGATGCTCGCATAGCTACAGTACGCGTACTTGTGTTCTTCGTACCTAGCAGAATGCTGATAATGATTAGCACATTGCTATTTTATACTGTACAGATTGTGACACTGTCATACTTTGAAAGCGTGTTACTATTATAGTACTTAAACAAAATGCGTAATGCAAATACTGTTCAGTTGTTTGGACAAATGCTTTTCAGATGATATATTGATCTCAAATGCAACTTCTTGGATGTTATGCTTTAAACTATGTGGTAAACAATGATTTAAACCAATTATAAAGTTTGTTTTGTACAGTAATAATATATTTTTGTTGTATTTCAAATCTTAGTCATCTGTGGTTCTTTGAAAGAGAGAATGAACGTCAGTTACACTTGGAGAAAGGCTGAGTCAGTACGAACCTGTGATCCCCCCCAGAAACTTTAAGCATAATTTAAACATTATGCGCAGACATCCATCATTCTGATATCGCATTATTTGAGACATTATAAGAGGTGAACCGGTTCAAGTAAGGTACACCTTAGGATGGGTCCTTTAGGAGTGCCATCAATGAAATATAGGCTAGTGATGTGTTGTCATACAGTACTACACCATACACTAACACTTCACTGACGTAGTACGTCAATCACATCACGATTACCGGCAGCATGAGGTGCACGCTTGAGTTTCAGGACGTGCGCTAACTGTGCGCTTCATTTATTTCAAGCGTCAATTTCGCTTCGCAATTTCTCGGGAAGTAATAGGCGTATTGCGATGCAGCCAACCCCATTATTTTTGTGATTTTTCATGCTATTGATTGCATATGAAATAATAGCTGGTGTCCATTTAAAAATAAACAAGTTTGTGTTGAAAATAGTATTTGTTTACGTTTTAAAATTTCGCATAGTATTTGGTATGCTCGTGAAAACCGTTTTTGAATATCTATTGCAGGCCGCTGTGGCTGAGCGGTTCTAGGCGCTTCAGTCTGGAACCACGCGACCGCTACAGTCGCAGGTTCGAATCCTGCCTAGGGCATGGATGTGTGTGATGTCCTTAGGTTGGTTAGGTTTAAGTGGTTCTAGGTGCCCATAGTGCTTAGAGCCATTTTTGTTCCTGCTAATATATGCGGATGAAACAAATATAAGTAATCTAAGCTGGGTATGTAAAATTCCGGTTTAAAAATCTTATTCTTTGTAAATGGAATCAAACCGACGCTTTCCGTCGACACTGGACAACGCATGAAAGACGTGGCGAGCACTGTTTGTGTGGGCTGCCTCCAGCTACACAGAGCAAAAACGAAATTGAATTTATTCGCTGAAACACCAGAGAAGATGCGCCTGTATAATGCTTTGTTGCGCAATTTAAAAATTTTAGAAAAGAATGCCACTAAAGAAATACTATCAGCAGTTATCCCTATCTGGAATCTACAATATGAACAAAGTAAATCGGTATTTCGCGTGACACGTAACCCCACAGGAATGGGCGAGAGTACGTGTCTGACGATGTGACCTCGTCAAGGCCCCAGAAGATACACTCCTGGAAATTGAAATAAGAACACCGTGAATTCATTGTCCCATGAAGGGGAAATTTTATTGACACATTCCTGGGGTCAGATACATCACATGATCACACTGACAGAACCACAGGCACATAGACCCAGGCAACAGAGCATGCACAATGTCGGCACTAGTACAGTGTATATCCACCTTTCGCAGCAATGCAGGCTGCTATTCTCCCATGGAGACGATCGTAGAGATGCTGGATGTAGTCCTGTGGAACGGCTTGCCATGCCATTTCCACCTGGCGCCTCAGTTGGACCAGCGTTCGTGCTGGACGTGCAGACCGCGTGAGACGACGCTTCATCCAGTCCCAAACATGCTCAATGGGGGACAGATCCGGAGATCTTGCTGGCCAGGGTAGTTGACTTACACCTTCTAGAGCACGTTGGGTGGCACGGGATACATGCGGACGTGCATTGTCCTGTTGGAACAGCAAGTTCCCTTGCCGGTCTAGGAATGGTAGAACGATGGGTTCGATGACAGTTTGGATGTACTGTGCACTATTCAGTGTCCCCTCGACGATCACCAGTGGTGTACGGCCAGTGTAGGAGATCGCTCCCCACACCATGATGCCGGGTGTTGGCCCTGTGTGCCTCGGTCGTATGCAGTCCTGATTGTGGCGCTCACCTGCACGGCGCCAAACACGCATACGACCATCATTGGCACCAAGGCAGAAGCGACTCTCATCGCTGAAGACGACACGTCTCCATTCGTCCCTCCATTCACGCCTGTCGCGACACCACTGGAGGCGGCCTGCACGATGTTGGCGCGTGAGCGGAAGACGGCCTAACGGTGTGCGGGACCGTAGCTCAGCTTCATGGAGACGGTTGCGAATGGTCCTCGCCGATACCCCAGGAGCAACAGTGCCCCTAATTTGCTGGGAAGTGGTGGTGCGGTCCCCTACGGCACTGCGTAGGATCCTACGGTCTTGGCGTGCATCCGTGCGTCGCTGCGGTCCGGTCCCAGGTCGACGGGCACGTGCACCTTCCGCCGACCACTGGCGACAACATCGATGTACTGTGGAGACCTCACGCCCCACGTGTTGAGCAATTCGGCGGTACGTCCACCCGGCCTCCCGCATGCCCACTTTACGCCCTCGCTCAAAGTCCGTCAACTGCACATACGGTTCACGTCCACGCTGTCGCGGCATGCTACCAGTGTTAAAGACTGCGATGGAGCTCCGTATGCCACGGCAAACTGGCTGACACTGACGGCGGGGGTGCACAAATGCTGCGCAGCTAGCGCCATTCGACGGCCAACACCGCGGTTCCTGGTGTGTCCGCTGAGCCGTGCGTGTGATCATTGCTTGTACAGCCCTCTCGCAGTGTCCGGAGCAAGTATGGTGGGTCTGACACACCGGTGTCAATGTGTTCTTTTTTCCATTTCCAGGAGTGTAGTTAAAGAAACGCTTCGCTGATCCCATCAGCCGCCGCCGAAAAGATGGCACGCAAGATTACTAGCGTGACCTGCATCTCAAAGAAATTAGTACGTCCGACAAATCATAAACAATGAGCATAGTGTAATGTGCTGGTACTGTTACGTGACATTTTTATAATGCTGTTTGTTTACATTTTGTGCCGAGATTGAAACTCTGTTATTACAAGTATGTCTTGTTTTCACAAATTTCGTTATTCGTAACAACCACGGAGAATAACTGATGCTCGCACGGATGGAAATTGAAATATATCACAAGAGGGAAAGTTATATTAGTAAGGGAGGCTTTATACGCTGAGAAATACCGAGACACAGTGCAATAGAATTAGTTCCATAGAGCTAATGTTTGTGACTGAATGGGCATATATTTATGATATACGTAGCAGATAAATTCAGTAGTGAATGATAGTGGTGCCAGGGGATCCTTCGAATTACATTTCGAGCGGTGATGACCTACTGTTTGAATAATGTGCGCCAGGTTCTACAAATACTCGTATCGAACAATGAAGATTACGATATATTTTAAAAACGTAGTGGGAATTCTGTCACTTTTCGTATTGTAGTACATTGGTAGACTCGTGCAAGTTTTTCGTTGTTTTGTTAGTAAAAATACCTGAAACATATATGTATAGTGTTTTTCATATCGGATATCTAATCTGTTCTCAACTGTCAAAAGGATTCGGTGTGTTTTGACAGTACAGGCGATTTTGTAACATTTGAAAATCCACTAATTTACGGAATAATGTAGGCAGAGAAGTAAATCTTGACACACGAGCCTGAAATGACATAGGGATTTTATGGAAACCAAAAAAGAGTGCAAAAACCGACCAAAAGATTACACTAGACAGCAACACGTCTGTGACGCCGCTTAAGAATCGTGTATAAAATGAGGTGTGAGAGCGAGTCAATGCGCCAGCAATCGCGGCATGTTGACTTTATCAGAAAAGGTACTGTTAGTGAAACTCTTCTGTCAGAACGGAGAAGCTGTTAATGCAGCTTTACGATGCTATTGCCGTAAGAAGGGTTTTCAAATGGGTAAAGCACCCATGAAAAGTGCCGTTGTGACGAAAAAAGTCACGAGGTTCGAAGCTATGGGTTGTTTAGACGATCGACCCCGTAGTGGGCGACCAGACACAATTGCTACTGCTGCTCGGGCAGTTCAGGAAGGAAAGGAAAGTTTAGCGGGTTCATCTCCGCATGATGAAGCCAGTACTCGTGAAGTCTCACGTGGAACCCGACTTCCACGCACTACTGTTTGGAGAGCACTAAGACCTTCCCTCCACTAATATCCCTACAAAATCCGATGTCATCATGGACTGTTAGCCACCGATTTTGTGACACTAAGAGCATTAGTGGTGTGAGTACTTCAGAAAATGGGCGAAGGCGACGACTGCTTGTCTAACGTGTTAGTGCACCGACGAAGCCCATTTCAAACTCTGAGGGTCCATCAACACCCACAACTAGAAAATTCGGCCGACGGAAAATCCTAGAACTGTCATGGAAACCCGACTACATGTTGGGAAAGTCATGGTGTAGTATGGATTTACCACATCAAACGTGATCGGACCCTTTTTCTTCGAGGTGATATGGGGCATGCACTAGTCTTTATTTAAATCTGAGCCACTACCGCCATCTGCTGTGTTCGCCACGAGGTCCAGAGCCCAACTGACCTAGTACACAGTACTGCCACCAGAGGGCGCTGTCGTCCAAGATGATGGACATGACATCAGCTGCTGACGCAAGTAACGTTATCCAAGATCGTGGGAAACAGTGTGTTCGCCATGAGGTATGGGCCTAGTACACAATACTGTCACCAGAGGGCGCTGTCATCCATTATGTGACGTAACCCAAGATGACTGTCTGGAGGGGAAAATGACTCAGCCTGTGCTGGGCTGGTAGAGAGCGGAAGGAATGTACTTTATTTATTTTGGAACAATTTATTTAGGGATGGAGTACATTTACCACACTGAGACAAAACACTCACCCTGATGTGCTTGGGGTCACAATACACAGTCTGCAGACCTGCAAACTACTCGTAAATAACGCAACAGACACGCTTGCTAATTTAGACTGTTGAAGTAATGCATTCCACAGCCTACACATACGAAAATTACTACACTGAAATAATTTCAGTATAGACCTACAAACTGCTCGTAAATAGTGCATGACACTGATGTGTAGACGCGCTCAGTACTGGTAAACTGTACAAATAGCGCATAGCGCAGCCTACAGACCTGCTTGCAAAATAATGCAATAGACACACAAACTACGTACGCAGGCACCGCCCCCCCCCCCCCCCCCCCCCCGTCTGCTGGACTGCAGAAGAGGCTAAAGGCAACCATTGCAAAGTGATGCGGCTATCAACTGCCAAGCCACGCAGAGGTGCATGTTCGGGTCCTTCAAGCATGAGGTGGTGGCACCCCCATCATACTTGACACATCTGAGAAATTCAAAAAAATGGTTCAAATGGCTCTGAGCACTATCGGACTTAACATCTGAGGTCATAAGTCCCGTACACTTAGAACTAATTAAACCTAACTAACCTAAGTACATCACACACATCGATGCCTGAGGCAGGAATCAAACCTGTGACTGTAGCAGCAATGCGGTTCCGGACTGAAGCGCCTAGAACTGCTCATCCACAGCGGCCGGCCCTGAGAAATTCCTCTCGAAATACGTGATCACCTAGGCGCCATTGATGATGCGATCGGATGGGAGCAAAGACCTATTTTCAAAGTGCAGATGCTCCAAGGTGGGCCACGCTCGCATGTGTGTTAGACACTGCTGACATCAACCCTCTCCCTATCTGCAGTCTGGCAAAGAGCTAGTTGCCGAGCGATGCTGCAGAAATCCGTTCCAGAATAGCACAAGCTGCTTTCACCCTAGCAAATCTAACGGATCATGTGTGACATGTCCAGCCACGCCTGCATACCCAGCGTGGCTCACCTCTCAGAAACGTCAAACGTTCACATAGCTAAAAGCCTGTGCACGCTTGCAAAAACACCCTTAATCATAAGATCATTCTCCTTGTTTGGAAGCAGATCACTGCCTAAGCACAGACGGGGGCGTTTCAGAACAATTACGCAAACAGAATTCGAAGCACTGCCATAAAGAACAGAAAAAAAGTCATGAATTTTTGGTATCCTAATGCCACAGTGGCGGATGAGTGATGGCATCCCCACCAGAGATGGATGGTATGCTTCAGTTTGTCTTTGAAACCCTGCTTTCTCAGAACTTTCTGTACATACCTTGCCTCAAATCAGTTCATATACGCTCCTATGTCCTGGCACAAAGGCTGTCTTGTGAATGGATCTAGCACTATGATTGGCTCTTATCGAATTTACCCGCCAAATTACTGATGCCGCTGGTGTCGAAGCACCGTCAGCCTTTTCTTCTTTCTGGAGACGCTTTCAGAGGCAAAAAACTATTTTACACAGTCCACCATATTGTACCAACAATTAAACCCTGCAACATGCCCTACATATCGTCAAATACGGAAAGACTCTTACTCAATTACAATGCTCGCCCTCTGAGAACAAGAGCTTGAATATTAGAATGTGAAATCGACCTATGACCCATCAAATATCACCGCATATCCTATATATCATCAAATACTCCTACTCAATTACACTGCTCTCCCACCAAGGACAGAAGTTTGAATATTAGAACGTGAAACTGATCTCTGACCCAGCAATATATCACCACATACAGTGTTGATGTTGTGAGCATGCAATTTGTATCCTCCACCATACAAAGTCAACCCTTTTACATCATTTGTACATATACTGCAAAGACAGACAGCACAGTGCATAAACTAGCGGCACTAGATACATACCGTGAGATCAGGCGGGCATCCACCCCCAACATGTGACCAGAATACTTTCAGTGGCTCGAAGTCACGCCCAGAACTGTTCTGCAAATTCCGACTCGCTTCCACTCGTCACAAACGATTTACTATTTCTGGTCCAGACCTGATTGCTTCCTAGCTTTTCTAAATCCATTTCCAGATCTGGGATTACTAGAACACATGTATTTCCGCATGGTTCGCCATAATATTTTACCATTTTCGCGGTGCTTCTCGATATCAAGCACACAGCAGTAGCCTACCGATCACTTGCGCAACATAATTCCGAAGATGTAGACTGGAAATTATTTCTCTACAAACCCGAAACTTTAGCGCTTATCCCGTCTGTTGTGACCTTTACGTGAGAACTCGAAACAAATAGACAAAACTGATATTTCCACTCTCGAATACTGATGTCGGTGATGTAACAGATTCCAAATCATCCCTATAATTTACAAGGTCAACTAAGGTGTTTCTCATGTCTAGAGAACCGGCAAATGAGTCTTCCACATGCTAGATGCAAATAACAGAATCGATGTTCTCTCAACTAAATAAAGACGCAACTCGAAGATCCTGTTCTACAGTGTCGCCACATGGTACGTTAGCTGGGCCAGCCTCCGTATTTCCGGTGCACACCACCAACCGTTTCTCAGCATTGGACTCCAAGGACGGACAGCACAAGCAAGCCAGTGCTTCTGCGGACACCATGGAGCAGGATCCTCCTGCTTCTGTGCCCTGTAGTAGCCACTCTACAGCGGCTGTCACTCGGCAGCCGTCGAGTTGACACCCCTACATCTCTTCCTGATCATGAATCTCCTCCAATGGAACATTTGTGGCCTTCAGTCCCACAAAGAGGATTTACAACTTCATTTAGCATCGTAGCATCCCGTTACACCGTCTCAACACTATCCACCATCTTGGCAACCGTTTGGTCATGGGCGTCTTTTACACTAGCCTGGTTGAGACTCTTTATGCTGAAGCTGCTGAACTACCACTGTCCTACCGCCGTGACTTTCTCCTCAGCAGGTATGCATGCCGTCTGTCTGCCACGCGTGGCCACACGCTCTACGCCTCCTTCTTTGATGATTCCTTTGATCGTCAGTATGGGCCTTGTCGCTCTTCTCTGTTACCTCCTGGAATCCGCTTTCGGCACTTGCTACAGCGGCTTAACTTGACACTACCTGCATCTTTCCCGGTGGGTGTGAACCCTTCATGACCTGGGCCTTCATTCGCTTCCTAAGGACACTACTCCAGCCTCGGTCTATTGCCTCAAGTTTCACGACCTTGGCACTGAACTTCGCGATAGTACCTTTGTAGACACTGATGGCTCTCGGACTGATTGTGGGGTCGGGTGTGCCTTTGTCATTGGGACCCGCGTCTTTCGATATCGGCTTCCGGCACACTGCTCAGTATTTACAGCCGAGCTCTTTGCCTTGTGTCAGGCCACGGAGTACATACGGCGATGCTGCCTTTTCAGTTGTGTCCTCTGCTCAGACTCACTCAGCGCCCTTCAAAGTCTATGTGCGCTGTACACCGCACATCCCTTATTACAGCTGGTCCAGGAAACTGCAACTTGCTCATGTTGGTGGAGTCAGTGTGATGCTTCTGTTGGTTTCTGGTCATGTCGGTCTGCCAGGAAACGAGGTTGCTAACGCTGCTGCCAGGGCTGCAGTCCTCGTACCTCTGCCAGCGAGTACCTATGTTCCCTCCGATGATCTCTGTGTTACCATGTGCCAGGAGGTGGTGTCCCTTTGGCATCTCCGATGGTCCTCCCTTCACGGGAATAAGCTCTGGCTTATTAAGCCTCTCCCAGCGACTTGGACAACCTCCTCTCGGTCCTTCCGTATTGGGCACTGCCTTTTTAGCCACCGTCATTTGATAAGTGGCTCTATCCCACCACTTTCGTACACATTGAGCCCAAATTTTAGTTGTTCGCCACATCCTGATGGAATGCCCATTTTTGTAACCGTTTACTTTCCCGCTAGGGTGTTGTCTGAGTTGTCGGCCGTTTCAGCAAATGACGGTCGAGCTGACGACCGCGTTTTCCTTTTTGCCGCCAAAGCAATATGGGGATGGCCATTTATTTTTAGTTTTGGACCTCCGTTTCTGTATGGTGTCTTTTTTAGCCCTTTTTGCACGTGCGCCGTCCGCTGTGGCCAAGCGCTTCTAGGCGCTTCAGTCCGGAACCACGCTGCTGCTACGGTCGCAGGTTCGAATCCTGCCCTGGGCATGGATGTGTGTGATGTCCTTAGGTTAGTTAGGTTGAAAGGTCTCTGTTGGATTCCTTTCATGTTTAATTTCTTAAATCTGTTGTCATTTACGGCATAAATTCCTCTTCTAAATTTACTGTGGCGTTTCTGACTATCTGGGAGGAGACTGAGTAGTGGAACTTACTTTTACACATAAACAAGAACGATCTGTCACACTACTAAACTTTAAAACACAGTTTATATGTAATTCATGTCACACAGTCTCATACGGAACCTACATCCGCTTTATTTTATATACTGTATATGATAAGCTACTGTCATCCCCCTTCCCTTCTGTGTGAGAGGATGAATGAGCAAGTGTATTTCTAGTTGCATGCTTGAGGGTAGCAGACAAGCCTGTCTGCTAGAGAACAGTAGGACCAACGTCGGAACAGGTAGCTACGCTTTCTAAAAGCAGAGAGGTTTCTATTCTTAGTACGGTCCTGGCCGTCGCTTGTCATGTTGGTATAGGAAGCTGCCTCTCTGGCCACTTCCGTTTGTATTTGTGAGCCACCCTCAGGAAGTGACTAGGCAGTCTGTCAGCGGCGAGTGTCTGAAGTGGTAAGATCTCCGGCTAAGCGCGTGTCTGCTAAGTCCGTAGAACAATGGATTTCTTAAGTTCAGCCTAACTGAAAATTTAATCACCTTTATTTCAGGTTTAGCTCCAAAATATCCAATGTTATCTTGAATTGCAACGCAGTGTAATTCGCGTGTGAAGTTCAGAATATCTTCCGGTAGTTGCTTTGTCACTACTTTGTGAGTAAAGTGGAACCACGTGTTGATCAGTAACTCTAACTAAGATCATCAATCTTAAATGCGAATGTGCGTGAGATTATAACGTCTCGTCTTGACAATATTTTTCAATATAGCAACTTTTCTTTATGTTCAACCGACGTGGGGTGTACTTTGTGAGACCAGTACCACGTGGTTATGCAATTGTTTGACCCATCAGGTTAATAGTAAGACGATAGTAACCAGTTCGAGGTTTATCTTTTGTAAATTGCTTTTCGATATAATTTATTTTAATTATCAAAATTATTGTGGAGTTACACTCTTTGTGTAAACCAAGTTGACCACGTGAAGCATGTGGTGTAATCATCAAAGTAGCCCTCAGCTACTCTTTTCGGGAAGATTTCACAGGGAGTTAGTATGAATTTAGTATACCAGTGTGTGGTAATTACATGACGGACAGGATTGTGCTACGAACGTAACTTCTTTGGGTGAAAATTGAATCGGTTGGTTGTGGTTAATTTCCTCTTGCATATGTTTCAACGTTCTTCGTGTGTTTTTTTATGAATGCAGTGTTGTATGCAGTCTCCCAATCTTGGCTCCATATTTGATGTGTTCCGTAAGATTACAATCTCACATTTTCACAATCCTAAATAAGGCACCAGCTTAGTTATGAATCGACTTTAATATGCTGAAATTTCAATGATCAATGTTAAAATAAATTTCCAAATATAAACTGTTTTATTTCTTTTTATTTAAATTCTCTTTTATATATATATATCACCGGTTGTCGTATGACTATTAAAAGATTATAATTAATGTTAGTCTGGTTGGGAATTTGGTAGCTAGACTGGATACCTGGTGACACAGTTGCGCAGTAATGCAAGGTTAACTTCCCCAGACAGCTCACAGCTTTTAACCCGCTTTTATTGGCTATCAGCACCGTAATCAGAACAAATCAATGCAAGAACGTTACAAGGTTTAAGTAGTTCTAAGTCTAGGGGACTGATGATCCCAGATGTTAAGTCCCATAGTGCTTAGAGCCATTTGAACCTTTTTTTTTTTTTTTTGCACGTGCCTGTTTTTAGCTGTCTTCTGTTATGTTAATTGGGACTGACATATAGTCGTTTTTAACTCCTCTCTGTCTTTGTGTTCTATAGTTTTGACTTTGACATGTGTGGCCCCAGTTGTTTTTTGCCTAAAGCAAAACAAAACCAAACCGCAGATATCAATATGGGACGAACGAGGAACGTATTCATCAGGAGAGTGCTGTGAAATCTGCCGCTACTGGGTTAGACCAGGAGACGACCGACGCGAATGACTTTGCTAACATCACGACATCGCTTGTAGCGCCTCTCCTGGGCTCGTGACCATATAGGTTGGATCTTAGCCGACTCTAAAGCTGAGGCCTGGTGAGATTAATCCCGATTTCAGTTGGTAAGAGATGACAGTAGTGTTCGAGTGTTGCAGAGACCTCACGAAGCCACAGACCCAGGTTGTCAGCAAGGCACTGTGCAAAATAGTGGAAGCACTGTGACGGTGTGGGCTGTGTTTACACGGAATGGACTGGGTCCTCCGGTAAAAATGCAAATGGTCATGTTCGGTTACTATGGGATCATTTGGACCAAACAACGATAGTATTTTCATGGATTGACATGTGCCATGTTACTGGACAAAAATTGTCCGTGATTGGTTCGAAAAATATTCTGGACAATTCGAGTGAACTATTTGGCCACCGAGGTCGCTTGACGTGACTCCCATCGAACATTTATGGGAGATAATCGAGAGGACAGGTTGTGCACAATATCCCGCACCGGAAACATTTTCGTAATTATGGACTGCTCTAGAGGTAGCGTGGCTCAATATTTCTGTAGGGGGCTTCCAACGACTCGTTGAGTTCATGCAAAGGAGTGTTGTTGCACTATGCCGGGCAAAAGGAGCTACGACACGCTATTAGGATGTATCCCATGACTTTTGTCACCTCATTGTACTTACCGCATAGCTTGGCGAGGAGGAATCAAGTAAACAGTACATGCATACTGCGGAGATGTGGGGTGCGATGAAAAACAGAGTAGATTCCTTTCAGTTCAGGAGCCGCCTCTCTCCATTGTCCAGAAGGCGGATGTGTTTAACAAGATGACGACTTGCTAAGCGGGCAAGCGAGGATGCAGCCGGCGGATGACAGCCGCCGCGTGGGTGCGCGCTGCCGGGTATCGATCACGGCAGCGACCAGCGCCGGCGGGCGGCGTCGACGTCGGCGTCGGCCGGGAAGACGCGCGCGGCGCAGCGCGGCCCGTACGTCATTATAGTAATTGGCCGACGTTCATTACGTCCGGCATTAGGACTGCTTTTAACCGGATTACTGTCCGGCCGTTGTTCTAGCCGGATCCATTATGAAAGTAATCAATTTCATTATATGCACTGTGTTCGTATTAATTAAACGCGGGCCGTACGTATATTTTTTTTTTTTTTTTGTCGTACGGGTTCGCAGCATGAAATGGAAACTCGAATATGGCCCTCGCGTAAATTACACTGTTTTACTTTTATGATGCAATTTCAATTAACTCTAATGTCGGCATTATTAATATACTGTATTCGCTAATTAGACAGGGATTGAATGAAATAACATTTTTGTCGCGGTAAGCACACTATATATCGACGCCCTTGTGTAAAGCTCACCCCGAAAACGCTTGTATCGACCTGTGTCGCTCTTGTCACTAATCACTGTAATGACGGCGGTAGTGAACGTTTTCCTTTCTCATTATGATTATCTGTACTCTCTGAGAATATAGAATAACTTTGTAAATCTCGGACGAGGTACATCACGTTAGATTCGTTTCGGAAACACAGTTTGAACGTAAGTATTGACGAGAAGGAAGGATTGGAATAAATTACTGTTAGATCAGTCTTTGCAGTTAAAGAGGTGAACCTCATGAACTGATAAGAAGCTAACATCGCAGAAACTAACCTGCCTTGCTTTCTGATTTAGTAGTGTGCTGGCAGAAAATCTTGGCCTGAACTGCTTATTCACAGACTAATGATATTTGTCAGTTGTAGTCGGGTGTTGATTGAAACGTCCTTTCGTGAAATGTTAATCTCATGAAAAATTGCAATTGAAGCTCGTATCTCTGGTAGAGCTTAATCGAAGGGCCATTGTATGCGAGCATCAGATTCGGACTCCTTTCTCTGTTCAATACGTCAATAAACATCCTACAGACGTACTGAACTTATCTTACAAAATAATATGGAAGTAAATCTTAGAAAATATTCTGGAAGTAAACCTTTCATCACTCCAGAAAACTGTCTTAAGCTAGTGTAAAATTAGTTGTTTACTTAACGCGTTACGTATTATACGTAAACAACACTGTAGTAATTCTGTTGGATGTAATGCCACCGGCAAATAATTTATTAAATTATTCCATTCTACTTGAAGTACACATATCGTGCTGTGATACATCATTAGTTACGTCAAACGAACAACATTTCGTTGTATCTACTACTGTTACAAAAATATTCAATGTTGCAATGAACATTTTGTAAGTTTCTGGCACAAGAACGAGTAGAACAGCCAGATTTTTGCTAACGAACATTTTTCATGCGATGATTTTCGCCGTTAGTCTGTAAAAATTAAAATTATGCCTTTAATGCATTACACTGTGAGACTAACAAGTAATTTACATATACCCTGTTTTCAGTATTCTCATTCGCTTTCATTCTTCATTTCTGGTAGAGGTTTGTTAATGTGAAAATTTTCATTTGCATCTTGTGAGACATGTACGTGGTAATACATCCAATTTACAGACCCCATCTTTTTCATTCAAGGACTGATTTTTTTTATAATTCTTGTTTATTTACAATCAGAGGGCAAATTATTGGTTACAGAAAATCAGTGGTTACGAATATACATCAGATAATGCGTATTTTGCTAGTGTATACGACTTCAGCTACTGTATACGACTTCATCTAGTAATAGCGAATACTCTGTTCAAGAATCACAAGAGGAGGAGGTATACTTAGAAAAGGTCGGGTGATACTGGAAGATTTCAGTTAGATAACATCATGGTCAGACGGAGATTCCGAAATGAGATACTGGATTGTAAGGCATACCCAGGAGCCGATATAGACTCAGATCACAATATAGTAGTGATGAAGAGTAGGCTGAAGTTTAAGACATTAGTCAGGACGGCCGGCCGTTGTGGCAGAGCGGTTCTAGGCGCTTCAGTCCGGAACAGCGTGACTGCTACGGTTGCAGGTTCGAATCCTGCCTCGGGCATGGATGTGTAATATACGTAAACAACACCGTAGTATTTCTGTTGGATGTAATGCCACCGGCAAATAATTTATTAAATTATTCCTTTCTACTTGAAGTACACATATCGTGCTGTGATATATCATGCCACGGGCATGGATGTGTGTGATGTCCTTAGGTTAGTTAGGTTTAAGTAGTTCTAAGTTCTAGGGGACTGATGACCTCAGAAGTTAAGTCCCATAGTGTTCAGAGCCATTTGAACCAGTTGGTAGTTTCTCATTATTAAAGATTTTCAGAAATAATTTCAACCAATAGCTTTTTAAATGATTAAATTTTTATTATATCATAATCGGCCTCAAGTCGCCCAGTGACTTATCGTCGTATGATTCACACTTTTAGCGTTTGTTTGTAGTGTCGGGGGGATCGTTGTGTAGCTGTCGCAAGATATAAAACCTGTAACAAGGCGACGTACCAGGAAGCATTTACGTTATAAAGTTGACTTGAAGGCGTTATTTAATGTTAGTAGTGTCCATAGAACTAATCCTGGTCTACATTGAAGTTTGAAGAACGTAACTTATTTTTTCCAGTTATGTTTTCACAGTAATGCACAAGCATTGCCACAAGCAAGAAGTACGACGTGGTTTACGGTATGTAGACAAACCAAAGAGGCTGTCTAAAGTCAATGTTCAGAAATGTTGTGTTGGAGTAGATATTTTCTTTGGTAACACTCACATTTTCGAAAGCTGCAGATTGATGACGAAAAATTTACAGTCTATATGGATTTAAATTATATTCGTTCGTACTGAAAAATGGATGTTAATAACTGTGTTTCGTTCAAGTCATCCTTGTGGTATGCATAATGCCTGATACATCGTCACATTCAGCGCATACTTGTACAGTTTTTTCCATCTTTCCGAAGCTACACTATGATTTCCACAATACTACCATCACTAAAAGTGTGTACCACCTAATGATGAGTCACTAGGCAGCTTGAAACTGTTCATGGCATAATAAAAATTGATCCGTCACGAAAGACAACTGATTGCAGCTATTTCTGAAACCGTTTGCTCATCACAGTCTCAGTGCTTCACACCCATAATGGATAAAAGTTTTATTCTCATTATTTGTAGAATATTAAGAAAAGTCTGATTAATGGCTCATATTTCACTATCACTGGCGTTTGTTTGACGTATTTACTGCTTCAAAATAGGGCTGGCAGCTATCGCTGAAACAATCGGTTTTCTGTTAGCCCACTTCTTTTTGTCTCCTGTTAACTTAACTGTTAAAACTGCTCGGAATAACCAGTTCCTCAAATGACCAATTTTCGGTTTTGTATTGATATTACTTCTAGTTATAAAAATAGATTTCTGCCAAAGACTAAAAAATAGTAATGAAGGTGAAGCAGTAGGTCACGATCGTAATGGGGTTAAGGCTGTGGCAGGAATCGGTCTCGTTGTCCCCAGAAAAGATAGAGAAGTTTGAAGGTAGTGGATGGACACAGAGGTGGCAAGATCGAAAGATCACAAGTTGATGACTTCCCCGCATCATCATTTTTTGCTGGTATCAATATTTCACTCTGAAACAACCACAAAATTAAAGATCCTTTGTAGTTCCAAGTTTATAGCGCCTTAATGAAGTTGTAGGAACATCAGTCAAATTTACCTTATTTTACAAAGAACATTGGGGATGTTGTCTCCTTATATGATGTCGTTCATTTGTTATGCCTCCTCCCGTTTTTAATCTTTTAAAGCAAAAGCGGCATTGTACTTCATTGCTACCGCGATTTCCAAAATACTTCCAAACTAGGTATTGTGCCGTTCTGTAATACAGCCGAAGCCTGAAGATGACACCGAGAAACTGCGGTATGGGGTGACGACAGGTCTTGCACGTTTCACGTACGCGAATAACAGCTAATAGACCACGCCACACAGCAACAGGCATATCATTATCACTGCAATGTTGCATCGATTTTCATGTCTTGTGTTTGTTGCTAGTCTCTGACTTTAGTTTTCATTAAAATGTTTCTGATCGTTTTTCCCTACTTCTACAATAACGCAATATTTCAAGTCAATAAAAATTTTACAAAAAAAAAGAAATTACTCCTTTAAAAAGAAGTTTTACTTAAAAACCAAAAATTGTAACACTGCCGCTATGGGGAATCGATATGCCGGTTTTTATCCGGTTAAAAGTAAAAATTGAAAAAAAGTATTAAAACTGAAACCAAACAAATACCGAAAAATAGTGGTTAATCATAACTAAACTACCGGTATCGGTTTTAGCTGGTCGGTTGTTCTCATCCTTGCTTCAGGACAGACTGCCCCGTATACTTAACATTTGATTTATAGCCGTACAGGAAAAATACCCGTTTTAGCCACATATCAAATGACAAGGAAGAAGTGCTACTTTGTTCTCACTTGTGATACTTGTGAGATCGATGTCTTTTTATCGCCGTCAAGTGAGTTCAGTTTACATTGCGACGCTGCCTAGTCGAACATGTCGCGCACAGCCTGGGAAAAACATGGCGACCACTTGAGGATTGGCCACTGTCTCTACATGGCACTAAACCTCAGGATGTGAACACCCAGCAGAGACTGTTATTGTTATTGCTATAAAGTTGTACAAGTCATGTGCTGTAGCGAGCAATGGCCGAGAGTAGCGAGAGATGCGGCGCAATCCAAACTACATCTAGATCTACATCTACATCTACATGGATACTCAGAAAGTCACTTTTAAGTGCCTGGGAGTGGGTTCATCGAACCACCTTCACAATTCTCTGTTATTCTAATCTCGTATAGCGTGCGGAAAGAACGAACACCTATATCTTTCCGTACGAGCTCTGATTTCCTTTAGTCTATTTTATAGTGGTGATCGTTCCTCCCTATGTAGGTCGGTGCCAACAAAATACTTTCGCATTTTGAGGAGAAAGTTGGTGACTGGAATTTCATGAGAAGATTCCGTCGCAACGAAAAACGCCTTTCTTTTAATTATTTCCAGCCCAAATCCTGTATCATTTCCGTGATACTCTCTCCCATATTTCGCGATAATACAAAACGTGCTGCCTTTCTTTGATGTTTTCCGATGTACTCCGTCAGCCCTACCTGGTAAGGGTACCACACCGCACAGCAGTATTCCAAAAGAGGACGGACAACCGTAGTGTAGGCAGTCTCCTTAGTAGGTCTGTTACAATTTCTAAGTGTCCTACCAATAAAACGTAGTCTTAGGTTAGCATTACCCACAACAATTTCTGTGTTGCTTCCAATGTAATTGTAATACCTAGGTATTTAGTTGAATTTACGGCTTTTAGATTAGACTGATTTATCGTGTAACCGAAGTTTAACGAATTCCTTTTAGCACTCATGTGGATGACCTCACACTTTTCGTTATTTAGGGTCAAATGCCACTTTTCGCACCATTGAGATATCTTTTCTAAATCGTTTTGCAGTTTGTTTTGACCTTCTGATGACTTTATTGGTCGATAACCGACAGTGTCATCTGCAAACAACCGAAGACGGCTGCTCAGATTGTCTCTAAAATCGTTTATATAGATAAGGAACAGCAAAGAGCCTATAACACTACCTTGGGGAACGCCAGAAATCACTTCTGTTTTACTCGATGACGTTCCGTCGATTACTAGGAAGTGTGACCTCTCTGACAGGAAATCACAAATCCAGTCACATAACTAAGACCATATTCCATAAGCACGCAATTTCACAACGAGCCGCTTGTGTGGAACAGTGTCAAAAGCCTTCCGGAAACCCAGAAATACGGAATCGATCCGAAATCCCTTGTCAATAGCACTCAACACTTCATGTGAATAAAGAGTTAGTTGTGTTGCGCAGGAACGATGTTTTCTAAACCCATGTTGACTGTGTGTCAATAGATTGTTTTGTTCGAGGTAATTCATAAAGTTCGAACAAAATCGTTCCAAAATGCTGTTGCATATCGACGTTAACGATGTGGGCATGTAATTTAGTGGATTACTCCTACTACCTTTCCTGAATATTGGTGTGACCTGTGCAACTTTCCAGTCTTTGAGTACCGATCTTTCGTCGAGTGTGCGGCTGTGTATGATTGTTAAGTATGGAGCTAATGCATCAGTTTACTCCGAAAGGAACCTAACTGGTATACGGTCTGGACCAGAAGACTTGCTTTTATTAAGTGATTTACTTCGAAGATATTTACTTCGACGTTACTCATGTTGGCAGCTGTTCTCGACTCGAATTCTGGAATATTTACTTCGTCTTCTTTTGTGAAGGCATTTCGGAAGGCTGTGCTTAATAACTCTGCTGTGGTAACACTGTCTTCGATAGTATATCCATTGCTATCGCGCAGAGAAGGAACTGATTATTTCTTGCGGCCAACATACTTCACGTACGACTAGATAGCCAATCTTGGGGATTTCGCGTCTGTTTAAATTTGGCATGTTTGTTTCGTTGTTTCTGCAAAGTGGGGTAGTTTAGGCAGGACAGGCACCCTACGCCTATTGTAGTTCTGAAGTTTGAGCTCGTGGCTGTGGATCAACGCTTGTCGAAATATTTGGTTTCCCAAATCTAGCTAACTGTAGGAATGTGTACTGAGTGGGACGTGTTCAGAAAACAAAAGATGCCCGTGGAGCGCTGAGCCTGTGGGCTGTGCTATGTCCACAGGCGGTCCACGAGCGCCCCGCGCGGCTGGTCGGCCAACGAAGCGCGTCCACCTGCCTGCCCTCTTATCGACGACCGCTGACAGCCTGGAGAGCCCCTCGTCCCTGTCCACCGGTCTTGCTGACAGCTCTTCGCCGTACACTTGTTCCCTACCTAGCGCCTCTCATCTCAAACTTCAACGATGACGCAAGGAGTTTGCACGCAGTTTCGGAACCTAGAGCGCATATTTCGAATGCTGAAGATGGTGACAGAAGAAATATTTAACACGCACTCGACTGGCAACTTTAATTTTTTTTTTCAAAACTACTGAAATCTTCAGTAGTAAATCACAATTTGGATGTCTTAAGGATTTCTTAAACGTGAATGGTGAGCTGGTGCGTTGCTGGCGCCAGTTTCCATCGATTGCCTTTTGATCGTTGAGTCGACTTCGATGCTTATTTGTCTTCTTCACATCTTTGGCGGCGGGGGGTTTTAACTGCAGGGGGCTGGTGTGCGGGTATCCGCGGTGTGAGGTGGAGTGACGTGGGACTGTGTTTGTATGCAGCACGGCGAGAAGCCGAGTCGGTACGACGAAGGAGAGTGGCCAGCCGCTATTGCGAGTTTAACCGTTACATAGAAATCTTCTGCCCATGGTGATTGGGATTTGCTCGAGGTTGGAAGGACAAGTTCCGTCGAGTTGGTTACAAGTTGTTACACAGGCCGAATGAATTGGAGTCGTCGAGTTGCTTCGGTGGGTTGACTAAATATTCCAGTATACTGAAACCCATTTGGAATTGTTCCAGTTGCTTATCACTGAATCTGGTGTCGTCACTTGACACCTTGACGGCAATGAAGGAAGTGTAACGACGCCCACCAAATAGACACGAAGCATGGCTAAACACGCAGCTAGAAGTGTAACTAAGTAGTGCGTAAGTCTGTGTTTGGTGTTCCAAGCTACTCTGAAATATTATTCCCATTATACCTGTTATCTCATTATTTTAATCTGGCCTTTAAATGTGCGTCGAGATTATTCTTGCTATTCTAACTTTTATGCCATTATTTTAGTGACTGTTTTAAGGGATTGGCTAACCAAATTTTAAGAGCCGTGACTGCCCAATTAAGTCACGGAGGTTAATTCTGTTGGTTTCATTTGTGGGGCATGCCACTGAAAGATATTGATAGCTAGTGATGCAGTTAGGATTGTGTATCTCATGCCTCAGAATACTGTCTGCCGCTGATGTGTTTTATGTTTCAGATAATTGACTGTGGTTGACGGGAGCAAACTGGGATCGGACTACCACAGTGGCAAAGTGATATTTAAGGACATACCACCCCTCCCCCCTCCCCCACGTCACAGGTTATGTCGTTACTGCCCTGTAATGCCATCCTTTCGGTGGAGAGTCATAGTTTCTGAAGCTCAATCGCAGTTCAAAGTTGAGTACCTTTTATTTCATATCCTGTCCCGTGGATTTCTTGTATTGGTTAAAATCTTTTGGTGTCCTTGCGTCCATCACTAATTCTCATGTAGAGTGGAAGCGACCTGCGTTAAGTTTTTCTTGGGAATATCTTCTCGTTATAGTCAGGTAATGAAATCATACGAACATGATATATGCAAATAATATTGTTCTTGGCCGAGTAAACTTTAAAAATTTTGGGTGCTTGTTGAACTCAGAACTTTGATGAGAGTTAGTCATGTTAGTGTTATTTTATGAATCAGGATTTTATGAACATTGTATTACTTAATGAGAAGTTGACCCAGTAAACTTAAAATTTTGGTTTTTGTAGAACTCAGAACTTTTGTCTGAGATAGTTATGTTAATCATATTTTACGAGTATGCTTTTATGAATATTGTGTTTGAATTATGAAATATTGGCCAAGGAAGCCTTAAAACGTTAGTGTCTGTTGAGTACTGGGTTGGTTATGTCAACCATATTTATTTTAATAACGGTTTTATGAATAATGTTTCATTTAATGAAAAGTTGCTCGAGTAAAAATTAAAAATATTGGTGTTTTTTGAACTCAGAACTTTTATCTGAGCTAGTTAAGTCAGTCATATTTTACGAGGGATGTTTTTATGAATATTGTCTTTAAATTATGAGAAGTTGGCCAAAGAAGTCTTAAAACATTACTGTCTGTTGAACTCCGAACTTGGGTGTGATGAAAAGATAGATACAAGGATTTCCATGTAAGTGATGAAATAGTGATTTATTTGTCAGTCATGCTGAATTAATTATGGGTCCTTGGACATGGTTTTAAATTGATGTAAGAGGTTGGAAGACATAAATATGTGCAAGATATCTTAAAAGATTTTTGTGTTCTATATGACAAGCTTTGTTGTAGTTATGGTTACTGCGTTTTTACGCATATTTAGAAATTTTTATCTTGAAAGGGCACTGAGTTGCTTCTGGAGTGCTGATGTTCAGTTCAGTGCCTGAGTTTTCAAACCAGATACGTATGCAGGGGCGGAAATAATCAGTGGTAGCGCCTGGGAATCTCGACCATAAATTGTGAGGACGGCGCCACTAGCAACATGTAACTGTGCTGTAGGGTGTGCGTGCCCTGTGTTGTAACAACGCGAACGTAGTGCGAAAAGCGCTAAGCGAAACGTGTAAGCTTTTTAAAAATTGTTTGAAACCTACGCCACGTGTGAAACAACTCTACCAGCTCCCTATAAAAAACTGACTGATGCAATAGCAGCTAATGAAAGAAACTTCCCGAGGTCATAAAAACTAGGCAAAATGGCAAAAAAGGCAGACATCAAAGTCAAGAAATTCGGCTGAAGTCGACAGCAATTCAGAGGATGAGAATAATCGAGATGCCTCATAAATTTGCTGCAACGACTTGTTCTCTGACACAAAACCTCTGGAAGGACAGATTAACTGCCCTAAGTGTGACAGCTGGGCTCATGAAGCTTCTAGTGGTGATGATCCAGGTGACTGAGAAGAAGTGGAATGTGATTTTTGTGACTGACGAGGTTGAATGTGGTTTTTGTTAATAGCTGCATATTATTGTATTATGTATGGCTTCACGTATCATGATTTCAATGTTGCATGCTGCAGAAATCCATCTCATCGAAAGATGAATCAAAAGAAAATTTCCAGGTTTCCTGTTTTATCCGACTAGTCTGACAAAATGGTATACTTAACCACTTTACGGCAAGTTCCTATTAGGTTCATTACTACATCGCTTACTGCAACTTATTTTAATGCGAAATAGAATTTCGTGATAAGCATCTCGTGTTGCTCAATCCTCCCCTACGTTGAGTAGCACATTTCAAAGAATTATATTCTCTTCTATTGGCCACAGTGAAAACAAATACTTTCAACAAAGAAGTCATACCACTTAAAATTTAGAGTCGAACATATTTCTCTTTTTCAGGAAAGCATTCCTTCCTATTGTCAATCTAAGTTTCATATCCTCTTCACTTCTGTCGTCGTCAGTTATTTTACATTCCAAAATATTTTATAGCCTCTTTTCAAGACACTAATACTACGTTGATCTGATCTTTCAAGTCCTATGGCATATTGACAGAATTATGACGCTACTGGGAAATCTTAAAGTTTTATCTTCTCCCTGAAATTTAATTCAGTTTCCTTTACTCTTTAAACAATTTCCTGGTTGTATAACTTGAGGATAGTAAACCGTGACCGTTACGCATCGCTGGTTCTCTGGAACTTTCGAAGCTTAGCATTTTCTGTCGATTGGAAGGGCAACTATCTTAATTTTTACTCTGTAGCATCCTTTGGCGAGGCATGTTACTCGAACAGTTATAACACGTATAAAGGCTACTGTATACTATCATAGTGTGACAGATTAATGTGGAAAAGTAATACAGCAACGACAAACATCTGTGTGAAAGAGGTGTACATTTAGTTACGAGGGTTGTCCAGAAAGTAAGTTCCAATCGGTCGCCAAATGGAAACCACAGTGAAAATCCGATGAAGCTTTGCACAGATGTGTTGGTTAGTGTCTCTAGTATGACCATGTATCGCATCAAGACGCTCTTTTCAGTTGTGAGGGCACTGTGAACGAGTAGAGGTGCCTAGAACAACAATGTCTCCCGCCAAGTAGGAGGGCCTGCTGAGTGCCTTCGCCTTACTGAATGCAGCCCACCTAACACAACTGCCACGCACTTCCTTCTTCATGGCAATTCTCAGCCGCACTCTGCAGGGGCAGTGAAGACGCTCCTGCAGCCTTTTCGATAGGAGTTGTTTGATCACCCACAACAGAGCCCTAATTGGCGCGTCCTGAGTATCATCTCTGTTCACACGAAACACTGGATACGAAGACAAAACTTGGGCGCAGGCTACGCGCTATATACCAGCGTAGAGAATTATTGGGAAGCACAGGCGGCTGCCTTCTATGACGATGGTGTTGGAAATTTGGTATAACGCTCCGACAACTGTCTAAGTCGGAGCGGCGACTATGTAGAGAAGTATCTGGAAAGTGTAGCTAACTCTTGCAAATAAAATGTTTCTGATTTTAACTGTGGTTCCCACTTAGCTACCAATCGGAACTTACTTTCTAGATAACCCTCGTATTAATTCGAGCATGGTTGGAGTTAGACTTCGTTAGAAAGTGTGTTACTTACAAAAGCAATAATGGAAATAAAATGGTATGTACTATTATCCTTGAAAAGCAATGTTTTTCCACATAAATTTGAGGTACTTTGATATTCGCAAAGTAAAGTGACACTTCGTGGTACGGGCGATGCAATGAATCGTTTTCTGTCTTTTAAGCATCCCTTACCTATCACCGCAAATTAAACTGTGAGAATTTAGCAAGAAAAAATATATAGAAGGGAGGTTCCTGTTCCATTATTGCCTCCCTTTTATGTCATCGACTGTTAAAACTGCGTTGTCATCCATTTACAATCAGCAGGTAGTCTTCCGCTCCTTGCATGGTCATTAGCAAAAATTTTTCCAGAGCGGAGGGGAGAAGGGGAGCACAAGACTATAAAATTTCTGATTTTTACGTAAATGATTCGGTGAGTTTAAATACGTGTCTGCCGCAAGAACGAAATTTGACGAGTACACAAAACTCGTATCTTGAACAGTTGATATCCAGTTAGTATTTCAACGTAGATTACTTTGATATCCAAACAGTAAGAATATTTTACTACTATATACAAACTATTTTTCTTTGTGCTAATATTACATGATTATGGATGGCACCGTGCGTTTTGAAACCTACATTTTCTGGATGGATTAGGTGAAGCGTAACCTAGGGTCAGATCGGTATACGGCCAAATGAATGTGGAAAACTTTCAAAATTACCCTCAGCTTGGCAGCTAGAATCGTTTTTCAAGAGCCTGCATCAGAGGCAAGGCAGTTTTCGTCTCTCTATTTTGCCACATTAATTCGCAGCAAACGGGACTGCTAAATTTATGGCTCTGTGACCGCATATAGCGTTGTTACACTCAATCGATTCCAATTCCTGTAGAGGACACCTATTCGCCCTTTTTTCTCTCTTTTAGCGCAAAAAAGATTTTCTTTATTCTTTTATTGACTGGTGCATTTGGGCCGATAGATACACACACCAACAATGCCCGTCTTCGCAGAGTCTACAGTAGTTTTACCTTGCAAAACTGAGTGTAAAATTAGGAAATCATAGTCGATCTTCGTTATCCAGAGACAAATGATAAACCGTTGTTGTGGTTCCGTTGTGCAGTAGGGCGGGAGGGGGGGGGGGGGGAGGTGTCCTCGATGGAAGTAGAAACAGATGGCGAACAGGTACATTTGCTGGCATGTTTTTAATGTGCTGGAAATCCGCGCGCACGCGCGTTGGATCTCTCCCTTTTGGGAGGTCGGTAAGAACTGTACGAGGTAATGACAAAGAAAATATCTAGGACTCTCTGCATCAGTCCAGAAGAAGATCTCCAAACCGCCGTCGCACCAAGGAATCGGAAAAATTTGCCGTGGAATATCCGTGGACAGCTTGGGGGAAGAAAAGCCAAAGTCATATTATTTACCGTCGAAGCCGACAATGGTAAAACTTTTTTAGAGTCGCAGACGATTATTGCCAGACGTCCGTAAGTATTTAGTAATGAGCAAAAATCAGCACAGGCGATTGATCCCTATTGGTTAGAGTTGTGCTCAACCAAACCTATGGTTCGGTAGTTTGGTACACTACATAAATGATGTAGTAAGTGGTAGGCTTCCCGGTAGTATTACTAGCATTGGTAGGAATTGCGAGCCGACAACTTTTCTTAGTTTTTCTATTTGTTTGTTTCTTTTGCGCTTAGTTAGAAACGCGCTTAATTCAGTGTTAGTCCATTGTGTATTTTATATCCTTACAGAATATAAATGCATTTTTAAGTAACAGAAATTTGTTGACCGCGTGATTTCTGCGCTTTTATGCGACCAAAGCAATTACTTTTGATGCAAGCACAGATTATATACAAAACATACGAAACATATGTATTTATTTTAATTTTATGGTCAACCGAACGTTTTTCATCGTTATCAGAGGCATTAGTTTCCTATCATTATTTGTTGTTGTTGTGGTCTTCAGTCCTGAGACTGGTTTGATGTAGCTCTCCATGCTAGTCTATCATGTGCGAGCTTCTTCATCTCCCAGTACCTACTGCAACCTGCATCCTTCTGAATCTGCTTAGTGTATTCATCTTTTGGTCTCCCTCTATGATTTTTACCCTCCACGCTACCCTCCAATACTAAATTAGTGATCCCTTGATGCCTCAGACCATGTCCTACCAACCGATCCCTTCTTCTAGTCAAGTTGTGCCACAAACTCCTCTTTTCCCCAGTTCTGTTCAATAGCTCATCATTAGTTATGTGATCTACCCATCTATTTTTCAGCATTCTTCTGTAGCACCACATTTCCAAAGCTTCTATTCTCTTCTTCTCCAAACTATTTTTCATCCATGTTTCACTTCCATACCTGGTTACACTCCATACAAATACTCGATGTTAACAAATTTCTCTTTTGAGAAACGCTTACCTTGCCTTTGCCAGTCTACATTTTATATCTTCTCTACTTCGACCATCATTAGTTATTTTGCTCCCCAGATAGCAAAACCCCTTTACTACTTTAAGTGTCTCATTTCCTAATCTAATTCCCTCAGCATCACCCGACTTATTTCGACTACATTCCATTATCTTCATTTTGCTTTTGTTGATGTTCATCTTATATCCTCCTTTCAAGACACTGTCCATTCCGTTCAGCTGCTCTTCCAAGTCCTTTGCTGTCTCTGATAGAATTACAACGTCATCGGCGAACGTCAAAGTTTTTATTTCTTCTCCATGGATTTTAATATCTACTCCGAATTTTTCTTTTGTTTCCTTTACTGCTTGCTCAATATACAGATTGAATAACATCGGGGATAGGCTACAACCCTGTCTCACTCCCTTCCCAACCACTGCTTCCCTTTCATGTCCCTCGACTCTTCTGCCATCTGGTTTCTGTACAAATTATAAATAGCCTTTCATTCCCTGTATTTTACCCCTGCCACCTTCAGAATTTGAAAGAGAGTATCCCAGTCAACATTGTCAAAAGCTTTCTCTAAGTGTAAAAATGCTAGAAAAAGGTTTGCCTTTCCTTAATCTGTTTTCTAAGATACGTCGTAGGGTCAGTATTGCCTCCCGTGTTCCAGCATTTCTACGGTATCAAAACTGATCTTCCCCCGAGGTCGGATTCTACCAGTTTTTCCATTTGTCTCTAAAGAATTCGCGTTAGTATTTTGCAGCTCTGACTTATTAAGCTGATAGTTCGTTAATTTTCACATCTGTCAACACCTGCTTTCTTTGGGATTGGAATTATTATATTCTTCTTGAAGTCTGAGGGTATTTCGCCTGTCTCATACATCTTGCTCACCAGGTGGTAGAGTTTCGTCAGGACTGGTTCCCCCAAGGCTGTCAGTAGTTCTAATGGAATGTTGTCTACTACCGGGGCCTTGTTTCGAGCCAGGTCTTTCAGTGCTCTATCAAAGTCTTCACGCAGTATCATATCTCTCATTTCATCTTCACCTACATCCTCTTACACTTGCACAAAATTGTTCAAAAGTGGTTCAAATGGCTCTGAGCACTATGGGACTTAACTTCTGAGGTCATCAGTCCCCTAGAACTTAGAACTACTTAAACCTAACTAACCTAAGGACATCACACACATCCATGCCCGAGACAGGATTCGAACCTGCGACCGTAGCGGTCGCGCTGTTCCAGATTGTAGCACCTAGAACAGCTCGGCCACCCCGGCCGTCTCACAATATTGTCCTCAAGTACATCGCCCTTGTATAGACTCTCTATATACTCCTTCCACCTTTCTGCTTTCCCTTCTTTGCTTAGAACTGGGTTTCCATCTGAGCTCCTGATATTCATACAAGTGGTTCTCTTTTCTCCAAAGGTCTCTTTAATTCTCCTGTAGGCAGTATCTATCTTGCCCCTAGTGAGATAAGCCTCTACATCCTTATATTTGTCCTGTAGCCATCGCTGCTTAGCCATTTTGCACTTCCTGTCGATCTCATTTTTGAGACGTTTGTATTCCTTTTTGCCTGCTTCATTTACTGCGTTTTTATATTTTCTCCTTTCATCAATTAAATTCAATATTTGTTCTGTTAAGCAAGGATTTCTACTAACCCTCGTCTTTTTACCTACTTGATTCTCTGCTGCCTTCACTATTTCATCCCTCAAAGCTAACCATTCTTCTTCTACTGTATTTCTTTCCCCCATTCCTGTCAATTGTTCTCTTATGCTCTCCGTGAAACTCTGTGCAACCTCTGGTTTAATCAGTTTATACAGGTCCCATCTCCTTAAATTCCCACCTTTTTGCAGTTTCTTCAGTTTTAATCTACAGTTCATAACCAATAGATTGTGGTCAGAGTCCACATCTGCCCTAGGAAATGTCTTGCAATTTAAAACCTGGTTCCTAAATCTCTGTCTTACCATCATATGATCTATCTGAATCCTGTCAGTATCTCCAGGCTTCTTCCATGTATACAACTTTCTTTTATGATTCTTGAACCAAGTGTTAGCTATGATTAAGTTGTGCTCTGTGCAAAATTCTATCAGGCGGCTTCCTCTTTCATTTCTTAGCCCCAATCCATATTAACCTACTATGTTCCCTTCTCTCCGTTTTCCTACTCTCGAATTACAGTCACCCATGACTACTACATTTTCGTCTCCCTTCACTATCTGAATAATTTCTTCTATCTCATCATACATTTCTTCAATTTCTTCATCATCTGCAGAGCTGTTGGCATATAGACTTGTACCACTGCAGTAGGCGTGGGCTTCGTGTCTATCTTGGCCACAATAATACGTTCACTATGCTGTTTGTAGTAGCTTACCCGCACTCCTATTTTTTTATTCATTATTAAACCTACTCCTGCATTACCGCTTTTTGATTTTGTATTTATAACCCTGTATTCACCTGACCAAAAGTCTTGTTTCTCCTGCCATCGAACTTCACTAACTTTAACCTATCTGTTTCGCTTTTTAAATTTTCTAACCTACCTGCCCGATTAAGGGATCTGACATTCCATGCTCCGATCCGTAGAACGCCAATTTTCTTTCTTCCCCCGCCCGGAGATCCGATTGGCGGACTATGTTACCTCCGGAGTATTTTACCCAAGAGGACGCCATCATCATTTAACCATACAGTAAAGCTGCATTCCCTCGGGTAAAATTACGGCTGTAGTTTATTTATAAATTCGAAAGTCTTTATGAATAACAGAAACATGCTCTATAGAAGCTAGAATTTTTTTTTAATTGCCGGCCGGAGTGACCGAACGGTTCAAGGCGCTACAGTCTAGAACCGCGCGACTGCTACGGTCGCAGGTTCGAATCCTGCCTCGGACATGGATATGTGTGATGTCCCTAGGTTATTCAGGCTTAAGTAGTTCTAAGTTCTAGGGGACTGATGACCTCAACAGTTAAGTCCCATAGTGCTCAGAGCCATTTGAACCATTTTGAACTATGTTTCGTCTGTGAGGAACTGACCATGCAAAGATCACTATCGATAGCATTTGCCCTGTACAGCCTCAGTTTTTCTTTCATTCCTACAGTGAGATCATTTTTAGGTTATGACGGCAGCTGTCTACCAAAAGGAGCGCCGACTTTAGCCCGGAGGAAGTCACCCACACACAACTGGGAGACAGACGCCAGCACACCTGCCCGGCGGTCCTCTCGGCCGGATACCACCAACGAAGGTGCGCGCAACCGGATACCTGCACAAATATTGTCTCTGGCCGGCGTTATTTGGGTCACGGCCCCGGAATAAAAGCCGCTAGCGAGTCTGGAAAACACTCGAGGCCGCACCTGCGGCCACTCGGCGAGACAATGGCAGGCTGGGCGCGCCCAGTCCGCACTGCACGCTAATTGTCTCGCATCACCTTACACACCCTCACCCTTCCCAGGTAGGCACTTCCGCTCGCGCACCTTAATCCAGCATACTGCAACATTTTCGTGTGCATGAAAACCTTTTTCAGCTGAACAAATACCCTGAAATTATAAACGAAGTGTCTCCCTATACGGACCGGTGGGCTTTGTGATCCACCGCTGTCCCCCTCCCGATCGACGGGTAAAAAATAAATCTTAAAAAATGGCTCTGAGCACTATGGGACTTAACATCTATGGTCATCAGTCCCCTAGAACTACTTAAACCTAATTAACCTAAGGACATTACACAGCACCCAGTCATCACGAGGCAGAGAAAATCCCTGACTCCGCCGGGAATCGAACCCGGGAACCCGGGAGCGGGAAGCGAGAACGCTACCGCACGACCACGAGCTACGGACTACAAATGTTCTAACATATACACTACTGGCCATTAAAATTGCTACACCAAGAAGAAATACAGATGATAAACGTGTATTCATGGGACAAATATATTATACTAGAACTGACATGTGATTACATTTCCACGCAATTTGGGTTCATAGATCCTGGAAATCAGTACCCAGGTCAACCACCCCTGGCCGTAATAACGGCCTTGATAGGCCTAGGCATTGAGTCAAACAGAGCTTCGATGGCATGTACAGGTACAGCTGCCCATGCAGCTTCAACACGATACCACAGTTCATCAAGAGTAGTGACTGGCGTATTGCGACGAGCAAGTTGCTTGGCCATCATTGACCAGACGTTTTCAGTTGGTGAGAAATCTGTAGAATGTGCTGGCCAGGGCAGCAGTCGAACATTTTCTAGATCCAGAAAGGCCCGTACAGGACCTGCAACATGCGGTCGTGCATTATCCTGCTGAAATGTAGGGTTTCGCAGGGATGGAATGAAGGGTAGAGCCACGGGTCGAATCACATCTGAAATGTAACGTCCACTGTTCATAGTGCCGTCAATGCGAACAAGAGGTGACCGAGACATGTAACCAGTGGCACCCCATACCATCACGCCGGGTGATACGCCAGTATGGCGATGACGAATACACGCTTCCAATGTGCGTGATGTCGCCAAGCACGGATGCGACCATCATGATGCTGTAAACAGAACCTGGATTCATCCGAAAAAAAGACGTTTTGCCATTCGTGCACCCAGGTTCGTCGTTGAGTACACCGTCGCAGGCTCTTCTGTCTGTGATGCAGCGTCAAGGGTAACCGCAGCCATGGTCTCCGAGCTGGTAGTCCATGCTGCTGCAAACGTCGTTGAACTGTTCGCGCAGATGGTTTTTGTCTTGCAAACGTCCCCATCTGTTGACTCAGGGATCGAAACGTGGCTGCACGATCCGTTACAGCTATGCGGATAAGACGCCTGTCATCTCCACTGCTAGTGATACGAGGCCGTTGGGATCCAGCACTGCGTTCCGTAATACCCTCCTGTACCCACCGATTCCATATTCTGCTAACAGTCATTGGATCTCGACCAACGCGAGCAGCAATGTCGCGCTACGATAAACCGCAATTGCGATGGGCTACAATCCGACCTTTATTGAAGTCGGAAACGTGATGGTACGCATTTCTCCTCTTTACACGAGGCATCACAACAACGTTTCACCAGGCAACGCCGATCAACTGCTGTTTGTGTATGTGAAATCGGTTGGAAACTTTCCTCGTGTCAGGACGTTGTAGGTGTCGCCACCATCGTCAAAGTTGTGTGATTGCTGTGAAAAGGTAATAATTTGCTTATCACAGCATCTTCTACCTGTCGGTTAAATTTCGCGTCTGTAGCACGTCATCTTCGTGGTGTAGTATTTTAATGGCCAGTAGTGTATATGCTGACGGGAAAAATCACAACACCATAAGATAATTAATGTAAAGTAATGATACTTCGGCAATACATTTGTCTCGGTAAAACATTTAAGTGGTTAACATTGCAAGATCGCAGGTTAACGCAAGTGCGGGATAAGCAATTGCAAATTACAGATGTTGGTGCATTAACAACCGGTATAACCACCAGAATATTGAATGCAAGCATGTAAACGTGCTCACATTATGTTGAACAAGTGCCGGATGTCGGTCAATAAAGGGACGGTTAACACTGTTCTTGGATGACGCTGGATACGACATCCGATGATGTCCGATGTATGAGCGACTGGAGACAGGTCTGCTGATCGAGCGGACGAGGGCAACATGCCGATACCCTGTAGAGCATGTCGATTTACGACAGTGGAAAGTGGGCGATGTTCGAAAACATCCCCTGGAATACTGTTTATGAATGGCCGCGCAACAGTTCGAACCACCAGACTGACGTAGAAATTTCTAGGCAGGGTGCGTAAGATAACGATAAGAAATCACACCCTAGGCAATAGCTCCAGGTGCAGGTCCAGTACGTCTAGCTCAGAGACAGATGCGGCCGCGCGGGGTAGCCATGCGGTCAGAGGCATCTTGCCACGGTTCGCGCGGCTACCCCCGTCGGAGGTTCGAGTCCTCCCTCGGGCACGGGTGTGTGTGTTGTCCTTAGCCTAAGTTAGTTTAAGTTAGTGTAGTGTGTAAGCCTAGGGATCGATGACCTTAGCACTTTGGACCCGTATGAACTTGCCACAAATTTCCAATTTCCAGGTGGGTTGCAGGCCCTCACCTGGTCTTCTTCTAGCCAATCGGCCATCACTGGCACCGAGGCAGAACCAGCTTTGATCGGAAAACATAACAAACCTCCACCCTGTCTCCAATGAACTCTAGCTGACACCACTGAAGTCACATATGGTACTGGGTTTGAGTCAATGGAATTCACGCTAAGGGACGTCTGGCTCGGAACTGTCCTTGAAGTAACCGATTTGTCACAGTTATCTGTGCCATTGTACCGCGACTAGCGCTACTCTTACCCGAATGGCGTGAAATTTTAATAGACACCAATTTTCAAATGTAGAAACACGCCCATGGTTCGATTCATTTTCCATCAGTGTAATTACCATCGCATTAAGATTGCTCCCAATATCGGCAACTGTTTCAACCAATCTAGTTTACGTGATCTGTTGTTCATTCAGTTGCCGACTTCTGTTGTCACCACTGTACCAAAAAAACTCTTTCCTTCTTCTCATGCTCATGAGTTACTGAGCTAGCTGCTAGCATTATGCTTTAACATGCAGCAATGAATGATAAGTGATACTTGAATCCCTCTACTAATGCAGGCGGTTCTAAGCTGAATTCTGCTCGATACTTCTGCTATTTAACGAGGAAGAAAAGACTTTTGGTATATTTTCAGCTTTCGTCGATGGCAAATGAAGCGACTCGGCGGAGAGATACGTCTGTTCAAGTGACTCACGTCGAAGCCAGGAGAAGTGTGACATAACTATTCCAAGATTTGTTAAGACTTATGCAGCATCTGATGGTGTACAGAAGTAAAAATTCAATTATGTTAAAAATAGCCGGCCGATGTGGCCGAGCGGTTCTAGGCGCTTCAGTCTGGAATCGCGCGACCGCTACGGTCGCAGGTTCGAATCCTGCCTCGGGCATGGGTCTATGTGATGTCCTTGGGTTAGTTAGGTTTAAGTAGTTCTAAGTGCTAGGGGACTGATGACCTCAGATGTTAAATCCCATAGTACTTACAGCCATTTGAACAATTTTATTAAAAAATATATGTTTTGATAGACGGCAGGAAAAACTGTGGTTGTGAAACTGTCGCGTTCATTTGTTGCAGCTCGTGTGACAAACTATTATGTCTTCATCATTTCTTTGTGAGTGATCACATTCACATTCATACGAACCCCTAAACTGGACTAGAAGGCATATCTCATCACTCACCAGGTGTACAACTTAGCTGCATCGATAAGAGATTCTTATCATATGACACACATATTGCCACTAATGTCGTATATGACACACCAGGCGTGTTTTCCGGTGGAAGATTCGGTTGACTTGACTCCTCTTCATCAAACGTTCGCGGTTCCCAATGTGGAACCACTTCCTTCCAGCTGCCGACAGAGTAGTTGTGTGGAATCAAATTTCATTACAGGTCTCTTCCTTACACCTCGCTGTTGCAAAGGGACGTTACACCACGACACAGACGCAAATTTGGATACAGCGAACAGACACATTAATGACCAGACGGGCAGTTCAAATTTTGTGAAAAGAAAAAATGGGGCACGGGAGAGGTTTGAAGACATACCTCCGGCTTTGCACTGCACATGGTGACCACTTACCACGATGCCGCGGCTCTGCCACTTCCCTCGATTTGCACATCTTGGGCTTGTACCGCCTATTTTGCTTCATTTTCACAGTTCAATACACCTTCTCCGTGTTTTCGTGCTTGATCTGTGATCAGTTTTTTACGGGCTACAAACTGGGCCATCTTACCACTAAATCTGAGAATGGTGTGATGTTGAGTTTCCTTTGTTAGAACAGTTTCTGGGAACCTAAGTCGTTGTTGCTGCGGGATGTAAATTTTTCGAGGTATATACACTCCTGGAAATTGAAATAAGAACACCGTGAATTCATTGTCCCAGGAAGGGGAAACTTTATTGACACATTCCTGGGGTCAGATACATCACATGATCACACTGACAGAACCACAGGCACATAGACACAGGCAACAGAGCATGCCCAATGTCGGCACTAGTACAGTGTATATCCACCTTTCGCAGCAATGCAGGCTGCTATTCTCCCATGGAGACGATCGTAGAGATGCTGGATGTAGTCCTGTGGAACGGCTTGCCATGCCATTTCCACCTGGCGCCTCAGTTGGACCAGCGTTCGTGCTGGACGTGCAGACCGCGTGAGACGACGCTTCATCCAGTCCCAAACATGCTCAATGGGGGACAGATCCGGAGATCTTGCTGGCCAGGGTAGTTGACTTACACCTTCTAGAGCACGTTGGGTGGCACGGGATACATGCGGACGTGCATTGTCCTGTTGGAACAGCAAGTTCCCTTGCCGGTCTAGGAATGGTAGAACGATGGGTTCGATGACGGTTTGGATGTACTGTGCACTATTCAGTGTCCCCTCGACGATCACCAGTGGTGTACGGCCAGTGTAGGAGATCGCTCCCCACACCAAATTGCCGGGTGTTGGCCCTGTGTGCCTCGGTCGTATGCAGTCCTGATTGTGGCGCTCACCTGCACGGCGCCAAATACGCATACGACCATCATTGGCACCAAGGCAGAAGCGACTCTCATCGCTGAAGACGACACGTCTCCATTCGTCCCTCCATTCACGCCTGTCGCGACACCACTGGAGGCGGGCTGCACGATGTTGGGGCGTGAGCGGAAGACGGCCTAACGGTGTGCGGGACCGTAGCCCAGCTTCATGGAGACGCTTGCGAATGGTCCTCGCCGATACCCCAGGAGCAACAGTGTCCCTAATTTGCTGGGAAGTGGCGGTGCGGTCCCCTACGGCACTGCGTAGGATCCTACGGTCTTGGCGTGCATCCGTGCGTCTCTGCGGTCCGGTCCCAGGTCGACGGGCATGTGCACCTTCCGCCGACCACTGGCGACAACATCGATGCACTGTGGAGACCTCACGCCCCACGTGTTGAGCAATTCGGCGGTACGTCCACCTGGCCTCCCGCATGCCCACTATACGCCCTCGCACAAAGTCCGTCAACTGCACATACGGTTCACGTCCACGCTGTCGCGGCATGCTACCAGTGTTAAAGACTGCGATGGAGCTCCGTATGCCACGGCAAACTGGCTAACACTGACGGCGGCGGTGCACAAATGCTGCGCAGCTAGCGCCATTCCACGGCCAACACCGCGGTTCCTGGTGTGTCCGCTGTGCCGTGCGTGTGATCATTGCTTGTACAGCCCTCTCGCAGTGTTCGGAGCAAGTATGGTGGGTCTGACACACCGGTGTCAATGTGTTCTTTTTTCCATTTCCAGGAGTGTATAAAGCCACCTCCATGCTCTAAAGAAGTGCTTTTATTTATACTGTCAATTGCGTTCGCTAAACAGAGTCAGATGATAAGTATCTTAGACCACAATGAGCGCTATTCTGCACAAGGAAAGAGTTTCAGCAGACTGGCAGAAAACCACATGCTATTAGAACTATTTTCATTAAGAGCAAAGTTCTCGATGAAGTCCGAGTCACCTACAGACCTGATACTGTACAGCAAATGTAATTGGTAGTGTAAATAGAAGCTACAGTGGTGTGTTGCACATACTTTAAAGTGTACGTATTTATAATTACTGTAACTTCTTTGTGTGACTAAACAGCTAAATATTAATTCCGAACCGTTAGGTTTCCAAAATCTTCAGTTTACGATCATCTACACTCTGTATAATTTTGATCCTAAAGTTCTGGAAAACATCGTGTAATTTCATTATAATCCTTCGGGTTGTAGAAAGTTCCTCTTGAATAGCTTCGTTCAGATTTTTATTTATACATAACGCCTAGCTCTTCCTTTTCTGAGTTTCCTACAGTCGTTTGTATGTGTTCGTTCCACATTGCACCGCTTTGTACGCATAGTGCCAGATTATTTCATAGATGTGACGGCTTTCAGCGACATTTGTATATGTTTAGTGTCAACAGCCAATTTCTGCACCAAGCGTCGATCCTCTTCAGATCTACTTACATTTCGCTACAGTCTTCCATCGTTACAACTTCTCTATAGGCATCATCACCCGCGGACTGATTCGTGGAGTTTCTGACGTTATTTAGTGCGATATTTCGATGTATCGTGAACAACAATAGTGCTAGAAGGCTTCTTTGGAGTGTGGATTAAGTTAGTCCACTGTTGAAGACTTCTTTATGTTCAGAATGACAGTCGGTGTACTATTTGCAATCACAAATCTGCTGTTTTGTTCTGTATGCACGAATTTCGCTCACTGAACTCTATCACGGAACTGTACGGAATGCTTTCTGGAAATGAAGGAACACGTCATCAACCTGGCCTCCAGCAGCTACTGCCTTCGCAGCACACTGAGTTTCAGACCACTGTTGTTTGGAGAATCTATGTTTATTCCAACAGAGGAGATTTTCGATCACCAGAAAGGTACGTAAGACGTGTTCCAGAATTCTCCAGCAGACTGACACAGTCGATGTTGGCTTTGTCCGCTGAGATGAAAAGCCAATGGGAGAGCAGGGACCAGCTGTACAGTATCTGCTCGTGTGACGAAGATAATGGACAGTATTGGCGCCACGTTATCACAGGCAGTGGCGGCGGCAGACATTTCGGGAACAAAGCGGCCGGCAGCCCGTGCGCCTGCGCTTACTGACGCCAAGCGCGGCCTTGGCCGTATTTGCGGCGCCGGCGTGCAGCTCTTTATCTGATACCACTTCTCTCCCTCCTTTAGCGTGCACATACCCAGAACCGTGTACAGGAGATACTGCGCCTCTGGCAAAACTACCAAAACGGAGCCCCTTCCACTTTTTCCCCGTCCTTTATAAAACTAGCTTTCTTCAAACCTTTCCTACGCAGTACGCACTGAGGAGTAAAGCCGGACGGAACACGCTATCTGGAGAAATCGGCCGTTGCACAACACGCGTTATACGTCGAAATGTCTGTCGTTATGAGGACGAAAGGATTTTGGGTAGCGTTATAAAAGAAACCACGGAAATAATATCTGAATACGTAATCAATAAGGACAGTGGTTTGCAGCTGAGTACAGCCTGGGACCCGGCCATTGCGAGGCTGAAGCTGGCGCGACGGTCGTGGGACAAAAACATTGCTATACTTGGTGAGGAAGCGCGCACCAGTGACGTCACAGCCACTAGCGCGACTATGTAACTGCGAGGCCACGGCGGAAAGGCAGTCATTGACAATGACCGACCAGAACTCTGTGGAAAGCTGGTGGGATTTTAACAACGCGAAGCGGCTGGAAGCCTGAGAAGATTTTATTACCTCATATCGCTGCGAGGCCATACGTTCATACATTTACTACGGGAATTTAGCAACTTTCATGACTTTATGACTTTTTAAGTGGGTTTGATTTACATAAAGCACAGTGAAACCGACAGTCAAGTGAGATTTGATACCACAAGTACATGGATTAAACATTTAGCACAGTGATTAGCAAAGCAACGCAGGAGTTTCGATGCGTAACTATGGAGCAACGGAAGTAGTGGTTGGAGGGGCAACTAATCACGCATTCCCTTCATCTGTTTTGCTTGCTTCCTCGGCCGTCACCTCTCGCTCCAGTCCACAGTTGGACAAACCGGAATTCTTTGGTCAAATGGCATAAGTATTCGTTTCAGCACCGTACCGTAGCGAAGTACCGGCAACTCCATTGTTGAAGATTAGCACGCTGTGTAGATCATGTTAGTGATGCCTGTTCGGTCGTAGCCGTTTCTTTATCATGTTATTTGGACGAAATGACACTGTATAAATGACTCTGAGAACCACGTGAGTTTACAGTTTCGGAGCGAGGTTAACGCTTCTTCTCGCAAGCAGAACGCAGGAACTTGAGGGGTACCTCTCCCTTTTAATTCTTAAACTATAATTCTTTCTTGTTTTTCTCGGTTACAGATTTTTATTTTGTGGACATCCACAACTGTTTCAAAACATGTTCATGATAAAAAAGTACACCTGAGTTGTAAATTCTTTACTGACCGAAGTCTTGTTTGACAGAAGTCGCTATTCAGTACCACGGTTTCGCGGTCTTAGCTCCATCATCCGGTCTGCCTGAAATCTAGCAGTAGTAGTAATACGATAGATGCTTGCCCACCAGCAATTTGAGTATGTTGTTCTACTAATGCTAGATATCAAATATACTAGATACTCAGAAATCCTGGTAGTGTACAACGTCTTGTTCCTTGCTACGTCCGCTCTGTGTTATTTTGCTTCCAAAGTACCAGACCTCTTTACTTCATGGTCACCAATTTTGATGTTAAATCAGTCTATTCGTGCTATTCGTCATTAGTTAAGTGTTCTCGTTTTCTCCTTAATTAGCATTCTGTACTCATTAGACTGTCCGTCGTTCAAGAGGCCCTGCAATTCTTCTTCTGTTTCACTGAGGATAGCAATGTTATCAACAAATGATATCATTCATATAATTCCACTCCTAATATTAATCCCAGTCTTCAACTATTCTTTAAGTTTGGTAATTCCTTCTTGGAATATCAATTCAACAGTAGGAGCTAAAGAGTATATCCCTGTCTTCAATCGTTTCAATCAGAGCACTTAGAACTTGGTCTTGTATTGACATTGTTTCCTCTTAATTTTCGAATATATATACTAGGAACTACGTAACAGGAATAAAAAAAACATGGCTCTGAGCACTATGGGATTTAACTTCTGAGGTCATCAGTCCCCTAGAACTTAGAACTACTTAAACCTAGCTAACCTAAGGAAATCACACACATCCATGCCCGAGGCAGGATTCGAACCTGCGTTCGTAGCGGTAGCACGGTTCCAGACTGTAGCGCCTAGAACCACTCGTACACACCGGCCGGCAGCAGGAAAATATGTGTCACAAGAATTGCCGTGCGGAAAACAAATTTCGGTAATTTGATGATGAGACACACTGTGATTAGTCAACGTCAGAATGGGCCGACTTTTAACCACTGGTAGGAAATAGTGAATGCATAGGCTTGACTGGACTTTCATACAGCAGCGTGAGCCTATAGTGACAAAGTGACGTTGAAGGCGTTTTATCGCAATGCTAGGTCATGAGATACCAGTACTAACATATGGTGAAATTCCTGTCTTACGGAACTAGCAGCAAACGTAACACAACTTCACTCCTCCTCGCAGCCCGCTTCCAACTTGTACTTCGTTGTTTCCGTATGTAGAAACTTACGTAGCCGACATCCGCCGAACAATTTTTCATGATATCATTGAATGAATTTCTAAACAAGTGGTACATATTTTTGTTATCTGAGTAGCATGAGAGCCAGTGGATAATACAGTATCCTGAGGATCGCAACAAAATGTGGCATTGTATAGTTATGAGAGTAATTATTAAGTTGTTTAAAGATAGCATTTCGGTTGAAAATACTGGTACATGAAACTAGCTAAATATACTGAGAAGTGCTGGTTGAGATGGTGTAGTAACATAAAAAGTCGACGAAAATTGTGGTGTGCATTAAGATGTTTCTTACTAACGTTCAAAAACTTTCGAAGCGATGTAGATGACGCTGAGACATGCAACTTAATATAAGACACATGGAGTCGGAAAAGTCGAGAAATACCCCAAAAGTGATAGCAAATGTTGAACGTTTGACGTCACTAGATGACGTAAGTACCTCGCCGCACGAAGCCCACCAGAAAGACAGGCCGAGGCGCCTACGTCACAGCACGTCTTACGAATGTCAGCAATCGTCTACGGCGGGGAGCGAGTAACTGTTTCAGGCGAGTTCAGTAATTCTTGATCGCGCGTTTAAAGGCTGCAAGCTCTTGACAGCATACGAAAAATTGAAGATATTTAGTGGCTACCTTTCCAATTACATATTGATTTCCTATGGGCCCTGCGCGGACAAACCGACTAGAGCGACAAGTTCGTTGCAGGGCCCGTATTTCTCGTGGGCTACGCTAGCAGCACGTGCAGCGATTGAGCGTATCGGTCTGTCGCGTCTGATCGTCCCAACCCAAGTCAAGTATTCAGTCGGTGTGCGCGATTTTAGCGCGTGGGGCTCAGGATTCGAGTCTTGCGTCTGGCAGGCAGTTTTTTTTTTTCATTGCTTTAGACAATTAGGTGTTTACATTGAGGTAAGATTTATTAGTTTATTTCCGGTCTCACAGTCGCAACTGGTTTGTTGTAAACTACAGTACAACAGAATCCTACTGTATTGCGCTAACAACTAAATCCGTATAAGCTTCCGAACTGCGTCGCTGCCAGTAAATGACCAATGTTTTCTTTACTCAATATTGTCTGTAAATTAAAGAAAAGAAGGGAGAAAAGGAAAGAAACACAAAATAAGAAGAGGCTTCATCTGATTACAGTGAGGACAATACTTTTGTAACTTCTACGTTTATAACAGGCCACATTTACAAAAGGTGTTCGAAATTTGCACCGTTTAGTCGAAAGCAAGTATTTCATCACTCTATGGTGTCTTTGCGCCAAAGTTCAACAGCTACTTGTGCGGCGAGATATTCATCTGATGACGTCACATCTTCAATATTTGTCATCCACTTTTTGAGTATTTCCTGACATTTGCGACCCCTGCCTTACGTTTAACTACTTGTCTCTCACTCATCTACCTCGCTTCGTCGATTTTTAAACATTAATAAGAATCGCCCTGTATAATACAGCATAATAAAGCTGTTGTAAGTCAGTAGCCTTTACATGAGTTTGTGTCATCTTTAGGATAAATCAGGGAATTTGAACTGACAACCTAAATGTGCTACTGAACTCAAAGCCGCACCACTTACATGAAACTGAAAATAATGCTGTGTGTTTGAAAACCGATCTCATTCATAAGCAAATAATTAAGCAAATAAATAATTTCACGCTTGGTCAATGCGAATTGTTTGAAAAACGTAACTGTATAAAAAGATTAAATGAAACAACAAGTTACGACTGTGAAAGGAACCTGTTACCACTGGAGGTACTTTAATTTACTTATTTTATGTTATCGTTAGATACACGTTTAATTTTTTGTCAAAAGAACCCAAAACCATGTTATGAAATAGTGTTTTGTTTCTCCACTAGGCAGTGCCACAAGTTCCTCCAAAAAATCGTAACACAACACACACACAAATGTCATATTAACTAATGTAAATCCACCTAATGATGGAGGTTCATACCTTTGAGACGCGTCGTAGAGATAAATAAACAGTGACGTAACAAGAAACTTGTTGTTTCATTTAACGTCAATACCAGTCACGGTAAAGCCTAACCTAAAATTTTCGCATTTCAAGACTTTTATATCAACCTGTATAAAAAATTACCTGAAACACACGAAAATTTCTGCACTGACATATTACCCTGGTAAAATAAAGAAACTGACAGAACGTACACGACGCAAAGGAAACGAAACAGTCACGTATTGTGAATATCACCTGCAAAATGAAGTCTGGCAGAAACAGCAACACAGTAAGACTCCGCAACAACTAAAAAATACTGCTAAAACGTAACTATAGGTGGTCCAGGGAACTTGGGTTAAATAATCTTGAATCAGAATGCCAATAAACGCAAAAGTTCCGAAAGTTCACTTAAGAAGGAACTTATAAAAGAAAACAATTATAGAGCTAATATTAAAAATTAATTTAATCTAATAACTTCCATAGTAAAGTAAATTAACTCAGAAGATAAATCAATGGAATAATTATCAAAAACTCCTCTGTGACGAGGATTAAGTGGACCAACAATAAAAGTCGACAAAAATAAACTTTTTACCTCATCAAATGATGCCTTGGTCTTCATTTCAAAACCTTTTTTTTGTCCATATGCTATCCAAAAATTGTTCTGAGTCATCATTCCACCTCGTAATAATCAACTCACATAGTTCCAAAAATGCGTCCGTGCATTACACTGTACACTAAACGAAAAAATCCGAATGCTGCCCACCACAGCTATCCACTACTGGCTGTCAAAGATTCTACGACTTCCCAGTGCTCCCATCGCAGACACAGATACTGTTGTCCAACAACTGTTTCTCTGACCACAATTCTTCAAATGTATCATTTTCGTTCACAAATATCAACACATCCAGTAACATCATCAAAAAATAGCCATCTTACATTGTTATCAATGCGAACTGATTTGAAAATGACAGTGTTTCAAGGGGCATGGTCCAAATGGATGCAGTATGCTGTCGCCTTCCTCAGAACTTCGAAATGACGTAACCATCCGAGAGGATCCTACGGTGCAATATGGACAGCAGATCACGGCGTAGTTTGGTACTGCAGACATGTACAAATCATTCCCAGATGAGAAAGATGCGCCAAGTGACAGAAAAATTACAAGGACTGATTGATGATCGAACCCATATGGTTCTGTTTGAGGTGGTCGATACTTGCAGTTTTTTTTTTTAATATGCCTGTATTATTTGCTTAACAACATCGATACGCAAAAAGTAGCGATTTAATCAGGAGCTTAATGTCACTGAGTACACACAATGAGAAATATCCATTATGACCAGAATTTACACGTAAGTGAACACCAGTTTTCCAGGAAGCTCGTTTAAGCTAGTCCCGTGACATTGCGGCTTAAGGAGAGGGCAGAGAGCTGCTCCAGCACAGGCCGCGCGCCTTCCGCCGCGTCACCTCTTATCGTGGCTGGGGCTGTGGGAAGATAAAGGCGGGCGGGCGGACGCCTTGTGTAAACACCTGCGGCCACGTGCCTCTCTGGGGCGTCTCGCATCTGTCCCAGGAAAACATCTTTCCCCGCCTCATTTACGAACTCCAGGTGATACTCGAGATGCCTCCTCACTGCAGTATAAAGCTTCCATAAGTTAACGAAAAGTTATGAAAACAAGTCAAAATAATCAGTGAAACCCATGACAGAAAATGTGAATGCAGTATGTCAAAAGCACATATAGAAGACAAACCAGAGGACAATAAAGACTATGGTCACTGCTCCAGACGGAAGGAAGGCAAAAGATTAATCCAGTTTCATAAAACTATACCTCCTTCGTGAATGAAGTTAGAAACGATGGGCGGATTTCAACTTACTATAATATAATAAAATAATGGAATAAATGATAAAGAAATATTGAAATGCGTGGCTTTTTAAAATGTATTGAATTAATGGGAAATAAGTTCGTATTAGTTCATAATATTTTGCAGCGGGGAAGTAGTTTCTTCCTCCACTGTAGATTTGTGCTTACCCTTCTTTATAATACTACGTTTGGTCGCCGTGTTGACCTTCGTAGTCTTGATCATGTTCCCATTGAGCGTATCGGATCTTCGTAATTTTCCAAAGTACACAGGTGGGCTTCAGTTCTTGTAATTATTGTACTATTTGAAATAACAACTCACACGACCTTTCTGTTAATAAAACAATACTCTTTTTTTCCAAACGATGCACGTATGAAATACATACCCCTCACTTATTCATAGCGACTGCAAAATGACGGTGTACAATTACTCGCTAAAAAATGGCGTGCTTTCACTCGTTCACTAGCTGAGCGCGAATCATTCCTTCCTACTACTGGTACAGGAAAAACTCCTCTGTTTTTTAACAACTGAAAATCAAAAATACCTGATGGTAGGCATAGGCCCTACGCTGGGCTACAGCTTCATCTTTTCTCTTTGCCTTTAAAGAAGACGAAAACATAAAAGAAATGCAAAAGGTTTATCACGTTGCTTATTGGAGCTAAAAGTGTACCTCGAGAGCAGTATTAAAATATCGGTTCATGTGGTTGCCGTCAGAGGCCTGGCACACACAGCTCGTTCATTAACCAGTGCCTGTCGAATAGAGGTGGTAAAAACACACCAACGAATGGTGTTTTGCGTTCTCCGTTTCAGCAGGAGACAGTTACAATTACGCGACGTCATTTTGGTCCAGAGTACAGTGCTCCACCTCCTCCAGCGTACGAATCTCATATTGCACCATTGGCTTCCAGGATCGCATGATCGCAAGGTATTTGATTTTGTTTATTGTGGAGGTTTGTAAAAAACTTCATCTATGAACCTTCCCTTACAAGAAATTTGGGTGAACTGCGAAACAACGTAGCGGCATCGGTGAGTTTAGCAACTCCATACAAGCTCGGAAATACATGGGACGAGTTTGACTACAGTGTGGATGTTTGCCGTGCATCTGGTGCACGACACATTGAACATTAGTGGAAGTACATGAAAACCGGCTCTAAACGTAGTTGTAAAAAGCAACTCGACGTTCTGTGTACACGCATGTAAAATATATGGGGTGAGACAGCTGCCTCTACCGATGTCGTTAAATGCAATCCGCAATGTTATATCTGGCCCTCATAAACAACGAGTATGATTTTTCATATTCTTTCCCTCGCCATGCGCAAGCTATTAGTATTACATAAAAAATTAACATCAGCTTATTAGAAGAAATTTAATGTAGTTAAATTTTTTACTGTTATACGTTTCCACTAGAGCCCGTAGTTCTCGATTTATTCAAGAAAACCGTACAAAAGTGATCTTCAATCGCACCTCCACCCAAACACTCAGCTCCCACCGGTCAGGATTTCTAGTATGCTGTTCACTGCTCTCCCTCCTACCACTGTACAAACATTTGCGACTGCACGCTTGATTTCCTACATTCCACCTTTTTTGGTCTTTATTGACTGAGCTTATTACGCCACCGGCTTAGTCGAGCACTTACAAATGGTAGAACTGACATTTGTGTAAATTGTACCCAACAATTTTGTGAATTTTAAAAGCATAAAATAAACAGTTACATCGTTGTACTCGTCGGGCCTTCTGACAGCGAAACTACTGTACTTGTAACGGTCAAATGAGGACAAAATTGTCTATGTAATTAGTTATTGTTAACCTTTACAAAATTCGTTTCTTTTCATTGCCCTTAAGGGCACGTTTAAATTAATTATGTTAACGAAGCAGCAGACTATGATGGTGACGTAATATGAAATCAACAGACACCAAAAAATATTGAATATCGGGAATAGTTCGTGTAGCCGAAAATTTTTGTTCAGTGGTAAGAGGGAATGCCACGAAAGAATGCCACGAACGACGTTATAGACATCCTCACTGGTGAGGGGTGAGCATGGGATAGAGGTGAATTTGAAAGTAATTTTTATACTTCTTTCTTGAGTAATTCGAAAAACATGGCCTCCAGCGAAAACATATAACAGTACAAAATTTAACAACATTAAATGTCCTACAAAAAGGTTCTACTTATTTTTTCCTGTAGGAATAATAGTTAGCGCCTAGGGAGCGAGAGAATTTGAAAATTTCACACGTGTTTTATGAATGCCATCTATAACATTTCGGGGTACATAAAACAGCTAAATCACCCTGTACTCTCTTGTAAATTCCGATGATTCTACATAAAATTAAAAAAAGTGCACTCCAACACGTAGGCGAAATTGTACGCCTAGTTTCTCTCTACATTCATGTAGAAGATCTACGCGTTTGAAATGTCATGAAACGTTTTGAAAATTCTGAGAATAATCGGTCAGGACAAAATTGAGGCAATAAACCAGTTCACGCGTCTACGGTCCTTAGTCAAGAACACCTCATGTATTCAAGAAATAAAAAAAAAAAAAAACACTTTTGCATTGATAAGTAAACTTTTGACAGGAAGATACGACTAATATGTACGAATTTGAATCTTCAACTGAGAAAAGAATAAAATGAATTGAAAAATGTTATAGAAGAATTGAAGGTAGAGAGAAAAGAAGGCAAGGACATCAGTACATCAGAGGGAATAACACACGGTGGTATAGTGAAAAATGATTATGTACTGATAAAAAAGAAATAACAAACGACAGAAGAAAATTTGAGAACCAGTATTATGTAGGGGCCTGTTTAAGCGATGGCAAAATGACTAATAATGTTGAAAAGAGGTACGGAATGAGTAATACAAAGATACGAAAAATTATCTAATTGGTAGCTGTGGCACACCAACGTATCTCAGTTGACCGCACGCTATTTGCTGTTTGAGATTTCATTCATCGTCTTTATTCTATCTTCCACACTTCTCTTATCAAACGACAAACAAATCATCACAAAATGTGGAATTATCTTTTCCTCAATTTTCTGATACTGGATTCCTTGTCAGGGACAATGAGATAGAGGTATCTATATTGATTCACGTATGTGGTGGGAGTCGCCGATAAAAATCAAAACTCATAGAAAAGTGAGTAGTAATTATCTGTGAAATCATGCAGTGAAGGCCAGTAACACTACTTGCTTGAGAATGAAAAAGGGAAAATCGGGTAGGAAACCCTACTCCGTAAACGAATGCTTCGAAATTTATAATTTGTTGCTATTTTGATGCTGATGATAAAAATGTTAAGTAGAAACATTTTTTGTGATGATTTTACTTATCTGCACAACTGAAACAAGTCTCTATATTCGCATCAGTTGTTCATAGAGGCGTCCCCAATTTTCTACGCAGGCATGACTTTGTCGCAGAACGTTACGTGTTTCACGTCTGAACAGCTCAAGTGTGCGTGGAACAGTGTCAAAGGCGGCGAGAATTCTTGACAGGATATCCTTATCAGTATCGGTATCTGTCCTGCGCGAAAGAATCTTCACACTGGCTGTATCGTCATACAGGGGAAAAAAATTTTCACCTGATCCCATTAGCAAGAATCATATGAAGTTAGCTCAAGTAAACGAGCTAGGTTGGGAAAAGTAGAGCTCAAGCGATCGAATCTTCAGGGAACGTCTAACACACTTGAACGAGAGCAAGATGTGGAAGATGGGATGGAACTCTATTCTCACAGATCTATATAGGTGCACGAAGATGGTGTATGAGCATTGTAAATCCCTCTCTCCCTTATCTAGTTCTGTGGATGATTAAAGTTTACGGCAGTTGGACGATTGGAAGAGGTTTGTTACGTCAGATACAGATGCGTATTAAACTGAACCGCATGTCGAAAACAACCTGCACACTGTCTCCTATTTTTATAAGGAACTATTTTTAATGACTGTTATGAAATGATAAGAATCACTCAAATTAATCACAATGTATTTATTCATATGTATCAAGCTTACGGTCCCCCAACAGTCTATGTCAGACCAACATCACTCCTCCCACTTACCCACATAAATCAGTTTATTTCAATTTATTTACGGTACAAATATTACAGTTCTTTAGACAAAGGGTTTTTGCTCAGACTAGTATAGGGTAATACAAGAAAATGGTGTAATGGGAGTAGGATTCGTTATGAATAGGTAGGTAGGGCAAAGAATGAGTTACTGCTGTTGTCGGAACCGACAGCAAACCCGATAGATGAAGAGACAGAGAAAGTGTATGAGGATACTGATCGGGTAATTCAATAAGAAGATGAAAATCTAATAGTCACGAGGAACTGGAATGTGGTTGCAGGGGAAGGAGTAGAAGAAAGTGTTAGTACTTGGTACTAGGTATGAGAGAGGAGAAGGACAAATTGATTTCTGCAATAAATTTCAGATATTAATAGCGAATGCTCTGATCAAGAATCACAAGAGGAAGACGAATACAGGGAAAATGCCGGGAGATACGGGAAGATTTCAGTTAGATTACATCATGGTCAGTCAGAGATTCTAAAATCGGATAATGGATTTTAAGGCATACCCAGTAGCAGATATAGGCTCAGATCACAATTTAGTAGTGGTGAGGAGTAGGCTGAAGTTTAAGAGATTAGTCAGGAAGAATCAGTGCGCAAAGAAGTGGGAGACGGAAGTAATAAGGAAAGAAGGTACACGCTTTAAGTTCTCTGAGACAACAGATATTGCGATAAGGAATAGCTCAATAGGCAGTTCAGTTGAAAAGGAACGGATATGTCTCAAAAGGGCACTCACAGCAGCAGAAGGAAAAACATAGATACAAAGAAGGGAACTGCGAAGAAACTAGGGTAACAGAATAAATAATTCAATTGATTGACGAAAGAAAGAAGTGCAAAAGCGTTCAGGGAAATTCAGGAACACTTAGAAATGAATTAAATCGGAAGTGCAGGGAAATTAGGATGAAATAGCTGCATGAAAAATTTGAAGAAATCGAAAAGCAAACGATTGTCGGAAGGATGACTCAGCACGTAGAAAAGTTAAAACAACCTTGGGTGAGCTTAAAAAGCAAGGGTATTAATATGATGGATGCAATGGGAATTACATTGTTGAATGCAGAGGAGAGAGTCGATAGGTGGTAAGAATACATCGAAGGCCTCACTAAGGGAAAAGACTTATCTGAGGGTGCGATTGAAGGAGAAACATGAGTCGATATAGAAGAGATAGGAGATCTAGTATTAGAATCAGAATTTAAAAGAGCTTTTGAAGACTTATGATTTAATAAGGTAGAAGTGATAGATAACATTCCAATAGAATTTTTAAAATCAGTGGGGGAAGTGTAAACAAAATGAGGATTCACGTTGGTGGGTGGAATATATGAGACTGGCAAAACACCACCAGACTTTGGGAAAAAATATCACTTTCACAATTCCGAAGATTGCAGGAGCCGTTAATTGGGAGAATTATCGCGCAATCAGCTTAAGGGTTCATGCACCCAAGTTGTTGACAATAATAATATACAGAAGGACGGAAAAGAAAATTGAGCATGTCTTACAGGATGATCAGTTTGGCTTCAGGAAAGGTAATGTCAACAGAGAGGCGACTCTGACATGGTGGTTGATAGTGGAAGAAAGACGAAAAGACAAAACACGTTCATAGGATTCATCGACCTGGAAAAAGCGTTCGACAATCTCAAATGATGCGAGATGTTTGAAATTACGAGAAAAATAGGGGTAAGCTAAAGAGAAAAACGGGTGACATAAAAATTAGAACAAGAGCCAAGAAGAAACGATAAAGGTGGAAGACCAAGAACGAAGTACTAGGATTCAAAAGGATGTAAGTCACGGATGTAGTCTTTCGCCCCTATTGTTCAATCTGTGCATCGAAGGAGCAATGAAGGAAATAAAAGAAAGGTTCAAGAGTGGAATTAAAATTCAAGGTGAAAGGATGTCACTGATAAGATTCGCTGATATTGCTATTCTCAGTAACAGTGAAGAAGAATTACATTATATGTTGAACGGAGTGGGCAGTCTAATAAGGACGGGATATGAATTGAGAGTAAATCAAAGAACAACGAAAGTAATGAGAAGCACCAGAAATGAGAACAGCGAGAAACATAACATCAGGATTGATGGTCACGAAGTAGACGTAGTTAAGAAATTCTGCTACCTAGGCAGCAAAATAAACTATGATGGAGCAAGGAGAACATCAAAAGCAGACTAGCACTGGAAAAAAGGGCATTCGTAGCCAATAGAAGTCTACTAATATGAAACATAGGCTTTAATTTGAGGAAGAAATTTCTGAGAATATACGGTTGGACTACTACATTTTATCGTAGTAAAACGTGGACTGTAGGAGAACCGGAAAAGAAGAAAATAGAAGTATTTGTGATGTCGTGCTGCATAAGAATGTTCAAAATTTGGTGGACTGATAAGGTACTGAATGAGGAGGTTCTGCGAGAATTGTCGAGGAAACGAATATACGGAAAACACTGACCAGAAGAAGGGACAGGATGTGGTAGGACATCTGTTAGGCATCACGGAATAATTTCTAGTGTACTAGAAGGAGCTGCAGAGAGTAAAACCTGTACATAAAAAAATGTAGGACATACGTTGCAAGTGCTGCTCTGAGATGAAGGAATTTGTGGTTGGCCGCATCAAACCAGTCAGAAGACTGATGAATAAAAGAGAAAAGGTTCTCTTATTCCCCTCAGAGAGAAATTCGACTTCATAGATTTAGACTCTCACGTTGTCGGCTCAGATCTGATTTCTAACTGATACTACTGCTCCGCTCCATCATCCTTGAAGCTTGTACGATTGCTCACGCAAAATAACGTGGAACCGGCGCAGAAAAGCCGAAGGGGCGGCCGCCTGACTATCGCCTCCTGCCGACTTGCGAGCTTCGAACATTCTCGTCGAGCTCTTTACCAAATAACGTGGCACTGGAGTCGTCACACATCATTGGTGCGGGAAAAGTTCTTCATTATTAGGTATGTGTCACTGTATGGAACGCCATAAAATTTTGGTCGGAAGAACCAAACGAGGAAGCAAAATCTCATTACAACCTATGCGCAAGAGGGTTGCAGGCCCCGCTGGCTATTCCAATCGGTCAGTAAAGAAGACGGAGAAAAAAACATAGCTACAAGTGCTACTCGAGGTTTCACTACTTCAGAATTTTGCGGAAGAAGGAGAAAAATTCATTTTTCGGTGATACTGTCGGACTGACAGAATTTCCCTGTGACACATTTTCTTTATTTTACACTGCGTACTAGTTAGCGATGTAGTCCGCTATGCTACATTTATTTTTGTTGTCATTGTTTTTGTTTTGTTTCATGAGATCTCCTTATGACAGCGTGCGGTTGATCTTGTTTTACTCACTGATCCTTTGTTTACGCTACTACCTCTTTTTCAGCAATCTGGTGAGAAATAATTGATTTTGGACGTCTGTATTTGTCGAACTATATAAAATATTAATAAGATCGTTTGCAGGTATGCAAGATAAATGTTTGTGCATACGCTCCTGTTGTCAAGCTGTTCTTCTTTTATCACATAGTGATTATTTACAATGGAGCTCCTATCACTACTTTTGTCCTCTTCTACACAGGTATTTCTGAGCAGTCGTGGGACAAGTTATTTTGTGCGAATTCTACTCTGTTTATCAAAACTGAGTTTGTAATAAAGGTTTTAGAAATTACTGTACCACTGAACTAGCTGCTATATTTGCGGGGGAGTGTTGACCGCCGAGGTGACGGGAAGTGCTGAAGTAGGAATCAACGAAGCTTTAAGCATTAATTAAAGTTAATTATGCGAATGAATAGAATTATAAAAACTAGAACAAAAGTTCGAAGTATCCTGTCGTTTTCTATTTTAAAATGTGCAATGGAAATGGAAATACCGTGTGGCTAGGGCCTCCCGTCGGATAGACAGTTCGCCTGGTGCAAGTCTTTCGAGTTGAAGCCACTTCGGCGACTTGCGTGTCGATGGGGATGAAATGAAAATGATAAGGACAACACAACACCCAGTTCCTGAACGGAGAAAATCTCCGACCCAGCAGGGAATCGAACCGGGGCCGTTAGGTACGACATTCCATCGCGCTGACAACTCAGCTACCAGGGGCGGACAAAAGGTGCAATCGTAAGTATGGGCGACATTACTATTGTTCACGTATCGTTCTTATTGCACGACGTTCTCATTTAATATTTGTCAATATGGGACAGGTCTTAAAAACATTACCTGCAAGATAGAAAACTTGACAGCTTCGTGTAGGCTGCTCATTCGCCAAATTTAAGGTTAGCGATGGCGAGATTGCAAGTTGGTGGTAATCTCGTAAAATGCCGACCGCAACTTAGACGTACCGTTACACCTCACTCGCTTCTTTCCGTAAGTCAAGTATCTGACGTGACGGGCGCTGGCGTCACATTTCTGCTAGAGGTTGCGATAAAGTCTGCCTTGCTTGTGTGGAGATAAGCGCCAGCCAGTAGTCTGAAGAGGCTTCTAATGGAACTTGTCTCATAGCCGTACGATGGAGCGTGCCCACGAAACAACAGCGTTCTATAATACGGGCAAGTGGAACTTCCTGACTAGCTTATCGCACCTAATTCCATCACTTCTTTCTCCTAAACAGTTAGTGCGCCCGCAGTCGTGACATACGACTTTCAGTGTAACAGAAAAAAACACACGCGTAACAAATGACTTGCATCAACCCGATATGTCGTGCAGGTGTGTTGCTGTTGTGACTGTTCCTGTACCGATCGAAACACCCCTCACGTTGTTTGCACTGTTACCTTCAGCGCTACCTACGGGTAGAACGCCTCACTCGAATGGAATTCAGTTGAACATAAAGCGCAAGTAGGTACGCATTCGAAACGTCTGTGGAACAGTAGAGCGAACGTCAATCATGCCACAAAGGATTCTCGCGACCACTGGTCGTGTCCCCATCATCACGTTACGCACAGAAGGCTTGTCAACCAGGGAAGTTGCTCGACGTGCGCACTGGAGTCAAAGTGATGTGGTGGGGGCATGGAATCTATTCCAATTGGCAATTAGGGTTGAGGACTTACACCGCAAAGGCCGTCCACTTTCGACAGGATGATCGATGACTCACAGGAATCATAGGCTGAGAGCTACGAAACTGAATTCGACATCAGAAGAGGCTACAGGACCTAACATCAAACTGTTAGGAGACGATTGCACGATGCGAATCTCCATTCCCAACGACCATGACGACAGTCATGGCGTACACCACAACACCTTGGACTCCGTTACAAACGGGCAAGAAATCAAGCAGAATGGACGTCCCAGGATCAGCGTCGGGTGATGTTTACAGATGAAAGTCAGACGTCTTTGACTCTAATAATAGCAGATAATATGTTTGCAGACAACCCGCCAATATCGAACTTCACCAGCACTTGCAACATGGTGGTGGTGATTTACGGGGGGCATTACACGTAGCCACCGTACATCTCTCCTAGTTGTTGAGGACACCCACCGCTCTACAGTACAGCGACGAGATTCTGCAAGAAAACTGGGCCTGTGCTGCCAAAACATTTATTACAGTTTCATCTTGAGGGATGGGAACTGACGTGTTCACTGTGCTGATCCCCTGAACCGGTTCCTTCAACACTGTAGGATCACAAGAAGTGATCTGCTTATTCTCCGGTCCTAAATGCAAATGAACATGTGTGGGACCGATTGAAACTAGCTGTTTGTGGAAGTCGGCAGCGACCACGTAGTCTGCGTGACACGCGGAATCGCCATCGAAGAGCTGGACAATTTGGACGAGGTTTGACGATCTCATTAATGGTATGCCAAGACGAATTCGGGTGAAAAAGGGAACGAATGATAATTAATTGAAACCCTCAGCTGCCGTCAGATGTTGTTGATATACCGCAATGGGGACAGCTGGAAATGTGTGCCCGACTGGGACTCGAACCTAGGATCTCCTGCTTACATGGCAGACGCTCTATCCATCTGAGCCGCCGAGGACGCAGATGAATATCGCGACTGCAGGGACTTATCCCTTGCACGCTTCCCGTGAGACCGACATTCCAAACTGTCCACAATCTACGTTCGTAATGTTCCGAATATTTGCCCATCCTGTCGGCAGCTGAGGGTTTCAATTAATTGTCATTTATTCTAGAGAAGCTGCACGGCCATCAATGGTATCTGTTCTTTCGAGAACAGTTACTATCTTCAGAAAAAGGGAACGTTCTGTGACGAATTGAAGTTGCTAAGGAGAGGTGTGAAACCCCCCCCCCCGCCCCCTCCAAATACTGCCATGGGAAATAAACGATTTTGTCGGTACAAAAATATTTGTTTCATGAATTTGGTGAGCTAGACGCGTTGTAAAAGAATATATACTCAAGCCCCAGAGTCAGTTTTGTTTTCTGCACCATAGGTTTCGAAATCAAGGGGTGACGCAAAACTTTTGTTGATGTGCGTGCAAAAGTCCGAAAAAAATAACTAGATTTGCGTTAATTGTTTCGGAGTTCTGCTTCGCAAATAAATTTTAAAATAGTAATTTCCTGCAACCAAATGGCGTGGTTCCAGTAAGTGAAACTGATTAACACACACTTAATACATTACTCTTCTGTATAATGAGAGCTTCACATGTGATCAAAAAGTGTTGCTCTTTACGTTTTCTCTTTGCTTCAACAGCTCCGCAAGACGTCGCCCAGTTTCGACAAACGTTTATAATTTATCTGTTGGTCTGAAATTTTAGTTCAATATTATATCGCTCAGGCTAAAAATGATTAAGAAGTTCTTTCTGTCATCAGGGTTACTAAACGGGTGTTTCATGTGCCTTCCAGCGAGTAAGGTGCAGTGCTGGTCAATATTGGCGCTTAACGAAATTTACGAGACAAATGCAAAGTCTCCAGAATGAGATTTTCACTCTGCAGCGGAGTGTGCGCTGATATGAAACTTCCTGGCAGATTAGAACTGTATGCCCGACCGAGACTCCGAACTCGGGACCTTTGCCTTTCGCGGGCAAGTGCTCTACCATCTGAGCTACCGAAGCACGACACACGCCCGGTACTCACAGCTCTCCTTCTGCCAGTACCTCGTCTCCTACCTTCCAAACTTTACAGAAGCTCTCCTGCGAACCTTGCAGAACTAGCACTCCTGAAAGAAAGGATATTGCGGAGACATGGCTCAGCCATAGCCTGGGGGATGTTTCCAGTTCTGCAAGGTTCGCAGGAGAGCTTCTGTAAAGTTTGGAAGGTAGGAGACGAGGTACTGGCAGAAGTAAAGCTGTGAGTACCGGCCGTGAGTCGTGCTTCGGTAGCTCAGATGGTAGAGCAGTTGACCGCGAAAGGCAAAGGTCCCGAGTTCGAATCTCGGTCGGGCACACAGTTTTAATCTGCCAGGAAGTTTCATATCAGCGCACACTCCTCTCCAGAGTGAAAATCTCATTCTGGAAACATCCCCCAGGCTGTGGCTAAGCCATGTCTCCGCAATATCCTTTCTTTCAGGAGTGCTACTTCTGCAAGGTTCGCAGGAGAGCTTCTGTAAAGTTTGGAAGGTAGGAGACGAGGTACTGGCAGAAGTAAAGCTGTGAGTACCGGGCGTGAGTCGTGCTTCGGTAGCTCAGATGGTTGAGCACTTGCCCGCGAAAGGCAAAGGTCCCGAGTTCGAGTCTCGGTCGGGCACACAGTTTTAATCTGCCAGGAAGTTTCAAATGCAAAGTCTGCTCCTCATGAAATAACACAGCCGAATATTACCCGTACCCATGTCTTAAGAGAGGTTGTGCGCCGGCTCTGACAGAGGTGACATTACGCTGTACATTCATTTGGACCTTGAAGAGCTAGAAAGAGTGCCAGACGTCAGGGTGAGGAAGCACTTGAAGCGATTTTCCAACTGTGGCAGGCTGCTCCATCGCTGTTGCAAACCGAGGCAGCGCACTAGAGAAAGACCGTTCTAATCCCTATCCGGCAACCCGCATTTAGCTTTTCCGTGTCTTTTCATAAATGATTAACGCCAACGACATGACGGTCCGCTTGAAAAGGATAAAGGAAGAAAAGACGAGGTTTTAACATCGCGTCGATGACGAGGTCGGGACGGAGACCAAGACCGGCCTTTTCAGAGGAACTACTCAGACATTCGTCTTAAGGGGTTTTAGGCAAGGTAAGGAAAAAATCCTTTGAAAGGGAACTGAGTGATTTCCTTCCTCAATCCTCGCTTGTGCTCCGTCTCTAATGACCTCATCGTCGACGGAACGTTCAGACCTCCTCTTCCTTCATTTCATTGCTGTTATCGCTGCTGACGACTAGTATGGTCAGCGGTTTAGCAGTGCTCTGCGGAATATAGTGGATGCTTTTAAAGAACTGATGAGGTGTTACTCGGAATTATGAGCAGAGCTGTTGAGTTCAAATATTTTGCATTGACTAATTATGCATATTTGGTCAATCAATAACGACGTCATAATTTTCTTATGAATTGAAAACTGAAGTGGATCTAGATGTTATAATAAAATTTTCTACAGCAAACGCTTTCTCTCGTTTGCAGCATTAATTACCAGGCGTGAATGAAAAATTACCCACTGATTATAGCACAAGTGTGCTGAAACGCGGTTGGACTGCAAAAAATTTTGTTTTGCCTATTCAAGGATATCAGAATGCCAATATCAGTTGTTTCCATAATCAAGGGGAACAGAATTCTTTGACTTAGTCTAAAAATAGGCAGCTGTTAGAGCACCAAAACCAATGTTGATAACCATTTATGGAAGCCCTAAGACGCCGATCCATGGCTGTGGACTCGTATAAACTTGACATTACTGATATTGTTTTACATCGACATGGTTACAAATTCAAAATTAGAATACCGATTCTCTTTTTTATTTTCTAGCCAAGACCGAAAGGGATGCGATACTTGTCACGGGTAAATGTAAACGTCATGTGATTAGGGCCTCCCGCTGGGTAGACCGTTCGCCGCGTGCAAGTCTTTCGATTTGACGCCACTTCGCCGAGTTGCTTGTGGATGGGGATGAAATGATGATGATTAGGACAACACAACACCCAGTCCCTGAGCGGAGAATATCTCCGACCCAGCCGGAAATCGAACCCGGGCCCTTAGGATTGACATTCTGTCGCGCTGACCACTCAGCTGCCGGCGGCGGACACGGGTAAATTGTGCGTTAAGCTGTTGACTGTGTCCAAAACGGGAGCGTGCTTTGAAGAAATCGTAGGTAAAGGGAGTCTCCGTGGAACACCAAGTCTGATGTAATACTATTTTTAACAAACAAGAGGAGTCATCCCTAAGCCTTTTTGTATACTGTTTGCAGTTATACAGACGATTCATTAAAAAATGATGAGTGAATTTTATTACCAAGATTTTACCACCGAGACGTAAGCCTTTACAGTTGGAAATTTCGGGAGTAACCACACAATTACAGTACAGGTTGAAAAGCAGCAAGACATTGAAGTTCAGTTTTTAATTTCCTTACTAATTAAATTGTATTCTACAAGTAAAAGGTACTAATTAATAAAAATAATTACACATAAAGGCCTGCTTTTAAAGATGACTTAGACAAAACTAAATTTTTGTTTCAGATGTAGAAATAATTCATTAGAATACAACACACAGAATCAAAGCAGAGCCTTTGTATTACAAACTCAGATGTAGAAATAATTCATTAGAATACAACACACAGAATCAAAGCAGAGCCTTTGTATTACAAACTCAGCAAACAGAGTGAACAGCGGCGTGCAGGAAATACAGCTTCCGAACAATGCGCTAGTCAAATGTCGAGGCTCTTCTTCGCCATCAGACTTCTTCAGACAATCGTTAGGAACTACAGAAACAAAATTTGGTTTGGTATTGTACAGTCTTTGTGAAGCATTTGCGCGCGACTCTGCAAGCAGCAAGCAGCACTGCCTGATTCGCGCGTACAATCGGTCTGTATGCTTTTGTATGTTATTTAAATAACATTTTGTCTTTAGCGTTTTTGAAAAAAGCGATATAATTCTTACTGAAGAACGATTCGCAGACGCTCAGCGCAGATGGTCTCTTGGTTTATCAGTTATTGACGTTCCGGCGAGAAACGTCGTCTTTTTCCCTTGGGCCGCCGATTGATGAAACATTTATGTTCGCTCGTGAATTCTTCAAAGGAACTGGTCACGGAAAGCAATGTCTTTCATTAAAGCAATTTTGTCATTCGATACAAATTAGAGGATCCAGTACCGAAGGTATGTACCTGAAGTCTGGATCAGGCGGGTCCATAATAGGCACACATCACCTCATGTTTCATTACATCCATCATGGAACCAAATTTGTTCTGTACTACAAGGTTCTACAGTTTTATTTGTTGAAAGTAATCCCCCCCTATTTTTTATTTATTTTTATTTTACCAGAATAGTGAATGTCATATACAAATGTTAACAGCATTCACGACTAATTTGTCACTTTTCATTATAATAAATATCATTGTCCAAAGTTTTTTCCATCTTTCATCAACAGCGTGCGTACCAGATCGATAAAAATAGTGGTCCCGATACCTCAGCCAGTAGAGCACAGAATTTTTCAAGGTCTTCGTAAGTGATGCCAGTCCACACTAGAGCGCTGAAACAGGTGGAACGCAATTGTTTTCCTTGCCTCTTTACTGTGATCAGTCAGCGTTTTCGATATCCATGGTGCACAAATTGTGGAGTATCTGAGGTTTCAGTAATGGCCACTACACTGCCCTTACCGATGGATAACTAGCAACAGTGTTACATGTTAGTTTTCAGAGATGATTTGGTTGACACACTGCATGTTGTGTGAAGTCCCTGCAGTCGCTTTTCTGCTTCTCTAAGGCAACCCAAGCAACATATACCGATGCTGACACTGTATCACCTCTGTGGACCTTATTTATCCTTTCATGAACGTGACGGAGCGTTTCCCTTCTGAAGTAAGCACGCGTAGAAATCTGTATTACACCTACGTCCGTTGCGGACTTTTTATAAACACATGCAGTGCAGCCATCTGTTGACGTAGGACGTTGTTACGAGAGTGGGATGTTGAAAAAGGTTTGCGGAACTGCGCCAGATACATGATTATTACGTTATCAAGTTAGAGAGGGATATATAAATAGGAAATGTAAATATCTGACTGGTCTGGTCCGAATCTAAAGCAAGCTGCAGAACGCACCAAAGAGATATTCTACAAAAGTCAACCCCAATCCCTTTTACAATGACTCAAAGACGACACTTCCCCCATAGATAATAGTGCTATTATCTAAAGGTCTCAGATTGCCGGTCACCGTGTCCTACAGCCTGCCGTACAGTGAGTAACGTATCACCTCCTGGGCCAGCCCTGAGCCCTGCAGCTGGCGCTTGTCGCTGTTCCTAGTTTCCGATTTCTAGCGGCGGAGGCTATTCTCCAGCCTGAACGTGATGCACTGGCCTTCCAGTAATACGGTTATGTGGATGGTCGTCTGGCCCGACCGTGCTGTTTTCAGTGATGAGTGATTTCCACAGGGTTGATTTAATACAGATACTTCTCAGCAGGTCGGCAGGAAGCAGCACATTACAGCAAGTATTATGAGCGCTACCAGAAAAGGAACAAGCGACGTGGCTACAATCTGCTCTGGAGGCTGATTGACAGAAAGGTCTGCGTGTGAAAATACTTCCGTTCGGCGGTATTGTAGTTCGTAAAGTCGGGAGTCGCCAACAGGCTTCGTGAGGGTAGGGCGAGAGTCGTAAGCCCTATTCGGCGGAACTGCTGTTATCAGTGTCCTGTGTATGGACTCGAGAACGACTGATCCTGAGTGATCGATAAAGTCGTTTCTGAGCTACAGGAAACTGAGAAAGTTGGAAGTGTGTTGTGTTTTCGTTTGCATGGGTGTGAAGGTCTGAGCCGTTTTCCGTTTATGGTGACAAAGTGTGCGGCTTAGTGAGTAAGAACTTTTTAGGTGGATGGAGATCTCTCAGCAGAACGCGGATACACTAACTAGCTGAAGGTAGTGTTTGAATACAATGTGCTAGATCTGGTGATGTCTTTTAGAGGTCAATAAATTTCCTTTGTTCCAATGGAAACTTGTGATGTTTTTGTGTGTTTTCCTTTCCGTTTTAGCCGTGGACTGTGATACTAATTTGCTTAAGACAAGTTAGAAACCGGTTGGTGAGGGTGTACAGATTTTTGTCCTCGTGTACATTCTAGCGGTCAGATCTAATAGCCTTATGAAAGCAGTTAGGTTGCTACAGTGCACCCGTTTGTGATGTAGGAGAAGTGACTATTTTAGCCTTATCCCGGGGCTGAAAATCTCGGGGCTGAAAATCTCGTGACTCGAAGCGAGACTAGCGAACCTTATGTAGCTTGATATTACATGTGTAGTCGTGGATAAAAATAGTTTTGATCCGCTAACCAGCGTTTCGGAGGAGGTCTCAAATACGAGGTCTTCACGGTTTGTCAGCAGAGTAGCGTCGTCGTCTCTTAGCAACGTTTCGATGGAATGCGTCTCCATCATCTTCAGCCGAAGAGACGCATTCCATCGAAACGTTGCTACGAGACGACTACGCTACTCGGCTGACAACCAGTGAAGACTTCATATATGAAATTCGTCGAGAAAGACTGCACTCACAAATAGTCACATAATTTGTCCCGCGCACCGTACGGCACTAAGAGAGTGTGGACTCAAGCCGCGCCGCAATAGGCCTTCGCCAGATGCTACGCAAGCTCCGAGGCGGCAGACGAGAGGAATGTTTCAAGTGTGCAACCTTCCTATATGTTGCTGTACATATTTAGTGTTAGTTGTCCGGAGCAGGTGGGAAGAATAAGAGAGTCACGGTATTGCAGTGCCTGTTTCTATTCTGATGAAGATGCACTGCGGCGGCCACAACCATTACGAAATACATCAGATGAATTCGCCATTGTGAATAATGACTACCGTCAGCTGTAGAATGAAATGTCGACAATGAAAATTTGTCCCGGACCGGGACTCGAACCCGGATTTCCCGCTTATCGCGAGCGGTGCCCTTACACCCGGTAGCTGAGTGGTCAGCGCGACACATTGTCAATCGTAAGGGCCCGGGTTCGATTCCCGGATAGGTCGGAGATTTTCTCCGCTCATGGACTGGGTGTTGTGTTGTCCTAATCATCATCATTTCATCCCCATCGACGCCCAAGTCGCCGAAGAGGCGTCAAATCGAAAAACTTGCACCCGGCGAACGATCTACCCGTCGGAGGCCCTAGTCACACGACATTTACATTTTTACTATTTGGCTATCCGTGCACGACTCACGGCCAGTCCGAAAGTTCCATATGCCGTCAACCATACGTCTACGATCTGTACTCGCACATGGTAAGGCGACCGTTCGCGATAAACGGGAAATTCGGGTTCAAAAATTCAAATGGCTCTGAGCACTATGGGACTGAACATCTGAAGTCATCAGTCCCCTAGAACTTAGAACTAATTAAACCTAACTAACCTAAGGACATCACATACATCGATGCCCGAGGAAGGATTCGAACCTGCGACTGTAGCGGTCGCGCGGTTCCAGACTGAAGCGCCTAGATCAGCATGGCCACTGCGGCAGGCAATTCGGGTTCGAGTCCTGGTCTGGCACAAATTTTCATACGTACGAATGCATACTTTCGCGACGATATCCGTTAATAAAACATTCTCGGCTTTCAAGCCGCGTCATATGGTTTAGTGCCCATGAGCTTTCGGTAGAGATCTCCTCGGCCATTGTCAAATGTATGACTGTCGTGTGGTTCTCATTGCCGTGCTTATATAGCCGCACCGTCGCTCGTGACGTCACTGGTGCTCGGTCCCGCATCATATATGTAATGTTTCAGCCCGCTTCAACTCCCTCAACACCGGATCCCAAGCTGTACTCAACTTCAATCCACCGTCTCTATTGAAGGTGTCAGAAATTCTAATCTCTTTGGCCACGTTTATCACGCTATCCCAGAAGCCGTTAGTCCGTTTAATAATAGACGTTTCATAGAATGGAATTCAGTGTCCATTTTCTAGAGCATGTTCTGCTACAGCTGACTTTTCCTGATAGCTCAGACGGTAACACCTTTCATGTTCTATGTGGCGCTCTTCAATAGTGCGAACAGTCTGGTCGACATAGAACTGCCCACATCCACACGGTATCTTGTAAATTCCTGGCGTTTTATTAACAAATTTCCGTTGTCGTCATTCCATTCTACAGCTGATGCTAGCCATTATTCGCAATGGCGAATTCATCTGATGAATAGGAGAGATGTTGTAGGAGATGGCCAGTAGGCAGACGAGACGGCGGCTGTCGGCTGTAGCCACGGCTGCTGCTGCTGCTGCGTTCCCACGGAGGGGCCTCGGCTTCCTTATCTGGCCGCGCCCACACCGCCGGCCCTCTCTCTAAACCACAGCAACACCGAGACACCTCTCACACCGCTACGGTTAACTGCCTCCCCTACCTCCTCTCAATGTCATTCTTATTTCACGACGTAAAGGGATTGCAGCCAGAAGATGTACAGTGATGACCTAAAAACATTGTGTTTACCTTCTCAATTGGGTATTGGTCGACCTTTGGAACGCAGCACAGCAGAGATTCTGCGTGGCGTGTATTGGACAAATCCTTGGTTTGTTTCCGGAGGTATCTGCCACCACACGTCTACGTACAGCTCACACATTTTCCCGTAATTTAGGAGCGGCAGGCGATTTTGATAGCAAAGACACCAACGTGAGCTCACTATCAAGTTCCTCCATCTACCGCAATCTGATTCTAACATTGTAATACGGACAGCTATCCTGCAATCGCTGTAGTGGAAGGCAGCAAGCAAGAACAGTGCAGGTGGTCTGCAATAATGATCAGGTGAAAGGTGGCTATAATTTCGCAACTTACAAGCACTCATCCACATACTTATCCGTGATCTACAACCACATTAGATATTATTTGATAGGTAGTACATAGTATAGATGAATATTTGAGGGAGACTGACATTGTCACATACGCCTTGTAAATAATAGTTTTGAAGCTTATTGAATGAAAGGTGGCGGAGTGTCTTTATTATCATACTATTAGAGGTTGGAACGACAGTGAAAATGAAACGGCTAGACAGAATTCAAGCCCTGGGTGGAAGGCCCATACTGGTGTGTTGGTCCTGCTTAAACACAGGAAGTAGCAAGACGGACGTCGTAGCACCTAAGCGCTGGAGCACAATAGAGTCGCGACCGGCCGATATTGTAGCCGAACCGAAAGGATTACACTTCGGAAACTACGAAAATCTTGGTCGCATGTGAGAGGAACAAAGGAGCGGCACTTCGGAAACCACGCAGGCTGGATTATTTCCAAGTATTTTTATTCAGAAGCGTGTCATTGTACGAGTATAGGTTTTTCTTCGCAAACTTTCCGCGCTGGACGACAAAAGACTAAAATATGGTTGGTCGGCGTTCGGAAGAATCTGTAGAGAGCGGGAGTATTCCGTGGTTTCGGGAATATGATTCGTTTTCGGAATTACGATGGTGGGGAGCCAAGCCTTGCTGGGAGGCCAGCGGTGGAGAGAAGAGTGTCTACCGTTGTGAGCGCTCGTGTGTGACGGTCATTCGATATCAGCTTTTGTTGGTACAGACGGACTTGCTGTCTTTTATAGTTAGAACAGTTAGGAACTGTACTGCTGCTAACCTATACGATTCTGAAATTCACCTCCGGGTTGGAATTCGTCGTTGAGTATCCAGCGTTCAGTAATTGAGAGCACTTCCTCTGCCTATACTTACGTTGAGACGTTATCTGAACTCCGTCCTCGTGGTTGGGAGTTCCAGTTTCTCGTATGTAGAGCACAGAGAGGAGAAGACAGTGTTAGAGTATATTAGTGAGAGGACCGCCTTCTGCCGTCCGAGTGGCTGAGAGTTTATTTGTGGCTGGAGTTCTTCCATCGTCGCAGACGAGTACGAGAACCATCACTTCGACGCACCGGACGCAGTACATACGGTGATATCGCAAATTGCTTCGGCTTATTAGGGCTATAAAAGCTAAACAGCTGTGATCAAGTTAGTTTATTTCCACTGAGGTCCCACACCACCGTAGATCATCTTTGAAAGTAGTGTCTTCTAGTGTTTGGTACGTAGACGATGTCAGTCATTTCGTGTTATTGATAATGGACCGCACAGTCATTACAAGGGGGCGGAGTTGGGCAATTGATTAGGAATTTTACTTAGGAAATGTAAGCTTTGTAATATAAACGTTTTGTAATGTACAATAAATATATAAGCAGGAACAACGTTTATCATTTACTAGGATTAGTTGCTTTCATCATTCATTTATGTTTAGATTATAATTTATAGAACTAAGAGATCGTGAGATCTGCTTCAGGGGGTAGTCAGACAGGGCCAACTCTTCATTTTTAGCGTTTATTATTTTCCGTTGCCCACACTCATTTTACACCCACTTGGAGTAGCAACTAGGACAGGTAATCGTCATTGGTCACAGTGGTTTCGATCAATACCGCAGGTTCTTTAGAAGTCCAAGTGAATGTCTCCCATAGCATAATACTACCTCCAACGGCCTATCGCTGTGGTGCAGTGTATGCTTCGAGCAGACGTTCGTCTGGATGACAGAGTATCCATGTGCTGTAACAAGGAACGTCATTCACCTGACCAGATGACAGGTTTCTATTAAATCAATTCCCAATCTCGATGTTGCTCACTGCAGACGTAATTGATGATGTTGTTGGTTTAACACAGGAACACGTAGGGGCTGTTTGCTGCCGAGCTTCAGGTTCAACAATTTGATCTGAATAGTTGTACTAGCACCAATCTACCACAAATCGCCGATTATCCTGCTTCACATCGCGGGAAGTCGTTCCACCTCACAGTTGTGTGACGAGCTGTCGACGTCCAAAATCTTGTGGCCCATCGTTTGACCATCCATCAACTATTTTCCACAGATCCTCCAGAGAGTAGCCTCTTCGCCGTTTCCAAATTGCTCGTTCCCAGGTGCCACCACATCAATATCTACTCTTTGTCAAAATCGTCTGGATCACTAGATTTGCCCATTTGTGGCCAGTTTCGTTGCTAAAATTACTCTCCATTCTTTTCTCTACTATTTATTTATAGTTATGTAAACAAAGGAAAAAACGACGAGACACGAAGGAATTAATCGAATAGGCGAAAACAGAACGATGTGAGATACATGTACAGACAGACGTATGATCGCAGTTTCAGAAAAACTGGAAGATTTATTCAAGAGAAAGAGCTTATCAAATTGTGCAAGTCAATAACGCATTAGTGAACCTCTGTACCTTGTGCAAGAAGTTACTCGGCTTTGTCTTGATTGATAGAATTGTTGGATGTCGTTCCTGAGAGATGTGCGTCGCCGCATCAGAAAGAAAACACGTCTTTGCTCCGGGCACGGGAAACAAGAACGCGTCGGTCGCTGCCAAAACTGTCCTGCCAACGCACATCAGAAGAGAATAGTAACCTACTCAAATGAAGCCACAAACGAGAATGTCTAGGATGTAGGCAATATTAACTTATTCCAGAAGTGACTACACAAACAAGTTACAAGCTTAACACTACTTATATTTAATTACTTGAAAATTAACAAGGTAAAATATCAGCGCCTACTGATCAAATTACTAGGGCTTACTCTTATATAAAAGGTGCCTTTCCCTCGGCACAGACTGTTACAATTTCAGTTTCCTCAAACTGACCGATGACCACTTACAGAATCACTCGGAGGCACGTTAATGTGACAGGTCCAATTCCACTTTAACGCAGACGTGGCCTTAAAACAACAAGTACGATAAAAACAACCCTTAACTCCACTCAGGTGTGAAGGAGCCGTCACTCCCAGGGTTCCAACCAGGGGTTTATGGCCTCCAACCCACACAGGTAGCCTTCCAGGTGCCGTGAAATTTAAGCTTGCAGAATTAGCCCGGAACTTTCTGAACAGGTTGCACACGGCGTCCGCCGCTCTTCCCCCAACTCGCCGCTATCGATCCTTAATCCAGCCGGCAAAGCTTGCCTCCGACCGATCTAGCCACTCGTGGATTTCCTGGAGGCCTGCACCGGACAACAAGAGTCGTCTCAAAAGCAGCAACTTACCAGTCACGTGCCTTCCAGCTGCCAGTGCCAGGGCTACCAACACCACACCCCTCGACCAAAGACCCTAACTTCTGACGTATGGTAAGAATCGACATCGGCAGCCAAAGCAGTTAGTGGCGCCATACTCGCCGAAATTAAAGCCACCACGGATCACTATGTAAGTAGGCTGTTTAGGTTTTTTTATTGGTAACGCCACCTTTGTATAAAAATCACTGGCTGTGCTGTGTGCAGTCTGTGGCTAGTTTGCATTGTTGTCTGCCACTGTAGTGTTGGGCAGCGGCAGCTGCATGTGAACAGCGCGTAGCGTTGCGCAGTTGGAGGTGAGCCGCTAGCAGTGGTGGATGTGGGGAGAGAGATGGCGGAGTTTTGTAATTTGTCATGAACTGCTATATATATTATGACTATTAAGGTGAATACATTGTTTGTTCTCTATTAAAATCTTTCATTTGCTAACTATGCCTATCAGTAGTTAGTGCCTTCCATAGTTTGAATCTTTTATTTAGCTGGCAGTAGTGGCGCTTGCTGTATTGCAGTAGTTCGAGTAACCAAGATTTTTGTGAGGTAAGTGAGTTGTGAAACATATAGTTTAATGTCAGTCAGGGCCATTCATTTGTAGGGTTTTTGAAAGTCAGACTGCGTTGCGCTAAAAATATTGTATGTCAGTTAAGCACAGTCATGTATAATTCTTCAAAAAGGGGACGTTTCATATGGCGACCCTGCCAGGATCCGAACCTGGAATCTTCTGATGTATGTACTTATGTCATAATTCCTGTAACACTGATGTATATGTTATTTCGATTCGTGTTACTACAAATGTTATCTGTATTGTTATGTTTTTAATGATATATTTTGTACCTTCGTTATTGTGTTCTTATGTTATAAAATTGTACTTGACACCAATTCATCAAATTAATTAACTTGTAAGTTACATTTCACTGCACACATTTCTGTTGGTCATAGTATATGGACAATATGTGAGAAGTAGGGACTGTTAGTGTTTGCACGTGTGTTGATAATTCAGCAAGAGACTGGATAACAGCATTGCTGGTTCTAAGGACAATTCCAAAAACTTTGTGAGTGTACAAGTGGTGGTTATGGACTTGCTATATTATCCGCAAGACTCTTCAATGGTGATTGTGCACCTGCCCAGTCACAACAGATGGCTGCTGGCCATCTCTACAAGGACTGCAGTGGGTCTGCACCTCTGGTGGCCCACCAATACTGTAATCTCTACCAGGACTACAGTGGGTCTGCTCTGTGATGACCTACCCACCAATACTCTTCAAAACCTCGACTGACTCCGCTGTGGGTTTGCTCTGTTGTGGCCCATGACCTGTCTGCATGTCGAGAGTCAGCACTGTCTTTCCATTGGAAGGACAACGCTACTTCTTCAAGACTGCATGGAAATCCACTACTTCCGTGTGCATTTTCTTTTACTGTTCAGACTTTGAAAAAAAAGAAAAACGCTGTAATTTTACTGTGATGAATCAGGACTGTCTTTATAGACTGTGAGAAAATTTTAGCTTTTGACCAACATTGTATCAATAAGTGTGTGCATTTGATATCTTTGTTATTGTAATTATGAAAAATTTTATCAAATCATTATTGGCCACTGCCCAAAACAATTTGTAAAATTTTTTGTGGGGAGCATGGGGGCTATGTAACGCCACCTTTGTATAAAAATCACTGGCTGTGCTGTGTGCAGTCTGTGGCTAGTTTGCATTGTTGTCTGCCATTGTAGTGTTGGGCAGCGGCAGCTGCATGTGAACAGCGCGTAGCATTGCGCAATTGGAGGTGAGCCGCCAGCAGTGGTGGATGTGGGGAGAGAGATGGCGGAGTTTTGTAATTTGTCATGAACTGCTATATATATTATGACTATTAAGGTGAATACAGTGTTTGTTCTCTATTAAAATCTTTCATTTGCTAACTATGCCTGTCAGTAGTTAGTGACTTCCATAGTTTGAATCTTTTATTTAGCTGGCAGTAGTGGCGCTTGCTGTATTGCAGTAGTTCGAGTAACCAAGATTTTTGTGAGGTAAGTGAGTTGTGAAACATATAGTTTAATGTCAGTCAGGGCCATTCATTTGTAGGGTTTTTGAAAGTCAGATTGCGTTGCGCTAAAAATATTGTATGTCAGTTAAGCACAGTCATGTATAATTCTTCAAAAAGGGGACGTTTCAACTACCTTTTTTGGAATGCTTTCCTTTTGTTTAGTCACCTATAATTTTTGCGTAACTTTTCGACCATATCTGATACACGTTACGGTCTCGTGATCCCATTACGTATAAGCCTGAATAGGTTGTAATAAATGATAAGTGCGTATAGTTCCCTCAGCAGCGCTCTTTACTAGTTATGATGGTGATTTCACATTTCTTTCTCCCAGAAAATACAACTAAAATAAAATAAAAGATAGTATCTCGTTTGAAAGAAATCAAAAGAATGTACTTTCATACCCAAAAGTTTCCGAACGACCTGAATTGCGTTTCGCTTGATTTGCATACAGCCCACGCAACGTATCTGTTTTGCAGGTCATCAAATCTCTGTGCACTGCAATCGTTCGGCTACACAAAATGGGTAAGACAAGATTTCACTAGAGATCACTGTTCTTTAAGGTAATCAGTCTAGATGCAAATCAACACCACGATGTTGCAAATCTCGTTAGAGATGAGACAGTCCTTAACCACTGTCAACTCAGTGTCATTCCAGTAAATAACATTTCAAAACTAATAGAACATTCATTATAATTTGAGTTAACTAACTGCATCACATAACTCATTCCAGCAATCTTTAGGCGAAATTAAATATTTTTATAAAAGAGATTTTGGAACAGTATCAGGACTCCTAAAATTCTATGACAATTCGAAGTATTTGAGCTCTTTAAAAGGTTTTCTTTTCACACCTGTGAAACGTCGTTCCTGACACGAATGATTTGCTTTAAACTGTATGCGAACTTTTTATTATGGATCCGGACTGAAAAAAAGCACCTATAGCCATTGTACCTAAGCAAAGTTTCCGTGTCCTACCGAGACTCGATCACAGTAAGTGTAGATATTGGAGACTGGGCATAAAGAGTCGTGAAATATCGAAATTTTCATCAGCGTGTGTTAGCAAATTTGGAAGTGATAATTTTTGTGCTCTGCTAGGAATCCTGTCAAGACCCTTATCTTCCAATTAACTAACCACGAAAAAGGGAAAACGGTATAATATAATTTCAGGCAACAGAATATGCACGTGTTGAAAAGCAAGTGCCATTGTGTAAAGTTTTATGAGGGAGACTCGGACGCAGAATGTCATCACCTTGTCACTAAGTAAAATCATATGTAAGATATAGAATGTTTTTACCAGCAGCGAGGTGACTAAATTTGAAATGAGGATACATTTTTCTCCCTGGCCGGTAATCAGACCCGGCGCCTACTTTCGTTGTTCTCTATTCTCGAATTGTTTGCTCACCATTAGTGAGATGTGTGCATGTTTGACTAGAAATAACGGCATCTACCGTCGTTATTCACAATTCGTGACGAGACATTAAAAATGAAAATTATTTATCACTACTAGTTTGGTGTCCATATTGTGAGTGTGTGGGTGCTATTCTGTCATTCTGCGCAACGGATTAATCTGAGATGTACCGTTTACCCTGTGGCTCCTGCAAGATGCAATTTCCACCCCACTACAGAAGTCAGACAGACGCTCCTCACGTTCTAAAGAGAAATTCCTGAAAAACTTTCAGCAATAAATATCTTCTGGAGTAGTCCACTGTAAGGAAATGACACATAAATTCACAAAATTTCTTACGTAACTAGTGGGATACTTGGATACTGGAGTAGTGCTGGTTAGTGTAAGAAAAAAAGAAACTAACGAAAATTATTATTTATTTTGCAAAAATTCTGAGAAATCACCATGGCACTTTTAGTTATGAACTGAACAAGTTATTTCCGGGTTCTTTTCGGAATGTGAAGTTACCTCTTAAGGATAGGATTCGCTAATGAAATTTCTATACAAAGTTTAAGATTGTTATTGACTTGGCAGAATGGCTGAGAGCCGCACCTACTCAACTTGAATAATTATCCTTTAGAATGTTGCTAGGCACGTTCGAGGCTGTCGTGTGTGAAATGCAGTGAAGTGTATTGTTGTGGAGGAAATATGGGGCTTGCAAGAGCTGTAGCGCACAATACCGTAAGCATCGATGACTGCTGTCTGCGCCGCCCGCTGCTGACAAATAAGATAACTCTCGTTCTATCTCGTTTGACCTTTGCCAATCAAACTCTCCCTACACCTTGATGAAGTCAAGGACTCCTCTTCGCCCCTAATCTAACTTGGTGTGGTACACTGGTCAGATAACCAGTCCACCGCGATGCCACTCAATAATTCGTTCGCAGACATTTAACTATAACTCTGTCCGTTCACACCGCACAATAAGTGTGGCGGCCAACACAGTGAAGAACACTTAATTGCAAGGACTCAATATAGAGTCGCACTCTGATTCGCTCTCGACAGAGGTGCTCTCCCAGTGAAGTACTGAGGAGAGACTTGTTCCTCGCTCTTTGAGTACTTGTATGAGCACACATGCTGTCGTTACATGTTCTCGCTCCAAGGGCGACAACGGAACAGCCCCTCTCCACGCCAGACGTGAAGGGGTATATCTTTCGGTCCCTTCCATTACTTCTTCAGCTCAAGGCGTCTGGAATATCGTCTGCCAATCAGCATTGCTCTTCTACAATGGGAGGATGACGTTTCGTTTAAGGCGACCAATCCAGAAATCTGTAGCATCTGTGTTTGGCGTTAGCTGTCTCCCTGTGAGAACCTCTGAAACTGTGTGCTATGTTTGTAAAGAATGCGTAGGCTGGCCGCTCCCACACAATGTAGCGGAATTTGCTTTTAAGCTGAACATGGGGTCGTTCTCCCCTTTCACTCGGGCAAACACTGTCCACTCCACGGGTGGTCGCCGTCCGACGTAGCTAGGCTGAATCATCCTCTGAAGGGACCGGCCTCTCGGCGTGCGCTTTGCCTCTCCCGAACTAAAAGCTTTTGTGACCGTCGTGTCTTGAATGTGTGTGTGTACGCCAGCCTCGAGTATCTCAACCCTGGTGCGCACTTGTTATTTGCGTATTGTTTACATGTATTCATACAACATTGACTTTATCTCATCGAGTTTGGGTTCGAATGAAGCGTCTTGATGTGCGGAATATGATTGTGAATATGTAAGCAATGAAGGTCAGGAGACCACGACGTCTTACAATATGCTTGGGCTTGAGATAAAACCATGAATATTTTTGTCCTAGACCAGTATTCAAACCGACACATGTGCCTTTCGTGGAACCTAGAGGTGTTTGTAGTCTTGGGGAAAACGACGAAATGATCGATCTATATCGTTCCATGTGTGTCACACCACGAAGCAGGAGATCAGAATTCGACTCCCAGTTTAGCACCAAATTTCTCAACATCTCAAGTTCAAATAAAAGAAGAGCGTGTGACCTCAGATGACCACTGGCTGATAAAGTGTCCTGTGTAAGGAAACTCTCTGGCGACAGAATTTTGTTTGCCCGGCTTTCGCCTGTGCTATGACCAAACCTGAACCAGCTCTGCTCCCAGTTGATAGAGAAGGGATATGATGTTTATAATACGCATTCTGATTTACGTTGAAACCTGACGGTCTTCACTTGGTATTACTATAGGAGAAGGATATCTGTTCGTGTTTGTTTAAAGTACGTACTGGAAGTGGGACTCCAACTAATGGGTTCAAATGGCTCTGAGCACTATGGGACTCAACTGCTGAGGTCATTAGTCCCCTAGAACTGAGAACTAGTTAAACCTAACTAACCTAAGGACATCACAAACATCCATTCCCGAGGCAGGATTCGAACCTGCGACCGTAGCGGTCTTGCGGTTCCAGACTGCAGCGCCTTTAACCGCACGGCCACTTCGGCCGGCGACTCCAACTAATAACTCGCAAGTGAGAAACTAGGATCACTCCAGCAAAGTACTGTAGCGGACATTTGATATTTTCATGATTGTGTCGTAACGTATGATGGGCTTAGTTTACAGTTTAGACACGGCGAAAAAACTCCAGTTCTCTGTAAACTGGCTAATTATCAGCAAGCTTCTAACACGAAAATTAAGCTACTCTCATGTCAGCAGCATGTAAAGACGCTTTTAGCCTCGTAGCCTCGATTCGAAGCCATTTTTGAATTTTCATATTTCTTAGGCTGATAAATACCACTGCAGAGCATGAAGTCACCTAGTAATTCGATTATTACTGCAATTATCGCTATCTACTTCTTAATCCTGCTGTTGCTAAATGCTTGCTCGAAGGAAGCATTTAATGCTTCTCGGTCATTGCATGTTGTACCACCATAGAGCGAAACCTCCAGAGGTAGTGGTCTAGATTGCTGTACACACTGGTACCTCTAATACATAGTAGCACGTCCTCTTGCATTGATGCATGTCTGTGTTCGTTGTGGCATATTATACACAAGTTCATCGAGGCACTGTTGGTCCAGATTGTCCCACTCCTCAACGGCGATTCGGCATAGATCTCTCAGAGTGGTTGGTGGACCACGTCGTCCATAAACAGTCCTTTTCAATCTATCTCAGGCATTGTCGATAGGGTTCATGTCTGGAGAACATGCTGACCACTCTAGCACAAGATTTGAACGTCGGGGCCGCGAATTGTCGTCCATGATGACGAATGACTCGCCATTATGCTGCCGATATGGTTGTACTTGCTCTCGGAGGTCAGCATTCACTTATAGTACAGCCGTTACGGCGCCTTCCATGACCACCAGCGGTGTACGTCGGTCCCACATAATGCCACCCCGAAACAGCAGGGAACCTCCAACTTGCTGCACTCGCTGGACAGTGTGTCTAACTCTTTCAGCCTGACCGGGTTGCCTACAAGCACGTCTCCGACGATTGTCTGGTTCAAGGCATGTGACACTCTTCGGTGAAGAGAACGTGATGCCAATCCTGAGCGGTCCATTCGGCATGTTGTTGGGCCCATCTGTACCGCGCTGCATGGTGTCGTGATTGTAAAGATGGACCTCGCCATGGACGTCGGGAGTGAAGTTGCGCATCATACAGCCTATTGCGCACAGTTTGAGTCTTAACTCGACGTCCTGTGGCTGCACGAAAAGCATTATTCAATATGGTGACGTTGCTGTCTGGGTTCCTGCGAGCCATAATCCGTAGGTAGTGGTCATCCACGGCAGTGGTAGCCCTTGGGCGGCCTGAGCGAGGCATGTCATCGACAGCTCCTGTCTCTCTGTATCTCCTTCATGTCCGAACAACATCACCTTTGTTCACTCCGAGTCCGCGGCTCGTGGTCGTGCGGTAGCGTTCTCGCTTCCCGCGTTTGGGTTCCCGGGTCCGATTCCCGGCGGGGTCAGGGATTTTCTCTGCCTCGTGATGACTGGGTGTTGTGTGATGTCCTTAGGTTGGTTAGGTTTAAGTTCTAGGGGACTGATAACCATAGATGTTAAGTCCCATAATGCTCAGAGCCATTTGAACCATTTTTGTTCACTCTGAGACCCCTGGACACTTCCCTTGTTGAGAGCCCTTCCTGGCACAAATTAACAATGCGGACGCGATCGAACCGCGGTATAGGCATGGCTGAGCTACAAACAACACGATCCGTATACCTCTTTCCCGGTGGAATGACTGGAACTGATCAGCTGTCGAACTCCCTTCGTCTGATAGGCGCTGCTCATGCATGGTTGTTTACATCTTTGGGCGGGTTTAGTGACATCTCTGAACAGTCAAAGGAATTGTTTCTGTAATACAATACCCACAGTCAACGTCTATCTTCAGGAGTTCTGGGAATCGGGGTGACGCAAAATTATTTCTATTGTGCGTATTTAATTCGCACCGAATGATTGCGGCGTTCTGCGGCAGCTGGACAGTAATACTCCTCATGTCTAGGAAATACTTTTCAAGATTCAATTAAAACTAAAGTAAATAATGAAGATGTTCATTCTTGGAATGATGATGTTACTTCATAACAAACTGCGTTGCATTACTTCATTTACTTCTGCGTAGTAACAATGCTTGTAAAATGCAAAATCTGGCGCTAACCGTCATTTTCAAATGTTGTGTGCTTGTACTGCCAACTTCGTTGTTCGTTTCTCTAGATTTTGTAATCATTGAAATACGTCACATGACCTCCCAACATGAGAGGTGTCATTTCGTTTCTCATTTCCTGTGGGAGATCTGTTTTCTTGTCAGATAGCTTTTCCCTTCTAACCATCGAAATGTGGCAAAATGCGACCAGTTATCGCTTCACAATCCGCTTTTTAGTGTGGCTAAAATGTCTTTTAATGTTGGCGTAGATGAAGTAATTTATTTTAATCCTCGATTCCCGGCGGGGTCAGGGATTTTCTCTGCCTCGTGATGACTGGGTTTTGTGTGCTGTTCTTAGGTTAGTTAGGTTTATGTAGTTTTAAGTTCTAGGGGACTGATGACCATAGATGCTAAGTCCCATAGTGCTCAGAGCCATTTGAACCATTTTTTTAGTTTAATCTTAAAACATCTTCAGCAACAACGGTCTCAAATTTACTCAATAAGGCAAGCTTATTGCCCAGGTGGAAAACGTTAAAAGACGAAGTCTGCGCGGTCTGGGTCACATCGACATTTTCGTCTGAGTGCACTGCATTATACTTTGCCTAAGCAGTACCACACGCTGTGTTTGTGCAGCTGTGCAAATCATTAATTGAAACCAAGTTTACCATCCAAGGTTGCAGTACAACTAAAAATACAACACGACTAACTATCGAAGGCTGAGTTCATCCCCAAACAGAGGTGTATTTGCAATACGGAAACCAGGGGAGACTATTTGTTCTAGCCTCATCCTATGAGCATTGGAAGCCACATATACAAATGTTTACAACGCTACGGGTACTTTGAAAGTCACAGTTGACTTGTCGTCCTAAACTAACAATTAATTGTTTATGACGAATTAAAGTTTGTAGAAGCGGCAGGATTCCAACTCGATAACAAGGGGATACAAACAAACCGCTTTATCTACTCCAATTTCCTACCACTTTTATGAAACGCTGTTACAGACTTCTGTGGTGTAATATATGAGGTAACAGAGCTGACTGAAATACGATAGCCGGAGCAACATGACCTGCAACACAACGCGAATCTATATTTTACCTGTAATCTTTCAAAACGGTGTCATTGTTATACTGCGCATCATGTTTAAAGACAAAATACATTTACACGATACACTAAACGACACACACAAGGAACTAATTTATTAACTCTTTATTTCAAAGCATGCCATCAGGAATGAATTTGACTTCTGAGGCAAACGAAGCGGTCAACACCTTATACCGCACATTCCGGTTCCTCCGGCCTTGTCAGTAGGTTGCTACTTGCGAAATGTCACAGCTCAAGGAATTTGATAAAGGTCGCATTCTTGCTCTTTATGAAGATGGACACTGTATCAGCGCCATTTCCCGTGTCCTAAGATACAGAAAATCTTCGATATACCTTTGGGTGAAGAGGATGGCGAATGACACTACGTGAATCGTCGTCGTCGCCCTGGACGTTCACAGATTGCCACAGAGGATCAGCTGCGTAGTAACTCCATTCTCCGTGCTGAAGATCCTTTCAGAACTGGCACAGAAATTAGGAACATCTTTCAGCCAAGTGTGAGCAGGACAGTCGTTCGTCATCGTCTCGACGTGAAAGGAAAATATGAACGAAAATCGGCGGTTAAGGAAATGTTGGAGGAGCAATATAGGGCTACCAGATTAAACTTCGCGCTGGTGTACTGAAGAAAGGCGATTTCGTACTGGGAGCAATTTATACAAGGTTATTACAAATGATTGAAGCGATTTCACAGCTCTACAATAACTTTATTATTTAAGATATTTTCACAATGCTTTGCACACACATGCAAAAACTCAAAAAGTTTTTTTAGGCATTCACAAATGTTCGATATGTGCCCCTTTAGTGATTCGGCAGACATCAAGCCGATAATCAAGTTCCTCCCACACTCGGCGCAGCATGTCCCCATCAATGAGTTCGAAAGCATCGTTGATGCGAGCTCGCAGTTCTGGCACGTTTCTTTGTAGAGGAGGTTTAAACACTGAATCTTTCACATAACCCCACAGAAAGAGATCGCATGGGTTTAAGTCGGGAGAGCGTGGAGGCCATGACATGACTTGCTGATCATGATCTCCACCACGACCGATCCACCGGTTTTCCAATCTCCTGTTTAAGAAACGCCGAACATCATGATGGAAGTACGGTGGAGCACCATCCTGTTGAAAGATGAATTCGGCGCTGTCGGTCTCCAGTTGTGGCATGAGCCAATTTTCCAGCATGTCCAGATACACGTGTCCTGTAACGTTTTTCTCGCAGAAGAGAAAGGGGCCGTAAACTTAAACCGTGAGATTGCACAAAACACGTTAACTTTTGGTGAATTGCGAATTTGCTGTACGAATGTGTGAGGATTCTCTACCGCCCAGATTCGCAAAATGTGTCTGTTCACTTCACCATTAAGAAAAAATGTTGCTTCACACTGAAAACAAGTTTCGCACTGAACGCATCCTCTACCATGAGCTGTTGCAACCGCACCGAAAATTCAAAGCGTTTGACTTTGTCATCGGGTGTCAGGGCTTGTAGCAATTGTAAACGGTAAGGATTCTGCTTTAGCCTTTTCCGTAAGATTTTTCAAACCGTCGGCTGTGGTACGTTTAGCTCCCTGCTTGCTTTATTCGTCGACTTCCGCGGGCTACGCGTGAAACTTGCCCGCACGCTTTCAACCGTTTCTTCGCTCACTACAGGCCGACCCGTTGATTTCCCCTTACAGAGGCATCCAGAAGCTTTAAACTGCGCATACCATCGCCGAATGGAGTTAGCAGTTGGTGGATCTTTGTTGAACTTCGTCCTGAAGTGTCGTTGCACTGTTATGACTGACTGATGTGAGTGCATTTCAAGCACGACATACGCTTTCTCGGCTCCTGTCGCCATTTTGTCTCATTGCGCTCTCGAGCACTCTGGCGGCAGAAACCTGAAGTGCGGCTTCAGCCGAACAAAACTTTATGAGTTTTTCTACGTATCTGTAGTGTGTCGTGACCATATGTCAATTAATGGAGCTACAGTGAATTTATGAAATCGCTTCAATCATTTGTAATAGCCCTGTATTTACGGACGGGAAGGTGTTTTCTACTGCACCAAATACTTCAGTCCTCGCACATCGACCAAGTGGAGCGAGGTTTGATGACAAATATGTCCTTCAGTGGCAAACGTGTGGCCGAAGTGCTGTCACAGTTTGGAGATGGGTATCAGCAAGTGGTTGTGGCGTCCTCTCCCAACTGGGCCGTCCGTTTGCCAGTCATTACTACTGCAAAATACTGGAGAACGTAATGAGTCCTTCTGTTTGTTACCGCCGGCCATTGTGGCCGGGCGGTTCTAGGCGCTTCAGTCCATAACCGCGCTGCTACTACGGTCGCAGGTTCGAATCCTGCCTCGGGCATGGATGTGTGTAATGTCCTTAGGTTAGTTAGGTTTAAGTAGTTCTAAGTCTAGAGGACTGATGACCCCACATGTTAAGTCCCACAGTGCTCAGAGCCATTTGAACCATTTCTGCTCGTCACAGATTTTCAGCAGGTAGAATAATCTTCCAACATGACTGTTCCCGTCAACATAGCGAACTGTGTAAAACACTGATTGTAGATGAACAGAGACGTTGAGCTGTTGGACTGGCCTCCCAAAGGTACGACCTCGGTCCCATAGAGAACGTGTGGGTAAGGACGGACAAAATTATTAAATGTAGAAGACCAGCACCAAAATTCAAGCCAGTGCTGTCCGAAACAGTTCATGACGCTTGGGAAGAGTTGTTGCATAATAACACCTTCATCCGGAAACATGTCACCTCTATTCCCCGGCAGCTAAATGCAGTTCTTCTGGACACAGTACTGAATTATTGTGTTGTTATGGAGAAAATTTTGTTTATGACAGTTGTGAAATGATTCAAGTATATCACACAGTAAACAAAATGTATATTTACAAGAAATTGTGTCTTTTTTGATGCAGATACAAAAAGAAAAATACGAAAAACATGCAATTCTGCTATTCAGTACGTTTTTCGCCTTCAGATTTACATCATTATGTTCTATGTTTCCGTAACATTTTTCTCGGGTATGATTCCATGACAAACTACACAAAAATTACTCTCGTTGATGGTCCCATGCAGCCTTTTCTGAGCCTTTCTCGTGAAGTAACTCAGTACAGTAGAGGCCCAGTAATTCGAGCTGACTGGAGTTTAGGCCACCTCGAATTACATAAAACTCAGGTAATGCGGAAACATCACTAAATCAATTGGTAAATCATGAAGAAATCTTTGAGCACAATAATAATTAAAAATAAATAAAAAAACAATATAGTAGACAACTGTGTTGTATGTACATACTCGTATATGGGAACACTTTTCCAAGTTGCGGAAATATAAGCTACATTTTAAACGAATTGTCCATAGTCCATTGTGCAAACAAATCTCGTTTTTTTAGCAGCAAAGTCGCGTCATCTTCTTACTATTTCTATAGCTAATTCCTCTTCGTCAGTCTTCAATAGGTTCCCTAACCATGTCAACAACTGCAAGATCGGTAACTGTTTATTATTATTCATCCACTCTGAACCATCATTGCAGCCGCATTTTCACATCCAGTAATATTTTTCATCAGTTCTGCCTACAGTAGGTCATCTTCGTCTGTACTGTAGATACCCGTTTTATTCTGTGAAATCCATTTCCAAGACTTTTTAGTGGTTCTGTCTTCATTTCAGACCATGAATCGGCTATCCAATAAACTACGTCTCTTATCGTAGATTTTTTTAAAGAAATTATTTGATGGTCCCTTCACATTCTGTTGTTTTTAGAAGCGTCTGAAGCAAACGACGATACCTTTTCTTCAAGTTTTATACGAGGGCTATTCGGAAAGTGAGGAACAATTGGTCGCAAAGTAGAAACCACTGTAAAATCCGATGAGGCTTTTCACAGACGTTCTGAGCAGTGCCTCTAGTATGCCCGTCGATAACATCAAGACGATCTTTACAGTTGTGAGCACACTGTGAGTGAGTGTAGGTGCCTAGAACAACAATGTCTCCCACCAAGTAGCAGGGCCCGCTGAGAAGCTTCGCCTTAATGAATGCAGCCCACCTAACACAACTGCCACGCACTTCCTTCTTCATGGCAATTCTCAGCCGCACGCTGCAGGGGCAGTGAAGACGCTCCTGCAGCCTTTTCGATGGGAAGTGTTCGATCACCCACAACACAGCCCTAATTGGCTCATCCTATCATCTCTGTTCACATGAAACGCTGGATACGGAGACAACACTTGGGCGCAGGCTACGTTCTATAGACCAACGAAAAGAATTATCGGAAAACACAGGCGGCTGCCTTCTATGACGATGGTGTTGGATATTTGGTATAACGCATCTACAAATGTCTAAGTCGGAGCGGCGACTATGTAGAGAAGTACCTGGAAAGTGTAGCTAAATGTGCAAAGAAAACAGTTTTGATTTTCACTGTGGTTTCCACTTCGCGATCGATCTTACCTTACCTTCTGAACAACCCTTGTAAAACTTCTTGGTCCTTAGCCTGTATTAAACTCGCCACATTACGGGGTAAGAACTATGGGCGAATACCGTCACATTGTAATTCTTTGTCACCAGGGGTGATTCAGCGTTGTCAAGCGTTAAAATTACTTTTGAACGCGAGTAATTTTCTTTCCGTATCTTTCGGACTCTGGAACAAAATCTTTGAAAAATCACTTCTTAAAAATATTTTTTACCATCCAAGCAGATTTTGGTGGAGATATGTTTGAGGCAGTTAAGAAGCAGCGATATTTTTTAAAACTCTAGGCTTAGCAGACTTCCCTATGGGCAGCAGCTTCGGTTTATGGTCGTCACTTGCGTCCGATACAGTGAAAACTGTTAACCTCTCTTTACTTGTTTTTTAGCCTTGTGCAACCTTTTGTTCTTTTGAGGTATGGAGATTTAGATGGAAGCATTTTATAAGTTAGCTCTGTTTCATCAGAGTTATATAGTTCATCTACATCTACATCTACATCATACACCTAATGGTGTGTGGTGGAGGGTACTTTCGGTACCACTATCTGACCCGTCCAACCCTGTTCCACTCGCGAATTGATCATAAGTAAGATTTCCTTCTTGTATAATTTTTCTTAATTTCTCATAAATTAACAGCTTTTTGTTGCAGATAGACCCTGAAATTGTATGTCGTTTTTGACTTTGTTGAGTAAACCAAAGGAACATAGCTCCACTCGTTTTCTCATAGACTTCTTCATTGAGTTCCGTTCAGTTGACGAAATAGAACATTTATTTGATTAACACTTCTCAGTTTTGTCTCTGATTATACACCAATTTCCAACTGTCACTTCGCTGACTCCACACTCAGTAGCATATGTTTCAATGTTTTTCCTTTGTCTAATCTTTCCAAAGCTTCCAGTTTCACATTCAACAGCACAAATTTTCTCTTACTCCTACCGCTCATCGTAATGCATGAGTTAAAACATTAAGAAACACACATTTACATTTGTACAGTACACATACAACATTTAAAGGTGACACAGGTGGGCGCACTACAGTATATATGTCACTATGCAACCAACTGCAGTACATACAACAATGAACAGCCAATGTTGTAAAATGTGTACTGTATTGTTACTTAGGTGTACTGTATTTTAATGACCACTGTTGCTGAGTAGGCACAACAATAGTGCTCCTTGGTAAACAGCCAGCTAGTCTTTATCTGGGTGAAGGAAGCCTCTGAACTGTCAAACCGATATACCGATAATGTCAGAGTCAACATCTATAAGCAGTTCCCAAACTTTCTCTAATACTTCTTATATTTTGATGAAAATGCAAATTCCTTCCCTAATTGGATACCTGACCTCCTTTGAATGAGTTTCCTTTGTTAGAGGGAGTTCCTATACGCAGGGATACCTATCAGCTGACTCCAGTGTAAGAAAAGTGCAGCTCTAACACTACTACAGGAATTTTTTTATGAGTGATCCCACCACCACTCACTACACTGTCACCTATAAGCTTTGCCAGTCTCCCCTTCCGATACCTATTGAAGTGCAGTCCATGCCTAGAGAAACCCGATCTACTGATAGACTCAGCTGGCAGCTCTGCAATGTGAGCCATGCCCTCCGCCATCGGCGCCCTCTCCAGCACCATGTTAACAAGCCTAACAGCAGCATTAAGATGTGGCCGATCATGAATCTGAAACAGTTGCACGAAGTGCACAATAGTGGCACCAGTTTGAATAGCTATCTTTACCACATCACCACCTGCAAATACTTCCCGCCTCTATCAAGACTACTCCCAGCTCTACCCACAATCACTACCTGATTCTCATTCGGAAAATTCCTACGTAACTCCCATATTTCAAGTCACCCGAGCCAAAACTGTACTAGTCCTCACAATGCGGGTGACCTGGTACTCACTCCCCAGGACTTTCTGCGACTGCTGGCCCACGCCTGTGTCATGCGAACTATCTAGCGGCGGAACCTTCTTCGTTCTGGTGAATTTAGTGAAAGTAAACCTCTAATTGTTGTAATTTGAAGGTCCCCTAGAAATGACTTTGGAGCATTTCTGCTCAAGCTAGAGAGGGTTTTTGGTTCATTTCATAGGAAGTACCAAAAATTAGTTGTATGTGGTGACCGATATTAATTTTGTACGTGATTGTGCGTGAGAAAGTATGTTGGAAAATCTCCTAAATTCATATGATCTTACGTTGACTGTGTTTTTTTTCAGCCAGTTTGCAGGAGACCAGTACCACAGCCATAGACAATATTTTTATTCATTCATTACTAAATGATCATTCTGTTGTTAGTAACAGGGTGAATGGCCTTTCAGACCATGAGGCACAAATTTTAACGCCAAAAAGGTTTTTGTACTCAATCAAATGTTACATTCAATTACAAACTATGTATAAAAGCTAATACAACGGCAAAAGAGAGTTTTTTAAACCTCATTAAGGACTAAGAGCGGCAGGATGTTTACAGTCCCGATAACATAGATGACAAATATAATGCTTTTATTAGTATATTTCTCATGCACTTTGACAGTTGCTTCCCATTAGAGCGTTCTAAGTAGGGTACTAGCAGTAAAAGGCAGCCTGTGGGACTGACTAGTGGGATAGGGGTATCAGGTAGAACAAAGTGGGAGTTGTATCAAAGTGTTAGAAGGAGGCACAATCGAGCAGCCCATTACAAATAGTATTGTAAGGAGCTTCAAAATGTTATTAGGAACTCAAAGGGTATGTAGTACGCAAATATACTAGTTAATTCACAGGATAAAATTAAAACCATACGGTCAATCCTGAAGGAAGTGTCTGGTCAGCAGCACAAGGTCGACGACATAAAATGGATCTGAGCACTATGCGACTTAACTTCTGAGGTCATCAGTCGCCTAGGACTTAGAACTAATTAAACCTAACTAATCTAAGGACATCACACACATCCATGCCCGAGGCAGGATTCGAACCTGCGACCGTAGCGGTCGCTCGGTTCCAGACTGCAGCGCCTAGAACCGCACGGCCGCTCCGGCCGGCGACGATATAAAGTCAGTGCGTAGTAAAACTATTTCTGTTACTGACAAATCAGATATATGTTCAGTATTTAACAATCACTATTTGAGCATTGTTGACGAATTAAATAAAAATTTAGTTTCTACACGGAATCATATAACTCTCTCGGAAAATGCCTTTCCGAGAGTGACGCCTAAAATACTCCTCTGTGATACTGACAAGTGGCAGATTCAGTCAACAATTAAATCAATGAGGACTGAGGACTCTCATGGACATGATGGAGTGCTTAGCAGAATATTAAAGTACTATGCTGCACATGTTAGCCCCGTGCTTAGACATATTTTTAAGTTTTCCTTTAAGGATGGTCAGTTTCCCGAACGATTAATGTATTCAGCAGTGAAGCCGCTTTATACAAAGGGAGAAGGGATAATGTAGACAATTTTAGACCTCTTTCTATGGCATCAATGAATGTTAAAGTTATTGAAAAGGATGTGTATGTCATGATACTCGATCATTTTATTTCACATAATTTGCTGTAAAATGTACAGTTCTCTTTTAGAAGTGGTTTAACAACTGAAAATGCTATATTCGTTTTTCTCTGTGAGGTAATGGATGGATTAAACAAAAGGTTTCGAATGCTAAGCATCTTTTTTTAATTTAAGTGAGGTTTTAGATTGTGTTGATCACAAAATATTGCTCCAGTAGTTGGACCATTATGGAATACGGGGAATAGCTCACAGTTGGTTTACCTCTTACTTTAACCACAGATAGCAAAAGGTCATTATCCACAGTGTTGAGAATAGCTACGATGTGGGGTCCGCGTGGGATGTGGGACACGGTTAAATGGGAGGGAAGGGGGGGGGGGGTGCCGCAGGGATCAGTACTGGGCCACTCCTGTTCCATATTTATGTAAATGATATGTCCTCTAATATTACAGGCGACTCTAAAATATTTCTGCTCGATGTTGACACTAGCATGGTAGTAAAGGATGTTGTTGCAACGTTGGTACTGTTTCAAATAGTGCAGTTCATGACGTAAGTTCATAGCGTGTAGAAAATAAACTAAAGCTAAATCACAGTAAACCTGTTTTTACAGTTTCTAACACACAATTCAACAGAACCTCACGTTTTAGTGTCACAGATTGGGCATATGATTAGTGAAACTGAGCAGTTCAAATTTCTAGGTGTTCAGACAGATAGTAAACTGACGTAGAAATCCCGCATTCAGGATCTTGTTCAAAGACTTAATGCTGCCATTTTTAATATTCGAACGGTGTGTGTAGTAAGTGATAGTTAGACACGAAAATTAGTCTACTTTGCTTATTTTCATTCGCTTATGTCGTATGGTATTATATTTAGAGGTAACTCTTTCTATTCTTGAATGATGTTTTTGCCTGAGAAACTTGTGGTTCGGGCAATAAGTGGTGTAATTTTGCCAATCTCTTGTCGACCCCTGTTCATTAGTCTGGGTATTCTGACATTGGCTCTTAATGTATACATTCTTTATTGCCGTTTCTTGTTAACAATATGAGCTTATTCCCAAGAATCAGCAGCTTTCACTCAGTTAATATTAGGCAGAAATGCAATCTGCTTATGGATCGCACTTCTTTGACTCTTGTGCAGAAAGGTGTGCAGTATACTGCTCCATTCATTTTCAATAACCTACCACAAGAATTCAAAAACCTTAGCAGTAATCCACGCGCTTTCAAATCGAAACTGAATAATTTTCTCATGGATCACTCCTTCTATTCTATCGAGGAGTTACTTGAAAAATTAAGCTGATTCCTGTCTTGTATTGTTGATTGCGTTTACATAAAATTATGGCCTTTTTTAGGTTCATAAACATTTTATTTTATCTTTTATTACCTTTTTGTTGTAATTTTGATGTAAAACATAGACGCGGACAGCGTATGAAAATGGGTTTATACTCTAGTTTTGGAAAATTTTAATTTTCTTTACTTCAAAATAATGGGACTTGAATTACCGAGGTTCTACTGTATTTCCAAAACAGACACTTCCAATCACTCCTACAATGTATTGAACGGAGGTTATGAGTTGGCTTGTGATGCAGAGTTTGTCTTACGATTTAGTCAGTTTGTTTCGTACTGGCCGTTTGGAGATCGAATGAAGATAACGAGAACAAGACTTACAAACTACAATGTTTAACCAGCAACATGCGAATTGACTTTATCAACTAACACATTCGAAATAGGGAAATAGAGTGTGTTGTTGCTACGCCAAGATGACAGTGCTGCAGTATGCCCTTTTTTTTATTTACATCCCTATTTCCTAATGTAGATTACTTGGAACATGACTTTAGAGAGGAATCGTAGCTTTGGTTCCAAATGTCACATCTGGATTCAAACAATAAATTTTGCTTACTCAGTGTCACATCTTAAATGTCTACCATTAAGAATGCTTTATAGATATGACAAGAAGGTACAGTAATAGACACAAAACCTGGTTGCCGGCCGGCCGCTGCAGTCCCAGTCGTTCACTTAACGTGGGCAATATTCCCGGCCGACTGTTAGAGTTCTAATCCTGCTATACGAAGGATCTCCCAACATTGTAGGATGCGAAAATGTATGGAGCAAGTTCTTTCATTGTTCTCGATCTGTTATAGAGACGTATGTGCTCGTGGTCTTCTGTAAGATTAGTGAACTGTGAATACAAAGTCACTCCATTTCATAGTTTCTTTAAATCGAATACCGGATATCTGCTAAAGTTATCAGTCTGATGGGATCTCAGACACAATTACTTTCATTTCTATCCACCTGTAATAGCAAAGAGTTCCGGAAACATTTCCTTCAGACAGTTCGTGGTTGCGTCAAAAGCAGAACAGTTTACGCTCAAGAACATCCTCGCCCCGCATCAACTACCGGCTAACGGTCATTCGAAGTCCTGCCTCGACGAGCCGGCCGCGGTGGTCTAGCGGTTCTAGGCGCTCAGTCCGGAACCGCGCGACTGCTACGGTCGCAGGTTCGAATCCTGCCTCGGGCATGGATGTGTGTGATGTCCTTAGGTTAGTTAGGTTTAAGTAGTTCTAAGTTCTAGGGGACTGATGACCACAGATGTTAAGTCCCATAGTGCTCAGAGCCATTTTGAACCTGCCTCGACGTCAGACATTCCCGATCAGTTTATCGTGATGCGGTGTTATGAGTTCATTTATCAATGATAATTTTCTAATTTCAAATTCTCGTATTTATACCGCAGTGATGATTTGGATTTTACGTGCTGTAATCTTATGAACGTGCTTCAAGTGTGATAAAATGTAGAAGTGAAAAATGGTCTAACATTTGGGACATGTTGTTCGCTTTGGGTTTAGTAGATGGATGAAGACAGCATAGCCAGCTGCGAACTTTTGTATTGTGTTTGGGGGGAGTGCTTTTGGGCAAAATACGTCTGAAAAAGGGTTGTTTGCTTCAAGAAAGACCGTCCCGGCCTTAATGATTTTGCACATTCGTGGAGTCTCGATAACAGACATATGTGTTGATGAGCGACCATTTAAGCGTCGTGATATTTGCATTCAACAAACGAGGTTCAGAATTTGGGAGCAGTAGTACTGCATGCTCTAATTTTTAAAACAACAAAAATCAAATGGGTGACTATTGAAGCATTTTTTCTTGATCTTCTTCAGCTTGTTCATTGAGAATTCAAATGCAATATTCCTACCGGTGACTAATTATGTTTTCTATTTTTATGTTAACGTCCTAAGAAGAATTAATGGCTCAGCCCTAACAAAAGAGAAGTACTTGAACAAAGGGCAGTGTGAACATTATTTTGCCTCTGGTGGCTCAAAACAGGTGTTGTGCTTTTATGAAATACAATACTGCAGCTGGTATGTTTTGCCAAGAACTACAACACGTATTGCTCGTGACATAAAACGACCTACAAAGCTTCATCACGTGTTGATGCTACATGATACCACGCTCTGTGAATTTCACTAACAAAACTGTCCAGAAGTTAGAAAAGTCATACCTCACGCACTTATTCTGCTGACCTTTTGCCCTCAAATGTTCACCTTTCAAGCTCCTTATCGAAAACAGTGAAGAAAATTCCTCTCTGTAAGAAACTGCACTTCAAAAGTCGTTTGACGACATCGGTACTACAGGTATGTAAACGGTACACTACCTCAGTGTTGACAGATTGTTTTAGATAAGGCGAAAGAATGTACCATGGTTCATTAATTTCTCTCTGATGTTTATTGTTGAGTTCAATACAATAATGGGCAACGCTATTGAAATATGCGTTGTACTCATTCAAATGAAATTCAAAATACCACAATATCCTGATACCTATTTTAATAAAATGTGAAGTATCTAAAAGAGGTGCACAAATTAATAAGATATTACTCATTCAGCGCTTCGAAATGGGCTGTGTCTACTTGCTGTGCTATGTCACAATGACGTAGTATGGAAATTTGGAATTTCATTAAAAAGTTCCTCGTTGATTTTCGATCTGACTGCTTATAGCTCCACACCAAACGGTTAAACATATGTCCTTCAGTGAAACTGGAGCAGGAAATCAAAGCAGCCTGCACATTACAGGCGGCCGTGTTACCTCACAATTACTGAAATACTGCAGCATTGTACTCTGTCTTATTGCTCCATTGCTGGACACGACAGATTAGTTCACAATGTAAAAGACAAAATTAATTGCAATTTCCACATGGAATGATTTCCCTGTACTCAAAACAGTAAATTTATAACTTTATTTCACACCATACGTGAAAATCAGTTAGATTATTTAGTGAAAATGTTACGAATGCATGAATTGCATTTTGCAGGCTAATTCTGTGTCATCCAGAAAGTAAATCGACGGTCACAGGATTGCCAAACATTTCCTGCGCTGTTGCCAAGATTCAGTTGTACTTCTAGCAGGTGGTATACCAGCCTTGAGTGGTCGAGCAAGTGACTACACTTCAAGATGTGGCAGCTGAGCGCCGAAATACCTAAAGTACATGCCACTGAGTCTTATTTGCGTTTCTGTAACTGGGTTGAGGGACCAGAGTATCGTCACTAATAATACTAAGATCCACCAACTACAAACTAAATAACATAAATGATTAGCTAACACACTTATTTGTGGTTTTCTGTCTAAAGCGTATGGGCTTGTTTCACATTTTAGAACAACTCCAGTAGTTATACTACAAGCGTTATGAGCAAGCAACATATCTTGTTTATAAAAATGTACATGGAAAATATTTTTCTTGAATTCGACGGCAGTGGCATCACCCATGAAAGGCACACAAATAAGGAGACAACGAAACGTAATATCCGGAGGGTGACTTCATAAACTACATGAAAACATGAAGTTCCAGATCAAAAAAGGCTACAATGCAGGAAACCATAACAAATGAGAGAAAATTAAGGCTAAAAATTCCGTTCAAAATTAAACTATCGAACGTATGCAGCGCAACTTCGATTCCAGCTTCTGCTAACACGAAAGGAGAAGTAGTTGTTATCAGCAAGTGAAACAAGGAACGCAGAACGCTAACAGTAATGTCTAGAAAAAGTCATCCTTGAGTAAAACGGTCGTTCAGTCCATAAATACAAAAAGAAAGATGGATATCATCTATTCATTATGACTGAAATGTATCGGCTGCTGATGCTTTGTCAATAAAAGCGAAAAGCAGTTATGGTGATGTGCTTTTCAATATGCAGTATGGTTTAGACAGAGAACCCGAAATAACAACACGTTCACCAATCTGAGCGTAGTGCTGAGATTCTATGCATCGCTTGAGCAGAGTATTATTAATTTAACCCCTTACATTTTAACATTAACGATGCCTGTAGGTCACCAGAATAGTCACGAGAATTATCGAGTTCTATTGAGATGAGATAGGTGGGCAGACGGTTCTGGAATTTGCACAGACTGCCCATATAGTGCTGAATCATAACGCCTAGCTACCACTCCAATTATTTCCATGCCATACTTAATTTCTACCTGGGAAAGGAATGCTCAACACTATGTGAATAGCATCATCACCACGAATTCCTCACCCTAGACACAACACAGCCCCAGTATGTGTCAGTTAATCGCTGCGAAATGCTCTATACTCGCATGTTCCTGCCAAGGACTTAATTTCTTTCGCAGGAGTTTACACCCCCTAATCGATGTGATGCGATAAACGAGATTATAAGTGACTGGGAAGAACCTGTGAAGTAATAAATAACAATCAGTGAATGTGACATACTCCATCAGTCATCTGACGATTATAAAAATAGCTTTTTGACCTGCACGGCACTGCACTAAAAACTTAAGGGTTCCGTAGGAATCTGTTACTTAAATTCGTTGCAGTCTTTATCAATTAAGACAGAAGAGGAGGAAAAAGTCTGACTTTAAATAAGTTCCAGCGGGATTTGAGCTTATGGCTATAGTTTTAGTACAAGTAGTACCCAGCTACTAATGAATAAAGAATGTGAAATTATCCCATTGGTGTAGTACAGACTAAGACAGAGAGAAGCAGTTCAATTATTTATTTTATTTTAATTTAACATATTTCAACGCATTTAAAGTATGTTTTGCTCGTCTTCAGGTTCTTATGCATAAAGAAAACTGCCCTGGAGGATCTTTTTTGTAACATTACGTTGCTGCACTGCTTAATCTGATACTGACATGGACGTAATTATTCCTCGGTATACTGGTTCCTAAACATAGCAATCGTAGCAACACATAATGAAGAAAGAAGCAGCTTTTCCACAAAGTAAATGACGAAAGACATTATAATTTTTCCGTTAAATAAGCTTCTTGCAGTCCAAAATTTGAAGTCCCTAACCATGTTAGGCATTATGCACGAATTGTTCAGAACATTTCATCAAATTACATGTAAATATCTAGTGAACTGAGTAGAATAATTTAGTGCCAGTCCTGGAAGTCCGTCCACTGACAATGTGTGGCCAAACATATTTAGGATGATATTTCATACGTAACTGTTCTCTGAGAAAATACAAGTGATTTGCGAATATTTGTTTTGGTGTTTGGGTAAGGGGACTTCAACGGATCCTCTCCTTAGTCTTTGTTTTATGATGGCGCTAAAACAGGTCAGATACATGTGGGTGTGGGTGAATTCCTAAGGGACCAAACTGCCGAGGTCATCCGTCCCTAGACTTACACACTACTTGAACTAACTTATGCTAAGAACAACACACACACACACCCACCCATGCCCGACGAAGGACTCGAACGTCCGGCGGGAAGGGACGCACAATCCGTTACATGGCGCCTCAAGCGTCGCTGCCACTCCGCGCAGCTGTCAGATACATATGTCTCAGACTGTAGCGTCTAATTCTTCAAATAACTAATGGTCAGTATGTTTCAGAATATTAGAAACAACATTGCAGCAAGGTAGTTACGCAACTAACTGCGACATACAAAACCATAAAACCTGGATAGAGGCTGTAGTTTCACTTAGTAAGAGACGGTCATCCTTCACGCAAATATCTGCAGGATTTATTTTTACTACGAGAATGAACTCTGTGCCTGCTTGGTGCAAATGAGATAACTGTTACGTATATTAGACTGACAAGACTAACGGATGTTTCGTTTCTGATGTTAGGTGTTTTGAGGGTAACATGAAGCGGCATTATCAGGGCTGATGTTCATAGTCACCCTTCAGTACATAGTGTATGCTAGCTTGTGGAACAGGATGACGGGATGATATAGGTACCTAGTAACATAACATAAGGCTTATTCTGATGCAAAACTTGGTGTCCGCAAGTCCGTCAATAAGGATCCACGAGAGGCGGTAAGCATGAAGGGGAAGAGATTGTCGATTTTTGTGAAATTTCCGGTGGGGGCTATGATAAGAATTGGGGTCACATTACGCTTCGGAAACCTAAAAGGTTTATTTTCTCATATGCTATGATATCAGAGGAAAAAATGAGTTGTATGCCTCTTAGGAAAAGTATTTCCTTTTCTACTACATTCAAGTGCATTGGGTAAATTTTGATGTCTACTTATCTTACTTAACTGAGAAGGTTATTTTTTCTTGGTGTCATAAGAGAGTGGACGGTATTACTGGTTAATTTTCTGATGACTAATGACATTATACTGGTTCCACTTGTCCGTCCGATGTGCGAATAGAGTTCCACTTTTGTTACTCGAAGAATGTGCAGGTAGTGATGTCAGCACACTACATTCGGAACCACGTTGATATCATTCTGCTTATGTCTTTGCGCCTACCGCAGTGTACGGCAGGCGGCCAATATAAACACACTGGGCAGTGTCTATCGCTGCATTTGTCGCGAGTCACGACCTCAAGAGCGGACTGTGTACGCTTACACACGTAATACATCTTCCAAGAATTTAATTAACGTAATATGCAGGAAGAAGGTTGAGTGAAAATTAATTTTAAAACTGGCTGTCGCAATTAAATACAGCACACTGATACTTAATACAATTTTTATTGATGTTTGACTTTTAAACACAAAGAACACACAGACACAAAAGCACACGCACACGCAGCCATTGTGTTCAGTGATAGAGACGACCATGTCAGTTCAACAACATATGCAGCAATTCTGTGAGAGAATTATCCGTTTCGTGGCAATGCATGAACTGTGAGAAGGAGACTAGAAGACGCTTCACTTTTTATAAATTTTGCTGCTGATTGTACTTCTAGTAACTGACCCACGCACCAACATTGGTTAGGATCTGCCGAAGTCGTCGTGGCATTGATTCCGCTAAGTGCCTGGAGAGTTTTTAAAACTTTGTGTTGTGGGGTCCACAGCCTCCAGATGTTTAATAAACGTAAAACTTGTTCGCAGTAGATACTAATTCCAGAATACGGTCTGAAAAGGTGTAATTGTAGTGTAGATCCTTTCGTAAAATGACGGAATGTGGCAACTTTTTACTTGTAAAAAGGAGTGATTTGAGAATGACCTGAAATACAGATGTCACATATGTGCGTGCCAATGACGTTTAGACGAAATAAGGTAATCGCACGATGGAATAAGCTTTTCACTACAACCCACTACGGACCATGTTTAGGTTTATTATGCCTCGATAGTGTAGCGTGATGGTTTATCTCGCAACCCCCGTCTTCTACATTCGTCCACAGGCCACGTGCGTTTCTGGGTCCACATGACAAGATCCTCGATACCTCCGCCCACATATTCTCTGCTGTCCTGAGGTCCAATGGTGGAACGAAAGTCAATAGTTTTATTCTATCTTGGCCCTGATACCGATCCCGAACAGCCTGCTCTGATGGATGGGGCTGTGGTCCGGTAAACAAATAAATTGTTATCCAGTTATTTCATCTACTTATATTTAAATAAAGTATTTGTAATTGGTACACGTATTACTATTTTCATAGCATTTAAGAATTCATGTCCGGTTGTAGCTGAACCATGGACCTTGCCGTTGGTGGGGAGGCTTGCGTGCCTCAGCGATGCAGATGGCCGTACCGTAGGTGCAACCACAACAGAGAGGTATCTGTTGAGAGGCCAGACAAACGTGTAGTTCCTGAAGAGGGGCAGCAGCCTTTTCCGTAGATGCAGAGGCAACAGTCTGGATGATTGACTGATTTGGCCTTGTAACACTTCTGGTCAGGTGACTAGAGGGTTATAAATACAAAATCAAATAGGGGTAATGCAAGAGTAAGTTTAATAATGAATAAAAAAAAATAGGAGTGCAGGTAAGCTACAACAAACAGCATAGTGAACGCATTATTGTGGCCAAATTAGATACGAAGCCCATACTTACTACAGTAGTACAAGTTTATATGCCAACTAGCTCTGCAGATGATGAAGAAATTGATGAAATGTATGATGAGATGAAAGAAATTATACAGGTAGTGACGGGAGAAGAAAATTTAATAGTCATGGGTGACTGGAATTCGAGAGTAGGAAAAGGGAGAGAAGGAAACATAGTAGGTGAATATGGATTGGGGGTAAGAAATGAAAGAAGAGGCCGTCTGGTAGAATTTTGCACAGAGCGTAACTTAATCATAGCTACACTTGGTTCAAGAATCATTAAAGAGGTTGTATACATGGAAGAATCCTGGAGATACTAGAAGGTATCAGATAGATTATATAATGGTAAGACAGAGATTTAAAACCAGGTTTTAAATTGCAAGACATTTCTAGGGGCAGATGTGGACTCTAACTACAGTCTATTGGTCATGAACTGTAGATTAAAACTGAAGAAACTGCAAAAAGGTGGGAATTTAAGGAGATAGGACCTGGATAAACTGACTAAACCAGAGGTTGTACAGAGTTTCAGGGAGAGCATAAGGGAACAATTGACAGGAATGGGGGAAAGAAATACAGTAGAAGAAGAATGGGTAGCTCTGAGGGATGAAGTAGTGAAGACAGCAGAGAATCAAGTAGGTAAAAAGATGAGGGCTAGTAGAAATCCTTGCTTAACAGAACAAATATTGAATTTAATTGATGAAAGGAGAAAATATAAAGATGCAGTAAATGAAGCAGGCAAAAAGGAATACAAACGTCTCAAAAATGAGATCGACAAGAAGTGCAAAATGGTTAAGCAGGGATGGCTAGAGGACAAATGTAAGGATGTAGAGGCTTGTCTCACTAGGGGTAAGATAGATACTGCCTACAGGAAAATTAAAGAGACCTCTGAAGAAAAGAGAGCCACTTGTATGAATATCAAGAGCTCAGATGGAAACCCAGTTCTAAGCAAAGAAGGGCAAACAGAAAGGTGTAAGGATTATATAGGGGGTCTATACAAGGGCGATGTACTTGCGGACAATATTATGGAAATGGAAGAGGATGTAGATGAAGATGAAATGGGAGATACGATACCGCGTGAAGAGTTTGATCAGGCACTGAAAGACCTAAGTCGAAACAAGGCCCCGGGAGTAGACAACATTCCATTAGAACTACTGACAGCCTTGGGAGAGCCAGTCCTGACAAAACTCTACCATCTGGTGAGCAAGATGTATGAGACAGGCTATATACCCTCAGACTTCAAGAAGAATATGATAATTCCAATCCCAAAGAAAGCAGGTATTGACAGATGTGAAAATTACCGAACTATCAGGTTAATAAGTCACGGCTGCAAAATACTAACGCGAATTCTTTACAGACGAATGGAAAAACTGGTAGTAGCCGACCTCGGGGAGGATCAGTTTGGATTCTGTAGAAATATTGGAACACGTGAGGCAATACTGACCTTACGACTTATCTTAGAAGAAAGATTAAGGAAAGGAAAACCTACGTTTCTAGTATTTGTAGACTTAGAGAAAGCTTTTGACAATGTTGACTGGAATACGCACTTTCAAATTCTAAAGGTGACAGGGGTAAAATACAGGGAGTGAAAGGCTATTTACAATTTGTACTGAAACCAGATGGCAGTTATAAGAGTCGAGGGACATGAAAGGGAAGCAGTGGTTGGGAAGGGAGTGAGACAGGGTTGTAGCTTCTCCCCGATGTTACTCAATCTGTATATTGAGCAAACAGTAAAGGAAACAAAAGAAAAATTCGGAGTAGGTATTAAAATCCATGGAGAAGAAATAAAAACTTTGAGGTTCGCCGATGACATTGTAACTCTGTCAGAGACAGCAAAGGACTTGGAAGAGCAGTTGAACGGAATGGACAGTGTCTTGAAAGGAGGATATAAGATGAACATCAACAAAAGCAAAACAAGGATAATGGAATGTATTCGAATTAAGTTGGGTGATGCGAAGGGAATTAGATTAGGAAATGAGACACTTAAAGTAGTAACGGAATTTTGCTATTTGGGGAGCAAAATAACTGATGATGGTCGAAGTATAGAGGATATAAAATGTAGACTGGCAATGGCAAGGAAAGCGTTTCTGAAGAAGAGAAATTTGTTAATATCGATTATAGATTTAAGTATCAGGAAGTTGTTTTTGAAAGTATTTGTATGGAGTGTAGCCATGTATGGAAGTGAAACATGGACGATAAATATTTTGGACAAGAAGAGAATAGAAGCTCTCGAAATGTGGTGATACAGAAGAATGCTGAAGATTAGATGGGTAGATCAAATAACTAATGAGGAGATATTGAATAGAATTGGGGAGAAGAGGAGTTTGTGGCACAACTTGACAAGAAGAAGGGATCGGTTGGTGGGACATGTTCTGAGGCATCAGCGTATCACAAATTTAGCATTGGAGGGGAGGGTGGAGGGTAAAAATCGTAGAGGGAGACCAAGAGATGAATACACTAAGCAGATTCAGAATGATGTAGGTTGCAGTAGGTACTGGGAGATGAAGAAGCTTGCACAGGAAAGAGTAGCATGGAGAGTTGCATCAAACCAGTCTCAGGACTGAAGACCACAACAACAACCATGTAGCTGATATATCTATCAGTCCGGTTAGGAACGTGGTTTTCTGGTGCATCATATGATGTAACCTTTGCCTGAAAGCCACGTTAAGACCGAATGGCTGAATCAAAGATAATCTACGTGTATCACACTGAAATACAGAAAACATTGGCCGGTTTGAACTCTCGCGTTCCAACAATGCTGCGGAAGTAAAATACCCTCTACGGAGTGACAGGCACAACCGCTCAAGGAAATTTAAGAAATAAGAATACTGTCGGCATTGTAATGTTATCATAAACTATTTTATGTGGTACTAATATAGGACTCTGTACAAATATAAATATGTGTATACATAGATCATGTATAGGTTTTGATGAGTAAGTTTTTAAATATGAAAATAAGTGAAAGATACGGCTGTATCTTCTCATTACAGTGACTTTGAATCTTAAATTTTGTGCACTGCCAAGGGACCGCAGACCTTAGTTTTTGACATGAAATTTCACCTTGAAACGTCTAACCATTCCTGCGAAAAAGAGATACTGACAGACGGACAATAAAGTTATCCGATTAGGGTTCCGTTTTTACAGACTGAATACGGAACCCTGAAAATGAGAATGCAGGTGCCACCCAGTGCATTACGAAAGGGGAAATTCGAAGTGACTTCTAAGAAACTAGAGCATTAAATTAATTCCAGTGAAGAAAAATACGGAACCGAACAGCATAAATATATAAAAGTTGGGTACTAAAGTTAATCACGTCGAGCTGTTCAACTATCTCGGAGTTAGTTCTACAGCTAAACGTAACAGATGCTTAATACAAGTGAACAGAAGAATAGTAATGCCGAAGCAAGCACTCCTCATTAAGACATTCCAGCAATGTATCAAATCAAAGAGTAAATATGTAAATTCAAACCAAAAAACAACTGTATGGGATTTTACATCTCTATGAACCGTGACGAATCAAGCAAAGAACTGTCGGGAAGCAGCAATAATTTACATTTACATGCAGTGGACAGATAATTCCCTGATATGAATAGAAACAATGGAATATCTGAAAGTTTTACAAGAAGAAAAGAAAATGCATATAGTCAAAACTAAAAGAATGAAGTTGCAATTCATTTAGTACATTTTTAGACGCGGCACAGTCTAGAAGGTACGCGGGCGACAGGGGAAACAACTTCATGATCAGAAGACAATGCAACAACAATGTTGGGCATATCAGGAGAATACCAAACAATGGAGTAGAATGGCTGCTTTGGAGGGTTGTCATCTTTAGGAAATGAATGGATGAATATTTGAAAGCTAAAAAGATATTATTACCCTATAGTTTATGATAACATTACATTGCCGACAGTATTCTTATTTCTTAAATTTCCTTGAGCGGTTGTGCCTGTCACTCCGTAGAGGGTATTTTACTTCCGCAGCATATGTCTCCATGAGGCACAGCGTCTCAACGCTTAGCTTCATATTATATTCCAGAATATTAACATAGGCCTCTCAGTTCAGAGCACCCTGAGGTCTTCACAGCGGCCCTGTTCTCTGATCTGAGATATAAACCCAAACGCCAACATAACAGCTTCCACTTCTCTCTCTGTAGGGGCCATACTTCAGATTGAAGCGCTCTCCTCGTGGCTGTTACTATTAGTAATATCAAAACCGTTAACCTTTTAATAATGCCCTCTCTCAAATTCAACAAAACCATTTATTTAAAAAATGTGGTATCAAACTTGTGTAACTATAAAAAGGCAGAAAGTATATATAACGAGTGTACTGCGAAACAATAACGTTAAGTTAGAGTGAACTAAAACGCCTATATTTAAGATACGATATACGATTAGTTGATTGATAACTGATCTTAATTTGGGCATTGTTCACGGAAGAAAGTATTTTGTCATCAGAAAATACGACTCTGCTCCAGTGAAAGCCAATACATTCTTCTGCAAACCCCGTGTGGTCAGTGGTCTGACAAGGTCAAACGTTGCTTTATAGAAGCTCCTCGGTATTAAAGACCGTGATCTTTCCATCTCTTCCTACGGGCGGCTGTGGCCGAGCGGTTCTAGGCGTTCAGTCTGGAACTGCGCGAACGCTACGGTCGCAGGTTCGACTCCTGCCTCGGGCATGGATGTGTGTGATATCAAAATGGTTCAAATGGCTCTGAGCGCTATGGGACTTAACATCTGAGGTCATCAGTCCCCTATAACTTAGAACTACTTAAACCTAACTAACCTAAGGACATCACACACATCCATGCCCCAGGCAGGATTCGAACCTGCGACCGTAGTGGTCGCGCGGTTCCAGACTGAAGCGCCTAGAACCGCTCGGCTACACCGGCAGGCTGTGATGTCATTAGGTTTGTTAGGTTTAAGTAGTTCTAAGTTCTAGGGGACTGATGACCTCAGATGTTACGTCCCATTGTGCTCAGAGTTATTTGAACCATTTGATCTCTTCCTCACAGTACTTGCACTACCAGGAAACAGAGAATTCTCTCCCAGTTGACAGCAACCGAAGAATGGATTGCTGCATATGCTGTCGAACAGTCATTGGTCATCTCTGTCATTGGACATAACGATTGTGTGTGCGTGAGCTTTTGTGTTTGTGTGTTTTTGGATTTACAAGAAAAAAATGGCTCTGAGCACTATGGGACTTAACTTCTGAGGTCATCAGTCCATCAGTCCCCTAGAACTTAGAACTACTTAAACCTAACTAACGTAAGGACAGCACAAACATCCATGCCCGAGGCAGGCTCAAATGGCTCTGAGCACTATGGGACTCAACTGCTGTGGTCATTAGTCCCCTAGAACTTAGAACTACTTAAACCTAACTAACCTAAGGACATCACACACACCCATGCCTGAGGCAGGATTCGAACCTGCGACCGTAGCGGTCGCACGGTTCCAGACTGTAGTGCCTAGAACCACTCGGCCACCTCTGCCGGCGATTTACAAGACAAGCGGTAATAAAAATTGCATTAAGTACCAGTGTACTGTATTGCGACAAGTTTTAAAATTAATTTTTACTTAACCTTTTTCATGCATATTAAGTTAAATTCTTGGGGGATGTTTTACGTGCGTAATTATACGCAGTCCGCTCTTGAGGTCATGACTTGGAACAGATGCATTGGTAGACACTGCCCAATGTGTTTATGCCGGCTGGCTGACGTACACTGCAGTAGATGCTAAGAGATAAACAGAAAGATATCAACGTGTTCCGTATGTAGTGTGCGTTCTTCGTGTAGCCAAATTAAAACTCTAGTCACATATCGGACGGAGCAAATGGAGGCAATATCATCTCATTAGCCACCAGAAAATTAATCAGTTATAGTGTCCACTCTCTTTTGACTCGCAAGAAGAAAAGAACCTTCTCACATAGTAAAATCAGTAAACACCAAAATTTAACCAATAAACAAAGATAACTAAGGAACTTTTCTGCACTTGAAGATAGCACACGAAGAAATGTTCATATGTTCAAATTTGTGTGAATACCTAAGGGACCAAACCGTTGAGGTCATTGGTCCGTAGAATTACACACTACAACTAACTTAAACTAACTTATGCTAAAAGCAACACACATATCCATGCCCGAGGGAGGACTCAAACCTCTGGTGGGAGGGGCCGCGCAATCCGTGACGTGACGCCTCAAACCACGCGGCCACTTCGCGCGGCAGTTCGCAAGGAAATACTTTTTCTGGGAAGCATACAATTCATTTCTTCTCATCGTATCATAGCATTTGTTTTAATATGAAATGAGAAAATAAACCTTTTAGGATACTGAAGCGTGTTATTGGCCAGCCGGTGTGCCGAGCGGTTCTAGGCGCTTCAGTCTGGAACCGCGCGACCGCTACGGTGGCAGGCTCGAATCCTGCCTCGGGAATGGATGTGTGTGATGTCCTTGGGTTAGTTAGGTTTAAGTAGTTCTAAGTCTAGGGGACTGTTGACCTCAGTTGGTACGTCCCCTAGTGCTCAGAGCCATTTGAACCATTTTTGAAGCAACCGCACTATTCTTATCAACAATCTCTTTCCTTTCATGCATTACTTCCGCTAGCCACATTCTTACTCAGGACTTGCGGGCACCAAGTTCTGCAGCAGAATCCCTTACTATTTACGGCATTGGGAACATGTGGAAAAGGAGTGTAGCTCCTATAGCGGTAAAGCTCTTTGTGTATGTCTGCATTCAGCACTGCCTCACAGCTGCCAAAACCCTTTACAGAAGTGACGCGGCCGGGGACACCATTATCAGAGCATTCCAGAAATCTTCAGTAAGTCGTCAGCAGAGGGACTGAAGGCAAAATAACTCCGCTTTTCAATTCATATTCAGCCCATAATGGAGTATTACTTAAGGTAGTTGCATGTTTCAGCAATTACACTTTCATAATTCCAACACGAATATTTTGATGGCCAAAAGGAACGATAAGTGTGTGGAACCGTCAGGCATTAATTAATTAAGGTCAAACTGCTAGAACTAAAGAGGCACACTGCAAATGGAAATTCTCATTCAAAAAGCGCTTATCGCTTTTTTTGGCAAAGCATCAACAGCAATTATATCGTAAACATCACGAGCAGATGATAGTAACAACTGTATGCTCAGAAAGGTATGGGCTCTCAGAGAATGTGGTGGTGGTACACCTGTTCTGAATTGCATTAGTGTTTGTGCGCTTAACCTAACGCTGCCTACCTAAGTAAAGATGGCGTGGTAGCGTTGTCGCTTCTTATGACCAACAACTATGATTAAGCTCTTCCTAAATCAACCTGATCCGAAAGGTAGCATACTATTGCATGCCAACCTTGTTTAGGACGTTAAAACAGGTAAAATTTTCAAATTCCCAGAGCGAAGATGTCTCGCTACATTACGGCAACGTTGACACGAGGCGGCCACAATGAAAACATTTCAGCACAGAGACTGGGTCAGGGCAAAACGCATCGGCGTTTGTGGCGAGCCAGGCAGCAAACTTCAGCAGAACATAGTGGGTCAGAGCAACCAAACAGGGTCACGTCACCTCCGTTATGTGACGAAAGAAAGGCTAAGGCGAATGTAACAAACGGTACCAAGAGCATTTATGAACCAGTCCTATACTATAGCAAACTCATTAAGCAAGCACTGCAGGTGGAAAACCGCTGGTACCTTCGTAATAGCAAGTCCTATGTGGTCATGACGAAAGACGTGGACTAAACATTAGCTTGTACTTCGCTCCGTAAATAACCCAGCAGATTACCTCACGAAGCAGTCAAATTCAAATGGCTCAAAGCACTATAGGACTTAACATCTGATGTCGTCAGTCCCCTAGTCTTAGAACTATTTAAACCTAACTAACCTAAAGACAGCACACACATCCATGCCCGAGGGAGGGTTTGAACCTGCGACTGTAGCAGCAGTGCGGTTCCGGACTGAAGCGCCTTCAGCGACGAAGCGCCTAGAACTCCTCGGACACAGCGGCCGGCACAAAGCAGTCGGTCAGACGGATAAATAGCATGTATGAGGTTCGCATTAGATTCACTGATTGCCAGGACACCAGCGTTCCCGGCATTCCGGCGGACTGAATAGGGCCTACCTGGACGGCAGGCCAATATCGTATAACTTCATGGCTACACGGCAATCGTCATCGCGGTACGACGGATGACGAAGAAGGGTAGTGAGTGGGATGGAACAGAGCATCGCTCAAGTCTGCATGTGTAACTTCAATATAAGCGTCACCGTCACTTACTGGCATGACGTCGCGGTACAGTCGAAGCCACCACAAGCGGCGAACTGCTGTGCACCAGCTGGCTGGAACGAAGTATGTAGTGTCAGCTGGCTTGAGCCGGCTGAAGACCGCTTATGACGCCATTCCTCAGTAGGTAATGATAGACGATACCAAACGTGAGTCAAGACGCTATCTGTATTTTTCTGGAAATAAATAACTATTTCTGAATCTTCTTTCATTGTGCCTAACAGCGATGAAGAGCGACACATTTCGTTAATGGCTCATTCAGTAAGCACGAAAGCATACAGAGATGATCAGCCAACTCCAGAGCAAACACTGCAAGAGAGGCGTTCTACACCACGGTGTGGTTTACTGTTGAAGTTACGAGAGCATACGATCCTAGAAGGATCAAGAAGTACAGTGCTTCGTCGAACGTATATCTCGCGGAAAGATCATAAAGATAAAATCAGAGAGATTCGAGCCCACACGGAAGCTTACGGGCAACCGTTTTTCGAGTGAACTATTCCGACTTGAAGAAGGAAGGGGGAAGTGAAGTGGTACACAAAGTAGTCTCCGCCCCACACTGGAAGGCAGCTTACGGAGTAGAGATGAAGGTGTAGATGGAAGCGACGCTCAGATTCTTTTGTACAGAACTGACGCCAAACCTCAACGACTGGTCCGAGAAGCAAGACATTTTGCATGATCATTTATTTCCTACGTAGGCTAACTAGTTTTTTTCACTGAACTCTCTAGGGGGTGATATGGATATTAATATAGTTTTAAAGGATGCGACATAGTAAAACACAGGGTGGTCCATTGATAGTGACCGGGCCAAATATCCCACGAAATAAGCATCAAACGAAAAAACTACAAAGAACGAAACTCGTCTAGCTTGAAGGGGGAAACCAGACGGCGCTATGGTTGACGCGCTAGATGGCGCTGTCATAGGTCAAACGGATATCAACTGCGTTTTTTTTTTTAAATGGGAACCCCCATTTTTTATTACATATTCGTATAGTACGAAAAGAAATATGAATGTTTTAGTTGGACCACTTTTTTAGCTTTGTGATAGATGGCGCTGTAATAGTCACAAACGTGTAAGTACGCGGTATCACGTAACACTCCGTCAGTGCGGACGGTATTTGCTTCGTGATACATTACCCGTGTTAAAATGGACAGTTTACCAATTGCGGAAAAGGTCAATATCGTGTTGATATGTGGCTATTGTGATCAAAATGCCCAACGGGCGTGTGCCACGTATACTGCTCGGTATCCTGGACGACATCATCCAAATGTCCTGACCGTTCGCTGGATAGTTACGTTATTTAAGGAAACAGGAAGTGTTCAGCCACATGTGAAATGTCAGCCACGACCTGCAACAAATGATGATGCCCAAGTAGGTGTTTTTGCTGCTGTCGCGGGTAATCCGCACATCATCAGCAGATAAATTGCGCGAGAATCGGGAATCTCAAAAACCTCGGTGTTCAGAATGCTACATCAACATCGATTGCACCCGTACCACAACTCTACGCACCAGGAAATACACGGCGACGACTCTGAACTTCGTTTACAGTTCTGCCACTTGGCACAAGAGAAATTACGGGACGACGAAGCGTCATTCACCAACAGCGCTAGCGTAAACCGCCATAATATGCACTATTAGGCAACGGAAAATCCACGATGGCTGCGACAAGCGGAACATCAGCGACCTTGGCGGGTTAATGTATGGTGCGGCATTATGGGAGGAAGGATAATTGGCCCCCATTTTATCGATGGCAATCTAAGTGGTGCAATGTCTGCTGATTTCCTACGTAATGTTCTACCGATGTTACTACAAGATGTTTCACTGTATGACAGAATGGCGATGTACTTCCAACATGATGGATGTCCGGCACATAGCTCGCGTGCGGTTGAAGCGGTATGAATAGCATATTTCATGACAGGTGGATTGGTCGTCGAAGCAACATACCGTGTCCCGCACGTTCACCGGATCTGACGTCCCCGTCTTTCTTTCTGTGGGGAAAGTTGAAGGATATTTGATATCGTGATCCACCGACAACGCCTGATAACATGTGTCAACGCATTGTCAATGCATGTGCGAACATTACGGAAGGCGAACTACTCGCTGTTGAGAGGAATGTCGTTTCACGTATTGCCAAATGCATTGAGGTTGACGGACATCATTTATTGCATTTATTCCATTAATGTGGTATTTACAGATAATCATGCTGTAACAGCGCTCTCAGAAATGATACGTTCACAAAGATACATGTATCACATTGTAATAACCGAAATACAATGTTCAAACGTACCTACGTTCTGTATTTTAATTTAAAAAACCTACCTGTTACCAAGTGTTCGTCTGAAATTGTTAACCATATGTTTGTGACTATTACAGCGACATCTATCACAAAACGAAAAAAGTGGTCCAACTATAACATTCATATTTCTTTATGTACTACACGAATATGTAACAAAAAATGGGGGTTCATATTTAAAGAAACGCAGTTGATATCCGCTTGTCCTATGGCAGCGCCTTCTAGCGGGCCAACCATAGCGCCATATGGTTTCCCCCTTCAAGCTAGACAAGTTTCGTTCTTTGTAGTTTTTTCGTTTGACGCTTATTTCGTGAGATATTTGGCTCAGTCACGATCAATAGACCACCCTGTATATTAACCAATTCTCGCTTTAAACATTTTGTCCCATAAATATTAAAGTGTCAGGCAACACTCGTTATGTGACGTAGGCACCCATTAAGAAAGAATTTTGCATGTTTCTATTCCCAAGGCGTGAAATTGGTAGTGAATTTTCTTTTGTGCGGGTACGTACCGTGTCCCCAATTTGGGAACTCTACGCTAGACTAAAACGTGGGTTAGAGAGAAATGAAACTTTGATGCAAATTTCGTCGTACATCGTGATTATTATTAACGTTTAAAAAGCGACGTAGATGACAGTGAAACCACTAATTTGACGTAAAACACACTGGGACACAAATGTCGGGAAATACTCCAAATGTGGATGACAAATATTGAACATATAACGTAAGCAGCCTTCGTGCAAGGGTTGAGCGTATCGGTCGGTCGCACCTGATCATCCGTCTGGCCCCGGTAGCTGAATGGTGTGCAAATTGATATATTGAGACTGAATTTTTGCAATGTGTGGATCTAGTGATCTGTGCCTCAGAAACAATTAGTGTGTTAGTATTTGTAGAAACTGAAATAAACGATCGAACTTAAAAAAAAAGTGGTCAGCGCGACAGAATGTCAATCCTAAGGTTCCGGGTCCCATTCCCGGCTGGGTCAGAGATTTTCTCCGCTCAGGGAATGCGTGTTGTCTCGTCATCGTCATCATTTCATCTCCATCGAATGCAAGTCGCCGAAGTCGCGTCAAATCGAAAGAGTTGCACTCGGCGAACGGTCTACCCGACGGGAGGCCCTAGTCACACGACATTTACATTTATCGCAGCCCAGGTCAAGTGACGTCGGAGCGGCTCTTGGTCTACGTGCGCGACGTTAACGCATGAGGGCCCAGGGTCTAGCAGGCAGGTTTTTTTTTTTTTTTTTTTTGCTTCAATGCGTGAGACAATTATGTCCTTACATAGAGGTATTAATTTATTTACCAGTCTCGTGTCATCCACTTTAGGTGAATTTCGCGACATTTCGACCCCATGTCTTTTGCATTAAATTACTTATCTCAGCGTCATCTATGTCGCAACGGGTTTCTTAAATGTTAATAAGTATCACCCTGTTCAGCCTCTGATAAAGCATGTTTCAGTGTTAACACTTAAGATGTAAACTGGGTGCGAAGTCTTATTCTTCTTCATGGGCCTTATCCCATATCCTCACGGGGTCGGCGTGTTAATTTTCGAATTTGGCGGTGATAACGGCCGATGGTAGCCGGTTTTCTTCGTGCCGCCGCTTCTTTCTCCCCCCTCCCCTACACCTTCATTTCCACCGGCACTGAATTTGTGCACCCCAAATGTATGTGTGTAGTGCTGTTCGCTGTGGGAACGGTTTCTAAATGCTTGCTAACTTTGTAATTGAGGTGGTACTAGGATACCAAATCGGTATTCAACTTGTCAGATGTTAGAAACCGCCTAAAAACCACATCCAGGATAGATGGCACGGCGGCACTCGTCGTCAGTCCGCCAGGCGGACTCAATCCAAACCAGGCGCGCCCTCTTCTTCTTCTTCTTTTTTTATTTTAATTTTTTGCTCATCAGTATTTGACTGGTTTGATACGGCCCGCCACGAATTCCTCTCCTGTGCCAATTTTTTCAACTCAGAGTAATAATTTGCAGCTTGCGTCCTCAATTATTTGTTGGATCTCTATGTTCGTCTACAGTTTTTGCCCTCTAGAGCTCCCTCTAGTACCATGGAAGTCATAGATGTCCTATCATCCAACCCCTTGTCAATCTTTTCCACACATTCCTTTCATCTCCAACTCTGCACAGAATCCGCTCCTTCCTCCCGTTGTCAGTCCAGCTGATTTTCAACATTCGTCCGCAGCACCACATCTCAAATGCTTCGATGCTCTTCTGTTCCGATTTCCCCACCGTCCATGTTTCAGTACCATACAACGTGGTGTTCCAAACGTACGTTCTGAGAAATTTCTGCCACAAATGAAGAGGTATATCTGATACTAGTAGGCTTCTCTTGGCCAGGGATCCCCTTTTTGCCAGTGCTAGTCTGTTTTTTATGTCGTCCATACTCCGTCCGTCATGGGTTATTTTGCCACCTAAGTAGCAGTATTCCTTGACTTTATCTACTTCGTGACCATCAATCCTAATGTTAAGTTTCTCGCTGTTCTCAATTCTGCTATTTCTCTTTACTTTCGTCTTCCTTCGCTTTATTCTCAATCCATCCTCTGACTCACTTGGCTGTTCATTCCATCCAGCAACTCCTGTGAATCTTCTTCACTTTCACTGTGGACAGTAATGTCATCAGCATATCTTATTATCATATACATCCTTTCACCTGGATATGAAATAAACTATTGGCCATTAAAATTGCTACACCAAGAAGAAATGCAGATGATAACTGGGTATTCATTGGACAATATATTATACTAGAACTGACACGTGATTACAGTTTCACGCAATTTGGGTGCATAGATCCTGAAAAATCAGTATCCAGAACAACCACCTCTGTCCGTAATAACGGCCTTGATACGCCTGGGCATTGAGTCAAACAGAGCTTGGATGGTGTGTACAGCTACAGCTGCCCATGCAGCTTCAACACGATACCACAGTTCATCAAGAGTAGTCACTGGCGTATTGTGACGAGCCAGTTGTTCGGCCTCCATTGACCAGACGTTTTCAGTTGGTGAGAGACCTGAAGAGTGTGCTGGCTAGAGCAGTCGAACACTTTCTGTATCCAGAAAGGCCCGTACAGGACCTGCAACATTCGGTCGTGCATTATCCTGCTGAAATGTAGAGTTTCGCAGGGATCGAATGTAGGGTAGAGCCACGGGTCGTAACACATCTGAAATGTAACGTCCGCTGTTCAAAGTGCCGTCAATGCGAACAAGAGGTGACCGAGAAGTGTAACCAATGGCACCCCATACCATCACGCCGGGTAATACGCCGGTGTGGCGATGACGAATACACGCTTCCAATGTGCGTTCACCGTGATGTCGTCAAACACGGATGCGACAATCATGATGCTGCAAACAGAACCTCGATTCATCCGAAAAAATGACGTTTTGCCATGCGTGCACCCAGGTTCGTCGTTGAGTATACCATCGCAGGCGGCCCTGCCTGTGATGCAGCGTCAAGGGTAATCGCAGCCATGGTCTCCGAGCTGATGGTCCATGCTGCCGCAAACGTCGTCTAACTGTTCGTGCAGATGGTTGTTGTCTTGCAAACGTCCCCATCTGTTGGCTCAGGGATCGAGACGTGACTGCACGATCCGTTACAGCCATGCGGATAAAATGCCTGTCATCTCGACTGCTAGTGATACGAGGCCGTTGGGACCCAGCATAGCGTTCCGTATTACCCTCCTGAACCCACCGATTCCATATTCTGCTAACAGTCATTGGATCTCGACCAACGCGAGCAGCAATGTCGCGATACGATAAACCGCAATCGCGGTAGGCCACAATCCGACCTTTATCAAAGTCGGAAACGTGATGGTACGCATTTCTCCTCCTTACACGAGGCATCTCAACTACGTTTCACCAGGCAACGCCGGTCAACTGCTGTTTGTGTATGAGAAATCGGTTGGAAACTTTCCTCATGTCAGCACGTTGTAGGTGTCGCTACCGGCGCCAACGTTGTGTGAATGCTCTGAAGAGCTAACCATTTGCATATCACAGCATCTTTTTCCTGTCGGTTAAATTTCGCGTCTGAAGTACGACATCTTCGTGGTGTAGCAATTTTAGTGGCCAGTAGTGTACGTTTTTAACGTTTCTGTTCCACAGCTCTTCTTGCTGCGGAGAATGAATCGACAATGAGAATTGCAGTGATGAAAACGATGAAAGTAAAAAAAGCGACAGGTCCTTCTTTAACTACTGTTGCAAAGCACGGGCACATACGTGGTACCTGATACGGTAGAAGCAACGTACTACCGGCTGGAGATTAGGTGCAAATTAGTGAGGGTTATGGCGCGAAGCAGCGGTCTCCAGACAGCGGCCGTCAGCGAGTGGCTCGCGGGCTCTCAGGGAACCCCCCGGGCTGCAGGGGCGGCAAGTGGCGGCCGCCGCTCTTCTGCCGCGCGGGCTGTCAGAAACAATGGCTGCGCGATACACCTGCTCCGCGCTGCGCCGCTCTGCGCCCATCTGGCGACCGGCGCCGCCATGAATAATTGAAGGGCGCGCCCACTCCAATTATCGACTGGGGCGGCGCCCGTTTGCCAGCTGTCCCCCTCGATAATTGATTTGTTGCGGTGATTCAGGAGCCGCCCAGTCCCGCGAGCTGTTTGTTTATGTTCCGCAACAGCTGATTGCCGGCGGCGTGTCCCCGCGATCCGGTTAAAAACCTGCCTATCCGCCGTCGCGTCGCGCTAACGATAATTGATGTCGTTGCCGTCGCGCGCTGACTGTCTCGAGCTCAAACCCCTGATGCGCCCAGTCCTCGGACGGTACTTACTTAAAAGAAACCTCAGGCCGAATGCTAATACGGGTTCAGAAAATATCGCCCCTGTGAAACACAACTACCTCTTTATTCACACAAAAAAATGGTTCAAATGGCTCTAAGCACTACGGGACTTAACATAATATGAGGTCACCAGTCCCCTGGACTTAGAACTTCTTAAACCTAACTAACCTAAGGACATCAGACTCATCCATGCCCGAGGCAGGATTCGAACCTGTGATTGTAGCAGAAGCGCGGATCCGAACGGAAGCGCCTAGAACCGCTTGGCCATAGCGGTCGGCTATTCACACATAAAATCAAAGGGTGATATCGATAGCGTATCTGAAACTGATTCCCTATTTCTAGATTTGCAGGAGGCATTCACATGAGCGACTTTATCACATTGTGTGCCTATGGAGTATCGTCTCAGTTGTGCGACTGGATTCGTGATTTCCTGTCAGAATACGTTTGGTACTAACTGACGGGAAGTCATCTAGTGAGCCGGCTGGTGTGGCCGTGCGGCTCTAGGCGCTACAGTCTGGAACCGAGCGACCGCTACAGTCGCAGGTTCGAATCCTGCCTCGGGCATGGATGTGTGTGATGTCCTTAGGCTAGTTAGTTTTAATTAGTTCTAAGTTCTAGGCGACTGATGACCTCAGAAGTTAAGCCGCATAGTGCTCAGAACCAGCCAAGTCATCTAGTGAAACGGAATCGGTACCTGCGGCTCCCCGAGGAAGGCACTCTGCTGTTCTTAATCTGCTTAAACGATTTATGAGACAGCCTGAGTGCCTTATAAGGTTGTTTAGAAATGGTGCTGTCGTTTACCGCCTAATAAAGACTTCAGAAGCTGAAAATCAATTGCATAATGATTCAGATAAGATATACGTATGGTGTGAAAGGCCCGCCCGGTTAGCCGTGTGGTCTAACGCACGGCTTTCCGGGTTTGGAAGGAGCGCCTGGTCCCCGGCACGAATCCGCCCGGCGGACTTTTGTCGAGATCCGGTGAGCCAGCCAGTCTGTGGATGGTTTTTAGGCGGTTTTCCATCTGCCTCGGCGAATGCGGGCTGGTTCCCCTTATTCCGCCTCAGCTACACTATGTCGTACGCGTACACCACCTTTACTCTATTACGCAAACGTAGGGACTACACCCGTCTGGTGTGAGACGTTCCCTGGGGGGGGGGGGGGGGGGGGGTGTCCACCGGGGGCCGAACTGGACACTGGACAATAACGCTGAAAGAGTGGTTCGGTGTGGGGCGGCGGAGGGGTGAAGTGGACCGCGGTTGTCGTCGTGGGGTTGTGGACCACTAGGCTGCATACAATACAATACAATATAATGGTGTGAAAAGTCGAATACCACTTTAAAAAATAAAAAATGTAATTTCCTTAAAGAAAATTTCCTAAAGATAATTCATTGTATTTCAGTTGTTACACGATAAATTACACAAATTTATAGGTTGTCGATTCAGCCTAATAACCACGGGCTGCATATAAGAACCACTTAACTCGAGCCTATCAAACAGAACATATTGTGGGGAAGGCGAACCAAAGGCTGTGTTTTAATGGTGGAATACTTAGAAGATGCAAGAAATCTATTACAGAGACAGCCTATAGTATACCTGCCCATCCTCTTCTGCAGTATTTCTGCGCGGCATGGGATCGTTACCAGATAGGATGGTCGGAGGGCATCGAAAAAATTCAAAGAATGACAGCGTACATTCTACTCCAAGGAAACAGGGGAGAAGGTGTCACGGATATGATACGTCAACTGGGGTGTCAATCATTAAAACAAACATATTTTTCTTTGTAGCGAGATCTGTTAACGCAGTTTCAAACTTCTATATCCCTTGATGCTTGATATCTTTCCGTACCGTGTTGACAGGATAAATAAGCCTGTTGCAAGAGCAGATTAGTGCTACATGATTTCAGAAACTTGATAGGGAATTCACGTTGAGGACTTGGTCAACAAATTCGTCCCATATGAACTGAATAGAACACATCTGAGACGCTATCCCACCAGCTCTTCGTACACAATAAAGCACTCCGTCTTCAGGCCACAAGTGACCTATCGCGACCATCCGACCGCCGTGTCATCCTCAACTGAGGATGCGGATAGGAGGGGCGCGTGGTCAGCACACCGCTCGTCCGGTTGTTACGATTGTTTTATTTGACAGGAGCTGCTACTATTCGGTCGAGTAGCTCCTCAATTGGCATCACGAGGCTGAATGCATCCCTTCGTTCACAATAGTTCGGCCAATAATTCAAATTAACTGCGTGACCTGTATGTAGACATCTGGTCCCGCATACTTCCGGAAACCTTCCAAGGACTTGTCGAATCCATACCACGCAGAATTGCTGCTGTATTGCGTTCCAGCGTGGGCCAACACCCTGTTAAGGTGCTGGTCATAATGATTTGGCTCATCAGCATATCTACTGAATATTCTAGCTGTATCGTGAATCTGTGTCCATACTGAGCTGTAGGGGCCATTATAAACAGCACTGTGTGGCAGTATCTGGGCTTGGGCTGGTATGTACCACTTACAGTGAGACCATGCCTAAAAAAGCAATTTCTTGTTCAGACGACTCTTCAGACTGATTATACTTATCTTTCAGCATTCTTCCGCCGAGTGAAGGATCTACTTGACTGTGTTGTTGACGGCGTGTCGTCCTTCCATGGACCCCTGTAAAAAATCCCATACAGCTCCAGAAATAAGAAATCTGGTTTTCGTATGTGATATCCCAGAAAGGGAGCAGTATTTTTCCTTGTTATTTACCGAGCTATTTATGTACACTCTAAGACAAAAAAGCGACGCAGCACTATGGAATTATCCGAATGGGACAGACGTCGGTAGATGTGATTTAAATTTACAGACAAACAAATGATTACAATTTCATAGAACTTGGAACTTTTACAAGTTGAGCAAGTCATTAACGCGTTGGTCCATCTACGGTCCGTATGCAGGCAGTTCGGTTTGGCATTGATTAAAAAAGTTGTTGTATTTCTTCCTGAGGGAAATCATGCCAAATTCTGTCCATTTGTCGTGTTAGATAGTCAAAATCCAGAGCTCCAGACGTTCTCAACTGGGAAGACACCCAGCGACCTTGCTGATCAAAGTAGGGTTCGTCAAGCCCAGGATGACTTGCCATGTAGGGCAACAAAACGGGGCGTAGCATACCGTCGACGAACCGCTGTGCTGCAAGGGTGCCGCGGATGACATTCAAAGGGGCCCTGCTGTGAAATGAAATGACACCCCTGACACACCATACCATGACTCCTGGTAGTGGGGCTTAAGGCCAGTGAAAGTCAGGTTGAGCGGTTCTAGGCACTACAGTCTGGGACCACGCGACTGCTACCGTCGCAGGTTCGAATCCTGCCTCGGGCATGGATGTGTGTGATGTCCTTAGGTTAGTTAGGTTTAAGTAGTTCTAAGTTCTAGGGGACTGATGACCTCAGAAGTCCCATAGTGCTCAGAACCATTTGATCAATTTGAACAGTCAGGCTGGTACCCCGGCGTTTTCCTGGGGGTCTCCAGATACGTCTTCGCTGGTCAGTGGGGCTCATTTGGAAGCAGGACTCATCACGTAAAATTCTACTCCAGTCAAAGAGATTCCAGGCCGACAACATGTCTGGAGGCGGCCCGGACAGCGGTGGGATGCCACCGTAACTGTGGCGGTGTCGGACACATACCACTGACTGCAGTAGAATTATCTACAGTGATGAACCCCGCTTCGAATTTAGCCCCATTGAGAGCGAAGGCGTGTAGTTTAGACGTCTCGGACAGTAGTAGGATCCCAACCTGACTGTCGCTCTCCATACGGCCCGAGAAACGGGAGTGATGGTCTGGGGTGGCAATTCATTTTATGCCAGGACCCCGCAGGTTGTCAACCGCTGCACTCTTACAGCATAGCGCTACGTCGACGATATTCTACGCTCCATTTCGTTGCCCCTCATGGCAGGCTATCCTGGGCTTAGACTTCAGTGAGATAACGTCCACCCGCACACGGCGAGAGTTTCCATTACTTGTCTTCGTGCTTGCCAAACGCTATTTTGACCAGCTAGGTCGCTGGATCTCCCCCCAGTTGGGAACGTTTGGAGCATTATGGACAGGACCCTCCAACCAGCTCTAAATTTTGGCCATCTAACGCACCAATTCGACAGAATTTGGTCTATATCGCTCAGGAGGACAGCCAGCAACTTCAGTCAATACCAAGCCGAATAACCGCTTACACACGAGCCAGAGTTGGACCAACGCATTTTTAACTTGTTCAGTTTGTGAATCATTGAATTATTCTGTAACAGTAATCACTCATTTATCTGTACATGTACATCAAATCTACCGATTTCCGTCCGATTCGAATAATTCCTTCGTGATACGTTTTTTTGTCTTAGAGTGGATATATTTTTTTTTAAAAAGCTGTTCAATTTACTTATTAACTACACTGATTAGAAAATTGCACAAAAGCTTGATTTCACATTGATTCCCACGTAAAGAGAGCACAGCATACGGGAATCTCCAATAAATAGCAGTCTTCGTTCTCGCATTTACAGCATTTATCACATATCTTGCTTCTTTTAGCCAAAAATACCTAATTTTTTTCTCCACGACATCTCAATCGCTTTGGGATATTACTTTTATTTTATTAGGGAATTAAGTTATAAATTAAAATTCCTGTGTGTCTCCGAGAAGAGGATAAGAGGGGAGTTACTTGACATTTTTCCCTCTGTACAGGAGTGTTTTTGGACCTGTTTCATTATAAAGCTACGCCTTTCCAACTATAATTATTGGTGGTCACCAAGATGGTGACGCGCGTTAAAGAAGCTCCTTGGTTTGAAGAAGAAACTCGGAGTGTAGGAATAGATTCCTAGGAGGTAGTTAGCGGTTAGGACCAACCAGGTAATGGTAAATGAAATGTCGTGTGGCTAAGGCCCCCCGTCGGGTAGACCGTTCGCCTGGTGCAGGTCTTTCGATTTGACGCGACTTCGGCGACCTGCGCGTCGATGGGGATGAAATGATGATGATTAGGACAACACAACACCCAGTCCCTGAGCGGAGAAAATCTCCGACCCAGCCTGGAATCGAACCCGGGACCTTAGGATTGACATTCCGGCACGCTGACCACTTTTTTTTTATTTTTGACGCTACCCCTTTTTTTCACTTCTTATTTTTTATTTTTTGTATTTTTTTTTTTATTGGACCGGTGGGGGCTCGGGGGGCAAAGTGGGCAGGGGTCGAAACCCGAGGCCTGGCCGCAGTGTCCCCCTCACCACCACCGAGCCTGTGGTGCTTAGGGAAGTGGGAGAAACAGGAATCAACAGTAGTGGAAGGCGTTGTTATTGATTTATTTGCATGTGTTTTTGTAATATTCACTAATAGCATGAAATTATGGGAACACATATACGAAAGAGAAAAGAAATATAAATTCTGGGTAAAGAAAAAGAAAGGAAAAAGGAAAAGCAAAAAGAAATAAAATCCGCGCAATCTGCGACGCGCTCTCCCATCCGCGGAGGTCAGAAGTAGAATAGATCGTAGGCGGTTGAAACTCAAACACCGCCGGGGGAGGAGGGGTGGGTGCCCTCTGTGCCAGGCACCCCCCAACTCAGTGGAGGTCTAACAAAGACCGCTTGAAGATAATTAGCAAATAATGTTCGGTAAGGTGGCGTGTTTTCGAGAGCTGCATGGGCTGTTCGTAAATAGGTCCAGAAGTCGAGCCGGGATTTAGGTCCCTCATTAAAGAGATAAGCGACCGCTCACCCTTTGACCCACGTAATAGCATGACATTTGGCGGCGGGAAAATGTCGGTCCTCCGGGTATAGAAACATTCGAGGCTCGACTGTGTCTGGTGGCACCCGGAGATAGCAGGCAATGATTTGCTGCACGAAGCGCCATACATCTTGCGATGAGGCGCATGTCAGACGGTGTTCATCAGTTGCTGGCAAAGGAGACAAAGAGGTGATTCTGACAAGCCAATGTTGTGCAGGCGTTGCTTCGTGGCAAATTTCCTGTTGACTATGTGGTACCACAGTGCCCGGACGTTCGTAGGGAGGAAGGGCTGGTGGACGGTAGTCCACACTATGGGCCACTGGATGGAGGGGTGTTTGGTCTCCATCACATTCCGGGGAACACAGCGCAGCAACAGGCTGTAAAAATCCTTAGTCCTAGGTGGGCGTGTATCTGCGAGACTGGTATGTATGTAACTGTAGTCGACGAAAAAGGTCGAAATATGGGACATATGAGGCACGATATGGCCGACAGACACTGGTGGTGAGGTGGAAGCAGGTAGGAGGACCTCAAGCAAGCTGCGTGTTAGAGATGTACCCTGGCCCATCCACTGTTTTCTCATGGTACTCATGTACAAGGCTGCAGCTCGAATACGGACATTGACGAGCCCGACGCCACCATACCGTGAGGGCAGGGTAAGTGTCTCATAACGGACTTTAAACATTGAACCAGCCGTGAGATAATAGCCAAAAGCCGCCTGAATGTTGCGCCCAATTGCAGTTGGCAGAGGGAGAACTTGCGCGATGTGAACCAATTTTGATGCCACATAAAGATTAATAAATGCAACCCGTTGAAGTGTGTCCTGGCGGCGAAAGAGGTTCTGGCGGATGTCGTTGCGGATGACGTGTAACAGGCGACGGAAATTCGTTGCCGCCGTGCGTGTGACCGTGGGGGTAAAGGTAATGCCTAGGTACCGGAAAGTCCGCACAAGCGGCAGAGGTGCCACTTCACCCTCCTGGAAGCCTCGTCCAATGTGCATTGCAGAAGATTTGGCGACATTCATGGCACTGCCAGCGGCAGCCCCATAACGGGTAATCAATTCGACGACATCCCGAATCTCAGAGCCGGAGCGAATGAGGAGGAGGAGGTCATCAGCATACGCCCGACAGCGAAAAGTGTGTTGGCGTAGGGTGAGGCCAGAGAGCTTGGTCGTCAAGCCCCCAATAAGGGGCTCAAGCGCAATAGCATACAGGAGGGTAGAGAGGGGGCACCCCTGCCGTATCGAACGGCAGATAGGTACCGGCCCTGCTATACGTCCATTGACTTGGACACGTGAACTGGCACTGTCGTAAAGATGCCGGATGACGTCGAGAAACGGAGGGGGGATGCCCATTCGGGCTGCCACCGAAAACAGGAAACGATGACGCACTTTATCGAAGGCGCTGTCGAAGTCTATAGCGACGACCGCTGCCCGGAGCCTGCAGGCCGCCGCTATCGCAATTAAGTCGCGGCATTCCCCTACCACTCAGCTACCGGGGCCGCAACACCAGGTAATGGTGACCTTACAGGTCTGGAGAATGCCCTTAGATATCGCTAGTAACACACACAGCTTTCTGCAGGCACGGACGTTTACAGTGGCATCAGAAAATAATGTCTACTCTGATAATCTGCTGGTTTCTTGCTGAGACCGAGTTTTTAAAATAGGACCTGGGCTGGTCACTCACCCTTACTTTTGGCGGTTTCGTGGATTCCTCCCGACTTCAGTGCTTAATATTCGTTTTATATTTTCTTGAAAATCCGGAACGCAGAACATTTCACTTGTGGAGTCGAATATGAGCTCTTCCCATTGCTAAGATTGTGGTACTGCGCTTCTTGTTCGCCTACATCCCGATTATTATCTTCGATTAAGCAATGTTCAGAGTGACTGCTTGATTCACGCCTGTAAGCAGGATAGAGTCAGATACTTCCAAGGCCACTCGGTGCGGCATACGTGCCTTGGATGTCATTTGGCAGCGGAAGCGACGGGTAGACGAGTTGTAACACCACAGCATCCATTCTCTTCTGTTTCACTCAGTGCAGCATTAGAGACAGGCCTTATGTGACAACACAGAACACATAACAGAAAATACACTACATAGATACATGGGCGCAACTGAGCACAGCCGCTAACAACAGCTCAACAGCAGAACATGATACACATAAGCTGACTCGTCAATACAGAAGGCGCAGACGGCAACGGCAGGGTGCCGCATAGTAGGCGGTTCGAGTTGCTCCAGGACTTACGATGAAACGAGTGACAGTAACAATAGTGACACGACATTCACACAAAACACATACAATGTAACACACGTAAAACATGGACATTAGTCAAAGATCATAAATTATATCTCATTACGCTTGAATGTAATGGAAAGTAAAAGTAACTAGTGTTGTGGTTGGCAGGAGAGCCAACACCGTGTTACTAGAGGAGGCCGAAAGGCACGCGTTTTAGCTCACGCAGGCTGGCGTGAGGTTTGGAACAGGACAAGGAAATTAGAATTTAGAAAAACGGACGTAGCTGGTAGAATACTTAACTTTAATCCATTAATGATGAACGTCGCTCTTGACGGTGCATGATTCACAATATCAATAGTAACTGAATATTGCGCCTTGCTAGGTCGTAGCAAATGACGAAGCTGAAGGCTATGCTAAACTATCGTCTCGGCAAGTGAGGGCATATTTTGTCAGTGAACCATCGCTAGCAAAGTCGGTTGTACAACTGGGGCGAGTGCTAGGAAGTCTCTCTAGACCTGCCGTGTGGCGGCGCTCGGTCTGCAATCACTGATAGTGGCGACACGCGGGTCCGACGTATGCTACCGGACCGCGGCCGATTTAAAGGCTACCACCTAGCAAGTGTGGTGTCTGGCGGTGACACCACAATTAGAATAGTCCGTGGATCTATGTTTTTCTAGAATCCGTGTTAAACCTGCATATCATTGTAAAAAAGTACTATAAATGAACACGTTATTTTAAAAGTAATAATATAAATGTAATACAAATGCACTATAAAGGAACATAAAACACACAACAATATTTCAAACAGTGTTAATATACAACAGTGATACATCATGATAGTACTCAATAAAAAAATTAATAAGTACTCTACTCAAAGAAACTGTTTTTATTATACAAGCTTGTATTTACAAAATTACTGATTAGATTAGCTGTGGCTTGTTCTTTTTTCTATAGCCACGTAAGATCTGTACATAATTTAATCAGATTAGATCGTGGTAGTATATTTTTCCAAAACCACAGAAAATTTCCAGAATGAGATTTCACTCTGCAGCGGAGTGTGCGCTGATATGAAACTTCCTGGCAGATTAAAACTGTGTGCTAGTTCTGCAAGGTTCGCAGGAGAGCTTCTGTAAAGTTTGGAAGGTAGGAGACGAGGTACTGGCAGAAGTAAAGCTGTGAGTACCGGGCGTTAGTCGTGCTTCGGTAGCTCAGTTGCTAGAGCACTTGCCCGCGAAAGGCAAAGGTCCCGAGTTTCGAGTCTCGGTCGGGCACACAGTTTTAATCTGCCAGGAAGTTTCATATCAGCGCACACTCCGCTGCAGAGTGAAAATCTCATTCTGGAAACATCCCCCAGGCTGTGGCTAAGCCATGTCTCCGCAATATCCTTTCTTTCAGGAGTGCTAGTTCTGCAAGGTTCGCAGGAGAGCTTCTGTAAAGTTTGGAAGGTAGGAGACGAGGTACTGGCAGAAGTAAAGCTGTGAGTACCGGGCGTGAGTCGTGCTTCGGTAGCTCAGTTGACGCAGTCTGCGTTCGGCAGGGCAGCAGTGCGCACCGCGCTCGGCCGTCCACGCCGCTGCGCGCGCGGAGTGTTTTGTTTACTTCCTCGTCACAGCGCTTCTCAGTCGAACAAGCTGTAATGGCCAACTCTTACAGGAAGAACACTCTTAAGTTCACCTTCTCAAACGAATACGCACGACCCAAAGCACTGGCCGTCGAACGCTTCCTACGCGAAGACGTGAAGATCCCGCGTGACGAACTCATCGGCATACACCTATCGATCATTAGCAGCGTCGTTTATGTTAAGATGACTTCCGACGCTGCCTGCAACGAGATCATTCAAAGGACGCGACATGGACTAAAATTTCGGCACTCCGACGGAAACGTCGGGCCTGTGGATGTCGACCATGCAGGACTTGGCCTTCGGACGATCCGTGTATTCGAACTGCCTTTCGAGGTGGCTGAAGATGAAGTCATCGCGGCGCTAAGTCCGTTCGGAAAAGTCCAGAGCCACGTAGCCGAGACATGGGCACAGTTTACGACGTATCCGGTGCTTAATGGTGTGAGACAAGTCCGAATCGATCTCAAACGGCACGTTCCATCATGCGTTTCTATCGGCGGCTGCCGTGCGGTAGTCATTTACGACGGACAACCTCGAACATGTTCCGGTTGTGGCCAAGAAGGCCACGTCCGTAATGAATGCCTGCAACGCCGCATCACACAACTAAGGCCCGACGATACGAACACCGACAGAACCGTGACCACCCTTCCAGTCACCTATGCGGCGACACTGCACGTCCAGCCCTCACAAGGCGCCGTTCACGAGCGTCTCTCTGGTCCGATACACCCGGAGGTGTCCCAGCACCTTGACACCGGCGATGCCGCCCGTGAACATGTCCAACAGCCGGGCACACCCACGCTAGAAGATCACAAGGATACCAATGAGAGTGTTCTGGAGAATGAAGACCGCATCATAGCACCCGCGGCTTTTGTACCGGAACGACGTGAATCTCTTCCTTCCTCAGACACCGAAACTCATTGCCGAAAGCAGAAGTCGCCCAAACGACGAAAAAAACGCCGCAAGACATCAGAATCGACCATTGAGCCCCCTCTGCAGGACGAAGAAATGCCACATCACTCCGACGGAGAACACGATAACACTTTCTCCTCTGCCACGGAGACGCGTCATCCACAAGACGGTGAACCGTCCGACAGAGATCGTGCGCAAGCCCCGCGCCCAGAAGCCATGGAACATAGCACGCCTGTTGTCACCGACGCCATTGAGCCGACTCGGCCAGCGCTGCCACCTCTCGCCGATGTCAAACCTGTCGGACACCTTTCATGGGCGGATGACACGGATTTCCCACCTCCATCTGATGCGGAAATGAGATCTGTTTCTCCGTTCGACCAAAACTAAAATGGGGGAAGTTTCTACGGCGAATCCTGCGACTTCTATGGACTTCCAGCATCCACAACAACAATCTTCACCAGCTACGACCCTATCAACAGCACGGATCTCCCATCAGGCGTACCGAATAGCTACTATCAATACTAATAATATCGGCTCCCATGCTAAACTTCAACTGCTCCGTGACACGCTAAGAGCAGCGGACATCGACATCGCCCTGTTACAAGAACTGAGGACAGCGACTTGGACTGGGTGTTATGGATATGAGACGTACGCCGCCCCTGCAGCTATAGAACACACAGGCGCAGCCATCCTCCTCCGAGAAGGAATTGCAGTTTCCGATGTCGCATACCTCCCAACAGCGCGAGGGGTGGCCATAACAGTTGAAGGACTCAAAATCATAAATCTCTACGCCCCATCGGGCACTGATAAACGGAGGGATCGCTCCCAGTTCTACGCAGAAGATATCACGCCTTTATTCCTCGGTCGATACGATCATCTCATCGTAGGTGGAGATTTCAACTGTGTTCTCGAGCGCACAGACCAATACCCCCATTTCACCACATGTCCCGAACTTCGCTTCCTCGTCCGCCGCCTTCGTCTCCTCGACACTTGGCGAGTGATACACGGCGACCGCCCGGGGTATACACACATCACGAGCCACTCCGCCAGCCGACTTGATAGAATATACATCTCTAACGCTCTAAAATCAGTACTCCTCGACGCGGAACGTTGGCCGTCTGCCTTTTCGGATCATGACATCTATATCTGTACCATGAACCTACGTCGACAATCTATATGGCGCAGTGCAGGACCATGGAAACTCAATGTCGCGCTCCTGCGGGACCCTGAATGTCGACAACAGGTCACCGACACGTGGCACACCTGTGTTCAACGCATTATGCGTTACGAGACCACACTGCAGTGGTGGTTGCTGTGCGCCAAACCGGCCATCCGACGCACATTGACACACTATGGCAGAGCAAAAGCCAGGTGGAATCACCATACCACTGATTTCTACTATAGCGCTCTACGTGAACTCATGGATCATCCTCCATCCCCGGATCGCCTCAAAGAAGCTCAACGCATCAAGGCAAAGATTCTATCCTTGACCAGATGCCGTCTAGAGGGAGCCATTGTACGAGCCCGCAGCCAAGACAGGATTAATGGTGAAGAACCTTCTATGCATCATATTGTTCAAAATGTTCGTCGACGCCGACAGGCTTTAATGACAACTATAGACTTACCTGATGGACGACGGCTGACTTCGCAAGCTACCATTGCGGATGCATTCACAACGCACTATAGACTTTTCTATCAAGAAGTACCTGCCGGTGCAGAGGCCATTGCTGAGGTTGCCCATGAGACACTTGGTACTCTAAACGCAGCAGCTGCAACCCTCCTGACTGCTGAAGTGACCACCGACGACGTCCAGGGCGCTGTGGCCAAGGGGTCTCTGAATCGATCTCCCGGCCCGGACGGTTTACCTCTCGAATTTTACAGAACCTTCCAAGATTTGATGATGCCACGATGGAGGGACATGTACTGGGAACTTTTGTCCGGCGCGGCGAACCCGCCACCAATGTTCATGGAAGGCTTACTTGTACCAGTCCCGAAACCCGCAGGAGGAACACGACTCGACAGTTATCGGCCGATCACGTTACTCAATTCGGACTTCAAGATTTTCACACGCCTTCTGGCAGTGCGACTCAAACGTGTATTACGGGACATTGTCTCCCACGAACAAACATCCTTAGGCGGCGATCGTAATATACAGACGGCCCTCAGTGAATATCGAGATGTGATCGCTGTGGCAACACACTCGCGACTGCCAGGCGCTTTAATCTCCATCGACTTCAAACAAGCGTTTGACCGCGTCAATCATGCATTCCTCAACGCAGTGATGGACCGAATGGCAATACCCTCGACGTTCACGCAAGTGATTATGCGGCTCCTTCGTGGAGCAACGTCCAGACTTCTCGTCAACGGCAGACTTACAGAACCTATACGGATTGAATGCTCAGTACGGCAGGGTTGCCCTTTGTCGACGGTACTTTATGCCATTGCGATGGAACCACTCATTTGCGGATTACGGCGACGTTTGACAGGTATTCCACTCCGGGATCATATGTTCCGCTGCCGAGCTTACGCGGACGACTTGGCCCTCGTCGTACGTTCAGCGGCTGAAGTACAAGCTGCGATGCAGTGGATTACCCGTTACAGTGCAGGGGCAGGGAGCGCTATGAACGTGGCAAAATCATGCGCCATGAAGATCGGCCGCGGCCTTCCCGCAGACAGCGTAGCTCCATTTCAACTGGTAGACACCATTCGTTGTCTCGGATTGGTGTACACGCGAGACATTCGCCGCACCTCGGCGATCAATTTTCGTGCGCTGCTGCAACGCATCCGGGCCAACATACAAAATCACATACTACGCCCGCTGAATATGTGCCAGAGAGTCACGTTCGTCAATACCCATCTGGCAGCTCGGATACCCCATATAGCGCAGATTCTGCCCATCACTGCGACAATGGCGGCCAGGTTACAGGCGGCATTCGGCTATTTCATTTGTTCTGGACACATCTTCAAAGTCCAGTATGAAGCTCTCACCTTACCGAAGCGAGACGGTGGCCTCGATCTGGTTAATGTGAGAGCCAGGACAACGGCACTTTACACCAATACAATGCTCCGGTTATGGAAAAGCCAAAATGCTAGTTTCACTGGAATGTTGACCACCGAGCTCGCGCCTGTTTCAAGACGCCCACCGACGTCTTTGGCACACATCCCACCTCCGATGTCACATATCGGCCGTTTCTTTTTGGAGTACAGCTACATATGCACCGAGCTCCCCAGGACCAGGAAGACGACCACCCGCGACATCTACCGCCTTCTCCGAAAGTCTCCACCCCGCAACCCCGTCGAAACACGTCACCCCCAGGTTTCATGGCCTACAGTTTGGAAAACGATCCACCAACCATATCACACCACTGACACCACCTCTATGTGGTACCTTCTCGTCAACGGCAAGTATACTACAAGACAGAAACTGCATCGCATCGCACTGGTGGACTCACCCCTGTGCCTCAAGTGCAATGTCGAAGATACAGATTTACATCGTTTTGAGTGTGGGCCAGCAGCAGCCGTCTGGACCCTCGTACAGAAGATTGTGGCTTTCTACCTCCGAGTACCACCACATCACGTTTCTCCCACTATGATGATATATCCCGACACGATCTACTTTCCATCGGCTAAGTGGCACGCCATCACATGGATCAGTGGCATGGCTGTCGACTACCTCTTCCGAGACGACATCGTCGATCCGGCGGACTTTTGGACACGCCTCCAAGTGTATCACCACACCCTTCGCCGGCATCGACACTATCGGACCACTTTCGCGAACTATTTACAGAGCATTTTCACCAACCCGCCTCAAAGCTGGAATCTCAACGAACCGTGCCAGCCAAGGCTGGACGATCCCACGTTCCCCTTCAATGGTCAATGATAGAATGCATTTTGTTCTGCTGGCGCTCCAAAGTGGGGCATGGCGCGGAAGGTATTCCTATTTTATTTCAGTTCTCTTTCCTCCTCCTCTTCTAAGTTTTTTCTTCTCCTTACACTTGTTTATCCCTTTCACACATAGCTCTCTATCTGCAGCCTATTTGTTTTCTTTCTCTTGTGCTCCAAAAAAAATAAATAAAATAAAATAAAAAATAAAAAAAAATAAAAAAATAAAAAAAATAAAATAAAATAAAAAAAAAGAAATGCTGCTGATGGTGAGACTGTACACTCATTTATGTTACCAAAAAAACATACAAATACAAAAGAAGGCCGTTGCGGAAATATAGCTACCTTTTATGTTTTACGTTTTCAAAGGACATTGTGTTATTTATGAAGAACGTTGTAAAAAAAAAAAAAAAAAAAAAAAAAAAAAAAGTTGGTAGAGCACTTGCCCGCGAAAGGCAAAGGTCCCGAGTTCGAGTCTCGGTCGGGCACACAGTTTTAATCTGCCAGGAAGTTTCACAGAAAATTTGTTTACTTACCACCCGCGTAGTACTAATTGTTTTATTATCTACGAAAATTAACATATACTGCACGCTAACAAACAACGACAATTATATTAGGTTGGATCCTCACTGACTGAAAAAATCGAACTTTTTTAGCAGTGTAGTTCAAGCAGTTAATACTAACACGGGTAGCACCACAACTCAGACGGCGCATTTGAAGCTCAGTACAAAGTCCTCTTCCCTCATCTTGTTGGTGAAGGGACATCTTTTTGTTCTGTTCTTAATATGTGCCATAAATATATAATGCCCTACTTCCCAAGTCGTGTATCTTTGTTTAAAAAATATGTACATTTGCTGTAAGTAAATAAAATATGTATAAAAAGAGCAGACAAAATGACTCCTCACCCCACCTCCACGAGAAGCTCCATGGGACTTACCCACAGCCTCCGCAGCGTAGCACAGTTCCGCAGCTCGAAGAGGGTCGTGGGTTCTGACTAGGGAATCTGTGTGGACCACTACAGCCTGCATAGAGCACAAGATGATTCACAACGAATGGGACAAAAGGAAAGAATTCCTGTCACTACAGTAATTACTTTATTTCAGCAGTGCACACGTGGGCTGAAAGGTTAACTGTCGCAGTTTAGGTTGACAGCACTGAAACTATGGAAAGTAGCCTTTATTAGTATTGAAAATGGTGGCATAATTGATATTAAAGGCTTCTTGTGTCACAGAATACGGCTAATTGTTGTTAAAAGACTTCTCAGACGAAGTTTGGTAAAGTGCTACCACAATGTCACACCATTGCCAGACGGGCAAAGCAGTACGAGGAGACAAGATGCATATGCAAGAAGAAAACCACAGGGTGGCCATCTGTCGCGAATGAAGTGATGGAAGACAATCGTACAGTCTACGAAGAAGTCTCAACAAATCCGCGCGTCGCAATCAACAATTTGGCATATGTTGCACAGGCGCCTGCAGTTCAAGGCTCATAGAATTCAAATGTTTTCGGAGCTAAAACCAGCCGACAAACCGAAATGGTGGCAATTATACATTGAAAATGAAATGTTCGTATGGCACTGATGGCCGGGAGTCCACCTGGGCAAGTTCGGCCGCCGAGTTGGAAGTCTTTTCCGTTGATGCCAGATTGGGCGACTTGCGAGTCGATGTAATGAAACGATGACAACTTATACACAGTCTAAGAGCGGAGAAAATGTCCGACGAGGTCGAGAATCGAACCAGTCTCCACGGCATGGCACTCAGACGCGCTGATCACTCAGCTAGGTGGGCAGACAATTACGCATTCATTTGCAATCACAGATAGAGGTGGATGATTTTGCAGATGGATTTGTGTTCTCTGACAATGCCGTATTTCACTCAAGGAGCAAAGTGAACATGTAAAATCTGAGAGTACGGGGTACACAAAAGCTGCATGGCTCTTTGGAACGTGAACTTGAGTCTCAGAAATTTAATGTTTTCTGCACCATAATCAATGGCATCGCCTTTTGTCTTTCCTTATTGGCAGAGTGTACCTGTACTGGCATGAATTATCTCGATATGATTTCCCTCTGGTTATACCCTCAGCTGACAGAACAAGTATCAGATTTCATTTTGTAGGATGGCAGAGCTTCTCGCACGTAGTCGCCTGAACAAACGTCTTCCATAGTGCTGGATTGGTTATGCTACGTCAAATGATGCGTCGTTCATGTTGTGGCCCCCCAGGTCGCCTGATCTTACACCAACGAGTTTTTGCATTTGGGGATGTATGAAGGACATGGTTTTGGCATGCCCATTCCTAAAGGACTTACAGCAGCTAAGGCACAGGCAATCGGCACGATTACCTGCCCAGATCCGAATACGTTGAAACGAATCCGGCGAGAAATGCCATACCGGGAAGATATCTGTTTTGTCACAAATAGAGCCCACATCGCTTTCGATCTATATACTGAGGTGACAAAAGTCATGCGGTATCTCCTAATATTGTGGTGGATCTCCTTTTGCCCGATGCAGTACGGCAACTCGACATGGTACCGACTCAACGAGCCACTGCTGCTTCTATAGCGATCCGTAATTGCGAAAGAGTTGCCGGTGCAGGATTTTGTGCACGGACTGACCTCTCTATTATGTACGTTAAATGTTCGATGAGTGGCTAAATCACTCGTTCGAATTATTCAGAATGTTCTTCAAACGAGTCGCGAACAATTGTGGCCGGTTGCATGGTGCATTGTGATCAAGAAAAAAATTCATCGTTGTTTGAGAAAATGAAGTCCATGAATTACTGGTCTCCAAGTACCCAGACATAACCATTTCAGGCCAATGATCGGTTCAGTTGGACCAGAGTAGACCGTCCATTCCACGTAAACGCAGCCAACACCACAATGGAGCCACCACGAGCTTGCACAGTCCTGGATCCATTGCTTCGTGGGGTCTGCGCCACACTCGAACCCTGTCGTCAGCTCTTACCAACTAAAGTCGGAACTCATCTGACCAGGCCACGCTTTTCCAGTCGTGAAGGATCCAACAGTTATGGTGACGACACCGAGGCGCTGCAAGCGATGTCGTGCTGTTGGCAAACGCATTCGCGTCGTTTGTTTGCTGCCATAGCACATTAACGCCAAGATTCGCCGCACTCTTTAAATGGTTCAAATGGCTCTGAGCACTATGGGACTTAAAATCTGAGGTCATCCGTCCCCTAGAACTTAGAACTACTTAAACATAACTAACCTAAGGACATCACACACATCCATGCCCGTGGCAGGATTCGAACCTGCGACCGTAGCAGTCTCGCGGTTCCGGACTGAAGCGCCTAGAACCGCTCGGTCACCACGGCCGGCTCGCCGCACTCTCTTAACGGATACGTTCGTCGTACGCTCCACATTGACTTCTACTGTTTTTTTCACGTAGTATTGCTTGTTGCCGGCCGCGGTGGCCGTGCGGTTCTGGCGCTGCAGTCCGGAACCGCGGGACTGCTACGGTCGCAGGTTCGAATCCTGCCTCGGGCATAGGTGTGTGTGATGTCCTTAGGTTAGTTAGGTTTAAGTAGTTCTAAGTTCTAGGGGACTTATGACCTAAGATGTTGAGTCCTATAGTGCTTAGAGCCATTGCTTGTCTATTAGCACTGACAAATCTACTCAAACGCAGCTGCTTTTGTCCTTAAATGAAGGCCGTCGGCCACTGCTTTATCCGTGGCGAGAGATGGTGCCTCAAATTTGGTGTTCTCGGCACACTTTTGATAACGTGGATGTCAGAATATTGGATTTCCTACTGATTTCCGAAATGGAAAGTCCCATGCATCTAGTTTGAGCTACCACCTCCGGTTCAAAGTCTGTGAATCACGTCGGAAACGCTTTCAAATGAATCACCTGAGTACAAAAGACAGCTCCACCAATGCACTGCTCTTTTGTACCTTGTATACGCGGTATTACCGTCGTCTGTATACTTGCATCTCAGTTTCCTATGACTTTTGTCACCTAATTGTGTATCTCGGAAATAAAGTGTTGTGTATGTACATAGTTCTGCGTAGTCAGTGCGCACACAACTTTCCCACTAGAGCGCGCCCCGCTAAGCACAACAGCGCAGGCGCAGCGCTCGTCAGTCTTGGCACTACGAGATGGCGCTGCCATAGAGACGGACCAAATTCTGCTTCCGCCGATCCGCGTATTAATATGTAACGCAGCCAATGAGATTTCCGCTAACGTAGAACCTTTTCTCCTCACGGATCACACTCACACAGTGATACATGAACGCGCGAAGTATTATAACGAGTGTACAGACCTCCGATTAGTCTGTCTGCATTTGTCTGCACCAGTCTGTACCAGTCTGCATTAGTCTGTACCAGTCTACATTTGTCTGTACCAGTCTATAGTCAAGTTTCAGTCTGCGCCTAATACGATTACCATATTCCTGTACATAGCCATGAAGATTAATGTATAGACACTTTTGTCAAGTATCAGAGATATATGTGAGAATAAGATTAACGTACCAATACCAAAGGAACTTGAGATTGTCAATTGTAAAAGGCATTTAGAACCAAGTTAAGTAATTTTTATGGTTGTTATTATTTTAATAAATGCATGTGAAAATTAATCAAGTTCTGTTTAAAGTTTGTCACTGTCAATCTGCTACTCTAAGCGTGCAAGTGGCATTTCTATCGTCTGACTTAACGGCAGAAGATAAACACGCCACGATAAGACCACGAGACATATTGCTAACACTCGCCTACTTCGTTAGAGCGACAAGTCAAACAATCTGATGATGTGAGTACTGAAGGTCTTACAGTACGCACACAACATAAAGTCAGTTCAGTAGTCACATAAATACTTTTTTTTTCTTCCATCTGTCCTGAATCATCCAATAATAAGATGGCGTTCCCTGCTGATAATGCAGCTTTGGTGTAGTTAAAAAAAATTTTCATGTTATATTGGCGAATGCTGAAGCTAGGAGTACCAGCTTCCGCTTGAAGCACGTGCTGCGAGTGTGGGTGACGTTTGGTACGTCAGAGAGGAACAAACGGTTTCTGCCGCATTTGTCGGTCGGCAGCTGTCGTACCTCAAAAATGGTGAAGGCCAGCGAGCAAGCGTCAGGCGGCGAGCTTCCGGGAAGGGGCGCAATCCGGTTAGCAGCCCGAGGCCGGGGCCGGAGGCGGCTGTTTTATGCTGGTATTAATTGGATCCGATCGGCGGGAAACGTTTAATACAGAGCCGCAAGTGTTTAGCGCCTGGCGGGGGCCGGGAGCGGGCGGAGCCGCGCTGACAGCCGGCCTAATCCCGCCGGGCGGCCCCTTTGTGATGGTAAACCGGCGACTTCATTTGCCGGCTGCGCGCTGCAGGGCTGGCGGGCTAGACTGCTCGGCTAGCCAGCAGGCGCGCCGTAATCTGGCGCCGCGCACGCGCCCACAGTCGCGTCACCGTCGCCGCGCAAACACGCGACGCGCGACAATTAATTCACTCCCCGCCCGCCGGGACACTTTGTCCCGCGTGTTCCGCCGCCGCCGGAGCGTTTAATGCTCTGTCGGATAGATATCTGCGTCCAGTCTCGCATTTGTGTTCCCGTTCCTCTCTGCCTCCCTCCCGTCAGGAAGCAGTGCGGGTGTTATGCTAATACGACGAACTGCTATATAGGCACTTGCTTTTGTGATACGGATCACTGCGAGCGGACGTGTGATTCTAAGAATTGTACATATGGTAATAACCCTCTCTATTAGTGGGGAAGGCAGCTTTCTACAAAAGGGTACCTGCTGAACTGGAAGAGAAAACCTATACCAGTGTTCTTAGCTGAAAAAGCTTGCATCCTTGTGACTATAGATTTCCTTGAACCATTGCGAACCTTGTTTCCAATGGAAGCTCTTTGTTTTTTGTATTTTTGGAGGACATAGTATGCACCAAAACAATAAAAAGCGTTTCCGGTAACCATGGGCTCTAAAATACGTACCTTAAGAGATATCAGCACGTATTCAGTAAAAGAGATTTGTTACACACTAACGAAGATGAACAAGTGCTCACAGCTCTTAGGGTATACATTTTAGATCGCATGTTTACTAGGCCTTTTTTTCTTGTTTTGGTGAAGACTTCCTCCTCCCAAACTATGGAGAGCAAAAACTTTGCAGTAGAAGAGATCTGTTTCATAGCATCGAAGATCCTTGTTATTGTGTAAGGAACCCGTCCCTGAACTTTTTCTGTGCTGCTTTCCTTTTTTTTTTTTTTTTGCTGGGAAAGGGGCGGGGGGAGTCGCCTTGCATGGGTCTACTGATATCCGGAACATTGCTGGCTCTTCCAGCCATCATTATTATCAAGTAAAGCGTCTTATCTAGTACAACGGGCAGATCACGTCATTGTAAATTATTGATCCATGTATGTGACCTGCTAACACAGTAGTTTGGTGTGTGCCTTTCTTTGGCTGACATTAGTCCTGCGGGATGATTCTACATTCCGATTGTCCGCTGAGATTCCCATGTTATAACTCCAGTCCTTACTGTTCATTAAATAAAACGTCCAATATGCATGTGTGTAAGTATAAAAGATCTTTCATCAATGTAGTCATTAGAAGGCAACAATGAAAATAGCCTATGGGTAACATTTAAACCTAAGACAAGTTAAGAACAGCCTGAATCACGTGATGATTGTTGTATTGTTAGAAACGATGCATCATGTTAGTGATTGCTACTGAAGGTGGTGGAGTCCTAACCTTGCTGGTAGGCAATAACGTTTAGTGCTGGTTCGAGGGCTAAGCAGCTCAATTTCAGATTTCGCCGGCAATTTGTGGAAGCATGTCGAAAGACTACGAATAACACAATAGTTACATACTAGAAAAGCTATTACCTATTGCTCATGAGTGTGTGAATAGCATATTTATTATATGCATGGATTATTTTACGTGCAGCTGCTCCGGTCGCAGGTTCGAATCCTGCCTCAGGCATGGATGTGCGTGACGTCCTTAGGTTAGTTAGGTTTAAGTAGTTCTAAATGACTGATGACCTCAGATGTTAAGTCCCATTGTGCTTAGAGCCATTTGCGTCATTTTTTAATTTACATCCGTATTTGTAGATCGGCTGCTGATATTGGCACACAGCTTTGTAATCCTTCTCTGTCCCTCGCACATTAGGACCATTTGATTGTAGTCGCTTTAGTTCATTCCACTGACAACAGTTTTTGTTCTGGGCATCTCCATTTTTTACCAACAATTTTTCTTTCCATGGTGTTTTTTATTGTGTCGCATTACCTGTACAATTAATTTAGTTTTGCTTGTACGGTGTTACTCAACATTGTTTACCCGGTAATGTCTTTTAGTATCAGTTCATTAGATTTTCAAAGTCAGGATTTTATTGGCTCTTCTCAACACTCACATCTCTCTTGCTTTTAATTCTTTTCTTCTCTTGTTTCCCCGGAGCTCTCTCATCACAACCATAGCTTAAAATGCTCCAAAAATGTTTCCATGAATTTCTTTCTTGTCTCTATGTTAAAACATTTTTTTTATTAATAAATTACTGTGAACGCTGGTTTAGTCATTACAAGTCTTCTTTTAATATCCATTATATTTCTGTTGTCATCTATTATACTTCCGACATTTACTTGCAGTAGCATTTTATTTCCTGTGTTTATGCTAGCATTTCTTTGTCTGTCTGATTTATCATTCAGCATTGCCTTAGTCTTATTGATGCTTATTTTCAGTTTGTGCTTGACCTAAGCGTTATCGACTATGTAACGTAATTGTTTGCCTGAGCCTGAAGATCCGAGACAAAGCAACAGTCTGTTTTACCTCATTAGCTAGCGCATGCTGCGAGATAAATCATCGGCAACCCTATCGATAACGGTATTTTCATAACACAGTTTCTTCACAATTCACAACGTTCACAAGAATTACGGGAAGATTCGTATCAACGTTTGATACGTTAGACCTGTTTTGATACGGGCAGTCCCTGTCATCTTGTTGCATGAGTTGAGATCTTCGCTTTCAGTGAAGGCAACAATTAAAATTATTCGCCGTCTGTTGGCTGTATTATGCATTACAGGGTCAGGTGATGACGTGAGTACCGGTCTCCCAGTGTTTTCTACTGAAGTTCACAGATGACAGTTGTGGACGCTATATTCAACTAAGCACCATGAGTGCCACATCTTCATTCAGAGCAAGTTGCTAGGGTGGTCTGTTGGATCAAAGAAGGATGAACTTCCGGTAGCGATGCTTCAGATGCCAATACGTCTCCACGTGTCGTCCATAGGTTGTGGAAACTCTACAGGCAGGTCAGTACACGTGGCTAGTTGGACAAGGTCGCTGACGTATTACAACCCCACGTGAAGAACGATATCCGGCCACCTTCGCGTTGCGACCTCTTACGGATACCGCTGGAGCACTGCAAAACCATCTCATAAGGGCGACTGGAGCCGTTGTGTCCGATCAGACTGTAATGAACAGGTTACTGTTCGATTACCCCACTTGACATGAAGATGTCTTTCAGCTCGGCCTCTGTTCTGCCTTTTCCACATCAACTGACAATTCCGTCGCTGGTGAAACGTGCTACACACAGGCGAGTCCTGATATCCTCTGACGCAAGGTGGTGGCCGTGCTCGTGTGCGAAGACCCTTGGTGAGCGGTACCCGTCAAACGTTGTAACGTTCTGTGATGTTGTGGGGAGGCTTCAGTGTTAACAGCCATACGGATCTTGCCGTTGCCCATGGTAGCCTTACCGCCAGGAAGTACATCGAACGGATGCTGTCGGAGCATGTAGTGGCTGTTGCATACGGCGGTGGGCCTGAATACCTTCTAACGCCATGCCCCATGTGGCGGGTGTTAGCAGAGATCTTGAGAGGGCTAGACATTGAAGTACTGGAATGGCCGGCGGTAGAGTACCGACCTAAACCTCATCGTGCAACAGACATACCTGAGAGACGTATTCATTGTTGTCCTGTTCCACGACATACTCTCCAACTCTCCAAGAACATTCATGGGCTCTCAGTGAAGAATGAGAACGGATAACATAGGATGACCTCTGTAGACCTATACGAAGCATCCCACGTAGGTATCAGGTAGTAATAAACGCTCACGGGTGGTACATACGTTACTCAAGCTCTCAAAGTCTAATGAAAGGCAACCAGGATGAAGGGGACGAATGTTCGTTTTCACTCTGTTTTCGAAACCTGTCGGGCAATTCACTTCTTTTTATGTAAACGATCGAGAATGTAATGACGTTTTGTTGTGTACTTAATTTGTGAAAGGTAAAGGTATAATTCGGTAACATAGCCAGTCCTCAATTATTGCTAAATGGAGTATGGTACACCCAAAGTCGTGTTCCCCTAATTCTTTTAAGCAGTGTATTTATCCCTAGGGATGCAGCGAAATGATTAGGCCAATTGGTATGCACACTACTGGACATTAAAATTGCTACACCACGAAGATGACGTGCTACAGACGCGAAATTTAACCGACAGGAAGAAGATGCTGTGATATGCAAACGATTAGCTTTTCAGAGAATTCACAGAAGGCTGGCGCCGGTAGCGACACCTACAACGTGCTGACATGAGAAAAGTTTCCAACCGATTTCTCATACACAAACAGCAGTTGACCGGTGTTGCCTGGTAAAACATTGTTTAGATGCCTCGTGTAAGGAGGAGAAATGCGTACCATCATATTTCCGACTTCGATAAAGGTCAGATTGTAGCCTACCGCGATTGCGGTTTATCATATGGCGACATTGCTGCTCGCGTTGATCGAGATCCAGTGACTGTTAGCAGAATGTGGAATCGATGGATTCAGGAGGGTAATACGGAACGCCGTGCTGGATCCCAACGGCCTCGTATCACTAGCAGTCGAGATGACAGGCATCTTATCCGCATGGCTGTAACGGATCGTGCAGCCACATCTCGATCCCTGAGTCAACAGATGGGGACGTCTGCAAGACAACAACCATCTGCACGAACAGTTCGACGACGTTTGCAGCAGCATAGACTATCAGCTCGGAGACCATGGCTGCGGTCAACCTTGACGCTGCATCACAGACAGGAGTGCCTGCGATGATGTACTCAACGACTAACCTGGATGCACGAGTGGCAAAACGTCATTTTTTCGGATGAATCCAGGTTCTGTTTACAGCATTGTGATGGTCGCATCCGTGTTTGGCGACGTCGCGGTGAACACACATTGGAAGCGTGTATTCATCATCGCCATACTGGCGTATCACCCGGCGCGACGGTATGGGGTGCCATTGGTTACACGTCTCGGTCACCACTTGTTCGCATTGACGGCACTTTGAACAGTGGACGTTACATTTCAGATGTGTTACGACCCATGGCTCTACCCTACATTCGATCCCTGTGAAACCCTACATTTCAGCAGGATAATGCAGACAGCATGTGGCAGGTCCTGTACGGGCCTTTCTGGATACAGAAAATGTTCGACTGCTGCCGCGACCAGCACATTCTCCAGATCTCTCACCAATTGAAAACGTCTGGTCAATGGTGGCCGAGCAACTGGCTCGTCACAATACGCCAGTGACTACTCTTGATGAACTGTTGTATCGTGTTGAAGCTGCATGGGCAGCCGTACCTGTACAAGCCATCCAAGCTCTATTTGACTCAATGCCCAGGCTTATCAAGGCTCTTTTTACGGCTAGAGGTGGTTGTTTTGGGTACTGATTTCTCAGGATCTATGCACACAAATTGCGTGAAAATGTAATCACATGTCAGTTCTAGTATAATATATTTGTCCAATGAATACCCGTTTATCATCTGCATTTCTTCTTGGTGTAGCAATTTTAATGGCCAGTAGTGTATTTGGAAGGACGTCACTTCAAATCTCCATCGGGCCATCCAGATTTAGGTTTTCCGTGATTTCCCTGAACTGCGTAAGGTGAATGACGGGATGGTTCATTTGCGATTTTCTTTTCCGTCCTTTCCAGTCCGAGCTTGCTCTCTGCCTCCAATGATGACCTAGCCGACGTGATCCTGAACACCTATCTCCCTGCCTTCCTTCGCAGTATCTGTCCAAACAAGAACGATTTTCTTATTCTTATCATTTCTGCTAATGGTTCAAAAATGGTTCAAATGGCTCTGAGCACTATGGGACTTAACAGCTGAGGTCATCAGTCCCCTAGAACTTAGAACTACTTAAACCTAACTAAACTAAGGACATCACACACATCCATGCCCGAGGCAGGATTCGAACCTGCGACCGTAGCGGTCTCGCGGTTCCAGACTGACGCGCCTAGAACTGCACGGCCACACCGGTCGATTTCTGCTAATATCCACTGCTCTATTACCCGTAGAAAAACTCATTCGGTCCTAATTTTGTCAGGCCATTTCACTTCAAGCACTTTTCCTATAACAACATTTCAAAATATTTTTCTTCTTACTTTGTAACAGTCTCTGATTCGCCGACCTGTGATACGAGTATTACTCTCCAGACCAATATATTTGGTGAACCTGTTTCTCAGTTCCATTGGAATTTCTTTTGCTGTCCACAATCCTATCATTTTCAGAAGCTCTATTTCCCGTAGTTATTCTACTTCTTATTTCCTCCCCATAGCTTTCATTTTCTGTCACCAAACTTCGTAAGTACCTACAAAAATTTTACTGGTTCCTACGTCTTTCCTTATAATTATACTTTGACTGAACGTTTCGCTCTGAGCTTTCCCAGTTGCACCCATTTTTCTTAAATGCATGTATTGTTGGAGTATTTAACTTGTCACCTTTCATAATAGTCGGGATTGTTTGCTCGTATAAACGGAAGTGACCTGGTGAGAATTATGTTGAACTCGCGAACGTTGATCTAATATGTGATCACCCACACACTTTGAGAAACTGAGACGTTGACTGCCACTTTGAGGGATATATTCGATATTACAGGCATTGCTCCATCGTCTATGAGAATAAAAAGGGTGGGAGATCACTTTAACCCCTTCCTGCCTAAACTATGAAAAAGTGTACAAAAGGATTTAATATTTGGAGAGAATGTTACCAAAGCAACTAATAAAAGAATAGCGCATTGTAGTACATATATTTCTTTTAATTTATGTACAAGACACAAGTAGAACTTCTGAGCCCAGTCGGGACTTTTGCGTATCGCATTATTAACACCACTTTACATCAACTAAAACGATGCGAAACTAGATTATAAAGATCAGAACAGTCATAATAATGCTCTTTCACGCCATCAGTGCCTGTAAAGTCTATGACGAAATGAACAACACAGTAGCTGGACAGCCTCTCATCCTTTTCTGTCCTCTGTGGGCAGAGATATTGAACTGTCACAACCGAAGACTTTCCTGTGCTACAGCAGAGGTACACAGACGTCCCGAAAGGATGTCAGTGCATGAATTCAATTCCATGCTGTGGTATGACTAGAAAACCACGGGACTTGTAACTCCTGTCGTGGAGGTAAAGATTAAGAAGTCATGCCGTACAGCCAAATAATAAGAACACTGATCCTCAGTTGGCCCTTCTGTCATCCTGGGTTCAAATGGTTCAAATGGCTCCGAGCACTATGGGACTCAACTGCTGAGGTCATTAGTCCCCTAGAACTTAGAACTAGTTAAACCTAACTAACCTAAGGACATCACAAACATCCATGCCCGAGGCAGGATTCGAACCTGCGACTGTAGCGGTCTTGCGGTTCCAGACTGCAGCGCCTTTAACCGCACGGCCACTTCGGCCGGCTGTCATCCTGGGACTTGGTCTCCGTTACACCACTCCTACCTTATCTGTGGTCACTGCCTTAGTATGGCGTATTAGCCTTCGATTGAGCTAACAGACTGTTTTGTTATAATTACTTCAACGGGAATTGTCTGATCACATTAATAGACTGCACCGAACAGAAATTGTTTTCATCAACGTTTTCTGTCGTATTCGTTGTCTCTGTTGTGCGTGCATTTCTATATGAGCTTAGTTTGTATTTAATTCACGTAAACTGAATAAAATATTTTTATCTATTTTGCACTGTACAATTAGAGTTTGACGATATCGATTTCTTAAAAAGGAAATCTAACATTTTAAACACCAGCTGGTTCACAGGAAATATGTAGACCCACCTGGCAATATAAGCCTACAGAGAAGAACTCTAAGCAACGTTGGAAATAATTTAAATGTTGTTTGCAAGATGATTATTAAACGTTGAGGTTTTTCAACCACTCAATCCTGAGGTGCAAACTGATAGCTTTAGAATCAAATGCAAGAACAATCATTGGCATTCGCCATTTTTCCGCCAATCGCACTTATATGCCTCCTGACTGGATGTCCCGCATTATTATTTCCTATCTCATGTTCACCCTGAGGTCTCTGACACTTCAACGAACTTTAGGGAACACCAGCCATCATCTCCTAGCTGTATTCAGAAAAGTGCATCAAAGTACACGTTGAATAAAATGTTGTCGCGCTTCGATTCGCGTCAAGTGGTTAAAATTCCACGATATACAGGACACAAAATCCCGTCTGAAGCCTGCGATCATTCTTATGCTAATAATTGGCAGCCAATGCTGTAAAATCGCAATAAAGTCATGAGATGTTCAGTTGAACGAGCTTTAGACCAAGCATTCCTTGGTCACTGTCAAATAAAATTACTGATTCGCAGCTGGTACGCCCTTGTATACTGTAACTGCCGACTGTGACGTCATCTGTGCGCACGACATCCCCACTTGTGCTTATATGGATGTGGTGTCTGTTCTTTCGGACATGTCCGAAAGAATACAGGCACGCAAGAGGACGTGCTACTGGGTCTTAGAGGTGCCAGTGTGTACAGCAGTCTGGGCCACCACCTGTAAAGGTCTTGTGGTACGGTGGTACAACACACAATGTCTCGTTTTCATGGGCAATAAAAATGGCGGAAATGATGTTTATGTTTATGTCCATTCCAATTTTCGGTGCAGGTCCCGGAACTCTGGGAACCAAATCATGCAAAACTTTTTTTGATTATGTGTATGTCATTCTCAGCCATTTTTCATCCCACCAACTAATAACTCTGTACCTGAACAGCGAGTCGAGGCCTGCCGGGGACGGCACACTGAACTGAGCATCGATACGTTCTGCTTCTGCTCTTCACCTAAATGGGCGCCTCACTCACAGGCGCTAAAACAGGTGTAGCGTGTGACGACGATCGATTTGTAAGGGTACTGCTGCAGTGTAAGCCACTGCTGTCTCCATCCATGTTTCTCCGGTGTAACACGGTAGTGCTATTACTGCGTCTGTATTACCAATTTGGTTTGTCGGGTAATAGTTGAGTGGATCTGACTAGCGCTATCGTTTCTATTTTTGTAGGCAAGAAACGAAACTTACGCAAAGTTATTCTTCATTATTTATAAGGTTAGAAAACACCTCAGTTAGCATACAGTACCGGAAAAAATGGAACACTTTCAGGGACTGTGTTCAGTGACATTTGAGTGTAGTGTGTCCATACTGAGGAGTTGTCGTGAAAGTGATTTATTTGGCAGGGTCATCGCTGATCAGGTGGCGCTCAAGGAGCCTGTCTGTGCACACTGTGTTTTGACTTTGCGAGCAGTAACTGTCCCGAATTTAGAAGTGAATAGTGTCTGCAAAATTCGTGCTAGTGTACAACCATGCCCCACCAACTCCGGTTGAAGAGCTTCAGCTATTTGCATGGAGTCGCATTGTTGGCCTGCGGGAAGTTGGACGTACGTACCGACGGATTGCTGAACATGTTGGGGGAACATCAGCACGCCTGTAGACCACATTATGGAAGTCCACGTTGTGCAGACGCACGTCTGCGAACGGTGGCGTCTGGCCGATCATCATCCAGGGCGCACGTTGCACACGCTGTGCCAGCAGGATCATTCGGAAGTCTGTCTGCAGCAGGATTAAAATCACTTGTGCTTCTGGCCAGGCTACCATTGACACCGTCAAGAGCGGCTACTCTGGTGTCTTGAAAGAACCGACTGGGGAGTGGAACGTCCCTCTGCTGTCTTCAGTGACGAGAGCAGGTTCTGTCTGTATGTGAGTGATGGACGTACGCTTGTACGGTGTAGGCCTGGTGAGCTGCCTATTCCAGGGTAGATACACCCAGAACATAGCTCCCATTCCAGGCTTGGTGGTGTGAGGGGACATCAGTTACAATTAGCGGTCACATCTCGTGTTCCTGCAGGGTGCCCGCCACATTACACAGTCTGTTATGTCCGTGCTACTGCCGTATCTTCCTGTTTTCTTCAGCAGGACAGTGCACGTCCACCTACTGCCGTGCGATGTAACGTGCTCTTCCTGGTGTAAAACAGCTGCTCCGACCAGTGAGATAACCAGATCTCCCACCAGCTGAACATAAATGGGACATGATCAAGCAGGAACTTACTCGTTGTACACAGCCTGCAAGAGCCATTGCCGATGTTACGCCCAGCTTAAGCTTAACACGCAGGGCAGGACAGGTAGTTTGAATTGTGGAAAGGGGCCAAAATAAGGGGCTGTCACTTACACTCGTAATACATCTTTATTATTTGATCAAACATTACAAGATTCCCAAAAACCATTTTTTTAAACACACGGCTTGAGACTTAATTTAATTTAAAAACGGCTGAAGGCCAATAACTTAAAACGCAAGCATAATCAGAAATTTAAAAGGCAAGCCTTATCTTACAACAGTTCTTTATTTAGGCTGAAGGCCCAAAGAATCAGAGATTTTCATAGCAAACAATTTGAATTCAAAATCGGCTGAAAGCCCAACACTTAAGGCTCAACAACATTTTTTTTTTAAAAAAATGCCTTTCGTAAAACAGTTCTTACTTAGGCAAAACTCAACCAAAACAGAATTTTAAAAGACAAGGTCTTATCTTAAAACAGTTCTTTAGTTAGGCTGAAAGCCCAAAGAATCAGACACTTCAAGAGCAAACAAGTTAAATTCAAATCGACTGAAGGCCTAACACTTTAAACTCCATAAGATTATTTTTTTAAAATACAAAGGCCTTTCGTGAAACAGTTCTTGAATTTAGGCTGAAGGCCTTAAGAGCAAAACAGCTCAAATTCAAAATCGGCAGCCGGCCCGTGTGGCCGAGTGGTTCTAGGCGCTTCAGTCTGGAACCGCGCAACCACTACGGTTGCAGGTTCGAATCCTGCCTCGGGCATGGATGTGTGTGATGTCCTTAGGTTAGTTAGATTTAAGTAGTTCTAGGGGACTGGTGACCTCAGATGTTAAGTCCCATAGTGCTCAGAGCCATTTTTTTTTTTCAAAATCGGCTGAAGGCCCGACACTTATAATTAAACAACATTAAAATTTTTAAAATGCCAAAGGCCTTAAGTGAAACAGTTCTTTGAATTAGGCTGAAGGCCTTAAGAGCAAAACAACTCAAACTAAACATCGGCTGAAGGCCCAACACTTAAAATTCAACAACATTAAAATCTTTATATTACCAAACGTCTTACGTGAAACTGTTCTTTAAATTAGGCTGAAGGCCTAAAGAATCTTATGCCTTAAGGGCAAAACAACCTTAATTTTAAAAAAATCGGCTAGAAGCCATACAGGTACAAATAACAAGAACAAATAAAAAAAGCAGTACACCCAAGGGCGCTCAGTTGTTCGAGGGTTGGCCGGAGCTGAAACACTAACGCTCGCTTAGGTGAGACAGGCAGTCGGGCCAACCATCCACGATCGGACGACAACCCAACTGACCGACAGTTAACGGAACCACCAAGAAGATAACTTCCACTTCACCCGACCAGAGCACAACAGGGAGTTCAACGGAACAACGTAGAAGGTATTGGCGCCCACAACCAATCATACATGGAGCTGTCAAACTATACACCGTGCTGAACAGCAACAACACGATGAGGAAACTACACTGCCTGAAGTTTATGTCAACGGCCAGGGCAGGTAACCGGAACGTTAACGGCCACAAGGCAGAAGATTCCGCTGGTGCACTTCAATTCAAGTAACTAAATACAGTGAAACTACACCAGAGGGTGGCTAGAATTTTCCAGCTTCAAAACCACGTTCTTGTTTGCGGGAATATCCCAAAAGCCAACAACGAACTCCAAACGACACAATGTGAATAGTCTTGACTTTCTGGTAGATTAAATCAAAACTCAACTTTCATGTCCAGGGTCGTTGAGCCACGGACCTCGTAGTAATGGGAACAGCCCCACACACTCCAACACCGCGTAGAGACTGCCGGCGGCCCCGGCCAAACTACGTCCCGCGGAGAATTCCTCCCTGCTCCACGCCAACCGACCGACTGGTCGCACACCGCCCAGCTGGAAACTATAAGCGCCAGGTCAAAGATAGTCCAAGGTGCGAATATCGATACACACTGCTGCTGCCACCTGCGGAAGGAGAGGATAACAGCATAATCACGATAACCGCGGGAAATTAAACACAGAATCGCAACAAAGGTTTAATCCAGCGTATAGCATGAGCCAACCACGGCTCAGCCAAATTGTAACGAAAGGTGCAAGTTGCTTGGGAGAGTCTATCGCAGATGCAAGACGACTCATTTATGATTATCTGAATGTGAGAATACACGCATGCGTTGCCGCCAGAGGGTGGCGTACTACTTACTGATACGATTATTTGGACCCCATTTCCGTGACGTGTATGATTCATTTGGTCTGAATTTATTATCATCTACACTCACAATGATGAGTTACCGTCTTAGGAGAAGAAAAACTTCTTGGCCAAGATCGCAATAAAGCTCCATATCGTGGACGACCGGTTTCGGTAAACTATGTTACCATCACTATATCTTCGTAACATAGTTTACCGAAACCGGTCGTTCACAATACGGAGCTTTATTGAGATCTTGGCTAAGAAGTTTTTCTTCTCCTAAGAAAGTTAATACAGATCGCCCCTTCACACTCAGTATGAGTAAACTGATGGGCTACCTGTCACATCGCTTGTCAAGAAAGTGACCTTGTCCTCAAGGGTGCTGCATTTTTTTTCCGTCAGTCTATGGAGCCATGGACAAGCAACCCTGGACAGTGAGCAACCACAACTATATCCACTGGAATTGTCGGTTTTCGAATCTCTATTATTAGTTGGAGCTCACATTAAGAGGACTGGTTCGTGAACACAAGGGGAAACCTTGAAAAATTTGTCAGTTTTCTAAAAAGTGTAGCTCAAAGAATAAGAGTTATAAGCCCATTTAATGCTTACCATTTGTAACACATCTTTTGGGAACAGTCTAATTTACGAAACACAGTTTTTGGTCTCACACATTTTTCTGAATTGTATTTTTCTTTTTTTTGTTGCAAAATTATTTATGTACAGCGTAGATACAAATGACTCGAAGTAAAGAGAAAGTAGGAGCTTGATATTGTTCTGGAAGTTTTTTGCACTTTATCGTTTATAGCAGACGTTTAAAAAAATTTCGCTGTTGTAAATTACGGTTAAAAAATTGTTTTAATAATGAGTATGCAAAATTTCAGCAATTAACTCATACCGTTTCATAAGAACAGTCTATTTTTTAGTTAAGTATGTTTGAAGACACTATACAAAATTTTAGCCCTCTATCTTTAATAGTTTTTAACCAACGTTTACAAAAACAAAAAGTAAAATTCCATGAAATTCAAATTAAAGTTAAACCTTACTCTGGCGTTTTTCTCCCTCCCTTTTCCTTTTCAGATTTGTTCTTATTGTACCAGAACAGTTTTTGGTGTTCTTTCCGATTAAAAGTTGTTAAAACTCGTGTTTGACTTTGGAGTCCTAACCTGTCGTTACTTCTCTAACAATCTTGTTTCATTAAGACATTGGAGGTTAAAAGTCATAAAACAAACAATTGAGAATAAAATACTTTTGATAACAGTGTTGCCTGTGTGACATGCGTCATTAAATTCCGCTAATTTTGGAACTTTCTTCGGTCCAATTTCCTCGAGACAAACCCTTTCTTGATTGGAAAACAACAGGGAATTTTATAAGAGAAAAATTATAAAAAGTATATTGTTTTGCACTTATTCACGTGAAATGTATTCACAGTTACGAACGTGGACAAGCATCAGGTATACAATGGAAAAGCGACAGTAAAACTGTCGAACCCGGATTTCCCACCTATCGCGAGCGGTCACCTTACCATTTTTTTTATCTAATAGGTATCAAATAATATGACTAGTGCTGAAAAAAAATACTAAATTAAAAATAGAGATGAGCGGGACTCTATCAGCGATCCACTGATTACGTTGCATTTCCCATATACAGGGTGTTACAAAAAGGTACGGCCAAACTTTCAGGAAACATTCCTCACACACAAAGAAAGAAAATATGTTATGTTGACATGTGTCCGGAAACGCTTACTTTCCATGTTAGAGCTCATTTTATTACTTCTCTTCAAATCACATTAATCATGGAATGGAAACACACAGCAACTGAACGTACCAGCGTGACTTCAAACACTTTGTTACAGGAAATGTTCAAAATGTCCTCCGTTGGCGAGGATACATGGATCCACCATCCGTCGCATGGAATCACTGATGCACTGATGCAGCCCTGGAGAATGGCGTATTGTATCACAGCCGTCCACAATACGAGCACGAAGAGTCTCTACGTTTGGTACCGGGGTTGCGTAGACAAGAGCTTTCAAATGCCCCCATAAATGAAAATCAAGAGGGTTGAGGTCAGGAGAGCGTGGAGGCCATGGAATTGGTCCACCTCTACCAATCCATCGGTCACCGAATCTGTTGTTGAGAAGGGTACAAACACTTAGACTGAAATGTGCAGGAGCTCCATCGTTCATGAACCACATGTTGTGTCGTACTTGTAAAGGCACATGTTCTAGCAGCACAGGTAGAGTATCCCGTATGAAATCATGATAACGTGCTCCATTGCACGTAGGTGGACGAACATGGGACCCAATCAAGACATCACCAACAATCCTGCCCAAACGTTCACAGAAAATCTGTGTTGATGACGTGATTGCACAATTGTGTGCGGATTCTCGTCAGATCACGCATGTTGATTGTGAAAATTTACAATTTGATCACGTTGGAATGAAGCGTCACCCGTAAAGAGAACATTTGCACTGAAATGAGGACTGACACATTGTTGGATGAACCGTTCGCAGAAGTGTACCCGTGGAGGCCAATCAGCTGCTGATAGAGCCTGCACACGCTGTACATGGTACGGAAACAACTGGTTCTCCCGTAGCACTCTCCATACAGTGACGTGGCCAACGTTACCTTGTACAGCGGCAACTTCTCTGACGCAGACATTAGGGTTATCGTCAACTGTACGAAGAATTGCCTCGTCCATTGCAGGTGTCCTCGTCGTTCTAGGTCTCCCCCAGTCGCGAGTCATAGGCTGGAATGTTCCGTGCTCCCTAAGACGCCGATCAATTGCTTCGAACGTCTTCCTGTCGGGACACCTTCGTCTGGAAATCTATCTCGATACCAACGTACCGCGCCACTGCTATTGCCCCGTGCTAATCCATACATCAAATGAGCATCTGCCAACTCGGCATTTGTAAACATTGCACTGACTGCGAAACCACGTTCGTGATGAACACTAACCTGTTGATGCTACGTACTGATGTGCTTGATGGTAGTATTGTCGAGCAATGAGTCGCATGTCAAGCACCGAAGTCAACATTACCTTCCTTGAATTGGACCAACTGGCGGTGAATCGAGGAAGTACAGTACATACTGACGAAACTAAAATGTGCTCTAACATGGAAATTAAGCGTTTCCGGACACATGTCCACATAACATCTTTTCTTTATTTGTGTGTGAGGAATGTTTCCTGAAAGTTTGGCCGTACCTTTTTGTAACACCCTGTTGTTGTTGTTGTGGTCTTCAGTCCTGAGACTGGTTTGATGCAGCTCTCCATGCTACTCTATCCTGTGCAAGCTTTTTCATCTCCCAGTACCTACTGCAACCTACATCATTCTGAATCTGCTTAGTGTATTCATCTCTTGGTCTCCCTCTACGATTTTTACCCTCCACGCTGCCCTCCAATACTAAATTGGTGATCCCTTGATGCCTCAGAACATGTCCTACCAACCGATCCCTTCTTCTGGTCAAGTTGTGCCACAAACTTCTCTTCTCCCCAATCCTATTCAATACTTCCTCATTAGTTATGTGATCTACCCATTCCATTCAACTGCTCTTCCAAGTCCTTTGCTGTCTCTGACAGAATTACAATGTCATCGGCGAACCTCAAAGTTTTTATTTCTTCTCCATGAATTTTAATACCTACTCCAAATTTTTCTTTTGTTTCCTTTACTGCTTGCTCCATATACAGATTGAACAACATCGGGGAGAGGCTACAACCCTGTCTTACTCCCTTCCCAACCACTGCTTCCCTTTCATGTCCCTCGACTCTTATAACTGCCATCTGGTTTCTGTACAAATTGTAAATAGCCTTTCGCTCCCTGTATTTTACCCCTGCCACCTTTAGAATTTGAAAGATAGTATTCCAGTCAACATTGTCAAAAGCTTTCTCTAAGTCTACAAATGCTAGAAACGTAGGTTTGCCTTTCCTTAATCTTTCTTCTAAGATAAGTCGTAAGGTCAGTATTGCCTCACGTGTTCCAGTGTTTCTACGGAATCCAAACTGATCTTCCCCGAGGTTGGCTTCTACTAGTTTTTCCATTCGTCTGTAAAGAAATCGTGTTAGTATTTTGCAGCTGTGACTTATTAAGCTGATAGTTCGGTAATTTTCACATCTGTCAACACCTGCTTTCTTTGGGATTGGAATTATTATATTCTTCTTGAAGTCTGAGGGTATTTCGCCTGTCTCATACACCTTCCTCACCAGATGGTAGAGTTTTGTCAGGACTGGCTCTCCCACGGCCGTCAGTAGTTCCAATGGAATATTGTCTACTCCGGGGGCTTTGTTTCGACTCAGGTCTTTCAGTGCTCTGTCAAACTCTTCACGCAATATCATATCTCCCATTTCATCTTCATCTACATCCTCTTCCATTTCCATAATATTGTCCTCAAGTACATCGCCCTTGTATAGACCCTCTATATACTCCTTCCACCTTTCTGCTTTCCCTTCTTTGCTTAGAACTGGGTTTCCATCTGAGCACTTGATATTCATACAAGTCGTTCTCTTATCTCCAAAGGTCTCTTTAATTTTCCTGTAGGCGGTATCTATCTTACCCCTCGTGAGATAGGCCTCTACATCCTTACATTTGTCCTCTAGCCATCCCTGCTTAGCCATTTTGCACTTCCTGTCGATCTCATTTTTGAGACGTTTGTATTCCTTTTTGCCTGTTTCACTTACTGCATTTTTATATTTTCTCCTTTCATCAATTAAATTCAATATTTCTTCTGTTACCCAAGGATTTCTACTAGCCCTCGTCTTTTTACCTAATTGATCCTCTGCTGCCTTCACTACTTCATCCCTCAAAGCTACCCATTCTTCTTCTACTGTATTTATTTCCCCCATTCCTGTCAATTGCTCCCTTATGCTCTCCCTGAATCTCTGTACAACCTCTGGTTCTTTTAGTTTATCCAGGTCCCATCTCCTTAAATTCCCAACTTTTTGCAGTTTCTTCAGTTTTAATTTACAGGTCAGATTGTGGTCAGAGTCCACATCTGCCCCTGGAAATGTCTTACAATTTAAAACCTGGTTCCTAAATCTCTGTCTTACCATTATATAATCTATCTGATACCTTTTAGTATCTCCAGGGTTCTTCCATGTATACAACCTTCTTTCATGATTCTTAAACCAAGTGTTAGTTATGATTATGTTGTGCTCTGTGCAAAATTCTACCAGGCGGCTTCCTCTTTCATTTCTGTCCCCCAATCCATATTCACCTACTATGTTTCCTTCTCTCCCTTTTCCTACACTCGAATTCCAGTCACCCATGACTATTAAATTTTCGTCTCTCTTCACAATCTGAATAATTTCTTTTATTTCGTCATACATTTCTTCAATTTCTTCGTCATCTGCAGAGCTAGTTGGCATATAAACTTGTACTACTGTAGTAGGTGTGGGCTTTGTATCTATCTTGGCCACAATAATGCGTTCACTATGCTGTTTGTAGTAGCTTACCCGCATTCCTATTTTCCTATTCATTATTAAACCTACTCCTGCATTACCCCTATTTGATTTTGTGTTTATAACCCTGTAGTCACCTGACCAGAAGTCTTGTTCCTCCTGCCACCGAACTTCACTAATTCCCACTATATCTAACTTCAACCTATCCATTTCCCTTTTTAAATTTTCTAACCTACCTGCCCGATTAAGGGATCTGACATTCCACGCTCCGATCCGTAGAACGCCAGTTTTCTTTCTTCTGATAACGACATCCTCTTGAGTAGTCCCCGCCCGGAGATCCGAATGGGGGACTATTTTACCTCCGGAATATTTTACCCAAGAGGACGCCATCATCATGTAATCATACAGTAAAGCTGCATGCCCTCGGGAAAAATTACGGCTGTAGTTTCCCCTTGCTTTCAGCCGTTCGCAGTACCGGCACGGCAAGGCCGTTTTGGTTATTGTTACAAGGCCAGATCAGTCAATCATCCAGACTGTTGCCCTTGCAACTACTGAAAAGGCTGCTGCCCCTCTTCAGGAACCACACGTTTGTCTGGCCTCTCAACAGATACCCCTCCGTTGTGGTTGCACCTACGGTACGGCTATCTGTATCGCTGAGGCACGCAAGCCTCCCCACCAACGGCAAGGTCCATGGTTCATGGGGGGAAGAACACCCTGTATATTCTAAATATTTTCTTTTTAAATGCTTAGCAGTCTGGGTTATACAGAAGGGGGTAAGGGGAAAAGTGGGCGGCCGGCCGCGGTGGCCGAGCGGCACTAGACTCTTCAGTCTGGAACCACGGGGCTGCTACGGTCGCAAATCGGTCGCAGGTTCGAATCCTGCCTCGGGCATGGATGTGTGTGAAGTCCTTAGGTTAGTTAGATTTAAGTAGTTCTGAGTCTAGGGGACTGATGACTTCAGATGTTAAGTCCCATAGTACTTAGAGCCATTTGAACCATTTTTTTTTTTTTTAATTGGGCAGAGGTCGCAAACCGAGGTCTGTCCACAGCGGCCCCGTCACACCTGTCCCCGTCACATCTTGAGGAAAAGGGAGAGAAGGTGAAGGATGGAGTAGATCACAATGAAAGATAAATATCGTAGCCTATAACTAGAAAAATTTTTATTTTATTTATGTACTTTTTTCTTCATGACTAACCAAAGGGGAAGACCTGTAGTATTCTGCGCTAAGTCGGAGGAGGAGCATTAAATGACGCTTCTAACATGTGATGGATATTGAGGAGGAAAATGAAAAACAGAACAGTAACAGAAACCACGGACGTGACGCACCATCAGACTTGGCGCTGGGTCGCCCGGCATGTCTTCTCGTTTCAGTCCGTGTCGTAACACGTTCGTTCGTTAAAGTGTATGATCAGTCATCTCAACTTCTTTTGACAGGACGCTCCAGCTCTACATTAGGCTATCAGAGCACGCTTCATTGCCAGACCCACACTTCCATTCGTCGTCAACAATGTGTCTACTACCCGTACTCGTACATCCAGTATGTAAATTGCCGTACAGGGGAGACATTGAATTTATTGGAAGTCGCTTGGCCGTTGTCGGGGGATACATACGATATTGCAGTGCCAAAGTACGATGCCTCCATGGCTACCTGTGTTACCAACTGTCAACCACAGTGGAAGCAGACAGATGGATATCGAGAAGAAAACTGCCCATACTGTCGTAATAATTACGACATTCGGTTTTGGATCCAAATCGGCATATAAACAATAATCATGGCGACGCATTAAAACATGTTTCATCTTCTTGTCACGTAGCCAGGACCCAGTTTTACGCTTTGAAATAGCTACGTATTCTTGTGCACCATCTGGCAATGGGCCTGAAAAGGTTCAGAAACCGTTCATGGAAAAAATAACTATTTCGAAAAAGCCACTGGTTGCAGTTTTCTGTACTTATACAGGGTGAAAAGTATTTAAACCGACAAACTCTGGTAGATTGTAGGGGACATCAAAACAAATATTTTTCCCTAATTTCATTTTCTCCTATAAGGATTATTTAAACCGGTGGAGGCCGTATTACGCTCTTCAGTTGTAGGCAACTGCTGTCCACCGGTGTAGTAGTGCATTGGCTCTGTTTACTAATGGAGTGATACACCTGGAGTGAGTACACTGATATGGTTGGTGCGTACTACGTTGCGCACCACAACGGGCGAGCTGCACAGCGGGTTTATCAACAACAATATCCTAATCGCCGTATCCCGCATCATACGACCTTTGCTGCTGTGTGCCAACGTCTGCGTGAGACCGGGTCATTTAGCAGATTACCTGGACAGGGACGCCGTCGCACGGTAAGAACGCTGCAATTTGAGGAAGTTGTCTTGCAGCATGTGGAGCAGGATCCTTCAATCAGCACTCGTGCAATTGCACGTAACATGGGGACGAATCAGACGAATGTATGAACAGTCGTTCGAGAGCAATTACGTTCACTTCACTTACAGCATGTCCACAACCTGGAACCAGTTGATTATTCACCCATAGCACAGTTTTCGCATTGGTACCTGGAACAGTGTGAAATGCATCCTACATTTCCATCCTCTGTGTTGTTTACAGATGAAGCAACGTTCGTGCGTGATAGAGTCTTCAACATGCACAATTCACATGTTTGGAGTGAGGATAGCCCACATGCCACAGTTACTAGCGCTCATCAAGTGCGGTTCTGCGGTAATGTGTGGGTCGGTGTTGTTGGGGACTGTTTCATTGGAATGTATCTGCTACCTAGGCCATTAAATGGCAGGCACTATTACAATTTTCTCGATAGAGCATTGCCAGAATTGCTAGAAGGCGTCCCGCTCCCTATAAGACAACGCATGTGGTTCCAGCATGACGGGACGCCGGCACATTTCAGTTAGCGTGTGCGTCGATTCCTGGACCGACGGTTCCCAGAAACGTTGATTGGACGAGGTGGTCCTGTACCATTGCCTGCTCGATCCCCAGATATGTCCCCTCTGGACTTTTTTGTGTGAAGAGAGATGCGCAACCTTGTTTACGCAACTTCTCTTGCATCAGAAGAAGATCTGGTTGCCCGGATAGTAGCAGCAGCAAGAACAATTCAGGATACTCCTGGGGTTTTTGCCCACGTTAGACAGAACATGATCCGACCGTGTAACCTTTGTTTACATGTCAATGGAGGCATTTTTGAAAATCTACTGTAATTGAAATTGGGTTGTGTTAATGTGTTGTCCCTTGGTCATAAAAAATGGAAAAGTGTTTATTGGTTTAATTAATTTGTCGCCAGAGAAATCTTCCTGTACCGGTTTAAATACTCCTCATAGGAAAAAATGACATTAGAGAAAAATATTTGTTTTGATGTCCCCTACAACCTCCCAGAGTTTGTCGATTTAAATACTTTTCACCCTGTATCGTACTTGTTCACGTACTAGGCGCCTTAATATTATTCAGGTAAACCACAGGTAGATCTCGAAGTCAGTCTTATCGGCAAAGTGGAGTAGAAAGTCGCGGTCACGCGTGCAGGTGCTAACTAGGGTGTCCGGACAGTGGGGCGTCGCCTCACACCTGCGGAGGTCTTCTTCGGTTCCAGGAAGGCGCGTCCTGTGCGGGCGACGCGACCTCAGCTTCACTTTACGACGCGTTAACGCGGGGACAAAGGCGCTGCTATCTGCCGCCCCCCGGCAACAAATCATAGGCGCGAGGAAGAAGGTGGGAGGCGGGAGATAGAGAGACGCCGACGAAAAGCGGCGCAAGGCGAAGAGCGCGACGAAGCAGCGGCACGGAGGCCGCGCGCTGACGCCGGAGCAGCGCCGCGCCGCGCCGAGGGCATAATCTCTCGAGATTGGAATATTCTAATATCGCAGCTGTGGCTCTGTTTGCGCAAGGCTTCAAGTGAAATATTAAAACGGACGGCGGAGCTGCGGGCCTGCGTTTCTCCGCTTCCTCCCTCCCTCCCACCATCCCGCTTCCACTCCGCTCCGGCGCTGCGTCACTCGGCGGCGGCGAAGACAGCGCCAACGAGTCGCGGTGGCTGCGAGGAGGGAGGGGGACTGTGGGTGGGAGAGCAGAGGAAGAGGAAGGAAGAGAGAGAGAGAGAGAGACGACAGGAGAGCGCCTTCATCACATTACGGCATTAGCGGCCGCCGCTGCACCAGAATCAACACCGCTGCCTATCAGATGTCTGTTCCGTGTTCCGTTTTTCGCCCGGCGCGGCCCGGGCCGGCGGTAACCCCGGCGGGCAACGGGCGCTCTTTTGGTTTCACACCGGCTAAACCACAAAAGGAGAGTGCAAGCCGAGGACTCTACTCCTCGAGGGCTTCGCCTCCCGCCGCGCCACGCCGTCCCATACCACCCTTCCTTTAGCTTTTCCTCCTTTCTCTTTTTTTTCCTTTTTTTCCCTCTCCTCTCTCGTTTTAGAGAGCGGGCAGCGGCGGCAGTCGTGCAGAGGAATTTTTCAAGTTTGCCGTGGGAGGCGAGCCCGGTATTTGTTCCAGCAGGGTATAAATTCTCCGCGGTGGGAAGAAGAGGGACGGCCGGCGAGAGTCAAACGCGACCGTCGTCCGCCAAATGAGGAGCATTAGGGGCTGCCGAGTTCAAACTTGCGCCGCCACTTAGCGGGGATTTACAAATCCCGCCGCGGAGCCTCTGCAACTTGTCACCTCGCGCCTCCTCCGCGCCCGGCGGGGAATTACCGAATGCGCTGCTCGAATAAATTTTTACTTGCCGTTGCGCCTCTTTTTTCGCGCGTATTCGTGCTTCGACTGAGATTGTTTCCTAGTACTTTGTGGTTGTCTCCCGCAAAGTTGTCAGACAGCGTAGACAAGATATTTCTCATGTTGTCACAAACAATTCAGTCCGAAAGTTCTCATTGGTACGCCGAAATAACGAAATCCTTGCTCACACTCTTTTCATTCCTTCTCCTTCTGTTTACTTACCGTGATACGAAGTTGAATATCTTTTCAATGGTACTCCTACGATGCTCTTGGTCCTTCAAAAATGATTCAAATGGCTCTAAGCACTAAGGGATTTAACATCTGAGGTCATCAATCCCCTGGACTTAGAACTACTTAAACCTAACTAAGCTAACTACATCACACACATCCATGCCCTAGGCAGGATTCGAACCTGTGACCGTAACAGCAGCGCGGTTAAGGGCTGAAGCGCCTAGAACCGCTCGGCCACCAAAGCCGGCTCTTGGTCCTTCACACAAGCTCATTCTGCGGTGGTCTCGAAATAGGTCCTTGCCAAGGAAACAGTCATAGAGGGAGTGCAAAATCTGACCAAAAAATGTCTAAGAATTAATTTGGATATGTGAGTTCTCGTTCCCCCACCCCCGTTTTCCGTTTTCCTGTCTCTGCATTCTGCATACGAGGTGAAGCCTGAAGCCTTCCCCTCGGCCCACGACTGTAAATCTATTCTTGTCAGTTATTTGTAAAGTGTTGAAAAGCGTCATTCAGCCAATCTGTTGCATGCCACCCTTGTGCAGGGAAGCAAACTCCCAGAGCGAAGTTATTTCGCTTACATTATGGTGATGTGGACATGAGATGTGTGCAAAGTAGAACATTTCACCATCGAGAGTGAGTCAGGGGAAAACATAACATCGGCGTTTGTGGTGAGCCAGACAGCAGACCTCACTAGAAATTTAGTGGGACAGAATAGCTAGACATGATCATGTAACCTTTGCGTGAAGAAAGAAACGCTATTGCTAATGCAACAACACATACCAAGAGCTCTTACGGACCAGCACTATCCGATAAAAAAACTTGTTAAGCAAGAACGGCAGTCTGGAAGCGCACGACCGCTACGGTCGCAGGTTCGAATCCTGCCTCGGGATGGATGTGTGTGATGTCCTTAGGTTAGTTAGGTTTAAGTAGTTCTACGTTCTAGGGGACTCATGACCTCAGAAGTTAAGTCCCATAGTGCTCAGAGCCATTTGAACCAAGAACGGCAGAGTTAGAACTGGTTACAACTTCATAATAACAAAACCAATGCGATCATGACAAGTGATGTCGGATAAACATTAGCAACTACTTTGCCCCATAAATACTCCAGCATTTTAGCTTGTAACACAGTTGGTCAGATGAATCGGTGGTGTACATAACACTGACACTGTGCAGAGTGATCCATTAATTCAATGTAAAGAAAGCTTCTGATATGAAATTTTTTATTGCCATGCTCATGCGTATGTACATTGGATTACTAATTTCGACAGGACTAAGCTGCCATCTTCAGATCCACAGAGTAAAGGTTATGAAATCACGTTGTGCGATAAACCCCTCGTTTGTTCTTGTATCATCGTAATGGGCTCATATTAAAAAGAGAGTAGAACACATGCCTCCATAAGCGTGGCACATCAAGAAGGACCATACTTGTATGGTTCTGCCTTGCCATGAAGACACAGCTACTTTACATGAGTTAATGTTCTACTCTCTTTTTTAATGAACCCGTTATGATGGTACAAAAACAAACGTGCAGTTTATTGCACAATGTGATTTCATAGACAGAACTCTGTGGATCTGAAAATGGCACCTTAATTATGTAAAAACTAGTAATCTAGTGTATGTACACGTAATGAAGGCAATAAAAAACTTCATATCAGAAGCTTTGTTAAGGGTGTACATAATGTTCACACACAATTCCCTAATTAAGGTAAAGTGATGTCTGGCACAAGTATGTTGCAGATTTCTTGGACACTACTGAGCAATAGCAGCCACTATTGGGAGAGATGGCTTCCTCGCCGTAGTCACCAGACACTTCAACAGAACAATCTGTTGCTTTCACAGATGGGTTGTAAGTAGGCTGTTTATGCTTTCTTATTGGCAACGTTACGTAGCGCTCTGTATGAAAATCACTGGCTGTGCTGTGTGCAGTCTGAGGCTAGTTTGCATTGTTGTCTGCCATTGTAGTGTTGGGCAGCTGGATGTGAACAGCGTGTAGCGTTGCGCAGTTGGAGGTGAGCCGCCAGCAGTGGTGGATGTGGGGAGAGAAATGGCGGAGTTTTGAAATTTGTAAGACTGGATGTCATGAACTGCTATATATATTATGATTTTTGAACACTATTAAGGTAAATACATTGTTTGTTCTCTATCAAAAGCTTTCATTTGCTAACTGTGCCTATCAGTAGTTAGTGCCTTCAGTAGGTTGAATCTTTTATTTAGCTGGCAGTAGTGGCGCTCGCTGTATTGCAGTAGTTCGAGTAACGAAGATTTTTGTGAGGTAAGTGATTTGTGAAAGGTATAGGTTAATGTTAGTCAGGGCCATTCTTTTGTAGGGATTATTGAAAGTCAGACTGTGTTGCGTTAAAAATATTGTGTGTCAGTTTAAGGACAGTCACGTATAATTGTTCAAAGGGGACGTTTCAGGGTGAACCCTATCGTTCAAGTTCAGGAGACCAGCGTCCCCGGTACTTTGGCGGACTAACCAGGGCCTACCTGAACACGGCAACTGTCATCGCCGTTCATCACGTGACAAAGAACTGCGGTGAATGGGAGACGACAGAGCACCTCCCAAAGCTGTGTGTATAAGCCGAACACTCAGTGCCGCTTCATCACAATATTTCCAGCGCCGGAACCATCGCAGGCGGCGAACCACCGTAGCAGCAGCAGGCCGGGAACGGCGAGTGCGGCGTCAGCTATCTTGAGCTGGCTGAGGGCCTTACGACGCGAGTGTTCGACGGACATCGTCAGCCGGTGTCAACAGCGAGGCAAGACAGTGATTGTAATTTATGGAAATAAATAACACATTCTGAGTCTTCTCTCACTGTGGCTACACCGATAACAGGTCAACACCATCCTTCCAACTGGCAAGAAGCAAAGTGGGAGAATGCCTCCTGACACAGAACCATCTCGATTACCCCCATCCCAATAGTCGTCCTCGGCGCGCGGGATTAGCCGAGTGGTCTAGGGCGCTGCAGTCATGGACTGTGTGGCTAGTCCCGGCAGAGGTTCGAGTCCTCCCTCGGGCATGGGTGTGTGTGTTTGTCCTTAGGATAATTTAGGTTAAGTAGTGTGTAAGCTGTTAAGTCCCATAAGAATTCACACACAACAAATAGTCATCCTCTTGCACATCTTTCAAAATGGTTCAAATGGCTCTGAGCACTATGGGACTTAACATCTGAGGTCATTAGTCCCCTAGAACTTAGAACTACTTAAACCTAACTAACCTAAGGACATCACACACATCCATGCCCGAGGCAGGATTCGTACCTGCGACCGTAGCGATTGCGCGGTTCCAGACTGAAGCGCCTAGAACCGCTCGGCCACACTGGCCGGCTGATGGCTGCATTGAATGCACGTGGGGTTCATTGCAAATGCATGCAACTTTTGGAATTCAGGCGGAGCTTCTTGCCTCAGCTCTACAGTAGAGGCCTGAGAACAGTTCGAGAACTGGCTCGAGGCATCACTCGCGCGGAACATCGGAGGGTTATCTCCGCTGGTTTTCGTAACGGATGCCCTCGCGATTGGCTGCTTCAGTCGTGTGGGTTAGTTCAGATTTTAGATGTTGAAACCATGGAAAATTCTGAGAACGAGTAAACAGGCGTCGTCTTCCCTGTCTTCCGACTGAAAGCGTCTGGCACCACCGAAAACTTCGTCTTCTTGACTAGTCAGTCCGCCCCCTTCAAGTTTTTCAGTCTATGTACTCAGATGCGAGAAAGGTGAGATTTTGTACTGACATAGTTAGTCGTGAAAGAGTTGCTAAGCTGTGCTTATGGTGAGCATGCTGTGCCGTTCTAGCGCGCACTTATACGACGGTATTGGATGGGAGTTAGCTCAAATTTTTCGAGGTAAGAACTTTCTGTAACTGTAAATTCATTTGTTAGAAGCGTTATGGTGTTGTCACTGGTGGTAATTTTATCATCAGTTAACTAAATTTAGATGGGGAGTACTTGTTCTTTACTTGGCCACGATTCACTTCATGCATCGTGATTCCTCTGCGAGGCACAAGTCACTTTCAACGACACAACTTTGACTAGGAAATGGCGACTATTATCTTCCACTATTCTTGCATCTTTGCATTTGAGCATATAAGTGTACTCATTGCGGTCCTGACCTCTTCTAATCCCTGCTGAACATTATTGATTAATACAGTTTGCTCGTATGTAACCATGCCGTTAAGATTTTATACGTGTTACACGTTTAATGATGTTCAGGAGTGCTCTCCACTTTATGAACAAACGCCCTTTAACAATCTAGTTGGTTAAACTTTTCCTCAACGTGCATATCAGCATGCCATCCTCCCTTCTTTGATCACTAACCTCATGCACATTGTAAGAGAAATTTCAGAGACTTCAGATGATATAGCCCTCAAGGATAGGTAAATGCCGGCCGCGGTGGCCGAGCGGCTCTAGGCGCTTCAGTCCGGAACCGCGCGACTGCTACGGTTGCAGGTTCGAATCCTGCCTCGGTCATGGATGTGTGTGAGGTCCTTAGGTTAGTTAGGTTTAAGTAGTTCTAAGTTCTAGGTGACTGATGACCTCAGATGTTAAGTCCCATAGTGCTAAGAGCCATTTGAACCATTTTTTTGATAGGTAAAGAATGTTAAGAAGTGTATTTGTTCAATGGGAAGCTTGCTGCTACCAAAAGGGTGGAAAGATCATCCTACGAAAGAATCAGCTACAAATATTTGGATACTGAAGAGACAGTGGACGTTTTTTTTAGTGTCATCATGTCCAAGTAACAACATGAAGAAACGGCATCTACTGAACAGGGATGTAACGTCAACATTGTCTATGTGGCAACAGTGCGCTCGGTTCACACAGCCGCCACCTACAAAGCTCAGCCTTGTTCAAAGTTGGCGCCCTTGCTGTTACTTTGCCACGGCATTGTAGGACCTCAAGGTTGACGAAGGAGTGCGGAAGCAAATACGCCTTTTGACCGAATGACTCCGACTTTTGCTGATTTCTGTCGCTTGAGGATAGAACCAGATGCGATTGCAAAGGCAGCGAGCAAAAGTGAACTTCCTCGTGCTTGCAGTCACTGCTTTTAATGCTCACAAGTTGCCGTTGCTGTGATCGGCTGTCTAAATAAAAAGGAATAAAACTTCTGATTAATTACGGGAGTTGTCAGTCTTTGCGCTTATAGATAGCTGTATTCTCCTTATCTAAGCTGAATGATCTGCCATTGGGTACCTTTTACATCAGGTATGGACAACCTTTGCTGACCCGCGGGCCTGTTTGACGTAGTCACCTAGACTCGAAGGCCGCTTTATCAGGTAGCTCGACAGCATCGCTCCTAGCGCATAAAGTCAGTACTACAGCGTCTATGACGCTAGGCTAATGTTTATGGGATAACGTACTGATATGGATGGCACCCCATCTCGACACGGCACGCCAACAAATTATGCCTCAAAACGCGCGTTTTAGAGAGAACACTTTATGTTCACCCTATCTTCAGATGTTTACATTTACTGACGTGTCGTGAACATTGCATCTATACTTAGGACGTTTTACAATAGCTGTCTTAAAATTTTCCTCCGCAAGACGCTGTAACCCCGTTAGCAAGGGAACAATGTTCGCAACACGTAAATAAATTTAAAAATCTGAAGATGGTTTGTCAGACATCTTGAAATGTCATTACGGGAAAATAAAGGCCTATATAAGATACTGGTTGCAGCTAGTTCATTATAAATTACCTTGAGTAGCAACAGTTGCAGGGTTCTAATACGTCGACAACGGACAAGAATTATTTACTAACTTTAAGGCGAAAAAGAACAGAATAACAAAATACAGCAATGAGATAGACAATTCCAGTCGAGAAAAAAATTAGGAGTTTACTGATTATTAGGACTACAACGACCGGAAGTCCACAATGATATGTAAAAGCTGTACTAACTATAATAAAACTAGAAGCATGCCAAAATAAGTATCGGTTGTATGAGGCACAAAATTATGTATGAAACGACGATTCTTAAGCAGAAGAGACTGAATGTTATAATCAAGCCGGTGTATCATCTATGTCGAGCGTAATCTTAAATCACAACATTCTGCAAAACTGTGTGTTTCGTTGTAGTACTTGTAATCAGTAAAAGTACGTAATGGCGGATTCAAGTAGAAGATGAAATTTTCGTTTTACGTAAATATCCAATTGCGATTTAGCAAAATTAGAAACGTAGTTCGCTTTCTGAGCTGAGCGCGCGAGCTAAGTCCTACACCTTGGGCGTACGCACCCGCGGTCTGTCTGCCTCGCGGGCTTACGGACATACATGGGGCCTCGGTATGGTGTCTCCCGGCTGCTTGTCTCCACATTCATAAGTGGAACTGCTATTTCTCGTTCAGGTAGCGCTCAGGAAGGCTAAGTGAATCCCGTCCTAGTCATCTTAGCACGGAGAAATGGTTGGTGATCGTTCCCGTAAACTGTGAATGGGAGACAGATACAGACGACAGACGTTATTAAATCGTTATATTACCAAACATATTCGTTTGAATTTGATAGCAGGCAAATGTTCAGCTACCACCCATGGATTGTCTTCTCTTAACATACGCCTCCTTTTGAAGGTTTCAGATGAAGTGCGTTAAAAAAATTTATAGTTAATCACTATTGTGATTATTTTTAACGAAAAGGTTTTTTAAACTGTCGCTAAACTTTGTTTCATTAAAAGTTGTAAGGAGATGTTTTTTTTCATCTTGGACGAATGGAGGTATTAGGTGATCGTCTCGGCGACTGTTGGATCAACAGAGAATTTCAGCTGAGGGAAGAAACGATGGGGAAGGGAGTGGACAGAGGCTTTTCTGAACAAACTGCTCTAGTATTAGCCTTATGTGTTTCAAGTAAAACACCGAAAATGTGATTCAGGCTGCCTGGACTACGATTTGAACACATTGCACGCATAATACCAATGTTTTAGATATTATGCTACGTCTATCAATTTATTATTCAATGAACTGGTTCCCCTCTGAAAAGTTGTCAATGTCGAAAGGACGTTAACGCTAATGACATTAATTGTAGCCTTCCGCCTGTTGCTAACAAAGATTCTGTGCGAAATCTCAGGCGGGTTAGTAGGTTTTTGGACGTGTTTGTTAAGTTTTTATCTTATTGAATGTACCAAATTAAGGACTTAATGTGTCAAACCAATAGGAGCCCACAGTAGTTAATGTTGAATTAGAGGCGAGAAATTTTCACATGTTGTTGCGCTGACATGAAACTTCGTAGCAGATGTATGCCGGACTGAGACTCGAACTTGAGAAAGATGGGACTTGCGCGCATAAGTGCACAACCAACTGTTTTCTCCCCTCATCTTGCTCGTCGTTCTTCTCATCAGTTGGTCTGCCCGGACGTCACATGACATCCATTAAAATTCATGCTAGAATTCTTCACTTACTTTTTTTTTTAATTACAGAGGGCAGCCGGCCATCTGACCGAACATCTAAGCAACAACGCCGGCGAAAGTAAGACGTCATGCATGAATGACATTGTGAAAAATATTGACTATGAAATTTTCACTCTGCAGCGGATTGCACGCTGATATGAAACTTTCTGGCAGATTAAAACTGTGGCCATCCGGGGTGGCCGAGTGGTTCTAGGCGCGACAGTCTGGAACCGTGCGACCGCTACTGTCGCAGGTTCGAATCCTGCCTCGGGCATGGATGTGTGTGATGTCCTTAGGTTAGTTAGGTTTAAGTAGTTCTAAGTTCTAGGGGACTGATGATCTCAGAAGCTAAGTCCGATATTACTCAAAGCCATTTGAACCATTTTTAAAACTGTGCTGGACTGACACGAACTTGGGACCCATTGAACTACGCAAGCACGACTTACAGCCCGTCCTCACAGTTTTACTTCCGCCAATGCCTCATTGCAAATTTAACAGAAATTCGCCTGTGACATTTGTAGGACTGGCGCTGCTGGAAATAGGATATTGCTTAGATATAGCTTAACCACAGCGTGGGAGAGCTTCTGTGAAGGTAGGAGATAAGGTAATGGCGGAGGCAAAGCTGTGAGTTGCTAGAAAGGCAGAGGTCCCGAGCTCGATCTGGTAGACAGTTTTAATCTGCCAGGAAGCTTCGATAGTTTCGTGTTTTTTTTTCAGTTTGGTCAACATTTTGTGTACTTGTGTCCTTAACTAGCAGAAGTTTTTCACTTTGTTTGTAGTGTCTTCCCGAATTTTGATTTTCATTAGCTTATTTTAAATTCCTACTCCTCATCATTGCTTTATTTCTATCATTTATTTGTTCTCACGTCTAAGTAAATTGTCTTTTCCAGTTTCGTAGCTCTTTTGCTCCTCCCTCACTTACAGACAGAAGAGCACTGTTGTCTGCAACTCCCATATTCCTCACCTCTCCCAGTGCGCTTTTGCGTCTCGTCCGTAGTTCCCTTGCACTTCTTTCATTGTCTCATGAATTTGTAAATTGAAGTAGTAAGTTTTATCTTTCTACTCTTTAAACAACACTACGACGGCTGCGTATGTTCCAAGTTTCAATTCTTAGCATTTTATTCCTTCTTGGGTATCAGATCATTTCGAGGCCCCATGCATTTTAGTAACCGAAGCAGCATCGCAGGCGCCGTGTAGAACAAGCCCGGGAATGAGGGGGGATTGCCAGTTTATTCCTCTGAGCCAGTAGGATGTGGTGCTAGCGTCTTCTGGCTTCACAGTGCCTATGGTGGCCCCCCTGTCCCATTGGGAGGTGCATGGGTAGATATTAGAGCGGAGAAAATACTTGACATGGGTGATGTAAGCCTTTAAGCTACTCGATCCCCACAAACACTACCAGGAGTAAACTAAGGAAGAGCACTACGTCAATGTGATACTTTGGACCCTCGGTTTGCTTGCTTGATCGCTTTCCAGCCCACAACCGTTCGCTCGACGAAAGATCCGTATCGAAGAACTGGAAAGCTGCACAGGTCACAGCAATATTCAAGAAAGGTAATAGAAGTTGTAACCTCCCCACCGTAATTTAAAAAGAAATAAAAATACTTAATACAAATGGGAGCCGAGTGTAACCTCCCCACAATAATTTACAAGACAGAAATATTATTTAAGAATGCCAATGGACATTGCGCTAAGCGTAACCTGCCCACAATGAAATGTACTGACAATGGGAACAAAATGTGAAATTCGCAATCTGACTCAAATATAAATTCTTCACCAAAATTAAAGTCCATTCAGTGATAAGAAAATTCAATTAAACCGAAATATCGGTCTTTGGCCCTGTGTAAAACAATCGGAGTTAAAGTCTTACCTCAGAATAAATGGATGTCACATTTCTGCTCTTGTTGTTGCGCACCGCTTGGAGGAACTGCATTGCAAATAATAATATTCTCTTTTTTTGTGATTCTAGTGAAATTTTTCTTCAAAAGAAGTGGAATGAAATGGGAAGTGCAACGAAATCTTTAGTTCAATAAAAAATTAAATTTATGAAAAAATGCTTTTGAAATAAAAATTATTATTGGGGGACTTGTTGGACAATAATTACAATAAATAAAATTTTTCATTATCTAATGATTATATTAATTAGCAGTATACCTTATCCACCATCTTGACCAGTGTTGCCGACCGCCTACATCACACAACCGCACTGGGCTGCTACTACTGACCGACCGCTCTGCATGACGACTATTAGCGTACTGCACGCGACGACTACTGACAGAGTACTGCTCTCAACTAGACAGAGCTACAGACTCGCAACGACTGACTGACAGACTCGCAACGATTGACCGACTCGCAACGACTACTGACAGACAGACAACCGCTCGCAACACTCGCGCGGTCAAGCGCAAACTCTCTGGTCACAGATGCTACAATGCCTCGCCATCGCTGCTGCGTTACATACGTGTTTCATAACCCTCCACTGGGGGGGGCAAAAATTTGGCAGCGATGGTGAGTCATTTGGACTTGCCAATCGCGGCAAATTTTTTTAATTAATTAATAAATTTCTACAATTTACAGAATATTTAGATGTAGTACATAAAGTAAATGTTGTGCACACGCACTAAGTACAAGATATATCAGACAAAGACAAAATGTGAGTACAAAACATAGTAGCAAAACAGAAAAATGTATATACAAATTATTTGACAGAAAACAAAGTGCAGAGGCACTGAAAAAAATCATTGGCATATTTAGAACAAATAAACAGACTGGCAAAAAATATTATGTTGACAAGTGACATGAGTGCACATGCACTGCAGTTGAGAACATATCAGTAATTGATGAAATGTATGTACAATTAGTAACAAATGGCATAAGTGCATTCGCATTAAAGTATTGAATATACAGAATAGTAGAAAACATATTGAAAAATGAGAAAAGTGCACAGGCACTGAAGTTCAATAGAAAACATATTAACCTAACAGAAGTGCACATGCACTGTAGTTCAGAACATAACATCAAAAAATAAAAAATGTATATACAATATAAAAGACAAGAGTGTACATATACTGTACTCCAGAACAAATCGAAAAAATGTCTTTAGCATTTTCGCAATAAATAAACATAATGACAAAAAATCATGTCCAAAGTGCACACGCACTGGAGAAATGTCTTTAGCATTTTCACAACAAATAAACATAATGGCAAAACATCATGTCGACCAGTGCCACAAGTGTACTCGCACTGGAATTCAACAAATCGAAAAATGTATAACCTATGAACATGAATGATGTTACCAAAAAATTTCTTTTTTTTTTTTTTTTTTTTTTTTATATATGACAAGAATCAGGATAGGAAAGGGAAGGATTGCATCATGGTTGTAGCACTTTAGATTGCACACAGCTGCTCTGAAAGTCCATATCTTTCCACAGTAGTACAACACCAAGTGACACAACTTGAAGTTCTTTTCCCCATCAGAATTTATCAGTGTAGCCAAGACACTGAATTGTCGTAGTAATGTTCCATGTTTTCATTTTGGCAGTACATTACGTACACCAAACAGTGGGACCATAATAATGTCTTCATCGCTCACGGTGGTGGACAGCATGTCGTGTCAAACACCACGCTCTTACAAGGCACACCAACGTAGAATTAGTGCAAAACCAAAGATAGTGCTCCATGATCACTAGGATAAACAGGACAAATGGACATTGCAGTAATTCAGGGTAGTTAGCTCATAAGGTGAAGGACATTAAGTCACATAATATTGTCAATTACAGTAGTAGTTTGCGGCATTCATAGCCCAGTTATTGAACATTTCTGTACCAAGTATGTAGTATTACAGAAAAATGTTCATTAATTGTTTTACATGGAATCAGTAGCCTTCTTTTCCTGGTTACAAAGCATTATTAAATAATCGCATTTTTTCAGTTACAGAGTGTAATTAAGAATCATTAACCTTCTCCTAATTACAGTTAATTAATCATTTGTCATTCCAATAATAATCATTAGCCTTTTCCTAATTACAGTTAATTAATCATTTGTCGTTAATTAATCATTTGTCATTCCAATAGTAAGAATTATTAGTCTTCTCCTAATTACAAAGCATTATTAAACAGTACCATAGTTAATTAATTATGTGTCATTCCAATCTATTAAGAATCACTAGCTGGCATCATGGGTAATCGTATTACAATAAACAGTGGCGGTCCTAGGCCAGTTACAAAGTATATTTAGTATGACAGAATAATGTTCATCAGAAGTCTTAGTTGAAAAGGAGAGTCAATTATTGGCCTAGCATTAACATAATACATTGAGTGATACAAATTATTGGCACTCATTGGCCATTAACCAAAACATGAAAACTCAACATGGGAAAAAAAGGGCTAATTAATGGCATAATTAATAACAATTCTTCAAGTGACATTAATTATTGGCACTCAGTGGCCAGCAAGTATTGAATAGAATCATCATTCAGTATTATTCAGATTATTACGAAGTCATTATTAAAAATCAGTTAATTACAGTCATAGCATTAATAATCACAGGCATTATAAGTAGTCTCATTACAATAAACAGTGTTTCTCCTTCAGTAGTATTCAGATCATTACAAAGTCATTATTAAAATCAGTTAATTAGTCATAGCATTAGTAATCATAGGCATTATAAGTAGTCTCATTACAATAAACAGTGGCAGTTATTAACTAGTGACAAAGCATTATTTTAAATATATACCTTTTTTTTTGTCTCATTAAGAAGTCATTACTCAAGTGACATACTATTCAGAGCTAATCAGTATTATTCAGAATTTCCTCAAACTGGTATCACTATTTGGGACTGGTAATACATTTTTTTTGTTAGCAATGCATTGCGTTGAGATCGATAATTAATTGCTGAGGCATAACACTATTTGCTTTTGACCTATTGCTGCAAATGAGGATAGGTAACGTCATTCGTCATGAGTCAGCTGTAGCAAGGTTATGCAACAAGGCAGTATATGTGATCACATTCATAAATGATAAACACAAATGGGTAAAAAATAAAAATGCAAGTACTAGAACAGGTATAATAAGTAACAGGTTTAGCAAGTATCATGAAAAGCTTCTCTTGAAAAAATACAAAATGGATTATTGACCTGAAAGAAGAAACGCACACTATGCTGAAAAGTAGTGAACTTCGAATTAACAGGTAGTGAAATGTGTATAAAATGTGTTCCATAGCTGTCCTTTCCAAAACTTTCTGTCATCCTACTATGCAATGTAACACCTGCTGTCAAAGCAAACTGCAACAAATACTTAAATAACTACGTAGCATAAATACATAACTTCAACATTATCCTCATCTGTAAAGAAAAAACTTCATTATCCATCACTTCATTATCCATATTATCATTACTTCATTATTATCATCACCTATAAAGAAAAACTTCATTATTCATAATAGCATATTCTTCATCTTATTCATCAGTATTCATTATCATCTGCAAAAAATCACTTCATTACTCATTATACAACTATTCCTTATCTCTAGCATATTTCATCACTAAAACTAAGATGTGTAGTTCAGTCTGACAGCCTGCATCAATCACCTTGTATTCTGAAAGAAAAAATTAGTTAAGACTGCTATTCTATGATGAGTATTGTATATTTTTGTTAATGCTTGTTAATCCTGATCCATTTACTCTTCCTCATAAAGTTATTGCATCTCCTTTCGTTTATTCCATAGGTGAAATTCCCATTTATGCTAAATTTATTTCTTAGAATCATCATTCCTTTCTGAAATTGATCAGCAAAGATTAATGTCCTGCATTTAAATCATATACCCACTAAATAATAACTGGTTTATGGTAACATACTTAAGCATACAGCATATCATGACAGAAAACGTAATATGTCAAAGACATTGACAGTGTTCAGATGCAAAATTGTACACAGAATAATACAATGCAGCAGCAAAAAATGTAAAACAGTCACGATCTTGAGATGTCATAAAGCAAAAAATGTCAAAGTCAACTGGTGTGTGTTATATCCTAACTATTTCACAGTGCATACTAACAAAACTGGAATACAATCGTACATAAAAAGACAAATGTGACGTTCGTTGTGTTCGGCTTGTATGTAGTGTAGTTAATAGAGGCGAGAATTAAAGACTTTAATGGAAAAAAATGTAATGAAATTAACATGTCATTAGCTAACATTGCATAATTAGTCATAAAATACGTAAGTGTCTGTGAAAAAATATGCACGGTCTGATGTGTAACGACAAGAAAAGCGACCTGCTAACCTTACCTTGCCGGGCACTTGCCAAGAAAAAATACGATAATCATCAGTAATTAGTCAGGTGAAATAATTGCATTAGTAAATGGCATCATAGTGTGTTGAATCATACAGTGGTTTCACTCAATAAACGGTTTAATGTTTGAGATATGGTGATTGCCTTTCGATTTTCTGGTTCTCAAAGTTTCGACGTGTACAACATTGGGGTGAGGGATGCTGCGAATCCGATATGGACCTGCGTACAGAAGTTCAAATTTACTGCACTTACCTTTTAATTTGCTGGATAAATAGTGTGTACGTACTAGTATCTTCTGTCCAACGTGAAAGTCGCGGCGTGTACAAACCTGTTTTTGCTGTCTTCTCCGGCGCTCTGCGGCACGTTTGATGTTGTTCAGCGCAATGTCAATTATTTCGTGGTGTCGTAATCGACGAGATGTAGGAAATGTTATTAATTCTTTAATTTTGTTAGGTGGTTCAGCATTTTTCAGTATAACAGACGGAGATAGCATAGTGGATTCATTTGGAATGGAATTAATTACATCTTGGAATGAGAATATGTGTGTGTCCCAATCAATATGTCTTTTGTGGCAGTATATTCGGCACAGCTTACCAATTTCTTTCATTAATCGTTCACAGGGGTTCGAAGAAGCATGGTACTTGGATATATAGATCGGAGAAATGTTTCTAGCTCGTAACATGCGTGTCCATACGCTACTACGAAATTGAGATCCATTGTCAGAAATTACTTTCATTACATGCCCTACATGAGATAGAAAACGTTTTACAAATGCCTTCGAAACAGTTTTAGCAGTAGCTTTGCGTAACGGAGTGAAAGTAACAAATTTTGAAGTAAGCTCAACAGCGACAAATATGTAGCAAAAACCTCTGTTAGTTCTCGGAATCGGACCAAAAATATCTACAACGGCCATATGTCTTAATTTAACAGGTACAATGGGATATAATGGAGGAATATGTGAAGTGGTGTCTGAGTTAGCTTTCTGGCAAATTTTACAAGACGCTAAAACTCGTCGTATACGTTTCTCCATGTTGGTAAAATAACAATTCTGTCTCAGTATAAGAAAACATTTTCGTGCTCCGTAATGTGCGTAACTTAAATGAGTGTACCAGATTAATTTGTTAACCAGTTCGTCAGGTATGCATAATAACCAATTGTTGCTGTCAGGATGAGAGCGGCGAAACAAAATGTCATTGCGTACAGTGTAGTGGTTCCTAATCGTAACATTATTCTTATCTAGCCAAAGCTGTTTAATTTCTTTCCACACGTTGTCTTTATTTTGTTCTTGTGCTATGTCCTGTAATGACGATGAAATAAAGTTTTCAAATGCGACTTGCTGAATGTACATGACACTGAAATTTGCTTTGCAGAAGTTGGTTGCTACGTCTTGCTGATTGTTGCCGAGAGAACGCGATAGTGCGTCTGCTATAACATTTTGTGTGCCGGGAATGTGAACAATCGTAAAATTAAATTCCTGTAAATACAGTTTCCATCTACTTAATCTATCGTGAGTGAATTTGGCCGAAAGTAAAAATTGTATAGCTCTATGGTCTGTGTAAACAGTGGTATGTCTGCCATAAAGAAAGTGCCTAAATCTCGTGAAAGCCCATACAACACATAATGTTTCAAGTTCTGTAACGGAGTAATTTCGCTCAGCAGGTGACAAAATGCGGCTTGCAAATGCGATGTTTTTAATTACTATTGAACCATCTTCTTCAATTTCCTGGAAAATATGTACGCCTAAAGCGGTGTTGGAACTGTCGGTAGCAATGGAAAAATTTCTAGTAAGACCTGGGTGTGATAAAAGTGGAGCATTCAACAGAGCATGTTTCAGGTTCATGAATTCAGAGTGTGCTTGCTTATCCCAAGACCAAATACTGTTTTTACCTGTTAATTGACATAATCTGGGTGTGTCTAAAGCAGTGTGATGAATAAATTTGCGAAAAAAGTTAATTAAGCCTAAAAAACTGCGTAGTTGTTTCTTTGTCGTAGGAACAGTAATGTCACGTAGAGCTTGAAGTATTTCCGGATCAGGTGCAATGCCTTCTGCTGAAATCACGTGTCCAAGAAATTTTATAGAAGTTTTGCCAAAATGCGATTTACTGAGGTTAACTGTAAGTCCTTGTGCATGCAAAGTTTGTAACAGACGTTCTAAAATCACATTGTGTTCAGACCAGTTAGCTTCTGCGATAAGAATGTCGTCTACATACGTCGTGATTCTGTCTTTAAGTTCTGTCGGAAGTATTGTGTTCAAACCGCGAATAAAAGCTGCAGAAGAAATAGTTAAGCCGAATGGTAATTTGCAAAATTGATAACAGTCGCCAAAACAGAGAAAAGCTGTATATTTTCTACAATTCGGATGAAGTTGAATTTGCCAAAATCCCGATTTCAAATCTAATGTGGAATAAATAGCAGTGCCGTGAAATTTCTGTAAAAGTTCCTCTAATGTCTGTGGTCGATCTGTTTCATTAATAATAATGTCATTAATGTGACGTGAATCAAGTACAAGGCGAAGTGAGCCATCTTTTTTCTTAACAATATGTAGCGGGTTTATGTACGGACTAACTGCTGGTTCAATAATTCCTTGATCAAGCATATCCTGCAATTCTTTTTTAACTTGTTCTCTATGAATATACGGAATAGGATAATGCTTAGCTTTAAATGTGTCGTGCTGTTTGACTTGAAATTCATACATAAATCCGGACATAGTACCAGGAATGTTGTCAAAAACTGGAGCTTGCTGTAAAAGAATTTTATGTAATTGCGTTCGTTCGTCGTCTGTAGTTGCACTGCTTTGTCTAACTTTATCGGAAATCATTTGTATTACGTCGTAGTCCACTTCGTCTGGAGTATTATAGTTGTGCACGTACATATCCGTGAACAATGTGGGATTACAGCCTATGTCACGTGTTGCGGAAATGACCTCTGTGCGGTTAATTGTTTGTTCTTCCGCAGATAAAGAGTGCTGAAACTCTAAAGCCAATTGTACATTTTCATCCTTTAACATTAAATAAGAATTTTGAAAATCGATAACTGCGTCGTGTTGTACCAGAAAATTCGTACCTAAAATTACGTCTGTCGTCAATAAAGGAACAATCCAAAAATTTGAGTGGAAAGTATGACCTCCAATACAAAATGATAAATGCGTCTGTAATTTAACGTCTACTCCTTTACTCGGTACTGCTCCTTTCACTTTTGTTTTGCCTAATGGTAATGTCGGATAGGTATTCTCTTTGTTACACTCGTTGAAAGTCTCCTCATTTATTACTGATATAGGTGATCCGGAATCAATTACTGCTGAGAATTTCGATGAACCAATTTTAATTTCGATAACAGGATGTGAAATGGTTTTCTGAATAACTGGTCTTTCCTGTAAAAGAGTGTCTCTGATGTCGTCAAAAGTAATTACATTTTCGTGAACAACATTTTGCATGTCTAAGGTAGTGCTTGTATTATTGCAAGATGCGTCCTGTATATTATCTAGTCAGATTCTATCTGACGTGTTATTATTATTAGGAGGGTTCTGTGGCATTTCTACTATTTGAACTGTCCTATTACTTCTTCCAGGCGTGTTACGCTCTGGATGGTACCTACTGTCGGGTTCATTCATGAGAATATGTTCTTGCGTATGATTTTGCTGTTGGTGGGACCGACTGTTGTTAGATGTACGCTGAAAATTGTTCTCATTATTTTTACGTCTGTCGTAATAGTCATTCCTATACGGTGTATTGCGATAGGGATTGAAATACTGTCTTCTCTGTACGTAGTTGTTTCCTTGCTGCCGTGCATTACTATTTGTTGCACCAGGGACTATACGTGCACGCGGTGGAACATTAAAGCTTGGTTGACCTTGTGTATTCCATTGTTGGTTAGGTATGCTAACCGGCTGGTTTTGATGTTGTTGTTGTGAAACACCTCTATTGTTACTAAAGTGTTGTTCCTGTTGCTGAAAATTTTGACGGTATTGATAATTAGAACTTTGCCTGTTATTAAGGTTTTGGTAGTTGTCGTTCCTAAAGCGTCTGTTATCTTTCCGATTGAAATTACGTCCCTGATCATAATTGCAGTACTGTTGTTGACCTTGGTTGTTACTCGAAAAGTTTTTGTTTACAAAAGAATAATCGGATTGCTGTACTTCCAAGAGCTGTAAAAGATCTCTGAATGCTGAAATGTTTTCTTTTTGCTGGCCCGTTAGAAGTGACACTCGTAATGACCGTGGTAATTTAGAGATGCATAGTTGTATAAGTGCGGATTCACTGTACGGTTCACTTAGGTACTGGTTTTGTTGTACCATGTGCTCAAAAAATTGCGTTACACTGGGAAAATTTGAGTTTTCATAGTTTGCCAAACTAATTAGTTGGTCTTTAATTCCGCGCTGTGTCGTCTTCGACCAGTACGCTGACAGAAAAGCATTCTGAAATTCCTCTACTGAATAGCATTGCCTCGCGATCGGTCTCATACGAGTTGCCGGTTCGCCTTCCAAAAAACTGCAAATAAATTCAAGTTTGTGTGTTACAGGCCAAGTCGGTGGAAGAGCAAAGCTAAATTGTTGAATCCAATCCAATGGGTGAATCTGCGTTCTATCGTTTTTGAAAACCTTAAACTTTCTCACTGACAGAAAATGTTTGTAGTCGAAATTATCATCTCTGTGTGATGGAACATGTTCAGGATCGTAAGAGAATCTATTGAACTGTGGTTGATCGGAATCTAAGTCCCGTACTCTCTGTAGATTATCCAAATTATACGCGCTGCGTGTATTTGACAAATGTTCATAAAGTGGCGTCTGTTGTATGTTATTAACTGAAGTGTTTTTCATTTCTGTTACTTCTTGTTGTAAACTTGACAACTTCCTACGTAACGTGTTGTTAGATGAATCGATCTCATTAATTGTCTGCTGTAAATTTTGAAATTCAGGTGTTTGGTTAAATGAAACCGGTGCAGTATCGTCTGATTTAGTGTCATTAGTATTTTCGATAACATCAATACGACTGGCCAATTCGTCACATTTTTCAGTCAGTATCTTAACCTGATCATCGGTTTTAGAATCAGACGCATTAATCTGTTTTTGCAACTTACGCGTAGTTTCGCTCAGTTTTTTAACATCAGCTTTGATGACATCGCAATCCTGTGTTAGATCTAATTGTTCGAATCTGTCTGTCACTGTTTGAATATTTATTGTGTGTGTATCTGTTTTTGATTTAAGGTCAGAAATTTCATCCCGTAATTCCACGTTCAATTGTTCTATGGTATTAATTTTGTCGGACACTGTAGTAATATTATTGTCTACATACGTCTTCGCTTTCGCGAACATTTTACGATTGTCCTCTTGTCTTTGTGCAGTGATTGTTTCCATAACCTGACGTTTGACTTTATTTTGATCTTGAAGAAATTTGCGGAAACGCGTATCACTGTTCTGTATGTGCTGATTAAAGCGCTCGTTAATCTGAGTGTTCTGCTGTTCGAATTTCGCGTCTATCTTTGCGTCCATTGTGCGCGAAAGTTCTACCGTCATTGCTTTAAACTCGTCGCGTAATTGTGTAGCTTTTTCAGAGCATTGTTTAGCGACTCCGCTAATTTCGTCTCTGAGTGTTTCTGTTGCGGCTGTTTGCATTTCCCTTAATTCTTGCGCAACAGACTTAATTTCTTCGCTATTTTTTCGTGAACAAGCCTCAATTTCCGCGCGCAACTGTTCCTTAGTGTCATGGCACTGCGCGGCAACGTCTCTAATTTGTTCACCAAGCTGTCTGGAATTGTCGTCTAATTTTTCATTTAAGTATTGTTTGAGTTTTTCGTTATTATTGTCAAGTTTTTCATTTAAGTGTTTGTTATCTTCCCTAAGTTGTCTAAAATCTTCACTTTGTTGTTTGACCTGGTCATTAAGTTGTCTAAGATCTTTACTATAGTTGTCTTGTTTTTCGTTCTGTTCGTTCCTAAACTGTAGCATTAATGCCATAAATTGTTCCAAAGTAACATTACCTACTCCATTATCTGTGCTGTTTGATTGTGTACTTGGAATTGTCGCGCTTTGTGTGACCATTTGGTCATTCCGTAATTTGCAAAAAGATTTGTCAGTCGAACGTACACTGTCGGTCATTATTTCGGAATTAAATGGATCCGTCGTACTTTCAGAACACTGTCCATTTACATTAGACAAATTTGTCTGTACATTACTTGGATTTTCTAAATCGGGTGTGCTAAGCTCGGCAGCGCTCATTACAATAGAGCGTTCTGCGTCATCAATTGTCGTCAAATTAACAGACGAGACAATTGAGTTCGTTTGTTCATTATCAAGGTAAAAATCATCACTAGTGGTTGGAATGCACTGATTGATAGTGAACGCAGGATTGTCATCATTACACTGCGTGTCACATGTCCTATCGGTAAAATTGTTTGCGTCGATAATTTCATTCATAATACCTCGCGATACACTATTCACAGTCTTTCGCGGCATTTTTGCAATAGTCACAATTATTCACAAAACAAATAAGCACAATGCAAAAGTAACACACAAATACAACAGAGCAAAGAATTGCCGTTGACCTGTAGAAAGAAAGTCACAAGTTAATAAAAGCGTTGCGCCAAATCCTAATTATATTTAAGCAAATAAGAGCAGATATCTGACTGTTTTTCAAAAGACTCTCAACGAAATACGATCCTGGACTGGGTGTCGCCAAGTGTAACCTCCCCACCGTAATTTAAAAAGAAATAAAAATACTTAATACAAATGGGAGCCGAGTGTAACCTCCCCACAATAATTTACAAGACAGAAATATTATTTAAGAATGCCAATGGACATTGCGCTAAGCGTAACATGCCCACAATGAAATGTACTGACAATGGGAACAAAATGTGAAATTCGCAATCTGACTCAAATATAAATTCTTCACCAAAATTAAAGTCCATTCAGTGATAAGAAAATTCAATTAAACCGAAATATCGGTCTTTGGCCCTGTGTAAAACAATCGGAGTTAAAGTCTTACCTCAGAATAAATGGATGTCACATTTCTGCTCTTGTTGTTGCGCACCGCTTGGAGGAACTGCATTGCAAATAATAATATTCTCTTTTTTTGTGATTCTAGTGAAATTTTTCTTCAAAAGAAGTGGAATGAAATGGGAAGTGCAACGAAATCTTTAGTTCAATAAAAAATTAAATTTATGAAAAAATGCTTTTGAAATAAAAATTATTATTGGGGGACTTGTTGGACAATAATTACAATAAATAAAATTTTTCATTATCTAATGATTATATTAATTAGCAGTATACCTTATCCACCATCTTGACCAGTGTTGCCGACCGCCTACATCACACAACCGCACTGGGCTGCTACTACTGACCGACCGCTCTGCATGACGACTATTAGCGTACTGCACGCGACGACTACTGACAGAGTACTGCTCTCAACTAGACAGAGCTACAGACTCGCAACGACTGACTGACAGACTCGCAACGATTGACCGACTCGCAACGACTACTGACAGACAGACAACCGCTCGCAACACTCGCGCGGTCAAGCGCAAACTCTCTGGTCACAGATGCTACAATGCCTCGCCATCGCTGCTGCGTTACATACGTGTTTCAAAGTAATCCACTAAATTACAGGCCCACTAATCCACTGAATTACAGGCCCATGTCATTAACGTTGATATGCAGCAGGATTTTGGAACATATATTGTGATATAACATTATGAATTACCTCGAAGAAAACGGTCTATTGACACAAAGTGTTGAGTGCTATTGACAGGCGATTTCAAATGGGTTCCGTATTCCTGGATTTCCGGAAGGCTTTTGACACTGTACCACACAAGCGACTTGTAGTGAAATTGCGTTCTAATGGAATATCGTCACAGTTATATGACTGAATTCGTGAAGTCTTGCCACTGAGGGTCCTATGGGACCAAACTGCTCAGGTGATAGGTCCCTAGGCTAACACTGCTTAATATGACTTAAACTAACGCTAAGGACAACACACATTCCCGAGGGACGACTCGAACCTCCGACGTGCAGAGACGTGCGAACTGTGACAAGGCGCCCTTGACCGCGCGGCTACAACGCGCGGCGAAAGTTATCGAGTAAAACAGAAGTGATTTCTGCCGTTCCCCAAGGTAGTGTTATAGGTCCTTTGCTGTTCCTTATCTGTATAATCGATTTGGGAGACAATCCGAGCAGCCGTCTTAGGTTTTTTGCAGATGACGCTGTCGTTTATCGACTAGTAAAGTCATCAGAAGATCAAAACATTAGAAAACGATTAAGAAAAAGATATCTGTATGGTGCGAAAATTGGCAACTGACGCTAAATAACGATAAGTGAAGTCATCCACATGAGTGCTAAAAGGAATCCTTTAAACTTCGGTTACACGATAAATCAGTCAAATCCAAAGGCCATAAATTCAAGTAAATATCTAGGAATTACAGTTATGAACAACTTAAATTGGACAAACACATAGAAAATGTTATGGGGAAGGCTAGCCAAAGACTGTGTTTTGTTGGCAGGACACTTCGAAAATGTAACTAAGGAGACTGCCTACACTATGCTTGTCCATCCTCTTTTAGAATACTGCTGCGCGGTATGGGATCCTTACCAGATATGACTGACGGAGTACATCGAGAAAGTTCAAAGAAAGGCAGCACGTTTTGTATTAGCCCGAAATAGGGGAGAGAGTGTCACTGAAATGATAATCGATCTTGGATGGACATCATTAAAACAAAGGCGTTTTTCGTTGCGGAGGAGTCTTATCACTAAATTCCTATCACCAACTTTCTCCTCTGAATGCGAAAATACTTTGTTGACGCCGACCTACATAGGAAGAAACGCTCATCATGATAAAATAGAGGAAATCAGAGCTCGCACGGAGCGATATAGATGTTCGTTCTTTTCGCGCGCTGTACAAGACTGGAATAATAGAGAATCGTGAAGGCGGTTCGATGAACCCTCTGCGAGACACTCAGATGTGATTTGCAGAGTATCCATGTAGATGTAGGTGTACTAGGAGGAACTGGGGCATGTGCTAGCGAGATACACTACTGATCATTAAAATTGCAATACCACGGAGGATGAATGTAAAAAACGTCAAAATCCCATAAAGTGTGCTGCGTGCTTGGATGTACAAACGATTATCATTTCGTCTCGTTCTTTTCGCGCGCTATACAAGACTGGAATAATAGAGAATCGTGAAGGCGGTTCGATGAACCCTCTGCGAGACACTCAGATGTGATTTGCAGAGTATCCATGTAGATGTAGGTGTACTAGGAGGAACTGGGGCATGTGCTAGCGAGATACACTACTGATCATTAAAATTGCAATACCACGGAGGATGAATGTAAAAAACGTCAAAATCCCATAAAGTGTGCTGCGTGCTTGGATGTACAAACGATTATCATTTCGTCTCGTTCTTTTCGCGCGCTATACAAGACTGGAATAATAGAGAATCGTGAAGGCGGTTCGATGAACCCTCTGCGAGACACTCAGATGTGATTTGCAGAGTATCCATGTAGATGTAGGTGTACTAGGAGGAACTGGGGCATGTGCTAGCGAGATACACTACTGATCATTAAAATTGCAATACCACGGAGGATGAACGTAAAAAACGTCAAAATCCCATAAAGTGTGCTGCGTGCTTGGATGTACAAACGATTATCATTTCGTCTCAACTTCACAACTTAGGTACGAGTAACGTCACCTGCGTTCTATATACAAGGAAATATTATGCAAAAACAGCATTTAAATGTTAGAGACATACTGCGTTATGTCTCTTTTAAGGAGTACCTCAGCTAGCAAGTGTCAGGATTCAACAGCGACATGATCGTGGTCTCGAGACTGTGCTTTACCGTCCCGCGATACAACTGCTCGCATTGGTCGGGAACGAAAGACTGTCATGCGAATATACGGCGGCCGCTTGAAATGTCCGTGCAAAAATAAAAACTACTTACGTGTTTGGGGTAAACCTTTTTTTATTTTTCGACATAGTCTACTTTTAGACTTATACACTTCGTCCAACGCTGTTCTAATTTGTTGATCCCTTTCTAATAATAGGAATCGTCCAGGTCTGCAAAACAGCAATTAGTTGCTGCACTAACCTCCTCGTTTGAATAAAATCTTTGTCCCGCTAACCATTTCTTCAAATAGGGGAACAAATCGTATTCCGAAGGAGCTAAGTCTGGAGAGTAGAGGGGATGTGAAAAGAGTTGGAATCCTATTTCCATTAATTTTGTGATTACAACTGCTGAGGTAGGTGCTGGTGCACTGTCGTGATGGAAAAGGACTTTTTGCGATCCAATCGCCGGCGTTTTTCTTGCACTTCGGTTTCAAATTGTCCAATAACGACGAATAATATTCACCTGTAATAGTTTTACCCTTTTCCAGATAGTCGATGAGAATTATCTGTCGTGGATCCCAAAAGACAGTCGGCATAACATTTCCGGCCGAAGGAATGGTCTTCGCCCTTTCTGGTGCAGATTCTCCCTTGGTAACCCATTGTTTAGATTGTTGTTTGGTCTCAGGAGTTTAGTAATGTATCCGTGTTTCATCCACAGTGAGGAAACAACGTTTAAAGTCCTGCGGATTCTTCCTGAACAGCTGCAAACCATCCTTGCAACACTTCATACGATTCTATTTTTGGTCAAGGGTGAGCAATCACGGAACCTATCTTGCGGATAGCTTTCTCGTGTCCAAATGTTTGTGCAAATTTATTATGTATCCATTCATTCGAGATGCCCACAGCACTAGCAATCTCACGTACCTTAACTCTTCTGTCATCCATCACCATATCACGGATTTTATCAAGGATTTCTGCAGTCGTAACTTCCACAGGGCGTCCAGAACGTTGAGCATCACTTGTGCCCATATGGCCATTCCGAAAATTTTGAAACCACTTATAAACTGTTCTAATCGAAGGTGCAGAGTCACTGCAATGTTTATCAAGCTTCTCTTTAGTCTCATGAGGCGTTTTCCCTTTCATAAAATAATGTTTAATCACCACATGAAATTCTTTTTCGTCTAGTTTTTGACAATCACTCGACTTCCTTTATTCACACGTATACCAAACGCAAAGAATTAGACCAATATGGCTGAAACTTGGTGTGCGTTCTTTCCAAAAATGCTACTAACTTAACATTACCTCAATACGCGCTGATGGTGCCATCTCTCGGACTTTGCACGGACATTTCAAACGCCCCTCGTATGGGGTAATTCCGTGATAATGTTACAAAGTTTCAGGGATGACGGGAAAGCGTAAAATTTTCAATTGAGATAAAGGATCCTAATCCGGAAGTGACCGTGTCGAAAATTATAAGCGAAAATCGTTCTGATACCTCTGACAGTGGAATACACTGTTGTTTCAAAGTTTGTAGAATAGACAACTTTCAGAGGTGGTGGTATGGAACAAAGCAAGAAAAAAAAGTCTAGTAAATATGAGCTCTAGAATGCATACCTTAAGAATTATGGGCATTTGTCCAGTAGGATCGACGTGTTGCAATGGAACGTAGCAAGTAAATAAGGAGACAGCCAGTTTAACGACAGGCGTTGTGACGACGTGTAAGTTGGTTCAGTAGAGGGTCGGTAGGAAACAGGCCGCCAGGCAGTGCGTGAGTGAAGACACAACAGCCCCTTGTAAAACTATGGGAAAACGGCAACCTCACGCCAGAGGGGCACTGAGAATGCGAGTGGTTGTTCCGTGGGCACGCCGGTGTGGTTGCCCACAGTCGGTCCTTCCTTGCCCGCCCTACAAGATGGTGCTCGCTAGGAAACGAAATTGTCCAATCACAGTCCTGTATTTGTATTGTGTGCGCTCAGTTTACAATAAAGAGTAATTAATATATTCAGTACGTATTGGGAAAGAGGGTATGTCTTCCATCACGTCACCTTCCATCAATACGCGCAAGACTTCGTCATCAGTAAGTTTCAGTATAGTGATGTAAAACATTAATGAGATGTTGAATATCGATTACCTTATTGTCTGCGTTGGGTCTTCCTCTTCTAATTTCCCCAATGTTTTAAAAACGGTCTTGATTTTCAATCGTGAAAGAATTGACTAAAGCGACGTATGACGTCTTCGAGAACTTCGTGTGCTTCACGGTGTTGTTCTGCTGTATTGTCTCCAGTCCCGAACTGCACTGGATAGTAGGTGGAGGAGCATTAGCGTTCACGTATCAGTTACTTGAAAAATTAAGAAATTTCTCTTGTACTTAATTTTAGCGATGTATTTCATTGTAGTTTCCTTCTTAGTAAAGGCTCCATTGACAGAGAGAGAGATTCATATTCCCCTTGGTTGCTGGAAACTACCGTACGTGTTCTTTGATTCGCACTAATAAAATATTAACACTTATTTCAAATGTGCAGAACTTCACAAATTAATTTCCTCCGTTTCACGTATCCACAAATTATCATTTTCTCAATTACCATTAGATGACTTCGTATTCCTCATATAGCTGCCCACAACCGACTCTCTCCAACTAATTATGCATGTCAACAAGAACAAAGATATCGTAAGAAGTCGCAGTACAGCGATTTTATAAAAACAATCGATCTTTTACATAAAAAGACATTAACTCACAAATAACCAATTGTTTTACAAATACTTTCTGAAAATAAAACGTACGTTAATTTCATGTGTTATTTCTGTTTATAAAATAAAAGTGTAAAATTATTTTAGTTGTGAAATCAAAATTACAGTAAATGCAGAAATACAATTTTGATACCAGCGAATCGTGATGTGAAATAATACGTATCCGATTCCCCAACAAAGACGAGAATAGAGTTGCTCTAACCAGTTCGATTACGGTTAGTTCGTGGCATAACTCTTTTGGTGTAAATTGTTAGTGTGGGATTTAATGTGCTCCACGAAATCAAATCAATACTGGGTTGCACAAGTGGAGTGATTATCATAATAATAACCAGTCATATCTTGACTTTGCTTTATTTATTACGGGTTGGGATCCGGTGTGGACATTGGCATTTTATTAATTCCTTCCGATGCTGTGGACTGTGACAGGGCACAGAGGTGAAATTATAGGTTGGAAGCAGCTGCGCTGGAGTACATCGGAGGTGAGGGAAGCTGCGCACACTAGCACAACTGGGTAGCATTGCTACACACCCATAATGCGACTCACAACGTGTACCATTGTTCGTGGCGTCCCCATACAGGGTTTGCTACATCCAACTAATACCACCACAGGGTTAGGAGGGTCATACTGAACGGCATGCAGGTTCTCAACGGCACCAAGTGAACAGCGCTTGAGACAGATATATTGTTCGCTCTACCTTGCAGGGTTGTACGTCAGCGTCACGTACCTTGTCTTGATGTTGCAGCAGAGGTGAGTTCACGACAACTCTGGACACAGGATAGGTACCACGTCGTCTTTTGAAGCGTCGCGGTTCTACGTGCGGCTTTAGGACGGCAATATCCGTGGGTGGAGGCTCCGAAGAGAACGAACTTTCCCAAACTCTGTTCACGAAGGCATGTGTGCCCAGCACGTGGCACGATGTTACGGGTTACCACGGGGTATACAAAACGATCATCTCTGGTTCGCAAGAAAAATAATTTGGACGTGTCAAGACTGGTGGCCTTGCTTTATTTTAGAGGTCTCCTTCACGCTATGTTTCAACAAGATAACGCAAGACTTGATATTAATCGTGCTGCGCTGACCTACCTCGATAGATTTTTCGACTGGTAACTTGGCCAGAAATTTAACACATCTCTCAGTGAAAATATCTGGTCACGTGTTGCCAAGAGATCGTCCATCCACCGCTCGTCGGCCACTACAGTTGCCGCCGGCCACGGTGGCCGTGCGGTTCTAGGCGCTTCAGTCCGGAACCGCGTGACTACTACGGTCGCAGGTTCGACTCCTGCCTCGGGCATGGATGTGTGTGATGTGCTTAGATTAGTTAGGTTTAAGTAGTTCTAAGTTCTAGGCGACTGATGACCTCAGAAGTTAAGTCGCATAGTGCTCAGAGCCATTTGAACCACTACAGTTGCTGAATTCTGGGATAGATCTGAAGCACGGAGTGAAGTACCTGTATGTGCCATCTGGGCTCTCTTTGTCTCGACGCCCAGTCGGGCTAGAGCCCTTGCTGCTGTAGAGATGGCTGCTCTGTGTACTAAATTTCGTACCTTGTGTACCCCATAAGACCTGCAAATTTAATCATATATTCTTGCTACTATACAGCCTGCGCACAATTAGAAATTAGTTATTTGTTATCCTTCCTGGCGTTGCAAGTTTAATGGCAAACAGTATAGATGAAGTCTTGAAAGCCTTATGGAGGAACGAGGTTGGTAAAAACACGGTGGAAGCAGCTGAAGAACATAATTACTGAGGATATCTTGCGAGATCAACCTGTGATCTTCAGAGGAGAAGATATCGAGAGTATTGGTCTCACACTACTTATTGTCTTTAAGCTCGGCAATGAAAAAATTATACTTAATCCTTAACTATAAGGTTGGTGAATAAGTCCGTACCGAGCGAGGTGGCGCAGTGGTTAGCACACTGGACTCGCATTCGAGAGGACGACGGTTAAATAACGCGTCCGCCCATCCTGATTTAGGTTTGATGTGATTTAACTAAATCGCTCCAGGCAAATGTCGGGATGGTTCCTTTGAAATGGCACGGCCGACTTCCTTCTCCATCCTTCCCTAATCCGATGAGACCGATGACCTCGCTGTCTGGTCTCCTCCTCATACAACCCAACCCCTTAAGTCCGTAGGATTTTTGTTTTGCATGTTGGTATTCCGCTTGCTATGGGTTTATTTATCGATTGTCAGCTTTTATGTGTAGTTCACTGTTCCTATTTGAGTTTACGTATTGTCAGTTTGTCCTTTGGAGGTAGTGAGTGCAACCGTGGACGCTAGGAAATGGAATGCCAAGTGAAGAAATCTGGATACTTCCGACGTATTCTTCTATTTGAGTTCAGTAGAGGGATAACAGCAGTGGAAACAAAGATTTGTGGCATGTGTGGAGATAATCCCATTGGGTAGAGCATGGCAAGAAGAATTTTTCCCGTTTTAAGGACAGTTGTTTTGATGTTAGTGACTCTCCACTTCAAGAAGAATTTCAGTGTTTGATGGGGATAGTTTGAACGCATTAATCCTCAATGAGCATCGTCAGTATACTCGAGAACTGACAGTTTTATGAACTGTGATCAGTCCACCATCGTGCGACATTTGCGTGCAATGGGGAAGGTTCAAAAATCAGATGTATGGGTACCGCATGCTCTAAGCCAAAATCACAAAAGTCAACGGGTGGCCAAGTGTGCATCTCTGCTTGCTCGTCATCAACTGGTTTGTCAACGATACCGACCATTTCTATCCCGGTGAAGAGAAATGTTGTCTTCTTGCTAATTGCAAGGAAAAGATAGGAATGGTTGAGCCCAAAAAAGGTAGCAACCTTCCGTACAATGACATGTGCGCATCCACAAAAGAGCATGTTATGCATCTGGTGGAATAGTTACTGTGTGATGTACTACCAATTGCTTCCCCGAGGTGTAGTCGTCACTGCTGATATTTTCTGTCAATAACTAGGACGTCTTGCAGACGCAGTCCAAGAACAACGACCAGGAGGGCTGCGTGAACTGATGCTGCGTCCGACCGCATCCTGATAGACTGACAAAAAGCACTACACAGTTTAAACTGTGTGCCGGACCGAGACTCGAACTCGGACCTTTGCCTTTCACAGGAAAGTGCTCTACCAACTGACCTCTCCAAGTACGACTCACGACCAGTCTCCACAGCTTCAATTCTGCCAGTACCTCCCTCCCACAGGAGTTGTGTGGGAACTCATTCCACACCCACTTCACTGACCTGATATCGCACTCTCAGATTTTCACCTTTTCCGCTCTCTGTCGAACAATTTTCATGGAACTTCCTTTCCGGATGAAAATGAGCTACGAATACTGCTCGACGAGTTCTTCACCTCAAAACCACGTGTCTTCTACAGTCGCGGAACCGAAAAGTTGCCGCAACCTCAGCAGACTAATGTAAATAGTGAAGGAGAACATATTATTGATGACTAAAGTCTCTGTTTATGTATTTGTTGTGTTTATTAAACTTATGGAAAAACGCTACGAACTTACGCACCAACCTGATACATTACTGGAGTAGGCCTAATTTATTACTCCACGCGTCACTCTTTTGTCTACAATCCCTTCTACGTTACCTTGGTACCGGCTGTGGTTCTGCATTGTGCAGGCGCGTGTTAACCAGTGCCCTTCATTTTCGTAGTTGTGTGTAGGTTGGGGTCGAAATCTGCCCCACCACGTTACGAACTTTACTTTTCTTGTTAGTAATGACAAATTGGTTGTAATTTTTTTAGGCAGAATGGAGCTACGTATGAACTAAATAAATTTTTGGAGTAATTGTTGGCTAAATAAAACTGCATACTCATTGGATACATGCGATTCTTTTCAAGATGTAGCTGAGTTCAGTGACAATGAAATGTAAATATCTAATCATCAAAATGACAGCCAAATAGAGGCCCATGAAGCGGCAGAAGATAACGTTTGCGGAGAAAATCAGGAAATCGTAAGATAATAATAATTTTTTTTTAAGGCCTCATAAATACGAGAAGCAAGATGGTGCATCGAAATTTTGTGAAACAGCTCTCCGTGATACTGATCGAAGCCAATACCAAAGAGTAGAAAATTAATTTCAGAAATTTTTCAAGGAACTTGCAGAATGCAATGAAAAAAGTTCTTTGTAAATATTTTGAAAAAAATACTATGGTTGACGAATCTGCAAGGTAAGTCCACGCGGGACCGAGTCAGCCAAAGAAGTCAAATGTGTTCACGCCATAAAGACACGAAAACTACCAAAACGAACCCTAAATGTAAAAATATGTGTGAAAAATGTGTTCTATCGTCTTAAAGGTTTATCTTGACTGTGATGAACGAAAATAAGTACTTAATTGTTTCGTTCACTTAGCTACTGACATTTTTTTGATTGAAAGTTGTTCATTTTTTTCTTTATAATTTACTAATTAGTCATATGTGACCTTAAAACATGTTTCTGAACATTGTTGAAGTATCCCTTTTTGTTTTCTAACTCCAAAATCTCTTAATTGTTTGTAAGATCATGCTTTCTTTCTTAATAAAGACTGATTTTCATAAATAGAATCGTTTCTTTTATTAACTCTTTAACAACAGTTTAGAGAAACATAAAAGTAAATAAGTTGTGGATGATTCTTGTTTTGGGGTCGTAAAGTACCCATGAAGTTACTAACGTAACTCAAAATAACGAGCGTAGTTAAGGGTTAAAGAATAAAATGCTGAATAAATTTGGTATCAGCTGTCTACAGTTGATCACATGAACCATTTTATAGAGAAATAATTTTACACTCGACCAACCTGCATAGCAGTATTTAGCTGTTGCTTTTCGAGAAGTGTAACCGAACGTGCGGGAAAATGCGTTGTTGGACACACGCACACATAGCCGCACGCAATACGAAACGTCAGTCATGACGCCAGCGGCCAAATAAACCACGGTCCGTAGCGTAATCTGCTGTCGAAAGCCACGCACTGATCGACATCTGTGACCGACCGTCGAATACTAAAGGCAAGTTTTTCTGCAATTAAATCCAATTACTCTGGCCATAAAGTACACATGAGCTGCAGTGTAAAGTGTATCGCTGCGGCTTAACGTGTTTACAATTCTCTTTGATAGGGTCTGCATGTTTATCGTGCGCCCGTTGTGTTGTCTTAGCGCTGATGGCTCGCGCCCTGGCAATTAGCGCCGGTCCAGAAAGAAACGCTCATACAAGAATGTAAACGGAAACGTGGCTTTTAGCCGAGTGCTCGGAAGCGTCAGAGATACCGAGTCAACTTCGGGCAGAATGGACTATTCTCCTGAACACAACACGGTTTACAGATAAAGAACGATCACGAACATAATTTAACGATGATTTTGATCATTGTTTTAAATATTTTCCAGTTGGATTGTACTTAGACGTGCATGCGTGAGCACGGTGGCTGTTACTGCTGATGTAGAAATATGATAGGCGTATTTGCATGACATAGTCTTGAATATCCAGCAAAATTACGTCGCATGAGGACTTTATACGAACACTGAGTACCTGGTGTTGATCGGGTATATATTTATTCCAGTGCTCTATTAGTCCGTCTCCTCTTTCCCCACCCCTCTGTCCATCTCCTTCTCCACGTCTCTTTATCAATTCACTTCTCCCCCTCTGTCTGTCCATCTTCTCCTCTCCCATCTCTCATCTCCCTGTCCATCTCTTCCTCTCCCCTTTCTATGTCCATATCCTCCCCTTTTTGTGTCCATTTCTTCCTCCCCCTCTATCTATTTATAGCCTCCTGTCCCATCTCTATCCCTGCATCTTCTTCTCCTGTCTCTGTCCTCCTCCTCTCTTCCATTTCTCTGTCCATCTCCTCCTCTTCCGTCTCTCTCTCTCTCTCACTTTCCTCCTACCTTCTCTCTGTCCATCTTCTTCTTCTTCTTCTTCTCCTCCTCCTCCTCCTCCTCCTCCTCTGTGCGTATCTCCTCCTTCCCCCTTTCTGTCTGTCCTTCTCTTCGTCCTTCGTTTCACTCCACGTTATCACACTCATCCCGATAGGAAGCTGGTGGTTCTTATCCCTACTGTACTTTCCAGATCGTAACTAATACGTGTACCAAATTTGACTGACATTGTTTTAGGTGTTTAGAATGAGTTTTTCCGTGACTTTGCCCACATACGCAATTCTCAAATATAATTCTGCCGTATTTAACCCGCACTAGCCCTTAGAATCTTTAATCAAGAGTCCGAATACTTCACATAGAATGCTCTTTTATTGAGCATACTTGAAGTAGGAGCTGAAGTCAGTGTCAACAGAGTGTACTCGTATTTACAAAGACATTGAATATTCTAGAAAATCACAATACGCGAAAAAATTCCTGTTACCACCATAATTTGCTCTTAGTGAACAATGCTTTACTAAAGGCTAGTTAGGAAGTACGAGGGAACTTGATAACCTACATTAGACACTGTTACTTCAGGCCAAGTAACTTCTATTGAATGTTGCACTATACTTCAAAATTGGCAAAGGTACAGGCGGTGGACAAAAATATGGAAACAGCAAAAAGACATTGCCTAATACGGTGTAGAAAACCCGGTGGCATTCAGAACAGATTATCGGAATGGATAAATACAGATCCTGTATAGTTTTCAAGGGAATATTATACCAGTGCTTCTGTATAATAGTAGCAACAAAGATGGACGTTGATAGCGATAACGCAACCTTCTCTTCAAAGTAAACCACAAAGGATGAATAATATTCAGATCTTGTGTCTGTGGAAGCGGTAGGAGGTACGACAATTCGTCCTCACGCTCACAGAACCAGTCCTGGACGATGCGAGCTGCATGAAGAGGGAGCTAGTTGTTTTCGAATATCATCTTGCGGAACAAACGTTGTGCCATGGGATAGAGCTGATCAGCCAAAATGGTCACATAACCCTTCTAAGTAATGAGATCTTGCAGAGTAATCATGGAGTCCACTGAATGCCACGATCTAGCTGCTCAATTCATCACTGATCCCCCGCCAGCCGGCCGATGTGGCCGAGCAGTTCTACGTGCTTCAGTCTGGAATCGTGCGACCGCTACGGTCGCAGGTTCGAATCCTGCCTCTGGTATGGATGTGTGTGATGTCCTTAGGTTAGTTAGGTTTAAGTAGTTCTAAGGGACTGATGACACCTGTTAAGTCCCACGCCGGCCGGCGTGGCCTAGCGGTTGTAGGCACTACCGCTACGGTCGCATGTTCGAATCCTGCCTCGGGCATGGATGTGTGTGAAGTCCTTGGGTTAGTTAGATTTAAGTAGTTCTATGTTCTAGGGGACTGATGACCTCAGAAGTTAAGTCCCATAGTGCTCAGAGGCATTTGAACCATTTGATCCCCCGCCATGCATCACTGTTGGGATGTCAACTTGATCAGAAACTGAGAACAGTGTGAAATGAGACTCGTCCTACCAAATAACTTTCTCCAATTCTTCACATTTAAAGTTTTACGGTGTCAGCACCACGTTTTATTGTTACGGGCGTTTCCATCGCTGACGACTGGTTACCTAACTTCAGCTCGCTCTGCAATTTCCTGTTTCTGGAGCTCCCTCCGCGTTGTTTTGGTGCTGACAGGAGTCACGGGAGCGACATTCCATTATGCAGCGACTATTTCAGCTGTCGTTTTCTTATTTCCGGCAGAATCCTCTTCAATGATGGCCCGTCTGTCTCACTCGACAAACACATTCGACAGGGTCGTGACGTAGCGGATGATGTTTTCCGCTCTCCCTGTATGCGGTATAAATCTTCGATACGATACATTAGTTTATAAAACTCTTCCTCTTGAATAAATCTTCCAATTGTTCTGAAATTATAATCACCTGTTTGTCTTTAAACGTTCATTTCCGTTCCATTCGAATAATTTCTTCGTGGTGCGTGTTGATCGAACCTACCGGTAACAAATCTTGCTTCGCTGTCCTTCTTTAATAATCCGGAACACTCAAGCAGTAGTCAAGAATGGGTTGCACTATTTCTCTATTCGTGGTCTCCTTTACAGATGAGTTACACTTTTACACTTTCCTAGAATCCTCCCAATAAACCAAAGTCGACCATTCACCTTCTCTACCACCATGTTTATGTGCCCATTCAAATTCATATCACTTTGCGAGATTAGGCCTAGACATTTAATTGACACGACTGACACACACCCATGCGCGAGGAAGGATTCGAACCTCCGCCGGGACCAGCCACACAGGCCATGACTGCAGCGCCTTAGACTGTGTCAAACAGTATACTACTAACGCTGTATTCGGACATAACCGGATTATTTTTCCTTCTCATCTGCATTAACTTAGGTCAGAAATTACTAGAACACATAAAATATTAGTTCATTTTATTACATAAATGACTAAATAATTTACTTAACTTTGACGCAGTTCTTTGCCGCATAACTTACAGTTGTTATTGACTATGAAAACGTAACTTGATGCACTAAGTTACAGACTGTTCTCTTGTGGCACAATATTCGACATTTACAATAGTACAAGTTCATCTGAAACTTAGACAACTCGTTGGTCCTGCAAAACGATGGTGATTCCTTCAGATGAGGTCACTAATTGGGCTGAGCTCTTGCACGCTCGACACTATAATGACCTCAGCGTGAGGGCGCTGCTTCTCTGAAAGGGGAGGCGTTACGGACTACAGTGAGCCGTCGACTTTGATGCGGCAACCGCGGTCTCTTGATCACAGTATCCTCCTTTTCTTTCTTTAGGTCATCGGTCTTCTAACTGGTTTGATGCGACCCGCCACGAATTCCTCTCCCGTTCCAACCTCTTCATCTCAGAGCAGCACTTGCAACATACGTCCTTAATTATTTGCTTGATGCATTCCAATCTCTGTCTTCCTCTACAGTTTTTGTCCTTTACAGATCCTTCTAGTACCATGGAAGTCATTCCCTCATGTGCCAACAGATGTCCTATCATCCTGTGTCTTTTCCTTGTCAGTGTTTTCCACATATTCCTTTCCTCTCCGATTCTGCACAGAACCTCCTCATTCCTTACCTTATCAGTCCACCTAATTTTCAACATTCGCCTGTGGAACTACATGCTTGTATTCTCTTCTGCTCCGGTTTTCCCACGTTTCACTACCATACAGTGATGTCCACCAGATGTACATTCTCAGAAATTTCTTCCTGAAATTAAAAAATGGTTCAAATGGCTCTGAGCACTATGGGACTTAACTACTGAGGTCATCAGTCCCCTAGAACTTAGAACTACTTAAACCTAACTAACCGAAGGACATCACACACATCCATGCCCGAGGCAGGATTCGAACCTGCGACCGTAGCGGTCACGCGGTTCCAAACTGACGCGCTTAGAACCGCACGGCCACACCGGCCGGCCCTGAAATTAAGGCCTGTGTTTCATACTAGTAGATTTCTCTTGATCAGGAATGTCCATTTTTCCAGTGCTAGTCTGCTTTTTATGTCCTCGTTGCTTCGTCCGTTATGTGTTATTTTGCTGCCTTGGTAACAGAATTCCTTTACTTCATCAACTTTGGGACCATCAAACTTGTTAAGTTCCTCGCTGTTCTCATTTCCGTTACTTCCCATTACTTTCGTCTTTCTGCGATTTACTCTCAATCCATGCTCTGTACTCATTACATTGTTCATTCCACTCAGCATATCATGTAATTCTTCTTCACATTCACTCATGATAACAATGTCATCAGCGAATCTTATCATTGATATACTTTCACCTTGAATTTTAATTCCACTCTTGAACCTTTCTTTTATCTCCATCACTGCGCGTCGTCGATATACAGATTGAACAGTAAGGGGGGGGGGGGGGGAGGGGACGGAAGACTACAACCCTGTCTTACACCCTTTGTAATCCGAGCACTTTGTACTTGGTCGTCCGCTCTTATTACTCCCTTCTGGTTCTTGTACGTATTGTATATTACCTGCCTCTCTCTGTAGATTACTCCTGTTTTTCTCGGAATTTCGAACGTCTTGCATCATTTTACATTGTCGAACACTTTTCCCCGGTAGACGAATCCTATGAATGTACGGGTACCTTGATTTTTCTATAGTCTTGCTTCTATTATCACCCGTAAGGTCAGAATTGCCTCTCTGGTGCCTTTACCTTTCCTAAAGCCAAACTGATCGTCATTTGGCACAACCTCAATTTTATTTTCCATTGTTCTGTATATTATCCTTGTCAGCAACTTGGATGCATGAGCTGTCACGCTGAGTATGCTATAATTCTCGCATTTGTCAGCTTTTGTAATTTTCGGAATAGTGTGGATGAAAGTCAGACTCATACATTCTACGCACCAACGTCAATAATCGTTTTATTGCCACTTCCTCCCAACGACTTTAAAATTTTTGATAGAATGTTATCTACCCCTTCTGCCTTGGCTCTTGTTTCTTCTTCTAACATATCAGACAAATCTTCCCCCTCATAGAGGCCTTCAGTGTCCTCCTACAGTAACTCAGCGACGACACTTCCCCGTCCACCGCAGCGTCTTCAACAAACAGCCGCAGACAGCTGCTCACCCTGCCCGTCAGACCATTTATGTACCGGGTGATCAAAAAGTCAGTATAAATTTGAAAACTGAATAAATCACGGAATAATGTAGATAGAGAGGTACAAAATGACACACATGCTTGGAATGACATGGGGTTTTATTAGAACAAAAAAAATACAAAAGTTTAAAAATGCTTCACCTGATCAGAATAGCAATAATTAGCATAACAAAGTAAGACAAAGCAAAGATGATATTCTTTACAGCAAATGCTCAATATGTCCACCAACATTCCTCAACAATAACTGTAGTCGAGGAATAATGTTGTGAACAGCACTGTAAAGCATGTCCGGAGTTATGGTGAGGCAGGGGCGTCGGATGTTGTCTTTCAGCATCCCTAGAGATGTCGGTCGATCACGATACACTTGCGACTTCAGGTAACCCCAAAGCCAATAATCGCACGGACTGAGGTCTGGGGACCTGCGAGGCCAAGCATGACGAATGTGGCGGTGAGCACACGATCATCACCAAACGACGCGCGCAAGAGATTTTCCCCATTCTGATAATACAGCTTCACTAAAAGCGCCTTTTCAGGCAACGTCAACATGCTGCGACTGCTGGCGCTGATTCTCTGTCTCATTACAGCCCCTGTTATAGACGATTCTCATGCGCACACACTGACGTTTTGCTGTCCAGCGCCATCTGTCGGACATTTTGTGAACTTTTTTTTTGTTCTAATAAAACCCCATGTCATTCCAAGCATGTGTGTAAATTTTTACCTCTTTATCTACATTATTCCGTGGTTTATTAAGTTTTCAAATTTATACTGACTTTTTGATCACCTGGTATATAGAGGACAAGAGTAGTTCTATCGAACTTCCCTGGGGCGCTCCTAACGATTGTCATTGTCTCTGATGAATCATTAATTGGACTAAAATGAGAGAAAGAATGATTGAAACGCTTGTTCAGTGTTTAGGATTGAGTGTCGAAAGTTCTATTCTGTGGTCAGGTTAGCATCTACCGACTTACACAAAATGTTAGCCAAATTACATAATTCTCTTCCGCAGTTCATAATAACTTTAACAGGACTAACCCAACGAAAATGTAACTGTAGCTTGTGAACACCTCACGAATGGTTTTTTAGTACGCCTCTGCATGAGAACAGTCTCTTCAAATATGTCAGTAACTGGAACAGTCCCACCAACAGAACTGTAAGCTAGCGGCGGCCACATATGACACCATGAAGGTAACCCCACGAGGCTCCCAGAAGAGGAGCATTGGTTGGCACGTTCGCCGGTACGTCTAACCAAAGTTATCCCAAGCATTACTGAGAGAGACACTCCATTGGTAGATGATTGTCTGTAGCTGATGCTGGCTACAGAAAAAATTTGCAAAGTACACTGCCGGAAAACAAAAAAAAATGTCGATTTTGATCTGATGACAGCTTATGCCACCTGGGAGATAGTAGAATTACTGATAATGGTTTCGACGTCCTACGTAGCGTAGCGGCATAGCTTCAAGAGTTTCATCTCTGTCTGCCTTTAAAGAGAACGTTCATAGCCAGAAGGCTCAGTGTGGTGCAGACGTGTGAAGAAAGCAGGCAGCCACGCTATGGAGATGCACTCGTTCTATCTACAGCCAACTGAGCGAGTTTGAAAGGGCTCAAACGGAGGCCTTCCGAGTGGTGGGATGGTCCTTTCGAAGAACTGACACACAAGTTCGACGTGCTGCGTCAGGTGTGCAACGATACCTTTATCAGTGGTCACGTGATTATTATCACGAGGTTCTGGGCGTCCATGCACCACAGGCGCCGGCCAGGATCGTAGTATTGTAAGAGCAGCAGTGGCAGAGATCGTACAGATGCCACAGTACAGGTAAGAGTGTTTGTGAGCCCAGACGTGTGAACATGAACTCCTGCGAACTATTTATTAGCAGTGGTACTACGGACACGCACACCTCTACCACGTCTTCCACTGACGCCACAGCATCGACATGCACGGCTCGGTTAAAAATGGTTCAAATGGCTCTGAGCACTATGGGACTTAACATCTGAGGTCATCAGTCCCCTAGACTTAGAACTGCTTAAACCTAACTAACCTAAGGACATCACACACATCCATGCCCGAGGCAGGATTCGAACCTGCGACCGCAGCAGCAGCGCGGTTCCGGACTGAAGCGCCTAGAACCGCTCGGCCACAGAGACCGGCACGGCTCGGTTAACACCGTCATGTGACCACGTAGAAGATGGAATGGCGTAGCATGGTCTTCAGCGATGGAAGCAGATTCCGCCTGCACTCAAGTGATAGTTGTTGACGCGTACGACTTAGCACTGGTAACCGCTGTCTCAAAGATTGCATTCGTTCAAAACACACTGGTCCGACCCTAGGGCTTTACGTCTGGCGTGTGATAAGCTCTCGTTCACCTTTGGTATTTATAGAGGGGACGCTAACCAGGGCTGAGTACGTGTAGAATGTTGTTATATCGATTCTTTTGCTGTTCTCGCAACATGAAGGTGATGTGTTGTTCCAACGCTCGTAAACGCACTGCTAGCGGAACTCAATGTGCCTCCCAAGACCTGCAGCAACTTCCCTGGCCAGCACGATCTCCGGACTTGTCTCTAATCGAGCACATGTGGGATATGATGGGACGAGACGTGATTCGTACGACTCGTCAGCCAACAACTCACAGAACTTGCCGAACAGCTCGAATAGGCGTGGCATAACATATCCGAGGACAGTATTCGCTATCTGTACCATCAGTTGGATGCCACAGTCAGCGCCAACATCTACATCTACGTGATTACTCTGCTGTTCACAATAAAGGGCCTGGCAGAGGGTTCAATGAACCACCTTCATGCTGTCTCTCAACCGTTCCACTCTCGAACGGCACGCGGGAAAAACGAGCTCTTAAATTTTTCTGTGCGCGCCCTGATTTCTCTTATTTTATCGTGATGATTATTTCTCCCTATGTAGATGGGTGCCAACAGAATGTTTTCGCAATCGGAGGAGAAAACTGGTGATTGAAATTTCATGAGAAGATCCCGTCGCAAAGAAAAACGCCTTTGTTTTAATGAGTGCCACTCCAATTCACGTGTCATGTCTGTGACACTATCTCCCCCATTTCGCGATAATACAATACGAGCTACCCTTCTTTGTACATTTCGATGTCATCCGTCAGTCCCACCTGATGCGGATCCCACACCGCACAGCAATACTCCAGAATAGGGCGGACAAGCGTAGTGTAAGCAGAATATTTGGTAGACTTGTTGCACCTTCTAAGTGTTCTGCCATTGAATCGCAGTCTTTGGTTTGCTCTACCCACAGTATTATCCATGTGATCGTTCCAATTTAGGTTATTTGTAATTGTAATCCCTAAGTATTTAGTTGAATTTAGAACCCTCAGATTTGTATAACTTATCGCGTAATCGAAATTAGCTGATTTCTTTTAGTACTCATGTGAATGACTTCACAGTCTTCTTTATTCAGGGTCAATTGCTACTTTTCGCACCATACAGATATCTTATCTAAATCGTTTTGCAAGTCGTTTTGATCATCTGATGACTTTACAAGACGATAAATGACAGCATCATCTGCAAACAATCTAAGACGGCTGCTCAGATTGTCTCCTATGTCGTTAATATAGATCAGGAACAATAGAAATGGTTCAAATGGCTCTGAGCACTATGGGACTCAACTGCTGTGGTCATAAGTCCCCCAGAACTTAGAACTACTTAAACCTAACTAACCTAAGGACATCACACACATCCATGCCCGAGGCAGGATTCGAACCTGCAACCGTAGCGGTCGTGCGGTTCCAGACTGTAGCGCCTTTAACCGCTCGGCCACTGCGGCCGGCTGGAACAATAGAGGACGTATAACACATCCTTGGGGAACGCCGGATATTACTTCTGTTTTACTCGATGACATTCCGTCTATTAAGGAAAGTGACCTTTCTGACAGGAAATCACGAATCCAGTCGCACAACTGAGGCGATATTCCATAGGCACGCAGTTTGGTTAGAAGACGCTTGTGAGGAACGGTGTCGAAAGCCTTCTGGAAATCTAAAAATATGGAATCAATTTGACATCCCCTGTCGATAGCACTTATTACTTCATGAGTATAAAGAGCTAGTTGTGTTTCACAAGAACGATATTTTCTGAAACCGTGCTGACGATGTGTCAATAAATCGTTTTCTTCGAGGTACTTCCTAATGTTCAAATACAGTGTATGTTCTATAACCCTACTGCATATCGACGTTAGTGATATAGGCCTGTAATTCAGCGGATTACTCCTGCTTCGTGCACGTGGCGGCTACAGCATGGGTCTGCTCCTGTAATTTGACAAAGAGGCGGAATGAAAGGAAGCGAGTAGGAGCAGGTGAGATGAAGCACGTCGGTACTGCAATTAATAATACATATTAATACAGTTGTTTCGTCATGAGTCGATACCTCGTATCTCAGAACAGCTTGTGCTATTGATCTGTAAATGTAAGCGTTTCATGTCCACCGTATGCACTGTTGCTATAGTAATCTTGAGTGAATTGGAAGCCACGCGGGGTAGCCGCGCGGTCTAGGGCACCTTGCCACGGTTGGCGCGACTCCCATCGTCGGAGGTTCGGGTCCTCCCTCGGGCATGGGTGTGTGTGTTGTCCTTAGCGTAAGTTAGTTTAAGTTAGATTAAGTAGTGTGTAAGCCTAGGGACCGATGATCTCAGAAGTTTGGTCTCATAGCAACTTACCACAAATTTGCAAAAAAATTCCAGTGAATTGGAAATCTGTAAATGGGCAAACAATTTTTTTTATTACCGACAGCGTTTTTTAAAATTTTTGTATCCCGCCTGGAAGGCGGCGCGTGGGTCTTGGTTCAAATTGCTCTGAGCACTATGGGACTTAACTGCTGTGGTCATCAGTACACTAGAACTTCGAACTACTTAAACCTAACTAACCTAGGGACATCACACACATCCATGCCCGAGGCAGGATTCGAAACTGCGACCGTAGCGGTCACGCGGTTCCAGACTGTAGCGCCCAGAACCGCACGGCCACTCCGGCCGGCTACGCGTGGGTCTGCTCCTGTAATTTGACAAAGAGGCGGAATGAAAGGAAGCGAGTAGGAGGAGGTGAGGTGAAGCACGTCGGTACTGCAATTAAAGTAAAAGAGGTTTTACTATAGTATAAACATATGCAAACATATTACATAACTTTTAGGTGATGAGCACGGAGGTGTGCAGCCAAAGCCCAGATAAGAAAGTCTCAATTGCAAGCTAGCTAAAGCGATGGTTATAGGCCGTCTGCTTTTCACGAACTAGGCGAAAGTGGAGCAGCGCTCGTAGAGCTGTACAGTGTCGGCTAGAGGGCGCTGTGGTCGGCGAAGATCTTCCGCTCTCGTAGTGTGAACCTACGCTGTGGTTCAAATGGCTCTGAGCATCATGGGACTACTTAAACCTAACGACATCACACACATCCATGCCTGAGGCAGTATTCGAACCTTCGACCGTAGAGGTCGCTCGGTTGCAGACTGTAGCGCCTAGAACCGCTCGGCCACCCAGGCCGGCACCTATACTGTAGCATCAGAACTATCGAGACCACAAAAATATTGCTTCACGAGATAAAGAAATAATGTGAATGAAATTTGAAATTGCTACCAAACAGGCACGTCTCAATCTTTATCGGCGACGAACTGTACCCGGAACTGCAATTATAAGACCACACAAAGGAAAATGTCCTTTCACTCTTAAGAGCAAACGCCAGCATTTTCGTTGAGCTCCTCAACTTAGAAAGGTCAATACTGTAACACGTTAACGTCTAGAGAATATCCCCGCGACTGTACTCGTTTTCTAAGTAAGGCCCTCAGGTAACGTGTAACAACCCGTTAGAATGAACAGTGTCTCAGTGGCGCTGAGTTGAAAAGCTCGCTGCGTGCCACACTGGATAGAAACGCGAGCGTCACAGGAATTGAGTACTGTATGAACAGTAAATTAAGCTTTCATATCGGTAGGTTGCTCCTAACCGAATAAGCCTACCAGTGGATTCACTGCTGCGTGTCTCGTTCGTGAGTGACGCTGCGTCCGGCGTTTCCCCTGTCTGCGGATTCGGACGTGTTGATAAACATGCAAATTCGGACTGCAGGCAGCGTGAGACGTGTAGCCGCGCCGCAGCGGCTGCCGCCGATGCAAACGAGGCGCCCGCTACCGCCGCGGTTGCCGGAGCAGTGGGAGTGGTGGAGCTGGGACCGCCTGCGATTAGCATGCTGGCCGCGTGCGCCAGCGCCTCTCAATTCTCGTAATGCAGCCGCCGCGTCTGCCTGCTAAGTGCCTACAGCCGTACGGCACCGGCGAGAGAGGCTGCCGCCACACACACGGCCACTGGGTTAACGGCCCGGTCACACCTGCTGCGGGAAAACACCGCAGCTGGCAGACGTCAGCGCACATTACTGCTTTATTCGTCTGATACTATTAGGTCGGTGCATAAGTTTTACCGTTTTAGTTTTGTTTGTTGGTACTCCGGTTGCTACTGGTACATTTATCGATGGTCACCTTTTATTTGTAGTTCACTGATGCTGTCTGAATGTACATTTCTCATTTTATCGTCTGGAGACACTGAGCGGAACTGTGGACTCTAGAAAACACCCTAGTGATGATATTGCCTGAACCCTCCTACACTAACTGTGGGCAAGCCACCTCTTTAAGAACTAACCTCTAAATGCTTGTGCTCAAAGTCACATGGTTAACTGGAAAATTATAACCCTAGGCACAGCTCTTAAAATGGGGAATCTGGAAACAAATATCTCTGACTGGAGTAATATGTCGGTGAAGATTTTGAGCTGATTCCTAAAATCTTTCTGGATGTAATTTGGAAGCCTACATTTTAATGTATCTGAAGGGGTCGAACAGAATGAGTGATTAACTCAATATTCACATTTATTCGTAAACAGATTTATGGGACTAACAATTATGGAACTAACAATGAATAATCAAAACCTACGGTAATTGACTCTAACCGAGTTACAAAATAACGATTTAGTACAGGATAAGATAAACCACACTGAGCAATCTGCAACTAATAATAGTTACTTTAAAGTCAGTACCACCGTTACACTGTTGTTTATTTGCAGTGTTACATTTACAATTACACTATCATGATTTCGCCTTCAGAGTGCCATTATCAAGTGTTTTAAGTGTTATACAGTGCCTAATATGGCATACTCTCGTATTTAAAATACACTATTAGACACATTGTCTGACCATATATGGACGCAAGGAAATAGATGATGATCAGTGCGGTGATGATCTTGTGGAAGAGTCTGTGACAGTCGAAGATGAAGTGATATTTTAAGAAAAGAATTTGAAGTTGCACCCCACAAAACACCCCAGAAAGAATACTGCTGCATCATGAAGCTGCTCAGTTTGACCCAGCAACAACGACGGAAGGACAACTGTTAATTGTGAAAAGTGTAACAGATTTATTTGCATCACACCTTAAGTGTTTCTAAGTCCTGATTGTACGTATGTACATTATCACGTGAAAACTTGTTTCACTGTTCACTGGATTTTCGACAAGAATGTAGTAGCACTAAGACATTGGGATAGCAATTCCAATTATTTGGCTAACTGTGGTGTACTGTTCCAGAGTATAGAGTTCGAGGATGGTGCACTAAGTTTAGTAATGCAGCAGAGAATTATTGACGGTATGCTGATTGATATTTTATTTCAGTAATTGTGCTTATTTCGGCTTTATTGCGTTCATCAGTACAGGTCCGAACGTTGTAGATATACATATGTCAACTTTGAGTAAACTATTATTGCAGTCCGTAGTCATTGGAAGTTATATAATTTTTAGTAACGTTTTAAAGTTGTTCCCCATTTGCTGTTGTATGTACACTGAAGCGCCATAGAAACTTGTATACGCATGAGTTTTGAAACAGAGATATGTGTGGAGGCATAATACGACGCTGCTGTCGGCAACGCCTAATAAGACTAGTGTCTAGCGCAGTTGATAGATCTGTTACTACTGCTACAATTGCAGGTTATCAAGATATGAGTGACTTTGAACATGGTGTTATAGTCGGCACACGAGCGATGGGTCACAACATCTCCGAGGTAGCAATGAAGTGGGGATTTTCCCGTACGACCATTTCACGGGTGTACCAGGAATACCAGTAATCAGGCAAAACATCAAATCTCGGACATCGCTGCAGCCGGTAAAAATTCATGCAAGAACGTTATCAATGACGACTGAAGAAAATCTTTCAGCGTGACAGAAGCGCAACCCTTCCGCAAATTGCTGCACATTTCAATGCTGGGCCACAAACAAGTGTCAGCGTGCGAACCATTCAGCGGAATATCATCGACATGGGCTTTCGGAGCTGAAGACCGACTTGTGTAGCCTCGAAGACTGCACGACACCGAGCTTTACGCCTCACCTGGGCCCATGAACACCGACATTGGGGCCGTGCGGTTCTAGGCGCTACAGTCTGGAACCGTGTGACCGCTACGGTCGCAGGTTCGAATCCTGCCTCGGGCATGGATATGTGCGATGTCCTTAGGTTAGTTAGGTTTAAGTAGTTCTAAGTTCTAGGGGACTGATGACCACAGCAGTTAAGTGCCATAGTGCTCAGAGCCATTTGAACCATTTTGAACCGACATTGGACTGTTGATGACTGGAAGCATGTTGCCTGGTCGGAAGAGTCTCGTTTCAAATTGTATACAGCGGGTGAACGAGGTATGGAGACGACCGTCATGAATCCATGGACCCTGCTTATCAGCAGGAGATTGTTGAAAATGAAGGAGGCTCTGTCATGGTGTGGGGTGTGTGCAGTTGGGGAAATGTGGGACCCCTGATACGTCTAGATATGACTCTTACAGGTGACACGTACTAAGCATCTATCTGATCACCTGCATCCAAACATGTCCATTGTGCATTCCGACAGACTTGGGCAGGACTATGCGACACCTCACACGTCCAGAACTGCTAGAGAGTGGCTCCAGGAATACTCTTCTGATTTTAAACACTTCCGCTGGCCACCGAACTCCCCAGACAAGAAAATTATTGAGCATATCAGAGATGCCTTGCAACGAGCTGTTCAGATGAGATCTCCACCCCCTCGTACTCTCAAGGATCTGTGGACAGCCCTGCAGGATTCATGGTGTCAGCTCCCTCCAGCACTACTTCAGACATTAAGCGAGTCCATACCACGTCGTGTTGCGGCACTTCTGCCTGCTCGCGGGGGCCTTACACGATATTAGGCAGATGTACCATTTTTTTTGTTCAAAATGGTTCAAATGGCTCTGATTACTATGGGACTTAACTTTTGAAGTCATCAGTCCCCTAGAACTTAGAACTACTTAACCTAACTAACCTAAGGACGTCACACACATCCATGCCCGAGGCAGGATTCGAACCTGCGACCGTAGCGGTCGCGCGTTTCCAGACTGTAGCGCCTAGAACCGCTTAGCCAATTTTTTTTTTTTTTTGTTCTTCAGTGTATATTATAATACGTTTCTTGTTATCTGATAGTCGTAGCTGTCTAACTTGAATTTCTACGACTGTCGTATGAAAAAAAATGTATTATAATATACGCAAGACAGCAAATTATCGAACAGCTTTAAAAGGTTTCTGAAAAAAAAATACTACATTCAACAACTAGACACAACAATAATAATTTACTCAGAGTTATGTCCATTTACAACGTCAGGACATGTACTGATGAAGGCAATAAAGCCGAGATGAGCTTAGACACAGAGACAGAATATCAAGCAGCATAATGTCCTCCAGTTCACTGCATAATGTCTTTTGACACATTATACTCGTGTGCTGCAAGTCCCACACAGGGTTAAGAAGGGCGCAGCTGGAACTTCTTCAAAGGCCAGTGGCCCGCCGTATGGGGCGACGGAGTAGCGCGGCAAACAGCGTGGGCCCTGGCTGAATGGAAGACGGCTCTCGAGAGCCGGCACGCAGGTGAATGGCTGGGCAGCGCTGCGCGGCGTGCAGTGTCCGGCGGTGCTCGTGTCGTGTTTCCCTTCCCGTTGCGTGTTTTACGACGACTGGCGGCCCGCGCCGCCCCGTTCCCAGCCGGTACTTTACTCTGTTTGCACACGCTAAAGGCTTGTCCGGCTGCTGCTTACTATAAAACGAAAGCAAACATGTCCAGCGACCGGCCGCAGAATACTGCTCGGGATCTTCCCCGCTGTCGATAAACACGCCGGCCTCTGCTTCCGCCAGGTGGCTCGTCGCCGCCGCCCACTGCTGCTGCTGCTGACCAGTGACCCCGGGGCGACGTGAGGTGGCGGGGTGGCAAGGAGGCCTCCACCTCGCTTTCCTTATGTCACGTGTCTATGGAGAAAACCTCACTATTCCAGGTGTAAACTTATTTATCCGTCCAGAATGCGATTTTCACTCTGCAGCGGAGTGTGCGCTGATATGAAACTTCCTGGCAGATTAAAACTGTGAGCCCGACCGAGACACGAACTCGGGACCTTTGCCTTTCGCGGGAAAGTGTTCTACCAACTGAGCTACCCAAGCACGACTCACGCCCCGTCCTCACAGCTTTACTTCTGCCAGTACCTCGTCTCCTACCTTCCAAACTTTACAGAAGCTCTCCCGCGAATCTTGCAGAACTAGCACTCCTGAAAGAAAGTATACTGAGGAGACCTGGCTTAGCCACAGCCTAGGGGATGTTTCGAGAATGAGATTTTCACTCTGCAGCTGTCCGGCACAAAGTTTTAATCTGCCAGGAAGTTTCATATCAGCGCACACTCCGCTGCAGAGTGAAAATCTCATTCTGGAAACATCCCCTAGGCTGTAACTAAGCCATGTCTACGCAATATCCTTTCTTTCAGGAGTGCTACTTCTGCAAGGTTCGCAGGAGAGCTTCTGTAAAGTTTGGAAGCTAGGAGATGAGGTACTGGCAGAAGTAAAGCTGTGAGGACGGGGCGTGAGTCGTGCTTGGGTAGCTCAGTTGGTAGAGCACTTGCCCGCGAAAGGCAAAGGTCCCGAGTTCGAGTCTCGGTCCGGCACACAGTATTAATCTGCTAGGAAGTTTCTTATTTATCCGTCGCTGACATAGAAGACCGCAAACCTTCTTTACTTCCCGTCTGGACAAGCCTGGCAGTGATTAATGTAAAGCTTACTGGGACAGGGTAAATGCTAGCTACAATGAAGTCGATAATCCGATTGTAATAGTGACATTTTAATTTGATATCCCCCACAACTGACAAAATTTACAAAACAAATGTGAATTTCTTTGTCCACTCACACACTCCTGAGAATGGCACATTAACAATTTGCACTTACTCGCCCCTATTACCGGCAGCTGGGTTGATAAATACTCGACACCTCGCAAGGATAACTACCAGATCAAGAATATTAGGTAAGTTGTTGCAAGTGGTTATGTTGTGGGTTGGCAGGAGAGCCAACACCGGGTACTAGAGGAAGCCGAAAGGCACGCGTTTTAGCTCACGCAGACTGGCGTGAGGTTTGGAACAGGACAAGGAAATTTGAATTTAGAAAAACGGACGTAGCTGGTGGAATACTTAACTTTAATCCATAAATGATGAGCGTCGCTCTTGACTGTAGATGATTCAGTATCAATAGTAACTGGTAATGGCGCCTTGCTAGGTCGTAGCAAATGACGTAGCTGAAGGCTATGCTAACTATCGTCTCGGCAAATGAGAGCGTATTTTGTCAGTGAACCATCGCTAGCAAAGTCGGTTGTACAACTGGGGCGAGTGCTAGGAAGTCTCTCTAGACCTGCCGTGTGGCGGCGCTCGGTCTGCAATCACTGATAGTGGCGACACGCAGGTCCGACGTATACTAACGGACCGCGGCCGATTTAAAGGCTACCACCTAGCAAGTGTGGTGTCTGGCGGTGACACGACAGGTTAAGCGTTGGTGAAAATCTCGCTTCTGAGCACACAAAGTGCTCTAACCGCAGAACTCTGCACGGAACACGCGTTGGTGCAGTGCTGCGATACAGACCGTATATCTCGCTTCGAACACGATGGCCAGGACGCGGTCTCCAAGTCCGTACCGATCGATGGCTGAAGGCGAAGTCCACTCTCTCCACAATTCTCCCGTCTCCCCGCGTACGAAAACGCGGCGGAGGAACACTCAGATTCGGCCAATGTCGATCGCTCTATCATTGCCGAAACCCCTCCAACGGCATTTCTGTGATCTACCCAATGATCAAGTAGGTCATAACGCCCCTAGGCATACGAAATTCCCGTCTTCGCCACGTTTTGCCCAGCATAGGTGGCTCCGGATGCCGGGCTATCCCCAAAAGCGCCGTATTGCCCCGCGTTTCCGGTGACCGCTACCTGCCGCCCACGGCGGCCCGGCGAGCTACGGCCAGCTGCAGATTTCATATTCCACAATTCTCAACTTCAGACACTTTCCAAATGGTTCAAATGGCTCTGAGCACTATGCCACTTAACTTCTAAAGTCGTCGCCTAGAACTTAGAACTAATTGAACCTAACTAACCTAAGGACATCACACACATCCATGCCCGAGGCAGGATTCGAACCTATAACCGTAGCGGTCACGCGGTTCCAGACTGAAGCGCCTAGAACCGCACGGCCACACCGGCCGGCGACACTTTTCACCAACGATTTAAGTTAGTGACTTAATCAAGCAGACATGCAGGGAATACTGCTTGAGAGTGCTTCACATGTATCATAATTCAATAGAGTCATGATCTGATGCCCTTGCCAGTCCCTTTATTACTAATAATAATGTTGGTAAGCTAACGTGTAAGTCCCCATCTCCTGGCACCTTACACAGCAGCTGACGAAAAATGCTCATCCAAAGCCCAAAAGTTCATATTGAGGTATGCTCCGTTTAGAACAGTTGTAACCTCCCCACTACATTTGTTTCTGTATGATATTAGCCCAACTTTACCATTCACTCATTAAAACTCTACGTACTACCATATCAATGTACTCCCAAACTGTTATCCAGCTTAAGCTTGTATGCTAACCTTTAACTGAACAGAACATAGTTTGAACTGAACTGTTACTGGTCTGAATACAACATGTCAACTGAAATGAAACAATTACCTGGCTCTAATCCGAATTTCCACTTACTTCGCGCCTAGATAACATTGTTGTAGATCTCTCGGAAGCACAACAGTAAACAGCAAGCACGCAGCAGCTAAGCTAGATTTCAGTATTTAATAAGTATTCAAACTGTTGCACACCATGGTGCAATGTTGTAATGCGTAATAATAAACCTTATAGGAAGACTAACTATTCCTATGAAATGATATTGCAAAACAATGATTTTAGAATGAAGTATGTATTCAAAAAGACAGAGTAAAAGCTTCGCGTGAACTTCACACTTTTTTTTGTTTGCTGGCTGTATATCGATCTCTGTCTTCCTCTACAGCTTCCTCTAGTACCATGGAAGTCATTCCCTCCTCTCTTAACAGATGTCCTATCATCCTGTCCCTTCTCCTTATCAGCGTTTTCCACACGTTCCTTTCCGATTCTGCACAGAACCTCTTCATTCCCTACCTTACCAGTCCATCTAATTTTCAACATTCGTCTGTAGCACCACTTCTCAAATGCTTCTATTCTCTTCTTTCCGGTTTCCCACAGTCCATATTTCACTACCACACAATGCTGTACTCCAGGCGTACATTCTCAGAAATTTCTTTCTCAAATTAAGGCCAATATTAGATATTAGTAGACTTCTCTTGGCCAGAAATGCCCTTTTTGCCATTGCTAGTCTGCATTTGATGTCCTCCTTGCTCCGTCCGTCATTGGTTATTTTACTGCCTAGGTAGCAGAATTCTTTAACATCTACTTCGTGACTATCAACCCTTTTGTTAAATTTCTCGCTGTCCTCATTTCTACTACTTCTCATTACCTTCGACTTTCTCCAATTTACTCTCAATCCATACTCTGTACTCATTAGACTTCATTCCGTCCAGCAGATCACATTATTGAAACTTCCTGGAAGATTAAAACTGTGTGTCCGACCGAGACTCGAAATCGTGACCTTTGCCTTTCGCGGGCAAGTGCTCTACCAACTGAGCTACCCAAGCACGGGGCGTGAGTCGTGCTTGGGTAACTCAGTTGGTAGAGCACTTGCCCGCAAAAGGCAAAGGTCCCGAGTTCGAGTCTCGGTCCGGCACACAGTTTTAATCTGCCAGGAAGTTTCATATCAGCGCACACTCCGCTGCAGAGTGAAAATCTCATTCTAGATCATAGAATTGTTCTTCACTTTCACTCAAGACAGTAATATCATCAGCGAATCGAATCAGAGATATTCTTTCACCTTGAATTATAATTCCGCTTTTGAACCCCTCTTTTATTTCCATCATTTCTTCCTCGATGGACAGCCTGAACAGTAGGGCGAAAGACTACATTCTTGTCTTACACCCTTTTAATATGAGCACTTCGTTCTTGGTCGTTCACTCTTATTATTCCCTCTTGGGTGTTGTACATACTGTAAATGACCCGTCTCTCCCTATAGCTTACCCCTACATTTTTCAAAATTTCGAAAATCTTGCACCATTTTACATTGTCGAACGCTTTTTCCAGGTCAAAGGCTACATCCAGGCTAAAGGCTACATCCTTGTCTTACACCCTTTTTAATATGAGTCTTGCCATCTTCGGAGTAGAGAGCATGACGCTTTTCCGAAAGTCAGATGGTATGTCGCCAGACTCATGCATTTTAAACACCAACGTGAATAGTCGTTTTGTTGCCACTTCCCCCAATGATTTCAGAAATTCTGGTGGTATCTTTTCTATCCCTTACGCCTTCTTTGACCGTAAGTCCTCCAAAGCTCTTTTAAATTCCGATTCTAATACTGGATCCACTATCTCTTCTAAATCGACTCCTGTTTCTTCTTCTATCACATCAGACAAATCTTCGCCCTCAGAGGCTTTCAATGTATTCTTTCCACCTATCTGCTCTCTCCTCTGCGTTTAACAGTGGAATTCCCGTTGCACTCTTAATGTTACCACTGTTGCTTTTAATGTCACCAAAGGTTGTTTTGACTTTCCTGTATGCTGAGTCTGTCCTGCCGACAATCATATCTTTTTCGATGTCTTCACATTTTTCCTGCAGCCATTTCGTCTTAGCTTCCCTGCACTTCCTATTTATTTCATTCCTCAGCTACTTGTATTTCTGTATTCCTGATTTTCCCGGAACATGTTTGTACTTCCTCCTTTCATCAATCAATTGAAGTATTTCTTCTGTTACCCATCGTTTCTTCGCAGTTACTTTCTTTATACCTATGTTTTCCTTCCCAACTTCTGTGATGGCCCTTTTTAGAGACGTCCATTCCTCTTCAACTGTACTGCCTACTGAGCTATTCCTTGTTACTGTATCTATAGCCTTAGAAAACTTCAACCGTATCACGTCATTCCTTAGTACTTCCGTATCCAACTCCTTTCCGTATTGATTCTTCCTGACTAATGTCTTGAACTTCAGCCTACTGTTCATCATTACTATATTGTGATCTGAGTCTATATCTGCTCCTGGGTACACCTTACAATCCAGCATCTGATTTCGGAATCTTTGACTGACCATGATGTAATCTAACTGAAATATTCCCCTATCACCCGGCCTTTTCCAAGTATAGCTCCCCCCTCTTGTGATTCTTGAACAGAGGATTCGCTATTACTAGTGAAACTTGTTACGGAACTCAATTAGACTTTCTCCTCTCTCATTCCTTGTCCCAAGTCGATATTCCACTATAATCTTTTCTTCTACTCCTTCCCCTACAACTGCATTCCATTCCCCCTTGACTATTAGATTTTCATCCTCCTTTATGTACTGTATTGCCCTTTCAATACCCTCATACTCTTTCTCTATCTCTTCATTTTCAGATTGCGACGTCGGCATGTATACGTGAACTATCGTTGTCGGTGTTGGTTTGCTGTCGATTCTGATAAGAATAACCCTGTCTCTTAACTGTACACAGTATCTCACTCTCTGCCCTACCTTCCTATTCATAACGAACCTTACTCCCGCTATATCATTTTCTGCTGTTCTCGATATTACCCTATACTCATCTGAACAGAAATCCTTGTCTTCTTTCCCCGTCACTTCACTGATCACTACTATGTCTAGATTCAGCCTTTGCATTTCCATTTTCAGATTTTCTAGTTTCCCTACCACGTTCAATCTTCTGACATTCCACGCCCCGACTCGTAGAACGTTATCCTTTCGTTGATTATTCAGTCTTTTTCTCATGGTAACTTTCCCCTTGGCAGTCCACTCCCGGAGATCCGAATGGGGGACTATTTCGGAATCTTTTGCCAATGGAAGATCATCATGACACTTCTTCAATTACAGGCCACATGTCCTGAGCATACACTTTACGTGTCTTTAATGCAGTGGTTTCCATTGCCTTCTGCATCCTCATGGCATTGATCATTTCTGATTCTTCTGCTTTTAGGTGCAGTTTCCCGGGAGCGAAGACGTTTTGATTATGAATCAAAAAGACGCTACCCTTTTTTTTGGGTGATCTTATTTTGTTCTACATTGTTCGTTGAATTTGTTCGGGGCGGATGTCCGATGACACCCGTTTAGGTTCTTCGTTGATCTCTTCACTCAGTTTTTTGTTACAGAGGGTAGCTACCCATCTGACCGAACACGCTGAGCTACCGTGCCGGCACCATTAGACCACGGTACTTCACACATAACATTAGTCCAAACGAAACAATGCTTGACAAAGTGAACTTTGATTTTACAAGGGTACAATGTCAAGAGAGAATCTCTACAAGAAGCCCAACAGCTTAATCATTTAATGTGTTAAATGCATGTGTCAGGAGAGTGGGATGATCTTTCTCTCAGCTCTGAGCAAGTGAACAAAGTTGACTAGTTGACAGTAATCATTACCACAAATCAGGTCTGCACTACTCTGCAGTCTTACCTCAAATTTCTTGAAAATTTTGGGAGAGAGGTTTTGCTGAAAAGGGAAGAGACTTAAATGTGCGCTATAGGCCCTTAAAAGACATTTGCTAATATGGCTTGATATGAGCTTGCAACTATAATGAGGGAAAAGAGAGTGGACTGAAAAACCAGACGACTTATATACTCATTACATTTAAATCAAAATGTGTCAGTGAAAGTGCGAGAAGAAAGTACCAACGGCATATAGATAGTAAAAGGAGTAAGACAAGGATGTTGTCTGTTTCCTACCATTTTCAATCTATACTTATAAAATGTGACTGACCGCTGCACATTCGTGACAAGGGGGTCCTTTTAGCAGCAAATGGAAAGTAATTACATGATATTCTGGATACCTCTGAAGCTAAAAGAAATGCTTATGGAATAAAAAACAATACAAAGAAAATAAAAGTAATGGCGCCACTAAAAAGTAAAAGGGTAAAGACAATGCTGAATAGAGGAGTATGCAACGTGTACAAAGCATTAAATATATCACAATAGAAACCAACTGGAAGAGCAGTACAGAAATTAAAACCAGAATATCAATGTCGAAAGAGGAACTTCATAAAAAAGGAGAATTTTCTGTAGCAACATTGACAAAGACTTGAGGAAAAGAGTAACAAAAGTTTTGTATGGTGCTAAAACGTGGACGCTGGGGAGGAAGCGTGGGGGGGGGGGGGGGGAGACATAGGCTCCACGCCTTTGAGATGCGGACATGACTAGGATGGAAAGATGAAGTTGGACAGATAGAGTGAAAAATGAAGAGCTACTGAGAAGAGAAGAAAGGCACAGATAATCACTGGATATAATGAAAATGAGGAAACGAAACGGTATAGTAAGAAAGAAGAGGGGGCTTTAAAAAATAGCCTTAGAAGAGTATGTGGAAAGGGAGGCGAGGAAGGAAGAGATTTCAGATTCTGGATGATGTGATGGATGGCAGCACATTCAACAGCTTTAAGAACGAAGCAATGAATCGCAGGAAACGGAGACACAAAGGACCCGCTAATATAGCAGAAGACTAATGACGCCGGCCGGTGCGGCTGAGCGGTTCTAGGCACTTCAGTCTGGAACCGAGCGACCGCTACGGTCGCAGGTTCGAATCCTGCCTCGGGCATGGATGTGTGTGATGTCCTTAGGTTAGTTAGGTTTAAGTAGTTCTAAGTCCAGGGGACTGATGACCTCAGATGTTAAGTCCCATAGTGCTCAGAGCCATTTGAACCATTTTTGAGGTTAACGACTGATGCGTATTGGCACTTGCATTGTTCATCTGTGTGGTCTTCCCTTGCCAACCTCGGTGAATAGGTAACCTCACCAGCAAATGGTCCTGGGACAATAGGTGGGGCATTTTTGTCTTAAGTGTTATTTCAGTTCCCCATGAACGGATGCGCTTGGAATGGATAAACCCGCTCTTTAGGAACGTTCTTACATACTTAACAGAAATGTTGAACCATATAAAAACAGCTGAAAATATATGTGTTCAAAAGATGCTTAGATGGACAATTTTTTGCTTTTGAAAACTTTTTAGACGATTTTCTATTATAGTTAACACATAATGACATGATTATGTTGCTATGATATAATGATATTGGTGGTGTATGAAAATCACCATGTTTATGATGGAGGTAGAATGAACACTGTGATTCTGGATCATTGTAGAACCACAGGCAATGAGTAAAAGTGATTGAGGGGAAGAAAGTGGGGGGGGGGGGGGGGGTAGAAAATGGAAGGATGTGGCTTGGTAGAAGTTTGTGACTACGACTGGAAAGAAAAAGATATCTCAGGACAGATTTCATCGATGGGTAGTGGGAGTTGGCTGACGCTCCGACAGGATAGGAAGAATAATGCATGAGGGTACATGAAAAGTGTGTTATAGGTGTAGTGGTGCAACAAGATACCTTGGTTGGTTAGAGGAAAGGGTAGTGGGTGCCAGGGCTGGGTTTCGCAGTTAATTTGCAGCTCCAAGAAGAGAAGAAGGTATGGGAAGTTAATAAGTTGGTATGGGGTGTGAGTTGGGAAAGGTAGCCGGATTCTGAAGTCCAGGTGGGGTGAATGTCTTTCCAGGATGTCAAGTGGTTTGTGGAATTTAGGGGGGGGGGGGGGAATATGTATAGCTACAGGCAATGGTGGCATATGTTAGGATTGGGCAGAAGACGGTTTATAGATGAAGATACTGATGGAAAAATGTAGAAACTATGCGTGGCGGGTATGAAGTTCTGGTTGGTTTTGGGCTTTGTGTTGGATAGTAAGGATGTATGCTTCGATGTAAGGTTTTTTTTTTTTTTTTAATGGTTAGCCATAAATTAATTTCTGTGTTAGTCAGAGGGATGGGTTGGTTGTAAATAGATAAGTGAAAATGTGAACGACAGAAATGTGGACTGGTGCGACCTGATGTAGTGGCTTGGCCGTTCTGTGCGTTCACTTGAAGTTTCCGCATAATACACTCGACCAGGATATTCAAGCGGCACTGGAGGAAGGCATGGGAGAGCCGTGACGTACGGTGGGTAGCTAAGTAGGCGCTGCCGTCAGTACATTGCAGAAGGTAGTTTGGGGGGGGGGGGGGTCTGGTTTGGTAATGCAGTTTACGGATGCAGAGGAGAAGGAAGGGGAGGGAGCCTCTAGACATGTCATCTTTCTGGAATCTCAATTAGTTATTGCTGTTGTACTGTTCTTCAACGTAACACATTCAAGTCATTCTTAGTTATGTAATTTTCGGAAACGGTAGTGTTTTTGTGTTACTCACTCAGTCTCGCTTCTTTTCTGGCGAACCCTTGACAGAGGAACCTCTCACAACTGAGCCACTCCGTAGTAGTGGAACAAAGCCCTGCCGGTGTGTATTCCCGCTGTCGATCTGACTGCAATGAAGAGATTCTTTGCACAGATGTGCGTGAGCTGCGGCAGACGCCTAGTCGAGGCAGCCGTGGAGAGCGCGGGGCACCGGGACTGTCTGTGTGTCTGCCCGTGACGTGCGGCGCGTGATGGAGGGCCATCGGCGCGTTATTAGAGCTCTCGTGGCGCTGGAGCTGGCGCGGCCGCAGAATGGATCCGGACTCAATAAGGACGCGCCGTCTGGCTGACTGACTGACAGCGCCGGAGTGCGGCGGCTGGGAGCCGGGGAGGGGGCCGCCGTGCTACTGACCACTTGCGTCTGGCCGGGACCCTCTGTAGTCGAGTGGAAAAAAAATGGACGTCACGCGAACCAGGGAGCTGTCAACTAACACACTAATGAACCAAGATATTACGACCATCTGTTTAATAGCGTTTTGGGCCATCTTTGTAATGCAATGCAGCAGCGGTTCTGCATGTTGGTGCGACAAGTAATTGTTAAGTTGTCGGTATATGTGGTACCAAATGTCCATCGGCGTCGGGGCAGACATCAAGCATGGAAGAACGCAGGTGGACGCAATAATGTTCACGGGATCCACAGCTTTCGTGGTACCTTCGATTAGTGCCCCATGTCCTATGGAAGCGCAGGTGAATATCCCTCATAGTACAATACGAGGTGCGTTCAACAAATAATGCAACACATTATTTTCTAAAGCAGACTGGTTTTATCCAGGATTACAATACATCATTTTATTCACCACGCAGAGATGCAGAGGTGTCGTGGCCAACGGGCAAGAGTTACCTGTGCATGGGTGGGTCCGAGCCAGGTTGCCCGGGTCGCCGTGTCTCCGAGTTCCGAACGGACATCGAGTTGAGTCGGGTTGCAGCTGCAGTCAGCTTCGGACAGCCAAGACTCGCCCGACCGTCGCCGACACAAGTAACTTGAATGGGAACGACCTGGGTTGGTCGTTCGGTCGGCCGTCTCATCGGACGATGTGTATTTGCCGCCGACCGCTTGTGGAAACTCTCTGTGTGTCGAATTGATTCATACTTGTTGTTCCACAGTGACTGCTTTTACGATTTTTCGAGTTCTTGTGGAAGAGTGTGTCTACGTGGAACCGTGTGTAGCATCTGTGATTTCCACTGAGCAGATAAATGGTGTCTGCAGTTGGTTGGTTGCGACAGAGGGAATTCATTAGGCTGTTGGTTCTTGAGATTTGACCACAAAACCCTATTTTTCAACATAATCTCCATTCAGTGCGACGGCCTTACGCTACTTTACTCGGAGGGCCTGTTTGCCCGCATGGTACCACTCTACTGGTCGACGTCAGAGCCAACGTTTTGCTGAACCAATAATCTCCGTATCAACCATCTACTGCTTCCCACGTAGTGCATCCGTCATTGGGCCAAACACGAGGGAAAAACTGTGAGATCCGGGTTGCTGGGTGGATGAGGAAAACAGTCCATTGAAGTTTCTTGAACTCCTCTCAGGTGCGCAGACTTTTGTGACACCTTGCGTTGTCATGTACAAGGAGAAGTTCATTTGCACTTTTGTGGCGACTAACACGCTGAAGTCGTTTCTTCATTTTCCTGAGAGTAGCACATTACGCTTCACAGTTGATCGTTGTACCATGAGAGGAGACATCAAAGAGAATAATCCCTTCAGATGCCCAGAAAACCGTCGTCATGGCTTTAGTGGAGAGATGGTGTGGCGTCACTCCTTTGATTGCCGCTCTGTTTCCGGTTTGAAATGATGAACCTATGTTTCAACTCCTGTGACGATGTTCGAAAAAAGAATGTTACGATCAGCCTCATAATGTTCAAGTTATTATGCACAGACGGTCCTTTGTTGCTCTTTCTACTCTTCTGTCAGGCGGCGAGGAATCCAGCGGGTGCACACCTTTGAGTATGTCAACTGGTGAACGAGTTGTGAGCACTACCAACAGAGACGTCCAGCTCTGCAGTGAGGTGTTTGATTGTGATCTGTGAATCACCTCGAATGAGAGTGTCCGCACGTTTCGAGATTACTGGTGGGAGCAGCGTGCAGCCGGCCGGAGCGCGGGAGATGGGACAGGTTTGCTCGAGTTTGTTGCGAGGATGATAGATGCCTCACCCAACGACTCACCGCGCTTTTTTTCTCTGCCAGGTCTTTTGTATTCTTCAAGCTCCTATCAATGACAGCTCTCTCCTTGGAACGCAGCTCCGTTACAGACAACATGTTGAAGGCAACTTATAACGTCGACACCTATCGGAACTTCACCAAACTATAGCGGCTGAAGCGATAATATTATTCGATGTTCCACAACAAATCTCGCATTTTTTCGACAGAAATTGGCTGAGAAAAAAAGTGTTACATTACTTATTGAACGACCCTCGTACTGTTCGCGCTGGCCTGAGTCCGCGGCGCGGTACAAGTTTCGTTCGTCTGGATGACGGAATGTCTGGACACGATCATCAACCCGGATTATCAAGAAATGGGATTTATGCGACCAGGTGACACATTTCCATAGATCCACGATTCAGTCTCGACGATTCCGTACCCACTGCGATCGTACCTGACGAGATCGTTGGGTCCACGTGGCAACAGTTGGCGGTCGTCTCCTGAGGAGCCCCAAGTTCAGCCATGTGTGCTGAAACTCTGTGCTGCCTGCAGCAGCATTGCACTCTGTCGTTAGATTTGCCACAGACAGCTGCTGTAGTGTTTTACCAAACATTCGAACAGTGTTCAAGAATAGGTCGCTAAAGCGTCCTTTGTGCGGTGTCCTTTACAGGTGAGCCAGTCTTTTCTAAATTCTCCCAATATACCGAAGTCGATCATTCGCTTTCCCTATCACAGTTCTCACATGATCGGTCCATTTCATATCGCTTTGTAGCGTTACGTCCAGATGTTTAAACGACTTGACTTTCTCAGGCAGGACACTTGTAACACTGTATCCGAACATTACAAGTTTGATCTTCCTACTCATCTGCTTTAAAGTACATTTCTCCACATTTAGAGTTAGCTGCTTTTCATCACACCAACTGGAAATTTTGTGTAAGTCGTCTTGCATCTTTCTACACTCAACTTCGACACTTTACGGTACACCATGGCATCATAAGCAAACAATCGCAGATTAGTTATATTCCCAAATTTTCCTGCTAACCTCTGTACGTTCCATGTCCTACAAATCAGAGTCCTTGTTCTTAGCCACATTCGATGCCTTTTTATCCGTCCTGTTTTTTACATTGTTTGGGAGACGTAGAAAAACCTGTTTTTGCTGGGGTGGGACCCCCTGAATCCCCAACCTGGAGGACCGTGATTTTTTCCCAGGGTTTACTCCCAAAAATAGGCTAAGAGTTCCGCGCACCCTATGTTACCATCTCAAGAAGGGAAAATTGAGCATCGTATAAAGGAGGACATGGAACGCTGAGGGATACTCTTTGTCTGGCTCGTATGCAAGAACTATACCACCGCCAGTATACTCTGCTTCATGCCCAAACCCTCTCGCCCGCAGTGATAGTGATGGCTTAAGGCGGTGTCTCCTCGAGAGGGGCTCACGCTCCAACGGTATGAATTTTAGAGCCCATGTTTGCTAGACTTTTTTTGTTTTTTTTGCTTTGGCGTAAGGAAGCTGCCCCTAAGTTTATAAAAGTAGTTTTGAAAAATCCTGTGTAGCACGTCGTTTTAGTATTAACCTGAAAACATTTTTAGTTTATTTGTATCATCGTTAGTCATGTGTGCTATTAGAAAATGTAAGAGCAGCCTCAAGAAAGAGGAGTATTAGAAGATCTTTCAGGCAATTGCGATTGTGGGAAATTTCACACAAATCCCAGCAACATTTTTGTCTGCCTAGCGTATGTTTCAAAATTTGAGCCAAGACAATGAAGAATGTATTATTGTCGCTCGTTCATGGACATTCTGTACGGGAAATATCTTTGGGACAAGCTGGATTTTATCTTTATGACCTTCTATACTTATAATACGTATAAAGTATAGTTCAACCTAATACCAATGTATACATCATTACATGTTTTTAATTAGACTTTAATAGTGTTGCCACTTTTTGTTCAGCTATCATAATTGGTGCCAGACTACCTGGTGTGACATTTCTAGCTTCAGGAGCCAGGGCTTTATTCCCACGTATCATATCTCACGTAAGAGAAGATACAGTAATTGACGTATGACGCTATAAGGTGGAGTGAGGCAGGACCGACACCCGTTTACAGCAGTCGTGCGAAAATGCGTCACCTGAATCACTTGTGCTCTGATTGATTGCTGTAGTAAAAGATGGAGGGGTTATCCTCTGGCCTGCGCAACAAAACTCTTTATTTCTATTATTAACTACACTACTGGCCATTAAAATTGCTACACCAAGAAGAAATCCAGATGATAAGCGGGTATTCATTGGACAAATATATTATACTAGAACTGACATGTGATTACATTTTCACGCAATTTGGGTGCATAGATCCTGAGAAATCAGTACCCAGAACAACCACCTCTGACCGTAATAACGGCCTCGGTACGCCTGGGCATTGAGTCAAACAGAGCTTGGATGGCGTGTACGGGTACAGCTGCCCATGCAACTTCAACAGGATACCACAGTTCATCAAGTATAGTGACTGGCGTATTGTGACGAGCCAGTTGCTCGGCCACCACTGACCAGACGTTTTCAATTGGTGAGAGATCTGGAGAATGTGCTGGCCAGGGCAGCAGTCGAACTTTTTCTGTATTCATAAAGGCCCGTACAGGACCTGCCACATGCGGTCGTGCATTATCCTGCTGAAAATTAGGGTTTCGCAGGGATCGAATGAAGGGTAGAGCCATGGGTCGTAACACATCTGAAATGGCAAGAAGTGACCGAGACGTGTAACCGATGGCACCCCATACCATCACGCCAGGTGATATGCCAGTATAGCGATGACAAATACATGCTTCCAATGTGCGTTCACCGCGATGTCGCCAAACACGGATGCGACCATCATGATTCATCCGAAAAAAATGACGTTTTCCCATTCGTGCACCCAGGTTCATCGTTGAGTACACCATCGCAGGCGCTCCTGTCTGTGATGCAGCGTCAAGGGTAACCGCAGCCATGGTCTCCGAATTGATAGTCCATGCTGCTGCAAACGTCTTCGAACTGTTCGTGCAGATGGTTGTTGTCTTGGAAACGTCCCCATCTGTTGACTCAGGTATCGAGACGTGGCTGCACGATCCGTTACAGCCATGCAGATAAGATGCCTGTCATCTCGACTGCTAGTGATACGAGGCCGTTGGGATCCAGCGCGGTGTTCCGTATTACCCTCCTGAACCCACCGACTCCATATTCTGCTAACAGTCATTGGATCTCGACCAAAGCGAGCAGCAATGTCGCGATACAACAAACCGCAATCGCGATAGGCTACAATGTGACCTTCATCAAAGTCGGAAACGTGATGGTACGCATTTCTCCTCCTTACACGAGACATCACAACAACAACGTTTCACCAGGCAACGCCGGGCAACGGCTGTTTGTATATGAGAAATTGGTTGGAAACTTTCCTTATGTCAGCACGTTGTAGGTGTCGCCACCGATGCCAACCTTGTGTGAATGCTCTGAAAAAGCTAATCATTTGCATACCACAGCATCTTCTTCCTGTCGGTTAAATTTCACGTCTGTAGCACGTCATCTTCGTGGTGTAGCAATTTTAATGGCCAGTAGTGTATATCTATATTGAAATTGAGATTCTGTTCATAATATTGTGGGAGAACCTCTTGATACCGCACTAACACTAGGTAATCACAACATAATAATAGACATTTGACTAACTAGAAACAACCGAATTAGTTTGTGGGTCACTGGCTCCGTTTTGAATGGTCGACCAGCGAGGTGGTTGACACCAAACTGTTCGGTGTTGCGTCGGAGAGAGTAGACAGCTCCTTAAGCTGGATGGACTGCAGGGCGTGTATCTGTGTATGGATAGAGAAAAGTTAATAACATTCGCAACTCGGTTGAAAAATGAGACACATTTGTATTCTTCCCAATAAAAATGATTAGTAACTTTCCGGTGACTGCTAAAGGCATACGCAATGTTACGCAACATAGTTGTTCAGTATGCTATTTTATCTGAAGAAATAATCATAATAAAAAAGAGCTGGAATCATTATAAGCTACTGACCTCATTATTTGAGTAAGAGAGAGAGAGACTTAGCCTGGTTCGTGGTAGTTCCGTTAAAGTCTCGCAGCAAAAGCAGTGGACATACGATCTACCTGAAGACCTAGGTTGATGGACATAATTAGAAATTTCTGTTTTGCTTTGACGTGGCAAAACACAACTAGGCTCCGCACACGCCCTGCTACTCCGGCACCAACGGAGGCAGCTACGTGCGACATGTGAGAACATAGAGAAGGGAATCGCTCCGATGTCCCTATTAGTCGCTGCGATTCAAAGATCGCCGTACTGATTTCGGCGACACACTCTGGGTTACTGAGAGGATAATATAACTTTCATGTACAGGGAGCGGTCAGAAAGTAATGCATTCTATCTCATAAAACATTTTAAAAACCTGTAACCTCGACGAACGATGTAACCTTATATTATACATCAACATTCTTTAGAAATATGAAGCTGTTACGTCGACGGATGCTAAGGAGAGGAATTGGATTTTAAAATAAATTTAAAGAAATGTAAATTTCGCAGAACGCTGTTGGCTGAAAAACCTCAATGGGGCGGCTTCAGTTGCCTGTTCTTGCTCCGTGCGCACTGCCCTTTCCTTACGGATATGAGAGAGTTGTGCCGCATGTGTACTTGTGGAGTCTATGAGGGGCGTTTGAAAAGTCCGTGCAAAAATAAAAGCTACTTACGTGCATGGGGTAAACCCGTTTTATTTTTCGACATAGTCTCCTTTTAGACTTATGCACTTCGTCCAACGCTGTTTTAATTTGTTGATCCCTTCCGAATAATAGGAATTGTCCAAGTCTGCAAAATAGCTATTAATTGCCGCAATCACCTCCTCGTTTGAATAAAATCTTTGTCCCGCCAGCCATTTCTTCAAATTGGGGAACAAACAGTAGTTCAAGGGAGCCAAGTCTGGGGAATAGGGGGGATTTGAAACGAGTTGGAATCCTGTTTCCATTAATTTTTGGACCACAACTGCTGAGGTGTGTGCTAGTGCATTGTCGTGATGGAAAAGGACTTTTTTGCGGTCCAATCGCCGGCGTTTCTCTTGCACCTCGGTTTTCAAACGGACCAGTAACGATGAATAATATTCATCTGTAATAGTTTTACCCTTTTTCAGATAGTCGATGAGGATTATCCCTTGCGAATCGGGAAAGAAAGTCGCCATATCCTTTCCGGCCGAGCCGGCAGGAGTGGCCGAGCGGTTCTAGGCGCTACAGTCTGGAACTGCGCGACCGCTACGGTAGCAGGTTCGAATCCTGCCTCGGGAATGGATGTGTGTGATGTCCTTAGGTTAGTTAGGTTTAAGTAGTTCTAAGTTCTAGGGGACTGATGACCTCAAAAGTTAAGTCCCATAGTGCTCAGAGCCATTTGAATCTTTCCGGCCGAAGGAACGATCTTCGCCTTTTTTGGTGCAGATTCCCCTGTGGTAACGCATTGTTTAGATTGTTGTTTGGTCTCGGGAGTATAGTAATGTATCCATGTTTCATACACAGTGACGAAACGACGCTTAAAGTCCTGCGGATTCCTCCTGAACTGCTGCAAACCATCCTTGCAACACTCCACACGATTCCGTTTTTGGTCAAGTGTGAGCAATCGCGGAAACCATATTGCGGATAGCTTTCTCATGTCTAAATGTTTATGCAAAATATTATGTACCCGTTCATTCGAGATGCCCACAGCACTAGCGATCACACGTACCTTAACTCTTCTGTCATCCATCACAATATCATGGATTTTATCAATGAGTTTTGGAGCCCTTAACCTCCACAGGACGTCCAGAACGTTCAGCATCACTTGTGGCCATACGGTCGCTCCGAAAATTTTGAAACCACTTATAAACAGTTCTAATCGAAGGTACAGAGTCACCGTAATATTTATCAAGCTTCTCTTTAGTCTCCTGAGGCGTTTCGCCTTTCATAAAGTAATGTTTAATCACCACATGAAATTCTTTATCGTCCATTTTTTGACAATCACTCGACTTCCTTGATTCACACGAATGCCAAACACAAAGAAATATACCAATATGGCTGAAACTTGGTGTGCGTTCTTTCCAAAGATGCTACTAACTAAACATGACCTCGATACGCGCCGGTGGTGAAAACTCTCGGAATTTTCACGGACTTTTCAAACGCCCCTCGTAGAAGAGTGTAACGGATGCGTGTATAGTGCAGTGTTAGTTCATATTGTGCGATATCGATGAGAGAAGGGAGAGAACGATATCCGATGACGGCTGTAGGCAACTCCTTTCTAATAGCACTAAAGTGGCCGCCAGACTTAGCGTCCCCATCCTACGGACGGGTCACCATCAACAGTTGTCACACACCCTCACTCTAATAGACGCTGCGGAGAGGCCGGACGAGATGGTGCGGTGGTTGGCAGGCTAGGCCAGCATTGTGAGGACGACGATTTATATCTTCGTTCGATCCTCCAAATTTAGATTTTCCTTGATTTGCCCAAAACTCTGAAGGCAAATGCCAAAATGGTTCCTTTGAAAAGGGGCACGGTCGATTCCTTCCCCATCCTTCCCTAATACGAGCTTGTCCTCCGTAGTCGTTTTCGATCTTCCTTCCTTCCTTTTTTAAAACTCAGTACTGAAAACAAAGTTCATATCCAAATTCATACAAAGTGGAAGAATTTTTTTGGAATGGTACGGTCTTATTAGTTACCAGTAAATAGTCTTTGACGCTGTTCCGAACCTGTTGAGCTAAATCTGTTGGTCGATCAAAATCTAATGAAAGTTTCAATGTGGCGAGGAACTGGTAACAAATTGATAAGCTGTGTTGCTAGTTTTGCTTCAAATACAATATGATCACTGCAGTGCATAATTTCAGTTACTCAAAAGTCTGTCGTTTTTCTGGTCTACATTTACATGATTAGTTTGCAATTCACACTTCAGTGTTTGCAGAGCGTTCTTAGAAGCGCTTTATATTAGGACCGTTCGTCTTTCGAATAGCACGTAGGAAAAATGGGCATCTAAATATTTTCGTGCGAGCTCTGATTTCTCTTATTCTGTTATGATATAAGCTGTCTCTGTGCAGGTGGGAGCCAACAAAATATATTGCCCTTCGAGTGGGAAAGTTGGTGACTGAAATTTCATGAAAAAATCTCACCACAACGAAAGCAGAGTTCCTTCTAATCATTGACACCCGATCCTGCACATCACAGCCTTCACACTCTCTCGCCTCTTTGTCTTAGCGCAGAAGAGTAGAAGAGTCTTTGCGCTGTCCTCCGTCAGTTCAATACGGCAACCATCCCATACAGCCCAGTAATACTCAAGAAAAGAACTGACAGACGTAATGTACGCAGTCTCTTTAGTAGATTTGATGCATCTTTAACTGTTGTGTCAGTAACACTCAGTCTTTCGTTCATTCCCCCCTCCCAGCATTTTCTATATGATGGTTCGATGGATGTACGTAACTGTAATCCACAGATATTTAGCTGAATCGATAATCACCAATGTTTACCGGAGAGAGTCCGCAGCTCCTGCTCTAGTGGCTAGCGTTGCTACCTCGGATCAAGGGGTCCCAGGTTCGATTTCCGGTCGGGTTGCCGGCCGGAGTGGCCGAGTGGTTCTAGGCGCTTCAGTCTGGAACCACGCGACCGCTACGGTCGCAGGTTCGAATCCTGCCTCGGGCATGGATGTGTGTGATGTCCTTAGGTTAGTTAGGTTTAAGTAGTTCTAAGTTCTAGGGGACTGACGACGTCAGATGTTCAGTCCCATAGTGCTCAGAGCCATTTGAACCATTTTTGAACCGGTCGGGTTAGGTATTTTCTCTGCCCGGGGACTGGTTGTTTGTGTTTTCCTCATTATTTCATCATCATCCTCATCATTCGTGACACTGGCTGGATTTGACTGTGAAAAGATTGGACTGTGAAAAAATTCGGTCTTTGTACGGGCCCTGATGACCACGCAGTTGAGCGCCTCACAAACCAAAAATCATCACCGATCGGAGGGAATAAAGAGAGAAGGAAATTAGGATCGGCCAATCTGTTGCAAATTTTGCAAAGAGTGTGGCTGATAGAAAACACAATTAATTTCTTTTAACTTGAGATGAAGAGGCAGTCGAAGGAATAGTGTCTGGGCTGTGATGTGGATCAAACCAAAATTTTGCAATACAGGGGATCAGACATGGTGACTGTTTTTCAGGGTCGTTAGGGCGTCATTTTTGAAGAATCATGTATCAGCAGTGTCACAGTAGGGTAAGAACGCTTGTCTCGGTCACTACAAGATCCGAGTCCAACTCATCCGCCGGCCAGAGTGGCCGAGCGGTTATAGGCGCTACAGTCTGGAACCGCGCGACCGCTCCGGTCGCAGGTTCGAATCCTGCTTCGGGCATGGATGTGTGTGATGTCCTTAGGTTAGTTAGGTTTAAGTAGTTCTAAGTTCTAGGGGACTGATGACCACAGCAGTTAAGTCCCATAGTGCTCAGAGCCATTTGAACATCCAACTCATCCGTCTCATACGTGTTCTGGCCGCTAAACAAAATTCCATACACCAATCTGTGAACAAGAGCGGTTCTCGTCTATTTATCGTGCAGGAATTCGTATTTTTGTTCTAAGGTAGAAAAAATCTGTTTGAAAGAACAGAGATTACTCTGAAAAGTGCAGAACTACCAGCGAACACTGTCGCAATATACTGAGTAAATTTCTCTTCGTATTCTTTTGCGTTAAAAGAGAAATAAATCAGGAGTGTTTACTTTCCGTCGGTCCTTCCGCTATGCCCTAATTCTCTTTTGTTGACTTAAGAGTTCATTCCCAAGAATCAGTATGCTGACAGCTGCTGCAAGACCAGAAGTGTAATGAGAATTGTTTGCTTCTCATTGTTCTAGCGTCAGAAATATCAGACGCGGAAAGGAAACGAAGACTGAACTGGAATTATGGAGCCCGATCAGGCACACACACACACACACACGCACACACACACACACACACACACACACACACACACACACACACACACACACGCGCGCGCGCGCGCGCGCGCGAGCGGCGGGGCTGGCGGGCGAACTCGTGTTGGTGAGCGTGTGTACTTTCATAATGTGTGCCCGCGAGCTCACTTGCCCGATTATTGGCTTGGGCAGTGTTGTTCCTGATTGCTTTATACCGGCAATGTGCCGGTGGACAAATATTTTCATATCCGTTTTGACGGGATGTTTGCCCGTGGCAAACAGACGGCTTAAAATCAGATTATTTATCCAGACTGCAATAACTGTCCTTAGGAGCTGCAGTCGGTTCTTGCCGCTAAACGGAGCGAAATCGGTTTCCATTTAATCAACGTGTGCCGACCGCCGGGTGGAAACCAACAGATGTTTGACTCGGGCTGGAAGGCTGCGCCGTTTCCGGGAACGAACGCAATAATAATTAAAATAGATTTCGTGGTGCTACTTAAAGTTACGTAGAACTACAAGATGATGCAGCAGTTTTAGAAATGGCGACCGTTTCCAACAGGTCAGTTATTAAATGTATACATTCCCCACGATCGCAATTCCAGCTTATTATGCCATTTTCAAATGACACCTCCTCTGAAGTACAATACATATCGCTACTTTTGAGCTACAGCCCTTGCGTCTGTTAATGGTGGACCGACTTGACTGCTTTTAACAACTTGCTGCCCATCTAATTGTTCTTTGGTTCAGTCGATTTTTTCATTTGAATGAAACAACCAAATAAAACTAGTTCCTGTGGAATTGTCAGCTACATGAATTTTTTTCACTCACTGTCCGTCTTTGAGTTTTTCACTTGCTGTGAGACAATCGGCCGAGACATCTCTGACGCTGGTGTGAGTTACTCAGTCAGTGATTTCGCTTACATACATTCTCAGCTCTCTCGGTTATACATGAGCCATGACGAGGGATATAAACTTTTTTTTAGAGAAAAATAGCGTATTTTATATCAAGGTAGATAAATAAAAAGAATATTTCAAAAAAGAAATACTTGCATGATTTTTTAATTTATTTTCTTAAATACGAAATTTCCCTACATCTGGCATTAAATATCAATTTTTGTGACTTTTAAAAGTTTAATAACTGGTGCTACAATATAAATTTAAATGTATTTCAATAAATATATAGTTTATTTTTTAACTATATTTACTTAAGCCCTTTCTTTCTCTCCCCACGGGTTTGCCCCATGCGTAGGTGAAATGACCATTTTATTAAATTGTTTGGTTACTTAATAACTCTCGTTTTAAGTATATACTACCAGTTGTCGGCCTTTTTTATGAAACATGTTTGTAATCATTCGTTAACGTTCTCTGAATCTCTTTCATTACATATTTTTAAAATATGAACCATCCTTGCTGATACTATTTGTCGCATTCAGTTTAGCTTGGGGGTAACCTTCTAACCAGTCTATACTTTTTCTCATTCCCTCACTAATGAGAGTTTCGTCATTTTATTCCAGACAAAAGGTTCATTGTTAAGTAAACACACTATTTGTAAACATGAACGAAGAAGTAAACTGAAAGCTACTTTTTGACGCTAAGAAAACAGCAAAGATCGGAGCAATAGTAATAGTGACGATTGACGGCAACGTGATGCAGACAACAATAGCAATTTAATACAACCGAAATATCGCTTGTTTTCGTTCATAATTGAATCAGCCGGGGGTCAGGAGCTTCTAGTATCGTTCGAGGCGTTCCAGATAGGAGCGAACTTGGACTGTTTACAGCAGTGATCGCGAAACTGCGGTCCGAATCATGTATTCTTGCGGCCCGCGGTTCTCACCTGTATTCTGTAATAATACGCTTCTAGCGACTAACAGCAGAATCTAAAAATATCAACTAACGTTAAGAGCTTCTTAAGACAGCATTTTTCTTTCTCAGTAACCAACAGAAATACTTACAGAGACAGTAATATTTTAAGATGTGCTTAATTTAATTTAATTTGGTGAAATCGGTCGTGATCTAAGTAAATACAGCCACTTATCTCAGGGGCAGAGGGGTAAGTAGTACGGCCATTTCGGGGTTAGAGGACATGAGCGGATGTATATTTTATTCTTTGTCGTCCAATGATGACAACTCAGGAGCGTGCGCAACAAGCACCGATCAGATGCTGTTGTATAAATGTCAAACGAAAGTGATACAGATTCGTGAAACCACATCACAGAGACTCATCTTCAAGTATGATACATTTTTATAGCAAGTAATATTAAATCAAATTGGGGCTGCTGTAATATGACGCAATGAGTAAAAGAAAAATGACATTGAAAGCGTGTAGTAAACATTTGTGGTTGTCTATCATATTGAAATTACTGTTATTAATTAGTATAACATGCTAATTTATGGCTGGCCCGTGTGGCCGAGCGGTTCTAGGGCTTCAGTCTCGAGCCGCGCGACCGCTACGGTCGCAGGTTCGATCCTGCCTCGGGCATGGATGTGTGTGATGTCCGTAGGTTAGTTAGGTTTAAGGAGTTCTAAGTTCTAGGGGACTGATGACCTCAGATGTTAAGTCCCATAGTGCTCAGAGCCATTTTTGAACTAATTCATGCCGGTAACCAATTAATGGTAAGATCGGTGGGAGAAGCTGTGGTAAAGAGGCGAGGATGGGAAAAGTGGCCACTGCATGCTTTTAGCCCTGAACAGCGCTGCTGCCTGCTGAGAAGTGGTCAGTAGCCACGGTTTGGAAAAAATGAATTTGTCTTTAAGGGGCCACTTTACCCTGCCGCCCCCCCCCCCCCCCCCCTTTCACGGCCCTTCCTAAGCAGCTCGAAGTGTCGTCCTACAATGTCCATATTGGCTCTTAACCAACATATTTTGACGACCACTATATTGGCTACAGGTAAACTTAACTGTGGAACTAAGGTATCAAACTGCGAATCCGCGAAATATTAATCCTGCTAATTCTCAAAGGCTGTAAAATATAAACAGGTTTGTTCTGTCCGTCGATGTGATTTGTGCTTACATACTCCGAGACTTAATTTTCTTTGCAAAACATTTATCTTTCACAGGGATAATTGGATTAATGAAGTTTAATTTATGGGGATCACATCTTTCCAGTAAAACGGAATATATGCTGTCGCTAAAATATGACAATGTTCATTTCTTTTTTATGTATCTCTACGGGAACTTTCACGTTCGACTTATCACATCTACACCTACATCTACGCAATCCAGCTTGTGGTGTGTGGCGGAGGCTACTTTGTGTACCACTGACACTCCCCCCCCCCCCCCCCCCTTCATCCTGATTACTGGTACCTTAAAATGTGCTGCTTTCAGTACGTTTGTTGTTTTTTGCCTGGTTGTCTACCAGTCCTCCCGCAAATACTTCAGTTAAGTTTTACCTGATGTTTCCTGCACGATCGTAAGTGCACCCATAAGTAGACTACGCCTGTCAGTGTAGACTACCTGTTTTGCGTCCCCACATCTACAAATCACCTGACCTGCTTCCAAGGGGAAAATTAGCTTGCTCTTACCACATGTATTTGGAGGTACTAAACAACTCACAAACTATGAACTATGTCCTAATAGCTGCAATTATAAGTATGTAAATGAAGTAAATCCTGAAGTAATGTTCAGTACACTGTCCTTGGTCACCAACAAGAATGGCCGCACTTACACCCCTAACACCTTGTATATGACGCATTGTTCTCGGTGGCGCAATGGGCAGATGGGCAGAGTAGCGGCTTTGGTCCTAATGTACGTCCTCATATATCACATGACGGTGGATGATATCTACGATAAGTGAGTATTACGTTGTATTTGAGGAGCCTTCCATAAGTCTTTGTCTCTTGTACTGAGGTTCGATACACAAGAGCTTTCAAATAAACCCACGTATCTACCGGGTGTACTTCCGGAGACATTGGAGGCCTGGAACATGATGCATATCTTCCTATCGATGTGCCACGGAATATTTTTTGGAAGCCAACGGGCGTTATCGCGGTAAACGGCTATTTTTTTCTTTTACTTATCGCGGTACTTAATAAAAATAAATATCTATTAAAAACTGCAATATCATTTACTTTGTTAAATATTGTGGGCTAGCATGAGACTTTGAAATAACCCAATACCACGATAACATATGTACGGACCTCGGCTATTCCGAAGTGCGTACGGAATAATATTTTAAACGCGCGCGCGACCCACCGCGTTCAAATTGATGGTTCGCGTGTGCGCTGCTATTTTGAAAAGAAAATGTGTGTGTTTTTACGCAACCTGTAATAATTAATTTGGTTCTCAGGGGGCTACTGGTCATTATGTACCAAACTCCATAAAGTAACTGAGATATTGTTATGCTCGTTGAATGGAATATTTTTCATTATTTATTAGTCATTATTTGCAAGGCAAAACTGGAGAGAATCACTTTTGCCGTTAAGCGGCCAAACTTAAAACACACTGAACTCATTCTTCTAAATATTAATAAATGAAATCTATTTTTACTCTGTTAGCTCTGAGACTATTGGAAGATCAAAATAGAGAAATCTCTCACATTTACATTTAGTATTATGACATGAATTTCTAATTATAAAATATCGTCAACTTAATGGCCGAGCATAATTAATGATTACTATCATGAGAGGTGCCCACTAAATCAATAATGCACACTTCCTCGTAACAATTATAAGTATATTTTGCTAAATTACAGCCAAACTTACATTAAATACCAGACGGCTATACAATGGCGGCCTTCCGCTAGAGGAAACAAAAAAGGAGAGAGAGTTCAATAAAACAAGAGTCTCTGGTCATGTTTTTTACAAGGTCTTTGGGTCATGTTCATTTTCATTACACAGAGATTATAGACAAAAAATGTTCTTTGTTAATCACATCGCTGTTTGTGAGCTTTGGTGGTAATAATTACACTTTTTAATATTTATTATACATCGCGCACACGTACGCAGTCTTGCAATATTTTATAGTTGACACGTCAGACAAGCAAAAACCCTTTTCTTTTTTAAAATGTCAATTTATGTGACGCACCGTCACAGCGTTAACAATACAATGAGGAGTAACTCCATCGCACATGAAGTACATGTTTCATAGCACTGACAACGGCATACCTTCTAGCATCATAATTTCTGTTGTCTTTGTTGTGAGGGTCTGCTTGGTGAAACATTATTATAATGGAAAAATACACACTCCCTCCCCCCCCCCCTCCCCTTGTTTCACTGACAGTTTGTTTTTAAGATGTAGGTTTCGTGTTTGTACCCTAAGGTGACTCAGCTCAGCTGTTGAAAACGAACATTTTCGGGGCGTTTCAGATTTCGTAATTCTGTTTTCACTTATTGAATTGCAAAAAAACATTATAACTGAAGGCTAGTATCGAAGTTCTAAACGAGACATCCAACGACGTTTCACTCTTCAAAATCAGATTCCTATCTCGGAGTACTACAATAGTAAAACATAGAATTTAAGAACTAAACTGACTGCTGTCATATGAGGAAATTGATGTTGTTATAAAGAATTGTCCTGTCAAGCTTATGGGGCGCTCTTTCTTGATGCAGCTAAGAGTCTCCTTACAAAAGTGGAATAATGGAGAGAAGCTCAATTTGGTACTGATACCACATGCACTTGTCTATATGTATCGGATCCACACATCACTTGAAAGACAAAGGGCGTGGGATGGATCACCAGTTTATGTTCTGGATGAATCAGAACTCAACCAACAAGCGTTCAGAGACTGTTCAGGGATACCACAATCTCTGGTGGCTCGTTATAGAGTATTAATGTAATTACGATTTATTCGGTTTGGTAATGCAAATTAGCTTTGTTTCTATGAAACTATCTACACAACACTTTAAAAGTCTTGTCATATACAGACACCTAATGGAACAACCCTAAGTGCTGTGGTGTGGTTGGTCTCGCTGAGGGAACAGATCAGCGTAGCGTCGTTATGTCGCTCTTCCATTGCGTTCACTTGCCGAACGCGAGATGCACATCGGGCAACAGTTCATCGGTAAACCTATTTACGCTGCTGTGTATCACTGTTATCGTACAATTAACCCTGTCGAAAAAACAAACCAGAGACTGGAGCGAGGAGTACTGAATGTAAGCTGTAGTGGTGAGTATGAAGTGAGCCTTACTGATGTCTGCGGCAAGCACAGGTTTGTCTCCAAACAAGACACACAGCACATGCCGTCGACTTCTGCACTGTTGTGCACTATTTTCAGTTCAATACACACACTCACATAGCTGACTGGGGCCAAAAACCAAGCAATATGGATAAATTCTGTAACGAGCCGCTGGAGACCAAAATACTCACAGTATTCTCGAACAACCTCTGAAACTTTCTACGTTGAGCTCTGGTTCACCATGTCTGTATATATAATCTATACAAGGTGGCTGAGCTACACCTAACACTGAGAGCTCCGTGCAATCAACAACCCCTTCAGATACCACGTGCAAGATTTTCTTAATCTTTCGCTCACTACGTGCAAATTATTAGTCCTACAGAAAAAGTGAGACTTTTTTGTAGCAAACTTGATGCAGTCAAATTCTGTACAGGGATTCGGTCTCGGTAGAGGCCGCAGTTTTCGCATTATTGAAGAAAAAGTACAAAAGTGACCTTCAGACACATTTTTCTTGAATATATCGAAACCGTGGTGTCAACCTAAAACCTATCCAAGCAGAAAATTTAACTGAATTAAATTTTCTTCAAAAATGTCCCATTCATTTTATTTCTGTAGGACTAATAGTTCGCAGGTACCGAGTGAAAGAATATGAAAATATTGTGCGTGATATTTGAAGGCGTTGTGGGCCTGCATAAAACCCAGCGGTAGGGGCAGTTTAATCACCCTTTACACACAGAATGTCCCTCCTAAGAATCCTCACGTGAATTTTCTCTCGCGTTTTGGCAGATATTTAAAATTTCGTTTTACAATACGTAGCTGGATTCAGCCCTCGAAAATACTGCTCATCACGTAATTCATGCTGTGCCCAGTATCAACAGAAAGTGTTGAATTTGTTTTCTATTATAATCAAAATAATTTTTAAACCGGAATTTTACGTTTCCATTCACCGGAGCAGTCCCATGTTAAACTAGTCCGACATCTATTTTATCGACGCGTATTAAGAGGGACAGTAAAACATAAAGGATAACCAGTACTGCCACAGCAACAGTCCCGCCCTGACCTGTCGCGACTGCTTCCGCCAGGCAGAAGAGCTGCTGATTCGCTGCTGGATACTGGATTTCGCATGAAGGGCGTTGAAATGACCATCTGTTTAATAGCGTGTTACAGTTACGTGGTTTAGGATGCAGTCTGTGGCTGGTTGGCATTGTTGTCTTAAGTACTGGTAACGTGAATAATCTGACTACTAGAATTCTGAACAGTATAAACTACCTGAATAATGAACTTTGACATAAAACCGGCGATAATTAGTTTTGCAAAACTGATCGCAGATCCGAGAACTAAAACTGACACACAACACAGAAAAATCTAACTGTCTCTGAATGACGTAAAGTGGCCCTGAATGAATAAAAAAATATCAAAATATTTAGTCCTTACCTTTATTCTGTGCGAATCTGGATAACGTGTTGCAATGCTGCACTGTCTTGCGCGCCGCTATGCTAAAGCTGCAAATTACTGTTTCTGCACAGAGACACTCTTGAGGTGCAATGGGATCTCTGTTAGTTGCAAATCGAAGTGTTTTAGGAACACACTTGGTTCCTTTTCTGCTTTTGAAAACACTAGAACTTAAAACTACTTAAACCTAACTAACCTAAGGACATCACACACATCCATGCCCGAGCAGGATTCGAACCTGCGATCGTAGCGGTCGCACGGTTACAGACTGTAACGCCTAGAACCGCACGGCCACTCATGCCGGCATCAAGATAGAACGCATTACTAATAAGTAACGGTTTCGAAACAAATGAAACAGTATAATGTAATGTTTCGATACGCTGTTTCGAAACAGTGAAACAGTTTGTGTTTTTCAATCTAATATCCCTACACTTTTATCATCTTGAATGTCTACTGTATAACTAACAAATAACGCCAAACAATTTGAATAAATAACAAAATATAACAGAAAAAAATTTTGTCTTTCAAGGTGTTTCGAACCGTCTATTAAGGAAAGTGACCTTTCTGACAGGAAATCACGAATCCAGTCGCACAACTGAGGCGATATTCCATAGGCATGCAGTTTGGTTAGAAGACGCTTGTGAGGAACGGTGTCGAAAGCCTTCTGGAAATCTAAAAATATGGAATCAATTTGACATCCCCTGTCGATAACCGTTACTATAAATTCACCATGCTTCTCAGCCCTTCCCGTTCACCATTATACTATCAGTGATATGTCCAACAGATTGCTTGCAATTATACCTATATGTCTAATAACTGTCACTCTACGCCTTTTTTTATTCAAAATGTTGTATGCTTACTTGCGTTTCTTAATATGATTATTGCAGATGGACAGAGAAGCGTATGTTATAAAAAAGTGTAATTTAACCAAATGATTTTCACATATTTATTATTTTGAATGTGAATGGTATGCGTTGTTTTATTGTTTTGTTAGTGTTTATAAAGCAGATGTTACGCCATTTCGGAATAGGACAGTCAGCTAGAAACGAAGCTTTATTTTCGGATATCTTAAGCTTCATGCTATTTCTTGTCAAAAAGATTTCGACACTCTTGAAAGTGTTTCATGAAGTGGTATATAGTGTTTCAGTACCTGTGCCGAGCCCGAATCTCGTCCGACACAGAGCGGAATGAAACATCACTGTTTCGATACAATTAGTCCGTTCCAAGCACAGGTGGACTGAAACAGCCTTATTTTGAAACAACGATACAGTTTCAGTGTCTGGCTCGAGATCGAATCTGATCCGGTTATCCGAGACAGGGGCGGAATGAAACACTACTGTTTCGAAACAGTGAACCACAGCCGTTCCGAAACACTGAAACAGTTGCACGTATCGATACACTGTATCGAAATATAGAAACAGTGGCCAGGTCTACTGCATACATTACAGCCAGTGATTTCCATACAGAGCACTACGTGGCGTTACCAATATAAAAACCTAAACAGCCTACTTACAACGTGATGAGCAGTATTTGGCTCTGAGCACTATGGGACTTAACATCTGAGGTCATCAGTCCCCTAGAACGTAGAACTACTTAAACCTAACTAAGGATACCACACACATCCATGCCCGAGGCAGGATTCGAACCAGCGACCGTAGCGGTCCCGCGGTTCCGGACTGTAGCGCCTAGAACCGCACGGCCACCGCGGCCGGCAGAGCAGTATTTGTCTGGCCTGATTCCAGCTACATACTGCAGAAACGAAATTGCTTATATCAGCTGAAAGGCCAGAGAAAATACACCCGTCTAGTTTTAGGAGGGACACCAAGTATAAAAGGTAACTGTTTACAACTTATCACAGTGGTGTAGGTGACGTCGAGATCAACTAAATGGTATAGAATACGTGTAGAGTATCAAGCATGCAAACAGACTCAAATCTCTATCTTCGAGGGTTGGAACTTAAATAGTGGCAACTATTTATTCACAACCATAGTTACATGTTTGCACCTGTTACTGTCCTTCAAAGTAGTCGCCACTGTTGTGCAGAACCCGTTGCCAGCGACGTGGAAGTCGTAGTATATCGTTAACAGACCCTGTTCTGTTGATGGTGCGAATGGAGCGGTCTGAAGTTATGGTGATTCTGGTGTACGACTGTGGTGGTGTTATCCTAACGCATTACGTTCCTCCACGGCAAACCGTCAATGCACAGTATTACTGCTCGTGTTTGGAGCATGACCTCCGACCAGCTTTGCGAAACAAGCGGCGACACTTTCTACACAAACCACCCATCATTTTGCACGACAATGCGCGGGCGCATACAGCGCAAGCTGTGGCTGCTCTGTGTTGTCGATGGGACTGGGAAGTACTGTAAGATCCACCATAGTCTCTGTACTTAAGCCCTTGTGACTTTGATTTGATTCCAAAGATGTAGGAACCACTTCGTGGCATTTGCTTCAGAACTGTTCCAGAGATTCGACAGGCAGTAGACGGCTCCATTCGTACCATCAACAGAACAGGCTCTTTAAACGCTATACTACGCCTTCCACATACTGGCAACGGGTTCTACACAACGCTGGGTACTACTTTGAAGGACAGTAACAGGTGAAAACATGTAACTCTGTTGTATCGGTTGTGAATAAATAGTTGCTACTATTTAAGTTCCAATCCTCGTACATACATGCTCCACAAGCCACTGTATGGTGCACGGCGGAGGGATATCCCCTGCGAGCATTACTCATTTCCTAGCAAATGGAGCAAGGGTTCAAATGGTTCAAATGGCTCTGAGCACTATGGGACTCAACTGCTGTGGTCATCAGTCGCCTAGAACTTAGAACTACTTAAACCTAACTAACCTAAGGACATCACATACACCCATGCCCGAGGCAGGATTCGAACCTGCGACCGTAGCAACAGCGCGGCTCCGGACTGGAGCGCCTAGAACCGCACGGCCACCGCGGCCGGCTTGGAGGAAGAGTAAAACTACGTTGCATATGGCACCCTATGAGTCTTAATTTCCCTTATCATGTCCTCGCGAGCCAGATTTTGTCTGAAACCGTCACTGGATATTGCAAATCACTTGTTCTTGCACTTATAAAATGTCAAATTGAGGTTTACGTTGAAAGTTATCTCACAAAATAAAAAAAGGTAAAGAAGAGTATGTGAATGTTTATCTGTTTGCTTTGCTTCTGGACTGTCTCTTTCTGAATGTATACTCTCTTTACGAACAGAAGTTGTTGCATACCATGTGTATCTTAGTAATTCCATCTCATTAAATGCATAGTGGTAGCATTCCTTTTGCACTAATAATATCTTCCATCAGATCAATAAAATAGTTCCCAAGAGCAGCGTGTTCTGCGTCCTTTTTGTACGAGCTCACTGCCACGACGCCCCGCTACAACTCCCTTCTCTCCTAACACGCACGCATCCCAGCAGAGCGAAGACGAGCTGACCAGTCTCCGGGCGAGACTGCGCACACATAGCTAAACGATACAAATATTACATGCCCGTCCTAAGATATCCAAAAGCGATGAAATTATATACTCACCCCTTTCAGTGTAAACATTACTTAAAAACAACAGCAAAAAATTAACAAATAAATAATTTTATTTTCCTGGTCTTTTTATTATAAAACCACTTTCCTTATAAGGGCTGTGTTTAGATCGAATTGTAAACATAATTAGTTTTTGCGTAACGCTTACAGAAGTTTTCCTTCCTTCCGTATAGGAAAAATTAATAGTGTTAACGAAATAGGCGTCTAAATCGATAGTGTCAGAGAGCACGAGCATACTGAAAATCTCAGATGACACTCCCGTGCGATAGTAGCTTAGGTGGCTTTTATAGGCCAATTTGAGATCGCTTCCCGGTTTGATAGACGTTGTCTATCAAATTGTTCATCATACATATATTCTTCTGCTTCGTCAGAACCATTCAGGACTACGTGTGGCTTGTTTTGCACGTCTTCTTTCTTCCCAATACCTCTTCATTCTGTCGCTGCTTTTGTTTCTTTTTTCTTCTGTTAAGACAACTTTGACTTTGGTGTCCGGCCACATATGACCATCCACCAGCCCTTTACACTTCTCCCTGTCCTGTACAACTGCCAGCAGATTCCTTTCTTTTATTCCTACAGCCTTCCAGTCATCTCTGAGTTCTTTACCCTGTCGTTTCCCGTAAGACATGGCGCATTCTAAATCTTCTTAGTCAACCTCTCCTCGTCCATCCTCATGATGTGCCCAACAAGTCGTAACCTCCTCTTCCGTACCTCGCTCGATATGGGTTCAATATTTTCATACAGTTTCCGTCGTGTTCCTTGTACCCAGATATGGCCATGTTTTTTGGTGCCCCATACGTCATTCAAAATTTTTCACTCCTCCTCCTCCAACTGTATACAAGCTCTCTTGCCGTATGTAATCGTTTCTGATGCATACAGAGCAGCATTTCTTACAGCTGCTGTGTAATGTCGCAATTTCGCATTCCATGACAGATTTCACCGCATACCGATGCTTCTGCAAGAGCTGTGCCCCGTCTACTGCGCTACTATTGCCTGTATGGCACCAGTTATCTTCTCCCGAAAACTGTTGACTTTCTCAACCACTTGGCCATCTATCTTCCAGTCAGACTCAGTGTTCAATGTCTTGGTCCTCTTATATGCAATCTTCAGTCCAACCTTTTCTGCTGTTTCGGCTAGATTTTTTAGTGCTGTCTGTCTCATTTAAGAGTGCCATGTTATCTGCGAATGCCAGGCAGTCCACTGTTGCATTATGTTTGACCTTGTACCCTATTTGAACACCTTTGATCTTCATGTTACTATATAGTTGTCTCCACGGTCTCTCTACTTCATCCAAAACCAGGTTAAATAAAATTGGTTACAGACTAACAGTCCATTCCCTTGCCGGACTCCTGTTTTTATTTTGAAGCTGTCTGACAGCGTACAGCGATGCCTGAACCTGACAGTAGTGTCGCTTAACGTTTCCTTTATTATTGCACGTGCTGTAGCATCCAGTCCTCTATCTTCTAACACATCAAGCAGAGTACTTATGAAAACTGAATCGTAGGCCTTTTGGAAGCCCACAAATGTCACTATTATCTTATTTCCTTTCCTATTTCTGTGTTGTATTATCCTTTTTAATCCAAACAGCTGTTCTGTACAGTTCCTCCCTTTTTTAAAGCCACACTTCCACTCTCCTATTGCCGGCCCGAGTTTTTCTTCAACTCTGTTCAGCGACATTCTTGACAAAACGTTGTACTCTATGTTTAAGAGAGAGATGCCGCTGTAGTTATCCAGTACTTCAGTACTTTCTTGTCCCCTTTCTTATGTAGTGGTACTACAATGGCTTATTTCCAGTTTATGAGTATTTTCTTATTACTCCAGATATCCATTATTACATTGTACATACTTCTTTCTATTTCAAGCCCAAATGGCTCTGAGGACTATGGGACTCAACTGCTGTGGTCATCAGTCCCCTAGAACTTAGAATTACTTAAACCTAACTAACCTAAGGACATCACACACATCCATGCCCGAGGTAGGATTCGAACCTGCGACAGCAGCAGTCGCACGGTTCCGGACTGCGCGCCTAGAACCGCGAGACCACCGCGGCCGGCTATTTCAAGCCCACCCCACTTGATCTCTTCAGCACAGATACCACCATAGCCTGATGCCTTGTTGTTTTTGAGGTTTTTAATTGCCTCTGCTACTTCTGCCCTGGTGGGTGCGTTGTCTAGACTATCCTGACTTTCGTCCCTAGAGCGTAAGTTTGTCCACTTTACCGTCGGTGCTTCTGCATCCAGCAAATCCCTAAAATACCTAGCCATTGCCTCGCACACCTCTTCCTCGTCAGTTTGTATTGTGCCATCTTGTCCCATTACGAAAGGTTCTTTTGCCTCGAAGCCTTTAATTTTGCTCTTCATTTCCCTGAAAAAGACTCGTGATTTTTAGTTTCTTGACGGCTGTGTTTGCCTCTTCAAGTTTCTCATTCCACCTACTTCTCCTGGAATTTCTGATTGCTTTGCTAGCAATTTTCCTCGCATTCTTATGTATGGTAATAGCAAAGACCCATCACCGAAATGGGAACTGAACCTGCCACCAGCAAGAAGCAACGGCACCACCACGTAATGGCGGAGGACTCCTCTAGCCTAGTTTAAGATACTCTGCTTCCAGTAACACACAGTAAATACGATGCATGTATTTAGTATTCGAAAGACAGGTCAAAAATCGACTCAGTCTGCTTTTTAACTGGTTAAATGGCGACATCCGCTTCGCCAGAAATCCGTCCGTGTACGTTGGCAGCAGATGGCGTGTACGCACTCGATGAGTCAAATTATTTCCTGTCACGGCAGGGGTATCCCGGAAAACAAATGTGCAGAAATCAATACAGCCCCCTCATGAGTCCTGTACCACGACAGGATGCACGCCGTTTACCGATGCGTTCGTCTTCGTACTACACTGTCAGTCACTCTATCTGTCCTCAAGACCATCTCAGTAAAAAATACGTCGTATGCCTTAATGTTTCGGGTTCGAACGATATTATGATGGTCAAGACATTCAAAGAGAGCGCGGAAAAGTATACAAAGCAGTACATTACGTTACATGTGCAGCTTTGTGGGAAAATCATTCGCTGCTGGTCCAAAAAATGCATCTGTATGGTTTTATGCGTAACATGTCATTTTTTGATCTTGATTGGTCATGTATTAGACTGAGTGCTGTTTGCAGTTCATAATATATTGTTTCTTTGATACTCTCATTTATTGTTCACCGCAAAGCATCCACGTTATCCACATTCGTTTGATAGGTGAAATTTGAGTATTAATCGATTGTACAATAATGCCATATCACTGCTCTGTAACTCTTACACTTGAGCGAGCGACGATGTTGTAAGCTGAATCGCAGGGTTAGGTTATCATCTTTGGTGTGCGCGTAGGCGTAGTAGCATAAACTGGTTAGTGGTGTTAAAGCGAGGAAGCACTTGTACTTGGCTCAAATGGCTCTGACAAGGGAACCTCCCCATCGCACCCCCCTCAGATTTAGTTTTTTCATAGTTCCACACAACTTCTTCCTGTTTTCTCGATTGATCTGTGTTCAGTTTTTCAAGGCCTATTCACTGTGTCAATTTATAACTAAATCTGAGGGGGGTGCGATGGGGAGGATCCCTTGTGAGCACGAAGGGACTTAACTTCTGAGGTCATCAGTCCTATGTAACTTAGAACTACTTAAACCTAACTAACCTAAGGACATCACACACATCCATGCCCGAGGCAGGATTCGAACCTGCGACCGTAACGGTCACGCGGTTCCAGACTGTAGCGCCTAGAACCGCTCGGCCAATGCGGACGGCGCACTTGTACTATTACGTTGCAAATGTAAAGTCTCAATTAATCGATGTGTTTAAATATGATTATGTAATAGTAACTGGTCTGAGAAGGAGGAAGTGTAATGGAATATTTTATTTACTTGAAGAACAATTATAAGGTAATTTTTTTGAAGTCACTCTTTAGTATTGCAGCGCCACTTTCACCTACGTTTCTCTTAGAGTTTTAATTGATCGCCGGCCGGTGTGGCCGAGCGGTTCTAGGCTCTTCAGTCTGGAGCCGCATGACCGCTACGATAGCAGGTTCGAATCCTGCCTCGGACATGGATGTGTGTGATGTCCTTAGGTTAGTTAGGTTTAAGTAGTTTTAAGTTCTAGGGGACTGATGACCCCAGACGTTAAGTCCCATAGTGCTCAGAGCCATTTGAACCATTTGTTTTTAATTGATAGTGTTTTCAAAAGCATAAAAGGAACCAAGTGTGTTCCTAAAACACTTCGATTTGCAACTAACAGAGATCCCATTGCACCTCAAGAGTGTCTCTGTGCAGATACAGTAATTTGCAGCTTTAGCATAGCGGCGCGCAAGACAGTGCAGCATTGCAACACGTTATCCAGATTCGCACAGAATAAAGGTAAGGACTAAATATTTTGATATTTTTTTATTCATTCAGGGCCACTTTACGTCATTCAGAGACAGTTAGATTTTTCTGTGTTGTGTGTCAGTTTTAGTTCTCGGATCTGCGATCAGTTTTGCAAAACTAATTATCGCCGGTTTTATGTCAAAGTTCATTATTCAGGTAGTTTATACTGTTCAGAATTCTAGTAGTCAGATTATTCACGTTACCAGTACTTAAGACATTCCTTCTCATTAAGACAGTTCAGTTTATAACTATGATTCATTATTATTCAAAACAGAGTACGTCAGTCATATTTTTATTATTTACACAGAACTTTCACGTTGACTATCGAGGATGTCTTGAAAGAGCAGTAGTTGGTACGGGTTGGGACGGGGGATGTTGCACTTGCACATGACATAATTCATTGGACTCAGATTCGAGAAGAGCTTAAAAAAAAAGACCTGGTGCCATTCTGACTTAAGTTTCCGGTATTTCCTTTGACAAGGCTGCATCGTTCCCCTACAATATCCACATGAACTATAGCTCAGTCTCTGATGACCTCCACGTTGTGGGAACTTTTCCTAACTTCATTTTATTTGGGTTCGCGGAAAAGGGTGGGTCGATTTTTTCCCTAAATATCCATGCATTTTTAGGACACGAGGACGATCCGTCTCGCACCACTGACGGATTTGTCTTTCTTACCCGTGTTAATACGAAATACCAAACCGTACTATGAAAAGACTGTTGTGCCGACTTATAATCGTCATAGAACCTCCGTTATACTGAGAAGGTAATGTGATATTGTTATGAGTCATAGCATGACGAAGCAGAATTTTTTTTTTTTTTCAGAATACGACAGAATGTGTTCTCATGTCATATTTCATACAAATTTTGAATGGTTGTCAATTCTGTGTCATCGTAAATACAGGTGATTCTGAACAGCGGGATTCCCTTACGGACCATCCGCATTCTTTGTGTGTGCCCTCTAAAGTCATTTAAGAGACCACGCTGAGTTGCATGCGATCTTAAGGTCGCAGGCTTAGAAGAGACGACACTGCGCCAAGAAATTGGTCGTCCGCTGCTTGCTCTCGCCTGCCCAGCAAAGAAACAAAATAAAGAGCACACGTGGACCCTGCGAAATTGACTGGCTGACTGTGCACTTGTAGATGCTTAAACCAGAAACAGATTGTGAATATACGATCCCCCTGCACGCCATCATCTCGCTGTTGAGATACACGATCATGCCTGATTAGGAGGAAAAGTTGTTAGAACTGAATGCAGTTGGTGAATTAGACCGCGTAGCCGTGACGCGTCCCTTTCCGCCAATGAAGGAGACAAAGTTCCCTTGAGACGCCTATGCAATGTACTATTGACGCCTGAATTCCTTGTCAATGGAGAAGACCTATCCAGTGCACAGTGCTTGCAGTGTACAGCTATCCGTACGTCACATACAGACACAACGTTCAATATTTCTAATACGAGAGTAGTTATGTGAAGACTTGCCCGCGATTTTGTGCAAAGACAGTAAGTATGAAAATCGTTATAAATTTTGTATTCAAGAACTCGAATTTTCTCCAACTATTTCAAAATAAGAGCGGAGCCATATTCTGATTCCAGTGAGGTGAGAATTTCAGACATTCCTCTGGATACCTTTATTTTTTATATTTATTTACGATACATTCTTATTCATCTACTGTAAGTGGTATAATTCTTATTCAATTCATCTATAATGATCTAAAATTAAACTACCTAATGGCATTAAGGATTTCGCTGTCGTGAGGCAGTAGTTCCAAGAACAACAGCAGAGCGTTAACTTCCTGTGCAGCTAAGACTGCATAATGGCTATCATATCGGTTCTGGCATGTGATATTGTGATGGATGGGCCGGACGAAGCAAATGAACACTGCTCGATTTTCTGACATATACGGAGACGACTTTACGGCACATTTCAGCATAGATTGCCTACTAGACTCCAAAATTACCGTCTTCATACTAAAATTAAGCTTCTAGGTTTTTCTTATAAACAGCATACTTGCTATACGAAGCGTTAGATAAATCATGATGCAAACTTTGAAAGACCCTTTCTTAAGACTGAGAGGAACGAAAATCATTGACCAAGCATCCCATTCCTGTGTTTCAAACTTCCTATTTTAACACTTTAAGCATCGCCATCGCCGTTTTAAAATAGCTTTCAGAAATATATCTGTTTGTTTCATCACTAGCTTCGCAAGAGCTGTGCGGTATTATTCAAGGACATTCTTAGCTTTATTTGTGAGCTACGTTTACGTCATCGCACTGATAAATAATACGTAAATACCTAAACTTCAGTGATTCACCACGGATCTTATATTTCTCCTCCCGTTTTTTCACGGGCGATTGTCCTAACTCGTCCCGCATAGTTAGAATTTTACTACGTAATGCCCTTCTTTTACTCATAATGAGATTTTACAGAATGTAAGTTTCGACACGATTATCAGAATGCATTAAGACAACTACACATCGTTTGAGAATAGCACAGTGAATGTATTCACCTGAAAACCAGCGAAGGCGATCTACAGATTTCTGTTGAAACAGAAAATCACGGAAGAGTCTTTTGCACCTCAGTTGCGGCTGTACAGAAATATTCATTACGTAACAGCCGAAGCCATGGAAATATGTTGCTACTAGTTCACTTCGTAAATACTGGCTCGATTCAGAATCGAAACAACAGCTTGTGGGCTGTATGTACTTTTCATGATGGAGCCATGTTTCATGCGACAAGTTGAGTAAACAAGTCATAAAGACGGGACCTGCACACTAGATCAATAACAACCTGTCACAGGACCACTCGATAGAATCGTAAACTCAGCGTTGTAAGTGGCTTATGGGTAACTTAAGTACTGTACTGTGATAAACTATGGAAAAAAACAAGAAAAAACTGTTGGAACTTTTTAGTAATAAAACATATACCAAATCAGGAAGTGCCACGACTTTTTATAATCTAAAATTACAATTCCTAATGTAATAATATATAAATAAAAAGTGCTAAATACGTTTATGCTTTAGTCAGATAGCAGCGTATGCTTCCTTACGAAATTTGGCAAATGGATGTAGTAAAGTTGACTCATAATTTACATTTCTTCAGTTGCACACCGACGTAAGTCGACGTGATTGAATCATGAAAGACGTCAAAATTCTGCTCTTCTAAAACCCAGTACATCTTCTAATGGTATATCTTCCTACCGACCACCTTGCCCTAGTCTTCAGAGAGGTTGTTGTAACTTGCCTTTCGTATAGCATGGAGAACCTCCGTTCTGTTTGTCGTGATTCACCATATACGCTGTTCTTGAGACCATTTACGATTTACCGATTTTTAGTGAGGAGTATACTTGCCAGGTGATAACGACCAATTATAATGAAGTCCCGTTTTACCGTTACTAATCCCATTCCAGAGGGTGAAATCATAATAACGGCATTTATTTATCTATTCCAGATCGCCATTTTGTTTAATGTATTTAAGATCAGAGGATATGTGAACAAAAAATAATACAAAAATGATTTTAATTTAACATTAAGTGAAACGCAAACAGTGGTTAAGTTTCATTGAATCAAAATTTGTTTGAAAACTAGGGTGATTTAATGAACGGAATAACAAGATTTCTTGATGCTTTGTTTGTATTCATATCCGGCTCCTATAGGAAGGGTGCGTACCCCCCCCCCCCCCCTCCAACCACCACCAAAAATAAATCTCTTTTTTTTATTTTTGTGGAAAGTGGTTCCTTGTTTAGAAATTTTAGCACCAAATTGCTATTATCGGTCAAGATGTTGATCTTCTCGTGCTATTTATAGCTTTTGCTCGAGACGACAAAGACATTATCACGATGAAGTAAGGTAAAGACAGCCTCAGAATGAGTTGTTACTGGTGTATAGATGTACGTAACTCCTCACTCATCCACGACTGCAAGGAATCAGTCCTACCTCTTTACGCAGCAAGTGGTTTGCCACAGCACTTCCTCCGTGTTTGGTAAACGGAAGCTGCAGGCGTTTGCAACTATTCAATCTATCCTCGCACCTTCATAATATTCCACGAATATTCAGTGATTCAGCTTCGTCTCCTGAGGCTACTGGAAAATTAGGAGAAAAGTTCATCCTCTCTCTCTCCAAACAAAACAGAAAAGCGCCCTGGCTATGACACCTTAAATGGTATCCGATGTCAGTGTTTTGATGTACTTGTGGGTCAGGCAAACAATGCTGTTACACCCTCCCGTTAGCCACGCGTTACTGACGTTGTATTTCTTAACTCCCTCCGAGTGTATCCACAAGTCCAGTTATGATTGGAGAAGACCTTGGACTCCAGAAACTGGGGTTGGGGGGATTCAAACACACCCTTCTCCCCACTTCATATGAAACGACCACCAGCTCCAAGCAAGATATTACTATTGATTTCATGCGGCTGCACTCATGATTTCGGAAGAAAGTGTAAATGTATGAAGGGTGACTTAAGGCTGCACAACAATGTACAAAAGCGACTGAGGACAAAGATACATTAACGTGACTCGCAGTGATTTAACAGAAGATTTGGAGGATGGTTTTCTGTAAATAATTATACAAAACAGCTTGTTTGTTCAAGAGATGTTGTGGTTTTAGTTGTGTCGCTGTTGTACATATAGCAAAATTATTCTGAATCAACAAAACTCAGTTTTAAAAGGAATATCAACCGCTCCTTTTTTTACCTGCAGATGTCAGTGCTAACATCACGTGCTGCATATATATTTCTATACGTATATGAGCCAAGTAGATGTTTGAAAAAAGGAAGAAGGTGTAACTGAATTAAAATCGAAGTTGAAAATTATACCAAACCCTTAGGTTAATGGATTTTTAATTTTCTAGATAGATTGTCTCGAAGATTGGTTAGCTTGCTTCAAACATGATTATGACTATCTATGAGCAAAATTTCACTAGAATGTTTTTTTTTTTTTTTTCATAATAGATGTCTTCGTCAAATGAACTGTTTTCGTAAAAATTTAAAAAAAAGAGATAAATGTTGAATTGTTGGGGGAGTGAGATATTCACCCACTAGGGGATCGAACTTTTCTATTTCTTACTACTACATCCCCTATAAGTGTTTTACCAAAGTTTAAACACTTTATAAATTATTTTCCCCATTTTTTTCCAGTTTCCTTTGGATATAGGCCTATGTAACGTGGTCCTATAGTTATGTACAGAAGTTACTTTGGTTTGTAATTCAATTTCTTAATGTTTTGTTATCCCCATCCTTTCTTTTTAAAAAGATCATCTGATGATGACTTGGTAGTAAGTCAAAAGCGGTGATGAAACATCTTGCGTGACCCGAGACTGAAATATGTAATGAAATTTTTTTACAAGTGCGTCACGCTGAAGTAAGCCTGGTCTGTGCCAGAAACATTTATGACGATGGCCTCCAATGGTATTTCCCAGTGTCGTCTCGTCTTATAGAAGGAAGAACTGGATTCCAAACCCCATTTAGTTACAACAATTCCTGTATAACTATCCGTCAAAACCACCAACAAAGTTTACGTATCACACATACGGGAGTTCAGATTGATATAGAAATACAGTGTTGTCATGGTAATGGATGCATGAATCTGCGTAGAGCTCTAATTATGGTGAGAACTTGGGAGTCATGGTATCCAAGACAGACTTTACTAGTCGACTACTAAGGCGAAGCGAGGCTTTTGCTGACGTTGCCAGGCAAACCGGTGGAATCTCGTCACCACCGCAGGAGTTGTCATGCGGGCAGCTGGCAGTGGACTTTTAAGTGCCTGCCGTGGCTGTCACGTTCTGATTCACTGTGAACACAGGACTATTTCGAGACAACGCGCCGTCACGCCGTAGCCGAGTCTCAGGTGACTAACCAGGTGCATCCTACGGACTGCACAGATTCCGATTTCAGTTCTTGCAGGAGAGAGGAGAGGGCGGGGGACCACAGTTCGCATCCCTCCTCAGTCCCATTCCATAACATAAAATTCCATCCCTTCTCCCTCCCTCCCATTTTAAAGATGCACAAATGCCTAGGATTTTAATGACAGCAGCAAGTATATAAACCGATTTAATATAACAATGATAGTAATTTCCTTGCATCAGGGCTTAGTGCACTGCCGTAGTAGGACTTTCAATAAACTGCAAGTCAGGAAAATATATACTTTGAAAATCATACGTCCGCAAGCTGAGAAGTACAGTGTGGGTCAAATAAAAGTGGCCCGGGGAACAGAGTTCTATGCTACAAAGAAATGCAGCAGAGGAAAGGAAATACGGTACTAATCTGACTACAGCAGATGTTGAAAGTGGCCACCATTCATCTCTTGCCACTTTTGGGCCCTAGTCAACATGTTGCTGAAGGCGGATTGAAGCTGGACCGCTGGAATTGCTGCAGTTTTTGAAGACTATGAGGGTTGTTGCGATACGCCTTAGACTTGAGGGTTCCTCATAAAAAATAATCTCACACTGACAGTTGAGACGATCTGGACTGCCAGCTAGGGCCGCGACCCGACTGACATCTGCTAACAACTCTATCAGGCGTGAAGATTGTAGAAATGTGCTCCAAGATTCGGTCGGCAGTATGGGCAGTTGTTCCATTATGTTGGAAATAACTTTAGGTCTTTTCCTCCTCCGTTAATGCTGCCACAAATGGTTTCAAAATGTTGGAAAAATAACGCGCAGAAATCAGCGTCTGATGAAACAAGGTGGGACTAAAAATACGGCCCACAGCAACTGCAGACAAAACCTCAAACTTCTGATCATGCAATGGCGTTTTGTGAAAGTTATGCGGATTCTCCGCTGCCCTGAACTTTTGATTCTGTGACTTGACATAACCGGTACAATCATACATGAAGAACAGATCCATATCCAAGCCATTCATTGTTATCTCAGTGAAGAGTGAACAGCCAGCCACAAAACTGGAGGCGCTGGGCAGTATCTGCTGGTTTTAATGAATGAACAACAGATTCCCTGTAGGGATGCATTTGCAGGTCCAGGTGGGGTATTCATCAGATGATCGACATAACATGCCGGTCTCTTGTGACAGGCATCGGGTTTATTTGGTAGGACTCTGAAGCATTATCTGGTGAAGTGCAGCCGCATTTTCTGGTGCGCGGGCACGTTTCAGCATGTTTTTTGGCTTGTTGGCTCAAATGGCTCTGAGCACTATGGGACTCAACTGCTGAGGTCATTAGTCCCCTAGAACTTAGAACTAGTTAAACCTAACTAACCTAAGGACATCACAAACATCCATGCCCGAGGCAGGATTCGAACCTGCGACCGTAGCGGTCTTGCGGTTCCAGACTGCAGCGCCTTTAACCGCACGGCCACCTCGGCCGGCTTTTTGGCTTGTTCAAAACAGATCCTGACTGACGTCATTGTCGGACTAAGCGTTGCTCGACCCTCTTTTCTGACACTTTGACACCATTAAACTTCTCACCAGACAACTGACCACAAAGTTTCCACTACCTCGTTGTCTCGTAATATCCACAACGAACATCCGCTGCTCCGCTATGAGTACCACGGTCTCCTTTGCACTGCTCCACTCACAGTGGCACAGACTACACTCCGTTCTGAAATCGTGTGGATCACTCGGCGAGCGTGCACGTGGTGCACGCGAACGGGATGTGATTATATGCATACATTCACATCCAATCGTATCCTCTGGTCTGGGCAACTTTTATTTGCCCCACCCTGTACAATCGTCAACCTATAGATTGAAGAAAGCTACAGATTCCCACAACTTAGAAATCTTCATAATTTCCATAGTACAAAATAGATATGTGCATTCATAATTGTCATTATTTTGCTTAGCACAAAGATTGTCAAAACACGTCTGCAGACTATGAGAATGAGAGAAAGTAACTGAGTTCAATGCAATTTCTTTCAGAGTTTTCCGCATACGTTCCAGAAACTGAGTATATATGATGTGACAAAAGTCATGGGGTACCCTTATGTACTTAAACAGATAATGGTAGTTTCGCGTGCACGAGATATACTGGGGCAATCCACTGTCATTCGTACTCAGGTAATTCATGCGAAAAGGTTTCCGAAGTGGCTATGGACGGGAGTTAACAAACTTCGAAGGCGGAATGGTAGTTGAGGGTAGATGCATGGGACATTCCATTTCGGAAATCGTTAGGGAATTCAATATTCCTATTCACAGCGTCAAGAGTTGTTGAGAATACCAAGTTTCAGACATTACCTCACACCACAAACAACGCAGTGGCCGACGACCTTCACTTAACGACCGAGAGCAGCGGCGTTTGCGTGAAGTTGTCAGTTCTAGCTGACAAGCAGCACTGCTTGAAATAACCGCAGAAATCAGTGCGGTACGTACGACGAACGTATCTGTTAGCACAGTGCGGCAAAATTTGGCATTAGTGAGCTACGGCAGCAGACAACCGAGACGAGTGTCTTTGCCAACAGCACTACATCGCCTGCAGTGCTTGTCCTGGCCTCTTAACCATATCGGTTGGACTCTGAACGACTGGAATACCGTGGCCCGGTCAGATAAGCCCAGATTTCAGGTGGTAAGGGTTCATGGTAGGGTTCGAGTGTGGCGCAGACCTCACGAAGCCACGAATACAAGTTGTCAACATGGCACTGTGCAAGCTGGTGGTGGCTCCATAATGCTACTGGACGTGTTTACATGGAATGTAACCGATCACTGACTAGAAATGATTACGTACAGCTGTTTCAGGACCATTTGCAGCCATTTATGGACTTTATGTTCCCAAACAATGAGGAAATTTTTATGGACGATAATGCGCCATGTCATCGGTCACAATTATTCGCTACTGGTTTGAGGAACATTCTGGACTATTAGATCGAATGATTTGGTCATCCAGATTGTCCGGCATGAATCCTATCGAAGATTTATGGGACGCAATCGAGAGGTCAGTTCGTGTACAAAATCCTGCGCCGGCAACACTTTCGCAGTATTTACGGCTATAGAGGCAACGTGGCTCAGTATTTCTGCAGGGGATTTACAAAGTTTTGTTGAGTTCTTACCACGTTGAGCTGCTGCACTATGCCAGACAAAAACTGGTCCGGAACGATACTAGGAGGTACCCCATGACTTTTGTCACTTCGTATATATATTGGACGGTCTTCTCATTTCTATTGTCTTTGCCTTACTGAATTTCACGTGGACTGCCTGTTCTACCTAAGGGCTCACGAATCGTGTGAGATTTGTGGTTGACAACAAGTATGGTCACGCAGTAAGTGGGCGTCTTTACTTTGTTTGTCTTTTCACTGTAAGTGACCAGGCCGCAAGCCCAGCCGCTTGGCAATCCCTCTGCAAACAATTCTAGAGCTATTATATGCGTAATGTTTGTTGTGTCGGTCATGTCTAACAGAATAGGCGCTACACATATAAAATAAATGTGTGCATTGACGATTATGATAAGTTCAGTGTGGATGCACGGCATGACGGAATTCGCTAAAGCTGCGAGCAATGAGGGTAATGGACAATGAACGCTGTATGTGTAGTGTGCGAGAACTTGAGAATATGGTTGGACGGAAAGCGTGTCCCTGGGTAGCTGAAGCAGTTAGGATGACTGCTCGTGTAAAGCGATAGATCCATGCTCAACTCCTAGTCCGGCGCAAATTTTCGCTTGGCGGCAATGAATTTAATTCGTCGCCCAATTGCGGCTGAGTTCTGTGCTTCTCTTAGTTTTTAGAATTGCTAGCACGGATCGGAACTCTTATTTTTCGTACTGTTACATTTTCATACAGACATATGTAAAAATATAACCATCTTTAGCAAAACTTTTTTTGGGGGGAAGGACTGTAACCCCATGAGCCCCCGTAGGATTCGCGCTTGGTCCGCAAGTCGTATTATCAGCTCACAAACGAGTGGGCACCGAGGCAATGAGATAGCATCTACCAACTGAAGCATCTACATCTGCAACTAACTAGAAGAAAAAAGAAAGAAAAGCACATGACCGCCAGGAAGCTGCAATATGACTTTTTATCCATTACTAGTAGAAATAATATTATCATCTTCTGTTCGACTTATTAATGCAATTTGTAATTAAGCAATACTACCATGATAGGGTCTGCCATTGTCTTTATATATTAAGAATAAGTAAGATTTGTACAATTTTTTGTTAATATACCTGCATAATAGGCAGACATCAGCGAAAGCTTTGTACGATGTTTAATGTTTCACACTTTATCACAATAACTCGCCCTAGAAAACAAGCATGACTTACTTACACGTTGTGTAAATAGGTCGACCTGCGTATGACAATATTATATGAGAATAGTTCAAAATGTTCAAATGGCTCTGAGCACTATGGGACTTAACATCTGTGGTCATCAGTCCCCTAGAACTTAGAACTACTTAAACCTAACTAACCTAAGGACATCACACACATCCATGCCCGAGGCAGGATTCGAACCTGCGACCGTAGCAGTCCCGCGGTTCCGGACTGAGCGCCTCAACCGCGAGACTACCGCGGCCGGCAAATGAGAATAGTGATTTAATGAAATTATATTCCAGTTTCTAGGAGTCATGTCTTCTTTTTTTTGAAGTACAGAGGAACACCACTTCTACAAAATATGTAATATTAAAGTATGTTACATCTACATTAATTTTTATCCCATTATATTCACGGTCAGAATGGGAAGAATAACAAGTAGTGGGATATGGGCATTTCAACACAAGGGATCCTTTGTTCTCCTTATCTTAACGTCCTGGCCACTTTCTCTAACGTCCTTATGGATACAAACCACTCAGTTGGGCTCTTAGTTTTCTTTGCTTAGGATCTAATCAATGATCCACAACTGTGATATTATTTACCGTAATATATGGTAATTTTATAGATTTGCCAATTTTCTCCCACTTTTTAAGAATACTCACATGAGTACAAGACTGATTGTTTAACAAATACCACTAGAGTGCAATAGTTAAACAAATTGTACTGGTTCCCAAATAGTTCATGCTTAGTGCAATGCAACAAATACGCTACTACTAAATTTTTACGCTGTATGGAATTTATTCCTTCGTTATTAGTGTGTGACGTCACTGTTAGGTATGCTAAGATGGGTCGGACAATCTAAGATCCTGACATTCTAAGATTAATGTGGAATAGTAAAGTAACGGTGGGAAATCCGAGTAGGCATGTAAGCGCGCGCGCACACACACACACACACACACACACACACACACACACACACAGAGACACACACACACTCATCACTAAAAAGATAACACTGACCGCTCATGCTTCCTTGCTGCAGCAGTTACTGCACACATGATCAGCTAGGATATCAGTAGGGAGAAAGGAGGGCAACGATTATTTCTTTATTTAAAACAAACACAAACTGTAGCATGGCGTCTCCACGACATATTCAAAGCTTGCTGAACGCAGACAACATTGCCTATCTCCACTCACTGCAACCATCGGCTGAGGGTTAACTAGCCACTGCAGCGAATAACAAGGCCTGGTGCTAGCACCTCATGTGGATAAACAAATTAAGAGCGTAGGTCCCACACTGTCTTCACCAGACATAGCACCTTGCACCCCACCCCTTGCCGACCCAACACCCTGATGCAGGTAAGTGAGACGACTCACTGTAGCCAAGTCCCGCAGCAACCAAGTCTCTATGAGATCCTTCTATACATATCGTGACAAAATGAGCAGTGATGGCTTTGACCATTTCCTTGTGCAGTTCTCTTGGACAGTTATCATCTCTCAACACACAAAATGTGCAATACTTATTAAAGAGACAAATATTACAGAGTGCCTACCACACGCAGTTTTGAGCAGGATAGCAATTCTATAACTTTATCTTAGTGGAGCACATTAGATAGCCATTGGCTAAAACCTATATGCTAACCCACAGATGCATAATAAAGACTTAATCCAGTCGAGCACCTTAACAGCCTATTGGTACACCATTTACAAAGAATACAACACTAACTCTATGTGACGCAAAGCCTGTGTAAGTTTCCAGAGCTATATCACTTCAAATTTTCAAAAAATTCACGTCCAATTAAGGTTTGACAATTCTAGTATGTTTCTCTTATTCCTACAGAATGATCGTCGATGAATATGTCAACCATGAACTGGCGTTCTAACAATGACAGCTGACTCACCCTTCATTTGAGTTTCACTATCACAGTGATCAGAGATACAGTGTGTCATTCCTGAAAGATGTCAGACGTACTTTCCTCTCCTGCTAGAGTCATCTATCTGTAAGACATTTGCGAATGGTGCTTGGAAAATCTCCATTATTTCTCATTGTGGTTATTTCACAAGACTTTTGTGGGATGCTGTAATCAGGGGAAAGATGTGGATGACGCCTCTTGTTCCCACATTCTTGCATTTAACAATTCTTCCATTAAAACTACACTCTTCAACATATATAGAATTTCCGTTTCCAACTTTTCCATCCTTCTTTAGATTGATCCAGATGGCTCTTGTTGTGTATTTAAAGGTAGTTAATGTTTCATGTGATTGTGTAAATGTTCATTAGATGAGTTCTAGACCTACTTAGGCGCAATAGTTACATTTATTTACTTTAAGGTCGACTGCACCAGCAATCATCTGTCCACAGTGTGGTAGTATTATCAAATTTGTTTCCTTTCCCGCTCTAGCACAATGACTGAGAAACAATTGTCTATATTCCTCTTCATATGCCATCATTTCATTTGTCATATTCTTTTTAAGATCATTGCTGCGAATATATGATGGTGGTGGTATAATAGTGTCTGAGTCTTAGTTGAATGTGGTTTATTTAAATCTACCAAGTGAATTCCGCAAGAAACATTCTCTTTGTTCCAATGGGACATAGCTACGTAATATAATCCTAACTCTGTCACAGAGCTTCCATTTACAATGGTTCAGCTGCTTCACAGATCAGCCACAACCAACTGCATACAATGAAGACTTAGCGTTTAATCACGGCATCGTTCATCTTTTCCAACATGCTTTTTGAGAGTGGAATGATCATGATAGCGTATTCAGGCTGGAGCAGCATATATCTTCTTCTCCCACATGGGAAGTGCGCATACATATAGTGGTAGTTACTTTAAAAACAAGCCCAATACTTACACTTTGGTCCAAATTGTAGTGTTCGAGTCTCTAGATGATATACATATACATGCTACACTTACAATATGTCAACCTGTCAGTTCTTAGAATATACACAGATTTTTTTTCCGTATGATGCTAGTGTTTGTATCAAAATGCATAACACTTGCATACCACCTTACAGTATGTGGTGAGAGAATATCTGACATTTAAACCACATCCACACTCCACCCAAGTGTAAAGGATAACTGATGGCTACTCCTCATTACAGTCATTTCGTGAGACGTATATGCAAGTATGCAATATATCACCTGCAACATACTCCTCAGATTTACAGCAGAAAAACCGTATTGTAGTGACTAACACAAGGGGTACGTTAAGCATCTTCCTACGACTATTCATCAGCATAATTGCAATTTTTAGATGTATTTCCTATTATACGTACTGGTTAGAGTCCCAGGCTGAAAAGTAATATCCAGAAATGTTTTTGTAAGCTACTTCCTCTTTGGTGGATAAATTAGAGCTCTATTTCACTCAATAATAGGAAGTGATACTGAATTCGACGCGTCAGAAGCTTCTTCAAATTGACTCATTTGATCAGCAATCACAGCAAGCTTTCCCCATTGATTATCAGTTGGTCACACGAGCTATTGAACACGGTCAGTTGCTATGAATGCTCAAGTATTACATTTGAACGGATTCATCTGATAATCCAAAATCAGTTTCTGATGAATTAGCGTGAAAACACCATGTGTACCGCAATAGCCTTTCTCTTCATAATGGTGTGATTTTGTTGCATACTCCTAATGAACAAACATTACTCGTGACTGCCACAACATTGGATCAACAAGTTGAGTTTTACACAGAAGACATTAGGAAATCGTTAAAACTATGCAAATGGCGCGCTAGCATCGTTCGTGGCTGAATCACGTTAGGCAGATTGAACAGAAGACTGCCCACTGCCACGCATGCATGGATAACAGACAGCGCTATGCCACGGATTTTACAATTGGCCTCGACTTGACGGTCCTTGACAATGGATCCATGTTGATTTTATTAGTTCCTTCTGGAACATACAGGGCTAATTGTTGTAGATACACACAGTAAATATCCTTTTGTCATTCCAATGAATGGACCATTCCAATGGTGGACCATCACTAGCTTTATAAGAGCTCTCCCTTCTGTTTCGGTTAGCCACTGATAATCGTTCCGGACAATGGTCCGCAGTTTTCCTCTTTAGAGTTTCAACAGCTCGCCGAGAAAATGAGATTCAGCATGTTCGAATGGGTTTGGTATATCCTCAATCGAAAGGTGTAGCCGAACGTTTCGCTCACACTTTCAAGGCTCAGATGTTCAAACTTCGTGCTTCACAGAGGAGGCAAAATGTTTTTTTATTGTCCCTCAGCTCCTTTCACACTATGTCTATTCAAGATGTTCGCCAGCTGAATTGTTACATGGATGTCGTTACCGCACCTCGCTGCATCTACATATCCCTCGATACTCTGCCTTAGACACCAAATTTCCACGAAGTCCCGCTCGAGGGAAGTTTTTTGTCGTGTTTACAACGAACCTCACAAATGGGAATCAGTCGTTGTCACGGAGACGACTGACCGAGCTCATTATACGGTTCATGGCAGAACAGCCACCCATCCATGACATCAAAACCAACTTCGTTTTCGTCATTATTGTGATCCCGCCGTAGATCTTCATTTTTCAAAAACGTTCTCAGCAGCCCAGCCCGCTGCCCCCGACCAGCATTTTTCAGTTCCTGAATTTTCGAGCGCATGGGTCAGTGGATGACTCTATGGTGGAGTAGACTTCTGCCCTCTTAATGTAGCCTCTGCCGCAGCCACTGCATCCGTCACCGTCCATTGCTGTGACAAACATAGAAAATGCAACGTTTAAACGGGCCAGCAGGGTCCACCACACTATGTACAGTGTTCACCATATTCCTACGGTTGGCACAAATGACGCCTTCTCATCTACTCACTGCATGATAATTTGTTCGTCCGTGTGTCTGTTTAAGACACCGCTCACTAACGTCTCTGATAACCCAGAGGAGTCGTAGCGAGAGTCATTGCACGATGTTATTACTCCAAATATTTACAAGACTGTACAGTGCTAAATACATAAGAATCATTGGTGTAACGGGTGCTTGCAATGATACAAAGTTACGTTTTATTATCCTGTATATGGTATGAATAGGAGTGTTGATATTTTGTTGGTATATTAAATGTTTGGAGTGTTATAGTTTTCCCAATTACCTCGCACCAACTATGAATACAACGTTGCTTGTCCAGTTAGCCGTGCGGTCTAACGCACTGCTTTCCGGACGGGAAGGCGTGACGGAGGTTTTCCAACTGCCTCGGCGAATGTCGGCTGGTGCCCCTGATTCCGCCTCAGCTACACTATGTCGGCGATTGCTGCGCAAACACTTTCTCCACGTACGCGTACACCGTTATTACTATACCACGCAAACATTGGGGTACACTCGTCTGGTGAGAGACGTTCCCGGGGGAGTCCACTGGGGGCCGAGCCGCACAATAACCCTGGGTTCGGTATGGGGCGGCGGTGGCGTGAGTGGACTGCTGTAGCCTGTTGTGGGGTTGTGAGCCACTGAGGGCTACGGCAGGGACGAAGTCTCTCCGTCGTTTCTAGGTCCCCTGTTCCATACAGCCGGCCGCGGTGGTCTCGCGGTTAAGGCGCTCAGTCCGGAACCGCGCGACTGCTACGGTCGCAGGTTCGAATCCTGCCTCGGGCATGGATGTGTGTGATGTCCTTAGGTTAGTTAGGTTTAAGTAGTTCTAAGTTCTAGGGGACTGATGACCACAGAAGTTAAGTCCCATAGTGCTCAGAGCCATTTGAACCATTTTGTTCCATACAATACAATACAAATGGATGCAACAAGCAGGTTACAAGGGTTCAAAAGGTACTTCATCGTGGGTCCGCATTTAGCTGGCTGATCGAATCGTGCAATATCTTTATTTGTGGGACATTGGGATGTGACAGTGGCTAGATGTTCGGCTGCATAGGAACATTTCAGCGGTCATACTAGTTGTGGAGATTCTGGTGAACCACGTCTTGCAACCAAAAAGGAGAGTCACTGCATAGTGCACCAAGCACGTTGTAATACCTTCATAGCTGCGCTTGCTTTGCAGAGCAAATAATGGACTGCCTGCAGCGGCCTGGATCGAATCGCACCACAGACTGAATGGATTAGACACACAGATGGCTGCGTTTGGAGTGGTGCCGCAATTAGCATGGACTGCTGATGAATGGCGCTGTATTGTGTTCAGCGATGAATCGCGGTTCTTTCCGACTCCAGATGACCATTTTTGCTTAATGTGGCAGCGACGTAGGAAGGGGCCCTATTCTCACATTCCCTTTGGAGAGTTACAGGTTCCTCCTAGTGTTCCTTGGCGTGCGGAGCCATCTGGTATCACTTCCAGTCACAACTGGTAGTGATTCAGGAAATTCTAATGGCGTAAAGGTATGTCACCGATGTGCTACGTCCTTACGTCCTCTCATCTCACAATGGTACCACTTATCAACCAAATATTCGACGTAACATATATCTTTTTTTCTTTTTCCGTCTTTCCTTAGTTGTTTCAAAATTCATGGAGGTATGTTCCGTCTTTGCAACCAAATGAAAGGCAGTTTGTTTTTGCCTTACAAGTTTCGCTTCTATTTACGAAGCATCTTAAGTGGCGATTTCCAAAGTGCTAATCCACGTGTGTGGTCTTGGAGATGTGATCATTCGGTCCCTATCGTTACAACACATCACCTGCACTCTTCACTGTGTGATCAGCCTGTGTGACCACATCGCCACTGAAGATGCTTCATAAATAACAGAAGCGAAATGAAAAAAAAAACTGCCTGCGATTTAGTTGAATAGACGCAACATATCTCCATGAACATACTCGTCACTTCATGGAATGTGTCTCTAGGAACTGTCTGCACGATGTCGAGCTACTCCAGTGGCCAGCAGGATTCCCAGGTCTGTCCCCGGCATAACATGCGTGGGACAAACTCAGGCGTCAGCTTCGTCCCAGTGCAATTTCCAGCATATCAAGGACCGGTTACTTGTTGGCCGGCTTGCCTCAGGAGAGGATGCAACGGTTTTATGATACCCTCCTCAACAGAGTCAGTGCACGGATCCAGAACAGAGTGAGTGGAAGGTCATACTAATAAACGGGCTCATTCACAAAGATTTTTGTAGAGTTGACTCGATTTTTAATCACAGAAATAACGTCACATACCCTCTGAGCTCGCGAAGCTTCATTTCATTCGATCCTTCTCTTCTCGTAGCTTTACATTTTTATTTGGCAGTATGTAAGAAAATGATTTCCTTCTTTTCACCAAGTGATCCATGGATAAATAAAACTTCTAGGTCTAATGCTGTCATGTGACTGTCGTATTCGGCAAATCGGTGTGCTGGACGATAACAGCGCAGTCCAGGTTGTGACTAACGCACTTGATGGGGCGTATGTGTGTGCGCGCGCGCGTGTGTGTGTGTGTGTGAGTGCTGGAGCGGTAGCGTGATGGCGTTTGACCGGGTCACGCCAGCATGAAAAATTCAGGGGGTCAGGTGTCGGGGGCGTGGAGCAGATGTTACCTGTTACGTGGCGGGCACGCCAGGCCGGAAGCACGGCCGGCTGCCCCCGCCCTGGTACTTGAGCCGTCGCGTGCTGGTGCGCCAGCGGCGGCCGCCGGTCGAGGCACGCGTGCGCCCACCCTTACGGCACGGGTAGCAGGCCCACTGCCACACGGCCGCTGATAAAATATGTCGTGCCAGCGGCCGCCTCGCCTCGTAGCGTTTTATGACCTCTGCTCGCTACTCTCTACTGTCCACTAAAACGAACGTGTTCCTGGATTCATTACTTCTTTCCAGCTCTCGCCATATGAGTGTACTCTTCGTACATCCATAGTTGAAATGGAGGACAGTGGGACGTCAGCTGGTATAAATTTATATTAAGAATGAAGAAATTCCTCCAGCTGTATTTAAGGTGTCGATTTTATTTTGGCAACTAATTTCAACGTTGTGACAACGTCATCTTCAGGCCCATACACTTGTTGACGTCAACCGCGTGCGGCTGGTACTAGAAGTCAGTGGTCAGATATGGACGTTCACCGTGTGGAAGGTGGGTAGTAACTAGTATGAAGTTAGAGCGGTTTAAAGTTCATACTAGTTACTACCCATCTTCCACACGGAGCACATCCATATCTCACCATTGACTTCTAGTATCAGCCGCACGCAGTTGACGTCAACATGCGTATGGGCCTGACGATGACGTTGTCACAACGTTGAAACTAGTTGCCAAAATAAAATCGACACCTTAAATACAGCTGGAGGAATTTCTTCATTTTTAATATGAGTGTACGTCCAGCATTGTCGAATGTGGTTGTTTCGGTTGTCCAGGTGTTATTGTATGGGGAGACATACACAGAGGAGAGGAAAGTCGTGGGACAGCGATATGCACTTATACAGATTGTGACAGTACCGCATACACAAGGAATAAAAGGGCAGTGCATTGGCGGAACTCATTCATACTCAAGTGATTCATGTGAAAAGGTGTCCGACGTGATTATGGCCACACGACAGGAACTAACAGACTTAACGCAGAATGGCAGTTGGAGCTAGACGCTTGCCAATTCCATTTCGGGAAACGTTAGGGAATGCATTATTCCGACATCTACAGCGTCAAGAGCGTGCCGAGAATACCAAATTTCAGGCATGACCTCTCACCAAGAACAACGCAGCTGTGTGATTCTTCAATGTCTCCGGGCGTATTTTATGACGAAATAAATCTCGGGTGAACAGCCTGGTATGTGTGCATAGGACACAATATTTCTGCAATCGACCAAGATGCCATCATCAGGTGCGCTGATATACCTCAGCGGACCTGATGATGGCAACGTGGTCGATTGCAGAAATATTGTGTCCTATGCACACTCATGCCAGGCTGTTCACCCGAGATTTATTTCGTCAACGCAGCTGTGTTATTGTAGAGTTGTCAGTGCTAACGGGCATGCACCACTGCTTGAAACAACTGCAGAATTTGCCGTTGGTGGGCTATGGCGGCAGATAATAAACGCGCATGCCTTTGCTAACTTCGCGACATCGCTTTCAGTGCCTGCCCTGGGCTCGTGACTATATCAGTTGGACCCCATAAGACTGGAAAAACCGTGGCCTCGTCAGATGAGCCTCGGCTTCCGCTGATAAGACATGATGGTAGGGTTCGAGTGTGGCGCAGACCCCACGAAGCCATGGACCTAAGTTGTCAACAAGGCACTGTGCAAGCTGGTGGTGAAATGGACTGTGTCCTTTGGTCCAATTGAGCCGATAATTGACTAGAAATAGTTGTGCTCAGCTATTTGTTCCCAGGCAACAATGGAATTTTTATGGATGACAATGCGCCATGTCACTGGCCCACAGTTGTTCACAACATTCTGGAGTGTTAAAAAAAATGTGTGTGAAATCTTATGGGACTTAACTGCTAAAGTCATCGGTCCCTAAGCTTACAAACTACTTAACCTAAATGATCCTAAGGACAAACACACACACCCATGCTCGAAGGAGGACTCGAACCTCCGCCGGGATCAGGCGCACTGTCCATGACTGCAGCGCCTTAGACCGCTCGGCTAACCCCGCGCGGCCCTGGACAGTTCGAGCAGTTTGGCCACCCGGATCGCCTGACATGAATCCCATCGAACATTTATAGGCCAAAATCTGGAGTAAGTTCGTACACAAAAACCAGCACTGGCAACACATTCACAATTAGGAACCCCTGTAGAGGCAGCATGGCCCTATATTTCTTCAGGGGACATCAAATTACTTGTTGAGTGCATATCACGTCCACCTGCTGTACTACGCCGTGTTAGTAGGTATCATGACTTTTGTCACCTCAGCGTATATGAAAGTATGGTGTCTGTTCTTTTGGACGTGTTCCGAAACAACAGACAGCACACGGGATACAAGTCTGTGATATGCGAGTATATCCGCGAGTCCGCGATGAACTCTGCGTCTGGGTGGCGCAGTGGTTAGCGCAACTGCGTTGGAAGCAGGAGATCCCGTGTTCGAGTCCTGGTCCTGGATACATTTTCACGCTGATTCGGTACAATGTCCGGATGCAGCTGATATCACCCGTTCCTTCCCTTTCCTATCCTTTCTGCCCTCCCTCCTCCTTCAATTTACAAAATGTTGTTGTGACACTGTACCGCTTCCCCTTGTGCCTCTTTTCAGGGGTACGCTCTTTCCTGATTTCATTTTTATGGATGAGAATGCGGCACCGTACCGAACTGCGCAGGTGGGAGATCTCTTGCAGCAAGAGGTATTCGAAGAATGGACTGGCCTTCCCGTTCTCCCGACTCAGTCCAATAAAGCACGTGTGGGATGTGTCACTGCAGAACCTACACATGCACTTACGAGCATCCAGCAGAACTCTTTACCAATCTTGTGGACAGCATGAGAACATGCCGCAAAGCATGCTTCGCTATCCGTGGTGGTTACAAACTCTATTAAGAACCAAGTCCCGCCTTTTGTAATGTCCAGTGTAAGTGATGATGATGATGATGATGATGAGGTCCCATACTCCGAGGAGCATAGGGGACGATGCGGGAGACGCGCACCGCCGTACTAGGCAAGGTCCTGGTGGAGGTGGTTTGCCATTGCCTTCTTCCGACCGTAATGGGGATGAATGATGATGGTGAAGACGACACAACAACACCCAGTCATCTCGAGGCAGGAAAAATCCCTAAACCCTCCGGGAATCGAACCCGGGACCCGGTACGCGGGAAGTGAGAACGCTACCGCAACACCACGAGCTGCGGACCCAGTGTGAGTAATGTCTTTGAATAAAAATGTAATTTGTGTTTGTCTCGCTGCGTATTTCTCTCATATACCTTCCGTACGATAATATAGGAGCTCTTTCTGTGTATAGTCCAAGTTCCCTTGAGCTATATTACCTGGTACATACATCATGCGAAAGTTACTTTTGTCCATCTGTTTTGTCTACCAGAGTAATATGGGTAATTGGGTAAAGTTTCTCCTTCGCGTAGTACAGTGCCTTGGTGAAGTGAGACTGTGGAACACGTATTCTGTCTACATATTTATTATTTACTGGATAAAATTTCTTGTTCACATTTTAGTTTGTTATGTCTGTGTTTTACACAAACTCTGATGTCTCAGTAATAAATAGTAAAGGCGCCCTCAAATTGAATTCTAGATTTGCGAATCAAGGTTCGTAAAAAGTGCCTTGTTACTTGCTTTCAAACAGAATCTTTCAAACGGAATTCTTTGCTTTTCTCGGCTTTAAGCGGATTCTAATGGAGAGAAAGAGGTGTGGAATAATGGTAACTGGTGAAAAGCGCCGTTAATTAGACAATTAGTACGTATCATTTATTACATGTGCGTCAGGTTTTGGATTGTGGAGAAATAATATCTCTGAACCACACCCATATTTATGGAGAGATAAGACTAGAGGTAAATAGTATCCACTGCAATATTGGTCCACTAATTTTCACTTTTCAATTCTTACAGAAACGAAAGCAGTCGTGCTTTGTAAATTTAGATGCGTTGAACACGATTATCAGGATTAAAATTGTCTGATAGCTCAGGGTTACAAGTAAATGAGGTGCTTACGTTGCACAAGCAAATTTACGGGACATTATGAGGGGCACATTTGGGCATTGTGACCCGGGGTTCTTCCGCTGGAAGTGAGTAGAATGGATGCTTCCAGTACAATTTGGCAACACTGTTTTACACTATCGTTCACGTGTGCGCTCATCCAGTCATGTGGTACTGATGAACGTAGAAAGCAGAGCTACTTTTGTCGTTTGTCACGGCTCCGTGCTCTAGTGCTGTTCACATGTTACTGAAACGAGTGTCTCGGCGGTTGGCAGCGAATGTACGAGTATGTGAGATGAAATACTGAAAATGAAGAACGGTGCTATTGTGCTCGTGTATGGTTTCAGAAAAATGCCCTACACTTGCAGTAACAGATCTGATAACTTTTGTTGCATTTAAGCATTTGTGGTTCAAGAAGGCGGCCACAGACTGAAGCACTGAAACAAGCATACGGCTTGCATTTCGGATGTCGAGTTGGAGAGGAAGATAAGTTATGGGCTCCACCCCTGTGTTGAAACCCATGTTCTTATGAACTGAATACTTGGATGCCTGATAAAAGCCAGCCGCTGTGGCCGAGCGATTCTAGGCGGTTCAGTCCGGAACCGCGCTGCTGCTGAGGTCGCACGTTCGAATCCCACCTCGGGCATGGATGTGTCTGATGTCCTTAGGTTAGTTAGGTTTAAGTAGACCTAAGTCTAGGGGACTGAAGACCTCAGACGTTAAGTCCCATAGTGCATAGAGCCATTTGACCTGATAAAAAGTCCCACAAAGTTTGGTTTGCCTGCTATTTGGCGTGAACCCACAAATCACGCATCGAACTGCAATTTCTGTTTGGTACCTCCCTTACGGAAAGGAGTCAATGCAAAGAGGACGACGAATATATAGTGCCCTGACGTCCCATCTGTTATGCGTCCAGCAGCTCATGTTCCCCACATGTACCACCATCAAGCAATGGTAGTGAATCGAAACATACAGCCGAAAATGTGTCATCATCCTCCAGCGACACTAACGCGACATGTACACTAACATCGTCATCTGAAGAACCACACAGAATCACACAGTGTGATCTCAGTCATTTGATTAGGAATTTAGATCTTCCAAACTCTAAAACTGGACCCGTGGCTTCACGAGCGCAGCAATGGACTCTCCTCGCTGACCAAGACGTGTGTGTGTCTGTGGTTCAGAAGTATCAGAAAAAAATTTGAGAGTCATTTCAGTACTGAAGGCGACATTACATTCTGCAGTGATAGTGACGGTTTGTTGAAGACCTGAACATTACACAGATGCCAGACGAATGAAGGTGTTATAGATGCCTCAGAATCAAGCCTGAAGGCTCTACTGTTACGCAACGGTAATGAAGGCTCATCCGTCCCTGTCACATATACTGCCTTAGCTAAATAAATCTACACCACGTTGAAATCCGTTGTAAAGTGAATGTCTGCTATGTGAAGATATCAAGGTCACTGCGGTGATTTGTGTGTGCGAGGGGGTTACAAGTATTGCTGACGTCTATGTGAGAGTTGCCGAGGAGTGCCAGTGCTTGGGTCAAAAAATATTGCCGAAGAACCTCTAGTAAATTCGAACAGAATTGTTCTCCCACCATTGCACATTAAGTTGGGGCTCACGACAGCATTTATTAAGACTGTTGCACAGGAATGAAGCAGCATTTCAGTTTTTGTTCAAGAGGCCTCCAAGATTCAGCGCAGAGAAGATCACAGAATATTCATTATTCTACAGATACGCCAGTTGTCGGGGGGCAGGCATTTTTTTGTCCACTCTAAATCCTGGTCAGCTGCTGATGTGGCATTGTTTTCACAATACAACAACACTGTTCTTGGAAAACAGAAGATCCGATAATTACTAGTACCTTGTGAACGAACTCATTGATGCTTATAAGGTCACTGGCTGTAATATAACCCTGAAGATGTACTTCCTTTAGTCCTTCCTCGAAGTGTTCCCTGAGAGCTGTGGTGAATGCGGCGACGAATAAGGCGACCGATTCTAACAGGACCTTTTCCCTCCTGAAACAGCGGCACACAGGACCGTGGACTACCGCTCTGTTAGTTCATTTCTGTTGTATGCTATAGAGAGATACTCCAGACGTCACCCACAAGAGGAAGACAAAGAAACGACGCGAATAAACTAGGTAACTTTAATTAATGTATATGTAGTACTGAATAATGTAGCAATATATGTAAAACAAAAAATCCTATCTTACTTGCAACCTTAAACTACGAAACAATTTTAATCATGATATTAGTTTGCAGTGTATCAGAGTTGTGAGCGACGAGTGGGTGCTATTCTGTCATACTACGCAACGGATTAATCTGAGATGTACCCTTTACCCTGTGGCTCCTGAAAGATGCAATTTCCACCCCCACACTACTACAGAAGTCAGACAGACGCTCCTAACGTTCTAAAGAGAAATTCCTGAAAAACTTTCTTCAATAAATATCTTCAGGAGTCGTCCGCTGTAAGGAAATGACACAAAAATTCACAAAATTTCTTACATAACTAGTGGGATGCTTGGGTACTGGAGTAGTGCTAGTTAGTGTAAGAAAAACATGAAAGTAATGAAAATTATTATTTATTTTGCTAAAATTCTGAGAAATCACAATGGTACCTTTAGTTATGAACTGAACAAGTTATTTCCGGGTTCTTTTCGGAATGTGAAGTTACCTCTCAAGGATAGGATTCGATAGTGAAATTTCTATACAAAGTTTAAGATTGTTATTGACTTGGCAGAATGGCTGAGAGCCGCGCCTACTCAACTTGAATATTTATCCGTTAGAATGTTGCTAGGTATGGTCGAGGCTGTCGTGTGTGAAATGCAGTGAAGTGTACTGTTGTGGAGGAAATATGGGGCTCGCAATAGCTGTAGCGGACAATACCGTAAGCTGTGATGACTGCTGTCTGCGCCGCTCACTGCTGACAAATAAGATAACTCTCGTTCTATCTGGATTGACCTTCGTCAGTCCAACTCTCCCTACGCCTTGATGAAGTCAAGGACTCCTATTCGCCCCCTAGTCTAACTATTGGCGTGGTACACCGGTCAGATAACCAGTCCACCGCGATGCCACTCAAAAATTCGCTCGCAGGCGTTTAACTATAACTCTGTCCGTTCACACCGCACAATAAGTGTGACGGCCAACACAGAGAACAACACTTAATCGCAAGGACTCAATATAGAGTCGCACTCCGATTCGCTCTCGCCAGAGGTGCTCTCCCTGTAAAGTACTGAGGAGAGATGTGTCCCTCGCTCTTTGAGTACACGTACGAGCGCGCACGCTCTAGTTACGTGTTCTCACTCCAAGAGCGACAACGGAACAGCCCCTCTCTACGCCAGACGTGAAGGGTATATCTTTCGGTCTCTTCCATTACTCCTTCAGCTCAAGGCGTCAGAAATATCGTCTGCCAATCAGCATTGCTCTTCTAAAACGGGGCCGGCCGTTGGTGGCCGAGCGGTTCTGGCGCTACAGTCTGGAACCGCGCGACCGCTACGGTCGCAGGTTTGAATCCTGCCTCGGGCGTGGATGTGTGTGATGTCCTTAGGTTGGTTAGGTTTAAGTAGTTCTAAGTTCTAGGGGACTAATGACCTCAGCAGTTGAGTCCCATAGTGCTCAGAGCCATTTGAACCATTTTTCTAAAACGGGACAATGACGTTTCGTATAAGGCGACCAATCCAGAAATCTGTAGCATCGGCGTTTGGCGTTTGCTGTCTCCCTGTGAAAACCTCTGAAACTGCATGCTATGTTTGTAAAGAATGCGTAGGCTGGGCGTTCCCACACAATGTAGCGTAATTTGCTTTTAAGCCAAACACGGGGTCATTCTCGCTTTCACTCGGGCAAATGCTGTCTGCTCTACGGGCAGTCGCCGGCCGACGTAGATAGGTTGACTCGTCCTCTGAAGGGACCAGCCTCCTGGCATGCGGTTTGCCTCTCCTGAACTAAAAGCTTTTGTGACTGTCGTGTCTTGAATGTGTGTGTGTACGCCAGCCTCGAGTATTTCAATCTCGGTGCGCACTTGCGAATTATTTGTTATTTGCATATCGTTTACATGAATTCATACAACATTGGCTTAATCTTATCGAGTTTGGGTTCAAATGAAGCAAAAATTGTTTTTTTAGGTTTTCCAATAAACTTTTCTCAGCCTTTCTTAATAATTTTTTCTAATGATTTCTCTATAGCTATTGTTTCTGTTTTTTTAATTCTACAATTTATGTTTTGTTGTTAGGCAAATATAGACTTTACAAAGGTTGTTATTCTTTGTCGTTGCCAGTACGTGCCTCTGTTTTCCTTTTTCATTTCCAAAAATTGTTTTTACAATATTAGTTTTTCTAAACTCGTAAGTGTACAGTGTATCATGTTTTAGTGTGGTTATATCTTATCTTTAATTAAGCTTCAAGTGAATGTTCACAAAAGCTCTGCTGTGTGACTTTGTTTTATTTATTCAAGCATTATTTTTCCTTTTTTTGTGTCACTGTTTTAAGAGTGAAGAAGTGTTTTTTCTTTATTCTATCCTCTTTCAACTTATGCTTAACCAAAACCGTTTTTATATAAAAAACTAACTTGGTTTTAGAGGGATTTTTGAGGTTATCTGCTTATACTAATTAATTTTCTTTACGTAATATTGTAAGCTCTCTATCACATTATGGGCTTTACATATATGATAAAATAATTACTTTTACAATGAGGAAACAAAATTTTTACAAATATACCATTTTCTTAACTCTACATTTGTATTTCATCAGTCTTTGTGGTGTGTGCTGCGTCAGTTTCTGTGCTCGATGATCCCCACTGAAATACTGGAAGGCGTCGACTCATTTGTATGGGTGTCGCAAATCATGAGAGAAGCACTGTAGCATGTGATGCCAGGTCTTACTTGTTGACATTGTCGTCATGGAGTCGTACTTTTAACCGACGATGATGACTGTGATTTACTGCATAAACAGTGATGTCTTGGTACTCCTTTGCTGTCACACCTGGGACGGTATGGCATTTCGATGATTGTAGTTGACTACCGACGATCGTCACCCAATATTGTGCTGTGACGTCTTGGTACTTCACACCTGCTTCGGTATGGCAATTTGATGATGTGGTAGGGAGAATACTGTTTATTTTGCTGAATCTGTTTCTAGACAATGTTAATGCGCTTGTATTTGTTTGACGATTCAAGGTTTATTTTTGGAGAGGTGGTTGTAGTAGTTCCCATGCCTCAAAGTTCATGGAAAGACGTTTGTAGCAATTTGCTTTGTAGGATAGGAGAGAAAGGTATCTTGCTGTCTTCTGCCCTTCTTCATCTTGCACCTTCTGTTCTTCTCTTCTTTCTTGCATTCTTCTGTTCTTCTTGGGCTAGGAATATGTGAATTTTAGTGTAGGAGTGATATAGGATTTGTAGGATCTGACTGCCTTTCCAAATGTTACTTGATGAGTTTGTAGATATTAGTAATTTTTTGTACCTTCAATCTCGTCTCGTCGTATTATGATTCTCCCCCTGCTCTTCCGTTGTGTAGCAGTGTCGTGACATATGAAGTGTCCGTGCTGCATTTTGTCCTCCTGAAGTCCAACCTGGTTGCAACCTGCATTTCCACTGTGGCGTTGGTCTTCATGTTGTTGTTATTGCCCTAAGTGCTTTCTCAACATGTCTGTACCCTCTCCGTCGCTATCTCGAAGCATCTGGTGTTAAGGGAGCTGGTGATTGGTGTTGGTGGCGATGTCCCTTTTTTGTGTAGAGAAATTTTTAACAATGTTTTGTTTTATACAAACAACAAGAGATTTTGACTCTATACAATGCAATGTTTATAAAAATGAAGAAAATTGCTATTTATTTCTCATATGATAATTTAATTAAAGCATATATATAGGTGGCTCACGTGGTAGATGCCAATACTTTTATCAGTTTTTGGGTTCGTTAGCTCTACGGCATTTTCGTGAGCGATCCTGAAAATTTTCATTGGCCCTTTATAGATTGCAAAAAATATTCTGCATTTATTTTGACTCTTATATGAAAGGTAATGAGTTTTTACGAATACCTTTTTGCCCAGTGTGAAGCGTTTCTTTGTGGCAGATTTGTCTTGAGTGATCTTACGTCTCATTTGTAGGGCAGAAGCGACGATTTGTCTAAACTCTTCCCGATTTTCCTGTCAATCTTTACGGTTTTCATGATTTGGTGGCCTAATTTCTACTTCTGGTTTCCCTTTGCTGTGTTGTTCTTGTCTCTGTGGACCATAATTTGGTAATTATTCGCGCCCTGGTCTCGCCAGTTGCTGTTTCTAACATCGTGACCTTTTTCAAGGTACCCTTGACCGTTGGCATTTTGATTCATAAACCCATATCCGCCACTGTATGAGTGTCCATTAACGTTCCTATTTCGGTACCAATTATTCTGGTTATGGTTTCTCTGCCAATTGTCTCCATTGTGCCACTGTCCTTGTCTGTTAAATTGCCTGAAATTATTGGTGTTAGGAGTACGATTATTATTATTGGAATGTTCGTTCTTAGTCCTCTCCTTTTGCTGTTCCCTTTCCTTTCTTTTTTCTTTCACCTCGTCTTCTTTAAACGTAAATTCAAGTTCCCTTAAAACCTCTTTGGATTCTTCGGTATTTTCATTTTTTCGTACTGTCGCCTGTTGATACTTTACCAGTAATTTCATTCTACATAGTCGTATCAGCTCTCCGTTACTGTATGGTTTGTCTAAGCATTGATTCTTTTTGTCCATTGTATCAAAGAATTTTACCATGCTTTTCTCTCCTGACTTTTCATATGGTGTCATCTGAAGTAACTCGTATTTAATTTTGTTTTGCGCCTCCTTAGACCATTATCTTTCGAGAAATGCTGTTCTGAGCTGTAGGTAAGACGTACAGGTAGCCGCGATCTTTTGCATCACCTCTGCTACTGTCCCTGACATGTGTGCACAAATGAAGTCAAGTTTGTGAGCTACGCTCCAGTGGTTTGGTAAGCCTACTTGAAACTGATCGATGAATGTTGAAATGTGTTTGAAATCTTATGGGACTTAACTGCTAAGGTCATCAGTCGCTAAGCTTACACACTACTTAACCTAAATTATCCTAAGGACAAACACACACACCCATGCCCGAGGGAGGACTCGAACCTCCGCCGGAACCAACCGCACAGTCCACGACCGCAGCGCCCAAGACCGCTCGGCTAATCCCGCGCGGCCATCGATGAATGTGCGTGCATGCAAACTTCCTCGAAATGTTGAAATTTTCTAACTGTAAGGAAGTGGTCTGTATCATATCTACTCATAAATCCGGTTTCTGGCTGAGTCATGGACTCAAATAATCTGCCACTGCTTGTGTCGTCGTGTTTATTCTCTGGTAATCTACTGCCTGTCTGCCTATTCTCAATTTCCTGACTCATATCCGCGTCATATCGTATCATTGGTGAACAAAAGTGTTGTTCGTGTGTTTCTACTCTCGTCGTTCGCGGTATAGTACCTGTGCTGCTATTATGTTGTGTCACTGGATTTACTGGTTCAGTTGCCTGTCTTTCGATCGGTATCGGCTGAATGTATGTGTTCAGTTTTTCTAGATGCCTGGTCCTGTGGCATGTCATGTATTACTTTAATCGGGGTTTTCTGTTTCGATTTCTGCGCGAGTGTTACGTCTAGCCTTGGTTCTACTTGAACTTTCTTAGAAGGCACTCGTTCGTGTACTGAATTAATGCTTGACGTGTCAGTTGTTTCGCTACAGATGTAATCGGTCTCCATCTTTTCTTCGATAGTTTGTATCAACTCTGTTCGAAGCTTTTCAAACTGATCTTTGTTTTTAAGTTCTATTTTATTGATCCGCTAATCATATTTTTTCAGTGCAACGTTTGCGACCTTGCTTTGAATTGCTTGTTCTTCTGAAATTTGTATTGCTGTTCGAGTGGCTTTTTTCGTAAAACGTTCCACCTTTTTGTCAACGTTTACGATGTCCAAATGGACCTTGTCCACGTCAGTGCGTAATTGCTGCTGACCTTGTGTTAGTACCTGAATTCTTTCTCTAGATTCTTTCGCGTCTTTATTTATCTAAGTGATCTGACTATCAATTCTGGCGATCCCTTTTCCATCTGGATTTTAACCTTGTCATCTATGTGTTAATAGCCTGATTCTGTTTCGTTATCTGTGTATTAATATCCTGATTCTGTTTCGTCATACTAGCGTTCATTTTTTGTAACATCTCCATGATCGCGTTCTGTCCTGTAACACTACCTTCTGCTGAACCATGTATTCTCGATCTATTGTTTTCTGCTCGGCCAGTTACGTCGTTTACTGGGCTATGCTGTGGCGTTTCTAAGTTTGATAACTGCAATAACCCGTGCTGTCTGTGTTGAGGACTAGTTGCGTTTGTCATTGAACCATCACGTGGCGCAAACATCTCCGCATTCTGCCCTCTCTGTTGTGTATGTCTTCTGTTTGCAGGTACAGTTGCGTCTGTCACGGAACCTTTTCGTGGCGCTCGTAACTCCGCAAAATTCTGTGTCTGTTGTTGGGGCATATTTAGAATGTGTACGATAGGTTCGACGTATTCTAAATGTTCCCTCTCTTCCTGACTGTCTACTTCTCTTTGAACGTTAGCAAACTGCCGGTTCATTGACTGTATTGACGAGTATTCTGTCCATGAATATGCGGCAAACAAACGCGTTTCCTGTGCTCGTTTCGCTTCTAATCTTTGCCATTTCCTACGTGGGCTGTCTATTTCTGGCTCAGAAATTTCATATTCTGGAAATTCGATGTTTCGTCCCTTCGATTCACATCTGTCTGATCTGTCTCAATTTTATCCCAGTCTAACTGAGCCTACTGATTCTGTAGCTCCCCGACTGTCCCATTCTCAGATTCACCGTTGTCTTATTCTCAGGTTCACCTTCTGTCCTATTCTCAATAAGCTCGATTACTTGCTGTCTATCTGGTTGAATCTCCCCCATGTTGTATACTTGCTGTCTCTCACGTAACGTTTTGGCTTGTGCTCTCGTTAACATGGGAATTCTTTCAACACACCACAACCCTATCTACAAAACTGTACGGCCACTTATCAGTTGGTTGAACCAACAACAACAACAACGTCGTGACTTCTTGGCTAATGTTCTGTCTGCTCTGCTACAGTCTCCAACCTTCACCTGTGCGCTCGCAAAGGGAGAAAAATGTTATTTCTTAATTCTAACTTATATGATGCTCCGTCACACTGCGTCTCTGCGTCGCTATGCGTCTGTACCTATCACCTGAAAATCCTACGCCCTAACAGCTACACAAAAACCGTAAAAAAATGCAAAACTTTACAACACAGTAACACACGCCCTTTTCCCTACAATTCTGCTTTCTTCACTACCTGTATCTACTCTGACCCCAATCTTTGCAAATAGCTATTTAATACATGAAGGAAAGTTCTTCAAAGTGCTACTGCTGCGACCTGCCGTACCTAACTATCCTGACACTTTCCGCTCCTGGTAACTTACCTATTTTACCTATCCTGGCAGGGTCGCCATTTTCTGTGAGCGACATGTGGGTGCTATTCTCTCATTCTGTGTAACGGATTAATCTGAGATGTGCCCTTTACCCTGTGGCTCCTGAAAGATGCAATTTCCACCCCCACACTACTACAGAAATCAGACAGACGCTCCTAACGTTCTAAAGAGAAATGCCTGAAAAATTTTCAGCAATAAATATCTTCTGGAGTCGTCCGCTGTAAGGAAATGACACAAAAATTCACAAAATTTCTTACGCAGCTAGTGGGATACTTGGGTACTGTAGTAGTGCTAGTTAGCGTAAGAAAAACATGAAACTAATGAAAATTATTATTTATTTTGCTAAAATTCTAAGAAATCACAATGGTACTTTTAGTTATGAACTGTACAAGTTATTTCCGGGTTCTTTTCGGAATGTGAAGTTACCTCTCAAGGATAGGATTCGCTAATTAAGTTTCTATACAAAGTTTAAGATTGTTATTGACTTGGCAGAATGGCTGAGAGCCGCGCCTACTCAACTTGAATATTTATCCGTTAGAATGTTGCTAGATATGGTCGAGGCTGTCGTGTGTGAAATGCAGTGAAGTGTACTGTTGTGGAGGAAATATGGGGCTCGCAATAGCTCTAGCGCACAATACCGTAAGCTGTGATGACTCCTGTCTGCGCCGCTCACTGCTGACAAATAAGATAACTCTCGTTCTATCTGGATTGACCTTCGTCAGTCCAACTCTCCCTACGCCTTGATGAAGTCAAGGAGCCCTATTCGCTCCTAGTCTAAGTATTGGGGTGGTACACCGGTCAGATAACCAGTCCACCGCGATGCCACTCAAAAATTCGCTCGCAGGCGTTTAACTATAACTCTGTCCGTTCACACTGCACAATAAGTGCGGCAGCCAACACAGTGAACAACGCTTACCGATTCGCTCTCGACAGAGCGGAATTTGCTTTTGAGCCAAACACTGGGTCGTTCTCCCTTTCACTCGGGCAAACGCTGTCTGCTCTATGGGCGGTTGCCAGCCGACGTAGATAGGATGACTCGTCCTCTGTAGGGACCGGCCTGCTGGAGTGCGGTTTGCCTCTCCCGAACTACAAGCTTTTGTGACTGTCGTGTCTTGAACGTGTGTGTGTACGCCAGCCTCGAGTATTTCAATCTCGGTGCGCACTTGCGATTTATTTGTTATTTGCATTCATACAACATTGGCTTAATCTTATCGAGTTTGGGTTCGAATGAAGCTTCTTGATGTGCAGAATATGATTTTGAGGGCGGAATATGTAAGCAATGAAGGTCAGGAGACCACGACGTCTTACAAAGTATATAAAGACCGTCTACTTTAGTTTCTCCAAAAGACCCACTGCTGACCAGTTCTGTTGTCGTGTGTATCACATGTTATTCCGAGCTATATTTGGTTAACACTAATAGCAGAGCAAATTCTTCCTGGTTTACCCAAATAAATACAGTGACGTGCAAAACGTAAGGATGTATGAAACTTTCCCATGATCTTTCATTACCAAGAAATATAGCTCGATGAAACTTGGACCATAGAAAGAACTGCTACAGTAGGTACAGCTCAGAAGGTATGTGGAAGAAATACACAATCTGACGAACACAACAGACACTTTCATTGGTGAGTATTTGTTGTGGTAGGGGCGTTCCTTGCCTGCATCAGAGCGGTTGACTACTGTAGGATGGTCATGGTGCACGTGGACGTCCTGCAATATGTCTCCTCAACGCTTCCCTTACGGGCTCGACGATACACCATGTGATCAAAAATTATCCGAACACCTGATTGAAAATGACTTACAAATTCGTGGCGGTAATGGTGAAATTCAGTATGGTGTTGGCCCATCCTTAGACTTATGACAGCTTCCACTCTCGCAGTCATTCGTGCAATCAGGTGCTGGAACGTTTTTTAGGGGAATGGCAGCCGATTTTTCACGGAGTGCTGCACTGAGGAGAGGTATCGATGTCGATCGGTGAGGCCTGGCAAGTAGTCAGCGTTCCAAAACATCCCAAATGGGTTCTGTAGTATTCAGGCCAGGACTCTGTGCAGGCCACTCCGTTACAGGGATGTTATTGTCGTGTAACAACTCCGCCACAGGTCGTGCGTTATGAACAGGTGCTCGATCGTGTTCAAAGAAGCAATCGCCATCCCCGAAATGTTGCTCTTTAACAGTGGGAAGCAGGGTGATGCTTAAAACATCACTGTAGGCCTACGCTGTGATTGTGCCACGCAAAACAATGGGTGCAAGCCCCCTCCAATAAAAACACGACCACACCATAACACCACCGCCTCCGAATTTTGCTGTTGGCACTACACACGCTGGCAGATGACGTTCACCGGGCATTCGCCATGCCCACACCCTGGAATCGGATCGCCACATTGTGTACTGTAATTCGTCACTCCACACAACGTTTTCCCACTGTTCAATCGTCCAATGTTTACGCTCCTCACACCAAGCGAAGCTTCGTTTGGCATTTACCGGATTGATGTGTGGCTTCTCAGCAGCTGCTCGATCATGAAATCCAAGTTTTCTCACCTCCTGCCTAACTGTCATAGTACTTGCAGTGGATCGTGATGCAGTTTGGAATTCCGGTGTGATGGTGTGGATAGTTGTCTGCCTATTACACATTACGACCCTCTTCAACTGTCGGTGGAGCCGGCCGGAGTGGCCGAGCGGTTCTAGGCGCTACAGTCTGGAACCACGCTACCGCAACGGTCGCAGGTTCGAATCCTGCCTCGGGCATTGATGTGTGTGATGTCCTTAGGTTAGTTAGGTTTAAACAGTTCTAAGTTCTAGGGGACTGATGACCTCAGAAATTAAGTCCCATAGTGCTCAGAGCCATTTGAACCATTTTGTGAACTATCGGTGGTCTCTGTCAGTCAACAGACGAGGTCGGCCTGTACACTTTTGTGCTGTACGTGTCCCTTCACGTTTCCACTTCACTATCACATCGGAATCAGTGGGCCTAGGGATGGTTAGGAGTGTGGAAATCTCGCGTGCAGACGTATTACACAAATGACATGCAATCATCTGACCACGTTCTAAGTCCGTGAGTTCCACGGAGCGTCCCATTCTCCTCTCTCACGGTGTCTAATGAATACAGAGGTCGATGATAAGGAGTACCTGGCAGTAGGTGGCAGTACAATGTACCTCATATGGAAAACATATGTTTTAGGTAGTGTCCAGACACTTTTGGTCACATAGTGTATGTCGGGTACTTTCGCTCAATATCCTCTCATTCCAAGAACTGTTTCTCTTGCCCTTTTCTATGCAGTTGTGTGTTGTCATCCATAAAAAGGAAGTCAGGTCCGAATGAACCCTTGAAACGATGTATACGTTGAAGGAGTGCAGAATGGCAATAAAACTGACCGGTTTCTGTTACTTTGTCAAAGATTTGGGGGTCATGCAACATTATGTCAACTAGACCAACAAAAGTAAGAAGTTCGACCATGCTGGACGTACCCTCATAAGGCAAGAGATGGGAACACGTAATGCATATACTAACACATAGTCTTAAATTACTTGAGAAACATTTCTCAGTTTCTTTGAGAAAACAAGAAAACAAGCGGAATGAGGTCCTTGGTACCTTCTGAGATGTCCGGTGACCTTTGTGACATACTTGATTAGATTTGTCACATATTATTTTACTAAAATTGACTACTTTTTTCGGATTTGATGCCACCATTAGATCCGAGACGCCTACAGAACGCTGCTAAATTTTCAAGTCTGCTGATGGCTATAGGACCGAAAATGGCAATCAATTTTAATAAAATATTATTTTACCAACACATTGATCTCTATGAGGTAATAATGAAAGAAAATAAACTGCGAACACACTAAGTGGACACTGTAATAACTTCGCAAAGAAAAAAATCATTTTTGTACGATCCCATATTTGGTGCAATATCCAATGAAAACCGTGTTCGTGGGGAATTACGACAAGCGAACTGGCTTTCTCATTTTACTAATAAACGTAACCTCTCTGTTACACCTGTGAATCCTGTCACTTCTTTCGCCCGCAGGAAATGGAAAATTTCCATGTTAAGTAAAGAAAATCCGTACGTGGTTGCCATCCTGCAATGTTTACGCATTTTGTTGGTATTCGAGTAGCGTCAACAGCGGAAACAAATATTTGAATACTCACTGCCGTAACACACTAGAGAGCCGACTTTTATCCATCACTATTATTACAAATTTGAAAAATATTATTCCGGAAGGATGGAAAATTCACACGCTTCCACCCCTTTGGCCCTTCAGTTACTTTTCTACTCACTCACGCGCTCAAACATAGGCACACACAAAAGGCGAGGGAGAGAGGGAGAAAGAGATGTCTGCGTACTCTTCCCTGTGGACATGGCGCACAAAGAAGAGCAAACCAGAAAATAAATATGTACGAAAGGCGCCCGCGTTCAAACAGAGGACACGCAGCGGAGTTGCGCTCTGAATTAAGTATGCGCGTCCGTAAGAAGCAAACAGCTGGGAGGGACGGGGCGCGGAGGCGGCCGCTCGCAAACAGCGACCCGGCCCCCGGCCCCGACCAGCGCTTAATATATTAATAGGCCTCCAATAAAAATCTCGCGGGCCGTAATGAGGTGTTTGCACACGGCTGGAGCTGTTTTGTCTGCGGCGTCGCAGAAGAGTTTCCCGCCGCTCGGTTCTTGACACGTTAAGGGCTGCCTGGCTGGCAGGTGCGCCTCGGAACGAAAACACTTTGCACCACTGCGTGCTCCGTTTTAATTGTTTGCTACCTCAACATATGGGCGGGGGTAAACACCATCCTCGTTCGCATTAAGGAACTCACTCCGACAGTATCTTACTTTCGCTGGTGGTTCAGTCGAACATCTAGATGTTTATTATTATTTTCGATTATTCCCATTTAAAGAGAGCGTTTGAACTTGAATTCCTTTATGATAATTGTTTATGTTTTTTCTGAGCCCAAATTTTCTTCATGTGTTCACGGTGTTGTTTCTTTCGCTGCGCTGTCCATTTGCATCCTGGTCTCTTCTGTGTTGTGGTGTCAAATTTATGTTTTTTGATGATGTTCCTGAATTCAGTTCTATTTTCTGCATCGTTTACTGTTATGTGAGCTTGTCTGAGGTCCTCTTCAACTTCTTTTATCCATTTTGTTTTTCCCCTGCCTGAGTTGATGACTTTAAGAATTCGCCTAAAATTATGTTTTCATTCATCCTGTGGATGTAGAACTGCATTCTTCTTTTCCTTATTGTATCCGTAATCATGTCTGTGTATTTACATAATCCTGATGTTGGTCTCTTCTTCCAGATTCCTTGCTCTTGTATCGGGCCAAAAATTTTCCTGAGAATTTTCCTTTATTGTTTCTCTATTTCTTTGATTTCAGTTTGCCCACCTACTTGTGTTGTTTCAGATGGATACAGTGCTTCCGGACGTAGACAGTGTTGTAGTGCCTCAATTTTGCGTTAATGGATATAGACTTTTTGTTATAATAGTTCCACGTAAGTATATAGGCTTTCTGTAGTTTTTTATTCTTTCCTCATTGGCCTTTAGGTTGATCCCTGATGGCTGGATGATTTCTCCCAGGTACTTAAAATGTGGTACTTGTACGATTTTCCCATGGGCTGTCACAATAGGCAATTTGTCTTGTGGCACTCTTTCTATGTACTGGGTTTTCTCATACGAAATTTGCAGGCCAGTTATTTGTGCAATTTCGTGTAACTTCTCTGTGGCTTTAGTGGCTTCTTTTCTATTATTTGTCAGAATTGCAAGGTCAAAAGCTAAACACTTCACATTGAAACTATTATATTTTCTAATGCCAATTTGGATTCCTTTGACTTCTTTTTCCCATGTCCTGATAATTTTTTCAAGAATAATATTAAGGAGTAATGGTGAAAGTCCGTCACCCTGTCGCACTCCAGTTTGGGTTTCAAATGGTTCAGAGATATCCCCCATAAATTTAACCTTGGAGACTGTGTCAGTTAATGTTTGCCGAATGATTGCTCTTGTCTTTTTGTCAATGCTGAATTCTTCCAGCGTGTTGCACAGCGCTACTCTGTCTATTGAGTCGTAGGCATTTTTAAAATCTACAAAAGTGACCACTGTGTTTCGGGTGTTTCTCACCTGGAGAATCATTTTCAGATTCCAGATCTGTTCTATGCATGATCATCCCTTGTGAAAACCAGCTTGGTATTCTCCTATTTGTGGGTCAGCTTGTTCTTCTAATGTATTCATGAGAACTTTTGATGGGATTTTATATATGACCGGCACGAGTGAGATACCCCTGTAATTATTTGGTTCAGTTTTGTCCCCTTTTTTGTGCAGTGGATGGATGAGTGCCCATTTCCATTCAGAAGGGATCTGTTCTGTTTCCCAAATGTTTAATATGATTTTGTGGATTTTTGCTGTTCTTTCATCGTTTAGTTTCCATAGTTCTGCAATAGTTCCATCTTCTCCTGGGGCTCTATTGTTTTTCAGTGTCTTGATAATTTCTGCTATTTAGTTGATGGTTGGTGGTTTAGAGTCGGGATTTGGTGTAGACGTCTGGTAGTGAATATCCTCTGTAGGTCTTTCGCAGTTGAGACGTTTGTTGAAATAGTCTGCGAGGATTTGGCAATTATTCTTCGTGTTGGTTTCTAGTGAACCATCCGGTTCCTTAAGGCAAAGATTGGGTGGCTGGTATCCTGCAATATGTTCTTTAAACGTCTTATAAAAATTCCTGGTGTTGTTCTTCTTAAAGTCTTGTTCTATCTCATCTAGTCGCCGTTTGTCATAATTTCTTTTTTCCCTCCGAATTGTTTTCGATGTTTGTTTTCGGATTACTAGAAATTGTTGCCATTTTTCTGATGTTTTCTGGCTATTGAAGTTTTTATTATTTCTTCGGTTAAAACTTACGAGCAGAGAGGCCGTGGTCGATATGTAAAACAATTCTCAGCGTTTCATCTCCGACATCTTCGGAGATAAAACAGCTATTGCACCAAGGGCAAGCAAGCTGGTTTAATGATGGGTTTTTACATGTTCACCGATTTGTTGTGGAGTTCAAGCATTCGTGGCTGTGCTCCGAACTGAATTAGCTTCCTCGTTGTTCGTTTTCTAGTACTGCTCTCCTGCTTGTGTTTCCTAGTTGCCGGTGCTGCCGAAACTTCAATTTCTTCGCTGACGGGACCATCTCGTGGTGTTGGGGCATTGCACGCATATCCCAAGCGTGTGTATATAATGTGGTGATCGTGCTGTCTACCGGCAGAAGAACTGGTAATTCATTCGAATCTCCCGCGTATGAGAAGCAATTCGCTGATTCTGTGGGATTCGGCGGATGCAAAATCTCACGGCAGATGGAAGACGTGAAGGAAGGCTTTGTTCTGGAGTTCTCCGAAACGCATCTTGTGCGTCTGTGCAGCGTTTCCCTATACGACGTCTTCATACTCAAGGAAGGGATGGATTAGGCTCACGTACATGGGATGCTAATTGTGGCGAGAATGAAGATTGTGGGTTGAGAAAGGGACAGAGTAGAGGCAGTCTACGTGCTGTCTTTTTATGTTTTCCACTTGAGGTAACGGTTGATGGCGACGCCAAGCCATTTAGCAGTGCATACCGAAGGCACTGCCATTCTAAACATGCACAGGCGTGAGGTCTTCATGAATCAGTTCTGCCAGTTACAAGGGTCTGTGTCTTTACCTCATTGAACTTAAGTCTGCGTTGCCCACTGAGTCACGACGTCACAGAACCGTTGGAGGTGGCATGAAAAGCGAGCGACATTCATGCTCCTGGAGTAGATCGCCTTCTAGGCGCTTTAGTCCGGAACCGCGCGACTGCTACGGTCGCAGGTTCGAATCCTGCCTCGGGCATGGATGTGTGTGATGTCCTTAGGTTAGTTAGGTTTAAGGAGTTCTAAGTTCTAGGGGACTGATGACCTCAGATGTTAAGTCCCATAGTGCTGAGAGCCATTTGAACCATTTTTTGAGTAGATCGCCGTGTCGTCGGCGTAGAGACCCAGCTGGGCATGGAGGAAGGGACGGACGGAGGGAGGAATGGGGGGGGGGGGGGGGGGGGGAGAGGGATCCTTGGTGCATCAACTGTGTACAAAACTTATAAGTACAGCCAAAGGTTGGACCCCTGTGGCAAATTGTCGGAAATGTGGCGCTTTGTCGATGTGCCTTTGTGGCAAATGTAGAAGGTGCACCTTTCTACTTAAGACTAGATGACGTACATGTGTGTCAACGACTCACCCATGATGAAGACTATAAAAAGCAGCCCCTCATGTCACACTGGATTGAAGGTCCTTGAGACACGGAGACGTACTTCCCTGAAATACTTCTTCCTTTCAAGAGAATCCAACGCCTTCTCCACTAGGCACAGCAGCTCGTGGAGTCGTCACATGTCCCCTACAAAATTCAAACCGTTCCTCTGGTAACAACTGCTCCTCCACAGTGGGATGGAGTAGACGACCTGTTGACGGCTGACAGCAAGCTGATGGACCAGTAGCTGTTCGGGAGTTGTAGGTTCTTCCCATGCTTAGAAATGGCCACGACTTCTATTCTCTTCTAGTTTGCTGGTTAACTCACTGTATGGCGAGTATTGTTGAAAATCGCTGCTAGATGATTTGTGACAGCGGGAGTCATCTGGCACGGAAGTGAGCAGGACTGCTGTCTTGCGAACTTTGAGGCAGCAGACTGGTTAGGCTACCTCTTCTTCCAGATGTTGTCCTACTTCGCATTGCGACAACTGGAAGCTATTTCCGGAAGAGGGTGTGTGCTCTGGATCCACAGGGTCCTCTATTGGAGTGAAGATTTCTGCAATGTTGGCTTGGGCTACCAGCTCGCAGACAATCTCTTGGCCGACTTGCAGTGGTTGGAACCATTGTTGTCTACCCTGGAAGGTCTTCACAGCCCCCTATGGTGCCCCATCATGACTAGTCCCGACAACACAGCAGACTGATGGTGGCCTTAATCTCACGTCACATCAGAGTTAGCAGCTGCTTGGTTGCACAGTGTCACGTTTGCTGCCACTCCCACAAGACTCAATTACTGCCACCAGTATATGTGGAGGCAATTTCCGAGTAAGGTCTGGTTTCCATCTTTCTTGTGGTGTTACAGTCATGACAGCCTTCAGCGCATGCTTGGTGAGATAGCGAACTGATGTGTCATTGGCAAACTCTTCAGATGCAGGGTCTGAAGCCAGTACCTTTCCAACTGTTTCCTGTACTGCTCCCAGGTGGTACAATGATTGTCTAGACGCTGGCGGTCGAGATAAAGATTGATAGGCACATGGTCCGAGATGAGGACAGTCTACATGCTCACTGAGATACTACAAGGTAGTTCTTTGATAAGAGCCAAATCAAGGACATCTCGTAGGCAGCCAGCCATTGGGTATATCACGGGCTCATGGGGGCCCGGGGTGACTGCACCGTCTCTCAGTAGTGTGGAGCAGTTGCCTTCCATTGTCATTAGTGAGGCGAGAATCCCACATCTCGTGTTTGGTATTAAAGTCGTTTATTTCACTTTCTGGAATAAACGTTATTCCTCGTAAATCGCTACCATCTACTTCAATTACAGACCTTATAATAGAATCATTTTATTAACCTATTCATTTACTTTTATTTCATATTTCTGTGTATTTATTAATTCACAGTTCTAGCCAATGCATAGACTATTTGACTGCAGGATCATAGCTATAGGTTATTATATGCAGAAGTTAGCTGGTGGGCAAGAAAGCAGACGTGTGCAGCTCAACCCTGTCACTGCATCGATCTATTCTATCTAAACAGAGGCATGCGTAGCAAAATTACCTAAGACACGAACAACATCATGTAAAGTAGCAACTGGTTTTCTCATTTGGGATGCTGGTTAGATAACAACTAAGCAGCAGAAAACCATTAGGTAGCGTCGAAAATCGTCTGTGAGTTAAAAATAAAATAACAGAAAATAAAAGAAAATGTGCTGTAAACATGTGCGGTTTGGTTTTCTTTATCGCAGTCGGTTTGAACTGTGATATTAGCGCATTTAATCTGATTGTTCCGTCCTGTGTGTCTCCTAAGAGCCAAAAAATGGCTCTGAGCACTATGGGAATTAACATCTGAGGTCATCAGTCCCCCAGAACTTAGAACTACCTAAACCTAACTAACTTAAGGACATAACTCACATCCATGCCCGAGGCTGAAGCGCCTAGAACCGCTCGGCCACAGCGGCCGGCTCCTAAGAGTCGTCAGACACATTTTCAATAGAAGTTCAGAAGATACATGCAGCTTCGCTTCTGCACTGTGCAGCCATAGGCAGCCAAAACAGTTTGTGGCCATCACGTCTATCATGCGACACCCACTGTCGATGGAAAATATCGGTTTGTTCACGTTAAATATACAATGATTTTTAAAACGGAATTTTACGTGCCCATACTACAGAGCGGTTCCAGGATAGTCTAGTTCCATATTTGTTTAATCGTTATGTATTAACAGGGACAGTAAAATACAAAGAATAATCAGTAATCCAGCAGCGAAGCGAGAGTACTGGTCTGGCCCGTACTGACTGCTACTGCCAAGCGTATACCGCTACTTAGTTGTTACTGGACTGTTATTTATTCTTTGTGTTTTACTGTCCCTGTTTATACATACCAATAAAACAAACATCGCACTAAACTAATTTGGTACCGCTCTTTGGAATGGGCACGTGGAATACCGCTTTAAAAATAATTTTGTTTGAAACGAGAAACAAACCGTCGCTTTCAGTCGACACTGGACGTCACATGAAAGAAATGACGAGCAGCTTCGGGTCTATCATATTTCCGAACCGGGGCAAAAACTTGCTAGTGGCATCCACTTCCCACTCCTCTCCTCGAGCGTTTCAGATAGGACGTCAAAAAATTCAAACAATCGATTTTACGAAAATATGTTCATTTTTAGCGCAGATCTTACTGAAGAGTTTGATATATAAAACAAATATGTTCGAGGAAATGTAACACATGTTATTTGGTCTTAAGTGTGCCAAAGTGCAGTGCCACGCCTCTTCACACAGCATTCTTCTATCGCATGTCACCGTATATCGCTCTGTTGAATTCAAAGGTGTATATTTAGTAGCGGAAGCTATCAAGCCTATATTCAGGACAGTGGAAATTGAAATGTCCTGTGGTGCCTTTCCTGCTCTCAGGCGGCCGTTTGACAGCCCCTATCCCCTTTAAAAAACTCACAATTAACATTGGGTAGGGTTACTAGTGACCGGGAGAATAAGAACTCCAGAAAATTTGCAAGCTTTATTGCCTCTTAGCTAATACCTCTCTTCTGCGTGACGTAAAATTAAATATGGGAAATATAAAATCAATAAAGACAAGAGGCAAGGAAGATAGCACTCATTTCTTCAGTCCTTAGGTCCCGGCATTTTTTCTGTCTAATATTGTTACAGATTTACACGGCGTGCTTTCGTTTCTGCGAAAGAATCTATTACCTCATCAATGTTCGTCAAACATTTTGCTACATTAAAAAGCAAAATGTCGCTCTCTAATACTGAAAAAGCTATTAATACGAATAGTAGTACCCAAGTGGTTTCTCGATTTGATTACGTCTATTTTGGCACTGTCTGCTAGATAGAACGGCCTTTCTAATATTGCAGCAATTGTAACACACGTCAAATAAGAGAGACTGTTTTGGCTCAAATGGTCATTTTTATCTGCCTCATAAAGATAAAACGACAGAATACAATTCAGGAAGTACCAATATCACATGCCTATTAGCACTATTACAAGCATAAATTTTATGTTACGTAATAGTTTCATCTTTCATTCATATGCTCCGGTCTCGCAAGCAGTAGTACGAAATTTTTGCGTAAATTTTGAATCCTCGTGTTCTTCCAAATAATTGGTGTGATGTCACCGTTTCTTTTCCTTTGTATTTCTAACAAACAATCCTCTCATCACTAATTCTTCAACTATTGCTGCCACTGCCAGAGCTTATTATCCAGTTAACTTCGCTAACTCTGCCAGAATCACCGGTTCAGTTATCCCGCGTTTGTTCTCCGGTTAGGCACTATTATGTGTTCGTATAACGTGTTTTCCGCGCTATTCCGAGAACAGAACTTAATCGGGACTGTATAACTGATCCTTGGAACTTTAGCGACCTGGCAAAAATTTCCTGTCAGAATTTCATTTTCTTGGATGCACCGAAAAGATAATATGTTATCTTTCTTAACTGATATTTTTGTTAGTCGTTTATTCCCGCTCTGAGTGTCTGAATCTATGGATTTCGCTAGTAATTATAACAACGCTTATCATTCACACCCCCAGTCAACCATATAAACAAACAGCGATTGGTATTCACGCGTTCGGGTTTATTCCACTCAGCTCGTCCCCTTTTGTCTGCGGGAAAGTTTTTTTTATTTCTTGATCCGACGGGGATTCCACTGGCACAGGCATCACGTACATTATGCACGCATTCAAAAATGAACTTGTGAATCGTTCAGCAGTCAACTTAGAATGTCTTCAAAAATGTTCAAAAACCAACAGGGATACCCTTCAGAATCAAATGAATAATCGCTAGACCAACGTGGGCTGGATGCTTGGCGCTTTGTGAAACAAGTTTTTTTCTTCTTCAGGCACGTGAATTTGGTGCCCCCTGAAATCGCAAATTGTTTCCCGGTACAGATATCCCAGTTTGCTCCCCCCCCCCCCCCCCTCCCCAAACCCTCTACATCCTAGCCCCGTGATGATCAGCATTTGAGCTCACTCCAGCTACACAATGCAAAAACGAAATTGCAAGTATCTGATGAAACAACGGAGAAATTGCGCTCGACTGCTCTTAGGAGAGACATCATGTATGGCCTTTCTCCTTTAAAAGACTTTAAAAAAATGTACACACACCAGTGTGCTGCTTCGTTTTCTCCCTCGATGTATGTTTTAACAGAAAACAGGAAAGTTGTATTTATGGGTCATCTGTTTATAATTTAAATAATACTATGCAATGTGAATCGTCCAAGACTTTGTAATCTTACCCGTTTGCAGATAACAGCTACGCGAAATCCTGTGATTCAAGCTACTGTCCTCACGTACTCAGCACCTGGAGAGGTCTCTCTCACAGTGAGTGTAGACTGCCAATGGCCGCAATCGATTTACCCATTTGCGGATTTAGTTCCAAATCAAGGCCTTCTATGCAATAATAATTATCAACGCTCAAGCGCAGAGTTGGGGTGCAAGACTAGGTGGACAAGGAGAGGCAGAAGGATGAGGTTGACAGAAAGAGAGAGGAGAGAGGGGAGGGTGGAGGAAACGAGGAGATGCAGAGAGAGGGGTGAGAATGAGATTAGCACATATATTTAATTCACATAAATGTGTAGTGATTGCAAAGCATTCGTGGGTTCGCTACTTTCGTGTACACTGTCGCCTACAAATTTAATGATACACTATGTGATCAAGAATATCCGGACATCTGGCTGAATATGACTTACAAGTTCGTGGAACCCTCCATCGGTAATGCTGGAATTTAGTATGGTGTTGGCCCACCCTTAGCCTTGATGGCAGCTTCCACTCTTGCAGGAATACGTTCAATCAGGTGCTGGAACGTCTCTTGGGGAATGGTAGCCCATTCTTCACGGAGTGCTGTACTGAAGAGAGGTATCAATGTCTGTTGGTGAGGCCTGGCACGAACATCCCAAAGATGTGCTATAGAATGCAGGTCCTGACTCTGTGCAGGCCAGTCCATTACAGGGATGTTATTGTCGTGTAACCACTCCGCCACACGCCGTGCATTATGAACATGTGCTCGATGGTGTTGAAAGATGCAATCGCCAACCATGAATTCGTCTTCAACATTGGGAAGCAACAAGGTGCTTAAAACATCACTGTAGGCCTGTGCTGTGATAGCGTCACGAAAAACAATGGGTGCAAGCTCCCTCCATGAAAAACACGACCACACTATAACACCACCGCCGCCGAATTTTACTGCTGCCACTACACACGCGGGCAGATGACGTTCACCGGGCGTTCGCCGTACCCACACCCTGCCATCGGATCGCCACATTGTGTACCGTGATTCGTCACTCCACACAACGTTTTTCCACCGTTCAATCGTCCAGTGTTTGCGCTCCTTACACCAAGCGAGGCTTCGTTTGGCATTTACCGGCGTGATGTGTGGCTGATGAGGAGCCGCTCGGCCATGAAATACAAGTTTCCTCACCTCCCGCCTAACTGTACTTTCAGTGGATCGTGTTGCAATTTGGAATTCCGGTGTGATAATCTGGATAGATGTCTGTCTATTAAACACAACGACCCTCTTCAACTGTCGGTGGTCTCTGTCAGTCAACAGGCGAGGTCAGACTATACGCTTTTGTGCTGTACGTGTCCCTTCACGTTTCCACTTCACTATCACGTCGGAAACAGTGGACCTAGGGATATTTAGGACTGTGGGAATCTTGAGTACAGACGTATGACACGAACGACACCCAATCACCTGACCACGTTCGAAGTCCATGATTTCCGCGGAGCGCCCCATTCTGCGCTCTCACGATGTCTAATGACTACTGAGGTTGCTGATGTGGAGTACCTGGCAGTAGGTGGCATCAAAATGCACCTAGCATCAAACCAGTCTCAGGACTGAAGACCACAACAACAACGGCAATGAAAAACGTATGTTTCTGGGGGTGTCCGGATACTTTTGATTACATAGTGTACGTCTTCATTCTACAGGGTGATCAATGCTTAACGCAACCGCCTGGTGGAGACTTTTCCCCCCGGGCAGCCGGGACTGATGGGGAGTATATTTCCCCTCCGCTGCGAGATAACACACGTTTGTCAGGCGACGTGATTCAGGGTATTGTGTTTCAAGTGCAATTGCGAAAATATATTATTCTATTCGCCAAAGTGCATTGATGTATATTTAATACGTGCGTAAAAAATCAGCGCGTGATTTTTTTAAGAGGCATTTCCTAATATTCAGCTTCCCTATCAGACTACGATTCCTGACAGGAAATGTGGACGGATGAATCTCTGGATATCTTAGGGCATGCTCTGTAAAAGATCTGCTAGAAACTCGGTTCTCTTTCTCCCTCAGCAAATGGGAATTTTGCTGTGGCTCTGTTCAAACGGCTCAAAGTTACTGCAGTTACAGCCCTATAAAATAACTGCAGTGCAAGAACTTAAGCCGGATGACCCTACAGAAAGATTGCGGCTTTTTGAATGGATTTTGAATAGGATGCATGACGGAGAAATTGATCCTCACCTAACTTTCTTTTCGGACGAATCATGTTTCCACTTAAGTGGATATGTTAAGTCACAAAATAGCCGTTATTGGAGTTATGAAAAGCCTGACGTAATACAGAAGGCACTCATGATCAAAAAATAGGAGTACGCTACGCTACTAGCGGTGAGAGAATAATAGGCCATTTTTTACTAATAACAATTAACACTGAGTCATCTGTTGAAAACATTTTGTAGCTCTTTTCGGCCAATTAACTGAGAGAGAACGTGCTTTCGCAAGCCTTCAACAGGACTGTCCAACTTCAGATACAGCCAACTCCTCACTACAGGAATTCATGACGTGTTGCAAGATAGAGTTATCACGGACAACATACGACCCCCTCGTTCCCCCGATTTAACCCGCTGCGATTTTCATCTCATGGGGGCATTAAAAGAGAAAGTATACAAATCAAATGGACACACTTTAGACGAACTTTCTACTAACATTCGTGAAGAAATTGCTGCCATTTTCAGAGGGAACTGCAGTGTAATGACCTTTTTCTGAGCAGATGTCAGAAAAACTTCAACAACGAAGGGAGGCGACAAACCATACTATACGAGGTGTGTGAGAAAAGTAATGAGACTGACAGCACTGCAAGCGATCTGGCGACGTTGTGTTGTTCTGCTTGCGTAGACCGGCATGTCCGTCCCTTCCAAATGTGTGTTTTTTTTTTTTTTTAATCTTATGGGACTTAACTTCTAAGGTCATCAGTCCCTGAGCTTACACACTATTTAACCTAAATTATCCAATGACAAACACACACACCCATGCCCGAGGGAGGACTCGAACCTCCGCCGGGACCAGCCGCACAGTCCATGACTGGAGCGCCCTACACCGCTCGGCTAATCCCGCGCGGCCCAGATGCTCTGTCTCAGTTTCAGCACCGTGCAGGCACCACGTGATTTTTGAGAGCACCGTCATTGAACTTGTATTTTACGAAAATGGACCAGCGGAATTTAGATCAATGTTATGCCGTTAAGTCTTGAGTTGAAGTTGGGTGACCCGCGAGCGCGACCTTTTAAAAGTCGAAACAGGCCTGTGGGTAACTTTCCTTATCAATAGCACAAGTTTTCCTCTGGCACAAATCATTTTTGGAAGCCCGAGACACGTTGAAAATGAACTTCGCTCACGGAGATCTTCAACTTTGAAAATCAACGAACACGTCGAACGTGTACATGAGATTGTTTCTGGGGGACAAACTGTCAACCAATCGTTTTAAAAAGGTGTCCGTGAAACGTTCAGTAAAAGGGTGACTCGAGTGAGGCGGAGTACTGCTGCAACATATGAACCCCCCCCCCTTCCCCCCTTCCCCCCTTCCAACCCTTCCCCCCTTCCCACCCCCATCCCCGCCATGTCAGACAACGTCTTGCATCACGGAATTTTCGACCTCAAAAATCATTACTGTTGTCCCACAGCCCCACTGTTCACCTAATTTGACTCCTAGTGACTCTTGTCTTTTCCTGAAATTGAAAAATGTCTTGAAACAACGTCACTTTGGGACTCTCGACAACATTCAAAAGAATGTGACCGACATGTTAAAGGCATTACCAGTTGAAGTCTTTCAGCGTTCAAATTCAAATGGTTCAAATGGCTCTGAGCACTATGGGACTTAACATCTGAGGTCATCAGTCCCCTAGAACTTAAAAATACTTAAATCTAACTAACCTAAGGACATCACACACATCCATGCCCGAGGCAGGATTAGAACCTGCGACCGTAGCAGTCGGGCGGTCCCGGACTGAAGCGCCTAGAACCGCTTGGCCACCACGGCCGCCCTTTCAGCGTTGGTACCAAGACTGGGAACAACTACTCCGCCCGGGCATAGCAGTCTTGAGGGGCTACTTTATTGCCACTTAAGAGGACGATTGAACAGTGGAAAAACGTTGTGTGGAGTGAAGAGGAATTCGGGGATGGCGGACTCATCTTTCAACATCATCTAGTTATTTGGGAAAAAAAACTTCGGTCGATGGAAATAACCTCTCTCACATACCTCGTATTCACTGCAAACTTCCTGTCACCCGCACTCCGCGCACAGCAGCCGATCTCGAAGGCCGGCAGCAAACCGCGAAAGCGGTTGCGTTAACAATTGATCAAGCCTTACACTGTATAAGCAGAAAAAGGGAACCATGGAGTTGCAGTTTTAATGGCAATCTGTGTACATTTATACGACGATTACTTTCTTTTGTATTAGCAGAAGAGCCAACACCGTGTTGCGAGTGGAGGCCGAAATGCACGCGTTTTAGCTCACGCAGGCTGGCGTGAGGAGGGAAGAACTATACTGACGTGAGGTCTGGAACACGACGAGGAATTAGACTTCACAAAGCGGACCTAATTGGTTTGATACTTAACTTTAATCCATTAATGATGAACGTCGCTCTTGACGGTACATGATTCACAAGTAACTGAATATGGCGTCTTGCTAGGTCGTAGCAAATGACGTAGCTGAAGGCTATCCTAAACTGTCGTCTCTGCAAATGAGAGCGTATGTAGACAGTGAACCATCGCTAGCAAAGTTGGCTGTACAACTGGGGCGAGTGCTAGGGAATCTCTCTAGACTAGACCTGCCGTGTGGCGGCGCTCGGTCTGCAATCACTGATAGTGGAGACACGCGGGTCCGACGTATACTAACGGACCGTTGCCGATTTAAAGGCTACCACCTAGCAGGTGTGGTGTCTGGCAGCGACACCACAGTTTCAGTTAGAAATCTGCATGGCCGAGCGGTTCTAGGCGCTTCAGTCCGGATCCGCACTGCTGCTACGGTCGTAGGTTCGAATCCTGCCTCGGGCATGGATGTGTGAGATGTCCTTATGTTAGTTAGGGTTAAGTAGTTCTAACAAGGGAACCTCCCCATCGCACCCCCCTCAGATTTAGTTATAAGTTGGCACAGTGGATAGGCCTTGAAAAACTGAACACAGATCATTCGATAAAACAGGAAGAAGTTGTGTGGAACTATGAAAAAAATAAGCAAATGTACAAACTGAGTAGTCCATGCCGAAGATAGGCAACATCAAGGATGGTGCAGGCTCAGGAGCGCCGTGGTCTCGTGGTTAGCGTGAGCGACTGCGGAGTGAGAAATCGTTGGGTCAAGTCTTCCCTCGGGTGAAAAGCTTTCTTACTTTATTTTCGCAAAGTTATGATCTGTCCGTTCGTTCATTGACGTCTCTGTTCACTGTAATAAGTTTAGTGTCTGTGTTTTGCGACCGCACCGCAAACTTACAGTTCGGAAAATATTCATTGAACTTGTTATTGAAGTCGCGAGCTATATTTGCTGGATTCATATTGCCCACGGAATACATCTCACGTATTTAATGCACTCTCGTCCAAAGTAGCGAACAGTCAACTGCCAGCCAGGGAGCCTCGTTTGCAGGAATACTGTCTCTTCCGTGCGCTGTAGTCGACTGACATGTGTTTCGATGTTTGTTTAGGTGCAGCGTCCTCATGCTACGGCGCAGTTACCTCGCATCGGACGGACAGACGGACAGATAATAATTGTCTGAAAATAAAAAATTAAACTCTTCACTCGAGGGAAGACTTGAACCAAGGACCTCTCGTTCCGCAGCTGCTCACGCTAACCACGGAACCACGGCGCTCCTGAGCTTACACCCTTATTGATGTTGCGTATCTTGCACATGGACTACTCAGTTTGTATATTTTGCTTATTTTTTTCATAGTTCCACACAACTTCTTCCTGTTTTCTCGATTGAACTGTGTTCAGTTTTTCAAGGCCTGTCCACTGTGCCAACTTATAACTAAATCTGAGGGGGGTGCGTTGGGGAGGTTCCCTTGGAAGTTCTAGGGGACTGATGACCTTAGATGTTAAGTCCCATAGTGCTTAGAGCCATTTGAACCATTTTGAAATGCGCAGAGAAGCTGCGGCTGTCTGGAAGGTCTGCACGCAGACCACCGTGGCAACAGCGACTCGTTGCCGGGGAGAGCAGAGCGGCGGTGAATCAGTGCCTCGCCGCTGCACGCTCGGCCGGCCGCTCGCCCACCCCTGTCGCCGCCTCGCCGCCGGCGGGCGCGGCCACCCCCCGCTCCGCTTCGCCTCGGCCTGCTGTCCCGCCGTGGGACATTAGCAGGATTTTCGCTGCGGCCGGTGGAGCGCGGCTTATCGCTGATTGGGCCCATTGTGCGAGCAGGGGCCGCCGCATAGCTACAATCTGCTCCCTGTTTTATTGCCCGATGAATTAATTACTATGTTATGGGGGGAGGGCGCCGCCTCGGGGAGTTTTCCGCGCCGCGAGCTGTGATTGGGGGTCGGGCCGCGCTGCGCCGAGATTCGGCCCTTTTTGCCGCTCGCCGAGAAATCCCGTTAAGGCCGGGCCCCGGCCGCGGGCGGCCCTCCGTTTAATCACGGGCCAATCGGCGCCGCCCTAATAAACTGAGCGCCGTGCGCGCCGCTCCATATTGCCTCCCGTCAGGGAAGGCGGCACCGCGCGCTCGCCAGAGAGAGTGCGGGAGGCCAGCAGGGGGCGGCGCAGGTCCTCTGTCACCAGGGCAGCAAACTGTGGAACAGTATCTATGTAACATCAAAAGAATGTTCAGTGAATAAAGACGTGTGTCAATGGAAACATGGAAGTTGGATTTCGAAATGGTAATAAATCAAATGGCCTAACAGGTGGCGTGCCCGAAGACGCGAGAACTCCAATTACGAAACGTTAGCGTAAACCACCATGTCATCCTCAGCCCACAGGCGTCACTGGATGCGGATATGGAGGGGCATGTGGTCAGCACACCGCTCTCCCGGCCGTATGTCGGTTAACGAGACCGGGGCCGCTACTTCTCAATCAACTAGCTCCTCAGTTTGGGGCTGAGTGCATCCCGCGTGCCAACAGCGCATCAGAGACCAGATGGTAACCCATCCAAGTGCTAGCCCAGCCCGACAGAGCTTAACTTCGGTGATCTGACGGGAACCGGTGGTACCATTGCGGCATCGCCGTTGGCACGAAACGTTAGCATGACCGACATGAAATCAGAAACGTAACGGTACACGGGATACAGAAATATACCGTGGGCTGAAGTATGTAGCCCTACTAACCATAACGGTTGCAGGATTACACAAGTACACTACTGGACATTAAAATTCCTACACTACGAAGATAACGTGATACAGACGCGAAATTTAACCGACAGGAAGAAGATGCTGTGATATTCAAATGATTACCTTTACAGAGCATCCACACAACGTTGGCGCCGGTGGCGACACCTACAACGTCGTGACATGAAGAAAGTTTCCAACCGATTTCTCATACACAAACAGCAGTTGACCGGCGTTGCCTGGTGAAACGTTAATGTGATGCCTCGTGTAAGAAGGAGAAATGCGTACCATCACGTTTCCAACTTTGATAAAGGTCTGATTGTATCCAATCGCGATTGCCGTTTATCGTATCGCGACAGTGCTGCTCGCGTTGGTCGAGATCCAATGACTGTTAGCAGAATACGGAATCGGTGGGTTCAGGAGGGTAATACGGAACGCCGTGCTGGATCACAACGGCCTCGTATCACTAGCAGTTGAGATGACAGGCATTTTATCCGCATGGCTGTAACGGATCGTGCAGCCACGTCTCGACCCCTGAGTCAACACATGGGGACGTTTGCAAGACAACAACCATCTGCACGAACAGTTCGACGACGTTTGCAGCAGCATGGACTATCAGCTGGGAGACCATGGCTGCGGTTACCCTTGACGCTGACCGAGCGAGGTGGCGCAGTGGTTAGCACACTGGACACGCATTCGGAAGGACCACGGTTCAATTCCGCGTGCGGCCATCCTGATTTAGGTTTTCCGTGATTTCCCTAAATCTCTTGAGGCAAATGCCGGGATGGTTCCTTTGAAAAGGTCACGGCCGACTTCCTTCCCTAATCCGATGAGACCGATGACCTCGCAGTTTGGTCTCTTCCCCCCAACACAACCCAACCCAACCCAACCTTGACGCTGCATCACGGACAGAAGCGCCTGCGATGGTGTACTCAACGACGAACCTGGGTGCACGAATGGCAAAACGTCATTTTTTCGGATGAATACAGGTTCTGTTTACAGCACCATGCTGGTTGCATCCGTGTTTGGCGACATCGCAGTGAACGCACATTGGAAGCGCGTATTCGTCATCGCCATACTGGCGTATCACCCGGCGTGATGGTGTGGGGTGCCATTGGTTACACGTCTGGGTCACCTCTTGTTCGCGCTGACGGCACTTTGAACAGTGGACGTTACATTTCAGATGTGTTACGGACCCGTGGCTCTACGCTTCATTCGATCCCTGCGAAACCCTACAGTTCAGCAGGATAATGCACGACTGCATGTTGCAGGTCCTGTACGGGCCTTTCTGGATACAGATAATGTTCGACTGCTGCCCTGGCCAGCACATGCTCCGGATCTCTCACCAACTGAAAACGTCTGGTCAATGGTGGACGAGCAACTGGCTCGTCACAATACGCCAGTCACTACTCTTGATGAGCTGTGGTATCGTGTTGAAGCTGCATGGGCAGCTGCACCTGTACACGCCATCCAAGCTCTGTTTGTCTCCATGCCCAGGCGTATCAAAGCCGTTATTACGGCCAGAGGTGGTTGTTCTGGGTACTGATTTCTCAGGATCTATGCACCCAAATTGCGTGAAAATGTAATCACATGTCAGTTCTAGTATAATATATTTGTCCAATGAATACCCGTTTATCATCTGCATTTCTTCTTGGTGTAGCAATTTTAATGGCCAGTAGTGTATTTCCGCTATGAAAGAACACGGAAATTACAGTTGATTAAAAAAGGATGCAAATTAAAATTAATATACTCGTGAATGTAATTAATCTGCATGTCAAGCGGCAGAGAAAGAAACTGAGAAACGAGACGCTAGAAGCTCATCCGTTTACCTAGCACATGGTCGACGTTACACAAAGGAACTCCGTGCAAAATCATGTAAATTTGCAAAACCGTTTCAAGATATTTGCCAGACAAAAGGGTAGCACCGGAAGTTAAGTAGACGAGAACAGGACCAGGTAATTGAAGGCTACGCACTTCATAAGCGAACACGTGGAACTTAAAAAGGTATCGACGTCAAATAACCAGAAAATTACGTAATGAAAAACCTTGAAAAGGAATAAATTACAGCATAAGGAACACAAGCATATTCACACCAGAAAACACGACTGCCAGACCACACTTCCACATTGTAACATGTGGCCCAACAAAGCAAACTCCTTGCAGAAAACGAATAGAATTAAAAATCCTAATGCTTTCTAATCCAAATGACTTACGCTGCACGATAATAAAAGCATAGAGCTGCACAAGAAACATATTAAAACTTCAGCTACGCTAGAACTTGCACCATCTCAACAGCATACTGAAGCTACAACAGACGAGTTCTTACCGTCCTCACACTTCCAGCCAGAGACGATCAGTAATCCTTTCAGCTATCACTACAATCGGACTCTATCCAGGTAGCAGAAAAAATCAGTCTACCACAACAGCGTCCTGACCAGAGGAAAGCAAACCTCTTTGTCTGAATATCCCAAAGTTGTCTAGGCTGCACAACCAGCAGACCGAAATGAGACCAAAGCTATCACTTTAGCACCACAATGCGCAGACACATTAACCCACACTGTCACTCACAGATGGAATGAATAGTAAACGAACATCGTAATGTAACATCAAAGTATTATAAATAAACTTGTGCCAGGTCAGCGAAGGCACAGATCCTTAATAACCTAACCGAGCGAGGTGGCGCAGTGGTTAGCACACTGGACTTGCATTCGAGAGGATGACGGTTCAATCCCGCCTCCAGCCATCCTGATTTAGGTTTTCTGTGATTTCCCTAAATCGTTTCAGGCAAATGCCGGGATGGTTCCTTTGAAAGGGCACGGCCGATTTCCTTCCCAATCCTTCCCTAACCTGAGCTTGCGCTCCGTCTCTAATGACCTCGTTGTCGACGGGACGTTAAACACTAACCACCACCACCACCACCTTAATAACCTACATATATGTGTGTGTTGCTAAGCAGATATGAATGTATAAATGAATGAATTGTAGCTGACGAAGCTCACCCAGCTCCTCACGCTTGCTGCTTACTCAATACACTTGCAAAAAAAACCTCATGAAACGGCTTATAAAGACACTTTTCGTTTTTACTGATGTACTTACTTTGTACGTAAAACATTACTCAGAACAAGAAAGTAGTCATGTCCGATTATGGATGTTGTTTTATGCGTAGGTAGTTGATTACACAGAGCCGTACGTTAGACAGGAAAAGGAATAAGGTCTATTTGCAGTTCTGTCCTCCAGCAGCAATGGACGGTGGACCTTTAATAATGCCAGCCATTCACCTCGGCGAAACGTCAGAAAAATCGTTACACCAACGTCGGCCGAAGATCCCGATACAGAAACCAGTTGGCAATTCGTTTACAACTGGCCACTAAAGCCTCAACAATTGTGTATCTACACTTTATTTTCGATTATAGGAATATACGTTGACGAAGAAAATCGCAACACAAAAAAAATAATTAATTTAGAGTAAAGAAATTTCGGGAATATATTTGTCTAGGTAACATATTTAAGTGAGCACAGGTTAATCTAAGAACGGGGTAAGCTTTGCAAATGTGAAATGCTGGTATATTAATAAGCGACGTAACCGCCAGAATTTTGAATGTACGCATGCACGCTTGCATGTATGCATTGTGTTGTACAGGGGCCGGATGTCAGTTTGTGGGTTGGAGTTCCATGCCTCTTGCACTCTGACGGTCAAAAAAGGGGCACTTAATGTTGGTTGCGGTTGACGCTAGAGTTGTCGCCCAATGATATCCTATATGTGCTCGATTGGAGACAGATCTGGTGATTGAGCAGGCCGAGGCAACATGTAGACGCTCTGTAGAGCATGATGGGTTACATTAGCGGTACGTAGTAAAGTGTTATCCTGTTGGAAAACACCCCCTGGAAAGCTGTTCATGAATGGCAGTACAATAGTCCGGATCACCTGACGGACATGCAAATTTGCAGTCAGGTTGCGTGGGATAAACGAAAGTACTCCTACTGTCATACGAAATCGCACCCTAGCCGTAACGCCACGTGTAGGTTGTAATATTTTTGGCTTATTCAGCCATCATATTAGGCTCCAGGAAGCTATTCCCAGGGCAGTGGAGATGCAAGAAGTATAGAGATGACGCAATGTGAGATGAGGTACCGGTGACAGATGTTAGATTCCGTACCATTCCCGTGAGAAAGACCGCCTACATGATGCTGCTGCTCTGTGATTGGCTGCTGTGTTCGGAGGTAGGGCGCCAAAACGTTAAACTTTAGTTGCTATTATTAATTAAACCTGTCATCCAAATTATTTCATTTTTTAAATAAACGTCTCTCAACAGCCAGCTATCAATCAGTAATTTCAAAATTATTAAAATCAAAGTATTACTAAAACAAAAGACTGACGATATTACTGCCGATGCACTTCGGTGCCGTTCGGGTCACGTCTTGCTGACTTGGCGCGCGAAGTGTCTCGGGCAGTACGACTCTCCAGTTCTGACCGTTCCAGTAGACAGACATGTTGTCTGTTATAGCAGTATTTGTTTCATGCAATTTTATTTACTACAGTTCTGACGGTTCCAGTAGACAGACATGTTGTCTGTGGCAGGAAGTATTTCATGTTATTTTAGCTAGATATAATGACTGTGGAAAGATATGTTCAATACGTTGTGATCAAGAATAGTTTCTCGTATCTATATCAATAAAAACGCGAGTGGCATCCCAAATGAGTTATAGTTTATTCGTAGCAGCAGTTTCTTGCGAAGTTACTTTCAGCCTCAATAAAAAGAATCCACGACCTGCGTGCTGTTTTCTGCGCTGGGGACATCATCATCATGAAGACAGCACGTTAGTGAAGTGTACAAGAACTTATGTATTCCACATAGGGCAGTGGAAACAACTAGGCACCTCACGTGTACTGCATGCACAGTACAAATGTGCTCAGTGACACGTCATCTGCAGTAATGCAGAGGAGGTAAAGAAGGATGAAAGTATTAACACTATCTCACTTATATTCCTTTTTTCTTGCCGTATGGTAAAATGTATCTAGCACTCAGACAGGTTCCCTTCTAATCAACACACGGCCATCAGTAGCAACGAGGCAGAACCAGCTTTCATCAGAAAACACAACAGACTTCCACCGTGCCTTACGTTAGCTCTCGTTTGACACCACAGGAGTCGCGAATGGCCATCGTTTGGCGTCAGCGGAATGCACGCTACAGGGCGTCCGGTTCGGAACTATTGTTGAAGTAATCGATTTGTAACAGTTCGTTGTGCCAATTGCTGCTCAAATTGCTGTTGCAGATGCAATACGTTGCGCCAGAGCCACACACCGAACCTAATGGTCTTTGCTCTCGGTAGTGCTGAATGGCCGTCCGGAACCCGGTCTTCTTCCGACCGTACCTTCTCGTGACCACCGCTGCCATCAATAATATACAGTGGCTACATTCCTGTCAAGTCTTTCTGCAATATTTCAGAAAGAACATCTAGATTCTCGTAGCCTTATTACATGACCTCGTTCAATCTCGGTGAGGTGTTGATCAAGGCATCTTTGTCGCCTTAAGGTATTGGCCCAAATGGCTCTGAGCACCATGGGACTTAACTTCTGAGGTCATCAGTCCCCTATAACTTAGAACTACTTAAACCTAACTAACCTAAGGACATCACACGCATCCATGCCCGAGGCAGGATTCGAACCTGCTACCGCAGCGGTCGCGCGGTTCCAAACTGTATTTGTTTTCTCGCTACTTCTTTGTATCACAAAGTGTTATGTTCTTGGTATTGAATTTTTACCGTCCTTATAAATTTTTAGGTTATCTTTCTCTGCTTTCGTGAGTTCCAAGTGCGATTCTTCCGTTGTCTTACTTTGATATCTCAACCAAGCGTAGCGTCCATCTTCCAATGTTTTATCACATTCATCATTCCTCTTTCTCTCCTCCCCAACAGGCCATGAAGGCCCAAAGGTACCAACCGGCTTCTGTGGTATCCTCAGCCCACCAGCGTCACTGGATGCAGATATGGAGGGGCATGTGATCAGCAAAAAAAAAAAAAAAATGGTTCAATTGGGTCTGAGCACTATGGGACTTCTGTGGTCATCAGTCCCCTAGAACTTAGAACTACTTAAACCTAACTAACCTAAGGACATCACACATATCCATGCCCGAGACAGGCTCCGAACCTGCGACCGTAGCGGTCGCTCGGCTCCAGACTGTAGCGCCTAGAACCGCACGGCCACTCCGGCCGGCCTGTGATCAGCACACCGCTCTCCCGACCGTATGTCAGGTTACGAGACCGGAGCCGCTACTTCTCAATCAAGTAGCTCCTCAGTTTGCCTCACAAGGGCTGAGTGCACCCTGCGTGCCAACAGCGCTCGACAGACCGGTTGGTCACCCATCCAAGTGCTAGCCCAGCCCGACAGCGCTTAACTTCGGTGATCTTACGGGAACCGGTGTTAGCACTATGGCAAGGCCGCTGATAATTTCCTTGATTTTATTGGGGTTCTTGTTCAGCTAGTTGTTTCAGTGAGGAATTATTTTCTCTAGACCGTATGTTAGTTTTATATTCCTAGCTTTCTTTTCGTCTTCCTTCTTATTTGTCAGTTTTTAAGGGTCACAGATTCCCTTATTTTTGGAATAGGAATTTCTTTCTCAGTGGGACGAATTACATTTTTATTTGGATGAAGTAATGATTCGAACTTGTGTTTGTTCCTCTCAGAACTTTCAACTGTAAATTTGCCTGTGGTAGTTCTTATCAATGCAAACATGATCCGTCTACCACTCTATTTTTTTCCCGTCTGGGTGTTTCCAGATTTTGGATTTATTTGGCTTTATCATGAAGTATGATGACTGAGATTATGTCACGGATCTTGCAGAATTCATGCAATCTTATTGGTTCTTCTTTGCATTGGCCAATTCCTGATAACATCTCGGCATGTCTTTCCCCTTCCTAAGTGGGCGATCTCCAACTAAGATTTTGGCATGATTTTTGTTGATATTTGTTGCTGTCTGATAGGAAGCCTCCCAAAACTCATCCACGTTTTTTTATCTTTTTTCCTATTATTCTTATTAGCAGCTGGGGCATGGATATTTAGTGTCATGTATATTAGCAGCCTTTATAGTCGATGTTGAAAGACTGGGGAACATTGCTGTGAATTCTATTATGGACACTGTTATTTTGAGGATGACCACGAATACTCTTTCGAATTGCGAACGTTCCTCGATCACTCTTCTCCCTAGTATTCCTCTGTGAATTCTATATTCGTGTGATTCGTTTAATTCCTGATCAGCGTTCCGCATGATCAACAATGCCTCAATGCCTCTCTTGCACTACCTGCCACTGGAGCTTGTTGACTATTTCCATAAGCCTGTCGTGCCGAGTAAACGGTCCACGATGAAAGGCGCCGGCCTTAGTTTCACCTTCTATTAATGCTTCTTGTTAAGGGTCCCAGATTGATGAACAGTACTCAGCAATCGGTCGGTTGACTATTTTGCAAGCCAACTCTTTTGTGGGTCAATTACGATGGTAAATCAATTGTTGTTGTTGTTGTGGTCTTCAGTCCTGAGACTGGTTTGATGCAGCTCTCCATGCTACTCTATCCTGTGCAAGCTTTTTCATCTCCCAGTACCTACTGCAACCTACATCCTTCTGAATCTGCTTAGTGTATTCATCTCTTGGTCTCCCTCTACGATTTTTACCCTCCATGCTGCCCTCCAATACTAAATTGGTGATCCCTTGATGCCTCAGAACATGTCCTACCAACCGATCCCTTCTTCTGGTCAAGTTGTGCCACAAACTTCTCTTCTCCCCAATCCTATTCAATACTTCCTCATTAGTTATGTGATCTACCCATCTAATCTTCAGCATTCTTCTGTAGCACCACATTTCGAAAGCTTCTATTCTCTTCTTGTCCAAACTATTTATCGTCCATGTTTCACTTCCATACATGGCTACACTCCATACAAATACTTTCAGAAATGACTTCCTGACATTTAAATCAATACTGGATGTTAACAAATTTCTCTTCTTCAGAAACGCTTTCCTTGCCATTGCCAGCCTACATTTTATATCCTCTCTACTTCGACCATCATCAGTTATTTTGCTCCCCAAATAGCAAAACTCCTTTACTACTTTAAGTGCCTCATTTCCTAATCTAATTCCTTCAGCATCACCTGACTTAATTAGACTACATTCCATTATCCTTGTTTTGCTTTTGTTGATGTTCATCTTATATCCTCCTTTCAAGACACTGTCCATTCCATTCAACTGCTCTTCCAAGTCCTTTGCTGTCTCTGACAGAATTACAATGTCATCGGCGAACCTCAAAGTTTTTACTTCTTCTCCATGAATTTTAATACCTACTCCGAATTTTTCTTTTGTTTCCTTTACTGCTTGCTCAATATACAGATTGAACAACATCGGGGAGAGGCTACAACCCTGTCTTACTCCCTTCCCAACCACTGCTTCCCTTTCATGTCCCTCGACTCTTATAACTGCCATCTGGTTTCTGTACAAATTGTAAATAGCCTTTCGTTCCCTGTATTTTACCCCTGCCACCTTTAGAATTTGAAAGAGAATATTCCAGTCAACATTGTCAAAAGCTTTCTCTAAGTCTACAAATGCTAGAAACGTAGGTTTGCCTTTCCTTAATCTTTCTTCTAAGATAAGTCGTAAGGTCAGTATTGCCTCACGTGTTCCAGTGTTTCTACGGAATCCAAACTGATCTTCCCCGAGGTTGGCTTCTACTAGTTTTTCCATTCGTCTGTAAAGAATTCGTGTTAGTATTTTGCAGCTGTGACTTATTAAGCTGATAGTTCGGTAATTTTCACATCTGTCAACACCTGCTTTCTTTGGGATTGGAATTATTATATTCTTCTTGAAGTCTGAGGGTATTTCGCCTGTTTCATACATCTTGCTCACCAGATGGTAGAGTTTTGTCAGGACTGGCTCTCCCACGGCCGTCAGTAGTTCCAATGGAATATTGTCTACTCCGGGGGCCTTGTTTCGACTCAGGTCTTTCAGTGCTCTGTCAAACTCTTCACGCAGTATCATATCTCCCATTTCGTCTTCATCTACATCCTCTTCCATTTCCATAATGTTGTCCTCAAGTACATCGCCCTTGTATAGACCCTCTATATACTCCTTCCACCTTTCTGCTTTCCCTTCTTTGCTTAGAACTGGGTTTCCATCTGAGCTCTTGATATTCATACAAGTCGTTCTCTTATCTCCAAAGGTCTCTTTAATTTTCCTGTAGGCGGTATCTATCTTACCCCTAGTGAGATAGGCCTCTACATCCTTACATTTGTCCTCTAGCCATCCCTGCTTAGCCATTTTGCACTTCCTGTCGATCTCATTTTTGAGACGTTTGTATTCCCTTTTGCCTGTTTCACTTACTGCATTTTTATATTTTCTCCTTTCATCAATTAAATTCAATATTTCTTCTGTTACCCAAGGATTTCTACTAGCCCTCGTCTTTTTACCTACTTGATCCTCTGCTGCCTTCACTACTTCATCCCTCAAAGCTACCCATTCTTCTTCTACTGTATTTATTTCCCCCATTCCTGTCAATTGCTCCCTTATGCTCTCCCTGAATCTCTGTACAACCTCTGGTTCTTTTAGTTTATCCAGGTCCCATCTCCTTAAATTCCCACCTTTTTGCAGTTTCTTCAGTTTTAATCTACAGGTCATAACCAATAGATTGTGGTCAGAGTCCACATCTGCCCCTGGAAATGTCTTACAATTTAAAACCTGGTTCCTAAATCTCTGTCTTACCATTATATAATCTATCTGATACCTTTTAGTATCTCCAGGGTTCTTCCATGTATACAACCTTCTTTCATGATTCTTAAACCAAGTGTTAGTTATGATTATGTTGTGCTCTGTGCAAAATTCGACCAGGCGGCTTCCTCTTTCATTTCTGTCCCCCAATCCATATTCACCTACTACGTTTCCTTCTCTCCCTTTTCCTACACTCGAATTCCAGTCACCCATGACTATTAAATTTTCGTCTCCCTTCACAATCTGAATAATTTCTTTTATTTCATCATACATTTCTTCAATTTCTTCGTCATCTGCAGAGCTAGTTGGCATATAAACTTGTACTACTGTAGTAGGCGTGGGCTTCGTATCTATCTTGGCCACAATAATGCGTTCACTATGCTGTTTGTAGTAGCTTACCCGCATTCCTATTTTCCTATTCATTATTAAACCTACTCCTGCATTACCCCTATTTGATTTTGTGTTTATAACCCTGTAGTCACCTGACCAGAAGTCTTGTTCCTCCTGCCACCGAACTTCACTAATTCCCACTATATCTAACTTCAACCTATCCATTTCCCTTTTTAAATTTTCTAACCTACCTGCCCGATTAAGGGATCTGACATTCCACGCTCCGATCCGTAGAACGCCAGTTTTCTTTCTCCTGATTACTATTCTCAATTTAGTTATATTTTTGTTTATTTTCGTACTACTGTCGTTTTACGTTGATGACGCATGCTTTGTTTATTTGTTCTTATGTCTTTGCAATTTTCAGGCTGCTAGGTTAGTTTTGTTATTGCTGGCGTGCTGTTAATCATGGCTGCTCCTCTGTCTATTTGCACCATCGAAGAGCAATGTTCAGTGATCCGTCTTTTGTGGTCGGAAGGCGTATCAGGGGCCGAAATTCATCGAATACTTTCGGTACAGTACGGCAAAAGTGATTTGCCACAGCGAGTGTCGCACAAGTGTACGCACGATGAAGGAGCCGGACGACCGTTTACCGCTACAAATGAAGAAACCATTGAGCGTTCGTGTGAAATGATTCTATTAGACAGACGTGTACTGTTGACGAAGTGGTACATCATCTGCAAATTAGCCACGGTTCTGCCTACGAAGTCATTCACAATAGACTTGAATTTCATAAAGTTTGTGCAAGATGGGTCCCAAAACAACTCACACAGTTGCATAAACAAACGCGCTTGGACTTTTGCAAAAAACATTTGGATCGTTATGGTAACGAAGGAGACAACTTCTTAGATAGGATCATTACTGGTGATGAAACATGGATCCATCATTACGAGCCGGAGAGCAAACGGCAGAGTATGGAATGGAAACATCCAAATTCGCCGCTCAAGAAAATGTTTAAGACCCAACGACCCGCAGGAAAACTGATGCTTACGGTTTTTTGGGACGCACAAGGTCCATTACCGGAACATTAAGGGGAAAGGGGCGCAACAGTAAATAGTGTACGTTACAGTGAGATGCTTACTGCCAGGCTAAAGCCTACATTTCGAAGTAAATGCCGGAGGATTGCTGTCAAAAGGTGTTGTGTAGTTGCACGACAATGCCCGTCCGCATACTGCTGCCACACTGCTGAAACGCTCAAGAAACTCAAATTTGAAGTACTGGATCATCCTCCATATAGTCCTTATCTTGTCCCTTCTGTCAATCACTTGTCTGGTCCACTCAAACAGGCATTAAGGGGCCGTCGATTTGCCTCAGACATGCAGTGAAGGAAGCGGTGCATTCCTGGCTCGCAGCTCAACCGAGAACCTTCTTTTGTGAGGGCATCAGGAAGCTTGTACAACGACGGACCAAGTGCGTAGAAACGCAAGGAGACTATGTCGAAAAATGATGTTCTTGTAAGTTTCCTATGTGATGACCATAAAATTTTATAACTAATTTGCGGATAATAATTGACTTACCCTCGTACAATTCTTTACGAACCTCGAAACGCATCTCAGCGTGGCATCTGCTTTTCCTACTATTTGTTTTATGTGGCCATTCCACACAAGGGAATTATCCGAATGCGACGTAAATCAATAGATCTGATGTACGTGTACAGACAAACAAATGACTAAAATTTCAAAAATTTGGGTGATTTATTCAAAAGAAAGAGATTCAAAGATTGAGCAACTGAATAACGCATTGGTCCGCCTCTGGCTCTTACGCAAGCAGTTATTCGGCTTTACAGTGATTGACGGTATGGAAACCCTCCTGAGAAACAGCGTGCCTAATTCTGTCCAGCTGGCGCGTTATATCGTCAAATTCCCGATATGGTTAGAGGACGCTGTCCATCACACTCCAGCGTCATCGCTGATCATCGGGGCTCAATCCGAAGGGGGCCTCATTACTGAAGACAATTCTACGGCAGTCGATGAGATTCCACATCGAAGACGTGTCTGGAGAATCCCCGGACAGCGGTGGGATACCGACCTCACTGTCGACATCATACAGCCCGGCAACCAGGAGCGATGTTCTGGGGTGCCATTTCTTTTCATAGCAGGGCCTGTTTGGTTGTCATCCGCTGCACCCTTACAGCACATCGCTACGTTGACGATATTCTACGTCCCGTTTTGTTACCCTTCATGGGAAGCCAACCTGGGCTTACATTTCAGCGAGATAATGCATGCCCGCACACGGCAACGGTTTCTACAGCTTGTATCCGTCACTAATTTGACCAGCAAGGTCACGGGATATGTCCCCAATTGAGAACGTTTGGAGTATTATGCCCAGGGCATTCCAGCAATCCCTGGATGTTGGCGATCTAACGCGCCAACTGGACAGAACTTCGCACGATATTTCTCAGGAGGACATCCAACAACTCTATCCATCAGTGAACAGCCGAATAATTGCTTGTGGAAGGGCCAGAGAGTGACCAGCGCGTTATAGGGTTGCTCAGTTTATGAAGCTCTTCTTCTTGAACAAATCTTCCAATTTTCCTGAAAAAATGGATCTGAGCACAATCGGGCTTAACTTCTGAGGTCATCAGTCCCCTAGAACTTAGAACTACTTAAACCTAACTAACCTAAGGACATCACACACAGCCATGCCCGAGGCAGGATTCGAACCTGCGACCGTAGTGGTCGCGCGGTGCCAGAGTGTAGCGCCTAGAACCGCTCGGCTTTTCCTGAAACTGTAACCATTTGTTTGTGTACACGTACAGCATATCTACAGATTTTTGTCCCATTTGGATAATTCCATTGTGGTGCTTCTTCTTTTTTCTTTCTCTTTAGAATGCATTTTACCATACTTACTCTTTTCACCAAAAGTGCAATCAAACAATAGTGGATTTCTTCGCCTGTCTATGCGCAATACGCTGCGTTTATGCAGATGCTTCTTTGAATTTTCGCTGGTTTGCAGTTCGTTCTCGCAATGTTATGGGTAAGGCACCAATAGCCGATCCTCTGCAGATCTACCTTCTTGCAGGTTACAGCACCGTTCGCGAATAGAGCGTCCAACGCTATGCAATAGATCATTGATTTAAACTGTAAACAGTAGCAACCATAGAGCACTTCCTTAGTGTAATCCCGAAATTACTTTTACATTTGTCAATTTTGTGTGCGTAAGCGTCCTCTTTCTATCCCATAGTTACGCAAGCTTCTATAGCTTTCCATTTCTCTTCTGGCCTTTCCTAGCTTGTCCAATTTAGTCCGCTTTTCAGAACAAATAATTTATGACCAGAGTGCCCCTGAAAATTATTGTAGTTTAAAATACGGTTTCCAAATGTCAACCTACTTCTGGTGCCTTCACATGCTCAGACTTTTCTCACGTTTCTTAAACCAATGTCTGCAACGGGTAAATTCGGCTCTGCAGAAAATATAAGGTGCAATAATCACATATGTGAACATTCAGTGACATCTTGAAGTTCCCTTATGTACGAACGTCGCAAGTAACAGACTTCTCTCCTTCCACGCCATAAATCAGTACTGTTAGTGCTGCCGTCGAAGAGAATTCCGCGTATGGAGACGAAAGCCGTATAACGGTTCCCCAGAGTGTGCACGTTCGGTCCTAGGAGCGGCTGGGCAAACAAGCCGCCTCCAGTGCTGCTGGCGACAGAGGCCGACCGAGACATCCAAATGGAAGTCCCAAAGCGAGCGTCGTGTGCTAGCTGTCAACAGTACAGGTTCCTTATGCGGCAATACGCATTCAATGTTGTCCCGGTTTGTCCTGAGAAAATACAATTGTAAAACGGGCCTACACTCTGGCGTTTTACCTTCGGCTGTCACGAGAAATAGTCTCAACCTCCGCGATATATAATAGTAGTACCAAAATATTCCAGATAACCTTCCCACCCGAATGCAGGCAACCAGGGCCTACGCTCCAAACAAACATAGAGAAAAAATTTTCGACGTGGCAATGAGATGACGTTGGTAACTACCAAATTTTAATTTCAATCGGTTATTGTGTCGCGCACTAACGAAGACAAGTGCCAACTAGGTCTACAAAGTACACTGATGAGCCGTAATACTTTGACCAGTTAATTGTTGAACCACATTTGGAAATCAACACAGTAGCGTTTAAGCCTGACATGGATTTGGTAGCCCCCTGGTAGGATTCTGAAGGTATTTGGTACCAGGTATCTACGTAGAGGCTACGTGGTTTCCATAAATTACGGGCTGGTGGTGCATTTGCGCGGATCTGTGACCGATAGCGTGTTCCGTCGGGTTCATATCAGGCACCTTTGGCGAGCAAGACATTAGTGTGAGTTCACTACCAGCCTCCTCAAATCACTGTATCAGCCGCGCGAGGTGACCGAGCGGTTTGAGGCGTCATGTCACGGACTGCGCGGCTCCTCCCTGAAGAGGACCGATGACCTCAGCAGTTTGGTCCCATAGAACTTCACACACATTTGAACATTTGAAACCACTATCACGATTATGCCCTTGTGACGCAGACAATTGTCCTGCTGAAGATACCATCGACATCGCGGAAGCAAGAATGGATGCTGATGATCCGCAGTAATGTTCACACGATTTACAACAGTGCCGGATGAATGCTCCCATAGCATGATACTGCCCCCAGCATCTGTGGCGCGTTGGTCTCGATGTTGGCGTATATGAAGACGAACGTTGACCTGACGTAGCAACAAATGTCATTCTTCCGACCAGCCAACATCTTTACATTAATCCACGGTCCAATGTCTATGATCCCCTGTTCGCTGCAGTCGTAACTGGCGATGTCGTTGAGTCAACATGGGGACTCACAGGTGTCGTCTGCTGCTGAGCGCCAAGTACAGCATACTTCTGGCGGCACAAACTTTGTCAAAGACCGTCACCTGTTCTGCTTCAAAGAGCGTGCGAACCTCCGACCTCCACATTCGGTGATAATACCTGGACGTCCGCACCTTGTCGCCTACTCGTTCCTCCACCGTTTGTAAGCCATTTTCCATACAAAATCACTACAGTAGCAAACCAACAGCCGATCAGCACGCTGTTTCCGAGCTCCGATTTTCAAGGCACCAGGATGTAACAACTTGCTCTTGCCAAAGTCGCTTGCATTGACGCGGTGATAGTGATACGCACATATACAGCCTTTTGGCTTGGCCATCGGTAGTCCCTTGCGGCCATTATAACTGACATTTTCATAAACTGAAGATTTCTTCAAGACTAATTCTGAGCTAAAAAGTAACGTACCTTCTATGCTGGTATGTTGACAATTCAATTTTTGTATTCGAAAGTAGTTACGGAGAATTAAATGAAATATTTCATATTTTCAGTCAGTTTCATGAGAAAAGAGTGTTCACTAAAGAAACGCAGAACAAAAGTAATGAACTGAATTTACTTTCTCTTACTGTCGGTATAAAAAAACGATAAAACTGACTTCATGATACTTCGTTAGGAAACTTCTCCTGATAATATTATGCTTGTTGATTTGGCCCGAGGACACAAACTGGTCTTTCTCCATTCTGATATTCATCGTATTTTTGTTACTCCGCTATGTTCAAATGTTCAAATGTGTGCGAAAGCCTATGGGACTTAACTGCTAAGGTTATCAGTCCCTAAGCTTACACACTACTTAACCTAAATTATCCTAAGGACAAACACACACACCCATGCCCGATGGAGGACTCGAACCTCCGCTGGGACCAGCCGCACAGTCCATGACTGCAGCGCCCTAGACCGCCCGAGCGGCGTACTCCGCTATCCCTGGAGAATTTTCGGGAAGAGATATTACATTAAAACTACAGCGTGTAATAACGGCTATGAACCGTCACTAGTAAACCAAATGTTGTATACTAAAACTGCTAAGAAATGTTCCACTCTAGTGAAAGGTTTCTGTTGGATTCTTTTCATGTTAATTTCTTAAATCGGTTGTCATTTACGGCATAAATTCCTCTTCTAAATTTACTGTGGTGTTTCTGACTATCTGGGAGGAGACTGAGCAGTGAAACGTGTTACTTTTACACATAAACAAGAACGATCTGTCACACTACTACACTTTAAAACACAGTTTATATGTAATTCATGTCACACAGTCTCATACGGAACCTGCATCCGATTTCTTTTATGTACTGTATATGATAAGATACTGTCATCCCCCTTCCCTTCTGTGTGAGAGGATGAATGAGCAAATGTATTAGTAGTTGCATGTTTGAGGGTAGCAGACAAGCCTGTCTGCCAGAGAACAGTAGCACCAACGTCGGAACAGGTAGCTACGCTTTCTAAAAGCAGAGAGGTTTCCACTCTTAGTATGTTCCTGTCCATCCCTTGTCATGTTGGCATAGGAAACTGTCTCTCTGGTCACTTCCGTTTGTATTTGTGAGGCACCCCTCAGGAGGGAACCACGGCAGTCTGTCTGCGGCGAGCGTCTGAAGCGGTCAGATCTGCGGCTAAGCGCGTGTCTGCTAAGTCCGTAGGACAATGTATTTCTTAAGTTCAGCCTAACTGAAAATTTAATCACCTTTATTTCAGGTTTAGCTCTAAAATATCTAATGTTATCTTAAATTGCAACGCAGTGTAATTCGAGTGTGAAGTTCAGAATATCTTCCGGTAGTTGCTTTGTCACTACTTTGTGAGTAAAGTGGAACCACGTGTTGATCAGTAACTCTAAGATCATCAATCTTAAATGCGAATGCTCGTGTGATTATAACGTCTCGTCTTTACAATATTTTTTTTAATATAGCAACTTTTCTTTATGTTAAACCCACGTGGGGTGTACTTTATGAGACCAGTACCACGTGCTTATACAACTGTTTGACCCATCAGGTTAGTAGTAAGACGATAGTAACCAATTCGAGGTTTTTCTTTAGTAAATTGCGTTTCGATGTAATTTATTTTGATTATCAAAATTATTGTGGAGTTACACTCTTTGTGCAAACCAAGTTGACCACGTGAAGCATGTGGTGAAAGCATCAAAGTAGCCCTCAGCTGTTCTTTTCGGGAAGATTTCACAGAGAGTAAGTATGAATTTAGTATACCAGTGTGTGGTAATTACATGACGGACAGGATTTCGCTACGAACGTAACTTCTTTGGGTGAAAATTGAATCGGTTAGTTGTGGTTAATTTCCTCTTGCATATGGTTCAACGTTCTTTGTGTGTTATTTTATGAATGCAGTGTCGTGTGTACTCTCCCAATCTTGGCTCCCTATTTGATGTGTTCCGTAAGATTACAAACTCACATTTTTACAGTCCTACATAAGGCACCAGCTTAGTTATGACTCAAGTTTAATATGCTGAAATTTCAATGATCAATGTTAAAATAAATTTCCAAATATAAACTGATTTATTTCTTTTCATTTAAATTCTCTTTTTTATATATGTATCACCGGTTGTCGCATGACGATTAAAAGATTATAATTAATGTTAGTCTGGTTGGGAATTTGGTGGGCTAGACTGGATACCTAGTGAAACAGTTGCTCAGTAATGCAAGGTTAACTTCCCCAGACAGCTCACAGCTTTTAAACCGCTTTTATTGTCTATCAGCACCGCTTTCATAGAAAATTAAAGTAACAACGTTACACTAGAACATTAAAAACTGGAAAAAGGAAGGTAAAAGGAAGGGAATTTCTTTTCGATGCCGTTTCTGGGAAATATCTGATACAAAATAAGCCGCCTTCCTGCAAATCAGGATGTCTGTAAACTTTCGTTTTGAACTAACAGTTCACGTCCTAAAACGTAATGATAAACCATTTTCTCATTCTGGCATCCATAAAAGATGTAATGTTTCTATATAGATGTAATGTTTCTATATAGGGGAGGCAGGAAACACATTTATTGTGTAAAGGAGGCGGTAACGTTCAGGGCTCTACTTATACCGAGAGTCTCATACACTGTACACACGCCCCTGTTAAATTACAATGCCTGCTTATTTTGCGTAGGGAAGTGAAGAGTGTTAGACTGGACTAGCTGGAGAAATTTCAAAATCTTAAGCACAATTTCAGTTATAAGGACTTTATTCCTAACAATCAATTACAGTCCAAAAATAGAAATTTTCGATGAATTTCAGCCTGTAGTAGCCATATCGGGTTTTTCACACTATTTCGAGGTTTATTTCTCTTAAACATGCAGTCTGTCATTTAGTCCTACTATAATGTACCCCGTAGTTCTCTTCATCTTTTGCATAGGTTTATACTTTTTTAAATTTTTTGGTATGTTACTGTTCATGAGATGTAATTTTATTTAATTGTCAGGTGTCTTTTGTGGTTGGTACTGCTTCTTATGTGAGCATCACCTGGGCATAAGCTTCCTGCTCGCTTGTTCCTTCTATCCAGTTGATTGTCTCTTTGTATGTATGATGCATGTCTGCATTAGATTTTGGATCATGTTGACTAAGTCTTATGTCTATGCCATATATATATATATATATATATGGATCGTTTTACTGTTGACTAAGCCTTCTGAATTCGTTTCTCGTTTCTCACAATATGTAACATGTAAGTTTATAAGTGATTTTTGATGTTTGTTTTACTGCACTTATGACTTCTGTATACTAGTCGTAACATATCCAGTTTTTAGGTGTTATTACTTCTTCTGATAAACACGAGTTTATATCTGTCAAAACTTTGACGTGCAACTTGTTGACTGTATGATTCCCTTTGTATCCATAGTTCTACAGTTGCTGATTGCTGCCATGTTCGAGATTTAGGAGTAAAGAAAGAACTGACAGTTTGGGAAAGAGTAACTGCCAATATCAACACAAAGATTACAAACTCGGCTCAGGTAATTTTGCTGCTCGTGCTTATATTGCTGTTCATTACGTAGTATGAACTTGGACGAAGTAAACCCTCGTGATATAGCCGGCCGCGGTGGCCGTGCGGTTCTAGGCGCTCCAGTCCGGAGCCGCGCTGCTGCTGCGGTCGCAGGTTCGAATCTGCCTCGGGCATGGGTGTGTGTGATGTCCTTAGGTTAGGTTTAAGTAGTTCTAAGTTCTAGGGGACTGATGATCACAGCAGTTGAGTCCCATAGTGCTCAGAGCCATTTGAACCCTCGTGATACACCTGATCGTGAATTGCAGTGTACAATTTGAATTAATGTACGGGTGAATGTCACCTGTGTGACCGAGGGCAGACCGACCTCCCTGGAGGCTTCTGAGTGCCACCGGTTTAATTAATTTTTAAATTTATCTTTCAAGCTTAAACATTGCTGGCTTCTGCCTTTACAAGATTATGGTAATATATTTTAAAATTTGAAATCTAATTGTGGCCCTCAGCCGTTTGTATTGAAATTTGCATATGTTTGCTGGTTTTTTAATTATTTTATTGCCATCTTAATTGGATTTTATCTTGTTGAGTGTTAAGATTTCTTGTTTGGAGGCCTTCAGCCGTGAAAGAGTTGCATTCGGTAAAGGTCCGGCTATGTGCCGCTTTGGTAGTAAAGGTTATTAAATTACAATAAGTGACAATTAGAAGGAGAAACTGACCTCAACCTTTGGCTCTTTCCACTATCCAATTACCTGTTTTTCCCAGCCGGTTTATCGGGCGTATCAAGCACATTTATATCCAGACTATTATATTTCCTCTTAGTTACATTAAAACAAGAAAAAAGGGAGCAAACTACTAATATGTCGTTACAATATATATAGACGTGTTCATGGTTATGAAAATTGGATAATTAATAATATGTCGTTATAATATGTGTAGAAGTGTTTATTGGTTATGTCTATTGTGTCAGTGTATGTCCACATGGGCCGGCCGGTGTGACCGTGCGGTTCTAGGCGCTTCAGTCTGGAACCGCGTGACCGCTACGGTCGCAGGTTCGAATCCTGCCTCGGGCATGGCTGTGTGTGATGTCCTTAGGTTAGTTAGGTTTAAGTAGTTCTACGTTCTGGGGGACTGATGACCACAGATGTTAAGTCCCATAGTGCTCAGAGCCCTTTGAACCATTTTTATGTCCATACGAAGAGTGATCCGCTTTGCAATAATAACCTTACAAAGGTTTTCCTGAAGAACAGACAAAACCAAAGCGTATTTGTAAACCGACATAATTTGTATTTCACTATAAAATGCATTTAATGACAAATGAGCTTTTTGTGGTGGTATTTGATGTATTGCCAGCTACTGGTATTCAAAGGCCACAATATTTTGGCAGTCGATCCTGACACCGTACCATCAGAAGCGCTGATGAACTGACGGTCCACTCTGATCTTTTTGTTGTGTCACTGAACTACTGAGAGTAGCAGAACAGGACATGAGATGAGCATGGACCTCGGTAGGACAAAAACTGGTGTCATCGAATACGTTATACTATCAGCCTAAAAGCCAGGAATATATACTGTTGCTAACAGCTCAGTCGACGTCCGCAAAAAGCTAAATAATCTCCTATAAATGTTTCGCAGGTTATGGTAGGCGTTACACGACATTGGATGTAAATAAATTGAGAGCCTCGCAACGCTTACCTCCTCCTCTGGCAGGCACACAGTTCACGACCTTGTTCGCAAAAAGAAGGGAAGAGGATAGACGAAGTAAGGAGAAAAGAAATGTGCGCGGAGAGGGATTACGGTGTGGGCGATTGGTGGGAGCAAATATTTGCGGTGGGAGGCCGGGGTGGGCGGCACCTGCGCGGCCATCTGAGTCAACAGCTGGCGTCGCCTGGCCTGGCCCGGCCCGGCCGTGGCGCTTGTTAGGCGCCATTGTCGCCACCGCTAATTGCCGCCGTTTGTTTCGGCCGGTAAACAGCCCGACAGCGAGTGTTGCGCGGCCTTGCAGCAGTGGCGACCCGGCCAGGAGCGCCTCACGTACCTACGTCCCCCGTCGTGCGCTCTGCGGGTACACCAAGTAGGCGTTTGCTCTGCATTTCTATGAAGGCTTTTCTGTTTGCTACGCATACTACAAGATCGTTTTTGGTACATCACCCCTCGTTTGTCACCATCAACCAGACCCGACACCCAATTATTTACCACTACGTCGATCTGCAGGACTGGCATCCCCCAAAGATGTCGGGCATGGTGGTCTAGAAGTAAAGTGCTTGACTGGAGACCGAGATGTCGTGGGATCAAATTCCAGCCTCACTTTGGATTTTTCGTTTTCACCCAGCCTTCACCTCTGAACGACGTAAGGAGAAACCAGAAACGACATGTCAAACTGTAGATCCTCTTTCCCCAATTCGATAACTGAAGTAGGTTAGCGGCACACAAGTCACTGAAGTGGCGTCCTATTGAAAGAATTGCACCAGGCTAGTGAGCCATACAGGATCAGTGCTGCCTCCTCTCCTCATCTACACGTGTGATATGTCCCTGCCACCTGCCCCCAAACTACTAATATTCCGATGACACGACCTTCCTTGCCTCCACCCGAACCTCCAAGCTTTTCAGTGGTCCCTCCATAACTGTGGCCATAACTGCATCTTCTGGGGCAACCATGGGAACTTCAGAATCAACCTCATCAAAAGTCAAGGAATAATCGTATGGCGTACTATCTTAGGGTACTTCATCATGCGTCTTACATTGGAGCTCAGAGCGAGCATAATCCCACTTTCTAAAGGCCGAGTGACTTCTTCAGAACGAGGGCAAACTACTGAAAATGGCTCAGGATTTTTATCAGCCACAGATAGCGCCTGAAATCTGTCAGGCAAGTGACCATTCGTTCAGCCCCCTGGAAAGTCTTTCATTACATTCCAGATCTTGTAACCACCTTCCACCTGATCACAGTTGAGGGGTCACCCTTAGATCCCCACAACCAGCCCCTCCACATTGGTGAACACTGGAAACAGCTCAAATTGCGTGACAATAGCCAGAACCGCCTGGAGATGTGGGTGGAGGGTTTCCAACTCAGATCGCTTTCGAACACAACATCTACAGTCCTATTCATACTAATGCTGCAGGAAATCTACACTGCACAAACACACCAGAAATTTAAGATTAAATTACAAAAACACACAGATAAAGCTAAATAAGTATCTCGTTTGTGCTTAGAAGCTCATAATAAAGCGTCCAAACAAAAAATCTTATCTCCCGAAGATACTTGGATTCAGTTTGGCGCCCGGTTAAGCTGTTTGCAATAGTCGTTGGTGGTTCAGAATAACCGACAGCTGCACTATGAGCAGCGTAACTCTATTCTACCCTGTTACTACACGAAAGTATGCCACACAAAAAAAGTAAGAGTAACCTGTAAAAGTACACAGCGAAAGATAGGGATATAACTCGTTTCTGCTTAGAATGTAGTAATATAATCCACAAACATACGATCTACTTTCCTGATGCTGCGCGAACAGTGGTTGGCGGCTGCCCCTCTCCCTTCGAAGACTATCCCAAAGAAACGTGTAGAGGCTCCCTCTCTCTAGCCCACTAAACCTACCCTCTCCGCCGCTACCATACAAAATGAGCGGTCCACCTGTATTGCTCCTTAACTCTCCAAGCTTCTTTCCTACCTTTAACTCTTAGTGGGGCTGACCTGTTAGTGGTACAAAATTTAGTGTCCAAACACTTACGGGCAAGACATGGACTGAAAGCGAAGGGGTAGCAAAGCAGAGGCAGAGAAGCGGAGCTCTTTTTTTGAAATGTTCCATTACACATGAAAATCCATGGGTATTGCCCCAATTTCATCCTCACACCACCGCAAAGCTGATTTTTAATGATATTTGGTATATTCTGAGGTCTTTACAAACTTCGTATTTCATAACGAACTGGTTCTGGTTATTTTCTTCAAGTTCATAAACAATTGAAGAATAGGGATAACAGATTAGAAATTGTTTGTCACTTCCACTATCAATATTAAAAGTAATTATTTTGTCTTGCCATGTTTCTTAGTGCCGTGTACGTTTTCTTTACATTGGCGGCAAAGCGGTCTTGAGGTACTTAAGATTCCTAATGAAATGCAGAGAGATATTGGGTTTGTCTATTGTTGAGTTTTAATGCCAGTAATGAAAGTCGCCGGTATTCGTAATCACTGTTAACGTGACTGCATACTTTCCAAATAATTGCCCTTCAAATAAACAATTACAGGCACAACGTAAAATGTGCGTGAAACAAAGCAAACTTTCCCATCTCTCAGCCCGCCAACTACATACAACTTTCCACAACTACTCGCCAAGAAGAGCAAAGATTATACATGTATCAAAGAGTTCTTTTACATAAGAAATGGATTACTCGTCGATAATAATTTCGTTGAAATATTTTTTTAAAGTTTATAATCAACAATTGTAATGGCGATGACTTCAAACAGAATTAAAATTGAGTAAGTAGTTTTCGAAATAAATCAAATACAGGAGAAATAGTTAAGCTTTCCGTAAAATGATGAAATTATTATTATTATTATTATTATTGATGATTCATTTTTGAATATGTACAAGCATTATCTGTTTAGGCGTACAAAACTATTTTATCGATGTCATTAAAACTACACGAAATACAAAATTACAAAATTGACCAGTCCAATTACGATCTCCACGAGCTTGCCAGGAGCAGCATGTCATTGAAGACTTTCACATGCCATACCATCGCCATCTGTATGTTTACTGTATATCGTCAAATCATCAGTATTTAATTTTAGTTATATTATTTTAACGGTTTTAAGTGAAATAATCTATACGTGCATTTTAACACCATTTGGCTGAAGAGCAACAATGCGGCTGTTGCCAGTACGCCTCCTCCTCCCTCCCCCCATTTTTTCCAAGTTGCGGAAATGTGATGACCAATGAAGAAAACATTACTGCGGAAAGGCGCCGTCCAACAGTCATGTTGTATATTACTATCATTTTGATCCCAAGAGAACCACCTATTCGCATAAGGTGACCGGTTGATTCATCTACTCGAACTTCTCGAAATTTTTCGAGAAGACGAAGTTTGCCGCAGCTACAGAGCATTTATGTGAAACAGTTCCTGCTTAAAAACACAGTTTTAAACAGTTTCCTTTAAACGCAGAATATCCCCTGAGGAGTTTTAAAGCTGACATTCTCACAATTCATTCAACACTGAAGATAATTTTCGTATGCTAATATGCATTGCAAACTGAATTTATTGTGTGACAGGAACTGTGTTTGTAATGCTTTTACCGAATAGACATAGAGCGACAAAAAAGTATGAGACTACTGTATCATAGGTGTAAAAACAAAGCAGAGCGTTATATATTTGGAGTTATAGAACGAATCGCGTTTGGCAGGCAAGAGGCCAATGAGCGAAGCATCTAACGACTATCATAGAAGTACGTTCTCGAAGAAGCCTCACACAAAGAAATTCTGGTCATGTATAAATACTGTTAGTGGTACCAGATTTAGTGTCCAAACACTGACAGGCAAGATATGTACTGAAAGTGAAGGGGTAGCAAAGCAGGGGCAGAGAAGCTGAGCTCTTTTTTTAAATGATCCATTACAAATGAAAATATATGGGTATTGCCCCAATTTAATCCTCACGTCACCGCAAAGATGTTTTACTCGTAGGTATTTGTGGTTTTGAGAAACACCACTAGCCCAGACGGAATTACGATTAGATTCTATACCGAATTTGGGGTTGAGTTAGTCCTTCTGTTAATCATAATCTACCTTAGATTCCTTGAACAAAACCAGTGTCCAGTAGCGGGAAGAAAGCAGAGGGCACACTGCTCTTCAAGAAGGGTGGCAGAAGTGATCCACAGAACTACTGTCCAATATCCTTGACACTCATTTGTTGTAGAATATTAGAACATACTCGGAGCTCAAACGTAATGAGAGATCTCTAACAGAATGACCTCCAGGCCAGCCAGCATGGATCCTGAAAACAACGATTATGCGAAATCGAACTTGCACTTTCCTCACATATCGAGGATAAACCACAACTCCACCACCGAAACTGCTTTGGTTATTCAGCGACATTTTCTGAGTATTCTGGTTTAAGGAAAACGTGGCACGTTGCAGAGCAATTGCATTTCATATGAGTTCTTGCTCTCATTCTTCTTTGCACCTGTATAGCAATAAAAATACTTGTATAACACTGCAAATGTCTACGGTATGTACCGTGTGTCTTGCTTGGGAACACTTATTCTATTCACTCTTCGTACTTGCAGCCGATAACAGTAAAGTCTACTTCACTCTCGGACATCAAGATTGCATTCAGTACTTTTTTTCCAGCAGTTAACAGTGACACACAACACAGTGGGTTTACCGAAATGCATCACGTGTGTGGGTACACTGAACGCCATGCAAGAGCGGCACATCGACGCTAGAATGAGATATTCTCCCGTTGGCGGCAGCGTTAATACACTAATTTTGCATCTGTTGAAGGCTGATGCATTATCTGTGTTGTCGCATTAAAAATTTTTTTCATTTTTGTGAAAGTATTTTTTATAAACCTTTTCAGTGTTGTTAAGGTATTTTCACATAAATAAAGGTAATTAGGGTGACAAACTGAATAAATATAGTTACATCGTAACGAACCACCGGAGACCACTGGTCCCTGTTCCAAAATATTCAAAAAATGTCGCTGAACAGCCTCGAAATTTTGTGCTGGTGTTCTGCTGCACAAATGGTAGTAGGTTTGTTTGACTCGCGGGAGAGATGTCTTTAGCATCACAGAGATGGTAAAGACACTGAATTGACACTTGAAGATAGACAAAAACTGTCACGAGAAAGCTTACTTACAAAATTCCAAAAACCAGCTCTAAATAATGGCTCTAGAAATACGCTAGTCTTGCTTCGTATCGCTGCCATAGAGACAGTGAGGACGATTAATGATAGCGCTCGCGGAGACGTTTAAGCAGTCATGCTCCATATGTGAATCGATCGGGAAAAATTCCTTATAACTGACACAGTGGGAGGAACCCTCTGTAATGTAAACCTCACTGATTTGCAGACTAATGACGTGGAGGAGGCTGTAGGTAGAAAGAGAACAAGAATGAAATAATAAGTTCGTGAAACTTAACAAGGCCGTAATTGGGATAAAAACTGGGTTTTCTTTTGGGTCATCAGTCTTCTGACTGCCTGGTTGTAAGAGGCCCGCCACGAATTCCTCTTCTGCGCTGACCGCTTCATATCAGTGTATCACTTGCACCCTCCATTCTCAACATTTTCCTGGACATTTTCCAGTCCCTGTCTTCCCTACAGTTTTAATCCTCTACAGCTCCCACGAGTACCAAGCAGGTTATTTTCTGATGTCTTAACACTTCGAACACTTGTAGATGGACGTTCATGACACCTTTTTGACCTTCGTTGACCTTCAAAGACCTTACTGTTACACGTCATTGGATTCGTCTCTGCTATCAGAAAATAAGTACCGAACTACAGCATTCCATTTAAAAAAGCAAAGTTGACCATCATATCTCTGATGCGACTCCACCTAGCAACAAAAACTCAACGTCATATTATGGCCCCGCGTTGTTTTACGCAACATTTGTCCCACAATCTTTTCAGCTACTATCACATTTTCGATTCTACGTGGCAATAGTTAGTGACTCACTCTATATGGTAGTACACAAAAGACGGTGACGTCTTGTGACGGATTCTGCATTGCTTTTTCTTTAAATTACATATTTTTTGTGTTATGATAATTTTGTATAACGTACGTCTGTATTTTACACGTATATGTAACTACATTGTAATTTTAGACTTCGGCCGAATATTGGAATTAAATCCGTGCTTAGTGTTAATAACGCAGAGAGAGAGAGAGAGAGAAGGAGAGAGAGAGAGAGGAAAAGAGAGAGAGAGAGAGAGAGAGAGAGAGAGAGAGAGAGAGAGAGAGTGACAGACAGACAGACAGTTGAAGGGCAGTGTAGGAAGTTCAGCGAAAGATTAAGACAAAATTATATTATAGAAAAAGGTCTACAATTTTATCGAGAAGAGAACTGTTCATCGGTAAAAGAAGAAGGAAGAGTTTTGATCAACGTTATTTGTTAAAGTTATAAGACGAGAACAATGGTAATGAGAGATAAAGTGATACGTTATCGATATATTTATTCTGTGGCTCGTAACACCAATAATCTAGAGTGGAATGCGAACACGGAAGAAGAGAAGCTTGCAAGAGGAGGAAGAACCAGACGAAAGATTTGAAAGAGAGGAGAGATTGCGGAAAAGTCATTGTAGAAGACGACACAATATACTGTGAACATACTTGACTCTCAAAACGTGTCAGAGACAGCTGGTGGTAAAGTGGAATAAATCAGCTGTGACACGAATCATCCTGTAGTATAAAAAAACCAGATATATAAATGTAGTTTACATTCGAAAAACGATTCTGAACTGTGTTATGCCACCGAGACAAGAACTGTGAACTATTGTCGTTGATGTAGTACGATTAGTAATCTATATTGCATGGTTAGATGCAGTCATAAGTGGTATTGTATCTACGCGCCGAGCGTCAAATATGTTTGGCTTTGAGAATGAATAAATGGGCGAGCTGTATTATAAGGAGTACGTTACTTAGACGCTCAAAGTTAATACTGAGTGGTGGTTTCTACGACCAGCGGTCGGTTGCGTCTTGTCACGTTTTACGATGAAGCAGTGAAAATTGGTTTCTTTTTTTTTTGCTGTGTTTTGACAGCTTGACTCTTGGGAGCAGACGTCGCAGTATTATTAGGTTCTGGAGTCGCTCCACGTGATTTATGGGATTTAGCGTCGCTGCATGTTGATCCGGACCAGGGATGAACGACATAACGAAGCGTGAGCACCTAGGATATGTGCAGCAGTCACCCCAGGTAGGTAACAGCCAAAACACATCTGTGCAACCATACCGTCAGATGTTAATTAGCATTTGTCGACACAAAATTACCGAATATATATTTAAACTACGCCAAAAAAAGGGTCCATGTCAGCGTACTGTTTATCTCTGTGATAATTCAATCGCAGTAACTCAGAAAATTAAAATTACGTAGTACATATATGTTATAAATGACTATTTCAATGCAAGGATTTTACATAATTTCTCAAGTAACGAAGTTTGTTGACATAGTGATGTCATTTATGTGGAAAAGACTAGTTTTACTACTTTGTTATTCTGCAGACATTACAAAAGTGAAGTATAAATAACGTATTTTTCTTTTTTTCATTTTTGGTGTTAGACTGCTTGCTCGCTTTATTGACACACTTTGGAAACTGCCTACTCACCTTCCCACGGACATTTATTATCACTTGAACACTTACTCTCAAATATTCAAATGTTCAAATATTTGTGAAATCTTATCGGACTTAACTGCTAAGGTCATCAGTCACTAAGCATACACACTACTTAACCTAAATTATCCTAAGGACAAACACACACAACCATGCCCGAGGGAGGACTCGAACCTCCGTCGGTACCAGGCGCACAGTCCATGACTGCAGCACCTTAGACCGCTCGGCTAATCCCGCTCGGCTCGCAAATATTGCTAAAGAGTTTATCTACTTGTGTGAACAAATTATATGTATTCATTTTGTGGGTTGTATCTGTGTTTTGTGGTCGCAGCCTCTGTGAAACGACGAAACGTACAGAAATGACAGATGTTTGTTTGCTTGTAGGACCCTATAGAACAGTATGCGCTGCTGGGATGGGCAATACCAAAATTCTATTCGTATATCCGAATAGTAGCATCAATATGAACCAGTTAAAGGGCATCAGAAGCAGTTACTACTGTTATAATCTGCAGGCGTTATCAAATCATTGAACGAATGTTGTCGGCAAGTCGTTAATCTCCAAATGTGTTACGCTTCATTGTTGTTTGTAAAAGCGAAGGTCACACACTGGCCCCGCTAAATCAAATCAGCGCAGTCTCCATCTATAATTACGTAATTTTCTGTCTTGCTTGTACATGTGCTTTGCCAAAAAAACAGGAATAGGGCGAGGGCCGCAGTGAAAGAACCGACTACTCGGAAGTGTCGTGTACTCGCCAGTGAGGGCGCACGCTCCTCAAGCAGTGCAAAGCCGGTTTACAGACTGCGTTTCAAACTCAGCGTGTCGCTAACCGACGTCGGAAAATAGAGTGAGGACTGTAGCTGAACTGGTGGCTGTATTTTCGCAGGCCGAACAATGGGCGAAGTATCAATTGAGAGAGCGGCGGCCGCGCACGCCCCCGCCCTGTGCTCAGCCCTTTCCAAACAGAGACGCGCGCCCGCCGACAATTGCAAAACACTCACCCTGCGCACCCCAGGCACCAACCCCTGCTCCTGCTGCAGTCTGGCTGCGGGCACGCTCCCCGTCCCGTGAGGAACACCCTCCCCACTGTCTCCCGGGCTGCGAACTGGCGACAGATGCGCGTGCAGAAATGTTGCCGCAGCCACCACGGGGACTGCCGGCAATGCGAGTGGCGGGCGTAACAAAATGAAATGGAAAAATACCGTCCCCACTACACATGTAAATGACAGGCTCAATAAGTGGCAAAAAAAAAATAAGATATGTAGGTGTACGTATAATAACCGCCTACTACGGGCACGTCCTCTACCAGTTGAGCTATCCAAACACGACTGAGTTACCGCCTTCAAACCTCTACTTCAGCCAATAAGTCTCCTACTTTCCAAACTTCGCAGAACCTCTCCTGCGAGACTAACACTCCTGCAAGAGAGGATACTACGAAGACATAACTTAGCAACAAATGGCTCTGAGCACTATGGGACTCAACATCTGACGACATCAGTGCCCTAGAACTTAGAACTACTTAAACCTAACTAACCTAAGGACATCACACACATCCATGCCCGAGGCAGGATTCGAATCTGCGACCGCAGCAGTCACGCGGTTCCGGACAGAACTGCCTAGAACCGCATGGCCACCGCGGCCGGCTAACTTTGCTACAGCCTAGGGAAATGTTCCCAGAATGGATTTTCTCTCTCCACTTGCTCGCGAAAGGCAAAGATCCCAGGTTCGACTCCCGGCCCGGCACACATTTTCATTACCAATTTTGTGTCTTTATTTCTTGATATTCACAACCATGCTTTTCTCAGTATAAATCGCAATTTCCGAGGTTGTGGTTAGGTTAGGACCTAATAGCACAGATTAAACTGCTGTGAGTGAAACGAGCAGCAGTAACATTTAAATTCATAATTATCGATTATCGTCCGTTGCTGACCCGTTTCCCACACCTCCTACTTCCTTTGAAACCTTGTGACAGATTCGTCTGTAACGAGGCCTAAGGTTGGAATGTGATAAGTTCATTGTAAGATGCCGAACCCAACGAATGTAAACACCACATACATCTACATCTACGTAGATACTCTGCAACACTCTGGCAGAGAGTTCATCGAACCACCTTCACAAGTCTCTATTATTCCAATCTAGTATAGAGCGCGGAGAAAACGGGCACCTATCTTGTCCCGTGAGAGCTCTGATTTCCCTTATTTTATTATGGTGATCGTTTTCTCTCTTTGTAGGTCGACTTAACAAAATATTTTCGCATTCGGAGGAAAAAGTTGATGACTGAAATTTCGTGAGAAGATTCCGCTGCAACGAAAAACGCCTTTGTTTTAATGATGTCCATCCCAAATCCTGCAAAATTTCAGTGACACTCTCCCCCTTATTTCGTGATAATACAAAACGTGCTGCACTTCTTTGAACTTTTTCGATGTACTTCATCAACCCTATCTGGTAAGATACCACACCGCGCAGTAGTATTCTAAAAGAGGACGGACAACCATAGTGTAGGCAGTATCTTTAGTAGATCTGTCACATTTTTTAAGTGTTCTGCCAATAAAACGCAGTCTTCCGTTAGCCTTCCCCACAACATTTTCTGTGTGTTCTTTCCAATTTAAATTGTCCGTAATTGTAATTCCTAGGTATTCCGTTGAAATTACGGTCATTTAGATTTGACTGATTTATCGTGTAACCGAAGTTTAACGGACTTCTTTTAGCACTCATGTGGATGGCCTCACGCTTTTCGTTATTTAGGGTCAATTTCCAGTTTTCGCACCATACAAATATCTTTCCTAAATCGTTTTGCATATCTTTCCTAAATCATCACAGTTTTCGGTATGTTATCAACAGTCAGTGACAGAAGTGCTCCACAGCAATTAGTGCAAAAAACAAGAATTGTGAAGAAAAAAGTTCGTAACGTGAAAATGTGGGTACGTTTCGTGAGTAAATCATAATGCGACCGCCAGGATGTCACAGATGTCAGGAGATGCAGATGCCAGCTAAAAATTCGATTAACTGTAGGTAATAACCTATTTACGTAAAAATTATGACCTGAACTGTTCTATAATCCACAAAGATCGCATATCAAAACAAATGTGTATCATCCTAAATTCCAATGGAGATGCGTTAAAGGAAAAGACGGAACCCATCTGATACAGACAAAATACATTGAACCAAGAAAACCAAAAAATGGTTGTGATAATAGATTAATTTGAAGCCTACTCTGAGGTCTACGTTTGTCATTGCAAACACCTATTTGTATGTCTTACTACCGATTTGCCACAGTTTCTGAGGACTCAGTTAACATAAGACCTAATAGCATTAAAACCACTTAACGTCGTGATGCATGCTGTCGCAAATGCTAGTTCTCTAAATTTCGTCAAGTACGTTCATTAGTCCAAGGGTGCCCATCTACGTTAACGAAGCGTTTCCATAATGGTCTCGTACTGTTCAAAGCGACCACTGTAGCAGCACGTGCCTGAATCGCTTCAATGTGTTTTCTTTAATTCAACCTGTTGGATATCCCAAACATTCGAGCAGTATTCAAGAGGCAGACGCTTCAAGATAGCCAGCAACTGCTTCGCGAAAGCGTATTTAGAATGTTTCGAAAACGTGAATTTATGGGGTAGCTCTCTTTGAACCCCTGAAAAATCAGCGATTTTAGTGTTTATTTTTTGCAAGTAAAGTAAAATATATCGCTAAATCCGATGATATTGTTTCATTCCTTACTCTTTCGTCTTTAAGAACTCAATTTTGTGTCCACATTGGACTCTCTCTGTACACGCTGAACCGGACAGAAGGACCCTTGCAGCCGGAACGTTGGTCATCGGCGGGAATTCCAGAAACTTTCCTATGGGACAAACATTAAGTTCTTACAAAATGCTAACGTTTTGAAACAAACGACATCTTCTTCGCTCACGAAATCGAGACAAAAGCGTCCACCGAAAATAGAGTTTTCAAGATACAGCTGTAAGTAGGCTGTTTAGGTTTCTTTATTGGTATCTGTATGAAAATCACTGGCTGTGGTGTGTGCAGTCTGTGGCTGGTTTGCATTGTTGTTTGCTATTGTAGTGTTGGGCAGCTGGATGTTAACAGTGCGTAGCGTTGCGCAGTTGGAGGTGAGCCGCCAGCAGTGGTGGATGTGGGGAGAGAGATGGCGGAGTATTGAGAGCGGATGATCTGGACGTGTGTCTATCAGAGACAGTAAATTTGTAATACTGAACTGATATATATTATGACTTTTGAACTCTATTAAAGTAAATACATTGTTTGTTCTTTATCAAAATCTTTCATTTGCTAACTATGCCTATCAGTAGTTAGTGACTTCAGTAGTTAGAATCTTTTATTTAGCTGGCAGTATTGGCGCTATCTGTACTGCAGTAGTTTGAGTAACGAAGATTTTTGTGAGGTAAGTCATTCATGAAGGGTATAGGTTATTGTTAGTCAGGGCCTTTCTTTTGTAGGGATTATTAAAAGTCAGATTGCGTTGCGCTAAAAATATTGTGTGTCAGTTTAGTGTTGATCAGAATAAGTAAAAAGAGTAATGTCTGAGTACGTTCAGCAAATAACGTAAGGGGTTTATTAGCACAGTAATTCACCAATTTTTCTAAGGGGACGTTGCACAGCTAAACGGCTACGTAGAACTCTGGCATCAAATTCCGAGAAAAATCGTATGTACCGTTCTCCAGTTATGTTTCCAGCCAATTTTAAATATACGGTTTCGAAGAAAACGCGTTCATACCTCTACTCAGCGACACGTGAACTATACAGGAATCCTTTGAGATCCGAAAAGAGGTCCTCCTCCATCGTCTTCATGGCCAAGGTGGTCATACGGTCCTCTTTGGCAACTTCTCTCATCCGCTGCTCTGTTCACTCGACACGCTTTTCGTCAGCTTTGGTGCAGAAGATGTAACACGCTGTTCCGAGTTCAAGTTCGAGCACGTTCATAATTTCCATACTGCCCGTTAGGCCGTCGTTGAAATTAGGTCTCGACTATTTTTTTCTCGGTGTGAATAGTTTTAATCGCCTTGTAAACAGAATACGTAGTTTATGGCGAACTTGTGATGAACACAGCAATAAAGGAGACATCGCAGAGAACATTTCAAGCCAAAAAAAGGAAAAAAGAACGACTTTTTAAAATTTTCGTTTTGGACATTCTCCATAAGTGCGGAATCTAGAAATATATTTCAGCCTCCTATTCATCGTTGCCGCATGGACCGCGAAACAAAAAAGTTACAGCGTGCACAGGTATATTTAAGCAGTCATTCTCTTGCGTTACATACGTGAACGGAATGTGGATTTGCCATCCAATTAACAGTGGTACGCGGAGTGCGGATGTACTTGTAGAAGCAGATGTAGAAGGATGCGTCGTACGAGTCTTCCTACACGGTGTTACCTGTAGGAACGGTACACTTCGTAGGATTCTCTCAATAAATCGTTATCGACCATTCGCCTTCGCTGTAACAAACATTAAGTACCCGTTCCATTTCACCAAATTACGCCTATATGTATAAATAATGTACCTGAGTCAAGTAGTACGCGCCAATGCTACGTTACATTGCAACATTTCGCTACGTAACGCTGTTAAGTCTCGGTCGGCAAAGAAGATATTGACTGGTAATCCAACTACTCCTGTAGTTGCGGGATTGTGTGAATAAATGTCGACTCCATACTCACTTTCATAGTGAGACATATTAGTCTGAGCTGCTATTCCATGTGATAACATCTGTAGTGTTTCGGTGCCGAAATACGTACCCCATGAACTTAAGCAGCCAAATTGTTCTTTGCACTTCCCAGACTAAAATATGCAGATTTAGTGTATTTATTTGTTACTGTATGTAAACTTCATTGACAAGAAACTCAGTTTAACATTCGGTTAAATATTCCTATAGGTAGAACTTAGCTCCTCAACAGGCTGCTAGCCTTACACCATGGTCAACTATGCTCAGATGGGTACTCCTCGGCAGCCACCTAGAATGGTTAATGTTACAGTAATTTGCTACCGATTACCCACACTTTAAATGTGGATCCATCAATCCCTATCATCATAACTTCCACTTCAAGGGAAAGAAAAACTGCTGAAAATGACCTTCTTCGCCCTGTCCTTACAGGACACCGAAGCCTAGTTCCCGCGCTTCACAAGATCTGCCAATGGCTTCCTGAAATTTAGAGTTCACTTCCTCTTAAATCAAACATTTATGCTGAAACGAATTTTTCAACATGAAACTCACAGTACCAAAGAATGTCTCATCGTGATATATGACGGCGAATTGTCGCGTTTACTAGAAACTGTTCCAGTTGTTCAACATTTCTGTCTTTCAGCCAACCAGCGCTATTATTACTGACTGGTTGACTTTTGCCTCATATGTGGACATCACATTCGATCGGTACCCTCCGCGCTCTTCTGTTTTGTGTTAACTCAGAACATCTCGTTAAATTTCCTACCGTTAATTCAGAAATAGTTTCCCTTTGATGCTACGCAAAACGCTCTGGCAATTAAGATGAGACCATCAAGTTTCTAAGGACAGTCTGCGAGCTCTGAAACTTCCAGAAGTTCATAGTGCATAGAGAAAATTCATCCCTCTGCAGAAGGTGAAACGTCGAGAAAAAGAGATAAGGATTCACGATTCGCCTTCCGCGATCTAGACGTCTCAGTCATGACGGCGTCCCCATCGCTCTTCTAATAATAATCGCCCAAAGGTCACTATGCAAGTTCTTTCTCTCCAGCCTTAGAACCAATGTGAAAAGTAAGTGTTATGTCCTAGCCAGTAATGCCAACCGAGCCCGCTGCCAAAAGGTTGGCAGCATCAAAGTTCGGACGCCGTCCGCATAAGCAGCGCCAGCGAGACAGGAAATCGCCGCAAGTCTGCGCGCGCCACCGCTGGCTTCTGGCTTCTTAAGCGCTGGAGTCGCGAGCGCTAGGACAGTTCTGTATTCGCCGCTCAGTTGTATACTCGCCACCGAATTGTGTACTTGCTAGTCAGTTGTGTGTTCATCGCAGCTGAGTTGTTGTTTGTCGTCAGCCGACGCTGACCTAGCCGCTCCGACTCGAACTAGACAGATTTCTGTAGACACCGAGTTCACTACTGTGTTACTGTATCTTCATTAATAAAAGATAAGTACCGACTTTTATTTAATATGAGTGTTTGGGTTTTCATCTTTCTGTTCACTGTTCCAGCGGACCGGTCGGCCCGCTATTAAAAGTGTGGCGGTGACTTCGTAAGCCATTTCTACAGCCAAGTGTTTGTCGCTACGAACACCGCCACAAAAGTAAGTAAGAGCAGATTTGTCGTGTGAGCGCAGAAGCGCGTTTGGTGACCCAGGCATAGAGACACCGCAATCGCATTCCATTAGAGGCGGGCTTAGACTTGCAACTGGCCATCGAAATGCAGTCTTTCGCTTAATTCCCCTAAATTACTTCAAGGGAATGGCATAATGGTTTCCAAATTAAGGCCAAAATCGATTTGCTACTCCATTCTTTTTCTATCCGAAGATTTGCCGCCTCTCTGGTAATTTCGACATCAGCGTTACACGTAATCTATAACTTGTCCTGCCCCATATGAAGGAATAATACCTACTATTTTAACCAACGATTTTTTCATAGGGGCTTGGTCACTCTCTTCATTTGCAAATTTATGTATTGGTAAATGTACAGGCTTAAAGTAATGTTGGTATATTGTCTGTGAGTAAACCCTGACTCAAAAGCTGAAGTACTAAAAAACTTGTGCACCTAAACAATTCTGTCAGGGTATCATAAGCGGGAAAAAGAGACTGTAAGTGCGCCATTATTGAAAAAATAATATAGATGAATTTATGCAGAACATTTAAATACAACGGATGAGTAAATAGATTGAAACCTTTTGTTCTAATCTTTGCCGACCAGGTCGCTCCGCTGACATTACATTCATTTGTATGTGTGAACCATTCTTGTTCTGCGTCAATAAGCACTGCGCACTCGTGTGTACAACAAGAAAAACAACGGTTATATCTGTGGCGACCAAGAAACAAAACCACTTGTGATAATTCAGGACAAACGTGACAGGACTATGGAGGAGTTTATGCTGTTTTGCAAAAGGCAAATGGGTGTACAATAAGACCAACAACAACAGTTCAGCAGAAACGTAAGGAACGACACTAACGTCAACAACGACAAATGCAGCGGTAGATTCTCGAACACTTAAAGCAGCAGAAGGATAGACCACCGCATCACTTGCCGACTTTTCCACCTTCACAGACCCTTCAGGAAGAATGGGAAAGTAACCAACGTCTATTCCTGCTGCATTTTGAAATATGTAAGATACACACATCAAAAAATGTTTTGTATCACCACAATTCCGAGAGTTCCGGAACCGGTACAGAAAATTGGATTGGAGATCAACATAAACGTCATTTCCATCCTATTTATTGCTCATAAAAACCACACTGGGCATGTTCTATGGCCATACAGCGAGACCTTCCGAGGTGGTGGTCCAGACTGCTACACATCGGTACCTCTAAAACCCAGTAGCACGTTCTCTTGCATTGATGCTCGCCTGTATTTGTCGTGGTATACTATCCACAAGTTCATCAAGGCGCTGTTGGTCGACAATGTCCCACTCCTCAACGGCGATTCGGCGTAGATCCCTCAGAGCGGTTGGTGGGTCACGTCGTCCATAAACAGCACTTTTCAGTCTATCCCAAGCATGTTCGATAGGGTTCATGTCTAAGAACATGCTGGCCACTCTAGTCGAGCGAATTTGTTATCTTGAAGGAAGTCATTCACAAGATGTGCACGATGGGGGCGCGAATTAACGTCCATGAAGACGAATGCCTCATCAATATGCTGCCGACATGGTTGCACTATCGGTCGGAGGATAGCATTCACGTATCGTACAGCTGTTACGGCGCCTTTTATGACCACCAGCGGCGTACGTCGGCTCCACATAATGCCACCCCAAAACAGCAGGGAATCTCTACCTTGCTGCACTCGCTGGACAGTGTGTCTAAGGCGTTCAGCCTGACCGGGTTGCCTCCAAGCACGTCTCCGACGATGATCTGGTTGAAGGCATATGCGGCACTCATCGGTGAAGAGAACGTGATGCCAATCCTGAGCAGTCCATTCGGCATGTTGTTGGGCTGCACCGCGCTGCAACGTGTCGTGGTTGCAAAGGTGGATCTCGCCATGGACGCCGGGAGTGAAGTTGCGCAACATGCAGCCTATTGAGCACAGTTTGAGCCGTAACACGACGTCCTGTGGCTGCACGAAAAGCATTATTCAACATGGTGGCCTTGCTGCCAGGATTCCTCCGAGCCATAATCCGAAGGTAACGGTCATCCACTGCAGTAGTAGCCCTTGGGCGGCCTGAGCGAGGCATGTCATCCACAGTTCCTGTCTCTCTGTATCTGCACCACGTCCGAACAACATCGCTTTGGTTCACTCCGCCTGGACACTTCCCTTGTTGAGAGCCCTTCCTGGCTCCAAGTAACAATGCGGACGCGATCGAACTGCGGTATTGACCATCTAGGCATGGTTGAACTACATACAACATGAGCCTTGTACCTCATTTCTGGTGGAATGACTGGATCGGAGCAGCTGTCGGACCCCCTCCGTCTAATAGGCGCTGCTCATACATGGTTGTTTACATCTTCGGTCGGGTTTAGAGACATCTCTAAACAGTCGAAGGGACTGCGTCTGTGATAGAATATCCACATCAACGTATATCAAGTTCTGGGAACCGAGGTGATGCAAAAGTTTTTTTAATATGTGTATTTTCGCAGACCGAAGTGACGAGTGATAATTTGTACAGGGCGCGGATACTAACCCAGGTCTACTGCTCACTATGCGGTTGGGCTAACCACTACGGCACCCTGACATAGTGGCTTTATACAACTGCGTGGGCTGCCCTAGCATGCCTCTCTACTCAGTCCAGATTCCCATTCACGCTTCAGCCCCAGCTAAACTCGAACAGCATTGCAGAGGCCCTCGTATTGTATTGGAGTAGCACATCTTCGAACGAAACGTGGAATCCTGCCCAAAATCCAGGCGTAAGTGCTTTAGTCAAATGAAACTGTAGATTCCAGAGGCCTTTTCAAGTTTCAAACACCTATGATAAATATCGGATGACTGAAGCAAAATATAAAATATTGTACCAAGGAAGGGCAGGGTTCAAACCCGGTTCTCCTGCTCACTAGGTAGATGCGCTAACCACTACGGCATCCTGGCGCAGCAGCTTTGCACAGCTGGGTAGACTACCCTGCATGCCACCCTCCTCATTTCAAATTCCCAGCGAGCGAGGTGCCACAGTGGTAAGCACACTGGACTCAGGAGGATGACAGTTCAAACCCATGTGTGGCCATCCTGATTTACGTTTTACGTGAGTTTCCTAAATCTCTTCAGGTAAATGTTGGGATGGTCCCTTAGAAAGGGCACGGCCCATTTCCTTCCCAATCCTTTTCTAATCCTCTGGGACCGATGACATCGCTGTTTGGTCCTCTCCCCCCCCCCCCCCCCCCAATCTCCCCATCAACCTCCCAATCAAATTACCATTCACGCTTTAGCCCACTTGATATTCCTCCTAAACTCAAACAGCATTGCAGGGGCTCTCGAACTGTATCCATTCGGTGCTGGGCTGCTCTTGCAATACAGTTGGAGAACATCTGCAATGATGTTCGAGTTTCGGGGGAATACCAAGTGGGCTGAGGTGTGAACGGGTATTTGGACTGAAGAGGGAAGCGTGCTAGGGTAACCCATGCAGGTGTGCAAAGCTACTGTACCAAGGCGGCCTAGTGGTTTGCCGGCACGGTAGCTCAGCGTGTTCAGTCAGAGGGTTAGCAGCCCTCTGTAATAAAAAAAACTGAATTAATAGATGACCACGAACTTAAACGGATGTCCTAAGACGCCCGCCCCGAGCAGATGCAACGAATGAAAGCGAACAAAATGAGATTAAAAAAAAAAAGTGGTTAGAGCATGTACCTAGTAAGCAGGAAACCCAGATTCGAATCCCGCCTTGGTGTAAATTTTCTTTCGTTGCTTCAGTCTGCATATATGTCATAGGTTTTTGAGACTTGAAAGGTCTCTGGAACCATGTAGTTCATCTGATAGCCATAAGCCTGCTTGCGACTATACAGGGACAAATATCTCACGAAATAAGCGTCAAACTACAAAAATATGTAATAAAAATGATGGTTCCTATTTTTAAAAAACGCAGTTGATATCCGTTTGACCTATGGCGGCGCCATCTAGCGGGCCAACCATAGCACCATCTGGTTTCCCCCTTCAAGCTAGACGAATTTCGTTCTTTGTAGTTTTTTCGTTTGATGCTTATTTCGTGAGATATTTGGCCCGGTCAGTATCAACGGACCACCTTGTATATGCAGATGGACACAACGGAAAACATAGGATGGCGTCAACCCAGTAGAAAATGTGATGGAAATAAAAGCAGATGCAGAAGGGATAGCATTCTGGCATCGCCGATCGAAACCGTGTGTTCGCCGCTCAGGGACTCCCGCAGCGCGTGCGCGGATCGGAGGCGGTGGTGGTGAAGAAACGGCGGTTTTCCTTTTTTTCCAGCCTGCGGTGCATATTAGGCCAGATAAAGCGGCCGGCCGGCATTAGGCGGCGCGGACATCCGTGTTTATTGCGGGCAGGGAGAGGCAGGCGAGGCGCGATATTAAAACGGCGGGCCCCGCTCTGGTGTGGCCCAGGCCGCTAATGAAACCGCGACAGGCGCGCCGGCGGCGGCGGCGGCGGCCGCGGGGGGCGGCGCGTGGCGCCTCGAGGGCCGGCAGCGGCGGGGGCGGCGCCGGCCACCTGCGAGGCGCGTGGCGCCAGCGCCGCCCCAGCCGGCCATCTGCAGCCGCGCGCTAATGACGCACAGGCCGCACACGCGCAGCTGTCCACTATGAACATCGTACGGCCAAAGTAATGCTGGTAATCTTCCGCAACCTTACATTATCCTCGATTATTCTAGCATCGAGAGTCCCTCGAGGATCAGTGTTAGGTCTAGTAGTTTTCTCGTTACACATCGTGTCCCAGTAAGAAACGATAGTAAAGTGGGAAGAAATGTTCGTTAAGGTGTTCCGGACTGTTTGGTTAGTCCCTCACAATAAACAATGTAAAATCTGTTTATACACTGCTGGCCACCGTAAATGCAACACCCTTAAGGAAGCATCCAAATCAAGTGAAATTTACACCATGGGTTTGCAGCGATGAGATATGCAACTGATTAGAATTTCAGCGCAGACGCACATCACGCGCGCCTGTGACGCCACCTCATAGCGCCATTTAATGCTTGGCGATTTCGACGAGTGTACGTTCGGCACGTGTGTTTACCTTGTGGTTGTTTCACAAGACGATCAGTTATGCCTCGTAGACAACAGCGAACATCGTTTGATCAAGTATCCGAGTTCAACAGAGGAAGGATAGTGGCTTACCGAGATTGTGGATTATCATACAGAGAAATCGCTAGTCGTGTTGGACGAAACCAAACAACTGTAATGCGGATATGTGACCGTTGGATGCAGGAGGGTACGACGGACCGACGTGGTCGATCGCATTCACCTCGGTGCACCACTGCACGTGCTGATAGGCAAATTGTGCGCATGGCAGTGACGGATCGCTCAGTGACATCCCGAACCATAGCACAGCACATTGCGTCTGTAACGCATCATCCAGTGTCTGCGCGTACCATTCGACGCCGTTTACAGCAGAGTGGTCTGTCCGCAAGACGTCCATTGCTTCGTCTACCATTGACGCAGAACCACAGACGTCTCCGTCGCCAATGGTGTGATGACAGACGGATGTGGACGGCAGAATGGAATGACGTTGTCTTTATTGACGAGGCACGCTTCTGTCTGCAGCACCACGATGGTCGGATTCGAGTGTAGAGACACCGTGGAGAGAGGATGCTGGACAGCTGCATTATGCACCGCCACACTGGTCTTGCACCGGGTATTATGGTATGGGGCGGTATTGGATATTACTCTCGCACGCCTCTAGTACGCATTGCCGGTACTTTAAATAGCCGGCGCTACATATCCGAGGTGCTGGAGCCAGTTGTCCCTCCTTACCTTCAGGGCTCGGCCACAGCCATATTTCAACAGGATAACGCGCGACCACACGTGGCACGCATTGTCCAAAGGTTCTTCGTCAATAACCAGATTGAAGTGCTTCCCTGGCCGGCTCGCTCTCCGGATCTTTCGCCGATAGAAAACATGTGGTCCATGGTTGCTCAACGAGTGACCCAGATTACATCCCCAGCTGCCACACCAGATGATCTTTGGCAACGTGTGGAAGCTGCTTGGGCTGCTGTACCCCAGGAACACATCCAACGTCTCTTTGACTCAATGCCGAGACGTGTGGCAGCGGTGATCTCCAACAATGGCGGCTACTCTGGCTACTGATTCTGGCAGGAACCACTTGTCACAGACGTCTGTAAACGTAATCATTTGATACTTGGTCAACATGTTATCTACAAAATAAATTTTGCTGTGCTACCTCCTGTCTTTCTTGGTGTTGCATTTACGGTGGCCGGCAGTGTATAAAAGGAACCTTTTCTCAGGAACTATTCGAAATAACATTTTTTTTTTTAAAAATGTCACTTGTAGGTTACACATTTCTACCCACTTTAATAGAGGGATTTGTCAAAGTACTGACTACCTTACAGATAATACTTGTTTTTGTAAAAAGTGACATAAAAAGCTGTATAAACTTTTCTGCCTATTTAAGGCTCTAATTTCTTTGAGATTTACAAAATAAGAAACCCCGTCTTAAAATACGCACAGTACTCCAATGAGCATACCGGCCGGCCGGTGTGGCCGAGCGGTTCTAGGCGCTTCAGTCTGGAACCGCGCGACCGCTACGGTCGCAGGTTCGAATCCTGCCTCGGGCATGGATGTGTGTGATGTCCTTAGGTTAGTTAGGTTTAAGTAGTTCTAAGTTCTAGGGGACTGATGACCTCAGATGTTAAGTCCCATACTGCTCAGAGCCATTTGAAACATTTTGAGCATACCCTGTAAGTTTGAACAGGTTCTAGGAAGAATGAACTAACAAAAAGTAAACTTTATTCCTCAAAATTATAACTTACGGGAAACAGCTATTAAAGGTGTCAATGCCTCCCTGCTCCATATGATGGATTGTCCGCTACCTCTTCCATCTCGTCTTACGATTTTATTTTTCTTACTCATCTGCGCTGTCTCGCTCTTGCTTCAAGGTCTCTGACAGCTCCATCTGATGGCCTAAGCCTTTCTCTACCTAAATTTAACATTTGTTTCAGTGTGAAACAACCAACAGTTTGTAACGGTGAGGACGTCACACATTGCAACATTTCCTTCAGTGAATGTTGCCACAGAATCAAAGACACCAAAATGAAGTGTACTAATTGACATAAACATTGTCTTGGGAATTGTGGCCCAGATTATGCCACTGTTAGGATTATAAGTGTGAGCACAAAGTTCTTCAGTGTCTTACATCTGACAAACCTTTGAAAGATTCGTTCAAGACATCCGCTATAAAGGTATTTCCCATCATTTTACAGTTCTCTGTTGTATTTCCGACATGAATAACTTCCTGGAGGGCCTAGGCCACGAATGGGTTTATCGACTGATGAAGAGAGTTGAAACAAAACTGCCCATACAGTTTCTCTCATACCTTCTACACTAACGTTTTACCTGATGGCCATACCATAATAATTTTGAATTTTATCTATGAGAGATTCTGCGAGTCTGTTCTTATCATCTAATCCTCTGCCATTTCTAATTTCTTTTCCTTGTATGCAGTTTCCACTCATCGCGGCCTTGACCACATTCGTTTTTGGACATGACCTATGCACTTCTGCTTAGTGAAACACAATTTATCCGTATGACTTCTCTTCCTCGTATGCGTTAAAAGCTTTTGAACCCCCTTCTCCCAAATAACTGTTCTCGGAGGTGAGTGATTCAAAAAATCAAACTTCTGTTTGAGAATTGTCAAATGTACACGATGATTATAATTAACGTTAAACTTTCAAATCGCTGTCACAATGACGTCAAATTCCAACGGAATATTATCGGAGAAGGGGGAAAACGCATGGCATAAAAAAATAAATAGTTACAAAATGTAAGGGACTTAATTTAATAGTGGTGGGCTACAAATGACAAATGAATCATACAACAATGCCTAAGATGTACGTTTGACGTTAAACAAACTGTAGCAGTCAGTGTGCATGGGTGTACAGGTGTGATATGTTAGTTAGTAAGCCCATCAACCACGGCAAGGTCATATCACATCGGATGCAAAAAATTTGTTTTTAATTGTCCTGAGGCCAAGAACCGCATAAAAGCATCAATTGCATCAGTTTTTAGCTGTCCTGACGCCAAAAACAGCATAAAAAGCACCACTCAGATCGGTTTTTATTTGTTCTGAGGCTAAAAACCGCATAAAAACCATCAATCGAAATTAAATTGGATTATTAATTTCCGTGTGACTGGCGCAAAACATGTTCAGTATGCTGTCCACCGTTTTCTGCAACAAGTTGAAATCAAGAACAGCATGTTCCACAACTGATCGTAGTGTTTCTGGGGTCACGTTCAGAAAGTGTTGCGGACTGTGAGCCTTCAATGCTGCTATGTTTGCAATCGTTACTCTGAACACAACATTTTTCAGATAGCCCCACAGCCAGATGTGACATGGATTAACATGAGGTGATCGGGACGGCCAGGCTGTAGGGAAACGGCTGATGATATTTCTAGCATTTCCGAAATGGCGCTTCGGCAGCTCCTTAACAGGATTTTCAATGTGCGGAGGAACGCCATCTTGCATAAAAATGATCCCATCCACACATCCACGTTGCTGGGGAGCTGGAATGACGTGGTTGCGCAAAAGACACTTATAGCACTTATTAGTGACCGTACAGGTAACAGGACAGGAACCACCTGTCTCTTCGACAAAATATGGCCCTGTGATAAATGATGCCGTAAACTCGCACCATACAGTGGCCTTTTCAGGATGAAGTGGTACTGGTTGATTTCGCGTGAATTGTCCGTTGTCCATATTCGACAATTCTGCCAGATGGAAGTGGGCTTCGTCTGCCCAAAAAATCTTCCGCAGTCAATCGTTGTCCACCTCCATACGAGCAAAAAATTCTAAAGCAAAGGTCTCTCTTGCTGGCAGGTCAACAGGAAGCAACTCGTGCATATGGGTAATTTTGAATGGATAGCAAAGAAGGATGTTTCGTAGGATTTAATGCACCGTGCTCGCCAATATGTCCAATGTTCTGGCAATTCTCCGTGCACTACACGTTTGCACACCACCACTCACCCCCTCCTGCATTGCTGTGGCCACTGCTTCCACTGACGTCGGATCAATTCGTTTCCTCCCTCTACCAGGTTGCACACCAAAAGAACCCGTCTTTTCGAATGTCCGAATCATTTTCTCCAGATCCACGGCAGTCATCGGACGAACGCCTTTTATCAAACCCTTCAGTGTCTGTAACTTCTGCAGAGCGACGTGTGCACAGTCATAATTCTTGTAGAATAGCTTTACAAGCAGAGTGCGATCCTGCATTAAGACAGCCATGGCGAACGTCGGAGACGCGATAGGAGAAAAAGCCGTGTATCCGGCATGTTTATACCAACTTCAATGGGTCGTACGCACGACAAGTGTTTTAATTTACGTGTTCTGACGCATACAGCGCCATCTATTGATCGATTTTCAGACTATTTTTATGTTTCTACCATACGTTTTCCCCCTTCTCCGATACTATTTCGTTGCAATTTGACGTTGTCTTTTAGTGCATTTACATGAAGTGTAACACCAAAATACGTAATAGAACACTTTAATATTTCGTCGTATTTAACTGATGTACGGTCAAAGAGTGAAAATATTAGCTTTCGAATGAGTCTTTAGGACATTGTAAATAGCATCTAACATATTACACAAGAACACTGAAACTGTAGTTATGAGGCTGTTGTTGAATTCTGAAGAGATGACACGTAAACGCCATAATGCGACTGCCAATACTGTGAGTGTGTGGGTTTTATTCTGTCAAGTTGCGCAATGGGTTGATCCAACAAGCACCCTTTGGCTCCTGCAAGAAACAATTTCCACCCCACACTACTACAGAAGTCAGACAGATGCTCCTAATGTACCAACAAGAACTGCTTGAAAAACATACAGCAACAAATATCTTCTGGAGTCGTGCGCTGTAAGGAAAAGACACAAAAATATTCTATATATTCTTACGCAACTAGTGGAGGGCTTGGGTACGGGAGTATTGCTAGTTAGTATAAGGAAAACATTAAACGAACGAAAAATATTATTTATTACAAAAATTCTGAGAAATTAAGTGAAACTTTTTCTTATAAAATGATAATAAATTTCTGTGTTCTTTTCGGAACAGTAGATTGCATCTTATGGATAGGAATGCTATTATTTCACAAAGTATGGAAAGGCCCTTTTCTCCCTTTTCTTTAAGAGTGTTATTTACTCGGCAGAAAGACTGAGAGCCGCACCTTGACAACTTGAATAACTTTTCTAGATATGGTCAAAGCTGTCGTTCTATGGTTTACTGACACAATACTGATACAAATAATTAGAATACCAAGTGACACGTTGTAGATGAACACTTTATGAATAATTGTTTAAATTGATCGTGGTTACACCGTGTCCAGGAAGTGCAAGTGAATTGAATAATTCCAACGGAAATCACAAGTTCGTTGACTTACTAATAAGCCTAGTGAACGTTGAAGTCCAAGTTCCAATCCAGCATTCGGATTCTAAGTCCAGAGCACAGCTGAATAGACATGGAATAGGCTTATTAATAAGTCAACGGATTTGTGATTTACGCCGAAGGGGCCAGGGAGGGAAGGATGTAGGAGGGAAACAGTCGAGGAGGGTGTGCAGAGACTCAGGGGGAAGGAGGAAAATCTTCTCTGGGAGAAGGAGAGGAGAGGAAAAAGGGGAGACCCTGGAGAGGGGTGAACAAGGCCAGGCTACATTTGGTAGGAAGGGAAGATCTCATGGCGAAGTTCAACATCCGGGAGTGGGAGGTGCTGGAAAGTGCCCTGATGAAGGTGATGGAGGGTGTGGAGGCGGAGAGAGGGAGGGAGACAGCGATAGAGACATGGGAATGGGTGGAGGGGTGTAGAAGAAGGAGGAAACCAGGGGTGGGGGGATCAAGCCTGTGGAGAGTGTTAAGGATGCGGATATGTTGAAGGAAAAGGAAGAGGTGGGGGAAGGAGATGTGGTCATACAGGAGTCTTGTGGGGGAAGGAAAGCGGAAATGTAAGGGAAGTTGGAGCGTGTGGCATTCTAGGATTTGGAGGGCATTATGAAAGTGGGGGGGGGGGGGGGGGCAGAGATCCAGGCGACGCTGGCATAACAGAGGATAGGACGGATGAGGGATTTGTAGGTGTGGAGGATGGTGGAAGGATGCAATCCCATGTCCGACGAGACAGTAGTTTTCAGAGGCAGAGGCAGGAATGGGCTTTCTGCTGGATGGTCAGGAGATGAGGGGCCTAGGAGAAGTGACGGTCGAGGGTGAGACTAAGGTATCTCAGGGTGGGGGTGAGCTGGATGGGATGACCATAAATAGTTAGGTAGAAATCATGGAGACAGAAGGATTGGATGGTGCAGCCTATGTTGTTTGCCTGGGTTTTGGAGGGGCTGATACGAAGAAACCACTGGTTGCACCCAGTGGTGAACTGGTCAAGGTGGGTTTGGAGGGTGTGTTGGGACCGTTGAAGGGTAGGATAGACAGCCAGGAAGGCGGTGTCATCGGCAAGCATATTGGAGGAGGCGGACATGTGGGGGTGGCTTGGGCATATCTGCGGTGTACAGGAGATAGAGGAGAGGGGAGAGGATTGGGGTATGGGGGATGCCAGCAGTGGGATAAAAGATACAGGAGTTGGTGTCATGGCGGGTGACATAGGAAGGATGGCGTGAGACGAAGGAAGCGACCAGATGGACAAAATTGATAGACAGGGTGTAGGTTTGGAATTTAAAGAGGAGACTGGGAAGCCATACAAGGTCATAGGAATTTTGGTGGTCGAGGGAAACAAAAATGGTGGAGCGACAGGAATTAAGTTGGAGGGAGAGAAGGTGGACAAGGTTAAGGGTCTTCGGTGGAGAAGGAAGGTCGGAAGCCAAACTGGATGAGCGGGAGGAGGTGGTGTTGATTCAGGTGGTGATGGGTGCGACAGGAGAGGATGGATTTGAAGACCTTAGTGAAGACGGAGGTGAGGCAGATGGGTCGAAAGGAATTAGAGTTTTACGAATGTTGACCCAAATATTAATTTTTTCCGCAGATTCGGATAAGTTTTGTTTGTTCCGTGTTCTCTCAAACCCGACCCTATGGGGAGAGAGGGAGGGTTTTAGTTTTGACGAATCTAAATTTGCGAAGTAAATAAGTATTTTTTATTTATCCGAAACCATTTTCCACGCAAAAACGAGAAAATGGATTTTCTTGAATTACGGCGCCAACTACCAAGAATCAAAACAAATATTTACGACAAAATGTACGTAGTTTTTTGTGTATAATCTGATTCTACAATAAAAAATGTGGGTTCCCATTTGAAATTTTAAAGTTGCCTCCCACCCCACCCCCCAGGGGCTGGGGTGGCGGACTAATTTTAGCACCAGCAGATATCCTCCTCGAAAATAATCAAATTTGAATTCTACACACTTTCTCATGTGAAGCTTATTTTTCGAGTTATTCTCGTTTGTCAACTTAATATTTACACCCTGTATATAAATGGCATTTGAAGTTGAGACCGGAATGATGTCTCTTTTCATTCTTGAATTGTTGGTTGTAATATCCGCGGACAGGTCTCTCACGGATAGTCCGAATCCTTTCCTGCGCTTCGGGAATCAAGTGGTCGTAAGAATCGTCGTTTCTCATAAGCGGTTCAAGATATCGAAACGACGTTTCCTGGATATGACAACACACAAAAAGGGCTATTGTATCGTATGATTAACACTCGATACGTTTTTGCAAACGCGTGAGTAGAGTGAAAACAAGCCTCCCTATAAATTACACCGTGAGGTTTCTCCGAAATTTCATAGCCAAACAAAGAGAGAGACACAGGCAAAGGGGTATCAAAGTGACCAGCGTCAGATCTAGTTTTGCACGAAAATATTTAACTGCTTGAAACTAGTGAGGGTACTTACAGAAAACTTAATTAATGAGTCGAGGGAAAAGTGAAATACTTCATGGAAAGCTGCTGCAGAGCTACGTGAATGAACTGTCAAAAAGTTCATCTGTTCAAGGCCTAGCTATTTTGTACATAAAAAGATACAACGGTGCGGTATTTAAATTCAAAAAGGCTTCCTTCGAATCAAGTACCAAAGTTAGGATTTTCGAGAACAGAAGACGTTAGGAAGGCAAACGAGGAGTCAGTAAGATCATGCTTTCTGAATAAAACTTGAAAATAAAAAATGGAAGACGTCGATCAAATATTTTGTGAAATGATTTGTGTAAAAGAAATAAATAGATCAGAGAAACGTTTTACGTGCCTTTAAATAATGCTCGAAATCATGAACAGAAAATGAGGTGCATCACACGTTACCTAATAGTTTTTATTTTTTATTTCATTTCACAAAACTGACTTTCGTTTCATAAAATTTTGTATGCTTTACTTTTATAGATTGTTTAGATTAACAGAAACGCTTAGCCTCAACACTGACTGCTGATGACATACGTTAGCAGTATCAGATCCTGTAAAATTTCATGGTTGTTCATTGTAATTTTTTAGGAATTTAATGCGTGTGATACACTGGGATAGGTGTGTATACACTTAAAGATCAGGTACTTTCGCAAGACCTTAAAAATATACTTCGCGATGGAATGTAAACAGTATACATAAAACTTAATATGCAGAATTGTAGTTGAGACAGGAAATAACGTGGGTCGCACCCAGTATCTTTTCGTAGTCGTAGTTACTAACCGCGAACGCTACCGTTACACCATAACTAGCTCGTATTTGCTGCTCTCATTCTTTATATTTAGCATGGTCAGCCATTCTTCCGCATTTAACGGCTGTTAAAGGGTTTTGATCATGTAAAAAACATCCGTCTTTAATTTATTGACGAGACAGTCTAATGCTGCTCTGCTCATTCACTTTAAAAGCGGTGCCTTGTTTGTATTTAGCATCATTGGTGCAGAAATTTCGATAGATAGATTAATAAGGAGGCTGAATGAATAGACGATAGCTATTGCGATTGCATAATTACTGATAATACACATCCTGCTAAGCAAAGATTATCTGTAACACTGTTTCTGATCCAAAACCCTAACAGTTATTATCGCCTATTCGGAGCAAGACATTCTGCTTTCACCACATCGAGTGAATTTCACTCACGACTCAGAGTGAGCCATGACTCTTCCCTTACTTCGGGAAGGGAAGAATACGACTTGCTATAGGCGGTTCCGCAAGTGCAATGGCCGAGCGGGTCTCACGGAACACACTCCGCCCTAACTAAGAATAGCAAGAGATCTGCACGACCTTACGGGAAACTACATACGTAATTGCTTTGATTGGCTACTAAATTTGCCAACAAAACATTTTTCTACTGGGGGCTTTTGGAGCTATTCTTATTTGGGAGGGTGGTGTGAATTTTAATGAAAGAAGGAAAACAGATTGAAATTATCATTGCGTTTTTATTACAAAAACAAGGCAGAGAAAATGAGACCTTTACAAATACAAAGAAGATATGAAACTTCCTGGCAGATTAAAACTGTGTGCCAGACAGAGACTCGAACTCGGCACCTTTGTCTTTCGCGGGCAAGTGCTCTAGCAACTTTTTTTGCATTTCGTTCGTTATTGATAGTTGTCTTTGGTCGTTGCGGACGTCGCAAGACATCCTGTTCAAGTTCGGTGGTTGATCCTTCCACTCAGTTTTTTTATTACAGAGGCCAACCGGCTCTCTGACCGAACACGCTGAGCTACCGTGCCGGCGAGCAACTCAGCTACCCAAGCACGGCTCACGGCCCGTCCTCACAGCTTTAGTTCTAGCAGTACCTCGTCTCCTACGTTCCAAACTTTACAGAAGCTCTTCTGCGAACCTTGTAGAACTAGCACTCCTGAAAGAAAGGATACTGTGGAGACATGGCTTAACCACAGCCTGGAGGATGTTTCCAGAACGAGATTTTCACTCTGCAGCGGAGTGTGCGCTGATATGAAACTTACTGGCAGATTAAAACTGCGTGCCGGACCAAGACTCGAACTCGGGGCCTTTGCCTTTCGCGCTGAAATGCTCTACCAACTGAGCTACCCAAGCACGACTCACGCCCCCACACTTCCCCCCCCCCCCACCCCCACCTCCTCACAGCTTTACTTCTGCCAGTATCTCGTCTCCTACCTTCCAAACCTCACAGAAGCTCGCCTGCGAACCTTGGTAGAGCACTTGCCCACGAAAGGCAAAGGTCCCGAGTTCGAGTCTCGGTCTGGCACACAGTTTTAATCTGCCAGGAAGTTTCATATCAGCGCACACTCCGCTGCAAAGTGAAAATCTCATTCTGGTCACAAAGAAGATACCTCATATATTGCTTCATAAAAGATGTGCTAGTCTTTATTAAAAAAGAATTAAATATGAAAGGCGTGCTAGTGAATGAGAAAGAAACGCCCGTCTTTTAACGTTTATTCGAAGAATTTGTATGGTGATCTTCGTAGCTGATGATATAAATTGTGAAACTCTGCATGAAAATTCCTCCCTTCGTAAATTTCATGCACAGCATTCCGTTTCGTTTTATGTTCCTAGGTAAAGATAATTTATAGAAACAGCTAGTCGGCTCTAAGCAGACATCATGCAGCGCGAGATGGTCGCTCGCACGCAGGACACCCGAGCTTTCCGCCCGATGCTGAATAATATTTTGTGGTAACTCAACATTTAGACAAAAGGTATTCACTGCTCAAAATGAAGTGGTTAGAATAATGTGTGGGGTTCATAGTCGCACATCTGGTAGGCATCTTTTTAAAAGATTGGGAATTCTTACAACAGCCTCACATTACATTTACTCACTAATGAAATTTGTTGTCAACAACATGGACCAGTTTAAAAACAACAGTGACATTGATGATTATAATACCAGAAAAAAAGACTTAACTATCCTTTACTCAACCTATCTTTGGCACAGAAAGGGGTAAAATATGCTGCTATAAAAATTTTCGACAAATTACCAGATGAAATAAAATGTCTGACAGACAACGGTAATAACTTCAAAAATAAATTGAAATCATATCTGCTTGACAACTCCTTCTATACCACAGATGAATTCTTGAATAGGAATAAATAAATCTGTAAATATAGTATATGCATTTTGTGCCATTTAAGGGAATGGGGTAAAAAATAGAAATTAGAAATATTAATCTTTAACTCTGTATTGTAATATATATATATATATATATATATATATATATATATATATATATATATATATGTGTGTGTGTGTGTGTGTGTGTGTGTGTGTGTGTGTGTGTGTGTGTGTGTGTGTGTCCGGAAACGCTTAATTTCCACGTTAGAGCTCATTTCAGTTCTTCCACCTATGCTCAATGGAGCACGTTATCATGATTTCATACGGGATACTCTACCTGTGCTGCTAGAACATGTGCCTTTACAAGTACGACACAAGATGTGGTCCATGCACGATGGAGCTCCTGCACATTTCAGTCGAAGTGTTCGTACGCTTCTCAACAACAGATTCGGTGACCGATGGATTGGTAGAGGCGGACCAATTCCATGGCCTCCACGCTCTCCTGACCTCAACCCTCTTGACTTTCATTTATGGGGGCATTTGAAAGCTCTTGTCTACGCAACCCCGGTACCAAATGTAGAGACTTCGTGCTCGTATTGTGGACGGCTGTGATACAATACGCAATTCTCCAGGGCTGCATCAGCGATTCCATGCGACGGAGGGTGGATGCATGTATCCTCGCTAGCGGAGGACATTTTGAACATTTCCTGTAACAAAGTGTTTGAAGACACGCTGGCACGTTCTGTTGCTGTGTGTTTCCATACCATGATTAATGTGATTTGAAGAGAAGTAATAAAATGAGCTCTAACATGGAAAGTAAGCGTTTCCGGACACATGTCCACATAACATATTTTCTTTCTTTGTGTGTGAGGAATGTTTCCTGAAAGTTTGGCCGTACATTTTTGTAACACCCTATATATATATATATATATATATATATATATATATATATATATATATATATATATATATATAGGGTGATTCAAAAAGAATACCACAACTTTAAAAATGTGTATTTAATGAAAGAAACATAATATAACCTTCTGCTATACATCATTACATAGAGTATTTAAAAAGTTTTTTTTTTCACTCAAAAACAAGTTCAGAGATGTTCATTATGGCCCCCTCCAGACACACGAGCAATATCAACTCGATACTCCAACTCGTTCCACACTCTCTGTAGCATATCAGGCGTAACAGTTTGGATAGCTGCTGTTATTTCTCGTTTCAAATCATCAATGGTGGCTGGGAGAGGTGGCCGAAACACCATATCCTTAACATACCCCCATAAGAAAAAATCGCAGGGGGTAAGATCAGGGCTTTTTCTCGGCCGTCCAGAACTTTTCCCTTTGCACAAACACCCATTCTCTGTAAACTGTTTATACCAACGTTTAATACACCACCTATCAGGAGGTTTAACACCATACTTCGTTCGAAATGCACACTGAACAATTCTCGTCGATTCACTTCTGCCGTACTCAATAACACAAAAAGCTTTCTGTTGAGCGGTCGCCATCTTAGCATCAACTGACGCTGACGCCTAGTCAACAGCGCCTCAAGCGAACAAATGTACAACTAAATGAAACTTTATAGCTCCCTTAATTCGCCGACAAATAGTGCTTAGCTCTGCCTTTTGTCGTTGCAGAGTTTTAAATTCCTAAAGTTGTGGTATTCTTTATGAATCACCCTGTATAATAAATCTGGACACAAACGAGAGAACAGCCTCAGGATCAAGATGTCTTTACGCTTCTAACTACCCTACCACAACAAAGGTCAAAATTTAATAATGATTGTGATGTTGCTCACGCTCCTAAATACTGCATTTTCGGGCAACAACAAAGTTATTATGTGGCAGGTGTCATTAGAGCACAGTTAATAAAGTCATTTCATGTAATAATGAATAAACTAGGCACTCATCTTTTCGTGTTTCCTATATATATATATATTAAAAATCTTGTTTCATATGTGCATTTCTTGTGCGCCTGATACGTTCCACATCATAACGGCTACCGTACCGTGCGATTGATCAATGGAACACGCAACCAACTAACTAACTAACTAGCTTGTTGCTGGAGCGTCGTGTATCCAAACGTCGCTCGCTGTCCGTCTCTTCTGATGCTCACGTAGGACACGGCCTGAGGATCCGTAACAGTCTCATCTGCTTCCTAAGGATGCTGACCGTACTGCCGTCCATCCAGACTTCAGATACCAACGCTGACGGGCAATCCCACTCTGACTTCCCATTAGAGTATTACGTGGGGAGGGGGATCGAACACCCTGTCCCCTCTTCTGTACGTCCATAGCGTCAAGGATGCGGAATGGTACAAGGTGGGTATGCCGTAAGTGTGCTCGTACCAGCTCGGGAGACACCGTTACCATCCGTGTGCTGCGGGGCTCGCATCCGAAGGCGGCAGTGTCGCGAGGCTTCCCGGCGCTGTCCCCGCAGCATCTAGCTGCTGGTTGCTGGTTGCTGGCTTCAGGCTGTCCCGCCACCGCTTGTCGACTGTCGGCTGGGCTTCCGCCGTGCCATTGTTCCCAGCGCTCGGCGCCGCCGACATGGTTTTTAAGGACAGCCCGCCTATTGTGGCGCAGAGTGGCTTCGATCGCGGTGAATTTTTAACGGCGGATGCACAAAGCGCTGTTTGCGCTGCAGTAATTGACGCCGGCACCGCGAATCGCCATCCGCGCGGCTCGAAAAACGTCCCCGAGAGCGGACCGTGCGCTCCATTCCCCACTGTCACTCGCACGCGCTGGGCGGACCCGCCGCGGAACTTTAATAAATAGCGCACCGTACTGAGCAGTTACTCGGAAACGGTGATTTGGGCTATTGTGATCTGCACGTATCGATAAATTTGTGACTGTACCAATGCGCAAAGGAACTGAGTATTACGTGTAGGTAAACCAAATTGCTGCTCTGAGCTTCGAAAGACATGAAAGGATGGCAGTATTTGAGAGGGAAGTGAGAAGAGGTTGTGCGCTATCACCTTTGTCAATGTGCAGAATGAGCAGACCGTAACGGATGTTAAAGACGAAATTAGACGGAGGATTCGGGTTAAGGGAGGAAGTCGCATACAAGCAGCAGTGATGAGATTCATGTGAACAATAAAAGGGCGCACAAGAGAAATTCAGAAGCTAGAGAAGACTTGAATACACGAGAGCCTTTTTATACGTTTATTTACTTTTTATTTATTTATATATTTTTTCTTTCAAGGCCCGATGGGCAGCTAAATAGAATCCACAGTGAAAAATAAATGTTTTACTTGCAACATTTAGTTACACCCTACAGCTACTTCTCTATATAGTCATTCCTCTGAGCTTAATCATTCATCGTAGAGTTGTACCGATTTTGTCTGGAACCGCGCGACCTCTACAGTCGCTGGTCCGAATCCTGCCTCGGGCATGGATGTGTGTGATATCCTTAGGTTAGTTAGGTTTAAGTAGTTCTATGTTCTAGGGGACTGATGACCTCAGATGTTAAGTCCCATAGTGCTCAGAGCCATTTGAACCTTTTTTTGTACCGATTTTCCAATATCCTCAAAAGAATTAGGGAAACGTGAATTTGGGTGTCTGCTGTACTATACTCAGCAATGATTGAGGACTGGGAATGTTACCAAATTATACTTTCAACTTTCACAAATTAAGTACACAGCAAATAATTACTTCCTCGATTGTTTACGTAAAAAGAACTGAAACGTCAGATAGGTGTTGAAAACAAAATGGAAACAGTCATTCATCCCGTGATTCTCGGTGCGTTTGGCTATACTTTGAGAACAATCGTTCATCCCTTCGTCCTGGGTTGTTTTATTGGACTTTGAGAGCTTCAACAATGAGTATTCCATCCTTGAGCGTATATGACTGCCTGACACCTGCGTGGAATGCTTCGCGTAAATCTAAAGAGGCCACCCTGTGATATCTGTTCCCATTCTTCAATAAGAGCCCATCAGAATTCTTGGAGAACTGATGGAACGGGATGACCACGAACATATCTCTCAAGCATGTCCCGCACATGAACGGTGGGGTTTAGGTCGGGACTTACCTCCAACCATTCCATTAGTTCAATGTCCAGGCTTTGTAAGACATCCCTACTGACACCGGCCACATGGGCCCTGGCCTTAGAAGAAATTCAGCGCCACCAGTGTTAGCAGTACCCACCTCATGTCCAACAGGATCTGTTCGATTTACTGCGTCGTGGTAAGGCGACCGTAGATAACGACAAGATGTGTATGGTGTTAACGCTAATACAAATGGTTCAAATGGCTCGAAGCACTATGGGACTTACCTTCTGAGGTCATCAGTCCCCTAGACTTAGATCTACTTAAACCTAACTAACCTAAGAACATCACACACATCCATGCCCCAGGCAGGATTCGAACCTGCGAGCGTAGCAGCAGCGCGGCTCCGTACTAAAGCGCCTAGAACCGCTAGGCCACAGCGGCCGGCTACACTGATACCTCCCCACAACATCACAGAACCTTGGAAATCTGTCGAGTTCCTGGACAATATTTGAAGGTACCGCTTATCACAGGTGTCCACACATGAACCCTGACATCATCTTGCTTCAGAATATATCTGAACTCGTGTGTGAATAACACGTTTCACCAGTGGCTAAGTTGCAGAACTGAAGGCAAGCTGCAAGATGTTGTGTCAAGCAGGGTACTCGAACAGGACGTCTGGGTCGTACAGTCCTTTCTCGTAACCTGTTAATTAAAGTCTGATGGATCACAGCAGCTCCAGTGGCCCTTCTGAGATCGTCTTGCAGTGTTTCGGTAGTATCCATGCGAGGCCGCAACTCAGCGATGGCAGGATATCAGTCTTCATGTAGGGTTGTAATGCACCAGAGGCCCTGTCGAACTCCCATTGTATTCTGGTATACCACCGCTATCTTGAGTGTGCCGGTCGGTGTGGTCGGTGTGGCCGAGAGGCTCCGGGCGCTTCAGTCTGGAACCGCGCGACCGCTATGGACGCAGGTTCGAATCCTGCCTCGGGCATGGATGTGTGTGATGTCCTTACGTTAGTTAGGTTTAAGTAGTTCTAAGTTCTAGGGGACTGATGGCCTCAGAGCCATTTGAACCATATCTTGGGTGTCTCCAGACACGTCTTCGCTGTTCATCAGCGCTCACTTCGAACCTGGACTGATCACTGAAGTCAGCTCTACTCCATTAGATTCCAGGCTGAAGACGAGTCAGAAGACGCCCCAGACAGCGGTGATGGTCTGGGGTGCCACTTCTTTTCGTAGCAGGACTCCTTTGGTTTTCATCCACCTCACACTTGCAGAAGAGCGGCAAACCGACGATATTCTATGCCCAGCTTTTTTTACCCTTAATGGCAAGTCATCATAGGCTTACATTTCATAAGAAAATGCCCGCCCACACAAGGCTTGTCTTCGTGCTTACCAAACCCTACCTTGGGCAGCGAGGTCGCCAGATCTCTCCCCCCGTTAAGAACGTTGGAGCATTATGGGCAAAGTTCTCAAACCAGCTCGGGATTTTAACTCCCACTGGACAGAATCTGGCATTATATCCCTCCAGAGAACATCCAACAACTCTATCAATCAATACCAAGCCGAACAACTGCTTGTATAAGGGCCAGATGTGGACCAATGCGTTATTAACTTGCTAAATTTCTGAAGCTCTTTCTCTCGCATAAATCATACAATTTTTGAAATTCCAATCGTCTGGCTGTCAGCACATGTACATGAGATATACCGATTTCTGTACCATTTGGATAATTCCTTCACGAAGCGTAGTTTCTTTGAAAGATGGCAGTGCCTTCCGGGCAGGTCACTGCTGTAGTAATACCCATCAGGCACTTCCCGTTTCATAATGTTTCGGTGATTATCATACAATATCATTTGCCTTTGGTGTATCTAAATTTTCCCTGATTGATATTAATCTGATGGACTATTAGGGTTATGGTAAACCACTGACCTCACAGTACTTGCATGAGTTGAGTAGCAGTAATAAAATTGAACTCGGCTATAGAGTTTTTTGGATGCTGGAGGTGTCCATTGCATTAGGGGCAGCTTTAGAACTTCCCCTGAGCAGCAGACGAGTTCTCAGCACCTTCTCGGTGTTAGCCTTCCTTTGTAGTCACCGAAAGTGGCCGTGGGCCCTTCAGGGCAGCGGTTTGTAGGCTCCATTCTGGCGGTCGGCCTTGTTCCGTTAGTGGCGGAAGCATGAGGGTGGGAACGCCATGGCTGAATGTGAACTGACACTTATTTAGAGCCCGCATCTCGTGGTCGTGCGGTAGCGTTCTCGCTTCCCACACCCGGGTTCCCGGGTTCGATTCCCGGCGAGGTCAGGGATTTTCTCTGCCTCATGATGGCTGGGTGTTGTGTGATGTCCTTAGGTTAGTTAGGTTTAAGTAGTTCTAAGTTCTAGGGGACTGATGACCATAGATGTTAAGTCCCATAGTGCTCAGAGCCATTTGAACCATTTTGAACTTATTTAGAAACTGGCCGCGCCGGGCATCGGCCTAACTGCTTTATTAGCGAGTGGACATGGTGCGTGGGTCTGTGAGTCTGGTCTCCTTATCCCGTGTGCGGATCCAGGTAAAGCGACGTTGGGCTGGCGCCCGGCTAATGTGTTTATTACAAGAACAGCGTACCATGTGAGACGAGATGAGGAATTTCTCCGGATGTCACGTTACTTAGATGCTGCCGCTCCTCGCCAAAACGGCACCCACGAAATCGTTCTATGGATGAGATGGAGCTTGTTTTCACTGGAAGCTTCCCTCATCTTGTCAAATGCGCTGGGGGTTTGGCAGCAGGACCTCCAGGCATTATGTGATGGTTTTTCGGAGAACAGAATGTGTACTGCACTGCAGTGATTGGTTGAAAAAGATCAGGTATCCTTGCTAGAAAACATGATTGGCGCAGTAGCCATTGCTGGGCCAAGATAGACTCATTCAAGAACATTGGGAAGAACGGCCGTTTTACGGAAGGTTTTGAGCAACGGTAGAGGCTAGGACTTGCTTCTCGACCATCGCGTAGTATAGATGCTATAGCTCTTCTATTTCTACGGAGAAAGCAGTTACTTGTAAACTCGTCTGGACACCTGGGGCGAAACTTTAATATTTTTGCGGACGTGAGACAATCACCGGCAGACGCATGGTCATCTTCCGCAGTATGACACACCACCGAACCTTGCAGCTTTGGCAGCGCCCGCAGGCAGACGATGGCGTCTCGTCTTTCACCGGCTATATCTGTAACACTGTGCAGCTTCAGCAAATGCAAAAACTTATCAATCGTTTTCACGACCATCTTTTTTATAGCATCCTCGTACTCACAGTGGTCACTCCCAGTATCCATTGCATGCGTAATTATATTTTGAGGCGAGAGACCAATCAGTGGAACGATAGAGAAGAGTGTGCTTGCCTAGATTGGTATTCTTCCACTCACAGTAGCCAGTCTCATCTACACATAAAGTCCAGTTAGGTTCTATTGCCAACCAACCTGAGTTCATGTTAATGAAATATTATACAGTTGAAGTTTCTGTTTATATGTTTGTTTCTCTTGAACTGTAAATTAGTTATCAAATCCCTTTGTGATGCCGTAGGACCTTGTTATTAATTTTTTAACAAAACCCATTCTCATTCCCTATGATGTCATATATTTTGTTGTGGGTTTGAAGGAATTAAATTAACTTTACGTCAAGTTAGTCAACTCATAAGGTGATGCACACAGGTACGAATGGCAGATTTCCTTGCGCTATTGATAAACGTGGCACCTCTTGGGTATGGTGGTTACGACTTTTTAACGTTTGGCAGACGCAGAACTGCCGCCAACGTAGGCCAGCTTGCATTTTTTGTGTTAGGGTGTACATCGATATGGCAGGCGTGTGCCAGCCCCGTAGGCACAGTCAGGCGTCAAACTCTGACTTGCAGAAAGCTGGGCTGTTTCTCGCCACATGGTCTTGGCAGCAATGCGATGGCTCGGCGTGCTAAGACGGCAGCTGGCGACCGAGACACCTGTGGCTCCGCTGGCACAGCCAGGATGTCGTGGGCTTCGCGACCCTTGACGTCAACGTGGCGTTTCCGACCACAGACATGTTAGCCGTGGGTTTTCCAACTCTCAAAGAAACAAACAGTAGTAGAGGATGCTCTGCCGACAAGATTTTAAACATCTTGTACCTCCCGAGTCGTTTTGGACTTTGCTAATGTCCTTTAACCTTTTGTAGAGAACTATGTATCCTTTTCTTTTTTTTCTTTTTTGGGGAGGCAGGCAAATAGAATCACTTTAAAATGGTTCAAGTGGCTCTGAGCTCTATGGGACTTAACATCTGTGGTCATCAGTCCCATAGAACTTAGAACTACTTAAACCTAACTAACCTAAGGACATCACACACATCCATGCCCGAGGCAGGATTCGAACCTGTGACCGTAGCAGTCGCGCGGTTCCGGACTGAGCGCCTAGAACCGCTAGACCACAGCGGCCGGCAGAATCACTTTAATTTCAGATATTGTATCTACTGCTTCCTCCTTCAGGACTATAAGTCTAGATGTTTTTGATATATTGAGGATTTTAGTTTCCTATGCCAACCTTAGTATTCGTGTTCCTGCACCGCTGGTTAAATGAGTTCCACATTTCAGTTGGTACACTAGCCTTCTCCATCCATTGATTCACTATGTAGTCCGCGAATTTCATGATCTTTTCTCCACAAGGCATTTCCTGCATATTACCATCCACACTTCATCAACACTATTTAGTGCTAGATCTATCACTGCAGCACATGTGTGGCAAGACAGTTGGACTTATTCTCTGTCCCGGTATTCCTGCGTTAATCCCACTTTTTGTATTTTCTTCCACAAACGCTGACTGAAGTGAAAATCCAATCGAAAAGAGATGTTTCATAGCTTCAACTATGTTTAAATAGCTTTAACTACAGTTATTTCAAAGTCTAACACATCAGTTTTCGGTGACCATCCAGGTATCTTATTTTTCAGTCCGAAAAATGTCTTTCATATGTGTTTTGACTTTTGTCTGAAAGCAAAGAAAATGTTCTACATCTACATCTACATTTATACTCCGCAAGCCACCCAACGGTGTGTGGCGGAGGGCACTTTACGTGCCACTGTCATTACCTCCCTTTCCTGTTCCAGTCGCGTATGGTTCGCGGGAAGAACGACTGTCTGAAAGCCTCCGTGCGCGCTCTAATTTCTCTAATTTTACATTCGTGATCTCCTCGGGAGGTATAAGTAGGGGGAAGCAATATATTCGATACCTCATCCAGAAACGCACCCTCTCGAAACCTGGCGAGCAATCTACACCGCGATGCAGAGCGCCTCTCTTGCAGAGTCTGCCACTTGAGTTTATTAAACATCTCCGTAACGCTATCACGGTTACCAAATAACCCTGTGACGAAACGCGCCGCTCTTCTTAGTATCTTCTCTATCTCCTCCGTCAGACCGATCTGGTACGGATCCCACACTGATGAGCAATACTCAAGTATAGGTCGAACAAGTGTTTTGTAAGCCACCTCCTTTGTTGATGGACTACATTTTCTAAGCACTCTCCCAATGAATCTCAACTTGGTACCCGCCTTACCAACAATTAATTTTATATGATCATTCCACTTCAAATCGTTCCGCACGCATACTCCCAGATATTTTACAGAAGTAACTGCTACCAGTGTTGTTGTTGTTGTGGTCTTTAGTCCTGAGACTGGTTTGATGCAGCTCTCCATGCTACTCTATCCTGTGCGAGGTTCTTCATCTCCCAGTACCTACTGCAGCCTACATCCTTCTGAATCTGCTTAGTGTATTCATCTCCTGGTCTCCTTCTACGATTTTTACCCTCCACGCTGCCCTCCAGTACCAAATTTGTGATCCCTTGATGCCTCAGAACATGTCCTACCAACCGATGAATTCTTCTAATCAAGTTGTGCCACAAACTCCTCTTCTCCCCAATTCTATTCAGTACCTCCTCATTAGTTATGTGATCTACCCATCTAATCTTCAGCATTCTTCTGTAGCACCACATTTCAAAAGCTTCTACTCTTTTCTTGTCTAAACTATTTATCGTCCATGTTTCACTTCCATACATGGCTACACTCCATACAAATACTTTCAGAAACTATTTCCTGACACTTAAATCAATACTCGATGTTAACAAATGTCTCTTCTTCAGAACCGCAAAGCAAATAAAACAGTCAATACCTTCACCTTTTCTTTTATGCCTCCAATGTCACTAAGTATGGTACACATTTCTTAGAATTGTTTCCAACAGTTGTAAGATTTCCCGTCCATAAGGACGGTTTTATTTTCACATAGTGTTTTTCCCGCTTCTTCACAGGATTCGTTTGTCAGGAAGAGACCAGTCGTCAATGTTCAAAAAACTGTTACCTCCAGTGAATGTCAGAATGTCTTCACGTGTATGAATCACGGTACTAGTGCCAAGATTCTGGGTTGTCACCACAGCTACCCTTCTTGCTCTACACGATGCAGTCTTGGAGCGCTCATAATTGTATATATTAGCGACGAAATATAAAATCTATCTTTCAAATATGTAAATTCCATTGAAAAACTACGAAAACAGATACTGCCTTTCGTTCATGGACTCTTTTTCCTGCAGTTATGCATTGCGCTTCTTATTATGCACATCTGCTTCATTAGGTGGGTCTGAATGTAACTGTTCAGCCATGTTTCTGCCATTTGTCATTTCTAAACAGCCTCGGCACTTACTCCGTTCAGAATTAACGCACAATCAATTCGTATACTCATTGTATTTTCTGTGTACCCCGTAGCGATTACTACCTCGGATAAGAAGCTATTTTCCTTTGGTTGATGTAATTATTTCATTTTCTCACAGTGCATAGATATCAAGGACCCTAGGCCTGTTAAATTATACAGACAGTTTGTTGGAGCGACTAGTCGTAATACATAAATTGATAATGAACTATGATCACAGTGATCAATATCTAAATCTAATATTCACATTTACGTACATGTTTATAGTGAAAATCTGGTACAGTGACACATCACTATCTACACTCATGCTCATAAATTAAGTATAATGCTGATACATGGTGAAACAACGCTCTGGTGGCCGGTTTGTGGGTTTAAGTCACCTCGGTGTATGACTATGCGGTGCATTTGACCTGCAGTTGTCGCACGGTGGGGCTGGCAGCAGTCCACGTACGCAGAGGTGTGTTGGTGCATGTCAGAGTACGGTGCAGAGAGTAAGTGTGCAGACGTTTCCAGACGTGCTAATGGTGACTGTGTGTTGAAAATGGCTCAAAGAACACATATTGATGACGTTATGAGGGGTAGAAAACTAGGGCGACTGGAGGCAGGTCAAACACAGCAGGTCGTAGAACGAGTCCTCCGTGAGCCACAAAGTGTGATCTCAAGATTATGGCAACGATTCCAACAGACAGGAAACGTTCCAGGCGCTACAGTACGGGATGTCCACAGTGTCCACAGTGGCTCAAATGGCTCTGAGCACTATGGGACTCAACTGCTGAGGTCATTAGTCCCGTAGAACTTAGAACTAGTTAAACCTAACTAACCTAAGGACATCACAAACATCCATGCCCGAGGCAGGATTCGAACCTGCGACCGTAGCGGTCTTGCGGTTCCAGACTGCAGCGTGTCCACAGTGTACAACACAAGAAGACCGATATCTCACCATCAGTGCCCGCAGACGGCCACGGAGTACTGCACATAGCCTTTCTCGGGACCTTACAGCAGCCACTGGAACCGTTGTCTCTAGACACACAGTCTACAGACATGGTTTATTCACCCGGAGGCCTGCAAGGTGCATTCCACTGACCCCTGGTCACAGGAGAGCCCGTAAATCCTGGTGTCAAGAACACAGTACATGGTCATTGGAACAGTGGTCCCAAGTTATGTTCACAGAGGAGTCCAGGTACAGTCTGAACAGTGATTCTCGCCGGGATTTCATCTGGCATGAACTATATACCAACACCTTAATGTCCTTCAAAGGGACCCGTATGGAGGTCGTGGTTTGATGGTGTGGGGTGGGATTATGATTGGTGCCTGTACACCCCTGTATGTCTTTGACAGAGGAACTGTAACAGGTCAGGTGTATCGTGACGTCATTTTGCACCAGTATATTCGCATTTTCAGGGATGGAGTGGGTTCCACGACCCTCCTGATAGATGATAACCCACGGCCCCATCGAGTTTCCATCGTGGAGGAGTACTTTGAAACAGAAGATATCAGGCGAATGGAGTGGCCTACCTATTCTCCAGACCTAAACCCCGTCGACGTATCGCTGCACGTCTTCAAACCCCTACGACACTTCAGGTGCTCCGATAGGCACTGGTGCAACAGTGGGAGGCTATACCCAGCAGCTGCTCGACCACCTGATCCAGAGTATGCCAACCCGTTGTGCGGCCTGTGTACGTGTGCATGGTGATCATATCCCGTACTGATGTCGGGGTACATGCGGAGGAAATAGTGGCGTTTTGTAGCACATGTGTTTCGGGACGGTTTTCTCAACTTATCACCAATACCGTGGACTTACAGATCTGTGTCGTGTGTGTTCCCTATGTGCCTATGTTGTGCCAGTTTTGTGTAGTGCCACGTTGTGTGGCACCATATTCTGCAATAATCCTTAATTTATGAGTATGAGTATATATTTAGTACGTAAGTGTATTTACCGCAAAGTTCCTAGGAGCAATATCCAGGGCTACCTTAAGTGGAATGGCCACATAAACCAAATAGTAGGAAAAGCAGACACCAGATAAATTCACAGGAAGAATCTCAATGAAATGTAGCTCTTCCGCTAAAGAAGTGGCTTACAATTCGATTTTTCAATGGATCCCTGGGTATTGTTCATCAGTCTGGGACCCTTACCAGATTGGACTGATAGAAGAGGCAGCGTAGAGCCAACGAAGAGCACCGCATTTCGTCGTGGGATCGTTCAGTCGGCGAGAGAGAGTTACAAAGATGCTCAACCAACCACAGTGACAGACGCTACAAGACAGGTGTTATACATCACGAAGATGTTCGCTACTGAAATTCCTAGAGAGTAAACTCAGGTAAGAGTCTGACAACATATTGCTTCCTCGCACATGCACCTTGCGAAAAGACCACGACGAGAAAATTCGAGAAATTTGAGCTAATACGAATGCTTACCGACAATGACTCTTCCCAAGCATCGTCAGCTGGCTTGCGAAGTATTGATGCAGATGTGGATGTAAAAGTTTGTAGTGACACTTGGGTACAATAACCGACCACTATCTATACCTAAATCACATCTGTATACTTAGCAGTTACTTGCTAATCAGTGAATGTCTTATACGACGTGCGTCTTCAACAGTTGCCCGTTCGTCCATCGTTGTATTTATCTAGCCTGTGGAATCTGTCTTAGTGATACAAGTTTTGTTGAGCACGATATGGTCTTTTGTTCAAGTAGTCAGTGCTTAGTGTTGCAGAGATGGTGTTGTCTAGTAGTGTATTTAGTGTGTTCCACGCTTCTATAGCCGGCCAGAGTGGCCGAGCGGTTCTAGGCGCTACAGTCTGGAACCGCGCGACCGCTACGGTCGCAAGTTCGAATCCTGCCTCGGGCATGGATGTGTGTGATGTCCTTAGGTTAGTTAGGTTTAAGTAGTTCTAAGTTCTAGGGGACTGATGACCTCAGATGTTAAGTCCCATAGTGCTCAGAGCCATTTGAACACGCTTCTACAATGCGCGCTATGTTGTACTCGTATAAGATGTCACGTGTTGATGACGTTTTGAGTTGTCCTGTTTGCCCTAGCCTATTGAACTGCCTACAGGTCAGGGTGACGCGCTCTGGAATTCTGACCTCCTCCCACGTGCAGTATAAGTCATTTCTCAGTGTCACGCAGCTTCAGACAATGGGATAAGGACAGTGTCTAGTTAGAAAGCGAACCATGCCACGGCTGGGACAGACTTAGTTCATTTCCAATCGCTCCTGTACATTAGGGAATATATCGTTAACACGGCGACTCTTACCACTAAAATCCCATTCTTCCTGCCGAGTCTTCAGAGTCTATGTTTGCGTCTGTTGTGTATTGGTACTCCAGCGACATCCTCTGTCCTGTCACATTTGCTCATTTTCGACGAGTACGATGCTGCTCTATATCTGTCAGCTTGGTATATATCCATAGTACCACATATAGTGCTTCTACTGATGTGGTACCGAACGCTCTATATAGTCTTGGCAACACGCTTCTCTGCACTCGTCTGGCAGCTCTTCTGTTCGTGGTGGCTTTTAGATAGTGTGCCCATACACTTGCAGCAAAGCTAAATACTCATTCGAAGAGTGCACAGTGGTATTTCTGTACTTGGTAGTCTGTAATTGGCTGACTTATTCGTGCTGAGTTTTTCTCTGCTTTATCTGCTGTCAATCGTACGTGTTCGTTGAAGATGTCTCTTTAGTCTACATGTACCCCCAAATATTTTGTTTCTGTTGTGCTTAATTTTTGCGTTCCCCATTTTAATGTAAGGATCTCTTAGCAGTGATCCTTTCGATACAATATGTACTTAGCCAGGGCTCCAACACGGGGTCTCCTACTTAAAACAGACAGCTGCTTTAACCTCTGCGCCACCCAGACGCAGTGTTAATCTCAAATTCCAGGACTATCTCGGTATGCTGCTCGGCCGACCCACATTACTAAGCAGCGCCACAGCGCCACCCATCTGCAGTCCCCATCAATGTCCTCCATGCTATGCTCGATAATTATAGATTCCCGCTGGAGGTCGGACATATATGTGCATCTGCACTGAAGGCAGTGGACTCATTGCCCGTCGAGGCAAATCAGTTATACGAAAATGTGGTGTCTGTCCTTTCGGACAGCACAGAGCCGGCCTGAGTGGCCGAGCGGTTCTAGGCGCTTCAGTCTGGAACCGCGCGACCGCTACGGTCGCAGGTTCGAATCCTGCCTCGGGCATGGATGTGTGGGATGTCCTTAGGTTAGTTAGGTTTAAGTAGTTCTAAGTTCTAGGGGACTGATGACCTCCGTTGTTAAGTCCCATAGTGCTCAGAACCATTTGAACCATTTGAACAGGACAGAGGCCGTGCATTCATATAATGTATGTTGTTTTCGTTGTTCGAGACTGTGAATTTGCTGGCGTTACACCATTTTGTAATTGTTTTTACTGTTCGATTGCTTTCTTTTTTAGCTGGTTTCTATTGTCTGCTGAGATAACTAAACATCTACAAATGTAGCTACTCCATCCGTGTCCGGCACATTGACAACAATTTCAAAAGGAAATTATTGGTTTCGGCTATCATCGGCCATTCTCAGATTGGTTCAGATGGTTCAAATGGCTCTGAGCACTATGGGACTTAACATCTATGGTCATCAGTCCCCTAGAACTTAGAACTACTTAAACCTAACTAACCTAAGGACGTCACACAACACCCAGTTATCACGAGGCAGAGAAAATCCCTGACGCCGCCGCTCAGATTGGTATTGTGGTTTTCGCAGTGGTGGGAGTGAACCACGGCATCCAACGATCTGTGAATTGCTGGTTTGTGAATCTTCTGGTCTTCATTTTCTGTTACACAGTGGTGTTATTTCTTCAGCGGCTTGTGCCTCTGTAGCCTGTAGCACTGTTAACCTGCAGTCATCGAGTGTACGCAACAGCAGAGTCTTACAGATAAATGACCTTGGTGGGTGGTAAAGCAGAACTGTCTTCTTTTTATTCGGAGTTAACAGTTCGAGCTGGGACACTGGCCTTGTGACGTTGGATGATATTTTTCTGTTGACACCGACTGAAATATTTCTAACAGTCACAAGAAAGGCAGAATCTAATGAAACTGCACTGTACGCTCACACATTCATTGAAAACATAAGGTATAATTTTCTACCGTAATTCCACATATAGGCTGTGAGGGTGTCCATCCTCAATCATACATGTAAGCTACGTTTAATGAATAAGGCGTACTAAGAAGAGCCTAACAGTCAATTTAATTTGTTATATGTTTCTTACGTCACAATATGAAAATAATTGTAGTGTTCATAAATACAACATTACAAGCAAAAATCACCTAAATTATCCACAGCTTAACCTTACTCTCGTACAGAGTGGAATACAGTACGCATCCGAAAACATCTGGCAAGTACCTTGTGCATTAAGGGCGCTGGCAGATAATAAAATAGATGAATAGGTGTCGTTTGGTATCGTTTATCAAATTTTTGTTGTAGATTAAGTTTAAGAAAATCACCCGCCAGGATAGCAGCGTTCGTTCGTACGTCACTACCGTGACCCAGGGGGGGAGGGGGGGGGGGCGTACCGACACCGGATCGTGTCCACCCGGTGGATTAACTAAAAGAGGAGGTATGCAGGTGTTGCGGTCAGTCTGGATCCGACTAAGTGAATATCGCACTGGTGCACACATCTCGCGTCAGTTACATGATTGGTAAACGTTTAGAAATCGTTATCACACTTTCACATGGATAGGCCTACATGCAAACAAGATGGGGCGCAGAAATTCCTTCATGGGGGAGGGGGGGCATGGGGAGGGAGGGGGAACAGGTGAGGTGTCGACAGCAGGGACATCCGGCCACTCTCCTGTATTAACGCTACCAGATCTGGAATAATAGTTTGACCCCACGAAGACATGGGGTAAGGCCAGGAAAGAGGTGTTTTCAGCTTATATTTTATGAACGAAAACTTTATATTGCTGGTTAATGCGATGTCCTTGGTGATGTTGTATGGTATATTACCATATTACTTCATATTCTGATGAGATCCTACACTGAAGCGTCAAAGAAACTGGTATAGGCATGCGTATTCAAACACAGAGATATGTAAACAGGCAGAATATGGCGCTGCGGTTGGCAACGCCTATCTAAGATAGTAAGTGTCCGGCGCATTTCTTAGATCGGTCACTGCTGCTACAATTGCAGGTTACGACCATTTCACGAGTGTACCGTGAATACGAGAAATCCAGTAAAACATCAAATCTCCTACATCGCTGCGGCCGGGAATACATCCTGCAAGAATGGGACCGACGACGACTGAAGAGAATCGTCCTCTCCTGCTGGCACTTCAGTGTCTTTAAAGTTCTGTAGCTAAAATAAAGTATAATAAGCCCTATGATTTACAAAAATAATTCACATTCTGCCGTATATGGTTCGGAGAACGAAAGAAAGATCGAACAGCACCGCCTTTCAATCTTTTGCAATTTACATAGTTCCCAAGGAACATAAAAATGGTTTGCCGTCGATGGGAAACCTTGCCTTCTGACAGCACTTAACCATTTTTTTAAAAACTGTGATTTTGACGTAGGAAACCTGCAATTAAATGAACATTTATTATATTATAACATGGAATACAAATTTAACAGGCAAATACATTAACATACAAAACATCTAAAAACATCCACGAAACTATGAAAGGTGATATTACCCTCTTTATTGAATTTGTTTGTGAAGTTAAGCGCTGCGCACCTTAACAGTTTTTTTTTCAAGTATACTGGAATGTGTATAAAGTATAATTACGAGTAACAAATATAGTGTATAATAAAAGTGCCAAAAATAAAATGATTACGGACTCATTCACAGACTTCATGCCTTCAATTGATAAGTTTGTGCCAAGTCATTCCAAGAACGAGGTTAAACTGTTCCTTAAATGTCAGACGTTGATTTAGCCAAAAGAAAAAATTTTAACTAAAGACTGTGCATACTACATTTTACTCAATATTTATATTTACAACAGATCTGAAGATGGCGGTAAGGCGAAACCGGTAATAAAGTGTAAAGACGCATTATGAAAGATATACACTGGCATTGATAAAAGGTTGTATGTTACCTAACCGGGCTAAGGGCTGTATTGTATAGTATTTGTGCTTTTTATGGATTTCAAGTATGAGTCCAATTTCACATATAGTATATCAGCATATGTTGTTAAATCTGTGTGATAAAGACGGACTTCTGAAAATAAAAGTGCAAAAAATAAAATGATTACGGACTCATTTACAGTTGATAGTATATATCCCCCGATAAAAATGTAATGTTCGTTGTGTGTCCTTGTAAGCCACAATACACTCGTACTTAACAGCTTCAAAACTGGGTCGAGTAGACTTCAGACTACTTTTTGCAGTCGTGATGTCAGTAGTGGGGCTTCAAGTACCGACTTTTGCAAGCACGTGTCAACGAACCCTGTGTGAACTGTGTGCAGTTTGATTATTCATTTACATCGCAGTGGGTGTATGCCGTAGTATGCTGTTTCAAAGCAATGGGAGAAAATGCATCACATGCACCTTTTTTTCCATCTTAGCGTTCACACAGTCTTGAGTCTCATTATGACCAAGCGAGGTGGCGCAGTGGCTAGCACACTGGACTCGCATTCGGGAGGACGACTGTTCAATCCCACGTCCCGCCATCCTGATTTAGCTTTTCCGTGATTTCCCTAAATCGCTCCAGGCAAATGCCGGGATGGTTCCTTTGAAAGGACAAGACCGACTTCCTTCCCCGTCCTTCAGTAATCCGATGAGATCAATGACCTCGCTGTCTGGTCTCCTCCCCCAAACAACACATACCCCCTTATTATGAATGTAATGCAAGTATGTTTTGATCTAAAATTTCCGTCTGACTGGAGAACGAAGGATGAGGTGGCGATACCTACAACTTGCTGACATGTGGAAAGTTTCCAACCGATTTCTCATACACAAACAGCAGTTGACCGGCGTTGCCTGGTGAAACGTTGTTGTGATGCCTCGTGTAAGGAGGAGAAATGCGTACAGTTTTCGACTTTGATAAAGGTCGGATTGTAGCCTATCGCGATTGCGGTTTATCGTATCGCGACACTGCTGCTCGCGTTGGTCGAGATCCAATGACTGTTAGCAGAATATGGAATCGGTGGGTTCAGGAGGGTAATACGGAACGCCGTGCTGGATCCAAACGGCCTCGTATCACTAGCAGTCGAGATGACAGGCATCTTATCCGCATGACTGTAACGGATCGCGCAGCCACGTCTCGATCCTTGAGTCAACAGATTGGGACATTTGCAAGACAACAACCATCTGCACGAACAGTTCGACGACGTTTGCAGCAGCATGCACTATCAGCTCGGAGACCATGGCAACGGTTACCCTTGACGCTGCACCACAGACAGGAGCGCCTGCGATGGTGTACTCAACGACGAACCTGGGTGCACGAATGGCAAAACGTCACTTTTTCGGACGAATTCAGGTTCTGTTTACAGCATCATGATGGTCGCATCCGTGTTTGGCGACATCGCAGTGAACGCACATTGGAAGCGTGTATTCGTCATCTCCATACTGGCGTATCACCCGGCGTGATGGTATGGGGTGCCATTGGTTACACGTCTCGGTCACCTCTTGTTCGCACTGACGGCACTTTGAACAGTGGACGTTACATTTCAGATGTGTTACGACCCGTGGCTCTACCGTTCACTCGATCCCTGCGAAACCCCACATTTCAGCAGGATAATGCACGACCGCAAGTTGCAGGTCCTGTACGGGCCTTTCTGGATACAGAAACTGATCGACTGATGCCCTGGCCAGAACATTTTCCAGATCTCTCACCAACTGAAAACGTCTGCTCAATGGTGGCTGAGCAACTGGCCCGTCACAGTACACCAGTCACTACTCTTGATGAACTGTGGTATCGTGATGAAGCTGCATGGGCAGCGGTACCTGTACATGCCATCCAAGCTCTGTTTGAGGCAATGCCCAGGCGCATCAAGGCCGTTATTACGGCCAGAGGGGGTTATTCTGGGTAGTGATTTCTCAGGATCTATGCATCCAAATAGCGTGAAAATGTAATCACATGTCAGTTCTAGTATATTTTTCAAATCAATACCCGTTTATCATCTGCATTTCTTCTTGGTGAAGCAGTTTTAATGGCCAGTAGTGTATATATAGAGAAGTGGAAAGTTGTCACTCGCGGCTGAACCTGCGCAGCTATCGGTGTGCAGCCGCGCGCTGCTGCACGCCGGGCCGTGACAGCTGGCAGCTGGCCAGAGCTGACCAGGGCTGACCGCGGAAGGCGAGTTGCGACAGCGACAGCGGCGCGTTTTAATAACAACGTTACCGCGGGCACTGCGGCAGCCGACGCAGCCAACAGTAAACTTAAACAGGCGCCGGTTCAATTCTCGGCCGATGATTAATTTAATGCGTCGCCATTAAACTGGTATGGACATTGGCGGGCGGGCAAACTGCGGCAATATGCACGCGTAACGTGATTGCCGGGTGTTGACACGCGTGAATGTTGCAGCGGCCTCACCGCTTCATCGGAGACCGCCGACCCGCGCCGAGCGAGGCGTCGCATCGCATCGCACCGTGCAGCCGAGCGCAGCGTGACGTCACCGCCTCGGTTCCCATCTGTACGCTTGACGACCGTCCACCTTAATGCTGCTATTCTCTGTTCGGGAATACAGCAGTCTAACAGCCTCCAGATGTAAAGCAGACTTGCTCCCTTATAATGAAAGTGCTGTTCGTGACTTGCGTCGATTTTGCCTAGGAAAATATATTTTTGATCAGAGCTTTACGACATGGCAAATACTAGAAAATGTAAAGAACGTGGGACTTACACACAGCACATCTTCATAGACTTCATACCAGCCTATGACAGTAGAGACAGAAGCGAGCTTATGTACACTGATCAACCAGAACAGTATGTTCACCTACCTAACAGGCGGTATGTCCACCTTACACACGCATAACAGCGGCGACGCATCCTGGCACGGAAGCAATGAGACCTCAGTAGGTCGTTAGGGGAGTTGGCACCACATCTGCACAAACAAGTCTCCTAATTCCCGCAATTTTTGGGGAGGGAGACGATGAACTCTGACGCCACATTCAGTAAATCCCATATATGTTCGATCGGGTTCAGATCTAGCAAGTCCAGAGGCCAGCAGATCAATTGGAACACGCCACTCTGTTCCTCAAACCATACCATCAAACTCCTGACCTTGTGACACGGCGCATTATCTTGCTGAAAAATTGATCTGCCATCATGAAACATGATCGTCATGAAGGAGTATGTAGTCTGCAACCAGTGTACGATACTCTTTGGCCGTCATGGTACCTTGCACGAGCTCCACTGGACCCATGGAAGCCCACGTGAATGTTCCCAAGGCCATAGCGCAGCCGCAACGAACTTGTCTTTGACCCGCAGGACAGGCGTCAAGTAGCTTTTCCACTGGAAGACAACGGATTCGCGCCCTCCCATCGTAATGATGAGGAAGGTATTGGATTCATCAGATCATGCAACGTTCTGCCACTCCCCAAACGTCCAGTGCCGATGGTCAAGGCCGGCCGGGGTGGCCGAGCGGTTCTAGGCGCTACAGTCTGGAACCGCGCGACCGCTACGGTTGCAGGTTCGAATCCTGCCTTGGGCATGGATGTGTGTGATGTCCTTAGGTTAGTTAGGTTTAAGTAGTTCTAAGTTCTAGGGGACTGATGACCTCAGATGTTAAGTCCCATAGTGCTCAGAGCCATCTGAAACATTTGAACCGATGGTCAAGTGCCCATTTGCCGATGTCGTAATGTTAAGTGTGGTTACACAGCCAGACACCACACTTGCTAGGTGGTAGCCTTTAAATCGGCCGCGGTCTTTAGTATACGTCGGACCCGCGTGTCGCCACTATCAGTGATTGCAGTCCGAGCGCCGCCACACGGCAGTGGTACAACCGACTTTGCTAGCGATGGTTCACTGACAAATTACGCTCTTATTTGCCGAGACGATAGTTAGCATAGCCTTCAGCTACGTCATTTGCTACGACCTGGCAAGGCGCCATTACCAGTTACTATTGATACTGTAAAATAATGGCGATGTTCACCATTTATGGATTAAATTTAAGTATTCCACAGCTACGTCCCTTTTTGCTAGTCTAATTTCCTTGACCTGTTCCAGACATCACGCCAGCCTGTGTGAGCTAAAACGCGTGCCTTTCGGCTTCCTCAATATTCCTGGGCTGGCTCTCCTGCCAACCCACAACATTAAGATAGGCACATGCACGGGCATTCGGCTGCGGAAGCCCATCGTTAGGAGTTTTCGATACACTGTGTATTCAGACACAGTTGTACTCTGCCCAGCATCGACGTCTGATGTTAGTTCCACCACAGCTTGCCTCCACTACTGTTTTACCAATCTGCCTAGCCTACGATGTCCGACATCTGTAATGAGAGGTGTCCACCCAACCCCATGACGTCTGGACTTGGTTTCACTTCAGTTGCCCCATGTGTTGAAATTCTATATGGCTCTGCATACCAGAAAACAAATACTTTCCGAAACCACCCAGGATCTGCGCTGAACGCTTCCCCCAGTGGAATCGATACAAACAGATCTAAATTACACAGCAAACAATTGATTTAGAGCGTTTGCAAGATGCTCGTTAGTTCTTCAATGATTCTGACACGCTGTTCAAGGCCCACTAGAGACATGCATCTAGTGACAAATTCCCAATTGACTTCATCGGCAAATTAATATTTTCTTTTAATTTAAATAACTTCCTTAGTCTCAAAACTAACAACAAATATGAATAAATCTCCCCGTCGTTTAATTCCATGCAGTGTAGCTGCGTACACAAATCATTACTCTATACAACAATAAATTATTGCCCCAAATATTCTCAGATAAGTAGATAAACATTCATCTGTCGTCCTAGGTAACCATTATTAATTTTCATTTTCCAAATTTCTTTGGCCTTCACGCACCCAAATTGGTGTGACCATAACTTATAATTTGCAAATTACAACAAACATAAATCCATGCAAAAACTTAAGCCTAACACATACATACACATAAATAAATCACGTGTATACCCACAAAAACCTAATATATATGCATACTGTGATCTGATTTTTGACTTCATACCGTTCACCAAACACTTGACTTCTCCGACCTCCTTGCACCCAAATGTGCCTCTAAACTATCTCTTTGTAATTGCACAGACCTTGCGCCAAAAAAAAATCCTTATGCGACAAAGCAACAAACAAGCTGCAATAAATCCAGAAATAAAACATTGCAAATTATCCTCTCTAAATAATCTTATAATCTAAGCACAGGTAACTTATTTATTAGCCTGCTTCCCCCTTCTCAATGTCTCCTCCATTCTCTTCCATCTCTAGAGTACACATATCCTGTTCGGTCCAACCCTCGATTTCGTACTCGTCCCAAAATAATTCATTAAATGCTTCTTTCCTCCCAGCTTGATTTTTCTTCCTTCTAGACCTCTCGCTATCTTAAACGTCTCTCGAGCCCACAAATGAGGCAATAACGACCGTAATTTTCTACTGTACCATTGCCAATCATTTACAGAAAATCACATTCCACCTTAAGATACAGTCCCGTCCAAATATCACTTTCAATATTGGAATCAAACTTATTGTATTCTCCCTTAAAATTATCTAAATTAGTAGCTATAACATCTTTATCGTGAAATAAAGTATTACTTTTTACTTCCACATCAATACAAACACCTTCACAAGCAGCACTTTCAACAGCCGCTGATACACTATGCGTCTCGCTACATAAAACCTCATTTACCTCCATCGACAAATCACCAATATAAGAACCGTTCATAGTTTCACCATCCTCTGCCGTTACATCACATAAATTATAGCTACAGTGTAGTGCAATTTCAGAATCAACAGCACCATTATATTCCATTGTGTTTTGTTTTAAACCTGAGTATAATACCTTTTTCTCCCCTACACGCTCCTGCGCCACATCGATTTCAGATCGCACATCAAATTCAGATCCACATACATTCTCAAACAAACATTCAAGATCCACAGATCCATCCAGAATTTCGGATTCACCTCCATCAGTAGAAAGATACGCACAGATTTTTTCCTCTGAAGTATCAATACCACAGCTTCAACTTTCGTAACTTCAGCGCATAAAACGTCATTACTACCTTCCTTCGAAAATTATTTCACCAATATCCGGCGATACACATACAAATTCATCAACAGCTAATGAGACTAGTGCTACACCGCTCTTATTAACCTACTAAACAACTATCACCATCGCAATATCACCTGAAACATCATCACCTTCATGACTACAATCGTTACCGCTGGTTAGTAGCTTTTAGAATTTTCTATCCATCTAACTCCACCAAATTCAGCTCCATCTCAGCCTCCTTTTGGCACATAGACTCTTTCATTGTATTAACATTCACACCCTCTTTAGTCTTATATTCATAAAACGAACCATTTAGCCCTAAATCGTCGTCATCGCCTTTATCGATGTCTTTCATTATCTTAGGATTACGCCTTTTATGTACGATCTGATTTGAAAATTTATCTATTTGATTCTCATCTATTACTAATTTGATTTCACTGTTCTGATGTTTTTCTGCCGATTTATTAACACCATCGCATTTCCGTTTACTCGCATCCTGTTCATTGCCGGTTTATTTTGCCATCTCCGGACCTGAGATGCGGCGAAACCTAGTTTCCAGATCTTACGCTGGTTCATTTCGCCAGGTGCTGGTCCCTCAAATCTACGTTCTTGGTGTCGGTCCCTGTCACGAAAGTATCCGTTCCCATTACCCATTTGAAATTTATCATTGGATGTGTTCCTCTTACCGTTTCCCATATCTAAACTGCTGTTTGCGTTCCGTTGATAGCTTCAAGGATATCTTTCATAGTAATTACTCGGACTGTAGTTGAGATTTCCACTCTGAAAACTGTTTGTCTGCTTACTTTGCCGTTAAAATTTCAACCCCCTTTCTAATTTTTCTACAAAGTCCAAAACTTCGTCTATTGAGTTGCTAGGACTCTGCACTAGATCCCACTGCAAATTATCCGGTAATCGCCTTTTCAGCGTCGTAATTTCAGTAAGCACTCCAAATGGACGTTTCACATGCATTAGTCTCGCAAGTTCACATTTACAAAATTCTCGCATCGACCCGCTCCCGTATTTAAATGTTGGCCCATTCAGAAACCCATTTTGGATTCGCATTTGCTTCGCTTCACTCCAGGACTTGTTCAGGAAACTGCTTTCAGATACTTCGTAGGTAGTGAACGTATCACTGTGTATACTTGCCCACGATTGCGGCTCACATTCCAAATGTCTTTCCACGAATTTTATCTTCGCCTTGTCGGACATTCTCCTTATAAAACCATCCCTACATGCTGCTAGAAAATTTACTGGGTGATATTTCCCGTCGTTGGCAAACAGTTGATCGATCCCAAGTTCATGCATGGAACATTGATTGACGTGCACCTAAGGAATTCAGTGAGATGCCCTGCTAAACCCGCAGGACAAGGACAAGTAGTATGAATTGTGGAAGGGGTCAGAATGAGCGGCTGTCAGTTACACTCCAAACATAACACTTTATTTAGTTGTCCACACATTACAGCGCAACTTCTAAGCTTGACTATCGACAGAAAACGTCTTTAAGTCTAAAACGGCTGAAGACCCATGAATTAAATACAACTGCTATAAATATTAGAGACAGGAGGCTCTAGGCTTTAACGTTAAATAGTATTTAAGGCCAAACGAAGTAAGACTTGATAAGTAAGAATCCAAAATTTTAAAGCAGCTGAAGGCCCATCATTTTAAGAACAATACACTACAATAAATTTTCAACAGGCAGAAAGTCCACAGCTTAATCTTCCGAAAGGTAATACTTGATAAGTAGGATCCTTAAAACATAAAGTGGCTGAAGGCCAATGGTTTTAAAAACAATACAAAAAATGATTCAAATGGCTCTGAGCACTATGAGACTTAACATCAGAGGTCATCAGTCCCCTAGAACTTAGAACTACTTAAACGTAACTAACCTAAGGACACCACACACATCCATGCCCGAGGCAGGATTCGAATCTCGTGCGGTTCCAAACTGAAGCGCCTAGAACCGCTCGGCCACACCGGCCGGCCAAAAATAATAAACTACAATAAATTTTTAACAGGCAGAAGGCCCACAGCTTTATCTTCCAAAAGGTAATACTTGATAAGTAAGATCCTTAAAACTTAAAGCGGCTGAAGGCCGATGCTTTAAAACAATACAATACATTTTGATCAGCCAGAAGGCCCAAGATTTATCTTCAGACAATGTAAGACTTGCCCAATTTAGAAAAACTTTCTTTTAAAACGAATGAAGGCCTTTGATTTTAAAAACACAATTACAAATTCCAACCATCGGCTATGAGCCATTAAAAATACACAATTAAACGCCAACAAGAATGGCAGTATGGGCAACAGACGTCAGAAGTTTCCAGGGCCCTCAGTCTGCCCTTGAAATCTTAACATTCGCTTAGGTGAGACAAGAAGTCGGCCCAACTACACTTGATCCGTCGGCAACACAACCAAGAGACAGTCAGGGATCCACTGACAAGACAACCAGTATACTAGGATTCCAAAGCCAAAACGTTACAGACACAGCCACCCACAACCAAATATACGTTAAACCTGAATTTATGTCAGCGACCATGGCAGGTAACTGGAACACTAACGGCCACAAGGCAGAAAATTCCGCTGGTGCACTTGAATTTCAAATCGACAAATATAGTTAATTCCACCACACGGCAGCTAAATCTTGCTGTTGCTCCCAGGAATACCGCCAACAGCGAACCACCAACCAAGGGGACAACATGAACAGACGTGGCTTTGGTAATTAAAATCACCACTCAGCTGTCATGTCCTGTGTCGGTGAGCCACGAACCTCGGAGCACTCGGAATAGCCCCCACAAGCCCCAGCACTACATAGAGACCGCCAGCGGGCCCGGCCGACTTCTCCGCGCAGACACTTGCATGCTGAACCGCTCCAACCGACCGACTGGTTGCACACCGCCAAGCCGGAACTATAAACACCAGACCAAAGATGGTATATGGTGCAAATATCGATACACACCACTGCTGTCACACGTAGAAAGAGGAAGAACCATGGCATAACAACAATAACTGTGGAAAACAAACACAGAGTAACAGCCAAGTTTTAAAATAACGCATAAGCTGGGGTCAGCAAGGCTCATTCAGTTCGATTTTTATTTCATTGATTTGCTTTTTTACTATATTATTTTCAATTTTAATGCCAGATTCTACTTGTTTCTTTATTTTATCTGCTTCTTTCTCCCCATTACCTATTTGAACGGATAAGTTGCTAATGGCGTCTGTCATCTCAGCATTAGAGCATCTTGCCTACTCACACAATTTCTTACGTTGCCTCGCAGATCTGCCTGCAACTTCTCCACCTTATCATTGAAACTTTTCTCCGTTTGAACTATCTTAGAGTCAAGTATACCAAATTCATTAGAAATTTTGCCCATTTCATCCCAAACGGTTTTTAATTTTACATCTATCAATTCCTCGATTCCATTAGCCATTTTACCTACTTCGTCTTTCACAACCGAAGCTATTTCGGATTGAACCGAATCAAATTTATGTCAACCATATCCGTTTTAACAGAATCAGTTTTTGGATCCCATATCGGTTTTAACAGAATCAATTTTGGGTCCCAATCCTCTTATCATTTGCATTAATTGCGACATCATGTCTCCCACAATTTATCTCCCTTGCCTGATTTCAGACTATTTGCCCTACTAAATTCACCGCTGATCACGCTCCTCCGCTCCGACTTTGGGCTAAACGGCTCATTAGTATTTTCGGACCCACACAAACTGATCGACTGCTTAATATTAGCGACGTCTATTACTGGCGATTGAAATACGGAACCATACATAATCTCGGTATCAGCGCAGGTACGTAGCTTTGTCGTGCTGGATCCTTCTGCCATGGTATTGCTGCCGATGTTGCAGTTGAAGCCGACGTTGTAGATCTCGTAGCTTCTGCTGTGGTACTGCAACTGCCGCCGCGCGATGAATCGCTGTTGAAGATGCCGCTGCCGGCTGGAACCACGTGCTTTCGATGTCGCCTCTTCTTCCGCGTTACTTTCATTATCACTGCTAAAACTCGGTGCACACAAATGTTGCACAATTCGTAGCTCAGAGCCCCCAACGCAAACTGCCTGAATTGCCACAGACTTGGGACCTAGGTCACAGAACGTCATTAACTGTGAGAATTACAATTGTAATTTCACAACTGTTAAAGGAACCTAATATTCAGTCCTGAACCGATCTCACATTTATCTCCTACTAGAGGTTCTGCCTATCGAAGCTCAGATAATACTTTTGGAAACACTTCGCAGAATTCAAATCCCTCAACTAACACTTACCAAGTTCCTACCCCGGACTAGCCCCCAATTGCGAGCTAACATCCCAAAGATGTTTGGCTCACATGCGGTTCCTCTTCATCGTAATGTCTTGCCTCAAATTCGTCTAGGGGTTGAACCGCACGTGTCGCATTACACGCCCTAAATTAGACACTTGTGACCCTTTGGTTAAATTGTCTGGCTGTTGGCAAGTTTGCGAAATACACAGTTAATATAACATATAATAACCGAAATAATAATATCGGGAGCTAAATTAACGACCCATAAATGATGTAGACCACACAGTTGCCATTTGGTTAGAATAATGTTTATACAGCAAGCAAACTAATAGCGAAAGTGGTCGTATTTAGAGTTACTATTACGCTCGAGCGCATATCCATTTGACACAGTTCGATCTTGCACAATTTCATCGCGAAATACAAGTCTAATATTTAACCTCGTTATCTTCACGAAAAGTTAGAGTTCACACCAGGCACGCGGCTGCTCACCGCTCAGAGACTAAGTCCCGCGATACCACACAACGCGAAATTTTCTAAGTCGCCTCACTTCCTAGCTGCCTAAAGACCGACTGTCCGCTATCGCGTCTCAATCAGAACTGTACCCTTTGGTGTCTCCAGCCGAACTGTCCTGTTTGGTGTCTAGACCATAACTGTCCTCTGCCCGTCTCCGATCGCGTTTCCCGCGCGCCGAACATCTTCGCTCAACTGACTAGCGCAGTTCCCTTTCCTGAAGCCGTCCATCTGATTGACTACAGGTTTTTCTACATTACTTTACATTTTAACATATTTAAAAAAAATAAAGCTTGACCACTTTCACGTTTTAAATAAAGTGACAATAATATCCATTACATTATGAACGTTAAATTCTTTTACATAAAACCAATGCAATTTCCTTCTTAACTTCGAAAGTCACGGCCATTAGCCTCGTCCCAATGTTCTTTCTGATAAATAAATAAAGAACAAAAGTAACTATTATGCACTAAACTTTACAAAAAATATTCTATTACCTAGTGATTCAATAACGTGCCATGCTGTCATTGTTCAATGTGTTTTGTGTGGAGGAAATGATGAACTGATGCTTAACTGAAAATACTGATAATTTAGATGAACTATATCATTTTAACAAATAAAGTTACAGAGTTGATATCTACAACGTTTGTCATTTTAATGTTGCGCTTCTATATGAAATGTCGATCGTCAAGATCGACCAAGGCGTTCAGATTTTAGCATTCAGGTCTTTGTTACAAAACTTGTTAATTTCACTTTAACAGTAAATCCTAAACTATCATAGATATGATCAATATTCAAGTTTTATTGGGATGATCATGAAAATTTGTGAAAGGTGGTAGATTAAAATAACTATGGCTTAATTCCCTACACTACTACAAAATTAAATAATTTTCATAAATGTTTCCCTTTTATGACCGATCTTAGGTCCACCATATTTAACACTACTACGTCTCCTTGGCCACAAAGCCTTCTACTGGATTTCCCTATGACGTAGGTTCTCGTCTGTCTCACTCGCACACTACAGCGCTTAGGTCTCAATAGACAATAGAAGCCTGTGAGTTTCTCTATCTCGTGGTGAATTTGCGCCCTTTATGGCATCCGGTCCTGGATGACAGGCTTCGTTCCACAATTCCTGAAAGCTGACTCTTTCGGCCATATACTCAAATGAGAGCGAAATGCTCGTTAACTCACACTGTGAACTTTTATTTCCAACCGAGTGCAGTCAAGTAATCTTTTTATGTGTACTGGTCGTTACCTGGGTCTGTATTCATTCAGATCTTCTAAACAGGTCTATCTCTTCCTTGCCCCGCTTTCATTCCATCTCCTCCACCTTCTCCTCCACCTCCCCCCCCCCCCCCCCTCCGTCCTCCAAACTCTCTGTCATCGTCCTTTCCTCTCCCTACGTCCATCTCCTCCTCTGCCCTCTCTCTATGCATTTCCTCCACTCCCTCTCTGCTCATTTCCACCTTCCAATCCATACCTCTGTCCATCTCATATTCCCCCCTCTAACTCTCTCCTCCCCCTCTCCCTGTCCGACTCCTAAACCCCTCACTCTCTATCTCATCTTTCCTCCCTGACTCTCCAGCTGCTCCTACTCTCTCTCTTCCTATCCCCTCCTATTACCTCCCCATCTCCTTCTCTCCCTCCCTCTGTCCATCTCATACACCCCCTATCCGAGTCCATCTCCTCTTCCCCATCTCTCTGCCGATCTACTCTTCTTCTCTTTGTTCTTCTCCCTGTATTTGTGTCCATCCCCTTCTCCTTCTCTCTGCCTCTCCACCTTCTCCTCCCCTAGCCTTTTCTGTCCATCACCCCCAACCCAATAGGAGACTGTCGCATCGGGTAGCTGTGCAGTCTGAGGCGTCTTGTCATGTTTCGTGCGGCTCCCCTCTGTTGGAGGATCGAGTCCTCCCTCGGGCATGGGCGTGTGTGTTGTCCTTAGCGTAAGTTAGTTTAAGTAGTGCGTAAGTCTAGGGACTGATGACCTCAGCAGTTTGGTCCCATAGTCCTTACCACATATTTCCAATTTCTAATAGGAGACTGGTGGTTCTTATTCCCGTAGTATTTCTTTCCAGATAGTAAACTGAGGTGACGAAAGTCGTTGGATTCTTCCTAATGGCGTCTCGGACCTCCTTTTACCCGGGGATAATCAGCAGGATTTTGTGTAGTTCTATGGAACTCAAGTAACTATTACGCACTAAACTTTACAAAAAATATTCGATGGGGCGATCTGGGTGGCCTGCTTTCTCACTGCTTGGAACGCTAGTGTCACTCGAATTTTCTAGAATGCTCTTCAAACTGTGGACTGGTGACATAGCGCATTGTTATCCATAAATATTCCATGGTTGCTTGGGAGCAGCAGTCACTGATCGGTTCTGTTGTACCAGAGGACCCAGTCCATTCCATGAAAACACAGTCCACACCACTGTGGAGCCGCCCCAGCTTGCACAGTGCCTTGTTGACAACTTGCGTTTATGACTTACCAACTGGAATTGGGACTCATCTGACGAGGCCACAGTTTTCTTGTCGTGCAGGGCCAACCGATATGGTCAAGAGCCCAGGAGAGACGCTGCAGGCGATGACCTGCTTCTAGCAAAGGCACTCACATCAATCGTCTGCTGCCGTAGTTCATTAACGCCAAATTTCGCCGCACTACCGTAACACATACGTTCATCGTACATTCCATTTATGCTGTTATTTCACGCACTGTTGCTTATCTGTTAGCACTAACTACTCTACGCGAACGTTGCTACTCTCAGTCATTAAGTGAAGGCCGTTGGACACTGCGATGCCCGTGGTTAGAGGTAATACCTGATATTTGGTAATCTCGGCACACTCTAAACACTGGGGATCTCGGAATATTGAATTTCCTAACGATTTCCGAAGTGGAATGTCCCGTGCGTCAAGCTCCAACTACTTCAAAGTCTGTTAATTCCAGTCGTGCGCCCTTAATCACGTAGCAAAACTTTTCACGTGGATCACTTGAGTACAAGTGTCTATTCTGGCAGTGCACTGCCCTTTTATATTTTGTGTACGAGACACTACCGCCATCAATATACCTGCATATGACTTTTGTCATCTCAATGTAAGTGATGTGTGTATCAGGTTTGGTTCAAATCGATCCAGTAGTTTAGGAGGAGGCGTGGAGGCGTGGAATATATATATATATATATATCGGTCAACAAGCTACAATTTTGAATACGACATCGGATTGTAGCTTGTTGATCGTGTTGATCCGTGACGTAGTTTTGACAGTACAGAGTTCATACAGTGCCATAAAAATCGACAATAACTGTATAATGACACTACATTTGTCTTTCTTTAGTTTTCTAAGGTTCCTGAGAGGTATGAAACGTTACATTACAGGACAATTTACTATCCTCTTGTAACATACAATTACTTACTGACGAATATCGTTTTCTTTTAAAAACAAAAATAGCTAGTAATCAGTGAAAGACCTGTCCTTTTGCAGAAAGACGCCGTGTATCTACCCATAAACGCGAAGTTTTGTTGAGTACACTTTCAGCCACATCAATGAATGGGAAACGGAGGAAATTTGTGTGGAATGCAACGTACCATTTACCGTTCCAAACAATCCGTCACAACTGTAGATCACATCTTAAAACGTCAAAAGCAATAAAACTCCTCCTCAATACAGGAGATACCAACTCCACAATTATTATTGCTACATTTAAGCTACAAACGGCAAGGATCTTCAACACGTTCGCTTTCGAAGCAAAAGTAGTTACATTTACAAAAATATTCGGGTATTTGAAAGTCGAGTGAAGTGTAAGCGTGGATGAATCATTAGGCTCTATACAAAAATAACAGCAGAGATATATGATTCTCATTCATTAATTATGTGTTTATATTCTCTTACTTTCAGCGGAGTGAACAATTATTCACATATTAAAATGACTCCGTCATCAATAAGTTGTAGCTTGTGTCATTGAATTACCCTTAGATTCGGCTGTTTTAAAGTAATTCAGAATAATTCATGTCTCTCCGTAATTTACTAACGCGTCGAAAGCAAAATATAACAACTACCTCGTTAAATAAGTAGAAACGTAATTAAAACCCAACATTTTCCTTATTACGCTGCTTTCTCATCGCTTGCAGCGCTAGTGTTGCTCCAGGTATCAAACGACAACTGTCGCAGCAGAGAGTTTCACGACTTTATTAGAGTGTGGCATGCATTGGAAATGCCATGTGACTAGGGCCTCATGCCGGGTAGGCCGTTTGCCGGGTGCAATTCTTTCGATTTCGCGCCACTTCGGCGACTTGCGCGTCGACGGGGATGAAATGATGATGATTAAGACAACATCCAGTCCCTGAGTGGAGAAAATCTCCGACCCAGCCAGGAATCGAACCCGGGCCCTTAGGATTGACAGTCTGTCGCGTTGACCATTCAGCTACCGGGGCCGGACAACCTGTCCATTACTTTCTGTTAGCTATAACGTTCCCTTAACAGGGAGTGTAGTGGAAGCGGCATTGAGATCCTTGTCTGATTACATCACTGTCCATACTGCTGCATTCTTCTGAACTCTGCATGCGAGAGATGGTATCTTCCTACCTTGCAGGCCGTAGCTTCAACACCAAATTCCTAAAACACTCATAGAGCGTCCTTGCGCAACTGTTGTAGGAAGATGGAACCAGTCTCACACACGTTAGAAATGTTTATGTAAAGCTCAGATATGCATGCATGAAATCTTGTGAGAGGCCCGTATCGAATGCTAACTAAAGTCGATAGCCGATTATGCGGTCGTCGATATCGCGTGTGTAAAAAAGACGTCACATTTTTGTGAATTGTTTTGAAACGAGCGTTACCGCATTGTACGCCCGGAGCGGCGAAACAAATATTATCGTATGAAGTAGGTGGAAATACGCTGTCTGATCACAGATGAAGTGCCCCAGCACATATTTATGTATTGAATGCATTGCATTAATTGGTCGTTTTTATGCCAAGGTTCCTTATTGTTATCGGTTCACGAGAGCCAAATTAGCATGACTGATGTTATGCGAGAACAGAAGACTGGAACTATTGGAATTAAACCCAACGTTTTAGGCAGAAACACCACAGCCGTCACAGAGGAAAGTTGCGTGCGCCATGTTTCTGTTAATAGTGTAAACTTTATGCCGTGTGCCGTATTTTTAACTGTTGGTGTTTCGTATTCTCTGAGGTGGAATTTGGGGTGAAACAATCCACCTGTAAAGAGCGTGGGAAGAGCTTGGAAACCATGTTGAAGCTGGCCAGTGTACCACAGTCCAGGTGAGGCAATCCGCTAATTCGATACGGATGTGGCTTACATCCCTGTCTCGCAAGCCGTACGATCCAGTCACGCCCTTGTCGTCAGTTGTATCTGGATAATCCAGTCTGTAAGGTACGTGTAACGTGAGATCCTGGTTTCGAGACCCGGTGCGAGATTCAGTTTCAATCCGAGAGGATGTATCGAAACAGCGGACACTTTGTTGCAAAGTGACGGATTCATTCTGGTATCAGGCTAATTCTTTTCCCATGATCAGAATGAAAAGTAAAGTCGTGTGGCATGAATGGTCGGGAACCTGGAAGGGCACGTTCAGCCGCGTAATTGGAAAGGTTTTTCCTGTCCTCCACGCCCACAGGCACCTTTCCTTCTCTGATAATGATTATGATGGTACCCCGTTACATAGATAGATTTTAAATATAGAAGTTTCACCTGTTTTTTACCAACATATTTCCAGTTACCATTATATTGAACCGAAAGCTATGGCTTCTTTTCAATATCCGCAAATCGAAATATTTAAAACTTTTGGGAAACAAAAGCGATACCATCCACTATCTCAATATACAATTAAGGTCTTCCAAGCATAAATATAGTCCAATGCTCCCTCCGTCTGTACCGTAGCCTCTTTCCACAATTATTGACTGCGAGAGAAAAACCCCATCGCCATGGGAGGAACAAACGCAACACTGTAAAGATAAAGCGAATGTTCGCTTATACTTTTGAATGCTGCGTCTGTGGCTTCTTTAATTACAATGACTAATAGTCCAAACAACAATAAAGGAAGGAGAAATGGGTATTTGAATTACTGAAAAGAAGAACGACATATTCCATATTAATTTACTCACTAAAATCCCTTGCACCCAAATGTTCATTAATAATGTGTCACGGGACGACGTTAAAAACAAAGAAAGAACATATGGTCACTAAATAGGAAATTCTAGTTGAAAAAATTAAATGTAATTGTAATTTCTGGTGCCGGTCGTTTTGGTCGACCGGTTCTATGCGCTTCAGTCCGGAACCGCGTGACCGCTACGGTCGCAGGTTCGAATCCTCCCTCAGGCATGGATGTGTGTGATGTTCTTAGGTTAGTTAGGTTTAAGTAGTTCTAAGTTCTAGGGGACTGATGACCTCAGATGTTAAGTCCCATAGTGCTCAGAGCCATTTGAACCATTTGTAATTTCTGCTGACAGGAGGGTCATTTGAGTGATGTTTAACGTTGGCTTTGTTAAACATAATTCCCCTGTTTATTGATTAGACGCTAGTGAACCGAGCTGCGACGAGCTCGTTTCATCATTAAGCTATTTAGGGGTACTATGCGAGACCTGAAATATTCTTTAATTTCTGCAGTTAACAAAGGCTGGTTTCCATCACACTTTTGGACAGACTTTAGACTGTAAAAATGATAAATGATTTACCATTTAGGCGCGATTAATATCAGCCTCAATAGGCTTCACCATTTTTATGCAAGAACTACAGAACACTTTGTTGATAACTATAAATTAATATTAGCACCGATAATGCTACCTCAGTATACTTAACAATTTCAACTAAATAATCTGCGAGGGCTCAGTCGTCTTTATAATTTCTCTTAATTTTTTCATTTCAGTCGATTTTGGGGTACGTTAAATGAATAAATTTTTAGTCTTCTTCGTTTCCTTATGCCAATGTGGTTGTGGATTTTTTGTTGCGGAAGTAGTCAAAAAAGTTTATTTGCGCTCCTCCAACCATAAAAATCAGTGCTTCTATTCCTCGTTGCGTCTGAGAGCTTTTCAGTTGTTTGATAAAGGGTTTCATTTTTATGTAAATTAGTCTGTTATTGTAGTCTCTGGAGCCAAGTATTTTCCTTCATATCTTCCTTTCTCTGATTTCCGGTTTTTCAATTAGGCCATGGTTGGTGACGGACAGTGTTTCGTCGGCGTATAGGGCTTCCGATTTGGTTACTGTATTATAATGTCTTATTTTTGCATTTCATGAGAGCGACTTTTTGTTACATCTGTATTTGATGAGTTGGAAGGCCAGTTCAACTTTACTTCTTCTACATTTCATTGGTCTTTTCTCGCTGATATTCCAGCTGATCCATTCTCTGTTTGAAATCTTTGACGATCTCTACTTTTCTCCCAGATCTCATCTGGTAGGACCATATCATCTGCAACAGCTAGACAATTGACTTCGGTGCCTTTGTTTTTTGTTACCAGTCAGATTGCAGTAAGGATCTAGTGTTCCACTCTATGACTACTTTTTCTAGGGTGCAGTTAAATAGCAGTGGAGAAAGTCTATCTCCTTGCTGTACACCAGCTTTTAATCTCAAAAGTGTCAGAAATTTCTCCCATGTTTTACTTTAGGGTATGTGTTTCTCTGATTAGGTCTGAGATTTTGTTGTCGATGTTTAATGTTTTTCGTATAGAGATAGGAATTATTGATCTGTTCAGCTGTATGTTTTCTAAAAGACAATGAAAGAGATAACAAACGATTTTGCTCTGGATTTTTGTTAGGCCATGAGGTTTTTGAAATTTAGGATTTGTTCTGAACAGGATCTTTCCCGATACCCTCTTCGTATTGTCCAAGCTGATGGTCTAATTGGGGTTCTGTCTTGTTTAGCAACACCTTAGAGAATATCTTGTACGTTACGTCTAGCTGCGAGATCCCTCTCTAGTTGTTGGAGTCACTTTGAACCCTTTCTTATGGCGTGGGTGGATGAGAGCCATCTTACATTCATCTGGGATTCCTTCAGTTATCCAGATTTCTTCAAAGATATTTTGGGGAGATTCTATGGCATTTTTGTTGACATTTTTCCAAAGTTCATCTGTGATTCGTTTTTCTCCTCAGTGCTTTATAGTTTATAAGATTTGAAATGACTGTCTGTAGTTCCTCGGTGCAGGGTGATTCTGAGAAAGATTCGGTTTTTGTTGAGAGTTTAAAGTCTATTTTTTCTCTGGGTTCTTCACAGTTGTGAAAGTGTCTGAAATTACTACTACTACTACTACTACTACTACTACTACTAATATTCTGCCAAAATTTTGAAATTATCCGTGTTGTTGTTGTGGACCATATTTCCGTTTTTGTCGTGGAGCTGTTGGATCGGGGGCTGTATTTTGGTTATTTTTTGTTTCAAAGTCTTATGAAAGTTCCTTGTGTTGTTTCTGATGAAGCCGTCGCTTATCTGAAAGAGAAGTTGGTCTTCTTGTCCTTTTTTTATTCTTTTCATACTTTTGCTCATTAATTTTCTTATATTTACGAAGTTTTGCCTGTTACGTTCATTTTTCTGTAACTGCTACTGTTAGCAAGCGTCTTCAAGGAGACTGTTACATTCTTGTGTCCAAAAGGCATGTTTTTTGTCTTTGTTTATGGGAGCTAATTGTTCGGATTTACTTATTACGCTTTCTTTTATTTCAATCCAGTTTTGGTCTTTCATGCCTTCAGTTGCGAAGGAAACTCCATAGAATTTATTAAATTTTCTTCTTTTTGAGTTGTTGGTTCCGTTTTTCCTTTCGGGGATGATTTTAAGTTTTATTTTAGAAAGGTAGTAATCATAATATGGGTTTCCTCCTCTGACGACGTTGAAATTTTGTATTTATTTGTGGATCTTCATTTTGATTGCCACGTAATCGTGTTGAAGCTCACCTGGGCGAGAGTTTGGTGATACTCATGTTTTCTGTTTTCGAGGTAACATTTTAAAGGCTGTGGATTTCAGCATCGTGTAGTGTCCTTGGCATAATTCTGCCAGTATGTTGCCATCTTTGCTAGTTCTGTTATGAGCTGGGTAGTTCCCAACCATTTTTTTGTGTTTCTTCTCCTTCCTTGTCTGGGCATCTAAGTCCCCCATAAGTAGGACATCGTGTTTTTCTGGAATTTTTTGAACCTCATCGTCGAGTCTGTCCCAAAAACGTTCCACCTTTCTTTGTCCTTTCTATTATCTTCATTTATGGGTACATGTACATTCACAATGGTGTATGCTTCGTTAGAATATTTGAAGGTAAGTGTGCAGAGCCTTTCAGATTATGTTTGAAAGTTGATAATAGAGTCCAAAATATTTTTGTTCATTATGAAGATACCTCCAAGGTGCGGTGTGTTTTTCATAATTTTTTGCCTATCTTTGCTTTGTAGATTCTGAAGCCTCCACAATCAAAAATGTTTCCATCCACGAATATGGTTTCTTGTAGGTGCATTATGAGAACTTTGTAATTCTTGAGACAGTCTGTAAGATGTTTTAATTTTCCATTTTTTAGAAGAGAATTTATGTTAAAAGTAGCTATGTAACTTGGTTTTCTATACTGCATTTTGTTTGAGGTGCTTCGCACTTTGGTGGGGTGGGCTTTCATCCTGGGATAATTTGTTTCACAGCAGACTCTTCCATGAGTAATAATATTATGTATGAGGTGATCCTTATCGTTAGAACCACTGGTTTACAACCACGGTTGTTAGCCCTGGAGGTTTTATGAGCCACACCTAACTTGGGGACAGACGCTGACCAAAGGCTGTCCAACCTGGGGACAGCCGTCTTTTGGTTTTGATTTCTGCGTTGGTCTGCGGGCGGTATTTTATTTCCCACGTGCCATGCATATCTGCAGAGCTTTCCCCAACCCGTCACCTGGGATCACGCCCGATAGGGAAACAAAAACCCGCCGCCCCACTCCCCAACTGGTTCATAGCTTTTTAACACATTATTATGTATTTTAGTCCAGTTTCTGAATACGAGAAAAGTGGTTTCAAGCATGACCTAGGAGGAGGAGGACGAGGAGAGAAGGTACTCAACCTTACGGAGCACGTAAAACAGCAAATGTCTGGGACACCCTTTACGCGATCCTCACTGCAAAGGGAAAATAGTGAACAGCGCACGTCATCCATCCAAGTTCTGGCCACTTCGGTGGTCTTGCTCGTACCTCGGTACGGTCGTTGACGGAATGAAAAGTGTGCAAGTTTATCCCTTTGTGTGGCGGACGTAGAACGGCAGGGAGCCGTGCTGACCACCTTGAGAGGAGAGCTGCCGCGCTGGCCGGCCGCCGGCCGCGTGCGCTGCATAAATATTTGGAGAAGGGCGGGCCGCGTGCTCGCAGCTTTGCTGCATCGGAGATTACAGCCGCATTACGCGGGCCGTGTTGCAGTTTGTGTAGTGACGCAACAGTTTAGAGCGCCGCTGCGGGATTACCTACCAGCTGGACGCAGCGCGGCACGCGCCGGACCCAGCCAGCCGCCTCCGGCTCTAAGACCTCACTGCTCCGCCCTTTCGCAGACCGCTTTACGAGGCCACCCCTCTCTCAGTGAACCAGGTAACACCGTGTGTGAAAACAGCACAGCGTTCTATCCTCTCGTTACTGACGCATTCCTGAGCTACCAGACACACACAGTAAAGTCATCTGCAGGGAGTGCACACGTAACGGTGGACACACCGCAAAAAAATACCAGTCATCTCCCTCCAGTCCCCTCCCTCCCTCTCTCTTACTCGCAAGACAGAACGCGCTAATACTGCGTAACACCGCCTGACAATGCCCCCAATTCGAAGACCTTTTCAAGTTTCTTCAGGGATGTCATTCTCAGCTCAGCTATCCACTGAGGATTAGATCCTCTTTCTCTACAGAGTAAAATTATATTTGAAGTATACTGCAACAATTACGTTACTGTGAATTAACTGGGGTGACAAAGAAATTTATAGTGGAGGCAGACGAGCCGGCCGAAGTGGCCGTGCGGTTAAAGGCGCTGCAGTCTGGAACCGCAAGACCGCTACGGTCGCAGGTTCGAATCCTGCCTCGGGCATGGATGTTTGTGATGTCCTTAGGTTAGTTAGGTTTAACTAGTTCTAAGTTCTAGGGGACTAATGACCTCCGCAGTTGAGTCCCATAGTGCTCAGAGCCATTTGAACCATTTTTTTGGAGGCAGACGATAAAGGCAGGAAGAAACCAACGTCAAGATTCCTATAGAAAATCACAAGATAGACTGGACAGAAAGAGAAATGTTACGAAATTGTCAATGAAATAACTTCTTATGCTGCCAGACACGATTTTCTTTTATTTACCTCTTTCACGACGCATTTCGAAAGCTTCCCATTCTAAAATGCGATTTGTTCGTGTGTTATGGCATCTTGATCCAATTCAGATAAACAGGGACGGCCAAGAATTCTGCAGGCGTGTAGTGCTCTTGATCGTGTCGTTGCGGTGCAGCCAGCGGAATGATAGGAATTTGTGTCTGACGGAGAGTGCGTCCAGATGGCCGAGGCTACGGATGTCTGTAGCAACTGGTTGCGATCTTTGAACTTGGTCCAGCGGGTGGCTTACGTCAACATCCATCCGGCATCCAGGATACCTTGTAAGTAGGCTGTTTATGTTTTCTTATTGGCAACGTTACGTAGCGGTCTGTGTGAGAATCACTGGCTGTGCTGTGTGCAGTCTGTGGCTGGTTTGCATTGTTGTCTGCCATTGTAGTGTTGGGCAGCGGCAGCTGGATGTTAACAGCGCGTAGCATTGCGCAGTTGGAGGTGAGCCGCCAGCAGTGGTGGATGTGGGGAGAGAGATGGCGGAGTTTTGTAATTTGTCACGAACTGCTATATATATTATGACTATTAAGGTAAATACATTGTTTGTTCTCTATTAAAATCTTTCATTTGCCAACTATCCCTATCAGTAGTTAGTGCCTTCCGCAGTTTGAATCTTTTATTTAGCTGACAGTAGTGGTGCTCGCTGTATTGCAGTAGTTCGAGTAACCAAGATTTTTGTGAGGTAAGTGATTTGTGAAACGTATAGGTTAATGTTAGTCAGAGCCATTCTTTTATAGGGATTTTTGAAAGTCAGATTGCGTTGCGCTAAAAATATTGTAAGTCAGTTTAAGCACAGTCTTGTATAAATTGTTCAAAGGGGATGTTTCAACCTCACCTGGCTCCGGTCCTGCTGATGCCGAAGACGAGAGCACGCAGTTTACAGGCAGTCTTTGCTTACTCCGCCAGTGCAAGAATGATCAAAGGGCGGTCTCGGAACGGTCAATGTGCGGGCTAGAGCAGCTGCTATACATGACGTCACGATTACGGACGAAGATGTGGAATGACCGCCAGCCCAGCTTCACGGAAGTTCTGATTGCAGAACTGGCTCTCCGTCTCTCAAAAACCATCGACTGCAGTGGCGCATATTTCACCGACACTGTCTCAGCCTAAGGAGTTTTTTTGTGGACTTCAGTTATGTCAAAACTGGCCTGCCGAGAGAGCGGCTGCGGAGGGCACACATGATGTTTGTTGGTAGATGATGCGATGTCTTCCACGAAATCCGATTGAAAGCCGTCCACCCTCTGTTACTTGGTCTGTGGTCTGACGTTCAGTGCATGGCGCTCTTCTCCATTCCAACGTCAAAGCGGCCTGATATTTGGTAGTCAAACGTAAATATACGAACCACGAGACACTCCATCGATATGTATGGCACATATAGTGCCATCTGTCTGATAGAGATGAACACTGTCTACACATACCCATGCCCGCGGAACGATTCTAACCTCCAACGTGAGGGGCCGCGCAATCCGTGACATGGCGTCTCTACCTTCACGGCCACTGCGCGCGGCCTTTCCCGCTCCACAAAAATAAATAAATAAATAAATAGGGATAGTTCAAGGACACGAAGGAGGAGGCATCGTGGCCACTCCTTGCATGAAGCTGACAGCTCTACTTTTCTTTTATAATAACAAATACCAAAAACAAAAAATTCTGTATTATTTAATTATATTTCGCACGTTTAAGTCATAACATAATTTGTAATTGTAGACATTTAGACAGATGCAGACAATTTCACAAAAGGAAGAGCTTTTCACGCAAATTGATCGAAACGTTGTATCGCGTTAGCAACATCATTGTGGAGACATGAAAACTCTTCCTGAGGGAAGTAACGTAGAAACCGTGACTACTTTTATCATAAAAGAAACTGTCTTTCAAACGGCAACTGCATTTCCGATCGATCAGTTCCACCAGAACATGTAGAGGGGCTCTTTCAACTGAAAAGAAAATGGTCTCAAAAACATGTGAAACGAGCAGTGTCCTCAAAATGCTTCAACGCCCCAACGGGTTCTTCAAAATTCCCGTTTTCTCTCACGCCAGTGAGCTCAGGGAGACGAACATTTTTTTCGGAAGTTATCCCTTCTACAGAGCGATTTTCTATTTTAACTGCATCCCCACCAAATCAGAAACAAGAAATTTCTCGCCTTCCGACGTCTTACTATGGGTGGTGTGCAGTGAAGCCCACTTAAACTGACAAGCCTGCAATCTATTCTGCTAGTTCTTTTTATCGTTCCTGGTTTCCTTTTTCCTTCAGAAACCCAACAACAGCGGGTGTTAAATCGAAAAATCGTTCCAGGCATGGCCCTCGACTTAATCAACGTCCTTTGAAGTAATATGTGATCTATATGACCGCTCCATACGCTTTGTACAGTTCCATCAAAAACTGTTATAACTGATGATATAACAATGCGTGCGATTTTAGAAAATACACTACTTGTATCACGAATTTCATCATGTCCTCCATGCCTGCTCATTTAACACATAGTGCTTCCTCATGTTCACAGCAACGAATCCCATACAAAATTTCTGTCGATAGTTGTGTAATGTTTTACTCTTTCACCTTCAACTAAATCTGCAACTGCGTTGTAATGTCGTTCCATAGCAAATCTGCTGTACCCGTCGATTATACGATTGTATAACACCTAATTAGAATTCTCGTCCTTCTCTCCTGTGATTCACATTCATTTTTAAACGTCGGGACGACTGATCACTAGACGGCCTCTTTTTGAGCAAGCAACCGCTGGACCTCTGAACTTTCTTTGTATCGCGAATAAATAGTGAAAGATAAACAGCGCTGACACCACGATTCTGCTGAACGGACAAAAAGTCGTGTCAACCGCAAAATACGGCACCAGTTGCTGGAAGAAACTGGGATGCATCGCGCTGCTAAATGAAATGTCACGTTGGACAGAGCAGTCCCGAGAAGGACCGGGCAAAGCCGAGACTTGCCGACATGCTGAAATTCGGAGTACTTCCGTGCAGCTTATAGTGCACGTGTCAAGTTCTGCACGCCGTGAGCTACCCTGGTATAAAATGACATGCCACGAATGCTGCATGTCCTACATAGGGTATACAGGTAGAGATTTTCATTCCAGATATACAGAGCGCAAACACGTAGTAGGAGCCACACGTCAGCCACAGCAACAAAGCGCCATGAAGGACGCCATGTGGAAATGTAGAGCAGAAAGTGAAATTACTTAACAGACTAAACCGAGGTCGTTAAACGGATCTACTGGAAAGTCTGGAGATATATTCGGCTCTTAAGGGAAAAAAAGGATATATTGCATGAAAAACTGGAAAGTGATTTAAGGAATTTCTTCGGATGTTTCTCTGTTACGTTCAAATAAGCAAATAAAATACTGATATACAGAAATAAATACTTTCGTAAATAAAACATAAGCAAATACCCTCTGCACGAAAGAATAGTATGCATGCCCTGTGGACGATCTGAAGAGTTAGCTTTGTCGTTACACGTAAAATATTTTCACATCTATTTGTTATTGTACATTTACTAGTTTCAACGTGTACTGTGCACTGTAAATTTTGTTTAATACGTGTGAGTTTATATTTAACTCACACGTATTAAACACAATTTACAGTGCGCAGTACATGTTGGAACTAATAAACGCACTATAACAAATGGATGTGAAGATTAAGTAGACCACAAAAAAAACTGTAAGTAATTTTTCCCTAATTCGCCAATAACTATCTAAAAAGCTCCATTACAAAATTGCGTATGAATAATGGAGCACCTCACACATGAGAAACGGAACCCATAAATGCCATAATACACGTAAACGCATTTGAAAATGGTAATCATTTCCCGAAATACATCATACAAGAAATAAGCAAGACGAAGTCATAACTGGCAGCATAAAAAGTTATATCATAAAAAAAGTATTGTTTTGACATGTGCAGGCTTTCACGAACCATTTCTAGTGGATAAAATTATTTAAAAAAGCGGACAAGTGCGAGAAGGACTCCCGCTCTGAGGATACCCTACAAACTTAATTACGTATAGAGGTAATAATAATAATAATAATAATAATAATAATAATAATAATACGTTCGTCCGGCTCAGTGGTCTTGGGTAAGTCTTTATATTGGACGTCCCTCCGGCGACTTGCGTATTCCTAAGCCTCGCCAGTTATCCAAACCTACAGTTTAATGTGAAATCCTAAACGTATGCTCTTTCTAGCGACTCCTCACATCGTTGAGAGGTGAAGCTTAAGTGCAAACGAAGACTTTCGAAAGAATGCGCGATCCGTCCGAGATTTGAGCCTGTGATCTCTCGGTTTCCAGGCACGCGCTTTACCGCTATAGCTGGAGTCACGAACGATGGCGGTCGACTTTAGGGTCGTTCTGCGCTTCTACGTCACGCATTCTCCGATAGAGGCCCACGCAAAAGACAGGCCATGGCGCGTGCGTCACAGCACGTGACGTCGCAGCCGTCTGTTTCAGTCGAGATCAATAATTCTGAGCTGCGTGTTTAAATGCAGCAAGTTCTCGATAGCACACGACAAAATTGAGAGCACCAGGTCCGACATGTATGTAGGAAGTTCGTCTATAGGTTTTGAGTCTGCGAGTATCAAAATAAGTTGCATATAGCGCAGTATCCCTTGACTGCATTGACTTAAAATTTTAAAGCATTTAGACGTCCAAAGGATTGTAGACCTTAGTATTTGACACAAATTTCCAATAAAATAATTATGACCCTGGGCCCTGCACGGAGTCAAACGTTCGCAAGGTGCGTCGGTCAAGCCTACTAGTGTGACGTCACAGTTCGTTGCAGGGCCCAAATATGTCGTTTGCCTCGTTCTCCGACAACCACTGAGCGTTCTGTAGAGTTTCAGCGCTCTGCTGCGAATGTCTTTGCCAATGCGAGCACTAAACCTGATCGTAGAGAGCTATCTGGTGAATGATTATTCATTTGTTGCGAGTTGTCACAGCTGATGGTGGTGCTAAGCGAAAGTATACGCCCTCTCCTCAAGCGCAACGCACGTCTATACGCTTGTCGCAACCGGCAGCTATACGATCCGCGTCCGTGTCTCGAGCTGTGAGAATCGCATTCGTCCGTGGATCGCACTATAGGCCACCAGGACCGACACATATATAAGTAGTTCGTCTATAGGCTTTGATGAATGTGTTTGCGAGAATCGAAATACGTTACATATATGGCGGTATGTTTTAACTGCGTTGACTTAAAAGTTTAAATTATTTAGACTTCCAAAGGGCTGTAGGCCGTAGCATTTCACACAAATTTCAAATTGATAGCTCTACCCGTTCCTGAAAAAAAAAAAAGGATCTTAACAGAAGGACGCACATACAGAGACAACAAAATTAAATAAGTGAAATATTTTTTGTGGTGTAATTACATTCAACAATTTTCTGATATCTTTTCTTTTAGTTGTGCCTTGAAACCTTACCTATTGCCAAATTTTATGATGTTTGTGTCAACGGAAAGTGTGTGAAAAAAAATGTGTGTGAAATCTTATGGGACTTAACTGCTAAGGTCATCAGTTCCTAAGCTTACACACTACTTCACCTAAATTATCCTAAGGACAAACACACACACCCATGCCCGAGGGAGGACTCGAACCTCAGCCGGGATCAGCCGCACAGTCCATGGCTCTGAGCACTATGCGACTTAACTTCTGAGGTCATCAGTCGCCTAGAACTTAGAACTAATGAAACCTAACTAACCTAAGGACATCACACACATCCATGCCCGAGACAGGATTCGAACCTGCGACCGTATCGGTCGCTCGGCTCCAGACTGTAGCGCCTAGAACCGCACGGCCACTCCGGCCGGCGCAGCGCCTCAGACCGCTCGGCTAAACACGCGCGGCTCAACGGAAAGTGCCCTATAGGTTCTGGTGAGTGAGTTTGTAAGTATCAAAATACGTGACGTAAACGGCCGATCATTGTATTGACTTAGAAGCTTCAATTTCTTACACTGCCGAGGGACCTTAGGCCTTAGTATATGACGCATTTGTCAACTTGATACCTTTAACCGATCCTGAGACGAACAGGTCTTAACAATCGGACCGACAGAGAGTTAGACAGACAGACAGTGTCCATTTTCTCAATTTGGACTGCTCTTGACATAAAATCGTTGTACCCTCTCGCGCCCACGTGCGAATGCTGTGCTTACGGCATAGGTTACGTGGAATACAGTGTCGTACTCGGATGGAAAGTAAACGTGCGTGAGACGGCCGGCTGTAACGTAAGGTGAGCGCCGGAGCCGTGGACAAACACAGCCTGCTGATGGTTTCCGCAAGCAGAGGGTCGCGGCTGAGGTGGCGCGCCTTGCGCAAGTCGTCACCGCTGTTTGCCAGCCGGCAGGCGGCAGCCGGCAGGCGGAAGGCGGGACGCTTGCCGCAACCCGAGACGGCGGGCGGCTCCGTCTGAGAGGTCAACACGCCGCTCGCCTGTCACTACGTCCCTCCAGCCGTCTCTTTCCTGAAAGTACTACACAGGTGTCGGATATCGATATTACGGATACCTTCGTGTATAATAGGTTAGTTTATAAAAAATTCTTCTGCTACCACTTACGATTTTCTTTGCTTCTCACACGACACGTTTCGGGAAATGATCCCTATTTTGAAGTGCATTTTTTTGTGTTTGTCATGCCATTTCTATGTGATGCTGTCGACGTGTGAGAGTCTGCTTCATTTCGTTGCCTTTACTGCAATATATAAAAAAGCACGCGATTTTTAGTTGGTTATCGATCTTCTTGTGAAGTTAGTGGCAGAAGAATTTGTACTTACATTTTTGTTGTGGTCCATTTGTGCAGTCTCACACACACTTAACATCACACTCAACTGGCTGTACACTTTAAATATCGAAAATATCTTTTTTTTTTCCTTTACGCATGAACCCAAATGCACCACGCCTAAGAGCACAGCCAAAAATACACAAGGATGGAAATCCGATACGTCCCGTGGTCAGCTCTATAAATAGCCCAGCATACAAAATATCACAAAAACTGAATAATATACTGATGAAAATTATACGTATGAAGCAACATATTCCATAAAAAACCTCACTAAAAACCAGAAAGCTCCCCCAAGATGCTCGTTTATATCACTTGACATCACCAATCTTTACTCAAACAAACCCGTACAAGAAACTGTAACAGTAATACAAAAGAACCTTATGAAACACAAGAAACTTTCATACACAGAAATTGTCGAATTTCGGATCTCCTTCAGCTAACCCTAAGTTAAAACTACTTCACTCTTAATGTCAACATTTATAAACAACCAAATAGCCTAGCAATGGGCTCGTGTATATCTGGTACCATAGCTGACATATACAGGGTGTCCCATTTATCTTGACCACCCTAAATAACTGTTTGTCCACCTGCAAATCACAAAATGTTTCAGCAAATGTTCTTCAGCCAACAGGGGGACATCAATCAGCAAATCACTTAGAACAAAAATTATGTAACAGCCACGAACCTTGTCTAAGGAAAATTAAATTTTATAGGAGGTATGTAGACGACATACTACTGTTAGTGATAGGGGATACCAAAGACATTCTAAATTACTTCAATAATTTACATGAGAAAATCAAATTTACAGTGGAACATGAGAAAAATAAAAGCATTAATTTTCTGGACCTAAATATTATAAGACCTAACAAGACATGCAGATCCAAATTCATAGAAAAAACACAATTACCGACACCACAATCCCTGCAACCTCATGTCACCCAAATATCCATAAACAGGCAGCGTACAGGTCAATGCTACAAGGGCAACTAAAATACCATTGAACTAAGAAAACATGCTACACCAAATAAATACAGTGAAAAAGATTGCAGTTACCAATAATGCTTCCATGGGTGACACAATCCTAGACAGAGTGAAGAAAGATCTAGGTGGAAACTGCACCACAGAAGAAAAAGAGAAAAACAAATGTATGGCTAGTATCGCATACATAGGCAATGTATTACAGAAGATCGCAAATATTTTCAAAAATCAAAAAATAAAAAGTGGGTTTTCTACAGCTAATAAACTACAACAAAAACTACACATAATATAAAGTGTATTCATGATCCTTATTCAGACTCTGGAATATACAGGGTAACATGCCAGGAATGCTCCATGTTCTACCTAGGACAAACAGGCTGAAATTTCAACACCAGATGCACAGAGCACATAAAAGCCTACACACACAACAGACACATTACATCAGCCATAGCAACACACATACATAATACAGGACACCCATTTAGAAAAACAGAGCAAAATGTCAAAACATTCCACCGACTAAATAAATGACATAAAATGGATTTTCTAGAAGAACTGGAGATATATTCACATTACACAAAATGTGAAGATAAAATATTAAACGAAAAAATTGAAAGTGAATCAGAGAATTTCTTCAGATGTTTCGATAGTATATTTAAATAAAAATAGTAACACATAGAAGTAAGCACAATTGTAAAATCGATATAAGTAAATTATGATCCAAATTGTTAAGGTAAATAACCTCTGTACAAAAGCATATCATACTCTGTGGAAAACCTATAATGTTATCTCTGTTGACTACTCGTAGGAACATCTTTGTAATGTTTTGTTTTTCTAAGCTGTTTTCGATGTTTAAAGTGCAGAGCAAATTTTGTGTGATGTTTAATGTGCGAGACTCTGCACAAATGAACCATAAGAAAACTGTGAGTACAAATTCTTCTAAATTTCGCAACCAACTTCACAAAAAGATCGACAACCAATTAAAAATTGCGCGTTTCCTATATATTGTAGTAAAGTCAACCTAATGAAGCAGACTCTCACACATTGACAACAGTAGAAATGTCATAAGAAACACAAAAAAACGCACTTCAAAATGAGAATCATTTCCCGAAACAGGTCGTGAGAAAAATATAGTAAAGGAAATCGTGACTGGTAGCAGAAGAAACAAACCTGTTGTTTTCATAGTCGTAAAATTTGAGAACCATTTATAATGGATAAAATCAGATCACCTTCGTGTATGTGCAGTGACAATCGCGACAGATACCAATTAAATAGAAAATCATATACGGTGAGTCTTATTAAAGTTTAAAAAACCCCGAAGCTATGCAGCTGACGTTGAGACAAGTAATTTAATATAAGACACATCGGGCCGCAAATGTCAGTAAATACTCTAACAGTGGATGACAAGTGTTGAAAATGTGACGTCTTCAGATGACGTACCTAGCCCCAAGTGTAGCGACTGAGCTTGTCGTTTCTACCCTTTCCGGTAGGGGGAAGTGCTACACATCGCTCCGCTAGGCTACTCTGTTTTGTACATGTTGTCCAAGTGATCTGTTGTAAACGTAAAAGTCACGAACTTACTGTCCTCCTCGCTGTACCCAAGCAAGAGCTGTTCTAATTCTGTGTTTCTTTCCCTTTGATCCGTTTGCAGACATTATTTTGCGACGATTACATAGGTCATTTACCACTAGCGATGCAATTTAGAAGATTACGCTTATTTACTTGTGATTCAGCACAATAAGGTTTTGTTATGCTGTACATGACAATGACCCCAAGAGCAATAAGTAATTTAACAAACACTGTCTCAACGTAAACTCATAATTGTGTAACGTAGTGCAAAAAAGAAAATATTGCGTGGCAGACGCAAGATTCGAGCCCTGAGCCCCAAGCGCTGAAGTCGCGCTCACACTGCCGGAGCCACACTAACGTCAATATTTTTCTGTTGGGATGATCACGTGCGACAGACCAACAGGCTCCACCGCTGCACATGTGGCGAGGTACGTCACATGTTCAACGTTTGTCATCCACTTTTGGGGTATTTCCCGAAATTTGCATCGCAATGTGTCTTAAATTGAAATACTTGTCTCAGTATGAACTACGTCGCTTCGGTGATGTAAACGTTAAATAAAATCACCCTGCACATATACCATATCAAAGAGGCAACGTTTGCGTGGTGCGTGATGCGAATGGTAGCCGTACCACGATGCATCCACCGCGACTCATTAACATAATTCATTTCCTGTATGATTTGTCACAAACAGAATTATATTCTGTAAAGAGAAACAGTTCATAAAAGTTATATTGCTCCATGAAGTCTAAAAGTCACGCTGTCGCTAACGCTATTTTCTCCTTAAGCCGTCTTTCCGAATAGACTGTCACTGCAACAAGAGTCTGAAAGGTGTTAACTCCTGATTGCGATTACGACAGAGTATGTCAGCTACATTTTGTTTGACACTCTGAATCGATATTATGTAAAGCGTCAAGAACAACCCTGTCTGCTCAACGTAGGTTGTTCTCACTCGACTTCAGTAACAGATCACGACACTAAAATACTTTAGATGACATTGTCTGTTATTATTTTTCCGAACGAAAGTGGAGATGACTTTTTAATGAGATCCTACAATTGTTTTAAGGAAGCATTCATTTACAAAGGTAGGTTGTGAGGTTACGGCTGAAACATTAACAAATCCCTGAGGGAGTCAGGAAGACCTGTATCGGGTGACCTTACTGATAAGTACATCACACCACATATCACATGAATTAAATAACAGTTATTGTGTGACGGACAACTTAATGAATTGAATTTATTAAACATGAGTTCTGTAGCTCAAAAGACGATACAAATTGGGGATATGTCATGTAACTAAACGTATCTGTTGTGGTACAAGCCTACAACAGCTGCGCAGTTTCGCTGGATCACCACCTTAAATGCTGATATAGGATCTATCCCTAAAATGAATACCGAGAAGTTTTTTGAGTTCCCAAGTGGAAATTTACCAATCTTCAGTCACGTCTTTAAGATTCTGCTGGTGGTCGATAGGTCTCTTACAGTCTCTAATAATGTTTGCAAAGAGGTAGTACAGGCATGCGGAGCTCAATAGTTCTAATATCCTCAGAAAGTAAAAGAATATGCAGTACAGATAAAGTGATTAAAAGTTGACTCATACGCACTTAAGTAGAAACAGTCACAAAACCATTACTACAGTCACAAAAATTTCTCTCATGACCAAAATACACCTTTTGATATCTATTGCTCATAATTATAAAACGTGTTCTCTAAGCTTGTATTAAATGAATGGAGAGGCAACACCAACGATTCGTTGAGGCTGTATTAAAATGCAGACCAGCTGAAGCTACATCATACGAAAAATTGGGGCAGACTCAACAGAATCTCCAGGCTCAGTGAGAGCGCGAACTGGAACAACACTGACTGAAAGTGGTGCGAGTTTTGAACCTTTAACACTAGAACAACGGAAGGAGTCAAAATGACCCTTCTCATAAGTTTTTCGTTTATTGTCATATTCAATTTATTTACTTCGTTAATGAAATTATATGACTTTTTCTAATTTTTCTCCTCTTTCTGAAGATATTTTAGTATTTACAAAATATTTTAATTTTCTTCACCATTTCATTCAGTATACCTAGAACAGCGGAGGGGTCAGTTTGACCCCACTGTAATGTCTCTTCTGAATATAAGTAAATTATCCAACAATACAAGTGGCAACAGTGAGCAGTAACGCAGAACAGTAGCTCCCCATTGTTGCAACTTGGCACGTGTACATTCTAGTCCACCACAACTTACGTTGTGTCACTGAGGCAGTCTTTGTACGTGAAACACGTTTTCGAACATGTATCGTCAGAGTGGACTTTCTGTTGAAGAAGTATTATATCTCTTAGAGAATTCCGAAGTTGAATCGGAAGTTGACTTCCGTGATGAAGATGATGATTGTGTACCTGACATAAGTGAAAATGAATACACTGTGAACGAGGGCGATTAATGAAAGAGGATTCAGATGCTGGTATATGTCAATCATCACCTCTTTCACCACAGCAGGTACAGTTGGAAGCGTCTACAAAATTGATTGCAAGGGATGTGTGTGGGAAATTGGAAATTATTCATCTTCTGGAAGGCAGTTCAAAAATGGTTCAAATGGCTCGAAGCACTATGGGACTTAACATCTAAGGTCATCAGTCCCCTAGGCTTAGACTACCTAAACCTAACTAACCTAAGGACATCACGCACATCCATGCCCGAAGCAGGATTCGAACCTGCGACTGTACCAGCCGCGTGGCTCCGGACTGAAGCGCCTAGAACCGCTCGACCACCCCAGCCGCCTGAAAGGCAGTCAGCCGTGAATGTTCTGCAGGAGAGACGAGGTCCCACTGCTTATGCTTGCCAACAGGTAGACAGTTCTGTCATCAGTGCCTTTTGTCTTATTTTTGATGAAGCAATGTTATGTCTCATGAAGTATTACACAGAATAAAATGCTCGAAAAGTACTAAAAAACAATGACTGGACTATGCCACTTTAGGAACTGGTGAAACTGATAGCCACCATATTTGTTCAGGGTTTATTATGCACAGAAGGTATGTCTGTGGATGATCTATGGTCGCACTACTGGGGGCCTGCTTTTATCAAGCACATTATACCAAGAGACAGATTTCAGGAGCTTCTCAGATTTCGCCGTTTTGATAAAAAATCAACCCAGGCTGAACGCCTGGCAGCCAACAAATTCGCTCTTGTGTCTGAACTTTGGGGCACGTTCATTGAAAACAGTATTCATTCTTACTGCCCTGGAGAAAATATAACCATTGACGAGCAACTGTTACCAAGAAATGCAAGATGCAATTTTACTCAGTTCACGTCCAACAAACCAGACAAGTATGGTCCCAAATTCTGGTTGGTTGTTGATGTAACGGTAAAATATATATTTAATACTTTCCCATACCATGGCAAAGAGGACACACATAGAGAGAAACAACTACTTGGAGAGTACTTCGTTCTGCATCTCATGGAGCCATTTGTAAATAAAGGAAGAAATGTGATCACAGACAATTTCTTTATGTCTCTTCAACTTGCTAAGAAACTCAAAGAAAAGAAAACTTCATTAGGTGGTACAATGAACAAGATATGCCATGAAATCGCCGTAGCAGTAAGGAAGCCAAATGCTGAAATACACATCACCACAAAACGGCACAATAGTGGCGACACAGACTGCACCTTGACTGTATAACAATGAAATAAGAATAAAAAGTCATTCTTCTTAATACGTTGCATTCTGAAGTAGCAGCAAGCAAGGAAGGAAAGAAAAATAGCTGAAACTGTAACGTCCTACAATGCAACAAAGTACAGGGTGGACATAGTTGATCAAATGACCTGTAAATATACTATGAAGGTTGCATGTAGGACATGGCCAATGCATATCTTCTACAACATACAGGACACAGTGGCAATAAATGCATGGGTCATCTATAACTTAGTAATGAACAAGAAAATGGAAAGGAAGGATGTTATTTAAAATCCGTCTTGATTGCAATTTTTTTTATTCATATGACCGGTTTCGGATCATTCAGAACCATCTTCAGATATAATGATACTTGTTGTGACTTGGCAAGACAGCCAAGCCACTATGAGAGGAAGCCGAAAGGCACGCATTTAAGCTCACGCAGGCTGGCGTGAGGTTCAAAATGGTTCAAATGGCTCTGAGCACTATGGGACTCAACATCTGTGGTCATAAGTCCCCTAGAACTTAGAACTACTTAAACCTAACTAACCTAAGGACATCACACACATCCATGCCCGAGGCAGGATTCGAACCTGCGACCATAGCAGCCGTGGCGTGAGGTCTGGAACAGTTAAAGGAGTTGGGTCTAGTAAAAAAGGAACGTAGCTTCTGGAATACTTAACTTTAATCCATAATTGGTGAACATCGGTCTGACGGTACATGCATCACAAGGTAAATAGCAATTGATAATGGCGCCTTGCTAGGTCGTAGCAAATGACGTAGCTGACAAAATTGAAAGATGCTTTCGTAAATCCGACGTAAAAATAGGGTTCTGAACAAATAACACGTTAAAATTGAAGCTCCGGCATAGAATATGTATAGTAGGAATAAATTTCAGGATTCAGGTGTATATAAGATCATATGTAATGACTGCTGTAAACAATATATAGGGCAGACTGGTAGGAACTTTGAAACCAGATTCAAGGAGCACACCTGCTCTCAAAACAAAACCGCTTTTGGGGCGCATATGGCTGCGACAAAGCACTCAGTCACGAACATTGAACACAATTTAGACATCCTGCATAGAGCTCATAAGGGACGGTTTCTTAACATTTTGGAAGAGATTGAAATATACACCCACAAAAATAAAGAACCGGATTTAATCCTCAACGAGCAAAGCGAATTCAATCATAACGCCTATTTTAGCATTTATGACGACCTACTAAGATGACAACTGTTGCGTGTGGAGATCCAGGCCGAGGGATGAGAGATGGTGCGCGGTGGAGAAGCCGGAAGATGCGTGCAGCGCCTGGTGTCGTTGACGGGGCCCTCCTGTGCAGCCCTCTTGCCCGCGGCGATGGACATAAGACGACTGAGCTGACTGCGGCACAACACGGAAATGGCGGGAACCACGGAAGCAGACCGTAGAGGAAAACAAGTTCACACCAGCACCATAGATATATAAATCGCCCTATGTTTTTTAGATCATATAAAAATGATAATTTTACTGTTTTTTAATTTTGACAAGTACAGATTTTAACCTTGACATCTACATATTTTAATTAAGTATTTTTAATATAAAATAAAGATTTACTGAATACAGTATGTGCAAATGGAATGTAATAAATGTACCAGACGCCACCTGTCGGTTATAGTGTTATAATTAATATAAATGACGTGCACTCTGCCAACCAATTTTATGTGATGTAGCATGTGAAAGTTGCTGGATTTGGATGGGTTACTCCTGTAACTGAAATATCATGTACGTTCTGGTACATTTTATGTTGATTAGATAGGATGAAAAAGATTTGCTTCTGTGAAATAGTAAATTAGTATCATTATATCTGAAGATGGTTCTGAATGAACCGAAACCGGTCATATGAAAAAAAAAATTGCAATCAAGACGGATTTTAAGTAACATTATAAAATCACTGATTGCTGTTATCCCATAACACATTATGTCTATTTTTGCAAAGGAAAGGAAGGAGTCCATACTTCAATTGACAAATGAACTCAAGGGAACTAAAGAGCAAGAACATCAGGCAATGGAAGAGGACATAGGACTGAAACCACCTAGAAAGTGGAGGAAGTGCCAAAGCAGCCTCTGCAATGGCTTCGAGACCAACAAAAACTGTGTATAGTACCACAAAGCTGTGTGCAGAGAATGTGCACATAAAACAGAAATCACCTGTGCTATGTGCATCTAGCACCTTCAAATGACTTGAGTGAAAAGTAATACAGAGCTGTTTGTAAAGTGCATGTGAGAATAAAATGGACCAAATATACTAATGTGTCTAGAAGGTTGTATAGATAGTTAATAAATTAAAATCTATAGTTAAGAGACTTGTTAGCAGCAGCAACAATAAATTTGTATGATATATCATTGTTCAAGTAAATTAGTAATTATTATTTATAATTGTAAATAATGGTTGTGATGACTAGAAATAAAGTATGGATTAACAAACATTAAACGAAGTACTTATTTAAGTCAAATATGAAAATATATTATGTGGCATAAAAATGACCCTTTCTACCATGTTAGAAATGTCTGAAACTCCGCCTTTGTAGTGTTAAAGACTCACTTCAGAATGTTGTTCAACTTCTTTCTATAGGTCAAAAAGTTCATCTTTGGTGTCCACTGATATTGTCATTATAATTTGATTGAATATATTACTTTATATATTATTATTTAGGTAATGCAATGGTAATTTATACTTACACAATTAGGAATAATCAAGGGATCCATATTGTAAATTAAAATTTAGTTATTGAAAATTTAGTGATTTGTAATTAAGATTCTTTGCTCATTAATACAGGTGTCAATAGATTCAGAAAAATCAGGCAATCAGAAGTATATCAACAGATCACAGAAATTATAGCAGTTTGCTGTAATTGGCACTGAGAGTTTGGATCTTGGGAATCTTAAATTAACAGTACCTTTTAAACTAATTAAGTTTGGGTTAATATTGAAACTTTACTGAAACGACATAACAATAGCTTTTTAATTTGGAAGTTGTCTTTCTTGCGAATTTACCTATTAGCCCATAAGATTTCTAGTAATAAGTGGGTACATTCAGTGAACTAGTGGATTATTTAATGATAAAACCCACCCATCTGCAAAAAATAAATATAAAAAATTAAATCAATAACATTCTATTTTAAAATTTAAACCTGAAATCAACTAGGAATTAAAAATTTACTCCAGATCGTGAGATTCATTGTCGTTATTTTTAGTTGTCTTCTTACCTTTATATTTCAGCTTAATATTGCCATCTCCAAAAAACTGAAAGTCCCAGTTATTATTTTATTAAACCTGTCTGGCAAAATTATTTTAAATTTATTATCAAGCACCATACAAATTTTCTCTCCATATCTAGTTTTTAAATTTTCACAGCCTGTAATGTAACACAATTCATTTACCTCTGTCTCACTAATCTTTGTAAACAAATTAGAATTGTTTGTGTTATTAAACTTTTTCAGTAGAGTATCCATATACATAGAATAAATTTTAATAAGTCCATAAATTTTTAATATTATAAATATGACTGAATTGTGGGATACATTTAAATTTGATATTTTGTTGATAGAAATAATAAACCAAGAGAGAGGCTAATGCAATGTAATATTTGCAAAGAATATTGTAAACCATCTTTAATTATAGAACACTTAAGAAGTGAAGACCATACTGAAAGTATTAATATATTAAAGCAAATTTGTGGAGAAGAACACAATATGAAATTTCATAGTTATGATGAAACTGATACAGAGACATGAGGGGAAGTAGAAAATTCAGATACTCTCTTTTTATGACTAAAAAAAGCAGCGAATTGTAATTTATCAATAAATGATTTACCAAAAATGATACAAAAATCTATTAAATCCTATTCATTATTTTAATGGTTTATCACCCAAAAATTGGAAATTTAGAAGATAGTGAATACAACAAAACTCAACTAATAAGTTTGTATCATTAGTATAAGAAATGTGATATGAATTTTATTTTTACATCAGAAGACATGGAAAATTTATTTTAAACTTATTATAACTTACTAAATAATAAATAATTTTTAATATCCTTAAGGTAAAGTATGATAATTTTCTAGAACTACTTTTTTACCATACTGAAATAGGAATTCTTTCTTAGTTAGAACATTAGCTAGATTTTTAGTATCAACATCTCTAGTGGTCTGAATGTATTCTAATTGTATCTTTTCCTTCACTTCACTCTCAATTAACCTTATCATAGATTCACCATTCCACTTTGGAATATTCTTGTAATTTAACATGAATCCGTTTAATTCTATCACAGTGCTTTTATCATTTTTCACATAGTAATAACTTTTTGGTACAGTTTAAACCCAATTGGTAATCAACTTATTATCTCCTTGCTTGTCAGTCCATATTCCAACATACAACCTTTCTCTAAGTTGACATTGCCATCATCAATATATACTACAGAATCAGTTTCAAAATATACATCATTTTTTCTTAGTTCATTTAGTCTATCATACAATCTAAGTCTAGCAGTAGATGTAGTGAGTGCAGCTGAAAAAATATATGTAGCTGTGTTACTTTCCACACAATAATCCTTGAAATTGTACTTCATCTGAACCATATTGTCTTTAAAAAATATATATCTATATTATATAATCGATCATCCAATAGCATCTCATAAGAACACTGTAAATTTGTTACTTTCTCTGTTTACCTCAAATTTTGTCTTCGCCCAAATTTCTCCAATAATGAATTAAGACATATCTTAGCAACAGATCGTTTTCCTAGATTTTCCTTTATTCTATCAGGATCTAGGTCAATATCTAATTTCTGTTTACCTTATTTGTTATACTGTTCATCAGTTTCAAAATCATGTGGACAGGTTTCCAATTTTATTTTCATAAAATCTTCAACATAATTTTTAAACATCTTGTTGTTTTTATTTCTAAACTCCCACACTTCAGAGAGATTTAAAATTTTACATCCCATATCTACAGCCAACTTTACTTCATCAGTTACCCATGCTCCAATAAAACTTCTTTCTTCATCATTGTGATTGCATTTGCTGATTTTTTTCTTCTGCACATCTGATGGACAAGGGACACAACAGTTTTTCATTTCTTCTTACAGGAAAACATGATGATACAATTTTGTAAGTGCCAATACTGTACGTTTTATAAATTCATACTAATTTTTAGAATAATATCTTGGTCCATATGTTTTTGTTTTATGTTGTGTGGGACTATAATCATAATATTGTACAGTTGGATAAAGGCTGCATACATAATCATATCATATTTTCGTGTTAACACCACCAGCTGTAACTCTTAATTTTACCACATTTGTACGACCACCATGAAAAGCATCTCTAGGATTCAATAATTCAACAATTTCTGGTAACTGTTTTAATTTTTTAAGATTTTTATACTCTGAGGAGTTAAGCTACTCTCATTCCCACAGCTCCACTAAGTTATATCCCATATTTCGTATTTCTGCGCTTTGTGTTAAAATTCTTTGCTAAAGGCCATCCATTGTTTCTTTATTTTTACTTATAATTGTCTCAGTTTTAAAATATGTTTCAGAGCCATACCAAAAGCCACCATCGTATTGGTAAATAGTATTAGTTTCTTTATCAAAGCCCTCTACTTCTGTGTCAGCTACTTTTACTTTTCCACCATTAACAGGATGTGAGATATTATTACTGTTTATACTCTTTATCGAAGCAGTGGATTCTTTACAATAATTCTCTTTATGTTCTTTATCCAATTCAGTGATTGTGTTTTCAGGTAATTATTTAGATCGGTATATAACCACACAAACCCCAGCGATCGTCAAATAACAGAATGCAACAATACTAGCTATTTCCAGGAACTGTTTTCTTAGTTCTAAACTACCTCTGCTCAGAAATCTACATCAGAATTACAGTATTCAACAATTTCCTTTTCATATTGAACACACAATGTTTTTTAACTCTTGAGCTATGCCATTTGAGAAATGCTTCTCTATCTTTTGGCTTCATACTGTCAATACAATAATATTGTATATCTGGAATTGGTACTACATAATGTTCATTTTCTTGTGTATTGAATAAATGTGGGAAGTACCCTTTAATCAATTCTTTCAAATCAAATGTTTTTGGAAAACTACTAAGAGGCCCTTGTACAAAAGTAATGCTTTCTCTAATTTTTGGAACCTAACTGTTTTATCTCATATAATATTAATTTAGTTCCTGTATAGGCAGTATACAGTTTTATTGTAATTTCAACACAGTACTTCAAAATGAATTGTGAATTATATCCATTTGTACAGTGAGCTATGAAAGTATAATATTTGTTTTTCTCAGATATCATCCAATTACAGAATTCTTCCTTTGTCTTAAATTTATAAACAGTATCTCCCTTAAAATTGTGAACTATTATGATATTTGGGATATGTATATACCAGTTGCTTCTTCAGCTTCATAATCAAACCATATGTATCCTTCTGTATAGGCACAATTCACTCTCATAGGGAATCCATCTTCACAATACTGAAACTGTTCACCAGCAGCTATTTTTCTACATTTCCAGCACTGGTTAACATAGAAGTCTTTGAATTTTCCATTAATATAACAATCATCTTTACTATTTGGACAACCTTGGATTACAAAATCTTTACCAATTCTTTTTTTCACAAAACAACTTTTTGCAATTTGTATTGCATGTAACATTTATGATTTCCAATTTTCACTACTTGATTACAGTTCCTACAGTTTCTCAAACAAATCTTTTTACATCCTTTACAAGCTGTATTACAGACTTCTTGGTGATTTTTAAGAATCCTTTATAACAGTAGTTACTGTAGGTTTCACAGTATATTTTGTTTTGCAAAGTTTTGTGTTCTGGACCTTTGCATAGTGTACAGATTTTTCTTTCTATTTTGCAATTATGTTTATCTTTGTTGCTATATAGCTTATTACATTTACTGCAGAAATCCTAAGAGCCTTCATACTGCTAATTACACCAAAATAGTTGTGATATTTACACAGATAAATCTTTATTTCTTTCTAAGGGCCACTATAAGTAACTGTATTGAAATTCTCAGCATGTATAACATTTATTTGATTATCCAACAATTCTTCAAGATTTTTAATGTTATCTAAAGTAAACGCTTCTTCACTGTATTAAAAAAATTTGTTGCATAATATGTCAGTTAACTCTTTTTGTAATTTGTATTTAACTCCTTTTCTAATTTTCTTGATATTGTTCATAGTTGGTTCTCTGCCCAAAATTTTATTTTTCTAGTATGTTAATGCAGATATTATTTTTCTAGGACAACACAGATTATCATTATTAATATTTGCTGTGACATTTTTTTAGTCTTTTAATCATCAACTACATTTATTATTTTCTTACCTTTACTGCCTCTAGGAACTACTATCATTTGAATATTTAATAAGGAATCTGCTATATCAATAGTCTCATAAGATGTGTACATATCTCTGATCTTATTCCACAAAACTTGAACAGATTCTCTAGTATTTTCAGATGCTTTGTATCTTGTAGAAATTGGATAAAACATTTTTGGATGTTACATTCAACTTTTCTAAATTTAGCTCTTTTTTGTTATTTCTACCATAGAATTGAGTGTTTGATTACAAGCACTATCGAGTTTAGCAATGTTAGCATCGTTAAGGACAATTTTATAGTCAACAGACCAAACCTGAAATTTTTCATTAAATCTTGATCTTATTTCTCTAATCTCAGACAAATGCTCTTTAGATAGATTACTTTTGAATACATTGTGGGAGTGAACAGTGACCAATGTGTTATAAATATTTACAATCAAAAACAGTCTTGATCACTATTTATTACGGTGACCAGTGTCGACCACTACTGTGATCATCTTCAGACCAATGAGTAAGAACCTCCTTCTGGTGGTAAATCGCTACTCACTGTCAGTAGCGATTTGCCATCAGAAGGAGGTTCTTACTCATTGGTCTGAAGCAATGGTGGAAACTGGTCACCATAATAAATAAATTGTGATTGAGTCTGTTTTTGATAGTCAACTCTAAAGATGCCTCTGTCTTTTTCTTGCTCAAATAGTTTGCTGCTGAATGGGTGAATTTGATCTAGTCTCACTACTTTTTCTTACCTCAGTGGTCGTTTTTTTCATCATCAAATCTCTAAAAATAATAATATATTAGGTTCTCGTTTTGGCCTTGATATAGTGTTTTGAAATAGTTCTGGATGAAATTTAAACACCTGTAAGTCATAAGAATTAACTAACTCTGGTTTCTTTAATTTAATGTATCCTCTAATAGCACTAGCTTTGAGTTCCATTGCTTTCAAATTGTCAAGAGTTCTTGCAGGAGGAGGTAAATTATTTGAAACAATTAAATTAATTAAATCATTTTTTCTATATCTGCTATACACTTGTAAATTATTCCTTCTGCAATAATCACAGAGCTGAGCTACTGTAAACTCAGTGGAACTTCCATTTAACTACAGAAAAAAACATTATGTTTGCAAAAAAATGAGACAAAAAATTTAAGAAGCTAATTTTTTTGTGCTAGTTTGACCATAAATGTCTTTTGATATCACTTGTATTTCTTTCTTTCCCACATTTACACACCATTTCTCTTTTATTCTTGTCTTCTAGTTGGCAAATCTTACATATACCTGAGAGCTTATTTCTAGATGAATGATTTAAGTAAAAACAATTAAAATCTTTAATTTCTTGACTACCAATACATTTCTTCCACACTCATTTTGTTTATCATTGTTCAATAGTTTAGAATGTTCGTCATCTGGAATTTCTTGTAAATGTTTTTTGTAATAAAGTATACAAATTTATTTTCCACATACATACATAATTTGTTTGCCTTTACAGTTTTTTATGATATTTGAAAAGACATTCCTTACATGAATTTTTATATTCATGTGAGTGAACGTTGTCAACTGACTTCTCCGTTTTACAAATTTTACACTTATTGAACATGTCCAGTCATAAAGACAATTTTTCATTAGATTGGTCAAAATTATACCTTAATAAATGAAACAGATTTCTTGTTGCTCTGGTATAGATAGTTGTATAGATGAAGTATTTGCACTCTTCCTTTTCTCACTGTCACTAGAATTTTTACTGGGTATATTTTATTTCGTTTATGAGTTTGTAGTATAATGCACATTTCATGAAAAAGAAATTGTGATCTATAATGACACACTGTTAAGGAAATTATGGAACTAAATTTTAGATGGAATTCAAGCTGGTATAGATTTTCTGCCTGATAAATGAACAAAATGCTATAGAATTTTAATTTATCTAATGTATTTTTTATTTTACATAAATGGAGTCGATTTCATCGACAGCTGAAGTAGTCTCAAATCCATCCACTACTGCTGTCCATGGTTCAGAATCATCAATAATGAATATATTTGAAATTATTAACTATAAAAACTATGAGTTAAATTTAGGTAATCGGTTTAAAGATATTTGAGTTCCTTTATTTAATCAAAAAATATTTTAATCACTAATTATATTTTATATTTTATGAAGTATGGAATTTCAGGGTGTGGGAAGAAAGGCCCTATGATGGGAGGACTTAAAACATATAAATAAAACACAATTATCCTCTCAAAAATAAATGAAAACACTAAAACCAAATAATTTTTTCAAAAGAAATCGGTTTTATTAACTGTTGAAAATTTTAAAAATTCGGTAATGACATTCGATATAAAAAATGTAACCAGTAAAACCAGTAAAAATGTAAAATGTAACCAGTAAGAAAACATTACATTATTGGAGAAAAAAATTCTCGATTATCTGAAGTATATGGCAAATGGTAAAAAATTAAATTACTGAACAAGTGGAAGAAGTACAATAAAGGACCAAGATCTCTAAACCTATGAAAAATAATTTCTGATTTAGTACAAATGAGAAAAGAACAAATTATTTACATTGCCACATCAAAGCAATATGCCAGGAAACATCATTCTAATGTTGGTGGTGTATTGTCGAAAAATCATCTGTCACGAAGATTATCCAGTTATAATAAGACCTAAACAAAGTAAAATATTTCATTTCAAAAAATATGAATGTACAGGTTTTAAATTTGTAGAACATATGCTTAATATTTATTTTCGTGTACATTGAGTAGATAAAAGTAAAGAAATGTAGAATTTTTACTTTAACAGAGTATCTTATTTTGTTGAGAAATTATATCACCAATCCAATGATATTTTTGATAAAATAAATGACAACAGAAAAAAATTTTTGATGATATTTTGAATGTATCTGCTGTAGAATTTTAATTTATGTGATGTTTTTTTACTCTGTATTATTGAGTCAGTCATAGACCTTGTTAATAACAAGCTTGTATACAATAGTAAACAATGATTTGTGATTATTGATGAAAATAATAATCCATAGCTTAAAGCAAAAGATGTAGCTCAAATATTACAATACAAATGATCTATAAGTGCAATTCGAAAACATATGGATGAAGAAGAAAAACAAATATTTAAAGACTTATCAGATGCCATAAAAGGGGAGTCAAAAATATTGATAAACAAATGTTTAATGATTTTCCAGACACTTTAAAATGGAGCATCCAAAATATTGATTTAAAAACTATATTTATTAATGAATCAGGATTATTTTATTTAATACTGAAATCAAAAAAGAAGAAGCAAAACAATTTTAAAAAAGGGTTACACCTGAAGTATTACCAGCAATTCATGAACATGTTGAATATAAGATTAGATTCCTACAATCAAATTCAATACAAAAATTATTGTATAGATCAACTAGAGAATATAAATAAACTGGATGACAACAAATAGGAAATTTGAGAGAAACTTCATATAGGTTTTGATGTAATAAACAGAATAAATGAAGAAATAAATACATTATCATCACATGTTGTTCCTCAATTAAATGATGGAAATTTAAGACTGACTTTTGTTATTTTAAAATTATATGATTTTAATTTCGAATCTTACATTATTTGACCACAATTTAAAAATGTACAACATCAAATAGATATTATCACAAATAGATATATAAATTGCAAAGAATTTTTAAGCATATGATTTTTAGTTAATGTTCGAAGAAGGCTTGTTTTTGTGATATTTATTTCTTTATTATGATGTTCATGATACCATCATAAATACCATTTCTTTGCTTTAAATCTGTGAGCATTTTGCTGAATTTATTCTTTGTAACAAGGCTTCTTTATTGAAATAATTATTGAATTGCATTAGAATACTTGTATATTCAGATTTTGTATCAACATTTGATAACTCATTCTGTAAATACTGTTCGTTCACTACATCTTTTACAGCAATTGGGCATTTACATTCGCAATTTTTATACCTCTAAAGCCAATATAAACTCCAGTTACTTTCAAAATAGCATCAAATTCTTACTGTAATTGTTTATTATTTAATCCTGTGATTAAATACTATAAATTTTTGTTTGAAAATCTGAATTGTCATTGATCTTATATCCAAAAATGCCCATTTATTAAAGTCAAAATATCATTAATCTTGTAATTATCTTACAGCAATTTTAACACAAATAGACATAAATGACCACAAATTACTTCATTCACATTTTGTATTCTCTCAGCATTGTAGTATAGATAATTTATTCTCAAATAGTTATGTAGTTTAGATGGTATATTACCACCAAATGAATCAAAAACAACTTTTATATCTTTATTCTTATAATAACAAATCCAGTGAGAACCAACATGGTCAGATATATCTAAATTAACTATTTTAGATTCGTATTCTGTATGATGCCATGCTAATCCATCAGTTATAAAATCTCCACGAAAATATTTAATTTTTACTTGTTTAATTAGGTTTCCTATATCTTCTGGTCCAGATTGTATACCAATTAGGTTCCTTTCAGAGTTTTCAGAGTATGCTGATGCATCCATACTTAACAATCATATACAACCATTTGCTCAACAAAAGATCCGGACCCAAAGACTGGAAAGTTGCAGAGGTCACACCAATATTCAAGAAAGGTAGTATGAGTAATCCACTTAATTATAGACCCATATCATTAATGTTCATATGCAGCAGGATTTTGGAACATATATTGTGTTTGAACATTATGAATTACCTCAAAGAGAATGATCTATTGACACACAGTCAACATGGGTTTAGAAAACATTGTTCTTGTGAAACACAACTAGCTCGTTATTTCCATGAAGTGTTGAGTGCTATTGACAAGGGATTTCAGATCTATTCTGTATTTCTGGAAGGCTTTTGTCACTGTACCACACAAGGGGCTTGTAGTGAAATTATGTGCTTATGGAATTATGTGACTGGATTTGTGATTTCCTGTCAGAGAGGTCACAGTTCATAGTAATTGACAGAAAGTCATCGAGTAAAACAGAAGTGATTTCTGGCATTTCCCAGGGTAGTGTTATAGGCGCTTTGCTCTTCTTCATCTATAGAAACGATTTGGGAGTCAATCTGAGCAGCTGTCTTAGGTTGTTTGCAGGTGATGCTGTCATTTATTGATTAATAATCTCATCAGAAGATCAAAACAAATTGCAAAACGATTTAGAAAAGATATCGGAATTGTGCGAAAATTGTCAGTTAACCCTAAATAACGAAGTGTGAAGTCATCCACATGAGTGCTAAAAGGAATTCGCTAAACATCTGTTACATGACAAATCAGTCAAATCTAAAGACCATAAATTCAACTAAATACCTAGCAATGACAATTACAAACAACTTAAATCGGAAGGAAAAGATAGAAAATGTTGTGGGGAAGGCTAACCAAAGACTGAATTTTATTGGCAGGACACTTAAAAAATGTAACAGATCTACTAAGGAGACTGCCTACACTATGCTTGTCCATCCTCTTTTACAATACTGCTGCACGGTGTGGGATCCATACCGCATAGGACTGATGGAGAACATCGTAAATGTTCAGAGAAGGGCAAAACGTTTTATATTATCGCGAAATAGGGGAGAGAGTGTCACTTAAATAATACAGGATTTGGGATGGACGTCATTAAAAGAAAGGCGTTTTTCGTTGGGATGGAATCTTCTCACGAAATTACAATCACCAACTTCTCCTCTGAATGCTAAAATATTTTGTTGACACCGACCTACATACAGAGAAACGATCACCACGATAAAATAAGGGAAATCAGAGCTCATTCTTCCCACACGCTATACGAGATTGGAATAATAGAGAATTGTGAAGGTACATCAACCTGGAGTCCACGCCCATTGTTCATCACTATCGACTTTTGGATGTTAAGGATGCTACCTGAAATATGTTCTAGTGGATAGTATCATGGAGCTGCAGTGTGGAGTGAGCAAGAAGGAGATCACCTGTGTTGGCCCTGTAGTAATATGTACGATCACACAAGGTGAGACCCTGCAGGAGAGTTGTAAGACCAGCAAGGACGATTTTCCAATGTGATGGCATACAATAATGGGGCCATGAGGCATCGTCTGTTCACAGAGAGTTTCATTGTCTCCCACTGACTTAGACCATGGAGACAGCAGGAAGCGGTAACCAGTGAAACACGTGTACAAAGAGTGTTGTGAACCCCACATGTGTCACGAAAGAGGAGGAATGGGTGTCAAATATGATAAAAGATGTGAAAGTCTCTTCAGGTTCGCTGCAAGATCCTAAAATAAACTCGATTCGATATTCCAGCTATCCAACTGTTCGCCATCTTTAGGAGAATGCTGCTTCTACTGACGAGTCTCGCTGACAACTTATCAAAGACACTTGTAAGATCAATGGAGACCAGCCCCACAGGGAGTCGACAGACCATGCCTATCTCGATTACATTATGGTATTTCCCCAGAGCCTTTGTAAAGGTGGCTCCACAGCCATGTGCACCCTGTACCAATGAAAGGTCTGAAGGTAGGACCGTGCATATGCACACTGCTAAGAGGTGCATGCAGATTTTATAATCCATGTTCATTAAGGTAAGATGGCAGTAAGCGGAGACATTTGTCCCTCCCAATGGCTTAGTAAAAGAAGGCCAGTGACAAATTTGTGTGGTATCATGATGGACGAAGTAAAGAGTTCCTGAAGTATTCTCATACAGCGAGGAGCATCAAGATGTGAACACCTGGTAGAATGCAACCAGAAGACCATCTGGTTCCTGCATGTTGTTATTCACACTCTTGTCAATCATGTCCTCCACCTCATCTGTGGTGATCACAGAGGTGTGGATATTGCAATGGTGAGGGTCTGCTCAGGAGCTAGGTGGAGGTCATCAAGAATTGGTGTTGCCATCAGATCGCCACCTAGGTTTCTAGCATTTGCAGATTTAGAGAAAGCTTTTGACAATGTTGACTGGAATTCTCTCTTTCAAATTCTAAAGGTGGCAGGGGTAAAATACAGGGAGCGAAAGGCTATTTACAATTTGTACAGATACCAGATGGCAATTATAAGAGTCGAGGGGCATGAAAGGGAAGCAGTGGTTGGGAAGGGAGTAAGACAGGGTTGTAGCCTCTTCCCGATGTTGTTCAATCTGTATATTGAGCAAGCAGTAAAGGAAACAAAAGAAAAATTCGGAGTAGGTATTAAAATTCATGGAGAAGAAATAAAAACTTTGAGGTTCGCCGATGACATTGTAATTCTGTCAGAGACAGCAAAGGACTTGCAAGAGCAGTTGAATGGAATGAAGTGTCTTGAAAGGAGGATATAAGATGAACATCAACAAAAGCAAAACAAGGATAATGGAATGTAGTCTAATTAAGCCGGGTGATGCTGAGGGAATTAGATTAGGAAATGAGACACTTAAAGTAGTAAAGGAGTTTTGGTATTTCGGGAGCAAAATAACTGATGATGGTCGAAGTAGAGAGGATATAAAATGTAGACTGGTAATGGCAAGGAAAGCGTTTCTGAAGAAGAGAAATTTGTTAACATCGAGTATAGATTGAAGTGTCAGGAAGTCATTTCCGAAAGTATTTGTATGGAGTGTAGCCATGAATGGAAGTGAAACATGGACGATAAATAGTTTGGACAAGAAGAGAATAGAAGCTTTCGAAATGTGGTGCTACAGAAGAATGCTGAAGATTAGATGGGTAGATCACATAACTAATGAGGAAGTATTGAATAGGATTGGGGAGAAGAGAAGTTTGTGGCACAACTTGACCAGAAGAAGGGATCGGTAGGTAGGACATGTTCTGAGGCATCAAGGGATCACCAATTTAGTATTGGAGGGCAGCATGGAGGGTAAAAATCGTAGAGGGAGACCAAGAGATGAATACACTAAGCAGATTCAGAAGGATGTAGGTTGCAGTAGGTACTGGGAGATAGAGTAGCATGGAGAGCTGCATCAAACCAGTCTCAGGACTGAAGACCACAACAACAACATCAGATCGCCAGTGTAAAAGTGACAGTAGTACCCTGTGAAGGCAGACGCCATCACTGCATGTGTGGCGTGTACCATTGGAGGTGGAAGACGAAGAGTTGACATCGACAATGATGGTCAGATTCAGCACGGACCATGGATGGCGATACCTCATGGAGAAGATCCTGTCATCACAAACGCACTGTGGTGCCTTATAATTCATTGTGTTGGAGAATGAGGAGGGAAGCTTTAGTAAGATGCTGCTTTCTATGGACGTCATGTCATGGGAGTAGCATATTGAGCTTGCAAAGGACAGTGTAGTAAAAGTTAGCAGTGCCCTGACGCCATGCTGTTGCTTCCTTTCCACATTACATGAATACCTTTGTGGTTGCAGGTTTCACACACTTGATCCAGCAGTGCAATGGGAATGCATACCATGGGAGATGCTTTTTGCAAGACTCCAACGTGGTACCAATAATTTGTCGGCCATGTAGGTGACCAAGTAGGGAAGTTTCCAGAACATTTCGTTGCGCCAGACCGACCAAGGTGGTAGTGTAAGAGCGCAGATGATAGCGCAATGGTCCGAAAACAGAAGTGCCTATTTTTCTACTTGGGAGATGTTGTTTCCAAGGTGACACAGACATAAGACTGATAGAGTCTGGTCACAGAATATGCTGTATAATGAGTTTAACTGGGGTGTCGCCATGAATCTTCTACCAAATGTCAGCGAGATTAAAATCCCTGAGGAAGGTGTGCATCTTAAGAAAAGGTAAATAACCAGGTGCCTGATCCTTCAGGTGGAGAATGCAGTTAAATCGTCAACGACAACGAAGCGGTCACAGCATCTGGAAAACAGTGGGGTTACATCCTCTGCAAATAACATGGACTGTTGTCGATCATTCTCAGAGCCAGTCGAGGTATAGATACTGACAACGCATGTGCATGCACCAGCTAGATGGAAGGTTTGTCATGTCCATGACCAGGATCCCTTCATGTATGTAAAAGGCCACTGTGTGATCTGAGTGATTACCTACAACATGTATCACTCATAGCTGGAAACTGGTCCCAGTGTGGCAACATGAACTTCCTGAAGAAGGGCGACGTCGAGGTCAGATGTTCACAGCGTATCACAGAGGAGATGCAGCTTTAGTGCACTTCTGATCATGTTGATGTTGAGTGTGGTGAACTGGTATGTCAGCGCTAGCAGCGGTAGATGAGCATCTACTACTGATTGGTCACTGCGGGGCAGGGACCGCAAAGAGGCCCATCACACTGACTACAGTGCATCGATTCAGATATTAATGAGCAACCTATTTGGGGGGTGGGGGCAGACATTCACGTGGAAGAGATATCTTGTCCTCAACGTCGTCACCCACGCCCCTGGGCCAAAGGTCTGTCCAGTGTCCATGTGAACGTCGATAGGGTGAGAGAGTTCATGAGACAGGGAGACAGATTTCTCATCCTGCACACTGCTCATGACGATGTTTATGGTGGCCTCCACTGGTTGCCCAGCCAACAAAATATGTTGGTCAACGCTAGTGTCGTCTGCCGGCGTCTGTGTAGGACTGTCGGCTGTTTGGGTGGCGTATCACTGGCTTGGGTGAGGGTGTCATGAGGATCCATGAGCGATCAGTGACAAAATTTGCGCCTACGAAGCGAGTGTTGTTTGCACATGTGTTCATGTTGGGCAATGGCAAGGAGGAGTGTCGATCTGATTCGATGCGATGAAGGTGTCAGCGTATGTTGTGGAGAGGTACCTGTCTCTGTAACGTCCGTCGTGAGAATCCGGGTGTCGGCCATGTCGTCAGGTGGAGCAACTGAACCGTCAGAAGGGTGGTGGGCAGGCGAAATGCCTATCGGAGAGATCATGTGACAGACTGGGTAAAGCCATATCCACGGCGAGTGCCGCCTTGTACATTACAAGCAGGGCGGTCAGCTTGGGTGGCACAGACGATTTTGACAACGGGAGCTGCACGACACGTCTTTGGACCCAGTCCGCAAATGGCCCTCCTTCCCGCAACCAGACCAGGTGCGGGGCTGACCGTCATCCATTATAATGGCCCAGCAGCCACCAATATGTAGGTCTGGGGGCACGTGACGTTGCTGATTCATGCGAACCTGCTGGACACTATTTAAGACAGAATAGGTTCTGAATTGTACCCATCATTTGGCGACATGTTTCAGGGTGTTGCCGCAGGGTCGGAGCGCCACAATAACGGCGGATAATTCGAATGGAGGTTGGAATATCCATGTCATTCGTACGTCAAGGCCAGCATGAACGACGGTAATATGCCCTATATTACCGTCGGAATAATCAAACGTAGTCCACGTCTGGCTTCCTGGAGACTCTGTCACACACTACATTGTTGGTCATCTTGACATACACAGTACTACTAAGTGTGGACACGTGCATGCCAATAAGATCCGGTGGTGATATTTTAACGATATCACGAAGAATCCTTTCGAAGTCAAGTGGCTGGCGGCGGGTGAAGTCTGAACAAAAGGTGAAACGTAACATCGTTAGCAGTAGCTGTGCGTTACATTGATCTATAAGGAAGAGGGTACTTAGCAGCAGCCAAAGTAAACGCAATATGCTACATGTGCCTCGCTAGTGGAACTCTGGCGTGTGACCACTGCATAACACTGCTTGCAGCAGACTGAACTTTGACTGTCCATGCAAGACTCACGACCAGTCCCAAACTTCTATACGTCGTCGTTCCTGCGTCACAACAGGTACTCGTATACACATCATGCAATTCCTGTACAGGTTAGGACATTGTAATGTAAAGTCGCTGCCTGGTATCGGCTGATAAATACGATATTGCAGGGGCTGTGTTTTAAAAGAACTATGTAAGATTTCTTCAGACATCCGTGCATGTAGTAGTTAATTGTCCTACAGATATAATTCCGAATTCAAGGAATAGAAGGAACACTGATGGACTTTGAGTGACCTCCTATGTCATTTCTCATGTGACATGACTGTTGTCCTATTTTTCAACATACACAGCAGGTTTCTCTATGAACTGTCTGCATGATATTGAGGTATTCTCGTGGTCAGCAAGATCCCCAGACCTGAACCCAATAGCACATGTGTTGGACGAGCTCAGACATCACTCCATCTTCATGCTAGTGTCTGGGTTACCAATGACCAGAATGTTGAATGCAATGGCTTTATTGCATCCTTCCTTCCCAAACAAGCACCCAGGCCAGTGAGGATGCAACATCACAGTGATAAGTGGGTTGATGTAGTGCAAAGTTCTTTGTATAATCAACTCGATTTTGTAATCATGGAAATGACATTGCCTTTCCCTCTTTCTTTCCCTGTTCCTCTCCCCCTTGGGTGCTTCCCCTCACTTCAAGACCGAATGCCACCTTGTACCACTGATGTCATACGATGCTCTAAGGTAGGTACAAGTGTGGAGCTGAGAAGGATAGGGAATCATTCTAGCAATACAGGGTGCAAATGTGCTAACTGACTGATTTAAGCGACTTTGACGAATGGCAGATTGTCATGGCATAGTGCTGGGAATGAGCATGCTGGAAAGGCAGAGTTTTGGGTGTTTGCGTGCTCCTGTCATGAGCATTTATGGAAAGCCATTGAAGGGTTGAAGGAGAGTGAAACTACGAATAGGCGAGAAGGTGTTGAGCGTCCACGCCACACCAGAGAACGAGAAGATCAGAAAGTTGCCCGCTCTGAAGAGCATGGTAACTGACCAACTACAGTCGATCTGACGGAGCAATATGATGGTGCAGACACAAACGTTTCGGAGCACACCGCTTAGCACACACTATTGAACATCGGGCTGCACAGCAGAAGACCTCTACATATTCCCATGTTCGACATTAGAAAGTGGATCGATGGAAACGTGTAGTCAGTTCATATGAACCATGTTGCTTGCTACACCTAGGCAAAGGTCGTGCACCTGGATACAACATTAACCAGGAGAACAGCTGTCCCCCTCACTGCCACTGAGCCTATGGGGCACAGAAAGTGGGAGGCACAAAAATCAACAGAAGTGGGGGACTTTGTGGTTGTTTATTTACTTTTTTGTTGTAGTTGTTACTATTATTATGAAATTAGGTGAACAGACGCCATACACATAGAAAAAAAACAAAAGACTGGTAAAAAAAAAGAAAATCCGTACATTTACGGCATCCGTACATCCGTACATTTGAAACAAGCACCACAGCAAGGATGTGGGCCAGTGGGTGCAGTGTTAAGCTGTGGGGGACACTCATCTGGGTTTCAGTGGGATAATGAAAGACACCGACACGGAGTGTCTCGTTGTGGGTAAGAGCTACGACGGCCGCTTGTTCAGGGAAGAAATAAAAATCCACAAACATGATAACAGCTTCAACATGGAAGAGGAAAGCCTCAAGCTGAATGCACCCTGCATTCCCATGCTGCAGTGAATGGCTGCTGCAGATATCAAGAGAGAACCAAAGCAGTGAAATGAAATGATCATATGGCATTGATGGCTGGGAGACCCGCCTTGTGGAAATCCGGGCACCGAGTTGCAAGTCTTTTTAGTTGATGCCATTTTGGACGACTTGCGTGTCAATGATGATAGGGACAAAACAACTCCCAGTCCCAAAGACAAGAATCACACTGGGGTCCACTGCATAGCTGTCAGATGCTCTGACCACAGTTTTTTTACAGTTGCTTTAATCGCCTCTTTTAGGAATGGACTGGTGGGGGCTGAGGAAACAGAGTGGGCAAGGGTCGAATGCCAATGCCTGGCCACAGTGTCCTCCTCACTGCCACTGAGCCTATGGGGCACAGAATGTGGGAGGCACAGAAATCAACAGAAGTGGGGGACTTTGTGGTTGTTTATTTACTTTTTTGTTGAAATTGTTACTATTATTATGAAATTAGGTGAACAGACGCCATACACATAGAACAAAAAACAAAATACTGGTATAAAAAAGAAAATCCGTACATTTACGGCGCTTTCTCCCATCAGCGGAGGTAGGATGTAGAATCGATCATAGACGGCTTAAACTCAGACATCGCTAGAAGGTGGAGGGGGGAAGAAGATATCCTCAGCTCCAGGCACTCCCCAGGTAAGTAGGTAAGTGGATGGCTAAAAAAGACCTCTCAATGATAGTTCGCAAATAACTTTTGGTAATGAGGCGTGTTTTAGAGCACTTCATGGGCTGTTTGTAAATATGTCCAGAAGTCGAGGCGGGATTTTGATCCCTCATGGAATAGGTAACCGACTACCCATCCCTTGACCCATGTAATGGCATGACATTTGGCGATGGGAAAATGTTTGTCCTGCAAGAGTAGAAACATTTGCAGTTCGATCGTATCTGGTAGCATCTGGATATAGCAGGCAAGTCATGCAAGGAGGTGCAGTTCAGACGGTGGTCGTCAGTGTTGAGTTGCTGACAAAGGAGACAAGGAGAGGAATCCAACAAACCTGTGTTGTGTAGTCGCTGTTTTGTGGCAAATTTCCTGTTGACTAAGTGATACCATATTGGCCAGACACCTGTAAGAAGGAAGGTCTGGTGGATGTACTCCACACTATGGGCCACTGGATTGAGGGATATTTTGTCTCCATCACATTACAGGGATTACGATGCAATAGTAAGTTGTAAAAATCCTTGGTACTGGGTGGTCATCTATCTAGGAGGCTGGTATGTGTGTAACTGTAATCGACGAAAAAGGCCTAAATGTGAGACAAATGAGGCACAACGTGGCCGACAGACACCGGTGTTGAGGTGGATGCAGGCAAGGAACCTCAAGCAAGCTGCATGTTAAGGATATGTCCCATCCAGTCCATTATTTCCTCATAGTACTCACACACAAGGCCACAGTTCACATACTGACGTTGACGAGTCTGAGGCCACCATCCCATGGGGCCAGGGAAAGTGTCTCATAATGGTCTTCGAACATGGAACCTGCCATAAGCTAATAACCAATGGACGCCTGAAGATTGTGCCCAATTGTCATTGGTAGAGCGAGAACCTGCATGCTGTGGACCAATTTTGATTTCACATAATGATCGGCGGACGCCGTTATGGATGATGTGTAACAGGCGACTGAAGGTCGTCGCCATTGTGTGCGTAACTGTAAGGATAAAGATAATGCCGCAGTACCGGAAAATCCGCAAGAGTTGCAGGGTTGCGCTTCTCCTTCCTGGAGGCCTCGTCCAATGTACAGTGCAGAAGATTTGGCAACGTTCATGACACTGCCAGCAGCAGCCCCATAAAGTGTAATGAATTTGAGGACTGCTCGAATCTCGGAGCAGGTGAGGTGGAGAAGATTATCAGCATGTGCCCTGACAGTGAAAAGTGTGTTCAAGAAGGGTGAGATCAGAGAGGTCGGTCGTCAGGTCCCCAATTATAAGCTCTAGGACAATAGCATACAGAAGGGTAGAAAGAAGACACCCTTGCCGAATTGAACAGGATATGGGTAGCGGCCCTGCTAAACGTCATTGAGTTGGTCTCGTGAAATGGCACTGCTGTAAAGTCACCGGAGGACGTCGATGAAGGGAGGGGGTGATGCCCTTGTGGGCTTCCACCGAAAACTGGAAAAGGTGGCGCACATTAGCGAAGGTGCTATCGAAATCTACAGCGAAAATCGCTGCATGGAATCTGCAGGCCGCCGCCATTACAATCAAGGTACGGCATTCCCCTGTGGCAGTTTATATGTTAACCTGTCCCTGAGGAGTCGTTTTCTCTGGAGAGAGGAAATGGGGGAGTATTGTTGGGAGATGCATCGCCAGTAAGCAGGCAAAGATCTTATAATCAGCGTTGAGTAAGGTGTGCAATCTATAGCTTCTAACCGTCAAACCACTGGCTGGTTTGTGACTGGAATGATGATGCTCTCAACAAAGGTGGGTGGGACTGGTTGGTCATGTGTCATCAGTTCCTGAAACAGTGGTCCACCACGTTGCCACGAGCCCCTGGAAGGCTCGGTAAAATTCTATAAATAAACCATCAATGCCGTGCCATCTGTTGAGTGTACCCTTATCGACTTCGTCTCGTGCGACCGCCACTGAGAAAGCGTCTACCTCTGTTTGTGTATGTGGGTGGGTGGGGGGGGGGGGGTGCAGGTGTGGTAATGCAAAATGAAATCGTCTGCTTCAGCATCGGCATCTTCCTCCCTGTAAGTACGTCGGTAGTGTCTGACGAATGCTTTAACGATGTCATACTGAGTGGTCACCTGTGGACCATGAAGCGTCACCAGAGTGTTTATGAGATGTGGACGACGTTGTCGTTCGTCGTACACTATATGAGGCATGCGGGGAAGTTGCAGTCCCACCCCATCATGACGCTGTGTCTGTGTCACTGCTCCCTGCAATCTGCAGTGTGCCAGGGCCATTATCCTCACCTTAGTTCTTTCCTGTTCAAAATGGTCATTTGGGGTTTGGCGGCAGGACAACTATATCTCGGAGGATTGTGTAGTAGAAGCTGTTGGTGTTGCGATGCCATTTGACCAAGTCCTTCCCGTATCTCATCGGTGTACTCCAGATCGCTGGTTTGGTGCAGTCCATCCAACACATCAGTGTTGAGCAGTAGCTGGGAGGGCGTCGTTTGCAGGTTGCCCATGTCTTATTGAATTGCTGGTGACAAGCCAGATCATACAGATGAGAACTATTCAGTTTCCACGGCGCACAGCTGCGCCATAGAGATTGAGGCAGGGGGAGGACTACTCAGATGAAAGTGCAGTGGTCGGGAGAATCCAGCAGCCAACGTTTTTGGTCCCATATCGCAGATCTAAGTCATATATCCTAAGGCATGTCTCCTGTCTAGAAGGCTTTCAGAATGACTGGTAAGAAAGGTATGGCCAGTACGGTCGCCATGTCGGACTTCCCAGATAGACTGATGACCTCAGCAGTTAAGTCCCATAGTGCTCAGAGCCATTTGAACCATTTGACCTTCCCAGATATCGTAGAGCAGGAGGTTCCTGGCATGTAGTATAGTGTAGAACCGGATCTTTTTGTTGCAGAATGCAGTAAAAATTACCTCTGAGCTGGCACTATTCGTATTATCCTAAAAACAGGGAGCCCATGTCCTCATGTCGTTGGTCGGTTCCTGAAGGGCCATAGACATTAACAAGAAGTGTCCCATGGGAGTGAGTACCATTCTCTGAGATGATGGAAGGAACGTGACTTGGTGACAGGAATCCCTCCATGGAAGTAGATGGCCACTCTGTAGGCCATGGGATCACCTGCAGAGGCGTGGGCACTAAAGCCATCGATATCCCAGAGGCTGGCCAAGTGAACTACCTGTAGGAGGGTGACATCAGTATCAGAAGCCCAGAACATCTCCTGCATGATGCGGATTTTCGCTCTCAGTTGTTGATGGTTGCTGATAGGCCAGGTGACGGACTGCTAGAGGCTGGTCCACTCTGGCGTCAGCGGAAGGGCGTAGGTGAAATCTTATGGGACTTAACTGCTAAGCGCCGGCGCCGACGACACAGGGTCCTGTAATGGGTCCTCCTCCTTGACCTCATCGTCCTGCCATGCCGCGGAGGCGGTCTCCGATGTATCGTCCATGTTGTTCTCAGAAGATGGAGTAGCGGTCCTTGCTATGTTCATTAAATAGTTCAGAGTCCGCATGGTGCTTTGGGGGGGGGGGGGGGGATGTGCGCAGGCACACCGTCTCCTTCGGCAGTGGCGGATTCGTGTACGTCGTTGGGGTCGATGGTGGCTACATACTCGATCTGCAACGTCTCCTTTAGGCTGCAGATGGTTCGGCGCCTTCTCTTGCGACGTTTCGGAGAACATTGTTTCGCCGCGCGGGATTAGCAGAGCGGTCTATAGGCGCTGCAGTCGTGGACTGTGCGTCTGGTCCCGGCTGAGGTTCCATTCCTACCTCGGGCATGGGTGTGTGTGTTTGAGCTTAGGATAATTTAGGTTAAGTAGTGCGTAAGCTTAGGGACTGATGACTTAGCAGTTAAGTTCCATAAGATTTCACACCCATTTTTGAGAACATTGTTTCCTTCCGCGACCGTCCGTGTCCGACGACGGAAGGGCGTAGCGTCGCTCTGGCAAGGAGGCCACCGTAGGGACGATGAGCAGGTCGATCTCCATCTTGTTGCCGAAGGTTGGGTCAACGACCGGCAGAGTCGGCACCGTCAGAGCGACGTCGATGGCCAGCCGAGGAGGCGAGCCTTCCTAGGCGTCCTCTTGGATTGGATTGGATTGTTTGGTGGGAAGGGACCAAACAGCGAGGTCATCGCTCTCATCGGATTAGGAAAGGACGGGGAAGGAAGTCGGCCGTGCCCTTTCAAAGGAACCATGCCGGCATTTGCCTGGAGTGATTTAGGGGAATCACGGAAAACCTAAATCAGGATGGCCGGACGCGGGATTGAACCGTCGTCCTCCCGAATGCGTGTCCAGTGTGCTAACCACTGCGCCACCTCGCTCGGTCTAGGCGTCCTCGACTGGGGTTGTTACGTTCGGGGGGCTTTGCGAGGCGGTAGGAGACGCGAGAGCAGCGACGTAGGTCAGGGTTAGAACCGTAGGATGCGACGCGGGTGGTCCGTCGGCGTGTGGAAGTTGCGTAATACGCCGTTGTAGGCATTCGGATCTAAGGTGGCCTTCTTTGCCGCACCCGAAACAGGTCCGAGGCTGGCCGTCGTACACAGTTATTGCACGGCATCCGCCGATCGGTAAGTAGACCGGGACTTGGCTTCGGAGATCAATGGTGACTTGTCGGACTCCGTTTAGGACAGGATACGTCCGAAACTGCTTCCATTTCTTCGCAGTATGGCCCATGGTCTGTGCCGTATGATCGGAGTGCCACGAAGCCTTTCTCTGCAGGAAGTTCGAATGATAGTTCGAAAATGTGCATCGTTCGCATACATTAGCCTGCGAGGTCGACGGTTGCCACCCCAACGTTCCCGTCAGCATGACAGAAGCGGAGCCCCTGTTTGGTCTCGCGCAGGATACGTTCGCATGCCGCGTCGTTAGTGATATTAACAAAGACTGTGCTGCTCACGATCGACAAATGCGTTCCTGTAATGTCGGTGGCCGGGATCTTAACATCCTCTAGCAGAAAGCGCTCCACCTCGAGTGCTTTGGTAGTGTTGGTCGGGCATAATCGTTGCAGAAAGTAAATCAGAGTGTAGATTTACGGTAACGTTCCGCTATGTATCGCAGACGTAAGGCCGGCACCTAAGCAACGACTGTCAGAATGTAAACAAGGCGAGCTCACGCTGCGCACACGGAAACACTGGCGTGTCCGCTCGGTTGCCTGCCAAAGGTAAACTGCCACTCGGCTAAGTAGGCGGACACCACATCAGTAATGAAGAACCTCAGACGTTGGAGTGCCAGGTACATATAATCTCTGGTCGCGAGCTCCGCTACAGTCCGACATGAGCAACGGAGAGTAAAGCTTTGATAATTCCAGCCACTCATGCTGATGAAGTGTCAGAAACATCGTGAAACAGGTATTGGCAGTAGAAACCGAGACAGAAACCAAAGAGCGATATGTCAACAAATGACCACGAAGGCCTCAATTTTGAACGTAAGTAACGTGGCGCGGTGACTTTAGAGAGAATGTGAAACTAGTTACCTTACACAGACTAACTGTGGACAGAAAGAAGTTGTGATTCACAGAAGACGTCAGACTAACGTCGTATAATACTGCATCTAACTATTATAATGCCCTCAGTTCAGCAAGGAAGGTTGTACTCAAGTGTCTTCAGTCGTGGCACATCCAGCTAAAACCAGTAATTGATTGTTATATTCTGCATAACTACCAAATTACGGGGACACAGACTTCATCCTCTCTTCCCAATAGGCGCAGGCCTTTTGTATGGGATTAAGATAGGACGGGAGTTAGCTGACCAATCAAGGTTTGATATCGTGCATGACAATGATCGTACATGTAACCAAGGATACGACTGTTGTTATCTTGGAAGACGGGAGTATTTGCAGCACACTTATCACGAAGACGTGAAATAAATGGCAATGGACACCGAGATTGTTGCAGTTAACACCTCTGAATCATAACAAATCATGTCCAGGTGACGTAGAGCGTTCTTGTATTGAGGATTAACCTTCGCATCGAGCCGTCAGTGCACCCGATGACTTGCATCGTCTGAAAACAGGGAAATTCGCGACTCGTAGGACTACACTGCAAGGCTCCAGATAGCTGCTGTTCAGTTTCTGTGTTGTTTGATCCACCAAAGAAGTGCAGGAATGACCAAATACGAGGTACCTACCTCCAATAAAAGCAGTTCCCTTTGCAACTGTCGCTCGGAAACTGGTTAAGATGTGCCTGCTTTAAATGGCAGCAGCAATTCGTGTCGGATCTGTAACCGATTGTCATTTCAAAGGCTCGACACTCGTCTTCCGTCACGATCGGCAAGGATTTCCTCACGGCCATCGTTCTTACGTCGTGTTACGTGACTGGGAGTGGGTCATTTTGTACACACGTCGGCAGTCCGCGTTGAAGCAGCAACAATTTGGGTAACTTCATTCACGGTGTAGTCATGGACACTATAGCCCCTTACTGACATTATGCTATGTCTCTACGTCGATCCACGTTATTGCGTTGATTCCACACTGCCGACTCTTCTATATAGACCAGTTCATTCTGTCAGCGATGGAGGGTCAAATTACTTCCTCGTACCAGTTTTGCACCGTCTGCCATGCTTTAAAGCCGCTAGAGTGGTCTTTTAAAAAGGGTGTCTTATATTTTGTCCGATGAGTTTATTTGTTTCTGGGCAATCAGAAGAGCTTACAAAGGTCTCATAACGTTACCAAAGCTCCTTTGCAAGTCGTAAACAATTTACATCGCGATGGTGGAAAGAATAACGTTATAAAGTAAAACTACAATATATTGCGAACCACAGGCAAGACAAAACGATTTGTAAATATTTCCTGGGTAACGCATATTTTAATTCAAAATTATAGCTCATGTTGTTGGTTTTGTTTCGTCGTTAGTTTCTGCATAATTTAGTGTTTTGAACTGTGAAATATGTTTGCAACCATTCTTCATTCGTCGCCTGTACATGCTATCATTTCTCGATTTACCGACACTCACTGACAGCGGAGAATAGAGAAGATTGCGTTGCGTGCACCACACTAATATTACACTCCTGGTGCTGTGGAAGAGGTACAGAAAAGTCTGTAGGAGAGCGTATGCTGCGTTCTGATAACGCGGCGATAAAACAGCCACATTCCTGGCCGCCGCGGACGCATAAAGACGGGCCTTGTATTGTGGCACTCAGACAGGTGCACCTATCTTTACTTCTTTATTATCTTTGTCACCAAAGACACGTTGTCCATCATTCGTAACTCAATAGACTACATGTACGGTAAAGTATAAACTACTCCTAAATCCTAATAATAAAAATATAGGAAATACGAAGTTGTAAAAAGTAATATTAAAATTGTTTCATAGTGTTTATAACAGATAAAACGTACGGCTTGAATAGCACAATGCGCAAAGTGCTTGCTTACGAGGAAGTGCGCGGTGTACTGGCGAGCCTTGGCTGGTACAGCGGCCAGACTCAGTCTGATTTTTAGGCGGTTTCTCACGATCATTTACGTAAATACTGCCTCACCTAGGCAACCACGATACACAAGAAATTAAAATAGGATCATATACAGAACAATGTGTAGGTAGTTCGTAGTCAGGAGGCGCAGACGACGACCTTCCCTTAGGTAACTGGTAACGGGAAGAGCACCGACCGCAACGTTAAATAAAATAAAACTGCCATAACTTGAGTACAATGAATCCCATCCTAGACAGGTTGTACCTTGACGGAAACAAGAAAAAGGAAGAAGAGGATATAAAAGAAAGGACACTTTTCTATATATGTGCACCGTTAAGCTGCTAGTGATGGTCAGACATAGCGCACAAATTAGCATGTGTGATGTTATTGTTTTAGAGATGCTGCTGGAAATGTCTGTTTACACTAATGCACAACTGGCATCAGGGTGCTAGTGCCTGTCTTGCACAATTAAAACAACCAGGTGTTTCACGAGTAATGGTTGCAGCTTCAGTCAAACGGCGACCAGCATCCGTCGGCGTCTTGTACACCAAAAGCCTCAGCTCCCTCTCATAAGAAAAGAAAAAGAAAATCCTCAACAATGAAGCCGGCAGAACGTGGCAGTCACGATACTGTCACACTGTTTCCAGCCCTTTAACTGAGGAAAACATTGTCTAAATGTTCTCTGGCTTAGAGGACAAAGTGTCGCGACGCGTCGTCGTGCTGGTACCATTATCGTTGCCTGATTACTAGACAGACTTTTCCAACGTTTGCCGGCCGAAGTGGCCGAGCGGTTCTAGGCGCTACAGTCTGGAACCGCGCGACCGCTACGGTCGCAGGTTCGAATCCTGCCTCGGGCATGGATGTGTGTGATGTCCTTAGGTTAGTTAGGGGACTGATGACCTCAGCAGTTAAGTCCCATAGTGCTCAGAGCCATTTGAACCATTTTTTTTCCAACGTTTCCGTAAATACTTCTCTGAGAAACACACTGTAATGTCCTCCATCAAGCATGTTTGGCAGAAGATACGGCCCAAACAGATGGTCGTGAACAATACCAGCTCACACATTTACGGTAAATCTCAGTTGATGGTGGAACACATGACTTGCCTTACGATTTCCCAGCCCCCAGACATGGTTTTTGTGACTGTTGATTATTCCTTCCCTTGTGAATGCAGCCTTGTCAGTAAACGAAACACACGTTTAGAATTACAGGATGCTCACAGTTTGGCGTAAATGCCATTGGCAAAACTCAACGTGCTGAGGAAAACCATCAGCTAACCCAAATGGATGCATGCCCAACCCGTACAGAACGTCCTACCACTGGTGTTCAAGGTATTTAGTTACTTGGCCATTGCAAGTAAGCTGGTGCTGCGGTTATCCTAAATTCGCTGTGACACAGTATTCTCAAATTGAAGAGTCTGCACGATGCGAGCCTATCGGTCTCTATCGGTCCGGTCCAAGGGATCCTGTTTCAAGAAGACGACCATCAAGTCTTTGAAATGTGGCATGATTTGGTGACCTCCATCCTAGAAATAGTTTTGAAACTGGCGCATTGGTGCTCGGCTGTTGCACTATGCCTCTCCATACATAAAATGGATGTCATCTAGCTTCGATTGAGTGTATCAGCTATCAAGAACCTATAAACGTCAGCAGTAACTTTTATAAACACAACATAACATAAATATTAATAATATAATTCTTTATTCGGGAACGGGGCACTGCTGGCAGTAGCGCAACCATCCCATAGTAAGATGTAGCTGTGTTGTTGATAAAGATACCGATGTCAAAGTGTTCCATAGTAAACGGTTATCTCCAGCAGCCTGGGGGTAATTAATCCTCGAGGGGTAAAATGTAATTTTCTATGGGATAGAAACGAAAGGGTTCAAATATGTGTCAGTCACGAAACCATATTATTATTAAAAGATCATTACTATTATTACGTAACACTGATCGCGAAAGTCACCAATTATTATACACTGAAGAGCCAAAGAAACAGGTACACCTACCGTATATCGTGTAGAGCCCCCGCGAGCACGCAGATGTGTCGCAACATGGCATGGACTCGACTAATGTTTGAAGTACTGCTGGAGGGAATTGATACCATGAATCCTGATGGGCTGTCCGTAAATCCATAAGAGTACGAGGACGTGGTTATCTCTTCTGAACAGCATGTTACAAGGCATCTCAGATATGCTCAATAATGTTCATTTCTGGGAAGTTTAGTGGCCAGCGGAACTGTTTAAACTCAGAAGAGTGTTCCTGGAGCCAGTATGTAGCTGTTCTGAACTTGTGAGGTGTCTCATTGTGCTACTGAAATTGACCATGTCCGTCGAAATGCACAATGGACATGAATGGATGCACGTGATCAGACAGGATGCTTACGTGCATGTCACCTGTCAGAGTCTGTGTCTAGACGTATCAGAAGTCCCATATCATTCCAACTACACACGCCCCACACCACTAAAGAGCCTCCACCAGCTTGAACAGTGCCCTGATGACCTTCCATTGAATCACGTGGTTGTCTCCACATCCGTACACGTCCATCCGCTCAATACAATTTGAAACGAGACTCGGCAAATGTTTCCAGTCTTCAACAGTCCAATGTCGGTGTCGACGGGCCCAGGCGAGGCGTAAAGCTTTGTGTTGAGAAGTCATCAAGGTTACACGAATGTGGCTTCGGCTCCGAAAGCCCGTATCGAAGATGTTTCTTTGAATGGTTCATTCGCTGACACCTGCTGATGGCCCAGAACTGATATCTGCAGCAATTTGTGGAAGGATTGCACTTCTGTCAGTCGTCGGTGGTCCTATTCTTGCAGGATCTTTTTCCGGCGGCAGCGATTTAGGAGATTTGATGTTTTGCTGGATTCGTGATATTCACGGTACACTTGTGAAATGGTCCGTGCGCAAAAATCCCCACTTCATCGCTACCTCGGAGATGGTGTGTCCCATCGCTCGTGGGCAAACAATAACACCACGTTCAAACTCACATTTTGATAATCTGCCATTGTAGCAGCAGTAACCGAGCTAAAAACAGCACCACACACTTGTCTTTTATAGGCGTTTCCGATCGCAGCGACGTATTCTGCCTATTTACATATCTCTAAAAAAATGGTTCAAATGGTTCTGAGCACTATGCGACTTAACTTCTGAGGTCATCGGTCGCCTAGAACTTAGAACTAATTAAACCTAACTAACCTAAGGACATCACACACATCCATGCCCGAGGCAGGATTCGAACCTGCGACCGTAGCGGTCACGCGGTTCCAGACTGAAGCGTCTAAACCGCACGGCCACACCCGGCCGGCTTACATATCTTTGTATTTGAATACGCATGCCTATACCAGTTTCTTTGGCGCTTCAGTGTATATTCTTTCCAGTTCTATTATTAATGCGTAACACCACGTGGTGAAGGTTATAGCTCGTGCAACGGCTGTATGAACAATATCCTTCTCACATCGTCTACACACTATACACATACTTTGTACCAAATCTCTACGACAGTAACATTGAGACGTATACGTCCGATACGCTTAGTTATCTCACGAAAATTACTTCTCATTGTTGCAGGTAATTTCCGCAATAGACCAACAAGTAATTCATTGTCCATTTCAACCAATAAAAGAAATGTTTTGAAGAGCGTCATAGGCGCTGTTGACTGCAGAAGTTATTTATTTCATAATGCTAATTTCGATCTATCAGCAAACGCAGTAAAAGCGTCATGTTGTTAGCAGCAACGCTGTTTCGGCAATCCTGCGAAATTGAAGCATCCAGAATCGCAGGTGTAGCATCGCAAAGTGCCTCCCGGATACAGAAACTGCAGCTCCCGGCCGCAGTTTACGTACTTACCTGGGTGGGCGTGGTCAGGGAGCGCCAGCTCGTTACGGGGGCACACGCCGTGTTGGCCGAGGCTGTGCGGTGGTGTCTTGACCACGGCTGGCCATTGTCTAGCAACAGGTTGCAAACACAAGTGGAGAGCAAGGCGAACCGAGCAAACAGCCGCCACAATATACTGTAAACACTCGCCAGGCCACGGCGCGCTCCCCTGCCACACCCCTCCGCCACCGCCGCAGCCGCCGCTGCCGTCTTAACCGTCGCCGCCGCCCGCCCACCTGGCCGCACCGCCTGCTACACAGCACCGCGTCACGACACTGCTTATCGTCATCTGCTGTGCACTCCAAGAGAATTAGCAGAGGGTACTGTTTGTTCATCTGGTGAGCAAGATGTATGAGACAGGCGAAATACCCTCAGACTTCAAGAAGAAAATAATAATTCCAATCCCAAAGAAAGCAGGTGCTGGCAGATGTGAAAATTACCAAACTATCTGTTTAATAAGTCACTGCTGCAAAAGACTAACGCGAATTCTTTACAGACGAATGGAAAAACTGGTAGAAGTCGACCTTGGGAAAGATCAGTTTGGATTCCGTAGAAATGTTGGAACACGTGGGGCAATACTGACTCTACGACTCATCTTAGAAAATAGATTAAGGAAACGCAAACCTACGTTTCTAGCATTTGTAGACTTAGAGAAAGCTTTTGACAATGTTGACTGGAATACTCTGTTTCAAATTCTGAAGGTGTCAGGGGTAAAATACAGGGAGCGAAAGGCTATTTACAATTTGTACAGAAACCAGATGGCAGAAGAGTCGAGGGACATGAAAGGGAAGCAGTGGTTGGGAAGGGAGTGAGACAGGTTTGTAACCTTTCCCCGATGTTATTCAATCTATATATTGAGCAAGTAGTAAAGGAAACAAAAGAAAAATTCGGAGTAGGTATTAAAATCCATGGAGAAGAAATAAAAACTTTGAGGTTCGCCGATGACATTGTAATTCTGTCAGAGACAGCAAAGGACGTTGAAGAGCAGTTGAAAGGAATGGACAGTGTCTTGAAAGGAGGATGTAAGATGAACATCAACAAAAGCAAAACGAGGGTACTGGAATGTAGTCGAATTAAATTGGGTGATGCTGCGGGAATTAGATTAGGAAATGAGAAACTTAAAGTAGTAAGTGAGTTTTGCTATTTGGGGAGCAAAATAACTGATGATGGTCGAAGTAGAGAGGATATAAAATGTAGACTGGCAATGGCAAGGAGAGAGTTTCTGAAGAAGAGGAATTTGTTAACATCGAGTATAGATTTAAGTGTCAGGAAGTCGTTTCTGAAAGTATTTGTACGGAGTGTAACCATGTATGGAAGTGAAACATGGACGATAAATAGTTTGGACAAAAAGAGAATAGAAGCTTTCGAAATGTCGTGCTATAGAAGAATGCTGAAGATTAGATGGGTAGATCACGTAACTAATGAGGAGGTATTGAACAGAGTAGGGGAGAAGAGCAGTTTGTGGCACAACTTGACAAGAAGAAGGGACCGGTTGGTAGGGCATGTTCTGAGGCATCAAGGGATCACAAACTTAGCATTGGAGGGCAGCGTGGAGGGTAAAAATCGTAGAGGGAGACCAAGAGATGAATACACTAACCAGATTCAGAAGGATGTAGGTTGCAGTAAGTACTGGGAGATGAAGAAGCTTGCACAGAATAGAGTAGCATGGAGAGCTGCATCAAACCAGTCTCAGGACTGAAGACCACAACAAAACAAGTTTGTTATACTCTACACCCAAGTTTCTATATCGTTGTGACATACGAGGGTTGCCATGGAAGCAGTGCACCGCATATTTTCTTCAACAATTCCTTGTTGAACATAATGAGAACTACATACTAGAAAAATGGTGTTTTATTTACACACCCTATTTTTTCACGTAATCTCCATACCGTTTTATGGCCTTCTTCCAGCACGAAACAAGGGCGTGTATGCCCTGTCGGTACCATTCCTTGTCCTGGTGGTGGAACCAGCGCTTCACTGTGTGAATCACCTCCTCTAAATGTTGTTCACGAATAGCATCCTTTAATGAATGACAACATCAGCTCACAGCAACAAGTCAGGTGTGACGGCCGTGAATGGTCTCCCCGACCGCTGCAAATCGGGGCCGGCCACTGTGGCCGAGAGGCTCTAGGCGCTTTAGTCCGGAACCGCGCTGCTGTTACGGTCGCAGGTTAGAATCCTGCCTCGGGCGTGGATGTGTGTGGTGTCCTTAGGTTAGTTAGGTTTAAGTAGTTCTAAGTCTAGGGGACAGATTACCTTAGATGTTAAGTTCAAAAAATTGTTCAAATGACTCTGAGCACTATGGGACTTAACATCTGAGGTCATGAGTCCCCTAGAACTTAGAACTACTTAAACCTAACTAACCTATAGACGTCACACACATCCATGCCCGAGGCAGGATTCCAACCTGCGACCTTAGCGGTCGCTCGGTTCCAGACTGAAGCGCCTAGAACGGCTAGGCCACGATGTAAAGTCCCGTAGTGCTTACAGCCATTTAAACCATTTTTGCAAATAGTGGAACTCTGCCTGACCGCCTTCTGAAACCTCACCCTCAGTGCCCAGCGACTAACTGTACTTTTGTCATTAACAGATGCTCCATAGACTTTGCACAAGCGTTTGTGAATATTCCCCAAAGTTTTTTTCTCTGCAGTGAGAAATTCAATGACGGCACGTTGCTTGTAACGTACATAACCTACAGACGCCTTTTTGAAACTGCCCTGCAGCTACACTATCTCTCGGAAGTAGGGAAACTTGGCGCACAGACTCTGGAGACTTCAGATAATACATACGTAACGTCTAGCATTCGTAGCATTGTTTTAGACTGAGAAAAAAATGAGCTGCATTAATTTCTGGGCATCCCTCTTATGTGGTGTGCAAAACTTAAGGACGAAAGTAACTTCTGCATGATATATCACTGCAAAGTAAGATATGTCAATGAAATATGGACCATAACTGCTGTAGTATGTTACAAAATTTAACTGAAAGAAATATGCCATGAGACGAGCAGAAATGAAATTTTTACTAAAAGAAAATAATAACACTGATGTCAACGCAATTCATAATGGTACCCTGGACATAACAGAAGCGGGGTGTGATTCATAATAAGGCGTTTGATCGCCAAGGACGCCAATGCTTGCGCCCAAGTTGGTCACGAGGTTGGTAAGCAGCCCTGTGGCAGGGCGCTCCATTCTTCCAGCAACGCGGATCACAGCCGCTGGATGGTCTTTACTGCACGTAGACGTCCTGCAGTACGTCTACCCAACGCATCCCACACGTGTTCCACGAGATTTAACTTGGGGCAGCGGCAGTCCATTCGCCGAATATCTTCTCGTGCACGAGCTCCTCCACCAACGCATTTCGATGCGGGGCTCAGTGTCGTCCGTTAAAATGAAGTCAGGGCCGAATGCATATCTAAAAAGAGGCATAAGCGGAAGGTCTATAGACTCTCATTAACACTGACGGCTGAATGTGAAGTGGTTAAAGATTTGGAGATCAGTACACCAGTGTAACATAATGCCTTCCGACACCATAGCACTTGTACTACCAAAACGATCAGGTTCGATACTACTTGGACGTATCCTCATATGACGAGGGGTGGGAACACGTAATTCACCCAGGAACATTGTTGGACATGATCGTTTCCGTGGTTCAGGTATTATGGTGCGGAGTGGCATAATGTTGCATGGACGTCCTGAAGTTGTAAATTTGTGGTAAGGTCTTATGGGAGCAAACTGCTGAGGTCATCGGTACCTAGGCTTAAACACTACTTAATCTAACTTAAACTAACTTACGTTAAGGACAACACACACACACCCATGCCCGAGGGAGAACTCGAACCTCCAACGGAGGGAGCCGCGTGGACCGTGAAAAGGCGCCCCAGCCCGCACGGCTACCCCGAGCGGCGGGCATACTGATCTCCAAATCATTGACACGTTAAACTCACGGATCAACTTTACTGTGGCACTATACGCCATCCCCATGTGCGACTCTTCAGGAGTGCATTCGGCTCTGACTGGATTTTTGTGGATCAATTGTAACTTAACTGCTTGTGTGCTCCTACCTGAGTTAACCTTCGTAAAACTATCTACCAAAATTTCTCAGAAATGATTACCAAACCAATTCCTCTCGTGCGCTGTACAAAACTCTGACTATATAGAATTTAACGAAGACTTAATGTGATTTGCTTAACTCAGTCTTCAAATTCAAGCCAACTGTTTCTACAAAAATGCAATATTGCCCTGAATGTAACCTGAATTCTCAAATAAACGCGCAACTGAACTTACAAAGAAATTCCCGGCGCTAAACTGTATTTTCACTTACCTGATGTCTTTGCAAACGTTTTTGCAGATTTCTCGAAATAGCACTCACATGACAGTAGCAAAGCGACGCTGAAAAAAGCTACGACTGAAAATTCCGTACCACAAAGTGCAATGTACGTACGTGCATAATATACTGAATGAAGCGTGGGAATTTAACCGATAACACATGACTTCTGACAAAATTCAGATGAAAGTATATTTTAAAAGTAATGCTTTAAAAACCAACTTAAAGTTCACATTTGTATTGTATGTTATCCGGGGACCTAGAAACGACGGAGAGGCTCCGTCCCCGCCGCAGCCGCAGTGGTCCACAAACCCACGACGACTACCGCAGTCCACTTCACCCCTCCGTCACCCCACTCCGAACCACACTTTCAGGGTTACTGCGCGGTTCGGCCGCCGGTGAACCCCCCCTCCTCCCCCAGAGAATGTGTTGTTGGTTGGCAGAAGAGACAACACCGTATTATTAGAGGAAGCCGAAAGGCACACGTTTTAGCTCACGCAGGCTGGCGTGAGGTCTGGAACAGGACAAGGAAATTAGACTTTAGAAAAACGGACGTAGCTGGTGGAATACTTAACTTTAATCCATAAATGATGAGCGTCGCTCTTGACTGTAGATGATTCAGTATCAATAGTAACCGGTAATGGCGCCTTGCTAGGTCGTAGCAAATGACGTAGCTGAAGGCTATGCTAACTATCGTCTCGGCAATTGAGAGCGTATTTTGTCAGTGAACCATCGCTAGCAAAGTCGGTCGTCCAACTGGGGTGAGTGCTAGGAAGTCTCTCTAGACCTGCCGTGTGGCGGCGCTCGGTCTGCAATCACTGATAGTGGCGACACGCGGGTCCGACGTATACTAACGGACCGTGGCCGATTTAAAGGCTACCACCTAGCAAGTGTGGTGTCTGGCGGTGACACCACAGAATGTCTCCACCAGACGAGTGTAACCCCTACGTTTGCGTGGTAGAGTACTGGTTGTGTACGCGTACGTGGAGAACTTGTTTTCGCAGCAATAGCCGACATAGTGTAGCTGAGACGGAATAAGGGGAACCAGCCCGTATTGGCAGAGGCAGATGGAAAACCGCCTAAAAACCATCCACAGACTGGCAGGCTCACCGGACCTCGACACAAGTCCACCGGGCGGATTTGTGCCAGGGACCAGGCGCTCGTTCCCAATCCGGAAAGCCGTGCGTTAGGCCGCACGGCTAACCGGGCGGGCAAGTTCACAATACAATTTCCACATCATGACTTGAAGAAATAACATTAAGCAAGGGGACTCTCATCTTGCTATCAGAGCGGTCCATATAACAAACCTACTGTCTGAGCTTCGATAGTACAACCTCAGTACATGAGACAACGCTCCGCGCTTGGTGCTAACCTCAGTCTCTCGAAACTCCAGAAAAACTCACAAATAATTTCCTTAGCTTCTCTCTCCGTAACTTCATAAAACATACTCGTACTCTAATTCCACGAATCTCATGCCACGCTTATAAAGAAAATTTCCTGGCCATTCTTCAAAATACATCTGCTACTCAATACTGCTCAACATGGAATGCTTTCAGATAAAGGCGGTGTAGCAAAGCAAAGATACTGTAGAAATAGTCGAAGATCACTCGGCTACGTGGGTTTGCTCTATGTGAGGTATGCACATCGATATTTACGCAAGAAACAGAATTTGCAAAGTGATCAAAGTAATATGCATACACTATGAGCGACCGCTTCAGATTGCATAGGTGGAGGAACACCTGGAACGAGACGATATTCCACGAATAGATTGGCCTGCTCGTTCTCTCGACTTAAATCCCGTCGAGTACGTGTGGGGTGCTTTGGGGAGACGTCCGTCCACACGTACCAACGACCACCCAACAGTTGTCAATCACGCTGGTGGATGAATGCAAAACCCTGCAACAACAATTCCTTACCAAACTCGTGGCCAGCACGGGAGTACGCTGCAGAGCGTGGATTGCCGTGCGTGGTCATCACACACCCTATTAATAACCGTGCCGGCCGAAGTGGCCGTGCGGTTAAAGGCGCTGCAGTCTGGAACCGCAAGACCGCTACGGTCGCAGGTTCGAATCCTGCCTCGGGCATGGATGTTTGTGATGTCCTTAGGTTAGTTAGGCTTAACTAGTTCTGAGTTCTAGAGGACTAATGACCTCAGCAGTTGAGTCCCATAGTGCTCAGAGCCATTTGAACCATTTTTGAATAACCGTGTCCTACCGGTAGTAATGTGCAAGGGAGCATCACGGTAACTTCCGGATAATTTTTGTCTTTGAATGAAAGTGGCATTTCTGTCCATTTCTTCCAGTTACTTTCTGTGCCATGCTGTCGCAGTTCTATCTACGAATAGCCCAAGTTCCATCGAGTTGCGGTTATTGGCAGTGACACATTACGAGAAAGTTGCTTTCTTCCTTAAGTTTTGCTCCCTGTGTCTCAATTTTATGTCAATTTATTGTATTATGTATTTATTCCTAAAACAGACAAGCAAGATGTTCAGGGAAGGCGCAGGAAGCATCACAGAAAATGTCATTCAAACGTTCCGAACCTTGCTTTCAAGGTCGCCAATTTATATCGATCCAGAACGAAAAATTTGCTACTAGAAACAACCTATCTGAGAAAGGATTCAATGAAGCAGTTCTCAGCATGAGTATATCAAGAATTAACACAATGCGATCCTAATCATCCTATGGTGACCAAACATCCTTACACAAATTGGTCGGTAGTTTGAAGAAATATTGAGGCAAAGATTTTACACACAAACATTAGAGTTATGTGGCTAGATTTCGTCACCGAAATGTACCCAATTTTGCTAATACATGTAAAAGCGAAGTAATCCCTCAGTATTATGAGAAGTGCGTAGTATCGATGCGAACATGGAACATATGCACCAACGCCAGAAAATGATCAGTATTTGGAATTGCGTAAAAGAAAAGCCGTAAATAAGGTAACGTCGACCAAATTTTGCGAGCAAAATCCAGCACGCGCTCCACTCCAGAGAAGAAATATCCATTCCGAAAATGATACCCCCAGGCTGTAGCTAAACCAGGTCTCTGCGTATCCTTTCTTTCACGAGAGCTACAACTTCGACGTCAGCGTGCAGTAACTTCTCTCAAACAGCAGGGCGGAGCACTAGCAGTGGAGGGTATATGAATCGAGACGGGGAATGTGGGAAACACTGCAGTCGTTGTCACAATGCAGAAACGAAATGATTTATCCGACATCCAAAACGGCTCGATCATTGGCTTTCGGGCAAGGACGGAAGCATTTTAGGAAGAGCTAAGTACCGGGTGATCAAAAAGTCAGTACAAATTTGAAAACTGAATAAATCAAATTGGTTCAAATGGCTCTTAGCACTATGGGACTTAACTTCTGAGGTCATCAGTCCCCTAGAACTTAGAACTACTTAAACCTAACTAACCTAAGCACTTCACACACATCCATGCCCGAGGCAGGATTCGAACCTGCCGCCGTAGCGGTCGCGCGGTTCCAGACTGTAGCGCATAGAACCGCTCGGCCACTCTGGCCGGCTGAATAAATCACGGAATAATGTAGATAAAGAGGTACAAATTGACACACATGCTTGGAATGACATGGGGTTATATTAGACCCAAAAAAATACAAAAGTTCAAAAAATGTCCGACAGATGGCGCTTCACCTGATCAGAATAGCAATAATTAGCGTAACAAAGTAAGACAAAGCAAAGATGATGTTCTTTACAGGAAATGCTCAATATGTCCACCATCATTCCTCAACAATAGCTGTAGTCGAGGATTAATGTTGTGAACGGCACTGTAAAGCATGTCCGGAGTTATGGTGAGGCATTGGCGTCGGATATTGTCTTTCAGCATCCCTAGACATGTCGGTCGATCACGATACACTTGCGACTTCAGGTAACCCCAAAGCCAATAATCGCACGGACTGAGGTCTGGGGACCTGGGAGGCCAAGCATGACGAAAGTGGCGGCTGAGCACACAATCATCACCAAATGACGCGCGCAAGTGATCTTTCACGCGTGTAGCAATATGGGGTGGAGCGCCATCCTGCATAAACATCGTACGTTCCAGCAGGTGTTTATCAGCCAGGCTGGGGATGATGCGATTCTGTAACATATCGGCGTACCTCTCACCCGTCACGGTAGCAGTTACAAAACCAGAATCACGCATTTCCTCGAAGAAAAAAAGCCCGATAAAGGTAGATGTGGTAAATCCAACCCATACCGTGACTTTTTCGTCGTGCAATGGAGTTTCCACGACAGTTCCAGGATTTTCGGTAGCCGAAATTCTGCAGTTGTGGGCGTTGACAGACCCTCGGAGCGTGAAATGAGCTTCGTCGGTCCACAACACATTACTCAACCAATCGTCATCTTCCGCCATCTTTTGAAACGCCCTCACCGCCAATGCCCTCCACTTCACTAAATCGCCAGGTAACAGTTCATGATGCCGATGGATTTTGTACGGATAGCATCGGAGGGTACGCCTTAGTGCCAACCAAACAGTAGTGTATGGAATGTCGATGCGACGTGTGACTGCACGAGCGCCGACTTCCCCGTGCATAGACGAACCCGCTACAGTCTCCATTTCTTCCTGAACTGTCTCAGCAGCATTACGCCTTGAGCTCGGTCGGCCACTACGGGGTCTATCGTCTAAACAACCCGTGGCTTCGAATTTCGAAATCATTCTCGCCACAGCTGCATTTGTCAACGGACCTTTACCCGTTCGAATCCTCTTCCTATGGCGATAGGATCGTAACATTGAACTAGCACATTCCCCATTCTGATAATACAGCTTCACTAAAAGCGCCTTTTCAGGTAACGTCAACATGCTGCGACTGTGGCGCATCTGATCCTCTCTCATTACAGCTCCTTTTATACACGATTTCATGCGCAATCACTGACGTTTTGCTGTCCAGCGCCATCTGTCGGATATTTTGTGAACTTTGTTTTTTTTTTTTGTTTCTAATAAAACCCCATATCATTCCAAGCATGTGTGTCAATTTTTACCTCTCTATCTACATTATTCCGTGGTTTATACTGACTTTTTGATCACCCGGTATATAAACTGTTCGCGTGCCGCCGTGGTTAAAGTATACGATGTGTGGCAAAATGGTGCTAGTCACCGGCCGCTGGTGGCCGAGCGGTTCTGGCGCTACAGTCTGGAACCGCGCGACCTCTACGGTCGCAGGTTCGAATCCTGCCTCGGGCATGGATGTGTGTGTTGTCCTTAGGTTAGTTAGGTTTAAGTAGTTCTAAGTTCTAGGGGACTTATGACCTCAGCAGTTGAGTCCCATAGTGCTCAGAGCCATTTGAACCATTTTTTTCTTTGGTGCTAGTCAAAACCGGCGCCGACGCAACTGTGGTGCACCACGGGCCATAGGTAACAGGGGTGAACGACGGCTGCAGAGAGGTGTACGGGCGAATAGACGTGCAAGTGCTGAGTTAACTGACCACCCAGTGGAACCAAAGGCTACCAGAACTTTAACGACCTTCAGCGAACGTGCTATTATAGGCCTCCGCAGTCCATGCTGACTGGTGTTCATCGGCGACGAACGCTGGAATTTGGACACCAGTACCGCAGCTGGACATGTACTGAATGGCAACAGGTAGCCTTTTAGGTGAATGACCTTTGTGCTCCATTGGACAGATAACCGATGTAGTATATGGCCTAACCATCGTCGTAGGTTTCCAGGCCGGATGAGGGAATGTTATGGTCAGGGGCATGTTTTCGTGAAGTTTCATAGGCGCTCTCGTCTTTCTGGTAGCCAAACGGATTGTAAGTAGGGTGTTTAGGTTTCTATGTTGGTAACGCCACGTAGCACTCTGTATGAAAATCACTGGATGTGCTGTGTGCAGTCTGTGGCTGGTTGGCATTGTTGTAATATTCGCTATTGTTTTGTTGGGCAGTTGGCTGTTGACAGCGCGTAGCGTTGCACTGTTGGAGGTGAGCCGCCAGCAGTGGCGGATGTGGGAAGAGAGATGGCGGAATTTTGAGGGCGGGTGATCTGGACGTGTGTCCATCAGAAAGAGTAAATTTGTAATATTGGATATCATGGACTGATACATATATTATGACTTTTGAACACTATTAAGGTAAATACATTGTTTGTTCTCTATGAGAATCTCTCATTTGCTAACTATGCCTATCAGTAGTTAGTGCCTTCAGTAGTTTGAATCTTTTATTCAGCTGGCAGTAGTGGCGCTAGCTGTATTGCAGTAGTCCGAGTAACGAAGATTTTTGTGAGGTAAGTGATTTGTGAAAGGTATAGGTTGATGTTAGTCAGGGACATTCTCTTGTTGGGATTATTGAAAGTCAGACTTCGTTGCGCTAAAAATATTGTGTGTCAGTTTAGTGTTCATCAGAATAAGTAAAGAGAGTAATGTCTGAGTACGTTCAGTTTTGCTCAGCTGTTTGAAAAGCAAATAATGTAAGAGGTTTAGCAGCACAGTAATTCATTAATTTTTCCAAGGGGACGTTTCAGGATCAACACATGTATGCATCTATCCTTGGGAATCATGTCCACCCCTACATGCAGTTTATTTTTCCTTGGCACGATGGCACAACCAGCAGCACAAAGCAATATGTCACACGGCTCACAGTGTACGTGTGTGTTGGGAAGAGCAGCAGTCGAGAATATGTAGAACCCCTTCAACAGGGCTGTTCGCGCCATGGACTCTCAACCATGAAATCCACCGCAGGTGGCCCCAACAATGGAGTCAGTCCCATCCCTCTCGATACCTTCGAGAACGTCATTGACTGTCTTCCTGCACATACTCTCAGCAAAAGTTGAATATTCACTCTTTTGACAGATGGTCACATTAATATGACTGGACCATATAGTTGCGCAAGATATTCGCGAGGAGTTCTATGAAGTTTAGGTTCAAATGGCTCTGAGCACTATGGGACTTAACATCTTAGGTCATCAGTCCCCTAGAACTTAGAACTACTTAAACCTAACTCACCTAAGGACATCATACACTTCGATGCCCGAGGCAGGATTCGAACCTGCGACCGTAGCAGTCCCGTAGTTCCGGACTGCAGCGCCTAGAACCGCATGACCACCGTGGCCGGCTATGAAGTTTAGGAGGTAGGGGATGAGGTAGTGGCGGAACCACAGCTGTGAGGACGAGTCGTGAGTCGCGCTTGCGTAGCTCAATCTGTAAAGTACTTGTCTGGGGAAGGTAAAGGTCACAGGATCCAGATCCGGTCCAGCACACAGCTTTTATCTGCCAGGAAGTTTCAGATCATCACACATACCGCTGCAGAATGAAAATTCATTCTGGAAAGCATGCACTCATCGGTGAAGAGAGCCTGACGCCACTGATCCTGGTTCCATATCTGCCCAAGGTGCTTTGGTGGGTGGAAGGGAAAGTGTCGCGCTTTGCACCTTGCTTCTGATGGATGTGTAGAGGCCAAACTGGCACTGTACAGACGGCTGCGTAATGTTTTCGCCGAGACGGCCTCCCAAAGGGCTGCGCGCTGTTCTATTGCTTTCTGCTAGGGGTATTTAATAGGGATAGGTGTAAATAGCCAACATCAGCCGGAGTTGTTTAACGCGAGCGGCCACTATAAGGCCGACCTTCAATGGTAAATCTGATGCTAAATGCACTGCGAGGCTCATGAGGAGAATATGGCGAGTGCCATAACCTCATTTTCCAGCACGTTTGCACAGTGGACGGTGGGTCATAATAAACAAACACGTATCTTGGTTTACACATATATTCGACCGTTTCTGAGAAAACGAGGTACTTTACGTGCCTTTTAGCAAGTAGGTAGTTGAAGCTGTGCCTCCATTTTGCTAGCATCACGGCTTCAATTTTGTGTCCCATCGTTGAATGCCATTTATTATTTTTATTTTTGTTCTTCATTTTTCTACCCCTGTCCATAGAAGATTACTACATGAATGTTTCCAATATATATTGAAATAACGTTATCCTTATTCGACTACAAAATGTATGCCTGCTAAAGGAATATAAAAAGAAAAAAAAACTGAATCAGAGAATTTAGGAGAGGACAGGTTACTCCCTCACCTATTTTTCGTGTACAGAAAATAATTAAAGATTTTGTTACAACCTGACACAGCTTGAGTGAGGCTCTAAAAGGTAACGGCTTGAGCAGACAGTGATGGAGCCTGGTACGGCACTAAAGGCATGAGGTATTTTTATGGTTATAGAAAGGGTATGCTGGAAGTTGCAAGCAACTGGCGGCGAGCCCATCCCTCAGTAAATCTTGCCAGACAGCACCACAGCCATACAGGGCAGACAGGTCAGCCCCTCATGAAGACAGGTCTCCAGCAGAACAATGCCGCGATACCTGCTGTGGCACCAGCCAAAGCCTGGGATGTGGGTGATGGTCTGAAGGAATGTGTCTATACAGTGGACTCGTAAACCAGGCATTGTGTGCAGGGCTATGCGTAATAAAAATTCACAAGTTTTTGTGTTTGCAAATACTGCAAATAGGCCTGTGAACCACTTCCGTTGCCCGCCTCAGTTGTATAAGAAACTTCGGCGCCTGAGAAACGTTTAGAGGTAGAATACTTATTACATCTCACGGCTAGGACTAACAAGCTCCAAGGCACAGGCGATTTAGATAAAGATCTTTAAGATTGTATTTGTTTGCGTGTTGCTGAGGGAAATGACACGACTTCAAAGAAATTCATCTTCCCCCTGTGTGAAAACTTAAGCCATTAATTGCCAGTTTCTTTTTTTCCAGAGATGTGGGTTTCTTAGCTATTGCTCTGGTTTGACATGAGTTCGTGCTGTCATGTGGGAGGGGAGAGTTAGCGCCTCTAGAGCCATGTGATTGGCTCAACACAGCGTGAAGGTGGTGTCGCTCATGCACTTTGAGGGGAAAATGGAATTTTTTCCGGAGAGGTGCGAAGCTCTTGGGTGCTGGACTTCGGTCTGGTAGGCACTTCTGGTCGAGGCTCTGGCATGTCTGACGTCACTTACGAATAGTTTAGATTGGGGAGCCTGTGGTGTTCTTACTGTACTGACAGCATTACTTCAAACGTCTCGAACTGCACATTTGCCCAGGGTACACTTTTTCGTTTTTGGTTTACCAATCCTGACATTTGGTATCCTTGTGCACTTTTCGTATAAGTGAGCCAAATTGGTCATTGCTACGACGAGCAAACGGGTGTGCCAAGCACAGAAATGTACCGTGATTTCAGGACTCTGGTAGAGAGTAAATTGCGATCCGTCTGTCTGATCGCTAGACTGTGAGATTTTTTCCATTTCTTTCGTGACCGCGATCGATTCACAGGTGCCGCCTCCACGTCTCACCTCAGCCGCACACATCTCACCAGCTGCAATTTACATCGCCGCACGAAGCAAACAGGGTAACGTACTGCCGCTCTGGCATTGTCATGGGGTACAGATCTCAATCGCCACTTGGTCTCAGCTGCACCTATATAGAGAGACTTCAGTAGATTTGATCGATCAAAGTCTGCTCAGCGTTAGATCAATTCAGATTGCGTTATTCACACGTTTAGGGCGAGAGGTAAGTTGTCTTTGCCAACCCAGGATCCTTGTCCAGTGTAGTCTTACATAAATGTTGTTTGAACAATAAAATGTCAACATTTTCAATCATTTAAACAGTCACCATTAGGGTTACCTTTCAAATTGTTTGAAATTGTTTTTGGTGAAATTTCTGTTGTGTACATTGATTCATAATACCATCAACTGCAAGTGCTAGTTTTGAATAAAGTAATACATTATGTGTGAGTTGCCACTAAAGTATCACCACCAAAGTATTGCCTTCCCCGGGCAAAGGTCCCGAATTCGAGTCTCGGTCCGCGGTCCGGCACAAGGTTTTAATCTGCCAGGAAGTTTCGCATCAGCGTACACTGCGCTGCAGAGTGAAAATTTCGTTCTGGAAACATCCCCCAGGCTGTGGCTAAGCCATGTCTTCGCAATATCCTTTCTTCCAGGAGTGCTAGTTCTACAAGGTCTGCAGGAGAGGTACTGGTTGAATTAAAGCTGTGAGGACGGGTCGTCAGTCGCACTTGGGTAGCTCAGATGGTAGAGCACTTGACCGTGAAAGGCAAAGATCTTGCGTTCGAGTCTCGGTCCAGCACACAGTTTTAATCTGCAAGGAAGTTTCATTATTGAACATTTTTGGGATGCCTTGCAACGTGTTGTTCAGAAGGGATCTCCACTCCCTCGTACTCTTACGGATTTATACAGTCCCCAAGGATTCATGCTGTAAATTCCCTTCAGCAGTACTTCAGACATTAGTCGAGTCCATGTCACGTTGTGTTGCGGCAATTCCGCGTGCTCGCGGGGGCTCTACACGATTTTAGGCAGGTGTACCAGTTTCTTTGGTTCTTCACTGCATATCATATAATAAATGTATGACGCTTATTGTGAAACCCGGTTGTAATTTTACAATTAATTTAACGCCCTTGTGTTCCCTAATTTTATAAGAAAAGTTTGTGTACCTTCTACGGACATGGATAGATACATAAAAAATAAATAAATGAAAGAAATAAGAAAATAATCGGATTGCGAACACGGAAGGCAAAACTGACAGATCCTGAGACTAGCCGTTACGCCACCATTCCGGCTGAGATTATCTCTCGCTAAAAGCCATACACTGTACCTCAAAAACTTTGAATACCGTTTTCTCATAAACGTTTAGGTATCTATAGATAGGCCTGAGACACGTGTTCATTTACTACAAATCCTCTTCCTGTGGGAGAAGTTTCTGGGTAATCGGGTTAGGGCACTTGTGTTCTGCTCGTCAGTCTGAAGGCCCACCTACCTGCGGAGTTACCTGGAGGCAGTTGACTTGGCGCATCTGTAGGTAACTTGGTGTCAGAGCGCTGGCGTGGGCCGCGGCTTCGGCTGAGACGAGGTGGTCTCCGCGGCGTATGGTGGGTGGCGGAGGGTGCACCAGCTTAGCGAGTACACAATGGCCGGCCGCTTAGGGGGCGCGTCGAGAGGTCGCCGCCAACAATGGTAAGGCCCGCCAAAATACGAACCCCCCAGTGCTCGTCCCTCCACTCCCACTTCCCTCACCTTTGTCTTCGCTATTCTACTCCACGAGACGTGGGACACTCCGGGAAATCTGTCGACAGCATTTCCATTATGAAATATATTACGTCGAGGGCCGGGCGTCACACATTTAAGCATCTGCGAAAATGAGCTACGAATATACCCTGGTTTAATGCTGTATAGAAGGATAGAAATTACTCGTCTTTTGCAACTGTATTTGACCAAACAATTGTTTGTATTAGCTCTATTCGGTGATCTCAAAAGAAGTAAGACATTACAATTGCTTGCTTAAGTGTAAATATTTTTCAGTGTTTCGCGCCAGAAACTTTTGTTTACCTTTATACACTACTGGCCATTAAAATTGCTAAACCACGAAGATGACGTGCTACAGACGCGAAATTTAACCGACAGGAAGAAGATGCTGTGATATGCAAATGATTAGCTTTTCACAGCATTCACACAAGGTTGGCACCGGTGGCGACACCTACAACTTGCTAACATGTGGGAAGTTTCCAACCGATTTCTCATACACAAACAGCAGTTGACCTGCGTTGCCTGGTGAAACGTTGTTGTGATGCCTCGTGTAAGGAGGAGAAATGCGTGCCATCACGTTTCCGACTTTGATAAAGGTCGGATTGTAGCCTGTCGCGATTGCGGTTTATCGTATCGCCACATTGCTGCTCGCGTTGGTCGAGATCCAATGACTGTTAGCAGAATATGGAATCGGTGGGTTCAGGAGGGTAATACGGGTCGCCGTGCTGGATTCCAACGGCCTCGTATCACTAGCAGTCGAGATGAAAGGCATCTTATCCGCATGGCTCTAACGGATCGTGCAGCCACGTCTCGATCCCTGAGTCAACACATAGGGACGTTTGCAAGACAACATCCATCTGCACGAACAGTTCGACGACATTTGCAGCGGCATGGACTATCAGCTCGGAGACCATGGCTGCGGTTACCCTTGACACTGCATCACAGACAGGAGCGCCTGGGATTGTGTACTCAACGACGAACCTGGGTGCACGAATCGCAAAACGTCATTTTTTCGGATGAATCCAGGTTCTGTTTACAGAATCATGATGGTCGCATCCGTGTTTGGCGACATCGCAGTGAACGCACATTGGAAGCGTGTATTCGTCATCGCCATACTGGCGCATCACCCGGCGTGATGGTATGGGGTGCCATCGGTTACACGTCTCGGTCACTTCTTGTTCGCATTGACGGCACTTCGAACAGTGGACGTTACATTTCAGATGTGTTACGACCCGTGGCTCTACCCTTCATTCGATCCCTGGGAAACCCTAATTTTCAGCAGGATAATGCACGACCGCATGTTGCAGGTCTTGTACGGGCCTTTCTGGATACACAAAATGTTCGACTGCTGCATTGGCCAGCACATTCTCCTGATCTCTCACCAACTGAAAACGTCTGGTCAGTGGTGGCCGAGCAACTGGCTCGTCACAATACGCCAGTCACTACTCTTGATGAACTGTGGTACCGTGTTGAAGCTGCATGGGCAGCTGTACCTGTACACGCCATCCAAGCTCTGTTTGACTCAATGCCCAGGCGTATCAAGGTCGTTATTACGGCCAGAGGTGGTTGTTCTGGGTACTAGACATGGCCTGCACCTCAACAGGTATGGGAAGGGGAGGTTGGCAAAACTTATAGGTGACAGCATAGGTGGGGGTGGTGGGATCACTCATGGGAAAATTCCGGTAGTTGTGGGTGTTAGAGCTGTACCTTTTTTAGATTGAAGTCAGCTGATAGGTATTCCTGCTTAAGGGAAGTCTCTCTAACAAAGAAACCACTTTCTACAAAGCTTGGGTATCCGATTAATGAGGGAATTAGTATATTTCATCAAAATATACAAGGTATTCGAGATAAAGTTAGTGAACTGCTTATAGATGTTGACTCTGAAATTATTGGTATATCTGAACACTTCTTAAATAAGGAGATAATTCAGAGGCTTCCTTTACCAGGATACAGGTTGGCTGGCAGCTTTTCTAGGAGCTCTTTGCGGTGTGGGGGAGTAGCCATGTATGTGAGAAACGGTATCCCATTTGAGTCAATTGATGTTTCAAAGTACTGCACTGAAAAGGTGTTTGAATGTTGTGCAGGTGTGGTTAAATTTAGTGGAGCTAAACTTCTTACTGTTGTTATTTATAGATCCCCAGACTCCGATTTCACAACATTTTTGCTAAAGCTAGAGGAGGTTCTTGGTTCACTTTATAGGAAATACAAAAAGTTAGTTATATGTGGTGACTTCAATATTAATTGTATAAGTGATTGTGCAAGGAAAAGGATGCTGGTAGACCTCCTTAATTCATATAATCTTATGCAAACCGTATTCTTTCCAACGAGAGTGCAAGGGAACAGTAGAACAACCATAGACAATATTTTTGTTCATTCGTCATTATTAGAAGGGCATTCTGTTAGCAAAAAGGTGAATGGCCTTTCAGATCATGATGCACAAATTTTAAGTCTAAAAGATTTTTGTGCTTCAACACATGTTAAATATAGTTACCAACTTTTTAGGAAAGCTGATCCAGTTGCTGTACAGACTTTTGTAAACCTTATCAAGGAACAAGATTGGCAAGATGTTTATAGTGCTGATACAGTAGACGATAAATATAATGCTTTCCTCAAGACTTTTCTCGTGCTCTTTGAAAGTTGCTTTCCGTTAGAACGTTTAAAACAGGGTACTAGCACAAACAGGCAGCCTGGGTGGCTGACTAAAGGGATAAGAATATCTTGTAGAACAAAGTGGCAATTATATCAAAACGTTAGAAACAGTCAAAATCTAAATGCAGCAGCCCATTACAAACAGTATTGTAAGGTGCTTAAAAAAGTTATTAGGAAGGCAAAAAGTATGTGGTATGCAGATAGAATAGCTAAGTCTCAGGATAAAATTAAAACCATATGGTCAGTCGTAAAGGAAGTGGCTGGTCTGCAGAGACAGGTCGAGGATATAGAATCAGTGCGTAGTGGGGATGTCCGTGTTGCTGATAAGTCGCATATATGTACAGTACTTAATAATCACTTTCTGAATATAGCAGGTGAACTAAATAGAAACCTAGTCCCAACAGGGAATCATATAGCGCTCTTAGAAAAAAGTGTTCCGAGACTGTTACCTGAAATGCTCCTCTATGATACCGACAAGAGGGAGATTGAGTTAATAATTAAATCACTAAAGACCAAGAACTCTCATGGATATGACGGGGTATCTAGCAGAATACTGAAGTATTGTTCCACGTATATTAGCTCAGTACTTAGCCATATCTGTAACTTTTCCTTTAGCAGTGGTCGGTTTCCTGACCGATTAAAGTACTCGGTAGTGAAGCCACTTTATAAAAAGGGAGACAGGGATAATGTTGACAATTATAGACCTATTTCTATGCCATCGGTGTTTGCTAAAGTTATCGAGAGGCTTGTATATACAAGGTTACTGCAGCATTTAAATTCACATAATTTGCTGTCAAATGTACAGTTTGGTTTTAGAAATGGCTTAACAACTGAAAATGCTATATTCTCTTTTCTCTGTGAGGTTTTGGACGGATTAAATAAAAGGTTGAGAACGTTAGGTGTTTTCTTTGATTTAACGAAGGCTTTTGACTGTGTTGACCACAAAATATTACTGCAGAAGTTGGAACATTATGGAGTAAGGGGAGTAGCTTACAATTGGTTCGCCTCCTACTTTAAGAACAGAAAGCAGAAGGTAATCCTCCGCAATATTGAGAGTGGTAATGATGTTCAGTCCCAATGGGGCACTGTTAAATGGGGCGTTCCCCAAGGGTCGGTGCTGGGGCCACTGCTGTTCCTTATTTATGTAAATGATATGCCTTCTAGTATTACAGGTGATTCAAAAATATTTCTGTTTGCTGATGACACCACCTTGGTAGTGAAGGATCTTGTGTGTAATATTGAAACATTATCAAATAATGTAGTTCATGAAGTAAGTTCGTGGCTTGTGGAAAATAATTTGATGCTAAATCACAGTAAGACTCAGTTTTTACAGTTTCTAACCCACAATTCAACAAGAACTGACATTTTAATCAGACAGAATGGGCATGTTATAAGCGAGACGGAACAGTTCAAGTTCCTAGGCGTACGGATAGATAGTAAGCTGTTGTGGAAAGCCCATGTTCAGGATCTTGTTCAGAAACTAAATGCCGCTTTATTTACCATTAGAACAGTATCTGAAATAAGTGACATTTCAACACGAAAAGTAGTATACTTCGCATATTTTCATACGCTTATGTCATATGGTATTATTTTTTGGGGTAATTCTTCTGATTCAAAAAGGGTATTTTTGGCTCAAAAACGGGCTGTTCGAGCTATGTATGGTGTGGGTTCGAAAACCTCTTGTCGACCCCTATTCAATAGTCTGGGAATTTTGACATTGCCCTCACAGTATGTATTTTCTTTAATGTCGTTTGTTGTTAGCAATATTAGCTTATTCCCAAGAGTTAGCAGCTTTCACTCAGTTAATACTAGGCAGAAATCAAATCTGCATGTGGAATGCACTTCCTTGACTCTTGTGCAGAAAGGAGTGCAGTATTCTGCTGCATCCATTTTCAATAAGCTACCACAAGAACTCAAAAATCTTAGCAGTAGCCCAAACACTTTTAAGTCTAAACTGAAGAGTTTCCTCATGGCTCACTCCTTCTATTCTGTCGAGGAGCTCCTGGAAGAGATAAAAAATTAAGCAAATTCCAGTGTTACATTCTTGATTTTCTTTATTTAAACTAACGACTTGTTTCATTTTATGTGTTTCTACAATCGTGTTATAATTTCATGTATTGACTCGTTCCATGACCATGGAGACTTCTCCTAAATGTGGTCCCACGGAACAATAAATAAATAAATAAATAAATAAATAAATAAATAAATAAACTGATTTCTCAGGATCTATGCACCCAAATTGCGTTAAAATGTAATCATATATCAGTTCTGGTAGAATATATTTGTCCAATGAATACCTGTTTCTTCTTGGTGTAGCAATTTTAATGGTCAGTAGTGTATTTACACTAACAGAGAAATCCGGCTTTGCCCAGGTGTTTAAATTATAGCTGCGCGTCCACGCCCATACCTCACAGCGTCTGGCCTTGTACTTAATGTTTGTGAGTTCATATCTCCTGAACTCCGTGTCGTACTAGAATGATGCACAATAGTGGCCTTAATTATGGATATTTTGTAGATATTCACTGAATATTGGGTTCAGGAGCTGAAATGTACAATACATTTCACTAAAAATGTTCAGAAAACATACCCTAAAGTTCATTATTTTGCAAATTAAAGTTCAAATACAAAAATGTAATTAAATTTTTTAAAAAGTCAAATAAAATACTCTCAACCAGACAGTTTCAAAAATTATTTGGGACTAAAGTTATTGCAATATTTCTTAATATTTTGTGAGATATCCTTTCGATTTAATCACTACCTCGACTCTGCACTGCATTGAGTCCACCATTTGGTTTTATCACTCTGAACCCACGAATTGACAATTGTCTCTGTGAGCTCCCTCTTGTTACTGGGATTTTGTTGTGAAACCATGATTTTAAGCCTTGACCACAAATTCTCAGTTGAGGACGGGGCTTTTGCCAGGCCAAGGCAGCACACTAGTTTGATGGCAACCGAACCATTTGTTATTGATTTTCGCCGTATGACATGGCGTGCTGTCTTGCTGAAAGATGCACGAATGGTCGTTGCCTTCAAACAAATCGGAAGGGAGGGTAGCAATTTCAACATTTAAGACTTCGTCTTGGTACTTATTTGCGGTAATGTTGCCCTGTAACACTGCCAGATGTCCAATGACATGACTTGCCTTGCAGCTGCACATCATGACACTGCACTCCAAATAACTCTAGCCCAGCCTGCTCTCGTCCATTCCCTGTATAATAATGCCCATTGCACATGTTTCAGCCCTTGCGTTTTCTTGAGACAAGGCTTCTTCCTTGGAGCAAAACATTGTCGCAAAGTTTCTGTCTGACGGTTCGATCAGAAACTTTAGCCCCTGAAGTCTTCAAGATTGCCTTTATGTCTTTTGCGGTAAGCCGACCATCTTGCAAAGCAAGAGAACAGGTTCAACGACAGTCTTTATTAATATACAGGGTATAACAAAAAGGTAAGGTCTAACTTCCAGGAAACATTTCTCATGCATAGATGAGTTCAAAATGGTTCAAAAATGGCACTGAGCGCTATGGGACTTAACTTCGGAGGTCATCAGTCCCCTAGAAAGAACTACTTAAACCTAACTAACCTAAGGACATCACACACATCCATGCCCGAGGCAGGATTCGAACCTGCGATCGTAGCGGTCGCGCGGTTCCAGACTGTAGCGCCTAGAACCGCTCGGCCACTCCGGCCGGCCATAGAAGAGTAAAACATGTTATATGGACATGGATCCGGAAACACTTTATTTCCATGTTAGTGGTCATTTTATGATTTTCTTCATAATTACATTAAACATGGGAAACACACAGAAACAGAACGTACCGGCATTTCATGAAACTTTCTTTTCACATGAAATGTTTAGAATATTTTCTTCGTAACGTCGTAACGGGCTGTAAAAGCACGCACCATCAACTGTTTAGTGTTCCATCACTGAATTAATTTCCGATAAAGTGTAATGGAAGTGCACTCAAATGCGGAGTTCGCAGATGCAGATTTAGTGTACGGATTAGCAGTGCGATGTCGCGTTGATGCTCATATCCTTGCTAACAGAAGTCATCTTGAACATATCATTGAAGAAATCTTTCATACTGTATTGATAAGTTCGTGTCTTGTGTCTTTCCCATGATTAATGTGATTATGAACAGAAGTGGAAACTGAGCTCTAACGTGGAAATAAAGCGTTTCCGGACCCGTGTCATGTAACATATTTTCTTCGTCTACGATTGAGGTACGTTTCCTGAAAGTTTTGCAATACCTTTTTTGTTACTCCTTTACAAGGCGACCGCCATAACTATGGCGGCAGTCAGATTTTCAACTCTCGAGAATTTCATCTCAACTGACTTGCCTTGAAAACCAAGAAAATTTCATAAAAATATGAATAGTTGAGCAAATAATTATCTCTTACCTCTTAGTAGACAACTGAAGGTACCTAATACAATTAAGTGAAATTATATTTAATTAAAATCAATAATAAAAGTTAAATTCAAAATACGAGGAGTAGTTACTGTTCTCTTCAAAATAAATGAGCACTGAAGAAGTAGCTGAGGAAAGCTGGACACAAAAATTAGCAACAACTAAAGCTCTTCTACATTCGCGGTACGCTGTCGATGCCACCGGGCCGGTCATACGCAAAAATCCTGTTAGTAAGCGTAACACCGTTATAGAGTGAGGGATTGCAACTGGTCGATTAGATGTAAAACTAATATTCCAATAGCTATTATTATTATAGCTTTTTACTTAGGCTATGAGTTCTGAACCCTCAAAAGCCTTATCTTCAATTCATGTAGCCTGAAAGACAAAAATCATCCAGTCGTGCATGTATATAATTGGGAACGCATATTTACGCCTTGTTTCCGAGGAGACTTCACGAACCGTCAGCGTCTTTAATTTTTTTTACTTATTTATTTTTCCCCTATGTTTATTTCTACAAAATTACTGCAGCAAGTGATTACACCTCTCATCTTATTTTACTAATACGTATATTCTTATAACGTCTTTTAACCTTTTGTCAAGATATATGTACGTTTTTCTTATTTTTTGAAGAGGCAGGTAAATAGAATCTTTTTTTTAATTTCAGAAGTATGAATTTCTACTTCCTTCTTCATCTTGTTTGTCACAAAGTATATGTTCGGGTGTTTTTGATTTATTGAGGAATTTAGTTTCCTGTGCCAACCATCGACAACATTCCTGGTCCAGTGCTGCTGGTTAAAAATATTCCACATTTCAATTGCGTGAAACGGAAGCGACCAGAGAGATCTGATACGTGGTGCTTATTGGAATTAAGGAAAACGTGGAAGGGAGGACCCACCAATAACTTTCTTTTCACACAACCTGTTTATTTAACAATATATAAACTGTGTTTGGCAGTTAATCAAAGCATTTAACCATAAAATTATCTTTAACAAAATGAACAAATTTGCAAAATTCTTTTGACCTTAAACCTTAGTTTGAATAAGCTTTTAATCTTTGCAAAAGAAATCTGGAGTGCTGTACTGCAAAACAGCAAACAATATGACAATGATTACAAGACAGCCGGACCTGCTGCCCCCCGTTATCGGGTGAAACAGTGGCGTTTACTACCGGGCTGGACACAGTATGTCTTATTAAATGCCCTTCTGCAACAACACATGAAAACTATATAAGCACCATTGATGACAAGAGTGATTCAATTACTCAAAACAGATGACTTAACTTTTAATTTGAAAGCTGCCTGTCGAAAGGTTCGGTGTTAAGATGCGCACCTGTGCTTAAAGGTTAAACAAATTAGCAAACAATATGACAATGATAAGGCTTATTTCAAACGAACTAACCTCTTAATTTCAATCGTCAACCAAGGTGCGACTGGATCCAGACCCGTCCCATCTGACAATTTTATTTTGACTAAAGCTCTGGTGACAGATGGCTGCTAATATTTTCAAAGTTAAACTGATTGTCAGTTATTAAGACCGCTCTGAAGGAACGTCTTAAAACATTACTCTCTTTGCGGAACCACAAGATCCAGCTAAAATGCACCAATAATGAAGCGGTCTTTCAAACACAGAAACGAACAGCTTAGTACAACAGGTTGCTCAAATTATAACTAATGAATCAGAAATGCAATTTCAATCAAAGAACTGAACCGGTTAACAGCTAAATCTAACCACAAGGCAACCTATGCCTTAGTACAATCTTTCCAGCTGTATCTACGACCAAGATCAAATTAATTACAACATTAATGAACGAGTAAAACCCAGAAAGGAAAGGCAATATAACAGCGGGACAAGTATTCAAACGACAACTGATGTCTTAGTACAGTACTACAACCTACATTTACGACCAAAGTGCCGACCGAGTAAAACTCCGGGGGACACGTGCAAACCAGAAAATAATAAGGAGGGCAGCTAGACAATGACACAAATCACCAGAATTACAGATTACAGAACGCTACTCCATAGATCCACGGCGCGTCGCAGCGGTTACTGAGTGGTGCCGATGAAAGCCAGATAGAAGAGGGCAGCCAGGCCACGAGCGGTCGTCCGACACGAATGTTGCCAACCAGCCGACGGGATGTCGGCCTGCTGCTTGTAGTCGACGCCGACCGCTACGAAGTACTCCGGTATCTTCGCTGTGCACAGGCCCTCCTTGCGCAGCTCGTGGCACTTTTTTCTCATTTTTGTACGTTAATGTCTGTTGTATTTCTTCGGGGCGGACGCCCGATGGCGCTAGTTCAAAGTCATCGCTGATTCATCAACTTTTTTTTATACTACACCTGAGCCTGTGATGCCAGACGTAACAGTCCACCAACTCAATGGCGCCATGGCTCAAGATGGTTTCTGCCACCAGCCTAACAACCAGACAACTCTCGCACACGAGGAATAGACCTCTCTGCCCCGATAAGAGATACGAAGTTAATTATCCTGTACTCCCACCAGACAAAAAGCAGCTCAACTTCCTAACACAGGAAAAACCTGAAAAGACACATGAAAATACGAATTCACTCACATTCACAGGGTAGGTAAAGGAAGGACATGTTAAGTATGTGACTGGATTACACATAGAAAATAAGTGGATTACAAAAAGTATTCGTGAAATAGTGACGCGAAGCACAAGTTGCTTGCATTTAACATCAGATAAACCCTGAATTCCCCTTAACTTCACTGCTCAGACTTAATAGATCTATTCTGCAGACAAGCAAGCGGTGCAGAGATTGAGACGTAAACAGAATCAAATGGGACAACATTCTTACCAAGCTGCTCTATAGAATCTTTTCACACTGTAGTTGCAGCACCCATAAAATAATCAGGAATACGTCGGCAGGGAAACGCACGTAGCCGAAACATTCTGTGAGCGGGCGCTTCCACCAGCCGAGACGTAGACTCACGCTTCGCAGCGGCGAGGAGAGCGCTATCGGGCCGCCGTGTTTATTTGCTCTGCAGGGCCCGGTATCGGCCGCGATAACCGGCAGTAATAGCCCGCTATCCTCACTCCAGATAAAACATCTAGGTACGCGCGGCTCCAGCCCACGCACAAGATGAAACGACAATCAGTATTATTAAAAATAGTTACCGCCCGTGAGTACCACAGCACAATAATACGTATCAGGTATTTAGAGTTTCCAAATATTGGTATTATTAGCTGACGACTTTGTTTTAATGCGATAAGCTGTTGTCTGACACGTCGGCCGGGGTGGCCGAGCGGTTCTAGGCGCTACAGTCTGGAACCGCGCGACCGCTGCGGTGGCAGGTTCGAATCCTGCCTCGGGCATGGATGTGTGTGATGTCCCAAGGTTAGTTAGGTTTAAGTAGTCCTAAGTTCTAGGGGACTGATGATCTCAGAAGTTAAGTCCCATAGTGCTCAGAACCATTTGAACCTTTTTTTTGTCACATATTCGAATGAGAGTCAGTTTCGTTCTTGATCCGTTTACTGTACCAATTGCTCACTGCTTATCCGGTCTGAGTCGCCAACAGCGAACTAATTGACGGACTAACGAAAGAACGGAGGGTCGCGAACGCGTTTGGTTGACTAATGTCGTGAGTGTTCTCATCCATCCACAAACGGGGCAACCCCATTGGTAGTGGGTGAGGAAAGAGAACTTATTTTCTTTACCTGAACAATCAATTGTGGTGCTATATATAACTCGACAGTAATTTTTCTGGTGCTAAGTAGCAGAGGAGAGTGATTCGCAATATACACGATACGAGAAATCCCTCTCTTAGACCTCAAACGAAGATGAAGTAAATAATAAAAACCATTTTGTATAAGAAAGTATAGGTGCTAAACTTCATTTGTTTAGGCGACCTCGTTCTTGAAAGTAATTAGTACAGGAAAAAGGGCATATTAAATACCTGGAGCTCTTCATCAATGAGCTCAGAAGGGGCTAGAGAACCGTGGAAACAGTGAGAACTGAAACTGCGCAAACCATTCAAACATAATGTACGGGAGGGGAACGGGAACGAAAGAAGAGGACAAATGAAATATGTAACGTGGACGCCAGGGGAGGTGTACAGTTCAGACAGTATTATTCCTGCTGCAAAACGGGATTTTGTAATAGCCCCCGCAGTCGCGTGGGGATTTGGGTGGATTATTCCGTGATGTCGTAACAAATTTCCTACCATACTGTCCCTTCTTCTTGACAGTGTTTTCCCTGTATTCCTTCCTCGGCTGTTCTGCAGAAAACCTGCCCATTCCTTACCTTAACTGGCCACCTAATTTTCAACATTCTTCTGTAGCATCACACCTCAAATGCTTCGACTCTCTTCTATTCCGTTTTCACACAGTCCTTGTTTCATTAGCACACAATGCTGTGCTCCAAACATACATTCTCAGAAATTTCTTCCTCAACTTAAGGCCTATAATATTCCTCGACTTCTCTTGGCCAGGAAACACTTTTTTTTTTTTTTTTTTTTTTTTTTTTTTTTTTTTTTTTTTTTTTTTTTTTTTTTTTTGCCAGCGCTAGTCTGCTTTTGATGTCCTCCTTGTTCCGACCTTCATGGGTTATTTGGCTGCCTAGGTTGCAGAATTGTTTAACTTCATCTGCTTCGTAACACCAATCCTGATGTTAAGTGTCTCACTGTTCTCATATCTGCTACTTCTTTCGTCTTTTTTCGGTTTAATCTTTATTCATTAGACTGGTCACTCCATTTAACAGAGCCTGTAATTGTTCTTCCCTTTCACTCAGAGCCGGCCGCTGTGGCCCAGCGGTTCTAGGCGCTACAGTCCGAAACCTCGCTGCTGCCTCGGGCATCGATGTGTGTGATGTCCTTAGGTTAGTTAGGTTTAAGTAGTTCTAAGTCTAGGGGACTGATGACCTCAGATGTTAAGTCTCATAGTGCTCAGAGTCATTTGAACCTTTCTCTCAGGCAGCTTAAGTCGTAAGAGAATCCTGTCGTTGAAATCCTTCCACCTTGAATTTTGACTCCACTCTCGAACGTTTCTTTTTTTCCGTCATTGTTTCTTCTATGTATAGATTGAACAGTAGAGGCAAAAGATTACATCCCTATCTTACAGCGCTTTTAATCCGAGCACTTCGTTCTTGGTCTTACACTCCCATTGTACCCTCTCGGCTTTTGTATATGTTGTATACTACCCATCTATCCCTACTTTTCTCGAAATTTCGAACATCTTGCATCATTTGACACTATCGAACGCTTTTTCCAGGCCACACACAAACACACACCCACACACCAGATTTCAATTTTTATCTGACAAATGGACATTATCGACGAAATCAAATAAAATACTTTCAATCTCGAAGTTCGACCAACGTTTCCAGGAGGTTTAACTTGGTTATTTCGCAAATGCCGTAACTTGGAATCCTCTCCCAAATATTCGCAACTGGAATAAAAGTTTTAAAATAAAAACAGCCTAGAATCGCATGTAAGCTGTTGAAATCTATAATGTATCAGTCAGGTGGTCGGTTTCGATCGTACTGCGATCAACATCAGAGCATTCGATGCCCGCGACGAAGACAGGAGAGAGTGGCGAGGAGCGGTCCGCCGCGCGCCGCGCGCAACAGTGCCGCTCTCACTGCCGCTCTCTCCTTCCGTCGTAATGGTGCTTTACTGGCCTGATGATCATCATACCACGATCGAAACTGGTCAGCAGGTTAATAAATTTTAAATTCTAACAACGATCCTAGGCCATTTTGTTTGAAAACATTTATTTTAATTTTTTAGAAGCTGTCTCGTAGCAACAGTGTTCCTACAGATGCTTATTCTCAGTTACGATTTTCTTTGACCCATACCCAACCGCTTGCGAAAATTGGCTGGAGAGAACCAAGTCCTATAACAGAGTCACCCCCCTCTTCCCCTTTTCCAAGTTGTCACGAGTTGGGAATGAAAGAGATAAAAAGAATTTTAAAAACTTACGACTGATTATCAAGCCACTACGATTTATACTGGAAAACTTCTTCGGAATTCGATATCTTCCAAGAGAGTGTCTCAAAAATTTGTTAACAGGTAGTGAATCAAAGTATCAGGAGTAATAAGCGTCAAAGACCAAGAGAATTCAGAATGTAACGAATGCCAAAGGCAGTTCTGCACTATATTATATTTGGTGAATACAAGAAGAATATATAATACCAATTTCAAAGAAAGCAGATGTTGACAGATGTGAAAATTACCGAAATATGAGTTTAATAAGCCACGGCTGCAAAATACTAACACGAATTCCTTACAGATGAATGGGAAAACTGGTAGAAGCCGACCTCGGGAGAGATCAGTTTGGACTCCGTAGAAATGTTGGAACACGTGAGGCAATACTGACCCTACGACTCATCTTAAAAAATAGATTAAGGACACACAGACCTACCTTTCTAGCATTTGTAGACTTAAAGAATGCTTTTGACAATGTTGAGTGGAATACTCTCTTTCAAATTCTGAAGGTGGCAGGGGTAAAATACAGGGAGCGAAAGGCTATTCACAATTTGTACGGAAACCAGATGACAGTTAGAAGAGTCGAAAGGGAAACAGTGGTTGGGAAGGGAGTGAGACAGGATTGTAGCCTAACCCCGAAGTTATTCAGTCTCTATATAGTGCAAGCAGTAAAGGAAACAAAAGAAAAATTCGGAGTAGGAATTAAGGTCCATGGAGAAGAAGTAAAAACTTTGAGGTTCGCCGATGACATTGTAATTCTGTCAGAGACAGCAAAGGACCTGGAGGAGCAGCTGAACGGAATGGACAGTGTCTTGAAAGGAGGATATAAGATGAATATCAACAAAAGCAAAACGAGGATACTGCAATGTAGTCGAATTAAATCGGGTGATGCTGCGGGAATTGGATTAGGAAATGAGACACTTAAAGTAGTAAGTGAGTTTTGCTATTTGGGGAGCTAAACAACTGATGATGGTCAAAGTAGAGAGGATATAAAATGTAGACTGGCAATGGCAAGGAAAGCGTTTCTGAAGAAGAGAAATTTGTTAACATCGAGTATAGATTTAAGTGTTAGGAAGTCGTTTCTGAAAGTATTTGTATGGAGCGTAGCCATGTATGGAAGTGAAACGTGGACGATAAATAGATTATACAAGAAGAGAGTAGAAGCTTTCGAAATGTGGTGCTACAGAAGAATGCTGAAGATTAAATGGGTAGATCACATAACTATTGAGGAGGTATTGAATAGAACTGAAGAGAAGAGAAATTTGTGGCACAACTTGACTAGAAGAAGGGACCGGTTGGCAGGGCATATTCTGAGGCATCAGGGGATCACCAATTTAGTATTGGAGGGCAGCGCGGAGGGTAAAAATCGTAGAGGAAGACCAAGAGATGAATACACTAAACAGATTCAGAGGATGTAGGTTGCAGTAGGTACTGGGACATGAAGAAGCTTGCACAGGATAGTGTAGCATGGAGAGCTGCATCAAACCAGTCTCTGGACTGAAGACCACAACAACAACAACTTATCTTTTAATTCAGCCTACCGTTGTATTTCATTTCTAAAAGTATGTTAGTTCGTCCATAACTGTCATTTGTAATAAGGGAAGTCTTTTTGTCAGACCTTCTATATAGATAGCTGATCCATTCCGGAAATCGAGAATCTCGACGACTTTTGCCTGTTATCGACACTGATACTGGTGAGATATCGATCTCAGGGATTCCAAGACTTTCGGAATATTTTAATTTCAAGTTTGAATTTGAATAACAAATGACGAAAGAATACTTTTCCGTTGTCCATTTTCGAATTTTTTGCCTTAGGTTGTACTGTGAAATCATGCTCCTTGGCAAAATTCATAATTCTAGGTTTTGATGAGTGAATTTGAGAGTACCAAAATATGTGGCATAATTGGGCATATCATCTTCTGACTCTACTGACCTCTAACCTGGCGTTTATTATGCTGCCAAGGTACTAGAGATCTTAGTAAGTGACACAAATTTCTTCTTCATACGTGTAACCGTTCCTGAGAAAAAGGGGACTTAACAGATGGATGGACAAACGGACAGACTGATAAAAGATGCCAAACATTATTTGTGATTTCTTTTTTAAATTTAAAACTGAAACAAGATAGTAATATAAAATTCACACTGGAATATGAGAGCAATGGTAGCATCAATTTTCTTGATCTAAACATCAGTAAAGAAAACTACTCGCGCAGCTTCAAATTTTAAAGGAAGGCAACAGCAACAGCAACAGATACCACAATACACAGCTCACCATGTCACCCCACAACACACACACTTGCTGCATACAGAGCACTAGTTAACAGACCCAACAATATACCAATGGATAAATATGCACATCTTGATGAGCTCAGCATAATAAAACAAATAGTTCAGCAAATGGCTATGATGAATTATTAATTGATAACCTTACTCAAAAACGGAAAAACAATGATAAATCGCCTTCCATACCTGAAACGAAAAAGAAGCCCACGGCTTGCATACCTCTCATAGGCAAACTCTCCTATGAAACAGCAAACATTCTCAGATGACACGACACTAACATTGCCTTTACAACGCACAACAAACTGCAACACACACTGAGACACAATATACTCACACAGACTGATAAACACTCGCAATCAGGCATCTATAAAATAGTAATACCTGCAGATCCTTTTATATAGGCCTAACTGGGAGAGACTTCCAAATAAGATATAATGAACATATAAATGCTTACCAGACTAACAATTACAATAGATCAGCAATAGCCACACACATAAAAGACACAGGCCACCCATTCCATGATATAGCGAATGATCTTCATATATTGCACAAAAAAATAAGGGACACCTAATGAACTTATATGAAAAACTGGAAATCTTCATTCATGTCACAGCACATGGAGATGTATTATTAAATGATAAGCTTGAAAGTAATAATGTTAACTTCTTCAAAAACTTCTCCAACCCTAAATGTTTATTTCATTGACAGAATAGTTTTCATTAAGTATCCATGTAACATTCTCCGTATTCCCAATACATCTAGATAAAAGTTTTCATCTTCACTACAGGTATATATAACTGTCTTTGAAATTGTAAGTAGTTTATCTTAGATTTTAAAGCTCTTTGGAAAGTTGTAAACAGACGTTTGTGAAAATGATAAGTTGTGATTTACCTGTTACTGTGCTCTGTGTGCCAGATAATGAAATCACCATCAAAAATGTAAGTAAACGTATTACCTAACCATGCTATTCACATAATGTACACATTTTAACAGATTTATCCTTCCACACATGTTTATTTTTCGATTTTTAACCCCACTGGCACACACAGCTAATGTACATAACGTATCAGCTGATGTATAAATAACTGTATGATCCACCTGATGATGGCAGCATGCTGCCGAAATGTATTGTGCTAATAAAATATTAGTAAAAAGTGACTGCAGCAGTATATAATTATTCCACATAATAATATTTGTGATATAATTACAAAATACAGATTTTCGATTTTTTCCTTAGGTTGTATTGTAAAACCTTGCTTTTTGACAAATTTCATGATTCTGCGTCAACGAGAAGTACCATGTAGCTTTTGATGATTGATTTTCCAAGTGTCAAAATATGTGACGTACATGGCCATATCTTTTGATTGCATTGAGTTAGGAGCTTGAATCATTTTATATTGCCAAGGGACCATAGACGTAAATAGGTGACATAAGTTTCAACTTGATACGTCTGTCCGTTCCTGGGAAAAGGGTTTTGAGAGGCCAGATAAACAGAGAGACAGTCAGACAAATGGCTCTGAGCACTATGGGACTTAACTTCTGAGGTCATCAGTCCCCTAGAACTTAGAACTACTTAAACCTAACTAACTAAGGACAACACACACATCCATGCCCGAGGCAGGATTCGAACCTGCAACTGTAGCGGTCGCGCGGTTCCCGGCTGTAGCGCCTAGAACCGCTCGGCCAGACAGACAGACAGACATCAAAATGAGAATATAAGGGTTCCGTTTTGACCGACAGGGACACGGATCCCTAAAAATGAGAAAGTACTAAGATTCGGGAAGCCTCAACTATCGACGTGGACCTAACACAGTAAAGACAGCGGCATCGGGAGTACGAGCAGTCGCTATTCATCTGCTGTCGCGGTCCCTGTGTCCTGACGACCTGTGCAGGACTGGCTGATGAGAGTGAAGTATTGAGAATCAGCATTAGAGCTTGTTGACCGGCGATGTAGCCATCGGGGAGTGCCATGCGGAGCGCACTCGATGCACGAGCAGGTCCACCGCTCTGAACACACGCCGCCTTGTATCGGCGCCACTTTAATCACCGGAATGAACGGAACGGGGGCGGTCAAGCAGCCGGCGGCCGTACCGTGTGGAAACAGCCGCGGCAAGTGCACGGCCGTGTACACACGCGGCCAACAACGGCGAATAATGCCCGTTTTGTTACCCGGCGACGGCTGGCGGCGCGGAAAAGCGGCGAGCGCGAGGATCGCAAATTTCGCAAAACGGCGCCGGTCTGCATCTTTCATGCACCTCCATCGCGCTGTTTGTTTTCGAAGTCCGAACAGCCAAGCGGCCAACCGGCGCGGCGCCGAAAGCTTAAACATTTTCGGCGTCGCGCAAACAGCAACGCGTGCCGCGACAAGGCAGTGGCGACCCCGCTATAAATGGTGGGATGGCGGACGGAAACGGGTACTCGTACTGCGTGTGTTTGCGACACAGAGGCGAGCAAAGATACAGACAGGATCGGGAGCCGCCACCTCTGTCCGTGGAGCTGAGTCTTCCTATTGTTGCCCGTGTGGTTGCTATTAACGATGTCACATATCAGTCTTCCCTGTCTGGTCGACCAGTGATATAGCAACTATCGGGAACAATATCAAGGATGTTTATTATTCCATAACGGATATGATCAATTTCGCACCACGCAGGTGTGCGTACGGTACACACTGAGGTGACGTGAGTCGTGGGATAGTGATATACACATGTACAGATGGCGGTAGTATTGCGTACACAAGCTATGAAATGGCAGTGCATTGGCGAAGCCGTCATTTTTACTCATTTAATTCATGTGGAAAAGTTTCCGACGTGATTACGGCAGTACGACGTGAACTAACATACGAATGTTAGTTGTAGCTAGAGGGATGGAACATTCCGTTTCGAAAATCATCGAGGAATTCAACATTCCGAGATCCACACTCTCAAGAGTGTACAGAAAAACCAAATTTCAGCCATTACCTCTCATTACGGACAACAAACACAGCAACCGACGGGCTTTACTAACGACCGAAAGCAGCGCCGTTTGCGTAGAGTTGCCAGTGATAGCATACAAGCGATGGTTCAAATGGCTCTGAGCACTACGCGACTTAACTTCTGAGGTCATCAGTCGCCTAGAACTTACAACTAATTAAACCTAACTAACCTAAGGACATCACACACATCCATGCCCGAGGCAGGATTCGAACCTGCGACCGCAGCGGTCGCTCGGCTCCAGACTGTAGCGCCTAGAACCGCTCGGCCACTCCGGCCGGCCACACAAGCGACACTTCATCTACAGCTACATCAGACTCCGGAAGCCAACTAATGGTGTGTGGCGGACGGTACTTTCGGCACCACTATCTGATCGCTCCAACCCTGTTCACTTCGTCAAACAAGCCCAGAAATCAATATCCGATGTATGAGGAACGTTTTCGTGAGGGCTGTGTGGCGAAATTTGGCGTTATTGGGCTATGGCAGCAGGCGACGGACGCGAGTGCCTTTGCCAACAGCACGATATCGCCTGCAGCGTCTCCTTTGCTCGTGGCCATATCGGTTGGACGCTAGGCGACTGAAAACAGTGGCCTGGTCAGATGAGTCCCGATTTCAGTTCGTAAGAGCTGATGGTATGGTTCGAGTGAGGCGCAGTCCCCCACGAAGAGGTGGACCCAAAAAGGCTGTGTGCTGGTGGTGGCTCCATAATGGAATGACCTATGTTTACATGGAATGGACTGAGTCCTCTGGTCCAACTGAACCGATCATTGAGTGGAAATGGTTATATATGGCTACTTGGATACCATTGCAGCCATTGTGGACCCTATGTTCCGAAACAACGTTGGAATTTTTATGGATGACAACGCGTCACGCAACAATTCTTCGCGATTGGTTCGAAGAACATTGTGGACAATCCGAAGGAATAATTTGGACACAAATAGATCGTTTATGAGACATAATCCAGAGGGAACACTCTCGCAAATATGTATGGATATAGAAGCAGCAGGGCTCAATATTTCTGAAGTCCACGCCACGTCGAATTGCTGCACTGTGGCGGGTAAAAGGAAGTCCGACACGACGTCAGGAGATATCCCACTACTTCTGCCACTTCAATGGACAATGTGATTCCGTAATGGCGCTACAAACTTTCAGGAATGATGGAGAAGGGCGAATGTTCATTCTTATTTACGGATTTTTCCGTCAAATTCCATATTTAAGGTCGAACAACTAGTTTCTCTACCTAATTTTCGGCTTCCTGCGCCACCTTGAGCAAAAAACTAACTATTGCCGGGAGGGGCTCTAGCTCTTAGGTATTTAAATATTATAAGCAAAGATAGAATCCACTTGGACAGAATATTGTGCAGCAACCTTGTTTTTTAATACACATTAAGCAACGAACAATACGAAATGCAATAAATAAACTGCACAACATTAGAGTTTTATAGGTTGTATGGTTATAATGCTAAAGTTTGTGAGGTCACTAAATTGGTGGAAAAACTGTCAAACTGAGCACTCTTCACTTATGTTGTGCACCAGATTTGTTTGTAACATTGTAAACTACACTTTACATACAGGACAATATTAAACATAATCAGTAATGGAAATACACAATATTACAGTATTGCAGGTAATAGGGTCCTAATGCTATATTTTGTGAGGTCGTGACATTAGCTGAGAACTGTCCAACTGAGCAGGAGTAAAAACGAGAAACCAGTTCAGTTGTTATTCAGAGTTGTAAATCTTTCAATCTGTGTTAACGGACCCTAGTGCGGAGAAAAACGTATCGAAAGGCATAAGCGAAAATCTACTCAAGTTCCGCCACACCCTAACACAGCGCTCGAACTAAGCGCCCCAACTCCCGAAACCTGATCGTGAGTACAAAATTCCCCCTGAATGCTCCCCAATACCATCAAATAATTTCACTTGTTTACAGACTAGTAACGGTGCACGTAACTTGATGTCAGGGAGATAGAAAACCTAAGTCTACGGTACATCAATAATGAATTCTATTTACTTGCATAACCTTCACAAGATTCTAAACTTAACAGGCGTTCAGAATAGTGTCACCAGCGTCAATGCAGTCATGGCATCTCACAAAATTTTGCAGTACCTTTTCTAATACCCCCCATACCGGTGTCGTTTGTGTCGCAGACAGCAAGAATTCTCGACAGGAATTCTCTTCAGTCTCCACAGGCGTCGTCTACATATATTTTTCACATGGCCTCACAAGATGAAATCAAGTGGGGTGAGATCAAATGAACTTGCTGGCCACAGAACAGGGTCTTCTCTGCCTATCCACTTTTCAGGGAATGTCAGATCTGAACCAAATCCATCCTCGGGCGAAAGTGAGTCGAGGCTCATCACGATCAGTCCAAAGTGAGACGGAACTCCGTCATGTACGAAACACATCCACTGTCATATAATAAGTGGGATATGTTCCAGGAAACTCGGTAGCATATCTCTGATAAACAATGTGTACACTGACACGTTTAAGCGAGGAGGAAGAAGAAATGGGCCTGGCACGTAACCACTGACTATGCCATGTTGACGCCTTATCTGTCTTCAAAACTGTAGCAAGGGGAATTCTGACTGGTCCAAACGTCGCTACTGCGACTATTTAGCATTCTGTCTCTGGTGAAACAGGTTTCATCCGGGAAAAGCACATACGCAGGAAAGTGAGGATCGACTATAAGGCGCTACAAAAACTGTTGGCAGAACATGAAATGAGCACCGAAGTCAGCAGGAGTCAAAGCATGCACTTTCTGTGGCTAGCAGGGATACAGCTTCACTTCTTGCAAAACTCGCCACGCAATTTCCTTTGAAATATTCATTTCTCGTGCTGCTGACCGAGTGCCTCATCCACTCGACCAAGCACTGCAATTTCTGAGTGTCTGGCAGTTGTCCACAGGTCGCGAAGGGATTTTGAATCTGCTGGCGAAAGAATTATTTTCACAATGTACAGGGTGACAATTATTGAACTATATGGCAAAAAAACTCTTTTAAGATATGAACATGGAGCCTGTCCTGGACAAATTGAAGAGCAGTGCAGATGTGCTAGAGGCGATAGCCCAAGCGGACGACCTCCTCCTGCTAGTAGGCTGCAGCAAACGCGAAGATGCAGAATCCAAGGCAGAGAGGGCAATGACCATCTTGACACAATGGTGCCAAAATACCAAAAGTCTACCAATTTTTTTATATTGAAGGGTCAGTTAGCCAGGAATCCAACAATTCAAATCGAGGGCTCACCAGTTATTCGGCAAAGAGAGGCCCGATACCTGGGTCTTGTCACTGAAGAAAAATGGAGTTTCGCCCAGCATATCGACACAGTGACCCAGAGGTCGTTAGAAGTACTAAATAACTTAATCGGGATTGGGCATAGAAGGTTCCGCCACACCATTCTAACTTCCATAGTGGACTACAGGTCAGGAGTTTAGGCACAGAGGCTCAGGAGGGTCATGCCTGCCACGGCCGTGAGGAGGGTGCAGGGTAACATGCTCTTGCGTTCAGTTGGGGCTTATAGAACATCTCCTGGGAGGAGGGGTCATTGATGTACTTAGGGGGCTTTGTGCCTTGGACATAAAAATAAGGGAAGAGGCACCATGGTACTGGGTTAAGAAATGCAAATTTTACAAGACTGAACAAATTTTGGGAGTTCACATAGAGAACAAGTTTGCGATCAAAAGAAGGGGGGAAGAACTTTGGCAGGAATACTGGGACAACGAAGATACTGGCCGAAGGACTCACCAGCTCCTACCTGGTATCAGAGAGCGATTACAACTTAAATATTTCAAGCCAACTAAAGGGCTTCTGCACTTCCTCACGGGATATGGACTGTACCCGACATATCTTTGAGGTTCGGGTAGCGAGCTACCTCCTCGTGTGAATGCGGCGCTGAGGAAGGCACTCCAGGCCACGTGGTCTATGAGCATCCCCTGTTTGACGATGTGGCCGCCAGATTAAGAAATGGTTCAAATGGCTCTGAGCACTATGGGACTTAACTGCTGAGGTCATCAGTCCCCTATAACTTAGAACTACTTAAACCTAACTAACCTAAGGACATCACACACATCCATGCCCGAGGCAGGATTCGAACCTGCGACCGTAGCGGTCGCGCGGTTCCAGACTGTAGCGCCTAGAACCGCTCTGCCACACCGGCCGGCAATTGACTAGTCCAAATAACTTTCCATACAGAAGTAAAATAAAAAATGTGTCTAGAGAATGTTGTTTAGCTGCCAGGGGACAGTAACCATCATGGTAACCTTCCCTGCAACTTCATTCGTTACAAACCGCTACGGTCGCAGGTTCGAATCCTGCCTCGGGCATGGATGTGTGTGATGTCCTTAGGTTAGTTACGTTTAAGTAGTTCTAAGTTCTAGGGGACTGATGACCTCAGATGTTAAGTCCCATAGTGCCCAGAGCCATTTGAACCATTTGAACTAGTCAATTAAAGCTGGACACGCTACATAGTTTTAGCTGTCGGTATGTGCATCTCAGAGCTGACAAAGAAGAGCATAAGCTTTTTCACCATGGCGCATGTCCTACACTACATTTCATGCAACGGTGAAAAAAAATAGTACACTTGAAAGGACGACGTCAATTTTGATCTGATCACGACATATGACCCTTGGGTGTTAGTAGATGTACTGATAATGGTTCAGCATTGTCCGCAGACAGATAGCGTAGTGACATAGCTACCAGAGCGTAAATTGTGTCTACCCTTTAACAGGGAGTGTTCACATCCAGAAACCTCAGTCTGGCGCAAACACGTGAAGCAGGCACCCATGCTATGGAGATGCACACTTTCTTCCTATAACCAACTGAGCGAGTTTGAAATGGGTCAAACTGTCGCATTTCGATAGACGGGATGGTCCTTTCGGAGAACTGCCACTCAAGTTGGACGTGCTGAGACAGCTGCGCAACGATGCTGGTGTAAATGATCTCGTGAACACTCTCACATCCGTAGGTGAGGTTGTGGACGTCCACGCAGCACTGGCGCCCGCACGATCGTCTTATTGAAAGGGCACCAGTGGCAGATCGTACAGCTACCACAGCATAGATAAAGAGGGCTTGTGAGCTCGGACACATCAGTACAGACTAACGGGCACACACACCTCTAGCCCATCTTTGACTCACGCCATAGCATCGACGTACACGGCTCGACTCGTGCCGTCAGAGGACCACTTGGAAGATGGGATGGTGCACCGCCATCTTCCAGCGATGAAAGCAGATGCTGCCTGCACGCAAGTGATAGTCGTTTGCGTGTACAACGTAGACCTGGTGAGCGCTGTCTCGTAGAGTGTAAATCGTTCAAGAGACTCTAGCCCACTCTGAGGTGCGATAAGCTCCAATTCTCGTTCATCTTTCGTGTTTCTGGAGGGGATGTTAATCAGTGCTCAGTACGTGCAGAACGTTATTAGACTTGTTCTTTTGCCGTTTTTGCAACAGGACGGTGATTTGTTGCTCAAAAAGGATATTTCTTGCCCACACACTGCCCATGAAAATCAACGTGTAGCAACTTCCCTTGCGAGGTGCCAGGATGGAGAAGAGTTTGTAACTCTTTAATTCTGTCGATTTTTGCATGAGAACGAGACATACACTCGACCCCCCTTACCTACCACCTAATTAATTAGGCGCACAACGGTAACGAAAGGAAATGATGGTGGACCCTGCTAGTTGCTAGAATAAGGAGTTCACACTCACAATAATTTAATAAAAATCGTAATCCACTCAGAGAAAAAAAGAGAGAAGAGGAAGTGGGATTCTGCATATATCTACGAAATGATATGCGGATTAAATACTGCAATGAGATAAATACATCAGAACATAAAGGCAGATGATTATCGACACAAACAGTAGATTAAATGATACGGTATACTGAACTACTATGAGAATAAGAGTTGGCTCGAGTACAAGGGGCTCCTACTCTCTGTGATAGACTGACGATAATGACTGGATGTCATAATGAATCAAATATTATTCTCCTGAGTATATTGCAGTACCGTGATTAGTAGTGAGAGCTCAAATGAGATCACATGGAGAAACGAGCAAAGTGGACTTGTAGCAAAGCGTGCTGTTGAGGACTTGAATATAAAATTGATAGGTCCTACAATGTCGGAGCCTCAAAATACTTTACCAATCCTGAAATCTGTAGCAGTTCGTCGGTAGGCAGCGTTCTGATGACGTAGGCGCCGACTTCAGCTGTGCGGCAACTCTGTGTCAACCCCTGGCCTCGATGGCTGTCCGAGAATTCTAAGTTCTGCCGAAAAGGTGCGACGAAGTCGCAAGACTGTCAGACTCCGACAAAGATCAGAACACGAATCCCTGCGCCCGCACAACGCAAGAGCGAAGTCAACATTACTCAACTCCCTACCATCCGCGAAAACCGCGAATCAGCATTCAGTTCTGACTCCAAGATTTCCCCCACACTGTCTCAGAACATCACTTGCACCAATAGCGACCGTTCCCTCCAATTTCGATCAGGGCTTTATGACGTCAACTAACCTCAGTTTAAGTTGACCAACCATGCCTCTGCTATTCAGCTGAGGGCACTGAACTCGCCGTTTGACCGGTTACGAAAACAACCTGCCTAGACCACCGGCCATCCGGCGCCAGACAGTCGCACCCAGCAAGGCACGTTCCACAAGTATTCTCAGAATCAAGAGGATAATGCAGTCTGTCGGTGCCAGGAGTCTTCGTTCCAGACGCGCCGGAATGGTAAACACGCGAACTGCGGCGACACTCTGACGTTTCGCAGGTCGTTTCGCCCTGCATACAATAGGCGAAACCCGACCGACGTCAGTCTTTCCGCGAGGCGCTTAAGCCTATTGTAGGACCCTCCCAGTATTCGGAGAAGTGCAGCCCCCAACCGGAAACGCAGTTTGCCGCGTCCTCCGATGCTCGCCTCACACAGGCCACCCAGGGAAATTACCCAACACGCATAGGAATCAAATGAAAAGTATTTTGAGCTCTCAGTACAAACACTCTCATTACAATAACCTTATTCGGTCTGTTACCACCAGGCAATTATATAGAACATTAATAAAATTGATGAAAATGAGAGGCGACATGCAGAAGAGGGCATGGAACCTCTCACCCAGGCCAGCTTGATCTCCGAACTTGTCTCCAGTCGAGCACGTGTCGGGTGTGATGGGGTGAGAAGTGACTCGTACAACAACTGTTACAGAACCACATGAGCAGATCGAGCAGGCGTAGCATAATGTTTACCAGAACAGCATTCGCCATATGTACCACCGATTGGCTGCCAGAGTCAGCGCTTTCATTATCGTCCATGGAAGCTACGGCATGTACTACTATGGATGATGCAGCATGCAGATACCTGGTACAACAGAAACGGCTTGCACCATTGATCTGCAAATGTAATCATTTCATGCACGCGATATCAATTGTCCGCAGTTCTTGGTCCAGTGGCCAGCGTTACTACCGCTGGATCACGGGGTCCTGCGTTCGAGTCCCGGGCAGGTCTTGGATGTTTTACGCCCAGGGAATGGGTGTTTGTGTTGTCTATGGTAGATCGGGGAAAACCACCGTTCAGGTCGTGTTGTCGGCGGGGCCGGGAGGTGCTTGCGCCTGATGTACCCTACTAGGAGCCTTGTAGGCTCAACACAAACCGTTAGCGTCATTACCTTATTACTTTTACCACAAGTACCCATTCATTAGCAACTTTGAGCCAAGCACAAAATCAGTTACCTCTCTATTGTATATCGTAAAAAGTTTAGCAGGCTGGACATGGAGGTCTTAGTCTTAGCTTTAACGTATCCTAATCTGTTCTAGTTAGTTTTTAGGATGGTAGATGTTAAAGGCATGGTGAGCGATGGCCAGCGTCTTGAGGGTCATTCCAAGACCCGGTGCCCCGCCCACAACCAGGTGACGGGCAATATTATACCTATCTCTTCTCTATTCAATTCTCTTCCTTCCTTCTGTTTAAATATTTAATTTCGTTTTGTTTAGTAATATTTCACTTGATTTGGTATTAGTTATAAGTTTTTCTAATGTTGCACAAGAAAAAGATATCAAATGGATGTAAACAAATAGAGCACGCCTCCACGTGGCGGGACACAGGCAACGGTGTGAGTGGGGACGGGAGCCTGAGTTACTTCCAGTCACTCCGGACCCCGGACCCAGTCACAGCGGCTAAGTGGCAACATACGACCCACCATAAGAAATTAGATGGTGGGTCATAAAATATAAGCAGCTAGTGAAAAAAAAAGTGTCCTCATCATTTCATCATCATCTGGTTAAGTTGCAAGCTTGGGAAGTGAAAAGACTGGGAATTTGTAAGACCACTGACAGCTACGGAACTGAGCCCCCACAAACCAAATATCATCATTATTCATTTGTGCTTTTGCAACAATGAATCTTGAGTGAATTGGAACCGACTAGAATCGTGTGCTGATGTTTTCCCGTCAGTGTATTATCAAGTATCCAAACAAAGGGGTTAACGGTTTTGATCGTTGGCTACGTTATGGGGGATCACCCGCCGTAGACAGTACGTTCTGGAACGGGCCCGGCTCTCTTGCGACAATTACGGCGCAGGCAGCTTTGCGCAGTACGGCGGCCGGGAAGCCGTAATCGCCTCACGGCCCGTCCAGGCGCTTCGAAAGCAAATTCTTATGCGGCTTCGACTGTCGTGTCAATATTTAACGGCAGCGGCGGCGGCGGCAGTAGCTGTACCCACAGCGCCAGCGCCAGCGCAGGGGAGGGTGCGCCATAATCTGGCTGTTTATCAACACATTACCCTGCCGTGCCACGCATTGTCGTCTCAAGCCTTGCTCAACCAACATTCGCCTGTGTCTCGTTCCCTGTATGCGCTCTCGCTCGGTGTCCCTCCCTTCCCTGCTGTTGAGTAGGCTGCAAACAGCGAAATGCTCAGCGCGGTTTGCGAACTATACTCGGTGCCCGGCCCTGTCCCCCCTTCCTCCACCCCCCCCCCCCCCCCCCCGAACATCACCCCATCCGTGGCCCTCTACAGTCATAGCATCGGTGCTCGCGGCCGATAAGCAACCATTCATTGTCTCTCGATAGATCAATGCTCTTAGAAATAGTAAGGATGCGCTAAACTATTAATTACTGGTAACAGATTACCCATTGCAGTTACTGTCAGGTACCTGACTTCAGAAACTTATTATGTAATAGGTTTCACGTAGAGTGTGTAGAACACTGAAACATGTGAAATAGAATGCATTACTGTGAATTGACAAACGAGTTATTGGATGCCTTTGGTCCATATATTTTCAGGTTATTCCCAGTTGCTTTGGAACGTAATGTTTGACTACAGATTTCGCACTGAACGAACTTGTTACCTTTGCGCCGGCCTGAGTGGCCGAGCGGTTCTAGGCGCTACAGCCTAGAACCGCGCGACCGCTACGGTCGTAGGTTCGAATCCTCCCTCGGGCATTGATGTGTGTGATGTCCTTAGGTTAGTTAGGTTTAAGTAGTTCTAAGTTCTAGGGGACTGATGACCACAGCAGTTAAGTCCCATAGTGCTCAGAGCCATTTGTTACCTTTGTCTCTTGATGAAAGATATCCCCATAAATAACAAAATTAATGTATTTTATTCTTTGTTGACAACCACACTTAACCTCACATAAAAGTGAATGTAAAATTTCTGTATTTCACTCTCCTACAGTATATCACATTTATACGAAACGGGAGTACAGGACTGCAGTCAAAAACATACAGCGCTCTTGTTGCTGTAAATGTGTGACAGCTTCCGCGTTGGAATACTGGCACTGCTTCCACAGAGGAACGACCCTGCACTCTGTAGTTGTTTTATGGTAGCTACATGAAATGTCGCCCATCCCAAGGAGATGTGTAGTTCTTAAGTTCCTCACAGAACTTTCAGCAAGTATTTGCGTCAGTAACATGCAGGACTGAATTTACGAGCCCGACACTTTTTGAAGAAATTATTAAGAAGACGACGCGTTATTAACATTTAACAACACACCTGGTGTTAGGCACTGCGCCTCTGCGAGAAAAATTCACATTTCGTTTTCTGCCACGGTTTTAAATTTCTTTATTCACCATAGTTTTCGATCAGAAAGCAGTGAGTTGGGAATGATGATAGGAATTCCAGTGATTGGGACTTATTATTGTAGCTACTTTGGCCTTAATCGAGTGAAATCTTCCGATAACTCAGCAATAACCGTCAGACTCGGCCTATTGTAATTCTGTACTTGATTTGTGACTGTACGCTCGGGTACGTCGTAGGGTATATATATATGTATGTGTGTGGTGAAAGTGAAGCTGATGACTTGCTCGACATGTATTACAGTATAAACTGGCACTATTCTATGGAGATGCTGGGAGTGCTAGCGGAGAGCTTCTCAGAAATTCCGGACATACGTCTATTTCATGTTGAATCCAAGAGAATGAGGGTTTCTCAAGGGATTATTACTACCCCGATGCGATTTCATGGCTACATTGTAAAAAAAAAAAATAAAAAAAATGGCTCTGAGCGCTATGGGACTTAACTTCCGAGGTTATCAGTCCCCTAGAACTTAGAACTACTTAAACGTAACTAACCTGAAGACATCACACATATCCATGTCCGAGGCAGGATTCGAACCTGCTACCGTAACGGTCGCACGGTTCCAGACTGTAGCGCCTAGAACCGCTCGGCCACTCCGGCCGGCGCTACGGTGAAAGGGTACAGTACCGCCCGACATTGAAAATAGGTAGAACATACTTCATTATTTTTGTCAGAACAACACTTTTTTTTGTAAAATAACTCAATTTCAATTAATACAGCGAAGCCGGATACCAGTGTGGGAAAGAATGACAATTTATTTATTTAATTGATCACATGTGCACCCCCACAAAATTAATCCCTACATTCAGTTTGGTGAGATCTGTGAAATGAATGAATGTATGGTCGTCTGCTAACCGCAGATAGTGAATGTGAATATATGATCATCTTTGAGATGATCCTTTGGCCACCTTTGGTGGAACCAAAGAGATGAAACTTACCGGAGCTTTGAGCGCCTGAAATGTGGCTGACCAATACGGTAGCATGGTTTTCCCCCACCTCGACAGAGGTGCGAGATGACCTGAAGAACGGCCATGTTTCAGCACTCTGCCGCCGGATCTTGTGCTGTTAAGGCCTGTCTTAGGCGTGCTCTATAAAGACAAAAGAGTGGAGACATGGTATGCATGTGGAATATTTAAGAGTAGTTTCAAATAATAATTTCTCTATTTCAGGAACTTTTGTTGGGAGAATTAAATGTCAGGCAGGTAATATAATTGGGATCGTAGTAATCTTCGAAAGTGACCAACGGTCACAATGAAACCACGTATAGCAGTAAGTTGAAATACTTCCGTGTGCTTAAGTTAAGCTGAATTACTAGCGTGTGTACTATAAGTTGAAATATTTAAGGAATGGCGTGTGCAGGACTTGAAATTAGAGACGAGTACTTCCACGTGGTGAGTACTGTGTGAGTCTCAATCTGTGTATGAGACAAAGGATAAAGAGAAGTACTCGTCCATGGTATCAGTTGAGGACTCGCGTGTGTGATGAATATGCTCTTAATATTACTTTGCATGTTATGTTTCCGTGTGACGCTTGATTCAAACTACAATACTCTGAGAGAGAAGCAAGGTGAGTCAGCCATCTATCCAGCAACACCACTTCGCTTGCATTGCACAGGAAGACGTGCATATATCTCCAGAGTTCATAGTAGGAAAAAAGAATTACGAAGTGGGGCAGTGTCGTGTGAAACTGGGATAAATACTAATTGAAGTGGGAAAGCTGAAAGTGATAGTGTTGTGACTATTTATTGTGTTGTATTCCATGTTGTAGTGTGGTGTATGTCATGTAATTTGGGTATGTGTGGTTTGCATGGGAGAGTAGCAAGGTAGTTTCAAAACATTAGTGGGTTATGCTTGTTCCTTCGGTACCGCTCGGTCTGGAGGAAAGTTTCGTGATGATGATTGTGAGAGTCGAAGTGTGAGGTATAATAAAAGATCCACCATCCTATCCAGAAAGTGCACTGTAGCGTTAAATAATTACGAGACCATAAGGTAGAGAATCACCAATGTAAAGCCATGCCCACTGGGCGGAATTTCTCATGTGTTATTGTTGTAGGTTATAGAATTTGTGTGTTTGGCTTATAGAATTTATCGGAATAAATAAGATAGTGAAAAGAAAAAGATTGGTGGACTTTTCCTTCGAATTGTATGTTGTCATAATGTCCGAATTGATAATGTGTGCGCCATTCATATTCAGTGCGGTGGCCACGTGTTGATAAAAGCCGTTAAATAAAAGAAAAAAGAAAATGTGGTACTGCCAGTGCGTAGTGAACAGTCAGAGTTCTGTAAATTACTGGTAGTCAGATGTGCGTTTCCTATGCGTATTATTCATACAGGAGGTTGATTAGTGACTTAATTGTGAGTACGAGAGTTCATGTTACTCGATAAATAACAATGAATCCACTCGCTTGGCAGACCACTCATCTTGCAGGCCTGACTGCTTGATGCCACAGTATGAGCAAGGCATGTGGGTGCCTCTCAACATAGTCGTTATAAAACGGAGCTTTATACTTTTTGGATACAAACCTCCAAAGGAAAATTGGCATTAAGGTGATAAATAATATACGATGACGTTGTCATTTCGTGTTTAGCAAGGAACTTTTCCGTGGTCTGTAAACATGTGGCGCCGTGTGCAGAGGGGAGAGGAACATCAATAAAGGACTCGATGGGTCATACTCAAACTGAAAATTGGACAAGAACTCGTTTCTTACCTTAGCGACGCTAATACCCTACGTGAGAACCGAGAACGCTTCTAAACGGAACAGGGTCTGTTCTCCTAGCGGTGAGTGGAAGCGGCCGTTCTACCTGAGAGGCTACATAGAAATATACAGAGTTCTTTTCTTTGCAACTACATCGAAGTCTTGACTAGTATTCCTCCGTTGCACATATTCACATAATCTCTGTTATTATGTCTAAGTTGATTGACCTTGGCATGATGTAATTCGATGTACTGTTGCATGAAAAATACCAGCACACTATCAGTTACAATAGTCAGCTCATGGCGATGATGACGGGAGAAGTCGATTAAAAGCTTCAAATATCATTTAAACACAATGCGACAAGAACTTCGAGGATAAATCACGTGGTAAGAAACGTCGTTCCCATACAAATTAAAGCTTCGTTTGCATCGAAGACTCTTAATGCGGTTGTTGAATCTAGCTGTTTCTTAAGGGCCAGAATGTGGAATGACCGGGTTGATCACCCTCTATAATAGATACTGGAACTGGATAGATTGCGGTCAGGATGGTAGTATACCACCACACAAGAGAGGCCTTGAGTTAAAACTTTCCGGCTGAGAGGCCGTGGTTTATAATTTCCACCTAACGTGCTTTATAATTTCCACCTAACGTTTCGTCTCCATCTGCGGAAGACATCTTCTGAGGTCGTCCGACTACTGCCACTGAGGCTCCAGGTACTCTCGCATTTATAGAGCGTATAGAGGGCACCACCATTCGTCACGTGATGCCGACGGTATGTCTGTCTTTAGATGGAGTCATCATTCTCGATTAAGAGTAATCGATTGTCATTCTGCTGGCGCAACGTCAACATTCATATTTTGTCCAACTTTAAATCTTCCTCTTTTCTATTAAAATTGTTGTGGTGTTTGTGAATCTCTATTGCTTCTCTATACATGCGCGCATGATAATGGCATGTTCGTGCTAGAACGCTTATCTCTTTGAATTTAATTTCGTGGTTCCCACTCGAACAATATGCTCAGCTACAGTCGATTTTTCGATGTGTCCTAAGCGACAGTTTCTTTTATGTACGGCTAAGCTGGTGCTGACACTTCTTTCCGTTGTTCCAATATATACTTGTCCACAGCTGCATGGAATTCTGTATACCCCAGGTGTTACTAGCGGGTGTCGGGCGTCTTTTACAGTTCTTAAATATTCCTTAATCTTCTTGGTGGGTCTGAGTATTGTTTCGATCCCATAACTGGCCAGAACTTTCCCGATACGGTCCGTGACTTTATTAATAAACGGTAGGAAAACTTTTCCAGTAGGTGACCGTTGTTGCTCTTGACTTCTGGCTTCTTTTCTTCTTTGATGGAGGGCTCGACCTCAGAAGATGTCTCCCGCAGATGGAGACGAAACGTTAGGTGGAAATTTTATACATCGACCACTGCCTCTCCACCCGGAAGTTTTAACTGAAGACAACACCGGCCGTAAAAGCCTACATTGGATGATTACACAAGAGAGGGTTGCAGTGGACTGGTGATTAGGTGGCTATTAGACGCCCGACGGGACGTCAGAGAAACTGTAATGGAAAACCATTCTTTTGTTACTCAAAGTACATTCGTTGTATCGTTGCCCTGGGATGCCAGCGCCCTTGACGGTGCAAACAGCGCGAGCTCAGTCAAAGAAGGGGCGCGCTACACGTGGCCAGGGGCAGCTGGTGAAGTGCCGACGCCACCAGCAGCACAGACCTCACAGCCGGCAGGTCAGCAGCACTGCGTCGACCGCACCGGCTAGAGGCCCCTAACAGCTCCGCGTGGGGACGTCCAAAGTATGTATTATGTGAATGCGTGATGTCTGTTCTTTTGGACATGTCCAGAAGAACACACTCCACGCATTCGTGTAATTGATTCTCTTCGATGGGTAATGAATCCACAGCTATCGCTTCAGATGCATCGTTCGACCTCCAGCGGAAATCTAACACTAGCGAGCATGGAGGACATGGATGCGAACTGTGGATAGGTGGCGCTAGATGGGAATGTGAGATGCAAGCCCAGATATATCGCGCATTTGCGATAAACAATGTTTCCTTGTGGCACAGTGGTTAATGCAGCTGCCTAATAAGCAGGGGATCCCTGGTTCCAGTCCTGGTCTAGTATACATTTTCACTCGTTGGCACTGACTCCATACAGAGTCTCTATGCAGCTGATATCATTAGTTCCATTGCAAGTTTCCTACTTTCAATTGTAATCAAGACCTTAATAAAAATGGCAAAGGTAATGTTAATCCGAACACTGGGAGGAGTTGTGGTCCAGATAAGAATTAATTTATTCATTCTTAACATTACATGACAAAAGATGGCTAAAGAAATATAACACAATCATTTTTATTTGACAAACGCTTTCACTAATATGCAGTCTATGGTGAACAAAGTGATCAGCTGGGGATTAATACACGATACTAACCAGAACTAATCGCTTTATCTGACTTCATCAATGTGAATCTGTGGTATGGTCCAAAAACTACACTACTATAAAAGATTCGTACTCTACTATTCCATAAAGAAAAATATGTTTCCAAAGAACAGGGTGCTGAGAAGCATATATTGGAGTCCTACACTCTAGCAGTGAATACTTTCAGGGCGGCACACCACGATGTGCTCAATGACTGGAGTCGTGGACGGCAGCAATCGGTTAATCTGTTATTAATAGAACGTGCCTGAAAAAAATGCAAGTACGTGGTCTCGCGTTCGGCTAATTCGGAACGCAGGTACTTCCCCACGAGCCTCTGAAACCCTCGTGGATTCCTGTGTCCAGGTGAACCCGTCCGTCTGCTGGTCTACCAAACCAATTTGACTCTGTGCCATGACTATGCGTGGCGGAATATATCAAATGTTTAGACAGCCGACTCAAAACAAATAACTACACCCATCGTTGTGTGCGTGATGGTAGAAGCAGTACCTCTGACAATTCAGATGGTGACTGGTACAGGCTCTAAGTGGCACACTAGCAAAGAACACAAGTCTCACCGTTAGTTCTTTACTAGCGAAGCGCCAGTACAACAGTCTGTACTTCTCTTTCTCTCAGCTTTCCTCACCAGCTCGGCAGCATAGCACATTTACATCTTAGGCTATTCCCACTTTACCACAAGCCAATCACGAGCTGGAGCGCCGCATTCAGAACTGGGAGACTGCCCCTTGCTCTGCATACACAGATTTGACCAGCCAGATACTTTAAAGTTAATTGGGAGAAAAGGAAAAAGGATTCAGCATCAAAGTCTCTTTCCCACCCATTTACGCCATGTCTTTTGCTAAAAACATGACCTGGATTGGACCACAGCCCTCCATAAAAAGATCATTATCTCCACTGTTGTATCCATTTAGAACTTTCCAAAGAATGGCCATAAATTCACTAAGTCTCGTACCTTCACAAATATGTTTTTTAACAGTGTCTGGACGTCTGGGAGCCAGTGACCTGTCCCATGGAAATTCGCAGAAACACACAGTCGTCTCATCGGCTTCCTGCCTAACAAGGGCCCATCCTCTGCGTTATTGCCGGTGTTCAATGCTCTGCCCATTGCAGCGGCGACTTCTCGGCGCTAGTCAGCCTACCTGGAAGCGGCCACAGACCGACCGGCGCCATCCAACGTGTCTGCACAATGAAACTGCGGAACTTGCCAGTCCGCAAATGTTTTCACCCAGGTTCTGCAGAAAAAACGGTCCCATCGGCCCTCAGCCGCTGTACGCCTCTACTGCAGTTGTTTAAATCGGCACCCTCTTCCTTTGAACGCAGGTAAAGCTCACTGCTATTCCTTCACGAAAGCACACCACCAAGAGCACTAACTACTGCCAAACATTTCATCACATGAATGAAGCCAGATCGTATCCAGGTATAGCAACCAAGTAATAAAGATCAACTTCCCTAAGAACATTATGCAGCACAACACCGTATTAGATGGGAGAGTGCCCTGCAATCTCTCACCTTCTTTTTCCTTTCCTTTTCCCCCCTCCACTTTACATATAGTGTGTATTACGACAGTGGGGATGCCACGCAGAAGAGGCAGCTCACAACAGCAATGTCTGTCCACGGCAGAGGCGGTCAGCTAGAAATTTTCCCACAGGAGAAATGGCGGGACAAGCCCCTGTACGTCCTCGGACAGGAACCAGAGACATCTAGGTTGGAAGTTAGCGGCAGCAGAATAAGCGCTCCAGGTGATCCACCAGCTGGAGAGCGCTAAGTCCGCGCCAGCACCAGCACCACAGCTACCTCTGGCAGAGGGTAACTGGTTGAACCATGATGACTCGTAGATTCAGAGACACATGGATTTGTGGACTAATGAAGCGACGTACGTCCCTCCTGGAGACTGGTGGCTGGCAGACTACGACTGACTTAAAATGATGAGTAAGTCTACTTATATGGTCATGGCCCGAACTTGCTTTTTACTACATTGGTTTTGATCACGTAAGTCACAAGTCCATGCACGGTTCGAGTGTGCAGTAACCGGGCCTGCCGGGGTGACCGAGCAGTTCTAGGCGATACAGCTTGGAACCACACGACCGCTACGGTCGCAGGTTCGAATCCTGCCTCGGGCATGTATGTGTGTGATGTCCTTAGGTTAGTTAGGTTTAAGTAGTTCTAAATTCTAGGGGACTGATGACCTCAGAAGTTAAGTCCCATAGTGCTCAGAGCCGTTTTGCAGTAACCGGGCCATGGACACTGCGGCAGCTCTGCCGCCCTACTGTGTCTGCGGTGTTTCCACTAAGGCTGCATGGCATCATAGTGCAGTTGCTGCTCTATCAGCAAATAGCCCACGAACAATTAACTTTCGGTCACTTCTGGTCTGACCTACTAATACAGCTCCTTGCATTAGCCCAGGATATGTCTTTATTTCTCCCCAGCCACACCAAATACATCATTCTGCGGTACAAGACTTGTGAATGACGTTAAGAGCCAAACTAAACCCTCCCACTTAGTGATTCTTGGCCATTATAAAATTTACGACTAGTTTGTTTAGCACTGATTTGCATATTTCAGTGTACTTCTTTCATAAAACAGGTACTTTATTCGATGTAGTAATAATAACAAAATGCGGCTAACGGCCTTGCCCCAGTGGTAGCTCCGGTTACCGTCAGATCACGGAAGTTAAGCGCTATCGGGCTGGGTTAGCACTTGGATGGGTGACCATCCTGTCTGGCGAGCACTGTAGGCAAGCGGGGTGCACTCAGCCCTTGTGAGGCAAACTGAGGAGATGCTTAACTGAGAAGTAGCGGCTCCGGTTTCGTAAACTGACATACGGCCGGGAGAGCGGTGTGCTGACCACATGCCCCTCCATATCCGCATCCGGTGACGCCTTTGGTCTGAGGATGACATGGCGGCCGGTCAGTACCGCTGGGTCCGCAAGGGCCTGTGGACGGAATTTACGTTTCAATAATAATAACATTCAATAAAAAACCATTAACAGTTCAAAAAAGCTTTTGTTCCATTGATGAATGTCGACTAGACGTATTATACCAACTGGCTATAATCAAAGTGCAGCTACTCACAAAGATCCAGTGTGGGCTGTAATTATCGTATCGCAACGAAAATTGCTAGATATTCTAATTCGTTAATGCGGAACCGCCATGCACCAAAAAATAAATTAGTTCCAATTTCGGTTACCAGGGGCAAAATCTGGCATTGTGAATGTAACAAAGCTGTATTGAAATGTTTCCATGTATAACTGATTAGGAATCGGGCGTTGGCAGAACATGTCAAATAAGTTAGAAAGGCTTAATGCCGCTTTGTTCAACATGGGCAGTGGAGACATCGACGAGATGTTGTATAGCACTATATTAGCACCTTGTGGACAAAATTGGAACCTTTTTTTTTTTCCAGCGTAGATCGGTTCCGTATTAGAGCACTTGGCTTATCTACCAAGTTTCGTTGCCGTATAATAATTACTGTACAGCCCACACTGGACTTCCGATAAGTAGCTGCACTTTTAATTGTAACCACCTGGTACTTCTGATATCTCGAAACGAACTCTGTACGCTTAATAAGCGGTTATTTACATGGACTATATGAAAAACAGTTGTGATCAAACATCAAATGTGGATAGCACTAGAATTATTCATCACAACTTTCTTTGTGCTCGCCTTAACTAAACAGCTATTCGATACACAAATTTGCGTGAATCGCCACTCTTCTATCAAAATTTCAAGCTTTATAAATCGAAAGCCTTGCGTTTAGATGTTGTTTTAACCTTAATCACTGTGTAACTCAGTGGATGAGCCGGTTCTCAAGCAGAGTAGGATATGCGCAGTATACTTTCAGGATGGCATGTCTGCTCGTAGTAATGCAATGTGGTGTTTGTAGCCTAATCAACGAGGAGAGCTTAACTCATTATACATTACTCCCAGCTAACGCGTGTCTCGTACCAAGAAAAAGTCGGACCAATCTGCAACTGCACAATAACTTTTGGTTTGCTAACCAGAGATATAAACAGCAGGTGCCGTGGCGTCAGCCTAGCGAACTTGAGGCCTCCTGGCAGAGTTTAGCTGCAAACTGACGTTTCATAAAAAGAAGTTCGCACTCTGTATTCACAGGGTTGTTCCCCTCCCGCGCATCAGTAGCTGAGTTTTCCTCTGTACGCCTCTCTCCCCTCACAATCACTGCACTGACAATTATTTAATGCCTCTGATCAACAGATGCGAGTTCAGTTTCAACAAACAAGCAGACACACATATAGCACAGCAAACACGCGAACTTGAATAAGTGGCGCGTAAATAAAAGCGGATTGCTGAGTAGTTTCATCAAATAAACGCTTATTTCGTCGCACTAAATGCTCAATTATGCCGCTTCTGAATGTTTCCAGTACAAACATCCTCTCGACATCCTGGAGACATAAGGAACCAAGTGTGGTTAGCAGCGACTGCATTCTTTTAGGCCGCTATAGCCCTACTCTAGGACAGATAATCAATCTAGATACGGCAGATTTGCAGTTTATGCAAGACATCCCCAGGAGTAGACAACATTCCATTAGAACTACTGACAGCCTTGGGAGGGCCAGTCCTGACACAACTCTGCCATCTGGTGATCAAGAAGTATGACACAGGCGAAATACCCTCAGACTTCAAGAAGAATATAATAATTCCAATCCCAAAGAAAGCAGGTGTTGACAGATGTGAAAATTACCGACATATCAGTTTAATAAGTCACTGCCGCAAAATACTAACACGAATTCTTTACAGACGAATGGAAAAACTAGTAGAAGCCGACCTTGGGGAAGATCAGTTTGGATTCAGTAGAAATATTGGAACACGCGAGGCAATACTGACCTCCGACTTATCTTAGAAGCTAGATTAAGGAAAGGCAAACCTACGTTTCTAGCCTTTGTAGACATAGAGAAAGCTTTTGACAATGTTGACTGGAATACTCTCTTTCAAATTCTAAAGGTGGCAGGGGTAAAATACAGGGAGCGAAAGGCTATTTACAATTTGTACAGAAACCAGATGGCAGAAGAGTCGAGGGACATGAAAGGGAAGCAGTGGTTGGGAAGGGAGTGGGACAGGGTTGTAACCTTTCCCCGATGTTATTCAATCTATATATTGAGCAAGTAGTAAAGGAAACAAAAGAAAAATTCGGAGTAGGTATTAAAATCCATGGAGAAGAAATAAAAACTTTGAGGTTCGCCGATGACATTGTAATTCTGTCAGAGACAGCAAAGGACGTTGAAGAGCAGTTGAAAGGAATGGACAGTGTCTTGAAAGGAGGATGTAAGATGAACATCAACAAAAGCAAAACGAGGGTACTGGAATGTAGTCGAATTAAATTGGGTGATGCTGCGGGAATTAGATTAGGAAATGAGACACTTAAAGTAGTAAAGGAGTTTTGCTATTTGGGGAGCAAAATAACTGATGATGGTCGAAGTAGAGAGGATATAAAATGTAGACTGGCAATGGCAAGGAAAGCGTTTCTGGAGAAGAGAAATTTGTTATCATCGAGTATAGATTTAAGTGTTAGGAAATCGTTTCTGAAAGTATTTGTATGGAGTGTAGCCATGTACGGAAGTGAAACATGGACGATAAATAGTTTGGACAAGAAAAAATAGAAGCTTTCGAAATGTCGTGCTACAGAAGATATGCTGAAGATTAGATGGGTAGATCACATAACTAATGAGAAGGTATTGAATAAGATTGGGGAGAAGAGAAGTTTGTGGCACAACTTGACTAGAAGAAGGGATCGTTTGGTAGGACATGTTCTGAAGCATTAAGGGATCACGAATTTAGTATTGGGGGGCAGCGTGGAGGGTAAAGATCGTAGAGGAAGACCAAGAGATGAATATACTAAGCAGATTCAGAAGGATGTAAGTTGCAGTAGGTGCTGGAAGATGAAGAAGCGAGCACAGGATAGAGTAGCATGGAGAGCTGCATCAAACCAGTCTCAGGACTGAAGACCACAACAACAACAACAACAAGACATACAGTTAACGTAGACATGTTTGACATTTCATACGCCATCGATTACGTCAACATTATCTTTTAGACCAGTAATAATAAACTTCGGCATCTCAACTGTTACAAACGTGTAAACATAAATGGTGCCGTAAATTACCAGCCCTAAAGATGTGTTTAGCTACCGAAAAGCTTATTTAGAATTCTCCAAACGTTAATGAAATATCAGCGCTTTATCTCAACACGCTGCTTATTGTGATTTTGTATTTTGTGCAAAAAATAGCGGCGGTAGTAGGGAGGGTGTAAGCAAGCTGTAATCTGACGGCTGGTGACAAAGTTTGTGGAGCTGAAGTTCTTTAAAAAATTGAACGTGTTTATCTTCATGTAATTTCCATATCAAATGACAATTTATTTTAAATCTAAATTCATACTTTCTGGGGCATCCTTGGGATAAAAAAAAGTTCACGGGCACCAGTAAAACAATTTTTCAGTTACATCCCTGTTACGTTTCTAGGGCTTAAGCTGCCCTCTTCAGGTCGATACAGTCAGCTTATACGGGTACGTACCATGTGATGGCTAAGTGTGTATTCCCACTGTAAGCTGACAGTTGTCAGCATTAGATCTTATTCTGAAGATATTTCGGTAAATTTTCGAAACAAGGAGGGGATGTTATCAAAAGTCGTGTGCATGACTCATATATTTATTTTATTTTGTTGCGAATAATTAGCAATCTCCGGTTTCTAAACAATAGTGGAACGAAATTCTATAGAAGCAACAATAAAGCAACAAAAATACTTTGGAGCCAGTAAAGCGGTGTGGTACAAGGCGTTTCCTTCGCACACAGTAGCAGCAGAAAGTGGTGCAGTGCCAGATTACTCAAGTGTTCAGCTCAGAGAGAGCCTCAGAAATTCTCTTTGTTTAGTGGAGGAGCTTTGTGACAGAACACATCTGGGCTTACGTTATGTGGTGACGCAGAGGACGGTGGTATGTGGGCTCTGCACGAGTGATGCAGCCTGGAGAAAAATCAGTTCTGTCTGTTGATGTTTGATGTGTACTCCGTCTCAACACAGGCGGGAATTCGTGGCGCGACCTATGGGCGCGAATGTTTTGCCTCAGGAACCGAAAGGTCATTCACTGCGACCTGTCCATCGATAACCAGAGTGCGGGAGTCCATGCTAGGACAAATGACATAGAACTGCGGACTATCAGTTTCAGAGAGGAGAACATTTGATTACTGCTCACACTCGGTTTAAGAGCAGACGTTCATGAAAAACACGCACTATTTGAAAGATGCACAAATCCACAATTTTGAAGCTAGGGCACTGAAATTTTGTGCCATGATTTACATGAAATTAACACATTTACTGTTAAGTTACTTGGATAACATTTATTTAACGTTTCTATGGAATTCAAGACGTTTATGTTACAAAAATAACGTATGTACTTTTTCTCAGAAACTGTTCACAAATGTTTTTGTGTTTAATCTCTTTGCGTACAGTAAGCATCTCTCATGAGGTTTTGTGAATTTGTCTAATAGGGCCGGCCGGGGTGGCCGAGCGGTTCTAGGCGCTACAGTCTGGAACCGCGCGACCGCTACGGTCGCAGGTTCGAATCCTACCTCGGGCATGGATGTGTGTGATGTCCTTAGGTTAGTGATGTTTAAGTAGTCCAAAGTTCTAGGGGACTGATGACCTTAGAAGTTAAGTCCCATAGTGCTCAGAGCCATTTGAACCATTTTGTCTAATAGGAGAACTGTAACACTAATTTTCTAAGTATAATATAAAATTCATTCAAAATTACAAGTGCTTCGCCCCCATATCTCAGTTTACACTCAAAAAATTGCTCTGAGTACTATGGAACTTAACATCTGAGGTCATCAGTCCCCTGGAACTTAGAACTACTTAAACCTAAGTAACCTAAGGACATCACACACATCCATGCCCGAGGCAGGATTCGCACCTGCGACCGTAGCGGTCGCGCGGTTCCAGACTGAAGTGCCTAGAACCGCTCGGCCACCAGCGGCCGGCAGTTTACACTCACAATTCCAAAATTTACTCTTGAGACAACATTTATTTGGTTTATAGAGAAAGTGTACAAAATTTTATAATTCTAACTTTCATTGATTTTGAGAAAAAGTTACTTAAACATTAAATATATATATATATTTTTCGAGAAATTCAATTCAAAGTTCAACCTTAACGTTTTCCTTACGCCGTCTCTTCACAACGCTCCAGATTAGTACTCAGGGTCCTCGTCTGGTTTCTTGTTTCTGGCTCTTTCGTTTACCAGGTCTTCAACTGACTTTTAAGCTGCAGAGAAGTGCTGTAAATCTGTTTTCCTCAAGATGTCTTGAGGGAAATTTCCTATATTAAAGCCTATTCTCTCTAATACCTTCATACTTCCTACCTTCCCATCATTAAATACAAGAACTGCAGCATAAGTTTCAATTCTGATAACTGTAGCAGATCAAAATGTGGTTTTAAGACATCGTTTCCATCGATTCTGGATTTTGCGATGAACACACTATTTTAGAAGTCCAGGACTGGCCAGAATCCTGTAAAGTGGGCTTGACAACACCCGGGATACAATTTGAAAGCCTCTCTTTGTGAGTGTAACGGTCGTTATCCCACCAACTCTGCAGATATTTACGCCAGCTACTGTGGCACAGATGATGAATGTGATGTGCATCAGCTGACATCATGTGGAAATGTGTAGCCCATATTGCAGTTTTCATGTCACTTACACTGACTAGGTTCCGTCTGATAGCCTTCCGTAAATCCCCGTGTGTAGCACAAGCCAAATCAAGAATTGTTACTTCATGAACAAAGTAGCCGGTTTGTTATTGTTTTTAAGACACGGAACGGAGTCACAGGTGACCTATAAACCAAGGAATACATAATACACCCGTCTAGATGTATTCCATGGAAATTTGCATGAAAGTTATCGACGGATTCGTTGTTCACCGAGCTAGTGAAGTGTTGCTTCCACAAGTGAGTGTCACAGGAGGGGCACGTCACGCATTTAATTCTATATCAGGTACTTCGAACGCGATTTCATCATCATTGAAACTTTCGAAACTGATTCTCCATGATTTGTGCTTATAAATAAAAAATAAATTGAACATTTACAATTTCGGTCTATTTCATGAACGTCCCATCCCCCCCCCCGGTTAAGAAACCTCATATATGGACATTCTGTCCTTGCTGAAAAGTATCTACCAGGAAGTATGACAGCGGCAGACGGAGGTTACTAAAGTAACTGGTGTCGTAACGTGCTACTCTTCTTTCTTTGGGTCTTCTCTTTTTCTTCTGTCAGTCCTGTTCGCTAAGAGTTCCAGGTAAGAGCAATTGGTGCACTAAACTTCCCGAGGATTCTTCAAATGAAGCTCAGTTTCGCATCTGCCTATCGTCTAACTGGTTGAGATCTATATGTAGATGGTGTGCTTGTTGCAGAAGCCGCACTCAGAACCAGCAGAAAGGCTCGACGAACCGTTGTAGCCATACGCTTCCCCACCGAGCTGTCGTCCGCACACGAGCCGAGAAACAGGGCAGGAGCCCAGCTGCCGGCGAGATCCCGCCGTGGCGCCTGTACTGGGGCTGCGGCCGGGCTGGGTTGGCGCCGCGCCGCGCCATCCCATTGGCTGCTGGGACTGAGGCCCCGCCCCCACCACGGGAGGCAATCAGCGGCGCGACTCGCATTACAGCCTCTTCTCCGCTCACCTGCTCCTGCCCCTCATCTGCTCCATTATGCCTCAGGCCATCCACTTGGGGCTACGGTGGAACTGTAAACCTCACTCGATGTCGAGCTACCAGTCTAAGGTAACGACGGGATCTTGATCAAAATCATGCTTAAAATAACAACTGCAAATCATAGCGTAGAACCTACGGGGCGAGGATATCAGGCTTATATGACAGCTAACCGACAGCACCCGGACTTCCAGCAGGTAAACCAATCGTGGCAGGACGCCTCTGACGTGGGTCTAGAACAGGAAAGGTTTAAAGTTAGCTGGAATGGTGTCTCTGACGAGGAAAGGAAGTTAGTATTTAACGTCCCGTAGACACCTAGGACATTACGGACGGAGCACATGCTCGGAATGTTTCGAGGATGGGGAAGCAAATCGGCCTTTCAAAGGAATCATGCCGACATTTGCCTGGAGCGATTAAGGGAAGTCACGGAGAACTAAATTTGGATGGCCAGACGCGGACTTGAACCGTCGTCCTCCCGAATGCGAGTCCAGTGTGCTCGATAGAGCAGGAACACTTGTAGGAGGTAAAGTGAAGAAAGCAGCCGAGACCTATTTACCGAAGTCCTGGAATTCGTTTGAAGTATTTTAGGCCAGAGTTTAATGCCTCTGGTGCACAAAGATACTGAAGCAGTTCAGCACGGCTGAGAGTCATTCTTATGATCCGATTTGTCATGTCTTCTCCTGTCTCAGCTAGTGCTTCAAATATGTGTGCAACTGCGTAGTTATCACAAATCAGTGGCCAAGATACAAATCACATCATACGAAAGGAAAAATAAAAGAAGTCTTATTGAAATTGACAGCGCACGAAAAAAATAATATTCCCATTACTTGTTCAGTACATAACCAGCTGAATCACTAAGACTCCGAAATAAACGAGACTCGTCTAATAATGTGCACGCAATTTCTTACTATTAGAGTTCGCCGGCCGTAGTGGCCGAGCGGTTCTAGGTGCTACAGTCTGGAACTGAGCGATCGGTACGGTCGCAGATTCGAATCCTGCCTCGGGCATGGATGTGTGTGATGTCCTTCGGTTAGTTAGGTTTAAGTAGTTCTAAGTTCTAGGGGACTGATGACCTCAGAAGTTGTCCCATAGTGCTCAGAGCCATTTGTACCATTTTTATTAGAGATCCCAACAAAATGCAAAGACGGGAAGGAAAGCCTCGAATGGGAAGAGGTAAAGTAGAGAAAAGACGTTAAGAGTATAAGAAGTTCTCAGCGGACTTTTGTGAACCACAGGACATAACGAAACTATAGAGCTTTAGAGCTTGCTACAGTTTTGTTTTTTTTTTTTTTTTTTTTTTTTTTTTTTTTTACATTGACGGACAAAAACTACAACATCAAAGAGCTGTGCAACATAAACGAAACTTGGTATGCAATTTCTACGTTTGAAAGATGATGTCTATTCAAATTTCATGCCAGTAGATTTCATTGATGTCAATGTGACGATGTAGATCACGCTTGCCTTGCCTTACATACGCGCTGTAACGATCGTGAGAGTTAGTTACCGATGAGATTGGACGTGGTGAGTTGGTATCAGTCACGACTGCCTTTAAGGCGTCAAAGACGCCATTACCAACGTCTCACAGAGTCTGAACGAGTTCGTGTAATAGGGCTACGAGAAGGTGGATGTTCCTTCCGCGATATTGCAGAAAGACTTCGCAGGAAGGTGGCCACTGTACATGATTTCTGGAAGCGGTAGTCGCGAGAACGTACGGTCGCATAAAGACTGGGCTTCGGACGGCCACGTGGCACTACCGAGGGGGAAGACGGTCGTGTTCAGTGTATGGCTCTGGCGCATCGTTCTGCATCTGCGGCAGCAATCTGAGCAGCAGCTGGCATCACAGTAACGCAACGAACCAGATACCCTGTAGCGTGCATTCCACCGACCACAAACTACCGCCATTTGTGACTTAGTGGTGTCAAGCGAGAGCTCAGTGGAGGGCAGTATGGAGATATATTGCGTTTTCTGATAAAAGCTCTTTCTAACTTGCTGCCAGTGATGGCTGTGTCTTCGTTAGAAGGAGGCTAGTTGAGGGCTTGCAACCAACCTCTCTGCGTACAAGACACACTAGAGTTACGGTCCGCAGTGCGCTTTAGTATGACTGCAACAGCACTCTCGCGATTACCCCACACACCCCGACTGCATAGACATCAGTCTTGTGATTCGACCTGTTGTTTTGCCATTCATGAACAGGGGTATTTTCCAATAGGATAACGCTTGCCCACATACCGCTATTGTAACCCAACATGCTCTACTGTGTTGCCTTCACCTCCTCGATCACCAGATATGTCTCCAGTCGAGCACTTACGGGACATCATCGGATGACAATGTCCCCGTTTTGATCGACCATCCCACAGACTGACATCCGGCACCTGTACAAGACAATGCATGCCCGTTTGCATGCTTGAATTCGACACTTTGCCTATGCACTACTTAATAATGTACCAGCATTTCAGATTTGCAATGGCTTATCACGTGCCCCATTAATCTTTGATCTCGCGATGGTAATCACTTATATTGAGAAACGTATTCCCGAAATTTCATTAATTACATTTTGGTGTTGCGATTTTTTTTCCAACAGTATACGTGCCAAATCTGATACAGTACGACACGTCTCTTTCCCTGGGTACTACATGCCTCGACTGAAAAAGAGTAACATTGGATTTCTTTGTGAAAGTGCAAGTCACTAAGTAATATCTGGAAACTGAAGAGGGACAATGACCACAAATAATTTTTCACCAGCTTTTTATTTTAAAAGAGAAGGGAGTAAAGAGTCTTTCAAACATTGTAACTGATTGTTTTTCCCTGTATATAGCACTTTTTCTATTACTTTGACACCTGGAAGGAATTTTCGCTCTGCAATACTGATCTGAAAATTCTTGGCACATTATAACTGTGTCTTGACCGAAACTCAAACGTGGGGCCTTCGCTTTTTGTGGTCCGATGCTTTCCTGCAGGAGAACTTCCGTGGAGTTTGAAAGGTGAGAGGACAGCTCCATTTTGACAATTATTCACATTTTGTTTCGCATCTATTTCATAAAATTCCTGAACGGCATGTAAATGAAAAATACACCGAACTCAGAAATAGATTTACAGAAAATGTGACGTCACCGTGGATACAAGGGAGACTCAAAAGAAAACCTTAAAATCGCAGTAAAATTCCTAAAAGCTATAATACTGATTTGGCGGTTGACAGAAATTACCTTTGTTTTTCGGTGTACGACCAATGGTTTCAGTAGGAAAATAGCCATCCCATTGCCGATCTACACTTTGTCGGAGCAGTGATCTTTGGTATGGTTTTTGAATAGTGAAGTTTTTAATCCGATGAAAATGCGTCGCAGGATGAAAGCGCATTCGGCGTGTCGTGTGTCTCTCTGCGACAATTCTACGAGTGGTGCAGAAATTTTAAAAGCGGTGTAACTTCAGTCGAAGGGTTTCCGTACCCAGGCAGTCACACCGCGTAGTGGCGAACGATAACGTTGCCGATGTGGAAGAGCGTGTGGAAGGCGAGAGGCCTATTGCTGTAAATGAAACATCCCACAGTTTGGATATTACTGTTGCTTCAGCACACAACATTGTCTATAATGTGCTGAGTTGCAATGAAGTTCCCTCAAGATGAGCCACGTCAGTCTGCTGAATTGAGATTTATAAATTTTTAAATGAACACACTGCCATTTGACTGTATTGTTGTTTATTTATGCCATTTTCAAGTGATTAATTTTATGACACTAACATATATTGAAGGACATCAAGCTCAAAATTGGTCATAAATTAAGAATTCGTCTCGGTGATGCCTGTGAGGAGCTTCTGCGACGTTTCCAGGTCAAAAGCAATACATTTCTGCACCGAATCGATCCAGAAGATGAAATTTTGGTATTACAATTATTACATTCTCGTTGAAATCTTCGCCAATTTCATATAACCGTTTTAGGGGTATAAGTGCACATATTTTTGTTGATGACTGTGGACAGCGTACTAAACAATACAACAATATTTTCTTCATTTGCAAACTAATAATTATAGCTATTAGGGGTAGTACTTTGGCTAGTGCCTCCAAGTGCATGTGGCAAGAGCAAACCATTAATGCTTATTTTCCCCTGGGCAGCAGATGCTGAATTGTGGATGCGTGGACGCAAAACAGTTAGTCTATACTGACAAGTGTAGTCCGCTTAGTGATGCAGTTACGACTGTGCAGAAAACATCAGGTAGTGAATTAAGAGTATATGCCGGGCTAGGTGGCGCAGTGGTTAGCACACTGGATTTGCATTTGGGAGAAGGCGGTGGTTCAAATCCTCGTCCGGACACCCAGATTTAGCTTTCCCGTGATTTTCCTTAATCGCTCCAGGAAAATGTTGGGATGTCTCCTTCAAAAGGTCTCGGCCGATTTCTTTCCACATCCGAGCTTCTGCTCCGTTCCCAATGACCGCACTATCTACTGGACGCTGTACTCTAATCTCGCTTCCAGTAAATTATCTGACGTTTTTGGGAGAAGACTGTTAGGAGCAAAGAAAACACAACTAACACGATGAAATGGATACATATTAAGGGACCAATTATAGCAATATAGGAAATCAGCTGGGGCCATATAAAATTATCGCTGTACCCGGGTTTATCGTTGGATTGGTAATCGTTATGCAGAGGTTTGACTGTCTCTGCACTTAACACCACGTATCTGGTGCACCAGGTGAAATAGTTTTTTCGTCGCTGGCTCCCCCAAGGGTCTTACTAATTGTGAGGGAATGCCGTTTACACCAGGAGCCTTGTTTCGATTAAGTCTTTCAGGGCTTATCAATTTCTTGTCGCAATATCGTATCTCCCATCTATTTCTCATCTACCTCCTGTTCGCTTCCTATAAAATTTTGCTGAAATTCATTTCCATTGTTTAATATTTATTACTCGTCTGCCTTTCAGCATTTCCTTCCTTGCTCTGTACTGGTTTCTTGTCTCAGGTGTTGATATTCATACAACTGCCTTTCTTTTCTCCACATCGGATCACGTGAAATGTCGTTGCTCGGACTGAAAAGCATACTAAGCACTCAGTTTATTGTCTTAAGGAAGTCACATACCAGGTTCCTTATCAGCACAGGGTAGGTTGCCTAGACTCACATTCGAAAGTTCACTGTTTCTCGTTGTCTTCTAAATTACAAAAAAATTTAACGTTGCATCGACTTAGAAAGATCACTCGTTTTTTGTCGATAAACAACTAGAAGATTGCATCTGTGTTGTACGTTCGTAAATGTAGCCCAATTATTCCAAAGTTTTCGTCAGTGCAGTATACTGCCTGCCTAATGCTTATTACGTTGTTGCTACTCAAATATAGCAATTTTATCCAAATACACATCCCAAGTAGTAGTCAAGTTTTAGTTCCCAATGGAAGTACGATATTTCTAGCCGAGTCAGTTGCTATCAAAGAAGCAAAAAGTATGTAAAGATATGAAGGGTATTTGACTCTGTTAATCATGATTATCCGAAGACTGTACCACACTAAGCAAAGCGGAAAAGTTGAATGAAAAATGGTTCAAATGGCTCTGAGCACTATGGGAATTAACTTCTGAGGTCATCAGTCCCCTAGAACTTAGAACTACTTAAACCTAACTAACCTAAGGACATCACACACATCCATGCCCGAGGCAGGATTCGAACCTGCGACCGTAGCGGTCGCGCGGTTCCAGACTGTAGCGCCTAGAACCGATCGGCCACTCCGGCCGGCAAAGTTGAATGACTTGCTTTAAAGCGGACATCATGCATGATACAGTGGGAAACAGTAGGAGGTGAATTATTGTTACGTTCATTTCTACGAGTTTACCTTTACCATATCAAAGTCAGGAATTCTCAGGAGTGGCCACACTGCACAGTCGATCTCGTGACACAGGTGAAAAAAAAACCTACTCAGATCTGGCAACAATACTGGAGATATTTCAGTGTTTGTTGAAGAGAATAACAAATAATAACACTTTTGCAAAGATTTTGAAATACATCACACCCCTCACCACGATAAAACTTTTCGACGGTCCGTGTTCCAGTGCGACACACACAATTTTTTGTCCACCACATTTCAAAAGAGAGCACACTTCTCTGCAGAGTGAAATTTCATTCTGGAAACAACGTCCACAGGCTGTGGCTAACCCATTTTTTGGCAATATCCTTTATTAGTGACGCGTCTGGCTTCGAACGGTAGCATTAAGTGTCCACGGCGTGTAGACTTGTAGGTGTAGCGGTAACAGATTACATACATAAAGCTTCCTTGTGAGTCAGTCTGTCTATTAGTGAAAACCGTATCAAAATCCCTACAGTAGTTCCTTAGATCAGCCTTCACATAATGGAAGCAGGACTAAGAAAAATCAAGAAAGGTTCATATGATTTGTCGACCTGAAAAAGCGTTCGACAATGTGGAATGGTGCAAGATGTTCGAACTCCTGAGCAAAATAGAGGTAAGCTGTCGGAAGAGGCGGGTAATACGCAGGGAATAGGCAAAACAATGTGAACAATGGTAGCAATGGGACGTTTGTGTTTGAAGGTCAACAACGCAGGTAAGGAACATGTCGCGTTGGACTGTGTGTGTTCAGTACGGACTAGGCATCAGTGCAGGATGTTTACGAGTACTGCACACTTCATATTTGCATTCAGAGGCCGAGGTCGACGTGCAACGAAATATCTAACAGAGTTCCAAAGAGGGCAGATTGTGGGGGGCCAGATTAGCTGCAGCATCAGTAACCAAGACAGCCAACTTACTGAGTATTTCAAGAGCAGCTGTTTCAACAGCTATTACAGCCTACATAAAAAATGGAAAGACATCATCTTGCAAAAGTAATAGTGGATGAAAATCAGAAATAAATGACAGAGATGGTCGCACATAAACGCGAGTTGCGTCAAAACAGCACGAAACTACGGCGGCTAAAGTGACGACAGAGCTCAACAGCCATCTTCGAGACCCGTATATATCGACACTGTCTGCCGAGAACTCCACAAAGCGAATATTCATGGGCGAGCTGCTATACCGAAACCATTAGTGACGACAAGCAACGCAAAGGAGCGTAAAACATGGTGTCAGGTGCATAGATCCTGGATGGCTGATCTGCGGAAACACGTCATATGGTAAGACGAATCAACGTTTTTGTTATTTCCAACACCGAGCCGGGTTTACGTCTGAAGAACGCCAAAAGAAGCCTGCAATCCTGATTGCTTGATTCCAACTGTTAAACATGGAGGTGGAAGTGTGATGGTGTGGGTACCTATATCGTGGTATTCTGATGGTCCCATCATTACTCTAAAAGTCCGTGTTAAAGCCAACGACTATGTGAACGTTGTAGGTGACCAAGTAGAGCTCGTGATTCAAATGTTGTTCCCCAAAATGATTCCATAAAAATTAAATGGGTCCAAGCACTATGGGACTGAGGTCATCAGTCCCCTAGACTTAGAACTACTTAAACCTAACTAACCTAAGGACATCACACACATACATGCCCGAGGCAGGATTCGAACCTGCGACCGTAGCAGCAGCACGGTTCCGGACTGAAGCGCCTAGAACCGCTCGGCCACAGAGGCCGGCTGATGCCATATTTCAGGATGACAATGCACCTATTCACACAGCCAGGACTGTGCAATCGTGGTATGAGGAGCATGCATCTGAACTGCAGTTTTTTCCGTGGTCAGTGCAGTCCCCGGACTCGACCATTATCGAACTCCTGTGGACGGTATTGGAGCGCAGACTCCGGAGCAGATTTCCACCTCCTTCGTCACTACAGGAGTTGGAAGAGGTTCTGCTGAAGAGTAGCAAAACATTCCACTGGAGACTATACAATCATTACATGCTAGTATTCCAAGAAGAATCGCAGCTGTATTACTAGCAAATAGCGATCCAGCCCCTGTATAATGTGTACAAGGGGCGTGCGGTAGCGTTCTCGCTTCCCGCACCCGGGTTTCCGGGTTCGATTCCCGGCGGAGTCAGGGATTTTTCTCTGCCTCATGATGACTGGGTGTTTGGTGATGTCCTTAGGTTAGTTAGGTTTAAGTAGTTCTAAGTTGATGACCATAGATGTTAAGTCCCATAGTGCTCAGAGCCATTTGAACCATTTTTGTGTACAAGAACCAAGAGGAAACAATAAGAGTGGAAGACCCAGAACGAAGTGCACGGCTTAAGAAGGGCGTAAGACAGGTATCTAGTATTTCTGCCCTGCTCTTCGATCTGTACGTCGAAGAAACAATGACGGTAATAAAAGAAATATTCAAGAGTGTGATTAAAATTTAAGGTGAAAGGATATCAGTGTTAAGATTCGCCGATGACATTACTATCCTCAGTGAAAATGAAGAAGGATTGCATGATCTGCTGAATGGAATGAACAGTCTAATGTATATGGATTAAGAATAAATCGAAGAAAGACGAAAATAAACGGAAGTTGAAAAAATAAGACAGTGACAAAATTAACATCAAAATCGGGGATCACGAAGTAAATGAAATTAAGGAATTCTGCTACATGGACATCAAAATAATCCGTGACGGACGGACAGAAGAAGCAGACTAGCACTGCCAAAAAGGGCATTCCCGCCCAAGAGAAGTCAACCAGTATCAAACACATGTCTTAATTTGAGGAAGAAATTTTTGAGAATGTACGTTTGGAGCAAAACATTGTGTGGCAGTGAGACATAGACTGGGGGAAAACTGGAACAGAGGTGAATCGAAGCATCTGAGATGTGGTGCTACAGAAGAATGTCGAAAATCAGGTGAACTGGTAGGTGTCCAATGAGGAGGTCTCTATAGCATCGGAGAGAAGTGGAATATGTGACAAACAGTGTGAAGAAGATGAAGGGACAGCATGATAGGGCATCTGTTAAGACTTGAGAGAATGACTTCCATTGTCCTACAGGGAGCTATAGAGGATAAAAACTGTAGGAGAACACAGAGATAAGAATACATCCAGTAAGTAATTGAAGATGTATGTCACAAGTCTCAAGTTCTGCTCTGAGATGGAAAGATTGGCACAAAAAGAAAAAAGAAAAAATAGAGCTGCACAGAAAAGCGCGCCGATGGACTTTAATTCACAATACTTCCAGATTGTTGATGCAACAAAGTAAACAATAAGCAGGAGACGTTCCGTGAAGTTTGGAAATTAGGAAATAGTTATTGTCAGAAGTGAAGACGGAAGATTAAAGTTTAGCGCTCCGTCGATAACGAGGTCATTAGAGACGAACCACAAGCTCGGAAGGAGGGGATGAAAATCGAGCGTACACTTTCAATGGAACGAGCCTGGTATTCGCCCGAACTGGTTTAGAGGATTAGCGGAAATCCTAAATCAGGACGGCCGTATGCAGATTTGTACCGGCGTCCTCCAAAGCGCGTGTGTGGTGTGCTGTGCTATCTCGGTAGCTAGCAAAACGGAAGCTGTGAGAGCCGGTTACGAGTCGTATCCGGCTAGCTCACTCGGTAAGCATTTCCAGCGGAAGACAAGGTTCCAGCAGAGGTTTCAGCTGTCAATCATATCGTTGTGCCGAGCGAGACAGCGAGCACTGCCTGGCTGGCACCGTGGTTGCCGAGCACCAGTCGGAGCTATGCAGAGTCTGACCGTACAAAGCGGTATAAACAGGTGATAGCAAAGTAGAAACAATGTAAAGAATACAGAACATAATCAACTGCAACAAGCGTAACAGTAGACACAAATGTTCTTGTTTTTTCCAACGTAACCGATTTGCACGCATAGTATGACAATTGATTAATGTGCTCAGTATAAGGTGTTACCACCTCTGGCACCAATACAGGCCTGACAACGACGGGGCATGCTCTGAATGATGTCATAGGTCCTATGTTGAGGCAATAACGCCCATTCTTCCTGCAGGGCCGCTCGAAAATCTTGGAGAGTGGCTAGTGGATGCTGACGTGATGCAGCTCGTCTCCCTTGTGCATCCCAGACATGCTTCACGGCATTCAAATAGGGAGAGCGAGCAGGCTACGCCATGCGTGCAATATCTTCCATATCCAAGAAAGCGTCAGCCACCCATGCTCTATAAGTTCGAGCATTATCGTCCATCAGTACGACGTATGGGCCCCACAACACGTCGCAACAACCACGAAAAAGGGTACAAATGATTCTAAGCACTATGGCAATTAACAGCTGAGGTCATCAGTCCCCTAGACTACTGTACCTAATGCAACCTAAGGACATCACACACATCCATGCCTGAGGCAGGATGCGAACCTGCGACCATAGCAGCAGGGCGGTTCCGGCGTGAAGCGCCTAGAACCGCTCGGCCACAGCGGCCGGCGCAACAACCGCACCTGAGGTCCCAAGATCTCGTCACGATGTATGACAACAATTAAACCTTGCCGATTCACCCGTACAGTTTCCTGAAGAGATGTTCGAATGGCCAACATAATCCCTGCCCACACCATTAAGGATCATGTTCGATATGGGTCTCTCTTGGCAATGTTTTGGTTCCGAAATCGTGTTCCACGTGCCCTCCAGATGCGAATCCGTAGAAAATCACTCTACAGACCAAATCGGGAGTCGTCTGTGGAAAAGAACATTGGCCCAACGTTCGACCGTCCAGGTGGCTTGTTGATCCAGGTGGCATAGTGACGGCTCCACTGTAGACGTTCCGTTCAGTGAACAGACGCCAGAGGTTAACGGACTGTTGGTCTCCTACAATAAAGATCACTCTTCTGAAGCGTTCTGGCCCGCCGCTGTGGCCGAGCGGTTCTAGGCGCTCCAGTCTGGAATCGCGCGACTGCTACGTCGCAGGTTCGAATCCTGCCTTGGGCATGGATGTGTGTGATGTCCTTAGGTTAGTTAGGTTTAACTAGTTCTAGGTTCTAGGGGACCGATGACCTCAGAGGTTAAGTCCCATAGTGCTCAGAGCCATTTGAACCATTTTTGAAGCCTTCTGTACGCATTTTTCCTCGATACAACACGTCCAGGGGATGCTGCGAGGGCAGATGCCAGTTGCAGTCCAGCATTAAAGAGGTACCATCATGCACTTATAGCCAAATAACGGTTCACTGTGTTGTCACACGTGGTCGGCCCTGTCCTCGTCCGGGGGATACAGTTTCGATCTCTACAAACAGCCGCCTCATCCGAGAAACAACAGAACGTTTCACATTAAGCCATCAAGGCACAACAGTCTTTGTTTTCATTCTTCCCATGACCCTCCTCCACAGCAGAGAGAGTGTACGCATCTCCTCTGTGCCGTACTGCACCCTCTGTGATAGTGTACACACCGATTGTGGATGAGGGACTACCCTGAAACACCGCCCCGTTTGGTAGGTACCGTGATGTCATTCCTGACGTGATTTTCCGTTGATCTGATGTCACCTTCCGTGCAGAACACAATCGCAATTAAATATGCTGACAGTTTGTATGATTATATCGTGAATTAGACGCAGGATGGGGAAATAGCAGTTTGTTGCTTCAATTTTGGTCGATAGTGGATATCGATGGAGTGAAAAATATCGAAATTTGATATATCGATACCTTTGGCCCATCCCCACTAGGCGCCGCTAATATTTCGAAGGCCGACGCTACCGCTGGGTGCCGATCTGGATTATTTCTATCGAAGAAGCCTCCACAATACGAGAGAATCGACAAAGAGCGTCACTCACGCGGACCGGAGATGGCTGGAGAATGAAGACGAGTTGTGATGAGGAGAGCACCACTAGTGGCGGGCCGTGGCTGAGCGTGTGGGGTGGCGGTGCGAGACAGCTGGCAGGCGGCGCTACGGGCTGCAGCGGCCCTGGCCACGGTGCCGGCGACGGCAGATGCGCCGCCCGGGGCTCCGCGGCGCCGCTCCCATAATCCCACGCGCCGACTTGTGCCCCGCGCTGCATCAAAGCAGCGCGCGAGCGAATTTTATCGGCCTCTATTGAAGATGCGCGTCCCCCGGTGTTTACTTTGGGGATCACGGGAGCCCTTTTTGTTCGGCGGCGGGCCGTCGCTCCCTCCGCCACCAGCCGCCGCCGCCGGGGGATTACACGCGCGGCCGCTCGATAGCACGGCCATCCTTCCCTCCCTCCTTCCCGCCGTCTCGCTCTTCATTCGCGACAACGCTGCCAACAGGGGGGCCGCTCACTCCCGACTCGTTTCTTACAGTATATGACGTTGAGTTGCCACAGTGACGCAGTCTTCGATCTCGGGAGAGACAGCCGCCAATCTTCCGTGTGGGCGACATCCGAGAAAGTGCTCAAAATCAGTATGGTACCAACCACAAATGTAGCCTTAGATCGAAGAGGGCTAGAATAAACATCGTTTATATGAATCCGTGGTGTCTGTTCTTTCGGACACGTCCACCACCTTCAGTGCTGATGCACAAATACGTCCGGTCTTCAGAGGAGATCTCAAAGTAGCGAGCATGGAGAACACAGATGAGGATTTCGGATAGGTGATGCTAGGTGGAAATGTGCGTCGACTGGGCGGCGGGTTGAGACATTCAGCAAGAGGGATAGACACTGTGTCCAGATGGTGCAGCGGTTAAAGCAACTGCCTAGTAAGTACGAGATCCCCCGTTCGAATCCCAGTCTGGCATACATTTTCACTCGTCGCCGCTGATGTCGTATTATGTTATGTTATGTTAACCGGGGATCTAGAAACGACGGAGAGGCTCCGTCCCCGCCGCAGCCGCAGTGGTCCGCAACTCCACGACGACTACCGCAGTCCACTTCACCCCTCCGCCGCCCCACACCGAACCCAGGGTTATTGTGCGGTTCGGCCCCCGGTAGAAACCCCAGGCAACGTCTCACGTCAGATGAGTGTAACCCCTATGTTTGCGTAGTAGAGTAATGGTGGTGTACGCGTACGTGGAAAACTTGTTTGAGCAGCAACTGCCGACATAGTGTAGCTGAGGCAGAATAAGGGGAGCCAGCCCTCAATTGCCGAGGCAGATGGAAAACCGCCTAAAAACCATCCAGAGACTGGTCGACTCACCGGACCTCGACTCAAATCCGCAGTGCGGATTCGTGCCGGGGACCAGCGCTCCTTCCCGCCCGGAAAGCCGTGCGTTAGACCGCACGGCCAACCGGGTGGGCGATGTCACATTAAGTCCCGATTGTATCTGAAATCAATAATTTCTTCCTTTCGTCTGCTTTCACCACCCTCCATCTTCAAGTTACTTGATAAACATTGTTGTTGCGGCTTTCCATCTGAAGATTGGTTACGTCTTCCTCTCCACGCTAGTCTGTATGCAGGCCTCTTCATCTCTGCTTAACTGCTGGAATCTATATCCATCTGAGCTTCCTTAATGTACTCATGTTTCGATCGCCAATCCCCTTTGCCGCCCCCCACCCCACCTAAAAAATTATCTTTCTTCTTTTTTCTAGCGTTTATCCTATGTCTTCACGGGGTTTGTGTATTAATTTCTGAATTTAGTAATGTTAGTTGTAGAGAGTGGCGTGTGCTCTTCCTGTATCCCCCCCCCCCCCTTTCTCTCCCTCCCGTCCCTGGCGGCATGAAATTTGTGTACCCCAACTGTATGCATTTAGTGTTGTTCTATGTGAAAGTATGCTAAAGGTTTCTAAATGTTTATGAATAGTGTAACGGAGGCAGGACCTGGCTTCCAGCTTGGTATTCATGTATTCGGATCTTAGAAACCTCGTAACGCAGGTCTAGAAGTCTGTAGCCATGACCGTCACAGAATCGGCGGAGTCTGTGGTGGAGACCATCCTCTCGGCTCCAAATCAAAGGAACACAATCGACTCTGGGTACGATGCTGCAGATTTTGAGCTCTGCTTGCACCCTACATCACGGTCAGAAAGAAAGAAAGAAATAAAATTATGCAAAGTACATTTTACTGTTGATTTTACCCTTGATCTGATGTGTGCAACGACCATAACTTAGTCGTAAAGCAGTACTAACTACAACCAAGAAGTAATTGCAAATTCAAAGCAAAAATTGAAAAATCTACGACAGCTGAATTAAAAAGTTGAGTAGCAGAGAAAACTATAGGAACGCCCTGAAGTTCTAGCTGTAGGACAATGTAAGTCAAACAACAAACTACTGTTAGGAAAAACTAAAAAAAAGCAATAACAACTGCAGAAAATGACATAACTCATCCTTCACAAATCTAACCCAGGAAGTGATGGGTAAATAGTGACAGTAGCATTAATAGAACAAAGAAGATATTTCGAAGAGAAAAACCAAACAATTGCGAGTGGGATTCGCGCGCAGTATTATTATCTTTGCGTAAGGGTGATAATAATAAAAATACTGTAACTTCGTCTGGCTCAACGGCCTGGTCAAGTCTTTCTAGTGGACGATGCTTCAACGACCCGAGTGTATCTAACAAACCCCAGTTATCTAACGGGGGAAAGTGCAGCTACAGTTGCATGATGCGTGCGTGTTAATGTTTATATTGCCTAATAACAATGGTTAGAAAATGTCTCGCGGTGGCCGTGCGGTTCTAGGCGCTGCAGTCCGGAACCGCGGGACAGCTACGGTCGCAGGTTCGAATCCTGCCTCGGGCATGGATGTGTGTGATGTGGTTAGGTTAGTTAGGTTTAAGTAGTTCTAAGTTCTAGGGGACTGATGACCTAAGATGTTAAGTCCCATAGTGCTCAGAGCCATTTGAACCATTTAGAAAATGTCTCATTACTGGTATCCTCTTACAAGTATAACTACTGTGACTGCGTCGCAAATATGCAGCTAATAATACTTTGTTCCGTTTGTAGAGATTGTAGATCCTCAGTAATTCGCAACGCGATATACATCATTTGTTGACTGGGAGAAAAAATACCGTCGGGTGAAAGGACACAGATTTGTTGGAAGCTCAGTCTATATACAGGAAAACATGATAGTGGATGTGGAACACAAAAGTGAGAATAAGGCAAATCCACAGAAGCCTCTTGTGGTAAAACTGATAGAAGCTGGAGCAAAGTATGTCACATCTTTAATCCTCCAGGGTTGAGAGATACAAGCCTTACTTGCTGATTCAACCTACATAATCAAGGATGGAGATCAGATACAGTTCGGTTTGCATGGGATCTGTGGAAGTTGAAATACAAACCCATTGCTGTGTCACTTTCTATGCTGTCAGTAGAAGAGCAACGAGATGTCGAAGCATGATATCTAAATTGGGAGGTCATGTACTTGACACCTAGTCTTCACCATGCATACACCTCGCAATATGCAGCATCACTTTGACAGTTAAGGCAGTTTTCGCACATGCTGATGGGAAACCAATAGCTACAGGAGAAATGAGGAATAAAGATGTGTCGTCAGCTGAAGCAAACCTACTGCTTCCAAATTATGAAGAGTTCATTCCACCACTTGGAGAAACCACACAGAAGAAAAATGAAGTTCCATTCAAAGTTAATGAGAAAAGGAAAACTGTTTTCAGGGGAAAGAAGGTTTTGTTTTCTACCGGAGCACATTGTAACCAACATCAATGTATTGTGTTGGCTACATATGGAACTCCGGTTTGAGTAGAAGGCGAAAGAGTACCGAAACTCATTTAACCGGATATAATTGTTAAACAAGTTGCTGACTGAAGTTCGCAGTCTTCACAAATTCCCGTTTTTGTGTTGACTACATAAACTATGAGCAGGTGTCATGTAGCAGACTTTTACTTGTGAATGAAACTGGCTTAACTATTTTACATTGTTCGCTGGAGAAACGTACCAATCAAACATTCAGGTTTCTATCTAATCTGTTACTAGGATTAAAAGAACAGTGATCTAAGACTCATCTGAACCAGTATTGGCACTGGAGACCCAAGAAGGAGAAGCACTTTGTGTTAAAATTAAAACCTTTTCCAGTAAGCCATCTGAAAGAAAAAATAAATAATACCAGCAAATGAAACAAATGAGAAACACTGTGAGAGCACTTCAAGAGTAGCACAAAAGTTTGAGAATTACGGACATTACAATGTAGGTCTTTGGACATCACACCTCCAAAGCAAGTATCATTTGTAGAACGCAGCAAAAGGAGCAAAGGATTTCCCGTTATCAGATAAAATAAGGCCTTTGCCCAGTCACTTCAAGGGGCGATCCGATGAAGAACTTGCTCCATGTAGAGCAAAAATACAACATCTAGGCCTCGCTGGAGATCATGATAATGGTGAACTGTACGCATTTGCTTCTGGTGAAGAGGGAAAAAGAAAAGATTTATTTTCGTTTACTTTTAATAAAGGCCATGATAGAGAAGACTTGTTTGACTTTTCTTCTGATAAAGAAGAAGAGGAAGAAATAAAAGAGGAAGATTTATTTGCGTTTTCTTCTGAACATAAAACAGCTGAAAACTTCAAAAATCTCGGAAACGCTCGTCTACCGCATCAACGTTCTACTACTCACATTGGAGTCAAGGATTAAATTTTGTGTGAAACAGCACACGTTCCTTCAACAAACCACATTAAAATGAGGGAGGTAATGAGATAGCTGATGAGGAAGAGCATTATCAATGCGCCTACCAGCCTTCACAGAAACCAGAAAGAACTAGGTAGGTTTTGCTAATCAGATGGACTGAAAAATTTTATAATGCTTTGTATGAAAAATGTCATTGCAGTGTATGAAATAAAAAAAATTCTGATAAAAAAGTCCTTGTGGTAGCTCAGCTGGTAGAACAGTGGACTGTAGTGGAGGATTCGCAGTCACCCGCAGTCACCCCCCCCCCCCCCCCCCCCCCCACATACACACACACAATTTAATATGGACTCTTGACGTTGTTGAGAGGTGAAGGTTGGATTAAACGATGACTGAAAGATACGTAGTCCGACCGAGATTCAATCGTGCTGCTTCCTCTGCGTCTGCGTTTTCGTGTACGTGCTTCAACACTAGATCCCCAGCCCCGATGTGTATATTTATAGCTCATTTATAGGTTTTTGTGAATGAGTCTGGGATTGTCAAAATATATGACTATATGGCCGTATCTCTTGAATCCAAGGCTTAGAAGCTTAATTTTTTAAAATTGCTGTGGGACTGTAGGCATTAGTATGCGACAAATGTCAACTTGATACTTTTACGCGTTCCTAAGGAAAAGTGGTCTTAACAGACGGGCAAACAGACAGACAACTAAGATGATTCAGTTTCTACCGACTGAGGTAAGAAACCATAAAAATAAGTCAGAACACAACAGACTAAGAAAGTTAACAGGGAATCAAGAAAATCTATAGAAGAATGGCTGGAAGCAATATTTGAGGAAATTAATGAAAACTTCAAACAACGTTTCTGCGACCCCATATCCATGTACCAGGCAGAGTGCGTTAAGCAGCTCACCTCAGTTTATATAGCCGGGTGCTTCAAGAAAGATCCAACGAATTTCACATTCTACATGAATGTGGGTAGAAACTACGTCAATACTGCTTATCGCCCACATCTTTTCAAAAAAGGGTTCGTGACACTAACATTTTTGTCTCTTTCGTAAATCTTTTCCTGTTAACGCCAGTCAACATTTTGTATCCCCTCCGCTTCTGTCTGCGTAAGTTATTTTGCTGCCCCAGTAGCAAAACTCACCTAACCTGTGTGGAATACACTCCGTTAACCATATTTTAGTTTTGCTGATGTTTATGTTATAAACTTGTTTGATACGTACTTATTACTGTTTGTCTTCTTTGTTGCTTATCCCGAAGGTGAATATTATCAACTACCATTTCGAAAATGCTAATATTCGTGCCTTGTACAGTCGGTTGTAGAAAGCAGAGTAACAAAAATCGTTCGTGATTGGTTGCCTCAGTGGATTTTATACACGCTCATGGCAATAGTGAGAATAGCCTGGTGCCTGAGTAGATTTGCTTTATCTCAGTTGCCTCTTCTACGAAACAGCCGACCCACGATATGAGGAAGCTGGTCGAAAATGTGGCAATTACATTAATTAATATCCGTATGTTATTATGTGGTTCAGTCTGCCTTTGACAGTGGTGAGGTGATCACACCTTGTTTGCTTCCCGCCTGTTGTGCTGCTTGCGAAGCAAGCACGCTTTTGGTTACTTCCGCTTAGCGGATTGTCTTCGTGTTCGAATTCATCAACCATCATGGCGTTTTCCTATCACCAAGCCACTATAAAATTAATGTTTCCTTTGGATCATGAACGGCCGAAAGTGTCTCCCGCCGCAAGATGTTCTCGGAATTCATTTTTCGGTCCAAGTGACCAAATTTCTTACAATACCTGCAACGTTGCTGTCCGAAATCTCTTTGTACATGACCCTTCTGTTCACACTGAAAACAATTTATGTCTTTACTAAACACTGTCCAACGTTCATGTGACCTAGCCAGTGACTCAGTTTCCTCTAATGATGATGCAATATCCATTGCTTCACTCAAACTCTTAGGAAATTCCAAACGAGTCTTTCTTGACATTTCCGGTTGTAACGCCCTCAAAAATGCATCAAGAGCCCTTTCCTCTGCTTCCAGAAAAATTACTGAGTTAACCCTACCATCATTCGTGAGCTCATAAGCACCTACATTGATTTTGCGAATACGATCGGCGAAACTTTCAATTTATTCATCCTGCTTACCGAAAATTCTAGTATTTTGTTTCCGACAATATCTTATCGTGTTCTTCTTCCGATATCTCTCTATTAACCTTTCTTGAAAATCCTCAAATGTTGTAGCCTCCCTTACATTCTCATTACACGTAACAAGTGCTCTAGCATCTCTCGTTAATTTCAGTCTAGCAACACGTTGCAAATGGCCCTTTTCGCCCAGTTTGGCGGCTGTAGTCAAATTGTGAAGAAAGGTAAAACCATCTTCCCCCTGTTTGCCTGAAAACGGGGTAACCAATCCCGCAGCAGTGCCATCCAGGCTGGGTGGATTGGGATTTGACTGCTCCCTCTTCGCCGCTCTGAGTTTATTTATCACTAACTGTAATTTATCTATCTGATCCCTGAGTTGCTTGATAACCTCAGCGGCTGAAAGTTCCTTTAGTATGACTACAACTCAATCAACAGGAAAGTATATCCAAAGAATACAAAAAATGATCCAGGAAAAGACAGGAAAAGGGACAACCCAACAGGCTCTAAACAAAAAGAGCCGAAATCGGCACTCACTTCCTTTGCTGCGTGGCACACTATCGCTGTAGGTGACGCCTAACTCCACGGGATCCGTCCTTCGCAGTGCCTCGGCAGTCCTCCTGACAACAGTGTAAACGAGCTGTCTTAACGGGCATTGCCCGTCGCCGGGTTGAACGTGGGTTCTCTTCTGGGTGTAAGAAGAGGATGGTGTGGATATGTCCACCGATGGCTGATGACAGAATAACAACATTTATTGCTCAACTGGTTTGTGGGCCCTCTGGGCGAGGTTTGATTCCGCTCCTAAGATTCTCAGCGGCGACGAAGGTGGAAGGCGGACGCACACACACGCGCTGACTGCGGCGACTCTAGCTGCCCTGGCGCAACTGGAATCCGCAGCCTCCGTGGCGGCGCTATGGTGTCTTGCTTGGTAGTACTGCGGCGACTGGAACCTTGGGCCGTGGGCCTCTGTTGTGATCACTGCTGGATGGTTGGGGGGGGGGGGGGGGGGGGGGCGTGGCAGCGGCGGTGGAACAGCTCAGTTCCTGCCTCAGCCTCAGCGACCATCCCTCCCCGCGACTGTCTGGTGTCTGTGGGCCGGAGTCCTCCCACCTCCTGCCCTTGTCATTGCGTTTGTGAAGGCAACATCCCAGGACGATGGTGACAGTATTGCCACAACGCACCCCAAACGATGATTCCCATGACCTGTTCACGGTGTCCGTCGATAGTTACAGTTGTGGCGCCACTTTGGCGCCTTCTAGGCGATGATTTGCATTACGATGGTGACTGTTATGATGACTTCGATGACAGTGATGACTCCGAATTGGTGGCAGTGCTAAGTGACTCAGGTTCTGCATCATTCCAACACCTCACGACTTACATTGACGACGAGCCAGTCCTTAAACATGCCTTTCCACCACCGACGTGTGTGGTTCTTCTTCTTCCTCAGTAGGTCGGTGAAATGTTCTGGTGTTCCTCGGCTGGCATAACTGACCCGATTACCACCCTTGCTGATCGTACCCTGGTGTGCGTCCTCTGCTGGCCGGTGACACAGCGTTCCACTTCGTGTTGCTTAACTAAGCACTCCACCGACCCACTTGTGTCACGGTACCCTATCATCTGCGACGAGGCTGCCTGGTGCACTCATTCGAAATCAGTCAGCACCAGCGTCGACTCCTCTCGACGACACGATGGATGTTTTGTCTGTAGCTCCTACACTGGTGCCGAAGGCAGTACCAACGGATAGTGGCCATCAGCAGAAGCAAGCCGTTGGTTGTTGATTATGTAGCTGTACCTAACTCCGTTTTCCGCCATCTGGCCGCATGTTGGACGACAGCTGTCCGTCATCCGACAAAGAAAAGCATGTTAGGAAGCAACGGTCACCAAGTAAACAAAAGCGACTGATAGTACACCTTCTAATGACTGCCTAAATTGGATATGTGCACACGATGACTACCCTCCTACCAATCATGCACTGTCATTTTACGCCCTGGCACCGGACGATGCAGCACCTCCCTCCACCGCCATTTCCAGTCAGCACTCACCTGTATCCGATGTGATTGCCCCCTTTTATTGTCTGACCGTAACTGTGGGTGCATCTCTGATAGTGTTCCACTGAACCAGCAGGGTAAGAAACCTGTCTCTTGGACAGACGACGTTGATGCTGAGGATGAATATTCTGGAGAGGTACAGTACGGTAGACCCACCTGATGGGGTCGGCTCCCACCCCATTACAGTGATGTGCCCTTACACGAGGGCCTAATGGGAAGAGTCCCGTGCTTTCTCCTTGTTTGCAACACCCGCATTCCTAACGATGGCAGCTTTTCAAACTCACGCATACAAACGGTCAACAACACTACCATTCATGTGTGCCATAAACTGGCATTACTCCATGACATGCTGTATGTTGCTGCTGTTGACGTTGTACTTCTTCAGGAGGTACGTGTTGCAACCTTTTGCTCTCCCATAGTCTCTCATGCTTCTGCTACTGGCGATCCTCTTATATGCTGGTATGCTTGCTGATGTGCTCTCTAACTCCCAGATGCCACAGGTATGGCTGTCACGTTTGGTGGCGTGAGGACCACCAATGTCTACGTGTTATCTGGTTTGCGTCACTGCAGGGAACGCCCAACTTTCTTCTCTGGGGTTGTCATGCCTCTCTTCCTGGGATGACAGGATACCCTAATCACAGTAGGTGACGTCAACTCCCCACAAGTGCCCAAAGATCAGATACCATGTCACCCTCTGTGTGCGGTGCTAGAGGCAGTTGTCCAGCACCTCAGCCTCGTGAACTCTTGCGAGCATTTTCATGGTAATCGTCCAGGGTTTATGCATTTCACTGGCCATTCTTCCAGTCGCTTCGTTCGAGTTTGTGTCTCCTGTAATATTGTCAGTGGGGTGCAGACTGCAGAAGTCTAGCCCATTGTGTTTTCTGACCGTGATCCATACATCTTTGCCTTCAATCTTTGCTGCCAAAGCGTGTGGCGCAGCTGGAGACCACGCAAACAAAAAAAAAAAAACATATTACTTTACCCAACTGCTGGCAGCTCATCAATACTACATGGGTAGATTGTTGTCGATGCTGTGATGCATATCAGTATGTCTGGTCATGGTGGGTCCTCTACAGGGAGCCAGCCCTCCACAAGGCCTTGATTGGTTGCAGAAGGGAGGTTTCGGCGTGGTGCTCACGAATACAGGATTTCTACTTCACCATTCTCTGGGAATATACTACGATGCCGTATTCACCAGAGCATCAGGCAATGGTGAATCATGCCAAGGCACAGCTCACTACCCTCTCTCAGCTCACCTTGAAGAAAGTATGGTCAGCGCACGCACACACCATGGGTTAACCCAGGAGCGTCCGTCTATGTACCGCATGATAGCCGAATAGTGCCACCATCGGAGGACTATGATTAATGTTCTTACTACTGATGATGGACGGCGCTTAGATATCCATCATGATATAGATCTGTGTTCCACACACATTATGTTATGCTGTACTCTGCAAAACGTCATGACCCTGCCAGCATCATAGTGATCTCCTGACTCTCCTTTGGCTCGGTTCCTGGGCATGTAACGATGGATCTGCTTGCAGAAGTCAGCGAGGACAAGATGCTATTTGGGCGGGTTCTATGAACATGTCGCCTCTTTTATCTGACGTTTCGTCCCCTACATGCACCGGTACGGGCGGATTTGTGGGGACCTTATGCTACCTGTCGTGCAGATTCCAGATGGTTTCCTCGATGGTGCCCTCATTCTTAACCACAAGTGTCAAGGTACATGACAGAGATGCAGTTGTTGCTACCTGACGTTGCTCAACAGCCACACGAAGAATTTTACCCAGTTGATGGCTGCACAGTTTAAACAGACAGCCTGCTATGTGGTTTGTCCTGATTAGACCTCTTTGGAAGGTGCCAGTAATATCCATACTGCCCTCTGTCACTATCGAGTCATAACTGCTCTTTGCCACGTTCGTCGTGTGCCCGGACTTTCGGCCACTCTTGACTTCGTCCAGGTGTTCCACCGGGTCGATCACAGCTAACTGAAAGGGGTGCCCCGCAATATGGAATATCCTAATACTACCGTCGATGTCCATCGCAGAACAGCGTTCCGTGCACTCCACAATGGCCGTCTCACTCCTCTCATCTTGTCTGTCGTTCAGTGCGTCAAGGCTGCCCGCTCTCTGCACTGTCGTATGCTTTTGCCATGGAACCGTTGCTCTGTGGCCTCCGTCAAAGCTTGTCCGAGATGTCTCTTGGTGGTCATGGGGCCGGCCGGAGTGGCCGAGCGGTTGTAGGCGCTTCAGTCTGGAACCTCGCGACCGCTTCGGTCGCAACTTCCAATCCTGCCTCGGGCACTGATGTGTGTAATGTCCTTAGGTTAGTTAGGTTTAAGTAGTTCTAAGTTCTAGGGGACTGATGACCTCAGATGTTAAGTCCCATAGTGCTCAGAGCCATTTGAACCATTTTTGGTGGTCATGTATTCATCTGCACTGCTTATGCAGACTGTATCCTCATTCTCTGTAGTGGTGCTGAGGTCAGACAGTGATTGGCTTGGATTGCCATCTGTGGCAAAGTTACTGATAGCTGCCTTAACGTCCACAAATCGAGCGCTATGGCTACTGGTGCGGGATTCCTGCGTACAGCGCTGTTCCATTGCGTGGAGTTCCTACTATACATCGCTTAGGACACGATTTCGCAAGTGATCTGCAGCGCATGATTGCTCTCAACTGCCGGCGCCTACTGTCTCAATTACGAGCTGGTCTCCTAGATCATCGTTTACGAGCCTTCTACCTTCTGTAACTGACCTAATATGTTAATGCATATACTTTGGCGTCACGTATCTCCACGTCTCAAAGACACTCTCCATCCCGCCATCCTAGCCACTGGCATTGGGTTCATATATATTCTACAGTTATCTGTTCAAGATACGGTGTGAGCCCTTCACCCTCCTGCGGTGCAGAAGCTGTTTAGACCTCTATCATGTCACGGACAGAGCGATAGCCCTTTTTGTCTGCTCTCAAATGGTACCGTGGTGCCGTTGTCCCATGTACCTTACCAGCCTGTTGCTGGAGACCCTTGCACCACACTCTCTCTCAGCCCGTATCCTGTTTTCGGACGTCACGCCGCCCTTCTTTTACTTCCGCCACTTTTTCCTTGAAATGAGCTATGTCCATAATGCAACACTGCCACAGTGCTTCATCTCCACGAAGGCGATCTATGGTTTTTTTCAGCAGAATGGGTCACCAAATGTGGTTGAGAGGAAGCATCTCCGCGACGACTGGCGTGTCTCCGGCGATCGGTGTGCGCTTCTTATTTTGCTATTGACGTCGAGTCTACATGGTACCTTACGGCCAATGGGAAGCAAGTATGCCGGTCAAGCCTTCATAGAATTCACCTCGCAGTCATCCTATTGCGAGTCACCTGTGATGTTCTGCACACGGGCAAGCATCGCCTGGTGTGCGGATCGGCGATAGGCGTCTGGTTCTTAGTGCGACAGATGCTGGCCTTAATTACTCGTACGACTCCATACCAGATACTTCCTGACATGCTCCTCTTTCCAGACCCGGGATACTTTCCACAAACGAAGATGAACTCTGTGAAACTGATTTGTAGCCACGTAGTTCACTACTTGTTTGCTGATGGCTAGTTAGCTAGTTAGTTACGTGTTTCACTGATCAATCTCACGATAACCATTATGATGTGGAACATGTCAAATGCATAAAAATGCACACATAAATCAAGGATTTTGTTTTAAGCTTAAGGTAACCGTTATGATGTGGAACGGGTCAAATGGAAAAGAAATTCACTCATGACCCAAGGTTTTTTTTAAGCTTTAGATTTTTATTACCTACCCCATTCCCTTAAATAGCACAAAATGCGTATATTATATCTATAGATTTATTTATTCCTATTCAAGAATTCATGTATGGTGTAGAAGGAGTTGTCAAGGAGATACGATTTCAATTTATTTTTGAAACTGCTACTGCTGTCTGTCAGACATTTTATTTCATCTGGTAATTTATCTAAAAGTTTAACAGCAGCATATTTTACCCCTTTCTGTGCCAAAGATAGCTTAAGTAGAGGGCAGTGTAAGACTTCTGCTTAACCTATCTTTGGCACAGAAAGGGGTAAAATATTATGCTGTAAGACTTTTCGATAAATTACCAGACGAAATAAAATGTCTGACAGACAGCAATAATAAAGAACGATGTCCATGATTTTCGACACTTTCCTAATTAACGAGATTTTGCAGTTTTCCGCAATCCCAAATAAAGACAATCCTTCTCTAATTTTCTTTGTAGTATCTTTCTAAAACCACCCCGGAGTCGGGTGGTTACTGCAATGAAGAGTTGATTCACGGCTCTTCTATTCTTCGTACTGGTTATTCTGTGGTCATAGGAATGTTCTTCTTCGAAAAAATTTGCGTCGATACGCCCTTGAGTGTGACGAATTGCCGCTCCCTCCACCTCGTGATGCTCGTTTCCTGCTACGGTCGTTGATATATATATATAACAAAATAAAAGAAATGATTACAAATAAACAAATCAAAACTAAAAACCTGTACCACTGATGTGCCTTGTACCTCTATTCCACGTTCCCTATGCCTCCTTGCTCATGGAGGAGGGAACGGGACATGGTGGCTGTCCACTTTGCCTCTACCTCGGAAGGATCATTTTGCGAAAAAAATAAAAACAAAAGAGTGGTTAACTCAACAGATTCACATGCAGGCGACTTGGGTTTGAATCCCGGTACTGCGAGGACTGGACTGGGGTGCACTCAGTCTCGTGACTGCAGTTGAGGAGCTACCAGGTAGCGGCTCCAAGGTCCAACGTCGACAACGGCCAGGAGTGCGGTGTGTACATCCCATACAGCATCCGATGATGAAAGAGGATGACACGGCGGTTGTTCGACCGTCGCGTGGTCTTCAGGAGCCGGCTGCGGGGTTTCTATTTTTCTTTATAGGTAATGATCGGCTCTCTAGGAGCGTGAACAGTCCGATAAGCCATGTGACGAGTTACATTTATGTTAACTACAGCAACTATTACTATCGCTTTTAGCAGAGCATTGGTGCAGTATTACAAACGTAAGTACGTTTTATTTGTTGCTGGTAATAAGTATGTGCTACGGAAAATCTACGCGCAAACATATAGCAGAAACATAAATGTGATTTAAACTTTGCAAGAAGAAATGTGTTCCAATAGCGGTACAAGGTACCAAGACGGCATACCACTCCTCCTATTCACGTCAACTGCAGTCCAATAAGCCTCCATCTGAAGCAAATACCACTAAACTGCGAAGATGAGCGCCACCTAGTCTCCTCTATAAGCGAGAGACAGTACTGTACAGAGGGCACATTCTGCTAGTTAAGCACTTACAAAGAAGCTTAGCCAATCACAGGGCGACCATCATACCCACGCTGCTTACTTTTAAGATCACTTTTCACGTTTCCTTACGTCAGTGAACTTCACTAGGCCTTCAGCTATTATTTCTAGGTTTTAAACATCAATTGTAATATTTGGTTTTTTTCTCTACTTACCTTAGTTTTCTGACTTACTAACAGCATTTGGCGTACACTATGGGCTACCCACCGGCGGGAGCACAGACCGCTCATTCGAATGTCAGCGTTCAGCGGCCCGACTTTCTGACGTCCTGTTGTGGAAAAGGTACTCTGCAGAGTCTTCTAGGAACACAAAGAGCAATACCACTTATGTCAGATATGGCAGCTGAACGTAGACCAGTGAGATGGAAGAACGTCACTTACTTCACATGCAGGCTCTCTCTCCTTTCATGAGAGAATTGGTAGACGCCCTATTGGATTTTGGTTGAAGCCATCATTTGGTGGGTTTTACATTAGCTTATAACTTACACCCTTTGAATATATGCCGCTTCAAAACGTCAGAATGTTGAGAATCTCCAATAAATACGCCGTTACTGGTACGATTTGTTGTAATAAAATTACGAGAAACGTCGTATTGGTAATTACAGAATTTTCGTACTGTAACTTGCATTTTATGAAAGTGTACTACCTCAAGGCATAAGGACACTGAGTTTCCATTATAAATGCGTTGTTCTCGGTACGGTTTGTTATAATTAATAGGTTGGTGCATAAGTTCATAGCGCTTTTGTTTTGCATGTTGGTTTTCCTATTGCTATAGGTTTATTTATCGATTGTCATTTTTTTTTTGTAGTTCACTATTGCTACCTCAATTTACATATCGTCATTTTGTCATTTGGAGATAATGAATGGATCTGTGGACTCTAAAAAATGGAGTGCCAAGCGGAAAAATCGGAACATTTCCGACACATTCTTCTATTTCAGTTCAGTAAAGGTATCACAGCAACAGAGGCAGCCAGAAACGTTTGCGTATGCATGGGGATCATGTCACTGGGCAGAGAACGACAAGAAAACGGCTTCCTCGTTTTAAGGAGAAACGGTTTGACATTTATGACTATACATTCAGGAAGACCTTCGGGGTTTCAAGAAGATCATTCAAGGACATTAATCCATAATGATACGCGTCAGTGTACTCGAGAACTGGCAAATGTGATGAAATGTTATCATTCCACCGTAGTACGACATTGGCTTGTCAACGACACTGGCCATTCCTATCCTGTATTGTTACTAGTGATGAAAAATGGTGTCTTCATGCTAATATAGGGAAAAGAAAGGAATAACTGAGTCCGAACAAAGCAGCAACTCCCCGTACAGAGATCTGCGCGCATTCACAAAAAATAATGCCATGCATATGATAGAACAGCGGCGGTGTGGTGTACTACGGATTGGTTCCCCGAGATCTAGCATCACTGCTGACATTTATTGTAGTTTCACAACCACCTTAGTCACCTTTTCTGCTCCCTTTCGAACAAGCTACAAACTACTTACTTTCGGTATGAACCTTTCGAACAAGCTACAAACAACTTACTTTCGGGATGAAAATGCTCTCCGAACATGGCTCGACGTGTTCTTCGCCTCAAAAGTATGTTATTTCTAGTGTCGCTGGATCGGAAAGTTAGCCCAGCGTCGGCAGACTGTTGTAAATAGTGAAGGGGAATATGTTATTGATGACTAATGTCTCTATTATGTGTATCCAATGGTTCAAATGGCTTTGAGCACTATGGGACTTAACTTCTGAGGTCATCAGTCCCCTAGAACGTAGAACTACTTAAACCTAACTAACCTAAGGACATCACACACATCCATGCCCGAGGCAGGATTCGAACCAGCGACCGTAGCGGTCGCGCGGTTCCAGACTGCAGCGCCTAGAACCGCTCGGCCATTCCGTCCGGCCTATGTGTATCAGTTACGTTTATTAAACTTACGGAAAAACGCTACGAACTTATTTACCAACCCAATAAATGTCAGTTATATGATGATGATGGGGTCCCATATTCCGAGGAGCGTAGGGGACGATGCGGGAGACCCGCACCGCCGACTAGGCAAGGTCCTAGCGGAGATGGTTTGTCATTGCCTTCCTCTGACCGTAAAGGAAATGAAAGACGATGATGAAGTCAACACAACAACATCCAGTCATCTCGAGGCAGGAAAATCCATGACCCCACCGGGAATCAAACCAGGGACCCCATGCGCGTGAAGCGAGAACGCTACCGTAAGACCACGACCTGCGACAGTTAATAATATATCGCTGATAAAAGTCTTCAGGACACGATAAGATAGAAGACATGGTGGTATGGTACAGAAGTTTTGTGTAGCACAGTGAATAGAGCCACAGAGTTAGGGAGCGGTATGTCGGCGTTTTGCATCCTGCTAAATGCGAAACATTTTTATTCATTTCCCTATTTCTAAACGGTTCTGGAACTTCATGATTAATTTAACAGGAGCGTGATTTGTAATATTCGAAATTATTCAAACACAAGTGTGCTCTCTCTCTTAGGTGTCAGCTTGATCAATTGACTACGTTTACAAGGGAGTATGCCCTACTTGCAGTAAGATATTTTGCGCTTTGTTGTTTCAAACTTTGTATTTCGCATGGTCTGCATAGAAAAAGAATCAAGTAAGAGAGAGTGAAGTTGTTATTGATGTATACGACAGCTCAGTGTTTAATTTCTAAAAAATTAGGAGCCGGAACGCATCTGTTCAATCGTACAACACTCTTCGCCTCCCCATTGTCCCTTAGCCATCAAAATTACAAATTTCGATTTTTGAAAGCTTGTGATAAAAGAACAATGGGAAATCATTTTTCACAAGACACTGTTCTGAAATATGGTTATTTAAAACATAATTTCTTGTAATCAAAACAATAAAATAGCAAGATTTAATAAAAACAACAGTTGTTACCGTCTGTCCCCGTAGCAGTATCACTTTTCTCCCTTTTTCTGTACGATAAATATCGACACAAGTCGGTAGTTTTAGTGACTATGACGTCATGTTTTCAACTGCTGCCAGCCGCAACGTTCAAACAGTTCCATTGCGGCTGTTCGGTGAACGCGTATCCAGTATTAATTAATGAAGCATTTGGGGATGAACGAAGAAGATGTTCCTGGTCTGTCGGGTTCAAGTGCAATTCCGCCTTTCCGAAGAGTTAGGAAAAACAGAACACGATGAGACATGAAGCATCGATTTATACGTTTACCAAATGCTTTAAACGTAACAAAAATGTTCAAATGTGTGTGAAATCTCATGGGACTTAACTGCTAAGGTCATCAGTCCCTAAGCTTACACACTACTTAACCTAAATTATCCTAAGGACAAACACACAGCCATGCCCGAGGGAGGACTCGAACCTCCACCGGGACCAGCCGCACAGTCCATGACTGCAGTGTCCCAGACCGCTCGGCTAATCCCGCGCGGCTTAAACGTAACTTGTCGGCAGCTATGGCAGAAATTACGACACGGAAGAAACAAGATTTTCTGAAAGAACGTTATACAGTTGCTCATGTTCGAACAGTCAGTTGGCTGGTTCAAATGGCTCTGAGCACTATGCGACTTAACTTCTGAGGTCATCAGTCCCCTAGAACTTAGAATAATTAAACCTAACTAACCTAAGGACATGACACACATCCATGCTCGAGGCAGGATTCGAACCTGCGACCGTAGCGGTCGCTCTGTTCCAGACTGTAGCGCCTAGAACCGCACGGCCACTCCGGCCGGCTTAGGTTAGTTATTTCCCGTTGACCCACGCAACACCAGACATCGCCATGCTCCTAGATTGCTGAGGTTGCCTGAGACGACACGTAGATTACCGGTGTGTACCGATCACAGATTCGCAACGAAGCTCATCTTGGGTATACTGCACACACACACACACACACACACACACACACACACACACACACACACACAAATACATACGAGAGTACCACGCCCCCGCCGATCGCATCACGTTCGCCACGTTCAGTGGTGCTGGCGGTGTGTTAAATTACAATTACGTTGCGTTTTATTTATTTATTTTTTTCGTAGTTTTATCCCTCTCTTCTATATGGGCGGGGGTGGGCCGCCACAATACAATATTCCGATCTTCAGACAAGAGCATTTCTAAAAATATGACAAGAATGAGATAAAGAAAAAGTGGGCAGACTCACTTTTTTAAACAAAAACTAAACACGAACATCTAAAAACGAAAATTAAAACACATTACAGAGTGGTGAAATTCTACGAAAAGGCGCTAACGCACTGCACTTGCACTTAAAAACTGAAGGACCTGCACCGAAAGAAAGTTATTTCGGTAGGAGAGAATATATTCCACAGGGTTGAGGGGTGGGCAGGGGTATGGTGTGTGGGTAACCAGAAGAAAGGGATGGGAAGGGATGGAAAGGGACAGGGATGAGGAGCCCTGATGTGGAGTGTGATAGGTGGCTAAGAGTGAAAGTTAGTAGGAGGGATAAATATCGGGCCGGATCTGACTGACTGGGAGAGTGTATTGATTGAAGTCGCATTTGGATAGGATGTGGAGTGCATATTGGTATAGGTATAGGTGTAACTGTAGATGTAAAGGCGCGGCAGCATACCAGTGTTGATGAGCACAAGGGAGACGATGGGATTATTGGAATCTAGTTTGCGTATGGTATAGGAGAGTCAGAGGTGTTCCATGTGTATGAGTAGGAGGGGGAAATTGTTGCGATTGATAAAAGAAGAAGAAGAAGATCCCTTGAGAAGTGCCGGTACACAGTTCCTTCGCGTTCCGGTCGAAGTAAGCCCTGTTACAGACAGAATAAAATGACCAGCATATGCGTGTTACTGGAGCTAATGTAGGGACTTTAGATTTGTCTATTTTATAAAGAAACTGCACGATCGAGATCATACAGCCAACATCTGCGTTGGAGAGCGCTGCAGTCGCAAATCACCAACGTAGAAAAGGTAAATTACATTGACCAGAAAGCCAGCACCCGTCGCCCACCGAAGACATGCAGATGTACTGTCAGCCGTCAACTTCCCACATATCCAGCTGCTCCAGCAACCACGGCAGACAGCAGCTATCCATTCGACAGGAATGGAACACCTGTGGCATCAAGGAGTCCAGTATAACCTGCCAGTTCAAAATTGCCAGTGAGAGTGAACCTCCCGTCAACAAACACCTTCCCTAACTACCTACAAAAATCATGGTCCCTCCCGTATTTCTATACGACGCTAAAAAGTGGAAAGAAATAGCAAGAGACCTAGAGAGGATCATTTCTCACCCGTATTTGGCTAGATCACGACGTGATCACGACGTAAGCACTGCCACTGAGACACCTACAATTACAGGAATTGTATCAGTTTCTTTGAAGAATTTCACTTTTATGAAACTGATCAGCTAATAAACCGCTAAAAGCAGTCATTAGAGAGCTACCAATTACAACATCTGAGGAGGAGATAGCTATTGAATTAACTAGCTTAGGATATCAAGTAAATTTTGTCCTACTAATGCACTCCTCGTGGTCTCGCGGTAGCGTTCTCGCTTCCCGAGCACGGGGTCCCGGGTTCGATTCCCGGCGGCGTCAGGGATTTTTCCTGCCTCGAGATGACTGGGTGTTGTGTTGTCTTCATCATCATCATTCATCCCCATTACGGTCGGAGGAAGGCAACGGCAAACCACCTCCATCACGACCTTGCCTAGTAAGGCGGCGCGGGTCTCCCACATCGTTCCCCTACGCTCTGTAAAGAAGCATGGGACTTCATCTCTCAATGCAATCACCATATGACAAACGACCGTATCCCTTTTCTTAGTAATATTTACTCGTAATGCTAAAGCTACAGACAGAAGTTATGTCGTATTTCAGGTCTAACTGTGGAAGGTCAGAGATCACGTTGTTCCACCCTTTGTCATAGGCGTCAACGATTTAATCATTCATCAGTACATTGCAATGTGGAAGCGCTTTGTGTAAAGTGCTCGCAAAATCACCTAACGTCAGACTGTAAAAAACCCAGAGACACTACAGCCTCTTGCGTTAACTGTGGCGGAAGCCATCCCGCTTCATACAAGGGTTGTGTTGTTTACCAGCTACTTCGCTCGCGCCAGCACCGCCAAGTAAACGCTTTCGCGCAGCAGGAACCAGCCCTGCTGCCATAAACGGCCGGCAGTGCCAAACATGAACAGTGCAGCCGGCCGGTGTGGCCGAGCCGTTCTAGGCGCCACAGTCTGATACCGCGCGACCGCTACGGTCGCAGGTTAGAATCCTGCCTCGGGCATGGATGTGTGTCATGTCCTTAGATTAGTTAGGTTTAAGTAGTTCTAAGTTCTAGGGGACTGATGACCTCAGAAGTTAAGTCCCATAGGGCTCAGAGCCATTTGAACCATTTGAATCAAGAACAGTGCATCAGTGCATCATATGCCGCTATATCAAAAGGTTCTCTCTCGCAGCCGTCAGCTAACCAGATATTTCTACGGCCAAACTTGAGTTCTCCGGAACTATTACATACTCCAACACCTCCTCTCAGAAATTACCTAACAAATCTTTTAGAAATGTTAGCGCATCCCAGAGTAATAGATCTCTTAGACTGGATCTGTAGAAGTCTAGCAATGATCATCAGTTCACCACAAAATACGTCAATATCAGGAATCTTATTACATGTCTAACATTCTGCGTGCTGTCTGTTTGTCCTAAGTCGTGTCTCCCTACCACTTTCGCGCAACGACGCTCTGAGGGTGTTTTTTAGGGAATTGACTAGTTTGAACCTGGGACCTACTGCTGGTAAGGAGACGCCAGACCACACATGACATGTAGCGTTCATAAGAGTTCAGTGAGACTTGCGATGATATAATCAAATACTTAATGATTTCAGCGTCAGCTCCACTGCAGTCCCTGTAAAAGAATCTTAATACTAACTAAATTTAGTGGAAGGGGTTCAAGACTTTCCTATTTTTTAGTTAGCTGGTAAAATAACGTCGAAAAAGCAGTTAAGTTTACCACTGGAAATTTTATTCTACTCACAAAACATTGTTTATAAATTGCACTACTGATAAAAGGAAAAATTTTAGTACACGATGATAAAAACCATGAACGTCCAACAAAAATTTGAACGAATATTCCCAGAATGAGTTTCCAAGTTCTACAATGGATCGAAGGATGACCTATGCCATATCACATCTATAATCTAGGTTTAAATTAAGTTTCATAAAAGAGAAAAGCATCAAAAATGGTCTACAGTGACCCTCAATTATCTTTAATTTCTTGTTTAACTTGTCATAAATTACAGTGGCTGATGTGGCTTCTCAATAATTATATAACAGAAAAATCATCGCATTTCAGATTTTTGACTTCTAATAGCAAATGTGAATACCACAAAGGGGTGTAACAGATGAGACTTCTGCAGTTCTGAGTGAAGCCTTATGCGCTCTTATGCAGCATCACATGCGTTCATTACCTTGTCGTTGGTTAGGCAGCGTCGGGGGGCGGCGGGCGGCACAGCTCCACACACCTCGCCATCTTGGAAGCAACTGTCTCTAACTTCTCCTTACTACAATTTACCGAAGTTGGTTTAAGAAAAGCTATCTGGCTGTGTTTTCAACTGACCAATCAGGGTCTCAATGTTAACCTTAAGCTCCGCCTACAAAAATTCTGTCTATCCAATGAGAAACGTTATATTTTTCATGGTGGGGCAATGTTTTTTAATGTTTGCTACGTAACAGAGAAGCGTATAGTCTCACGTTAAAACTTGCAGCTGGTGTGGTCCATTTAGTGTTATCGTAATATCTATACTGTTCTTCTAGAGGGCTCTATCTTTTAACATTGGCTGGGGGGTGGTCTTGGCGGTCGGCTGGCGACGTGGGTGTCCGTCCCTTATCGTAGGGCCTCCTAGCCTACACGACTCTGCTCTCGGCTTCTGTTCTCGTTTCTCCCCTCAGAACTGCGTCTGTTTCACGTTGGGAAGGTATGACATGCATTTAGGCGTTCTTGTGTTAGTCTGTGGTATTCCATTTGCTCACTCGTTGATCGTATTACTTTATTTAATTTAATGTCAGGATTTATTCGGAACTATGTGACATACTTTTGGATTTGCTATCATGTCAGGGTTTTCATGGAAGGTGTTGGATTTGCCTGACACCTTACACATGTAATGACCAAAAATTCTTAAATGGCAAACGCTGTAGCAGGGGGAAACCCTAAAGTCATTTCCTGGAATGCAAACAGCATAAAAAACAATGTTCGTGAACTGAAACTTTTCGTTAGCGAAATCTTACCTGATGTAATCTTACTCAGTGAAACTCACTCGGAAACTTCAGAAGCTTTTAAGATGCCACGATTTAAATTGCTACCGTATTGATAGACAGCCCCGATGAGGCGGTGGCACTGCCGCACTCGTCCGCCAAAATATACAGCACTGGGAAATTCTTCTTGCCGCAGACAGTTAACCTAGGAGCAACAGCTGTGTAGATACGAACGTTTCAGTGTGCCAACGTTAGTCTCTGTGTAGCAGCCACCTCTGAGAAAACTTCTACCGGCTGACCTCAATACTGTCTTGAGCAGCCCTACTGATACCGTAATAGTAGCGGGTCGTCTGAATTCTAAACATCCAACGTGGCATTCAAGGACAATCAACCCCAACGGAAATATGTTGTTTACCTATTATAACACCTCCAATTTAGTGATTCTTTCACCAAATAAACCACCTTATTACTCCACAAACAGCGTTCACCCCAACCGTTCAGGATGTCATTCTGTATAATAACGTGCCGATCTTCGTTGTACATTAAATTCTGATCATAACCCGTTATTATTATCCGTCGGAGGTACGTCGCCAGGCAGAGAGATAATTAAGTCGCCCAGGAATACTAACTGGAAACTATATAAGCAATGACTTTAAACAATGATTGATGTTGTCTCTAACATAAAGACTGCTACAAATTCTGTTACTTGCCGACCTTTTGACCACAGCGGCTAACCTCAGCTCTTTACCCCTTCCATCGCACAAATTACACCCCTGAATTTCCTCTTGAATTTCTTCGGTTTAAGAAAACCAAGAACTACGCTCGGAAATTCTGGCAACGGACGCGTAATCCAGCAGTAAAGACTGAATTAAATATGCTAACTAGAGAACTCAGCGAAAAATAAAGCAACATCGAAACGACTCATGGCACTATTGACTTAAGCTGATCACCCCAGGTTCAAATTCTGTCTTAACTGTTACTCGGAAAATCCTTCGTAAGTCGACTTTAGTCACGCACTGTGACTATTCAGCCAAGAGAAAAGGCGCAGGCTTTGGCAAGATAAATACTGTCAGCAATTACATCGATGATGAAAATGAGCGCATCGATTTCATTAATCTGTGGGAAATTCTGCCTCCACTAAAATCACTTCAATCCCCTAGTATTGATGGGATAGGCAACATGATGTTAGGAAACTTGCCTCCCAGAGCAGGAAAAGTGTTGGTCATCGTAATTAATTCAATGTTAAAACTAAGGCATTTCCCCTGTCAGTGGGAGCATATCATCAAACGCAAACCAACCAAACACCATAAGTACCCCAAAAATTACAGGACAATTTTTCTCTCATCAAACATTTCGAAAGTCGAGGATACTTCGACTCTGTAAGCATGCAACGACAAATCAGTTCTCCAAAATACGCTATTTGGATTTCGTCCAAAACATGCAGTTCGACTACTTTTACTGCCTCTTATGGAAGCAATTACAGGAGGCTATAATGGTGCTCAATCCACAGCATAATATACCTTGATATTGCTAAAGTCTTCGATACGGTATGGCAAAATGGTTTACTCTATAACTTCATGAAATTACAATACCCACGGTACGTTGTCAGATGAATTACTTTGAATGTTACAGACCGTACTTTCAGTATATTCATTGGTGACACTGCCTCTGATGTCTACCCCATAAGCGCCGGCGTGCCACAAGGTTACCTTTTGGGACACTGTTTCATATATATTTATCAGACATAGCAGACTTGTGACTGGTCAACATAGCTTCCTTCACTGATGATGCGGTAATATATTACACAGACAACAACGTACCAAACACTGAAGATTAACTCCTTCTGGCTCTACAGCAGCTTGAGAAAAAGTTTACGGCATAGGGGGTCAAGACAAATGTGGGCAAAAGTCAAGTCACATTTTATACAAGGAAAAGACAGGATTTACACACCTCGCTTCTGCTATTCGTTGGAAGAATTCCTTCGTCTGATTCCGCAAAATATCTTTGAGTTCACGTCGATAAACGTCTTACACTTAAGCATATAACCGACGGTTCGAATAAAGCACACAGAGTATTAGCTACCTTGTATCCTTTAACAAACAGGTCCTCTCTAAACAGGGAAAAAACAGTCTACTACTTTACAAATCGGTAATACGACCACTCAAGTCGTATGCCTGCCCCATATAGGGACACGCCGCGTCTGGACATCTTGAATTTGTTCAAAACAAGGCACTGCGCATTAAATTCTCCATGGGTCGTGATGAATGCTATTATTCACAATGACTTACAAATAAAAACTGTTCCAGAGTAGATCCGATCCATATCTGAATTTTTTTATGCGAAACTTCCTTCCTCCACCAACACATTAATTCGTCTATCCACGTATGACCTCTATGGCCAACACAAACATAAATGACCTAAACTGGCGTTGTCACCGCGTCGGTAATTCAAATTGAGGCTGACATTCGGCATGCAATATCCTAACCATTGTTCTCACATATTTATTTATGTGCTGGTCATTCATCACTGTTAATAATGTTTTGTAATATTATAAACGGTAATGTTGTAATTGTAATACTGTGCACTGTAAATTATGTTTTGCTCTTTTATTTGGCAATGTATGCTGTCCAATAGATATGTATAAGGTTATTTGTAAATATTCTGTTATTTAGAGCTACTAACGACCTAGTGCTTGCAGCCCAAAAACGCAATCCATGTCCTATTCTCAACTGTATCTTGTGATCTTACAGGATTTTTATTGCCTTTATGGCAGATATTTTACTCCAGTACCATCATGCTCTGCTAGATATACGAAGTGGAACGACCCTAGGATCGGAACCCTGTATGTATAAACATTGACCAGCACGTCCAGTGTAAGCGGGGGGGGGGGGGGGGGGGGGGAGGGGAGGGCGCTGCGTCTTGCACGGTTGGTTTTAGCGCTTGATGTTCACGTCGTCAGCTGACTCGTCTCGTTCGGGGACGGCTTAAGGCTACCGCAGATAGTTTACGGTTGCCCATTTTGAGAACTCGTATGTACTGTGTACTTCCCGCGTGTCACATGCAGTACGAATTGCCACTGGAGCACGATGTTGACGGGTATACCACGTTTAGGCACACGTACCGTATGCGCAAGTTGGGTCGATTCTGGAGTTTCAGCAGCACGGTGGGGATCAAGCCAGTTTAATGCCGCGGATAGTATGACGACAACCTAAAGCGTCCTTGCTGCTCGAGAAAGCCCATCTGCACCAGTGTTCTAGTCTGTAGGCTGGTTACTGCGGAGAATCCGCGGTGTCTTTAGTCTGTAAGCGGCACCACTCACTACGCAGAGACTCGAAATACAGACTCCAACTCTACAGCATTTTTAATTTCTCTCTTTCAGCTCCACGAAACGGTTGTGTGGTATCGATAGCTACGATGCCACAGCGTAGGTTGACACTACGACACAGACACCGACGGCAGCGCACTCTAGCCGGAGCGGGAGAGCTCTACGAGCTCCCCTACAGATTCTCCCCATTTCATCGAGAGCAGACTGCCTGGAACATCGCTTAAACTACAGTGTGTGTTGACTTGCTATTGAGACCTTGTACTACTCACGACGGGATGTACGCAGAGTTATGTAACCATTTATTAACTTCTTTTTGCCTATAGTCAACATGTAATATTTTAATCGCAGTCCCGAAGTGCTTGTCCCCTCCTGCTCCTACTCGCTTTCTTCATTCGACCTACCTTTCAGTTTGCAGGAGCAGATCCACGCGACGCCTTCCAGGCGGAATACAAAAGGTTGTATCGTTAAAATTTCCAGTCTTAATAGTACGCTACGTCATGGTCCTGGATTGTGTTCTCGTCGACTATGTCGTACGGCTCGTCAGTGCCACACCATCTGGCTTGCCATGTGCTTATGAGTTGGTTTTAACGGCCTGTCTACAGTGAACGGTGACTGCAGCGGCAGACGCCACCTGTCACAGGCGAGACGAGGCGCTACACAATGCACGGGAAGGAAGGAAGAGCCGCCCGATACAGCCCACTGCGTCACCATAGAGCACGAGCCGCCGCTGCGCCGTTACCGGACTACACGGCAGACAATGCGCGCACCTGTCGCCTCAACCGTTGGGGCAGCCAGTGTAGCGACCGACGAGTTAAAATTTCATAGAGTGGTTATAGGTCCGCCATGTTTTCTTTAGTCAAGGCATTCGTCTGCTGTGTCCCGCCCCCTTGTAACTGCGTTTGACTTACTTGAAATAGCCCATACTAGCTTTATTTTTTCTAAAACAAGCAACAGACAGCAGTGATTTCAGTGTACACTGACAGCAAAAAGGGATGTTTTTGTCGAAATATGGCTAAACTTTTCGATGTAGATAACACTACAAGACAACTCAAATAAGTCTGTCCATCCACTATAACGTTACTTGTTGCCCATAAATTAATGCAATTAGAGCAGGTACCACCAGAATATTACGGTGAAACTTCTAAACATGCTGTGGTTAACTATTAGAAACAGTAACGGGCGCAGAAATGCGATATTTTTGTCGCTATTTCAAAGTAAACAGTCAAAGCCTCAAAAACCAGTACACTGTGAACGAGAATTTATTTGAAATATGTGTTACAAGTAGTTAACACAAGCATAGTAATTCAATAACAAAGTCGAACCGTTCTTGGGTGGGGTAATTTCACAAATTTTCGTAAGTAGCTGTATGCCTTGGCAGAATAAAAGTGTAGGGTCAGGGCAAATTTCTTTATTTGCTGAGAATAATGGCATACTTTTAGCACTGCACTGAAGTTCCAATAGCTCCTTCAACAAACCAACTACATGTTCACTGTTTAACATATCAGAAACTGAACTACATAGCCTTCTTCTTAAACCAGCAACTAAAGTCTGTAACTGCACTATTCTTCTTTTGTGTCGTACACTAAGTTGCTTCATTTGCTTCATCCGCTTCTTTAGTCGCACATTCTCTGCTTGTACTCTGTTATATTGTGTTTTCAACTTCTTAGGACTTGGTAGACAGTAATTGTGGTCAGCAGAAACAGATGTGGGTCCTACAGGCACTGAAAGAATGTAGTTACATCATAAGTTTATAACAGAGTTACACCATAAGATTATAATAGAAAGTATGTAATTCAAAGTAATAAGAACACGGAGTAAAATTAAATTATTGACTTACTTTGTGCTAATGATGTCACTGTAATAGCACTATCTTGCAAATTGTCGAAAGATCGCTTTCTGGGTTGTGGTCGTAATACTTTATCTTGCTTTTGTAAATGTGGTGGAAAGTTAAAGATAGTAGGTACTGGTTTTGACAAAAGGCACCTCTGGACATTTGTGTGGTACATATATTTCTCTTCAAAATGAGCTGAACAGAGGTAACTGGCTGTAGTAGGAAACCAGTTTTCTCGCTTCATATTTATAACCCTTTTTTGTAATTTCCTTATCTTTTAAAGGAAATCTGTAATCAACGATAAATAAATTACTTCCTGCATTTGTCTTCAGCATAATTACAGTTCCAATGCAAATGAGTCTTTAATAAACATTAAAAAACGTGTGTCGTATTTCGGTACTAATATACTTACTTATAATATGAAATATCTGTTATTTTATCGCTGCGATTTGTGCAGTTGAACGCTGAACACACTGCAGGCATGTTGACTTCATATTTTGTAACATAAAAGTCAACTAGAAAAGTTAAATATTGCAGTAATATCACAACAGCTGACACACTTCCAACACAAACAACAGTAACGCTTTCCTAATGTTTTGACTAAGGAGAACATGGCGGCCGAGTTAGCGTTGGTTGCCGCTAGGAGCGCTGTAACTAGTATCTCAGCCACTCTATGAAATTTTAACTCGTTGGTAGCGACCGACGTGACCGAGTTTGTTTGGCGCGCGGCTACGATGCTTTCACCTTGTTAGTCGCGGCTCCAGGTACTTCGCCCCACGTACTGCCTCGTAGGTCTGTCTCTTCGTTTTGGCTTTTGTAACACAAAACGGGACCAAATTCCCACATTTGCACCCTGCAGTTCCTAAAGAGTCGCCACTAACCTCAGTCTGGTCGTAATATAAACTTATACCTACAATGTAATGAGGCTCATGGAAGGAGTACAACACAAAGCCATCATTTCAACTGTGGGTTTACTATGTCGGTACGAGGGCTCGACTTTACATGATTCAGGCGCACAACACGCCGTCTAGAAATCAAGCTTACTAGGTCTAGAACTTAATTTCCGCCGTTTTTTCTCGAAGTTCGAGACTTTATTGTGAAAAACTTACAAAAAATTTACAATTGAAAGTATTGGCCATCGTTGGCCACTGCTTTCTCCTAGATTTAGGGCATCATACGAATCCCACAGTGTATAAACTGGGCATCTTTTGAGGGAGCCATGAATCGATCCAATTTTCCACTTCTTCATATGACCGCAAGTGCTAGTTAGCTAGGTCGTGTGTCATAGGTCGAGAAAGGTGGCAGTCATAGGGAGGAGTATCTGGAGAATACAGCGGATGGGATACAACTTCCTATTTCAACGTTTCCAGGCATGCTTTGAGTGGATTTTCGACATGGGGTCGTGCACTGTCATGCTGCAAAATCACCTTTTCATGTCTATCGCTGTGGTGTGGCCGTTTGTCTCTCAGTGCTCGGCTCAGACACGTCAATTGCTTTCGATAACGATCTCCTGTCGCTTGCAGTAGCATCGAAAACTTTCTTTCGTTCACAACCATGCCCGTCTTCAACGTCAAAATCACCATTTTTGGAGCATGGAAACCATTTCCTGAGGAGTTCTGTCACTAACAAACGTCTCATCATCGGTCTTACCCAGCTTTTTATGAGCGTCAGCCGCACATTTCTTCATACCAAAGCAGAAAATTAAAACCTCCCGCAGATGACGATAACTGGGCTCATAAGGTGACGTTTTCAGTCGAGAATAACTTTATGATGTAATCAAAAATCGACTGACATTTTGATGGCGCTGTGTTCTCAGAAGCTTACTGTATGACACGACGAATGACTTGCACCACTACTTTCCACTACTGCCGTCTATTGCAAAACGGCGGAAGCAAAGTTGTAGACCTAATAAATAGCTCAAGTACAGGATATCCACAAGTAAAAGTTCCAGTTTCAAAACGCTGTAGCAAGAGAACTACTGCTCAGACAGAATGGCGTCAAATTTGAACAGCATATTATTGACGCAGGGGGAAACGTCAAGGAACATATATATCAACAGATGGCGCTGTAAGCCTCAGAATATGCATACCAACAAAGGCGCAGCACACGGATGTTCTTCATTTTGCGTCCGAGACACCAAACATGACCGTGTCCATGAAGGATCCGGCGCTGAAGGTAAAGCTCTATTGCAAGACCAGTGACTGCGCGCCAGCAGCCCTACAGAAATTCCGGATACTCAAGCGTATGAAAACAGGCATTGGACTGATATCTGATAAGGGTCTGAAGAAAATGATTGCAAAATTTGAAAGGACAGGTTCTTTTGAAGTGCAGTGAGAGGGAGGAAAGCAGTTGATCCGGCGTCTGTCGTAGATGTGGCCACAGCATTGCAGGAGGGGTGGAGCGGCGGTGCGCAGCAGTGCACGGAGAATTGCCCGAACGCTGAACGTCCTTGCGGGCATGGTGCATAAAATCCTACGAAACGTCCTGCGTTTTCTCCATTCAAAATCACTCATGTCCGGGAGTTGGTTCCTGCTGACCTGGCAGCAAGACAAATGGTCGCTCTGTAATTTCTCACTCGCATGGAAGTGGAAAATTAATGCTATTGGAACATTCTGTGGACAGACGAAGCCCACTTCCATTTCCAGGAACATGCAAATATGCATAATTGCAGAATATGGGCAATGGAAAATATGCACCACTTCAGTCTGCAAAGGTAACTTTGTGATGCGGATTAGCGACATCGTTTATCATAGGGCCGCCTTTTTTCTAGGAGATGAGTTCTACGAGTTCTGTTCCTATACTGTCACTAGTAAACGGAGTCGTTCCCACCCTTCAGCAGCGTGGATGTGCGGGTAGGGTCATTTTTACGCAAGATGGCGCTCCTCCGCTTATTGCACGGCCAGGGAAGCAGATGTCGCGGAGGAATTTCGGAAATGCTACAGTTATCAGCTGTCATTTCCGGACAGCCTGGTCGTCCAAATCACCTAATCTTTATTCGTGTGTCTTTTGGCTGTGGGGTTATCTGAAAGATGTTGTGCTCCGTGCTCCAATTACGAACGTTACTGAACTCAATGCACGGGTTGCGCAACGCATTCTGAACGTAACCCCCGACACACTACGCTCTGCTACGGAACATGCTGTTCTTCGATTCCAACTTGTGGCAATAAGAGTGGACAGGATATGCTTTTCATGCGGTTTTTGGCCCAAGGACGATTAAAAATCCATGTCATTTTGCTTTTTACGCGATTTTACGTGTCAGGACAATCAAAAACCGATTTTCCCATCTCTTTCTACGGCGTTTTCAAACTTTAATTATGGACGTACCGTATATGATGTGTCATGGTCGCAGCCCTCGCCGTAGGCAATAAGCTTCTAAACAATATCATCACGCAGCGACCATCACCAACTTCCTACCACCTGCATACACACCTGATCAAAAGTATCCGGACGCCTATTAGTCGACGTTAATAAGGGGTGCGCCCACCCTTCGCCTTTATAACGGCTTGAAATCCACTGGGGACGCTTTCAATGAGGTGTCTGAATGCCTGTGGAGGAATCGCAGCACATGTTCGTCTAGAGCCGAAGCCAGGGACGGTACTAATGTTGGTGGACGATGGAGTCTGTAATGAAGTCGATGGTCTGATCTATGCCAAAGGTGTTCTATTAGACTCTGATCGGGCCTATAGGCAGGCCTGTCCATTTCAAGACTGTAATAGTCCATAAACCATTGCCTGCTTTGTGGAAGCGTGCATTCTCATTCTGATACAATTTATCATCATCTCCGGGCTGTTCTTCTACCGCATGCAATACACGATGCTGTAAAATGTGTTCACATCCTTCGATGTTTAGCGCTGACTTAATCGCAATGAGGAGACCACACCGTAACTATGAAGGACATCCCCATCCTGAAACACCAGCTCGTCTCTGTTTCCCTCTTCGCACTACACATGCTGGCAGATAACGTTCTTACAATGAAATGAAAACCCCTAGTTGCATAGAGGCGTTGATATAAGTCAACGGGAACAGTTGAAAATGTGTGCCCCGACCGGGACTCGAACCCAGACTCTCCTGTTTACATGGTAGACGCTCTATCCATCTGAGCCATGGAGGATAGTGCGACTGCAGGGACTATCTCACCCACGCCTCCCGCAAGACCCACATTCTCACCTTATATGTCCACACACTACATTCTTAGTGTCGCTACCCATTATACTCATTACTCTCGGCTTTTTACCGTTTCCCGTAAGAGTTAGGGCACTGTCTGTGCATCCGCACAGAAGAAGATGGTCAAATGGCCGGTGAGCCTTAAGTATTTATATATATGAAGATGATATCTGTCCTTTCGGATATGTCCGAAAGAACAGATACCATCTTCATATATATAAATAGATAACGTTCTGAAATCATTCGCGAACCTAAAGCCTTCCGTTGGATTGCAGCAGTGTATAGCGTGATTTACCACTCCAAATAATTCGTTTACAGTCAGTCATGGTCCAGAGGCCTTGTTCTTTACGCCAAGTCAAGCGTTGCTTAACAATGACTGCAAATATGTGTAGCTTATGAGGAGCTGCTGGTACTACTGTAGAGCCCGCGAGAGATTTCTTTTCGCTGAATTCGTGCAATTTTTACAACGACAATCCGCGATGCTCGACATTTCGTGTCTGTCAGTACAAGAGGTCTGGCTAGTGTAGTTTTAACTGTGCTTCTACCTTGGCTTTACCATTTTCAGTCACCACCCCGCCCACTTCATCGTCGATCACTTGTGGTTTTACCTGGGCAGCGTTTCTTTCCAGATAATAAGTAATATCTGTACCAAGTTTGGTTGAAATCGATCCAACGATTTTGTGACATATAAATTACTCACGCATACAAAGGACGTTCAAATCGTTTTGCACAGTCGCCTCTAATTTTCTTATTTTTGTGAACATACTTGGAACATTTAGCTATAAGTTGGTATATAAAAGCATTTTCTTTTATTTACAGGTGAACCATAATGGACCATGAAGTAGATATCTCTTCCCGGGTTCGATTCCCGGCGGGGTTAGGGATTTTCTCTGCCTCGTGATGACTGGGTGTTGTGTGATGTCCTTAGGTTAGTTAGGTTTAAGTAGTTCTAAGTTCTAGGGGACTGATGACCATAGATGTTAAGTCCCATAGTGCTCAGAGCCATTTGAGCCACACCTCACATTATTTAAGTAGATATCTCGCTTAGCTGTTGAGTAATCTGACCACTAGATATGTAGAACTTTACAATGGTGTGCATGCCTGTTGAACAGTTTACACGCGCACAGCTGCTGCCTAGCTGTCCGTTGTGTAACACACTGTTCATTGTGGTTAACAACTTGTCGTTGCTGCGATCTGCGAGGAAGAGAAAAAACGATATGTTTGATGCCTGTGTCGTGGCCTCTCTTCTAGTTTTTACATTGTCGGCACACCACTTACACCCCTGTCACAAAATGTCTCCATTCGACACGCGGTAACAGAGGAGTGCCACACGAGAAGAGTGTGAACGAGCTGTGTGGCTGAAGGCTGAGGACCGCTCTTGCCGGCAGCTCGCCATGTGCTTGCCGCCTGTGAAGTGCGCCGTGACGTCGACGGCGCGGCCATCAGACGCACCCCGCAGAGTGGCCAATCGGCGGCGCACCCCTGTCCCCGTGTGGTGGGAACTCAATGGAAGCGGGCCGCGTGACAGCGGGCGAGAGGCGTCGAGTAATTGCGGCGGCGTGCGCCGGCCGTAACTCAATCAAGGATATTGGCGACGGGCGGTGGGTGGCTCCCACGGCCGCAACAAAATAACCGCCGCGGCTGGCCTCTCCCACAACGCATCGCGCTTCAAGTGCTACTCGAGCCCGCGCCGCAAACACCGCCGTGACTAAGAGGCCGGTTGCAGCGGCAGACTGCAGTTCACGCCGCACCGTTTGCATCTGAAGCTTCCTCTCGCGTTTAGTGATGCCTGCCCGCCGCACCTGTTGTACTGTGTTTGTCACCTCACAAAGGCTTCCACACGCGAGTGCGTTGTCCGCATCTGCATGTAAAGGGTTGGATAAAAACATGGCGAAAAAGGCATGCTTGGACATAGACTACTGGCCATTAATATTGCTACACTAAGAAGAAATGCAAATGATAAACGGGTATTCATTGGACAAATATATTACACTATGTGATTACATTTTCACGCAATTTGGGTGCATAGATAATGAGAATTCAGTACCCAGAACAATCACCCCTGGTCGTAATAACGGCCTTGATACGCCTGGGCATTGAGTCAAACAGAGCTTGGATGGAGTGTACAGGTACAGCTGCCCATGCAGCTTCAACACGATACCACAGTTCATCAAGAGTAGTCACTGGCGTATTGTGACGAGCCACTTGCTTGGCCACCATTGACCAGACGTTTTCAATTGGTCAGAGATCTGAAGAATGTGCTGGCCAGGGCAGCAGTCGAACATTTTCTGTATCCAGAAAGCCCCGTACAGGACCTGCAACATTCGGTCGTGCATTATCCTGCCAAAATGTAGGGTTTCGCAGGGATCGATTGAATGGTATAGCCACGGGTCGTAACACATCTGAAAAGTAACGTCTACCGTTCAAAGTGCCGTCAATGCGAACAAGAGGTGACCGAGACGTGTAAGCAATGGCACCCCATAACATCACGCCGGGTGATACACCAATGTGGCGATGACGAATACAGGCTTCCAATGCGCGTTCATCGCGATGTCGCCAACCACGGATGCGACCATCATGATGCTGTAAACAGAACCTGGATTCATCCGAAAAAATGACGTTGTGCCATTCGTGCAGCCATGTTCGTCGTTGAGTACACCATCGCAGGCGCTCCTGTCTGTGATGCAGCATCAAGGATAAACACAGGCATGGTCTCCGAGCTGACAGTCCATGCTGCTGCAGACGTCGTCGAACTGTTCGTGCAGACGGCTGTTGTCTTGCAAACGTCCCCATCTGTTGACTCAGGGATTGAGACGTGGCTGCACGATCCGTTACAGCCATGCGGATAAGATGTCTGTCATCTCGACTGCTAGTGATACGAGGCCGTTGGGATCCAGCATGGCGTTCCGTATTACCCTCCTGAACCCAACAATTCCATATTCTGCTAACAGACATTGCATCTCGACCAATGCGAGCAGCAATGTCGCGATACGATAAGCCGCAATCGCCATAGGCTACAATCCGACCTTTATCAACGTCGGAAAAGTGATGGTACGCATTTCTCCTCCTTATACATGGCATCACAACAATGTTTCACCAGGCAACGCCGGTCAACTGCTGTTTGTGTATGAGAAATCGGTTGGAAACTTTCGTCATGTCAGCACGTTGTAGGTATCGCCACCGGCGCCAACCTTGTGTGAATGCTCTGAAAAGCTAATCATTTGCATATCACTGCATCTTTTTCCTGTCGGTTAAATCTCGCGTCTGTAGCACATCATCTTCGTGGTGTAGCAATTTTAATGGCCAATAGTGTAAATGCAGATGCCTGCAAACCCTGCAGGTTCCGATGTTGTATCTGATCAGGAACGGCACCTGTACCACAACACGTTACAATAACTGGCCAGAACAGTGTTCTGCCTACATTGAGGTGACAAAACTCGTGGGATACCTCATAATACCGTGTCGGTCTTCCTTTTGCCCGGCGTATTGCAGCAACAGGACGTAGCACGCACTCAACAAGTCGCTGCAAGTCCCGTGCACAAATACTGGGCCACTCTGCCGCTACAGCCGTCCGTAACTTTGAAAGTGTTGCCGGTGCAGGATTTTGTGCACGAACTGACCTCTCGATTATGCCCCATAAATGTTCGATGGAATTAATGTCGCGCGATCTGGGTGGCCAGATCATTCGCTCGAACTGTCCAGGATATTCTTCATACCAATTGAGAAAGAACTATGACCCGGTGACGTGGTGCATTGTCATCCATCATCCATAACAATTCGATCACTACTGCACGGGAACATGCAATCAATCAGTTGCTGCATATCGTCTCCAGGTAAAAAAAAAAAAAAAAAAAAAAAGAAACACTCCGTCGTCAGGCCACGAGTGACCTACCGGGACCATCCGACTTCCGTGTCGTCCTCAGTGGAGGATGCGGATAGGAGGGGCGTGGGGCCAGCACACCGCTCTCCCGGTCGTTATGATAGTATTCTTGACCGAAATTGCTACTATTCGGTCGAGTAGCTCCTCAATTAGCATCACGAGGCTCAGTGCACCCCGAAAAATGGCAACAGCCCATGGCGGCCTGAATGGTCACCCATCCAAGCGCCGACCACGCCCGTCAGCTCTTAATTTCGGTGATCTCACGGGAACCGGTGTATCCACTGCGGCAAGACCGTTGCCTCATATCGTCTCCAGGTATCCGAACGTAATCATTTCCAGACAGTGATCGGTTCAGTTGGGCAGAGAATTCGCAACCAGAACAGCTGTTAACATGAGTGACATAAAAACAGATATTTTAGGTGTTGCGAAAGAACTCAAATTACTTAACAAATGGAAGTCTTCCGATCCAGATGGTATACGAATCAGGTTCCTTTCAGAGTATGCAGCCACAATAGCTTCTTTCTTAGTAATAATATACAACCACTCACTTGACAAAGGGTCTGTTTCTAAAGACTGGAAAGTAGCACAGGTCACACCAATATTCAAGAAAGGAAATAGGAGTAACCCATTGAATTAGAGACCCATATCACTGACTTCAATTTGCAGTAGCATTTTGGAGCATATATGTTCTCGAACATTATCAATCACCTTGAAGAAAATGACTTATTTATACATAACCAACAAGGATTCAGAAAATATCATCCTTGTGCAACACAACTAGCTCTTTATTCCCATGAAGTAATGAGTGCTGTCGACAAGGGATCTCAGATCGATTCCATATTCCTAGATTTCCAGAAGACTTTTGACACCGTTCCTCACAAGCGACTATTAACCAAATTGTGTGCATATGGAGTATCGTCTCAGTTGTGTGACTGGATTCGTGATTTCCTCTCAGAGAGGTCACAGTTCGTAGTGATAGACGGTAAATCGTCGAGTAGAACAGAAGTGATATCTGGCGCTCCACAAGGTAGTATCATAGGCCCTCTGCTGTTCCTGATTTACATAAATGATCTAGGTGATTGAGCAGTCCCCGTAGATTCTTTGCAGATGACACTGTAATTTACCGTCTAGTAAAATCATCAGACGATCAATTCCAATTACAAAATGATCTAGAGAGAATTTCTGTATGGTGCGACAAGTGGCAATTGGCACTACACAAAGAAAAGTCCGAGGTCATCCACATGGGTACTAAAAGAAATCCGATAAATTTTGGGTATACGATAAATTGCACAAATCTAAGGCTGTCAATTCGACTAAATACCTAGGAATTACAATTACGAGCAACTTAAATTGGAAAGACCACAAAGATAATATTGTGGGGAAGAACTCTTAGGCAGAACACTTAGGAGATGCGAAAAGCCCCTACATTACACTTGTCCGTCCTCTGCTGGAATATTGCTGCGCGGTGTGCGATCCTTACCAGGTAGGATTGGCGGAGGACATCGAGAAAGTGCAAAGAAGGGTGACTCGTTTCCTGTTGTCGCGCAATAGGGGTCAGAGTGTCACTAATATGATAGGCGAGTTGGGGTGGCAGTCACTGAAACAAAGGCGGTTTTCTTTGCGGCGAGATCTATTTACGAAATTTCAATCACCAACTTTCTCTTGCAGATGCGAAAATATTTTGTTGACACCCACCTACGAAGGGAGATATGATCATCATAATAAATTAAGAGAAATTAGAGCTCAAACGGAAAGATTTAGGTTTTCCTTTTTCCCATGCACCAGTCGAGAGTGGAATGGTAGAGAAGTAATATAAAAATGGTTCGTTGAATTCTCTGCCAGGCACTTAAGTGTGAATTGCAGAGTAACCATGTAGATGTAGATGTAGAACCCAGTCCATTCCATGTAAATACAGCTACACCGTAATGGAGCCGTCACCAGCATCCGCAATGACCTGTTGATGCATCTTGCGTCCGTTGATGGCTCTGAGCACTATGGGACTCAACTGCTGAGGTCATTAGTCCCCTAGAACTTAGAACTAGTTAAACCTAACTAACCTAAGGACATAACAAACATCCATGCCCGAGGCAGGATTAGAACCTGCGACCGTAGCGGTCTTGCGGTTCCAGACTGCAGCGCCTTTAACCGCACGGCCACTTCGGCCGGCTCGTCCGTGGATCTGTGCCACACTGGAACCGTACCATCAACTCTTATCAACTGAGACCTGGACTATGGTTTTCGAATAGTCTTTGGGCTAACCGATATGGTCTCGAGCCCAGGAGAGGCGCTGCAGGCGATGTCGTGCTGTCAGCATAAGCAATCGCGTCGCTCGTCTGCTGCCACAGCCCATTAACGCCAAGTATCGCCGCACTGTCCTGTCGGATACGTTCGTTGTACGTTCTACCCTGATTTCTGCGGTTATTTCAAAGCAGTGTTGTTTTCCTGTTAGCACTGAGAACTCTACGAAAACGCCGGCCGTTCTCGCTCGTTAAGTGAAGGCCTTTGGCCACTGCATTGTCCGTAGTGAGAGGTAATGCCTCGCTTTTGGTATTCTCGACACACTCTTGACACTGTGGATTTCGGAATACTGAATACCCTAACGATTTCCGAAACAGAAGGTCTCATTTGAGTTTAGCTCCAAGTACCATTCCGTGTTCAAAGTCTGTTAATTCCCGTTGTGCTGCCATTATCACGTCGGAAAGCTTTTCACATGAATCACCTGATTACAAATGACAACTCCGCCAATGCAGTGCCCTTTTATACCTTGCGTACACGATACTACCGCTATCCGTACATGTGCATATCACTGTGCCATGACTTTTGTGACCTTGGTTTAGTTATGAATGCGTTATGCCGGAACTTGGGGAATTCGAACGTAGGTAGATGCTACCGTAATCAAAGCAGTCGAAGTGTCTCCTCTTTCAAGAAGTGCCGTATGCAACATTTATACTTTATGCAGGAAGCGCGGAAAAACGTCGCCCACTTAGTCAGAATTCAGTAGAAACTGTGTGTCGAGTGACCGTGACAGAACGTGATTAAAGTTGATCGTGCCGAAAATTAACGGGGCGGCAGCTGCAAAAGTCACTGCAGAACGATCGGAGCTAAGTAAATACGAATGTGGGCAGATTGTTGCTGTTCATGACAGTCATTGACAAGTATTGTCACGAAAAATAAGAGGACGACAACTGCGGAGAACGTTCAATAAGCTGGGAATTGCAGGGTGCGCTGGAATTTCAAAATTACTCATCATTGTTTCAAATGTCTGCCCCGATAGCTGAGTGGTCAGCGTGACGGATTGCCGTCCTACGGGTCCGGTTCGATTCCCGGCAGGGTCACAGATTTTCTCCGCTCAGGGACTGCGTGTTGTGTTGTGTTGTCTTCATCCCCGTCCGGCGCGCATGTCGCCCAATGTGGCGTCGAATGTAATAAAACCTCACCAAGGCGGCCGGACTTGCCCCGAAAGGGCAAACGCTCACACACACACATTGTTTCAAATGCCAATAACCGGATAACGTGTTGCCGAAGACAAAACCTGAACTATGGAGCAACGGAAGTCATTTGGTACCGTTGTTCCACACTGTTTCCAATTCCTGGCAGAGTTTACGTCCAAGCAGTGAAACATGGCCCGGATTCGGTTTCGATTTGGACAGCCGTATCGTGATATTCTATGGGTCTCATGGTTAGTCTGCAAGGTCGCACTACTGACAAGTATTGTGTGTCCATTCTGGCTGATCAGGTCCTTCCCAACGTACATTGTTTGTTCTCCAATGTTGATCCTGTGTTCCAAGACCACAAGGCCCCTGCTCACCCATCTCGCATCGTCCAGGACTGGTCTTCTGAGCGCGGGGATGCACTGTAGCCTTTCCGTTGGCCACCACAGCCATCAGATCTCAGTATTACCGAGCGTTTGTGGTCTACTTCGGAGAGAAGGGTACGTGATCGCTATCTACTTCCAACATCATTACCTGAACTTACCTTTATTCTGTGTGAAAGATGATATAAAAGTCTCGTGCGGTAGCGTTCTCGCTTCCCACGCCCGGGTTCCCGGGTTCGATTCCCGGCGGGGTCAGGGATTTTCTTTGCCTCGTGATGGCTGGGTGTTGTGTGCTGTCCTTAGGTTAGTTAGGTTTAAGTAGTTCTAAGTTCTAGGGGACTGATGACCATAGATGTTAAGTCCCATAGTGCTCAGAGCCATTTTTTTGATATAAAAGTCCCTTGAAAACAATGTAAAAACTGTATTTATCCGTTCCGAGACGGCTTTTTTGAATGCCAACAGTTTTCTTACAACGCATTAGATTTTATAATCTGTTAATGTGTTGTGCTTTAGTGTTTCCATATTTTTGTCAACTCTTGTACATCTACAGCCATATTCTGCAAGTCATCTTGTGGTGTGTATCGGAGGGTACTTAGTGTACCACTGTCAGTGCCTCGCTTTCCTGTTCCAGTAGCGAAGCGTTCACGGGACGAACATGATTGTCTAAGCTTTCGTGTGAGGCGTGATCTCTCCATTTATATCTCCTTGGGCTTTGCACGCCCGAGGAAGCATCGGTTGATTCTTCCAGGAACTTATGCTCTTAGAATTTCTACAGTAAACCTCACCGTGATGCACAACGCCTGTCTTGTAGCGTCTGCCACTGAAGTCGTTGAACACCTGCGTGACGCTTTTGCACATACTAAAGAAATTGAGGCGAACCGCGCTACCCTTATTTCCATACTTTCCTCTGTCACTGCTATCTGGTACAGACCTCAGACTGACGAGTAATGTAAAAATATTGGTCGAAGGAGGATTTTTGTAAGCTACTCCCGTTGTAAGTGGATTATAATTCTTGAGAATTCTAATGAATCACAGTCTCTTATATGAATGTGCAGTGTCTGTTCCTTCGGATGTGTCAGACACCACGCATCCATACACCACTGGCCATTAAAACTGCTGCACCACGAAGATGACGTGCTACAGAAGCGGAATTTAACCGACAGGAAGAAGATGCTGTGCCATGCAAATGATCAGCTTTTCAGGGCATTCACACAAGGTTGTCGCCGGTGGCGACACCTACAACGTGCTGACATGATGAAAGTTTCCAACCGATTTCTCATACACAAACAGCAGTTGACCGGCGTTGCCTGGTGAAACGTTCTTGTGATGCCTCGTGTAAGGAGGGAAAATGCGTACCATCACGTTTCCGACTTTGATGAAGGTCGGATTGTAGCCTATCGCGATTGCGGTTTATCGTATCACGACATTGCTGCCCGCGTTTGTCGAGATCCAATGACTGTTAGCAGAATATAGAGTCGGTGGGTTCAGGGGGGTAATGAAGAACGCCGTGCTGGGTCCCAACGGCCTCGTATCACTAGCAGTCGAGATGACAGGCGTCTTATCCACATGGCTGTAACGGGTGGTGCAGCCACGCCTCGATCTCTGAGTCAACGTTTGCAAGAGAACAACCTTCAGCACGAACAGTTCGACGACGTTTGCAGCAGCATGGACTATCAGCTCGCAGACCATGGCTGCGGTTTTCATTGACGCTGCATCACAGACAGGAGCGCCTGCGATGGTGTACTCAACGACGAACCTGGGTGCACGAATGGCAAAACGTCATTTTTTCGGATGAATCCAGGTTCTATTTACAGCATCATGATGGTCGCATCCGTGTTTGGCGACATCGCGGTGAACGCACATTGGAAGCGTGTATTCATCATCACTCGGCGTGATGGTATGGGGTGCCATAGGCCACACGTCTCGGTCACCTCTTGTTCGCATTGACGGCACTTTGAACAGTGGACGTTACATTTCAGATGTGTTACGACCTGCGGCTCTACCCTTCATTCGATCCTTGCGAAACCCTACATTTCAGCAGGATAATGCACGACCGCATGTTGCAGGTCCTGTACGGGCCTTTCTGGATACAGAAAATGTTCGACTGCTGCCCTGTCCAGCACATTCTCCAGATCTCTCACCAATTGAGAACGTCTGGCCAATGGTGACCGAGAAACTGGCTCGTCACAATACGCCAGTGACTACTCTTGATGAACTGTGGTATCGTGTTGAAGCTGCTTCGGCAGCTGTACCTGTACACGCCATCCAAGCTCTGTTTGACTCAATGCCCAGGCGTATCAACGCCGTTATTACGGCCAGAGGTAGTTGTTCTGGGTACTGATTTTTCTGGATGTACGCACCCAAATTGCGTGAAAATGTTATCATATTTCAGTTCTAGTATAATATATTTGTCCAATGAATACCTGTCTACCATCTGCATTTCTTCTTGGTGTAGCAATTGTAATGGCCAGTAGTGTATAATTGATACGTCTAGCTGGGCTGTGAATCCACTTTCTCCAGAGCAGATACGTCCGACCTCTTGTAGGACTGTCAGAGTAGCCATCAATGAGTAAATGGACAGGGACTGCGGACAGGTCGAGCGCAGTGCGAACGTGGAGCGGCCATGAGGCGCTCCAAGACAGTCCGCCCAGTTGCGGTAACGCTGTGCCCCGGATGGCACAGTGGTGAAGCACCTGCCTAATAAATGCTGGCACGGTAGCTCAGCGTGTTCGGTCAGAGGGTTAGCTGCCCTCTGTAATAAAAAAAAAAAAAACGGAGGGATTCCATCAACAATTAACTTCAACGGTCGCCACGGGACGTCCGCCCCGAACAAATACAACGAACAAAAATGAGACACAAAACCAAAAAAAAGAGTAAGCAGGAGATCCCGGGTTCGAATCCCTGCCCGGTACACACTTTTGCTCATTTTCGCTGATTCTGTGACACCCCTTCAGTTTACACAGAATCTCAGTCTGCCACCTGCCTTACGTGCCATTATTTTTGTGTCGTCTTCCTACGTTATACCGCTTCGTACGGATACTCATAGACATATAATTGATGTTACTGCTTCTAGCCATTGTTAGATAACTGTTTAATCATACAATAGCAGCTGTTTCTGCGGAATACGTTCCATTCGTTTATATTGAGGGTTCACTGACAATCCCGCCACCAAGCCTCGATCTTCTGCATGTCTTCATTTCGCTACAAATTTCTAACGTTTAGACTTCTGTATGTACAACAACATCCACGAAAGGCCTCTTGGAGCCTTTTTCGTTATCCATCAGGTCATTTTTATATGCATATTTAATGAATCCCACTGTTTAAGAGTGGAATTAAAATTCAAGGTGTAATTCTATCAATGGGAAGATTTGCTGAAAGTGAAGAACTTTAGGCTCTGTTTAGTGGAACGAACAGTCTATCGAGTACAGAATACGGATTCAGAGAAAAACCTAAAAAGGCGAAAGTAATGAGAAGTAAGGGAAATGAGAACAGCGAGATACTTAACATCAAAATTCTTTATCACGAAGTATAGGAATTTAAGAAGTTCTGCTGCTTTGGAAGCAAAAGAATCCAAGACGGACGAAGCAATAAGGACATAAAAAGCAGACTAGCACAGATAAAGAGGGCATTCGTGGCCAAAAGAAGTTTATTGTTACCAAACATAGACCTTAATTTGAAGTAGTGAAACATGTACTGTAGGAAAACTGGAAGATAAGAGAATCAAAGTATTTGAAATGTGATGCTACAGGAGAATGTTGAAAATTAGGTACACTGATAAGGTAAGGAATGAGGAGATTCTGCGCAGACTCGGGGAGGAAAGGAATATATGTAGAAAACTAACAACTCCTTCTGTATCAAGGACAAACAGAACAAGCTGGGTTTTACACGAATGTTATTTGCAGAACATATATTGACTTTTCAGAACATATATTGACTTTTCGGGAGCAGATGCTTGGTTATGAGCTACTATACAGAAATCTCTAATTCAATTCACCATAAGCGTTTGGACATTATACCTCTTCGGTGACGTGTGTGTCAATACTGCAGCGTCTTTGCTGGCTTCAAGAATTAATGGATCCCATTCCACACACTTCCTCCGAAGAAAATCTATCTAGGTTGAAACAATGAATGACTGTTCTCATATACGGTAGCGATACCCGCTATGGGAAGGAAGAGCTGACTTTCCAATATAGAAGTCACGAAGAAGATGTATAGGTTTTTTTAACACAGAGGAATAAGAGCGCGGTGTAGCAACACCTTGTTCTGCGGTTGACCAGTTGATCGCCAAACGGTCATGGAGTGTTTCAATTTTAAACGTTCCCACTTTAGAGATACGCTCACGATAAGCCCTATCTTAGAACAAATTACGCTATAGCACCGAACCATTTGTTACGCGTGGCCTTCGCATACCTGTGATAAGAATTGAGAGCTACTGTCTTATTATTAATACAAACAGTGTGGCGAAACTTCAGATTTGAAATGGACTAATCTGCAACGGTAGAGGCCCGGAATGCGGTGATTCACGCTGCCGTTGAGTATCTGCTACGTTCTGTTATCAGCCGTAACAAGTATCACTACGTTGAGTCACCGCAATATTATCGCACTTTGAGCTAACTCAGGGACCATTTCTCTCGTTTGTCATATTACTCGCGACTCTCAGTTCCTGAAGTATTTTGTTGGTTATGTCTCAGATGAGCAAAAGAAGAATTTCGTATCCATTTGCATGTCTAATCTGATACGGAGGGCGTTCAATAAGTAACGCAACACATTTTTTCTCAGCCAGTTTCGGTGGAAAAATGTGGAATTTATTGTGGGGACATTGTGGAATATTTCCACTTCAGCCCCTATAGTTTCATCGTCAAGTTCCGATAGGTGACGACTCCATATGTAGCCTTCAAAATGGCTTTTGTAACGGAGGTGCATTTTGGAAAAAAGGACATTTTGTCAGTGGAGTGAGTGATTGTTCGGCCATACAGTGACCATCTTCAGATTCTAAAACAATCCAAAAGAAAATTTATATTAAGACCTAAAAATAAGTACAATATTTGACAAGGCTTATTAGTAATCTAACTGAATTTATGTGAAATATATATAGTTCATACCTAAAGGCGGCATACACTGAACACAGGTTCATGCGCTGTCAAACTAGCTATAAAATGTAAAACACCGGTCTTGTATAAATACAAAAATTTATTAGATTTTGTTCACCCTCTTTGCGCTAGATGCACGCGTCCTCTATAAGATAGTCTTTATTTTTCAAAAGCCTAAATATTTCAAATTTACTATTAATATTTAGGTCAAATTTATATCAAATTTAAAATTACAGAACAGATCCTTAAATCAGTGAAATAACATTTCAGAACAAGGTGAAAACATTGCTATAGATGAAAATAGTAGTAGCACTTGTAGAGTGTACTTCTGACGCAGATGGCGCTGTATTTCCGGCTGTTGCCTGTTAATGCCGTCGTCCATTAGTGCGGCAGGGCGACACGGGCAGGACGACGAGTGTAGTGCTCTGCTGCAGGTGGCTGGCACGCTCCTCCGCCTTAGAGGTTGTTGACATCTGCTGCGGCCCGCACTAGACAGTGCAATACTTGACCGCCGGAAGGCTCCATACTCAGCTGAAGCACGTATGTAGTAAATACGATTCGCTCATGTGAAGAGATCGTCGTAAATATTGAAGTATGCGTCTGTTGCAAATTCATTCTGTTCATTGAGGAATTTTTCAAGTTCTCTGCGTCTCGTAACATAAATCTCCAGTTGTTCTAAAATGTCTTTTGTATTGTTTTAGAATGTGAATATGGTCATTGTATGGCCGAAACCGGTTATGACTGTGTCATAAGAATGTGACTGCGTCTTCTTCTTCTTCTGCTTTTACGGCCTCATTGGACCACTTCAGTCAATCATTTCTGGTCCTCTTCTTTGGTATTTTCCCCTTCCGAGTGGCCCAGTATCTCTTCATTCGTTCTGATGCTTTTCGTCGTTCCTCATCTGTAAATACCCTTTTCATTGTATGTCGTTTGTCAATTTTTGGTTTAAATCTTATTTCTGTGTCCCTCAACTTCTTTAAATTTGGCGTTTTGTTCTGCAAATCATCCAGAGTTATTTCCAGTTCTTCCATATCCTCTCTTATTTCCTTAAGCCATCCTCCTTGTTGTTTCAAATTCCAGAGTTTCTCAATAATTTTCCTTGATAATCTGGTTTCTGGTGTCCTCAGAATGTGACCACAAAAAGAGATCCTTTTCTTTCGTATAGTATCGGTGATGGGTTCCAGTTCTCTGTATACCACTTCATTTGGAACTATCCGCCATTGCCCAGCTTTTTGATATTTCTTATTTATGCATGTTCTAGCAATTCTTCTCTCTACTTTTAAAATTTTGTCAATTCTGTTTTTCTGGGTGACTTTAAAAAGAGTTTCACTTCCGTATGTAACCTCTGGTTGAACCACCGTCTTGTAATGTTTTAATTTTGTTTTAATTGATAGACATTTTTTATTGTACGTAGACCATGTTAGTTTTTGAGCTTTTATCATTTTATTAGTTCTTGCTATGCAGGTTTCTCGTCCAATTTATGTGTTATAATTTCACCCAGGTATTTAAATTATTTCACTATTTTAATTTCCCTATTGTTCACTGTGATGTGATCTATTACAAGTGGATCCGTTACCATTATTTCAGTCTTTTCAAATGATATCTGGAGTCCTAATTTTTGTGCTATATTTTGTAAGTTTGTTATTTGTTTCGTGGCTTCCTGAATATTATTAGCTAGTAATGCTAGGTCATCAGCAAATCCCAAGCAATTTAGGTTTATTTTATCTTTCTTAGTTCCAATTTTAATATTCATAGGATTTTCCTTGTACCATTCTCTCATTACATATTCAAGAGCACAATTGAATAGCAATGGTGATAAACAATCTCCCTGTCTCAACCCTGTTTTAATCGTAAATGGTTCAGATATTTCTCCTCTAAATTTTACTTTGGATTTGGTGTTTGTTAAGGTTAACTGTATCATTTTTATTAATTTAGGATGAAGTCCAAAATTCATTAATATTTTCATCATTGAAGATCTATGGATGCAATCATACGCCTTTTTGAAATCTACAAAGGTTATGACTAGTTGTTTTTGCCTTCTTTTGTAGACATCCATAACTAACTTCAAGGTGATTATCTGTTCTGGGCAGCTTCTCCAGGATCTAAATCCTCCTTGATATTCTCCCAGTTCCAGTTCTAGTTGATCTTTACAGCGGTTGTATAGTATTCTTGACATGATCTTATACGTGCAGTCCAAAAGGGAAATTCCTCTATAGTTGTCTGGATTTGATTTTTCTCCTTTCTTATGTAATGGATGTATTATAGCAGTAGTCCAATTTTCTGGTAATTTCTCTTCATTCCAGATTTTTACTATGCATTGGTGTAATGCTATCTTTACTGGTTCTGCTGCATATTTCCAAAGTTCAGCAAACGTTTGATCTTCTCCACTTGCTTTGTAGTTTTTGAGTTCTTTCAAAGCTCTGTAGACCTCATTAATTGTAGGTGGATTTATATTTTCTGCTGGTGTTTTAATTGGGGTTTCTGTGTTTATCTGAAGAAGTTCTGGGGGATCTTCACAATTTAGTAATTTGTTAAATGTTTCTGCTAGAATTTCTGTATTTTTACTATTGCTATGGGCTAGGTTATTATCTTTATCTTTTAACATTAATGTTGGAGGATCATATCTTTGTAATTGTCTGCCAAATATTTTGTAATAGTCTCTTGAGATTGTTTTTTCACTATTTGTTTCTATCATTAGAAGTATATCTTTTTGGTACTGACGTTTAACTCTCCTTATTATTTTTTGTGTTGTCTTCCTTTGTTTCGTGAGTTCCAAATATGATTTTTCTGTTTTTTTCATTTTGATGCATTAACCAGGCTTGGTGTCGATCCAACACTGCTTCATCACATTCATCGTTCCACCACTGGTGTTTTTTCCTTGGATTTATAGGGGCAACTTGTTCAGCTATTTGTTTCAATTTGGGAATTATTTCTTCCAGATCATAAACAAAAAATTTTTACACGCAGGTGCATTCCGAGTGGGGAGCAGTGATTGGGTTTCTTTTGGCGATAGTAGAATGTCTACGACGACCTATCAGGGAACAAAAGCACGGCGAGTCGTTGTGCGAGGCGCCGATCATCATCACAACGAGGTCGCGCAAACCTGTCCGATCTGCCACGTGCCGGCTGGCCGCTCGCAGCCATTGCTCCGGCGATTTTGAAACATTCGGACAGTCTCGTTGCAAGTGATCAACCACTCTCAAACACCTCGCTGCTAAACTGGACGTCTCTGTTGTTAGTGCTGACACACTCGCCCACTAGTTGGGGTACTCATAGGTGTGTGTTCGCTGGATTCCCCGTCGCCTAGCAGAAGACCATACAGATTAACGAAGGATGATCCGTGTAGAATTGCTTGCGCATCATGAGGCTGATCGAGACAATTTTTTGTCGAACATCGTCACTGGCGATGAAACATTGGTTCATAACATCGAACCGGAAACAAAATGGCAATCCATGGAGCGGAGCCATACCATCCCTCCTCCGAAGAAAACAGTCAAACACCCACCCTCAGCAGTTAAAGTCATGGCTGTGGTCTTCTGGGACTCTGAAGGGGTTATTCTGCTTGATGTACTCCTTCATGGTGCAACCATCAACGCTGAAGTTTATTGCACTTCCCTCAGGAAACTGAAGAAGTAACTACAGCGTGTTCGTCGCCACAAAAATGCAAGTTAACTTCTCCTTCTCCATGACAACACAAGGCCTCACACAGTCTGCACACCGGAGAGAAGCTCACAAAACTTCATTGAACTGTTCTTTTCCATTCACCCTACAGCCCAGATCTCGCACTTTCCGATTTATTTTGCCCAATGAAGGAGGCACTCCTCAAGAAGTAGTACGTCGGTGATGGGACGTTATTGATGCAGCATGGTGGGCTCTGACGTCGACCAGTAGAGTGGTACCAAGTGGACATACAGGCCCTCCCACTAACGTGACTTAAGGCCGTCGCATTGAGCAGAGAAGATGTTGCACAAAAAAGAGTTTTGTAAATAAAAGAGTACAGAACAATATGGCGTACTGGGACCCTGAATAAAACCAATCTGCTTTCAGAAAAAAAAAGTGTTGCGTTACTTACTAAACGCCTCTCGTAAAATGCGCGAACTAAGCGGCTGCATACTGACTCGGTAAAGGCACACAACTGCGGGTGTGTACAGTAGAAAACCAGTGATTCTCATTATATGCGACGTAAATCGGCACCGAGCAATGGTGAGCGACCTGTTGGCCCGTACAATTCAGTGTATTCTCAGCAACAGACATTCATCTTCTTTCAGACGTGTACCATGCCACCTGTACAGCATCCAGGCCACTATTACAAGAGTCAGGGTTCTGAAAGGGAGTGAAAGAAGGCTGAGGCTTATCGCCATGTTATTTAGTCTGTAAAAAGGAGAAATAGTGAAAGAAACCAAGGAGAGATTACGGAGACGAAGAAGAAATATAAACTTGTAGTTTTGCTGATTGTGAGGGACTTAGAAGAACAGTTGAACTGAGTACAAAGTGTCTTGACAGGGACATAAAAAAAAGGAAACAAGGGATGTTGAAAGAATTAAAATAAAAGATGAGACATTGAAGGTAGTTGACGAGTTTTGCTATTTGGGCATCAAAATAACTGACGATGTCAGAAGAGTATGTTAAGTACTAGCTGGTATCAGAAAGAACATCTTTCCTGAAAAAGAGGAAGTATTTAATATGTAATATAAATTTAAATGTTAGGAAGGCACTTCTGAAAGCACTTGTCTTGAGAGCACCCTTACATGGAAGCGAAGAGTACAGACGTTTTGAATTGTTGTGCCAGTGATGAATGCTGAATACACTGGAAAATACTGAAGAGGTACTGAATCGGTTTAAAACAAATAAATTTAAACGAAAAATTGACTAAAAGAAGCGATCGGTACATAGCAACACATGCTCAGCCACAAGGCAATAAATTTGGTGATGGTGGGAAGAGCGGAGGGATAAATATTGTAAAGTGAGACGAGGGCTTGACTGCAGTAAGCAGGATCAAGTGGACATACATTGCAGCAGTTACGCAGAGACGAAGAGACTTGCACGTGATTAGCTGCTGTGGAGAGCTGTATCAAGCCAATCTCCTCACTGAAGACCACAACAATAACATCGATCAGTGTCGGAGTTCCCGCTAATTCTGTATCCAGTACATAGCCTAGTGAGTAGATATTTTCCTGTGGCACGTGACTACTTTTGTGTGATCTATCTGACTGCAAAAGTAAATACTAGCGAAACGATCTGCGACATGTAATATCTACTCTTGACCATTGAACCTTATAATGTTTGTATTAAGAACAGATTTGTGATCCGTCTTCAACGCTTGCAGTTTCCGGGTCATGTCGATAATGTGCTGTTACGTGGAACATGGCGTTTGATTGCATCTCTTCTTCCATGGTATTGTTTTGTAGGAAAATGATTAAATTAAAGAAGAAACCACAATTTGCTTTTTCGGCACCAGATATTAACTAGATATTAACTAGTATCGACTCCACAACGACGGTCAAGCACGGTAGACATTTTGTCGAACATGGACTTGTTCCATTACTTTACTTTCAATACTCACACCTTTCTTGCACCCTCAAGATTCTATACGAAATGTTTATTTTACTGTTCAATACGTTTGACGCACTTTCTCACCAACCATAGTGGCTCACTTCACTGCTGCCGTCCGATTCACACTGACTTAGCGTCCCTTCCGCCGGTGTTTCTACCAGGATCGCACGCTGTGATCACGTCTACTGCACACAGGGTTGACAGCAAGAAAACCTGCACCTTTTACGTGATCGTCAGAGAAATACAATACTCTTGTGGACAACTCCTTTTTCTTTGCGGTAATTTTATAATGAAATAACCTAATGGGTCAAACTAAAACAGGTGATAATTGGTCCACAACCGACTATACAGAAGTAGAGAACCGATGGTCGGAAATGAATATTTATTGTACACATATAGCGCACACCGCATAACAACAACGTAGCTCATAGTAATCGTTCAAAGCGACGACCGCCAGTCTCATTGCATGTATTGCAATGTGCTGCCACAGTTCGTGGAGACCGTACCACTTTTTGTCCGGTTAAGAATGTGGTTTCATCACGACGGTGTACACCCCGCTTCGATGTTAACGTCCGTGAGCACCTGAACAACACGTACCCACATCGTGGGATAGGAATCGGATGTCCTGTCCCATGGCCTGTGCGATCGCCGTGTCTCACACCTCCCGACAATTTTCTCTGGGGTCACGACAAGCCCTTGGTGTGTGAAACGTTCGTAGAAACGAATGAAGACCTGGTTGCTAGCGTCCAAGCTGCCTGTGTCCTGGTACGACAGACACCACCGATGTTAGAGACAGTGCGGCAAGACTCCATGCGCCGTTGTCATGCATGCACTGATACTGGCGTGCGGCACTTCAAACTGTTCCTATGACCTGCGTTGTGTTATGTGGTATCCGCTTTCTACGTCCACAACACGATAAATATGCATTTCCAATCATTGGTTCCCTACCTCAACACAATCGGTTGTGAACCCACTACCACCTGTTTCAGTTAAACGAAAAGGTTTGAGACAAATAGGATACCTTTGGTTGCTATAGTAGATAAATGGATCATGATGCAGAACACTACTCACCTATTCATTGCTACGCAACAGCATTTCATCGACGAAGATGCAATCCGAAGAAACTCCACACAATGGAGAACACAAGCTACCGTCTGACCCAATTACGTCTGCTAATAGACACGCCGTGAGATTTATCTCGAGACGTCTCTGCGACTGCCGCTGTATTAGTTATGTTGAGAATTACAGTAATGGTCGGCGTTTACTTAGTTTCAGACTAATATGAAGTTTAGTGTAATACCGGTTGGTTATAATTAAAGTGCAGTTACAGAGATACAGTGTGAGCTTTAACTGTCGTACGGCAGCAAAACTTAGGAGATATTCTAATGCGTTATTACAGAACCGATTTAAGCTGGAAAAAAATTTAGTTACAGTTTTAGCCACCAGGTGCAAATCTGCCGCTGTGAATACAAGAGAGACGTGTAGAAATGTTCCCATGGGTAATGGATAAGGAACGAGACGTGGACAGAAAAGGTCGAGAGAGTGAGAAAGGCATAGTGTTGATTTTATTGTTTACTGTCGCTTATACCATTTGTTTAATATGAGAACAGGAGACGTTGACGAGATGCTGCGTCCGCTAAACAACGTGGTCAAAGATTGCTTGCAGCAGTTCCAGAGGATTCTAAGCATCGTCTTCCTGTGTACTGGCTTTAGATCATGTAGAGACTGCCCGTGATAGCTGCGTTAAAAGTCACATGGATTCATATCAGCTGATCTTGCAGGCCATGCAACTGGAAAACCTCCGGACATAATGCGTTCGTGGAAGGTTACATTAAGCAGATCTTTCACGGGGTTAGTGGCATGAGGCGTTGCCCATCCTGTGGTTTCCAGACAGTTTCACTCTTCCAAAGCAGGAATCACATGTTATACAAGAAGGTCTCGATAACGTGCAGACCCCTCGGGTACACCTGACTGGCTCTCTGGGAGTATTACCTACAATGAAGAACGGATCGAAAATGAAGATGCTTGTGAATGCACACCACACAGTCACATACGGCGAGTGCAATGGCTGTTTGTGCACAACACGCGGTTTAACAGTACCCAGATTCGACAATTCCGTCTATTCACTGCACCCTGAAGTGTGAAATTTGACTCGTCATCCCGTAGAATATCATCCGACCACATATCACCAACTTCGATCCAAGCCAGAAAAGAAGAGCAAATACAGAATGTTGCTGCAGATCATGAGGTTTCAGTAGCAGCCTCTGGATATCGTATGAGTACCAGAGCAAAGCAGACTCCAAAACTTTCCGTGCTGTTGACTATGGGATGGAAAATTCTCGTAACACCGCTCGAGCACTAGCACTACCAGGGGCACGCGCTGCACGGTCTGTTACGGCAACAGCAACCTCGTCAATAACTTCGACCGGGATAAGACGCCTTCCTCTTCCAGGTGCCTTACCAAGCTCACCCGTGTTTTCTAATTGCACTGTCATCTTCTTTAAACCATTTAATGATATCGAGCCTCTCCCCAGATCTTTCAGGCGCGATACACTGTCAATGTAGCACAGCAATTTCTGCCGTTCACAGAAAACAGTTTCACCAACAGCACACGGCCTTTCTTCACGGTAGCCACACTGTTCACTCACGTTACGGCTTCTCAAATGAAACCGTGGATGTCATACGAACGATACACAATTCTAGATTTTCACCTGGTGGCCACAGTTGGAACTATTGTGTTTTCCGGGGTAAACTGGTTCAGCATGAAAGCAGTAGTATAGCTACCAAGCTTCGCTGCCATACGATAACTACAGCCCACGTAGCACCTCCGCGAGTAGCTGCATTTTAGTTATAGCCATACAGTATGAACTGGTCGTAGAGCAGGACTTTTCGTATTGACGCTTAAAATTCCAAGCTATCTACACTCATGCTCATAAATTAAGGATAATGCTGATACATGGTGAACCAACGCTCTGGTGGGCGATTTGCGGGTTTAAATCACCTCGGGGTATGACCATGCGGTGCATTTGACCTGCGGTCGTCGCACGGTGGCGCTGGCAGCAGTCCACATCCGCAGAGGTGTGATGGTGCATGTCAGAGTACAGTGCACCGAGTAAGTTTGCAGACGTTTTCAGACGTGCTAATGGTGACTGTGAGTTGAAAACGGCTCAAAGAACACATATTGATGACGTTATGAGGGGTAGAATACTAGGGCGACTGGAGGCCGGCCAAACACAGCAGTTCGTTGCACGGGTTCCAGTATACAGGAAACGTGTCCAGGCGCTACAGTACGGACGTCCACAGTGTAAAACACCACAAGAAGACCGATATCTCACTATCACTGCCCGCCACGGAGTACTGCAGGTAGCCTTGCTCGGGACCTTATCGCAGCCACTGGAACAGTTGTCTCCAGACACACAATCTCCAGACGACTGAACAGACATGTTTTATTCGCCCAGAGACCTGCAAGTGGCATTCCACTGACGCCTGGTCACAGGAGAGCCCGTAAAGCCTAGTGTCAAGAACACAGTATATAGTCATTGGAACAGTGGTCCCGGGTTATGTTTACGGACGAGTCCAGATATAGTCTGAACAGTTATTCTCGCCGGGTTTTCATCTGGCATGAACCAGAAACTAGATACCAACCCCTTAGTGTCCTTGAAAGGGACCTGTATGGAGGTCGTGGTTTGATGGTGTGAGGTGGGATTATGATTGGTGCACGTACAACCCTGCATGTCTTTGACAGAGGAACTGTAACAGGTCAGGTGTATAGGGACGTCATTTTGCACCAGTATGTCCGCCTTTTGAGGGGTGCAGTCGGTCCCTCCTTCCTCCTGATGTATGATAACGCACGGCCCCACCGAACTGCCATCGTGTAGGAGTAGAAACAGAGTGTATCAGGCGAACGGAGTAGCTTGCCCGTTCTCCAGACTTAACGTCTGGGATGCTCTCGGTCGACGTATTGCTGCACGTCTTCAAACCTCTACGACACTTCGGGAGCTCCAACAGACACTGGTGCAAGAATGGGAGGCTATACCCCAGCCGCTGCTCGAACACCTGATCCAGAGTATGCCAACCCGTTGTGCGGCCTGTGTACGTGAGCATCGTGATCATATCCCATACTGATGTCGGGGTACATGCGCAGGAAACAGTGGCGTTTTGTAGCACATGTGTTTCGGGACGGTTTTCTCAACTTATCACCAATAGCGTGGACTTACAGATCAGTGTCGTGTGTATTCCCTATGTGCCTATGCTGTTAACGCCAGTTTTTGTGTAGTACCACGTTGTGTGGCACCACATTCTGCAATTATCCTTAATTTATGAGAATGAGTGTATTTTGCTTGGTTTCAAGTTTTCAGTTTTTAGCAGAATAATTTGTTTGATTAAGTATATTTTTCCTGGCACTTAAAACAGCTTCCATCTTCGATGAAAATTTCTTGTGACTCGAAGTCGTGTCGTGGTCCGGACTGTTTGTTGTGCTGTAGTTCCCCATACGAATGGCTGATGATATGCAGCATAAATCGGATGAAAGTGCGGACTATATTTAACTACCTATCAACTTTCACAGTGATAATGCTTAACTTCTGCAATTTTCTGCCTTAGCGGCAACCTTACATGCCTAACGCTGATGATTTTATATAAGTGTTCAAGGGAAAAGAAAGCGGAAGAAATTTAGTTTCAGCTGTATTCTCTGACCCAAGAACTGTTACTCCGCCGACTGCCTGCTTGGTGTATTACGTTGTCGTACGAGGAACGACAATGCTCGAAAAGCTGTGAATTTTGGGCATTCGTAAAATAATCATGTCTGCAGCCTAGCGAATGTGTTACACACATACTGGTAGTTTTTTTGTTAACTATATGTTCATGAAATTTGGATTTCTAACACTGCAATCATAAATCCGGATCACACACAGATCAGTCAACTGGAAACAAGTTTGACAGCCACATTCCGTCTTTGGCAGAGTCACAGCAGGCAGCTCTAGGGCAGCGATTTCTCAGCCGTCGTCCTCCGGTCGCATAAGAGTGCGCTTATGCTCCAATTACTCAGGTCTAATTAAAACTTTGCCTAGGGATTAAACTTTGTGCTTAGTAATCTAGGAGCGCGATCGTGTTTCGTCCACAGAAGATAGTCTTTCTGGAAGTTTGCAGCCTGCAGAAAGGTTGAAGACGGCAGAGATTACACAAGAAGTTGAAACACGTCTACTTTTCGCCTCGACGTGCTTCATTGATACATTAGCATGGCGTTATTCTCCCTCGTCCAGAGAGGCATAAACGTGGTGCGTAGCTCGTGACATGCCTCATGGAAGGTCCTTTGGTTTGCAGCGACCAATCACATACTTGCAGCAAGCATTCGCTTTTCTCCCGTGTGGTGAGCCTTCTTACAAACAGACGAAAGTTTTGGTTAGAATGGGTGAGGTACAGAGAACGCAATGATAATCATCATCTACTCGGCCACACTGTCGTTAGTTGCTCTGTCACTTCGTGTTACTGCAGACCTGTTGATGAAATCGCTACATGCTCTACCTGCTGTTTGCTTAACCAATGTATCGCAAATACACATATCAAAAAAAGTTTTGCATCACTCCGGTTCCAAGAACTCCTGAAGATAGACGTTGACTGTGGATGTTGTACCTCAGACACAGTCGCTTTGACTGTTTAGAGATGTTACTAAACCCGCTCAAAGATGTAAACAATCATGCATGAGCAGCGCCTATTAGACGGAGGGGGTCCGACAGCCGATCAGTTCCATTCATTCCACCAGGAAGGAGGTACACGGCACATGTTATCTGTAGTTCAACCATGCCTAGACGGTCAATACCGCGGTTCGATCGCTTCTGCATTGTTACTTTGTGCCAGGAAGGGCTCTCAACAAGGAAAGTGTCAAGGCGTCTCTGAGTGAACCAAAGCGGTGATGTTCGGACATGGAGGAGATACAGAGAGACAGGAACTAATGATGACATGCCTCGCTCAGGCCGCCCAAGGGCTACTACTGCAGTGGATGACTGCTACCTACTGATTATGGGTCGGAAGAACCCTGACATCAACGTCACCATGTTGAATATTGCTCTTCGTGCAGCCACAGGACGTCATGTTACGACTCAAACTGTGTGCAACAGACTGCATGATGAGCAACATCGCTCCCGACGTCCATGGCGAGGTCTATCTTTACAACCAAGATACCATGCAGAGCGGTACAGATGGGCCCAATAACATGCCGAATGGACCGCTCAGGATTGGCATCATGTTCTCTTTACCGATGAGTGTCGCATATGGCTTCAACCAGACACTCTTCGGAGACGTGTTTGGAGGCAACCCGGTCAGGCTGAACGTCTTAGACACCTTGTCCAGCGAGTTTTGGGCTGGCATTATGTGGTGCCGACGTACGCCGCTGGCGGTCATGGAAGGCGCCGTAACTGCTGTACGATACGTGAATGTCATCCTCCGACCGATAGTGCAACCATATCGGCAGCATAGTGGCGAGGCATTCGTCTATGGACGACAATTCGCCCCCCCCCCTCCCCTCCACTCCCCCCCCCCCCCCCCCGGGGACACATCTTGTGAATGACGTCCTTCAGAATAACGACATCGCTTGACTAGAGTGGTCAGCATGTTCTCTAGTTACGAACTCTATCGAACAGGCCTAAGATAGATTGAAAAGAGCTGTTAATGGACGACGTGACACACCAACCACTCTGAGGGATCTACGCCGAATTGCCGTTGAGGTCTCGGACAATCTGGACCAACAGTGCCTTGATGAACCTGTGGATAGTATGCCACGACGAATACAGGCATGCATCGATGCAAGAGGACGTGCTACTGGGTATTAGAGGTACCGGTGTCTACATCAATTTGGACCTCCACCTCTGAAGGTCTCGCTGTATGGTGGTACAATATGCAATGTGTGGTTTTCATGAGCAATAAAAAGGGCATAAATGATGTTTATGTTGATCTCTATTCCAATTTTCCGTACAGGTTCCGGAACTCTCGGATCCGAGATGATGCAAAACTTTTTTTTTATGTGTGTATAATCGTTTCCATTCGTGTATCACAAACTTATTTTTCCGAAGTTGTGCCTACACACAGTATAACTTCTACTTTTACTTGGCATTGTTACTGAAAACAGAACTTTGTGGACGGGTCTGAGCTGTGAGCCCACGTGAACTGGGATATCCGTGCATTCTATTACCATCCATTATCATACTAAAAACTAAACCACCCTCGCATTCAGTAATAATTCAGTTCGATTCTGTTATATCATTATTTGTGTATCATGTAAAGTGATCTCTTCCTTTTGTACCAAATTTAAATTTCGAGCCGCGCGGGATTATCCGAGCGGTCTTGGGCGCTGCAGTCCCAGACTGTGCGGCTTGTCCCGGCGGAGGTTTGAGTCCTCCCTCGGGCATGGGTGTGTGTGTTTGTCCTTAGGATAATTTACGTTAAACAGTGTGTAAGCTTAGCAGTGTGTGACCTTAGCAGTCAAATCCCATAAGATTTCACACACATTTGAACATTTTTTAAATTTCGATGTTGGTTAATGAATTTTAGTGTCCGTCTGCTTACTCTGTAAAAGGAGTGGTTTTCTAGTAGAGCAGTTATTAGCAAATTTGGTGTCTACACACCGATTTTTCCGAACCTCCTCCTTCTTTCGGGCAACCACACCCTTTTGTGAGCTCATGGTCTGCAATAGGCCATATTACGATTCCATGCCATATTTAGCTGTACCGCCTCTCACAAATCTCTTGCACATTCCCCAACGTCAATGCAAGAATCTTGTTTCTTTCTAGACGTTTATCAGAGTAACGTACCCTCGTGAAACTAAATCATTGGCTCCGAGTACTATTACAATTACGTGATTTTTTAACAAATTTACACTGATGGTAAGTGAAGTAGCATAGCCGGCATATGAACACTCCAACTCTCATGTAATTGTCAGGTAAAAGCCCATTTTGAGTTCAGAGATTAGTGTTTTTTTGTTTTAATTAGGTTCAGATTGTATCCGATTACACCAACTTTATAAACATGTGCAATGAACTGACGGTCTCCTACAAGTAAAGAGCGAGCTCTATTACACTACAGCTCATACCGTAATCTGTGAATCCCCTCATTCGCTTACTTTATCCGCGCGGTGTAGCAGTGCGGTCTGAGGCGCCTTATCACGGTCCGTGCGGCTCCCCCCGTCAGAGTCGTTCCTCGGGCATTTGTGTGCGTGTTGTCCTTAGTTAAGTTAGTTTAAGTTAGGTTAAGTAGTGTGTAAACTTAGGGTTTGGTCCCGTAGGGTCTTGCCACAAATTTCCAAATTGTTTCTCGGTACCTAACCATTTACTTCTGAGACTTAACATAATGTTTGGCGTTGAACCTGCTAAGTTTAAGTGTCGTCGCCTCATAAATTATAGTCAGATGCATCTTCACTACGGCCTGCCGAGAAAACGACTGTAAACAATTACCAACAGACCAAATTTTTGGTTGGTGAGGTACAGAAGACAGCAGTTACTTTTCAAAGTGAAAAAAAAAATATTGTTATGGTTAGCATGATATCGTAATTGGAGATACTGATAATGTTCCTTCTTCATCATCATAATGATAATCATCAGAAGCCAACTGAGATCTATTACTGAATAAAAGCCCCCGTGTAATACAGCAGTTACTTTTCAAAGTGAAAAAAAAAATATTGTTATGGCTAGCATGATATCGCAATTAGAGATACTGATAATGTTCCTTATGCTTCATCATCACAATGATGATCATCAGAAGCCAACTGAGGTCTATTACTGAATAAAGGTCCCCATGTAATACACTCTACAGCAGAGGTGTCCAACTAAATTTCGAAATGAGCCACATTATTGACTGTTCTCACTGTCGCAGGCTAGACGAAAAAGATTTTGTGAAGGAACTAAACCAGTGGAAATAAAACAGTTTTTCTAGGTAGGCAGTCACAAACTAAACACGAAAATTAAAAGTAATGAAAAATAAAATTAATGAAACGAAAACTTAATGAAAAGAGTAACATTTTTTGTTGCACAGTCCCTTGATTTGTAGATATGTGTGACGTCTACATTCTGAGAATTCTGCTCAGATGGTCATCACATAGCGAATATGTCGTTTCATATTTTACGTTGTCATTCGTGAAACAAAATATTCACCGATGTGTGTACTTCCGAATAAGGGTAACTATTGATGCGCTAACTTGGATAGGTTGGGGTACTGGTCGGATTAGATATATTTTTTTATAAAGTGCTATCAATCCATTCTTCTGGCAGCTATGGTAGCCTGTTTTAAGACTTTCATAACTTTTATGTTCAATCAACTCCCGTGGCGAGTCTCTCGTGTGGCCAACGTAGCACGCACATGAGTTGCTGTGCGGAAGCGTGCGGCGGGTGAGAGGCACAGAAGTGGACAGTTAATAGGTTAGCAGGTAGGCAAACATCCCTGCGTCCCACATGCATGTTAGTTTGCACCCGTGCGCAGTCGACAAAGTAGGTTAATTTTAAAATATCCTCCTCACTTACTACTGTTTCTGAAAAAGCAACTACTTCATCGGGTTTTGGCGGTCCAGATTCTTTGCGATCGGGCTTTATGATGGAAAGCCATGTTCTAGAGCTATGCACATTCATACGAGGGTTTGAACTTTAATAGTGGCAACTATTTATTTACAGCTCGTACAAAATAGAAATGTGTCTCAAAGGTTTACTACCTTCATAGTGCAAACCAGTATTGTGTACAACCTGTTGCCAGCGATGTGGAAGTCATAGGATACTCCTAGCAGTGCCAGCTGTGTTACCAGCCGCGGTGGCCGAGCTGTTCTAGGCGCTTCAGTCCGGAACCGCGCGACTGCTACGGTCGCAGGTTCGAATCCTGCCTCGGGCATGGATGTGTGTGATGTCCTTAGGTTAGTTAGGTTTAAGTAGTTCTAAGTTCTAGGGGACTGATGACCTCAGATGTTAAGTCCCATAGTGCTCAGAGCCATTTGAACCAGCTGTGTTGGCAGTTCGAGCGGCGTGGTCTATTGCCTGAGGAATTTGTAGCAGTTCTGAAGCGAATGACATGAAGTGTTTGCTTCATTTTAGAAATCGAGTTGAATTGAAGAGGTCTAAAGTCTGGGTGTAAGGTGTCAGAATAAATGAAGGTCAATTTCGCACCTTACATAAGAGTTTTATACACTACCGGCCATTAAAATTGCTACACCACTAATATGACGTGCTACAGACGCGAAATTCAACCGACAGGAAGAAGGTGCTGTGATATGCAAATGATTAGCTTTTCAGAGCATTCACACAAGGTTGGCGCCGGTGGCGACACCTACAACGTGCTGACATGAGGAAAGTTTCCAACCGTTTTCTCATACACAAACAGCAGTTGACCGGCGTTGCCTGGTGAAACGTTGTTGTGATTCCTCGTGTGAGGAGGAGAAATGCGTACCATCACGTTTCCGACTTTGATAAAGGTCGGATTGTAGCCCATCGCGATTGCGGTTTATCGTATCGCGACATTGCTGTTCGCGTTGGTCGAGATCGAATGACTGTTAGCAGAATATAGAATCGGTGGGTTCTGTAGGGCAATACGGAACGCCGTGCTGGATCCCAACGGCCACGCATCAGTAGTAGTCGAGATAACAGGCATCTTATCTGCATGGCTGTAATGGATCTTGCAGCCACGTCTCGATCGCTGAGTCAACAGATGGGGATGTTTGCAAGACAACTACCATCTTCTCGATCAGTTAGACGTTGTTTGCAGCAGCATGGACTATCAGCTCGGAGACCATGGCTGCGGTTACCCTTGACGCTGCATCACAGACAGGAGCGCCTGCGATGGTTTACTCAACGACGAACCTGGGTGCACGAATGGCAAAACGTCATTTTTTACGGATGAATACAGGTTCCGTTTACAGCATCATGATGGTCGCATGCGTCTTTGGCGACATCGCGGTGAACGTACATTGGAAGCGTGTATTCGTCATCGCTATACTGGTGTATCACCTGGCGTGATGGTATGGGGTGCCATTGGTTACACGTCTCGGTCACCTCTTGTTCGCACTGACGATACTTTGAACAGTGGACGTTACATTTCAGATGTGTTACGACCCATGGCTCTACCCTTCATTCGATCCCTGCGAAAAACTACATTTCAGCAGGATAATGCACGACCGCATGTTGCAGGGTCCTGTAGGGGCCTTTCTGGATACAGAAAATGTTCGACTGCTGCCCTGGCCAGCACAGTCTCCAGATCTCTCACCAATTGAAAACGTCTGGTCAATGGTGGCCGAGCAACTGGCTCGTCACAATACGCCAGTCACTACTCTTGATGCACTGTGGTATTGTGTTGAAGATGTATGGGCAGCTGTACCTGTACACGCCATCCAAGCTCTGTTTGACTCAATGCCCAGGCGTATCAAGGCCTTATTATGGCCGGAGGTGGTTGTTCTGGGTAGTGATTTCTCAGGATCTATGCACCCAAATTGAGCGAAAATGTAATCAGATGTCAGTTCTAGTATAATATATTTGTCCAATGAATACGCGTTTTATCATGTGCATTTCTTCTTGGTGTAGCAGTTTTAATGGCCAGTAGTGTACATTGTAACTGGAAAGTGAATATGACACCTAACTTACTTCGGCGGTAATGAGCAGATTTGCCTATTGGTATGTAATGCAAAAGGGACGACACTCAATCGATGGCATTAACACTCAGCTCCTATACAATGCACGTCAATGAGCAGAAGGTGAAACAAGCAGCGAGAGGAAACGTTTTGTGTGGTAGCCAGCATGGGCAGACACAGAGGCCACACCACGGGAAGCACCACGAAAAGCTCTTAGGGGGCGTCCCATGGCGGGAGGCAGCGACCGGACAGGTGACGCCTACTGCAGAGTATGTAACGGGCCATCAGAAGTAGGACAGAAAGAAGCTATAGAAAACTGCGTTTCGGAATTTCAAATGCATACAAACAAAACCAGTGACGCAGTTGATCACGTGAACAGTGAATAGTGCACATGTCAGTGGGCACGAAACGTCCGACTGGTGGAAAGGAACTAGGAAAGAGTAAAGTGCCGAGATTTCGATGCAGTTCAATGGTAGGGCCCTTACGTTTGGTGGAGAGAGTTTCCACAAAATAAGAGAAACGCTCCTATTGGTCAAAAAAAGTCGACTGGAGAACGAAGGAAACCAGGTGGGGAGAGCGTTCGGCTACGAGAAAGACGAGAGCGAAATTTTCGAGGACTCTTCTCTGAACTGGCGTCAAGTGCAGAATGCGCCGCATTATGCTCTCTACGACGCAGAGGAAACATCTGAGTGAACACTGCGTTCACTGCGGCTGACATTCACCTAGGTATTAGCTGAAGCGTCGTTGAGCTCCCACTATGGAGAAACGAACCAGCCAGTTAGCTAATTGTCCTTGCAAGGACTGAGAGGGCATTTTAATATGCACACTGCTCCAGACATGCATGTGCAAATCGCTATACTCCAAGAATGGGGATGAGTACATGTTTTCTTGCATAATGAGAAACATAGAGTTTCTGCTAGAAAAATCAGCAAAGGCTTAATTAGTTTTTATAGGAATTTTAGAAGACGAGAGCAGCCATGCCGACGACAGCTCATCACAGCTGAGATAATACCGCATGCAGAGGTGTAAACTTGTTGGTTCACCAGCTTGCGTCCACTGTAAACTCGAATGACCTTGGGTAATCTTTTGCTCAGCTTGTTATAAAACTAACCACCCTCCATAGACTTGACTTTCATCCTAAATAGTACCCAACTTTGAACCGGAATCGGATGATTTATCGTAGTACTGGCCAACAGCACGACGTAGTCGTAAGAATAATTTTGTAAAGAAACTTCTAGTTAAGATTTACCACTGTTGTGTTTATGTTTATGCTTATTTCACTTTATCAGGACGAGATGCGTTCGTTTGACAACTGTCGTAACATAGTCGCATTCTAAACTGTGTGGCCGAGTGGTTATAGCCGCTACAGTCTGGAACCACGCGACCGATACGGTCGCAGGTTCGAATCCTGCCTCGGGCATGGATGTGTGTGATGTCCTTAGGTTAGTTAGGTTTAAGTAGTTATAAGTTCTAGGGGACTGATGACATCAGAAGTTGAGTCCCATAGTATTTTTGTGATAAGATTGCCACATTAAACCAAAGTTATTTACAGTTTACTCAGTTGTTGTTCTGACCGCGAAACCTCACAAGGGGAGTGTAGGAGGTGGTATAACACTTAGCAGCCCCATCAGTCAAACAAATCAGTAACAGCTTGCACTGTACGTGCTTGAGCATTGTCCTCAAAATGATGGTCAGGTCCTGCAGAAAGTGTCATCACTTCCGTCTCTAAGTTGTTCATTTTTGGAACACAACCTACGACCAGCTTAGAGACAGAAGTGATGACACTTTCTGCAAGGCCTGACCATCATTTTGCCGGTCAATGTTGAAGCACGTACAGTGCAAGCTGTCACTGATTTGTTTGGCTGATGAGGCTGCAAAGTGGTATAGCACCTATTGCACTTCCTTGACTCAAACCCTCGAAAGTTCAACTCGATTTCTAAACTGAAGGAAATACTTCACGGCATTTGCTTCGGAACTGCTATATATTCCTCGGGCAGTAGGCCACGCCACTCGAACTGTCAACACAACTGGCACTGCTAAGAGTATCCTACGACTTCCACATCGCTTGCAACGGGCTGTACACAATGCTGGTGACTACTTTGAAGGTCAGTAAAACTTTGTAACACGTATCTGTTTTGTACGAGCTGTAAATAAATAGTTGCCACTGTTAAAGCTCCAACCATCGTATTTATCCTGCATATTTTCTGATGTCATGTATTCACTTTCCACTCTATCGTCATCTCCATCCTTCAGTTTCTTAAGTGATGTAAATGTATAGTGTAGCACATGAAGCGCCACCCCGATATTTATCAAACTTTTTGAAGATGTTCATCACATAACTGATGTTACGCGATTAAACTTTCAATACATTAGGAACTGATGACCATCCTCAACAGCAGTGTCATCTTAAACCCCCACAGTCAGAAATCCACTCCTATATTAGTCGTGCCATGGAAGCGAACCGCCTCTGAATGTTATCTTGATGTATTTATTGCTATGCCTGACACACATATTTTCTCAGTGGCTGGAAGTTTGTATGGAAGCATAAGTCTTCCCATCGTATCGCAACCATGCTGTGTGGGTGACAAGTCAGGGGTCCTTACGTTCCTCATAGGGTTTGTGGTGTGAACTGTAGTGTACGCTATTGCGTTATCCTGCTGGAATATTCTAGTTGGTATCCTTTCATGAGCGGTTTGAAGAAGTGGTTTCTATTCTAGCCATGTATTGGTAAGCATCCCTTCAACAGTAACTTAATCAGCCCTGTTCTTACGTCCACTAACATCCTACATCATGATTCCAGGAGTTGAAAAGGCATAGATATCGAGAGTCGCCGCTTCCAGTGACCTGTAATCGTGTTGCCTACGGACGCGTCGGCATCTATCTTGCTGCAACAAACGGGAGCGACACTAACTGCTGAACACCCCAAAATACCATTCAGTGTCCCCGTTGAGTTTCCTTGCACACCACTTAAGTCTCTGTAGACTGCATATAGTATGATAGCAGCAGTAAAAGGCACATGCCAACTCGAGATTTGAATCCAGTTTTTAATTATCTGTTCTCGGCGGTTCATACTCTTTTTGTAGCTTCTTTCCGAATTTCAGCTACTCGACCAATCCTACGGCCTTCTCGTGGTGTGTCCTTCTGGAAGGAACCGTGCCTTCTCTTTTTGTCCTGATTTCATCAAGACCACTCTCATTCTGTAGTCCCTCACTGTCTGTCCTCGGTGGCTGAGTCGGATAGAGCGTCTGCCATGTGAGCAAGAGATCCCGGGTTCGAGTCCAGTTCTGGGCTCTCGTTTTTCAGCTGTCCCGTTGATATTTATCAATGCCTCTAAGCAGCTAAAGGTATAGATTTCATTATAATTTCAGCCTGTCCTATTTGTCGGTATGATGCTGCCTTGTTCTATACCCTAACGCCGATGAGCAGACCATTCTCACAGACTGATAGATGGTGCTAAGTTGCAGGTGTACATTCTCTGAGAAAACCACATGACAAGTTCCAGCAACATTAGATACGCTTAGCAGCCAACATGTACTCACACTGTTCTTCATCTTTAGGAATGACTTTTCTTCTGTACTCAGAATACTGAAAATAATCAACATGCCTTACAGGCTTGGTAATATTGGCGTATAAGTTTGGTAGCGTTTTGTCAAGATCTTCATGGTGTAAGGTTTTCCATTTCTGTCAGTTTAGTAAACTCGAGAGGAACTTCCTTCGCCCATCCCTCGTCCATTCATTTCTTACCCAGCGGTATGTCGTTATTATCATTACAGTCATTACATCCAGTTTCTTCTCTGATTCATCTGTTTTCATCTCTCTCCGCTGCTTGAGCTGCGCTTTGACAGGATATACCAAATGTTTCTCTTCTGCTATGCAGACAGCTTATCGTGTTGTCTTACCGCTGTCTCCCAATAACCATATCACGTATGCAATCCACAAATGCTATAGAAAACATAAGCAGGACCAACTCGACTGGATGATGATGGCATGGCCAATGAAGCGCGTATTAGAGTTACTCATAGAGTGACTGGAGCAGAAAGAGTATGCACACTAAACTTCAACAATTGTCAAGACTCGTGTTGCAAAGCAACGGAGCAATGGAACTGTGGTTAAACAATGATGGTGATTCATTGTACCAGGTGATCAAAAAGTCAGTATAAATTTGAAAACTGAATAAATCACGGAATAATGTAGATAGAGAGGTACAAATTGACACACATGCTTGGAATGACATGTGGTTTTATTAGAACCAAAAAGATACAGAAGTGCAAAAAATATCCGACAGATGGCGCTTCATCTGATCAGAATAGCAATAATTAGCATAACAAAGTAAGACAAAGCAAAGATGATGTTCTTTACAGGAAATGCTCAATATGTCCACCATCATTCCTCAACAATAGCTGTAGTCGAGGAATAATATTGTGAACAGCACTGTAAAACATGTCCGGAGTTATGGTGAGGCATTAGCGTCGGATGTCGTCTTTCAGCATCCTTAGAGATGTCGGTCGATCACGATACAATTGCGACTTCAGCTAACCCCAAAGCCAATAATCGCATGGACTGAGGTCTGGGGACCTGGGAGGCCAGGCATGACGAAAGTGGCGGCTGAGCATACGATCATCACCAAACGACGGAGATCTTTCACGCGTGTAGCAATATGGGGTGGAGCGCCATCCTGCATAAACATCGTACGTTCCAGCAGGTGTTTATCAGCCAGGCTGGGGATGATGTGATTCTGTAACATATCGGCGTACCTTTCACCCGTCACAGTAGCAATTACAAAATCAGAATCACGCATTTCCTCGAAGAAAAAAGGCCCGATAACGGTAGATGTGGTAAATCCAACCCATTCTCGTCGTGCAATGGAGTTTCCACGACAGTTCTAGGATTTTCGGTAGCCCAAATTCTACAGTTGTGGGCGTTGACAGACCCTCGGAGCGTGAAATGAGCTTCGTCGGTCCACAACACGTTACTCAACCAATCGCCATCTTCCGCCATCTTTTGAAACGCCCAGGCCGCAAATGCCCACCGCCTCACTAAATCGCCAGGTAAGAACAGTTCATGATTTTGTACGGATAGCATCGGAGGGTACGCCTCAGCGCCAACCAAACAGTAGTGTATGTAATGTCGGTGCAACTGTCTCAGCAGCATTATGCCTTGTGCTCGGTCGGCCACTACGGGGTCTATCGTCTAAACAACCCGTAGCTTCGAACTTCGAAATCATTCTCGCCACAGCTGCATTTGTCAACGGACCTTTACCCGTTCGAATCCCCTTCCTATGGCGATCAACCAATCGTCATCTTCCGCCATCTTTTGAAACGCCCAGGCCGCAAATGCTCATCGCCTCACTAAATCGCCAGGTAAGAACAGTTCATGATGCCGATGGATTTTGTACGGATAGCATCGGAGGGTACGCCTCAGCGCCAACCAAACAGTAGTGTATGGAATGTCGGTGCAACTGTCTCAGCAGCATTATGCCTTGTGCTCGGTCGGCCACTACGGGGTCTATCGTCTAAACAACCCGTAACTTCGAACTTCGAAATCATTCTCGCCACAGCTGCATTTGTCAACGGACCTTTACCCGTTCGAATCCCCTTCCTATGGCGATAGAACCCTAACGCTGAACTAGCACATTCCCCATTATGATAATACAGCTTCACTAAAAGCGCCTTTTCAGGTAACGTCAACATGCTGCGACTGCTGGCGCATCTGATACTCTCTCTCATCACAGCTCCTTTTATACACGATTGTCATGCGCAGACACTGACGTTTTGCTCTCCAGCGCCATCTGTAGGACATTTTGTGAACTTTGTTTTTTTTGTTCTAATAAAACCCCACGTCATTCCAAGCACGTGTGTCAATTTTTACCTCTCTATCTACATTATTTCGTGGTTTATTAAGTTTTCAAATTTATACTGACTTTTTGATCACCCGGTAGATCAGGTATTTGGTATTTGGAAAAAGAAAGTATGTGCAACAACCATTTCTTTACGACTATTGCAATCTCGGAACTTTGCAGGATGTACCTTACTTTACTTTACTTTTTCGTGTCCGGAAACCCGGTCACAATCTTTCAGCCCAGTCCAAGGTTTCTTTCTTGTCCAGCCATAAATCGTCGGGGTTGCGCCTATAAGGGCAGCTTGGGCAGGCGAGCAAATGCTCCATATCCTGCACAGCGCCACAGTCACACTTATGATCCGTGTTTCCAAGGATGTACCAAGCTCCGGATACGACTGAAGAATAAGATTGAAAACTACACCGAGGAAGTTTCTCATGCGCTGGTTGCAGATTGACGACTGTCTCAGACATTGGTACAGACGAGTCTGCGAGCAGCAGCGGCAGTGTTAACGCCATTGTACTAGGAACTTCCGCCAAGCAACAGTTCTGCTACCTATACGTGATGTGCAAACTGACGGACGAGTAGAAGGCTGGATATATCACTGACATGTTAGACCGTGGTCCACCATTTCTACGAATATCCATGACAGAGAATGAGGCCTGCACGATCCGGAGTTGGACAGGCAACTGTTACTTTACAAAGTTATCAGCAGTTCATTAACATAATGACTAGTAACGTCGCGTGACATCAGTGCTTCAATAGAAACCCTCACTGACGCTCTTGAACAGACTTATCTATGCTGTGAAAAGCGTTTTAGCAAAAGTGAAAAAAAGTATTTTGTTTGAATCTTCTATTTTTTGTTTTGTTTTAGCACACCGTTCAGCGAGCCTTACTACGCAGGTGTGTACAAAAAAATATGCGATGGAATCGACAAGTTACTTTTTTTTTCATTGCAAGGTCTTCTAAAGTCAGGCAAAGGCCTTGCCGCAGTGGATACACCGGTTCCCGTCAGGTCACGTAAGTTAAGCGCTGTTGAGCGTGGCCGCCGCTTGGATGGGTGACCATCCGGGTCGCCATGCGCTGTTGCCATTTTTCGGGGTGCACTCAGTCTCGTGATGCCATTTGAGGAGGTACTCGACCGAACAGTAGCGGCTCCGGTCACAGAAAACCATCATAACGACCGGGAGAGCGGTGTTCTGACCACACGCCCCTGCTGTCCGCATCGTCAGCTGAGGATGAAACGGCGGTCGGATGGTCCCATTGGAACACTTGTGGCCTGAAGACGGAGTGTGCTTCTTCTGAAGCCAGAGTATATTAAACAGTCGCTTGTTACATCTTAGAAGGGAATCATACAGCCAGTGGGAACCGATCTGGTACGTTTCGCTCGAGTGTAATACATACTTAGATGAGATAAATATTGATCTAGTATAATGAACATCTCAAGCGTATTCGAGAAATAGATGCTCAGAGTTTTACAACACACGAGTAAACCGGCTAAAGCGGCAGACTAAAAGCCTTCACGTAATTGCATTCGAGTAACGTTATTCTCTTTCTTCGTTTCTAATCTTCCAACGAACGCTTATATGTTTCATTGGCTATGAATTAGTCTTCAATTATATGTTCCATCGATCATTTAAACTACCCTTTTATCTAAATGATGTGGAACGAGACAGTTTACAGGACTTGTATACACCATTAGTGTTACAGTAATGAACACATCATTTTTTTTAGTTCTACACATGCAGTTACACTTAAAAACAAAGTTATTTTATAACGATAATAATTGTAGTGCTTTTGTGGCGGAGCATAGTCGGGATATGGTGAGGGATCCCGATGAAACAATCATTTATACACTCCCTTATAAAAAGTGCAGCAACCAAAAGACTTACGTCGGTGTCATTTCCTATAAGTACACGCCTTCGGCTTCTAGGCAAACGATTATAGCTGTGACAGGTAAAACGGTCACCACGTTGCCGTTCGTGTTTTGTGCTATCGGGCGTGGGAGGGTATACGTATAAGGGGCACGAACAGCATCATGTGAGTGGCCACTGTGAAGGGCACGGAGATGCCGCGCACTCGTGTGAGACAGCATTTGAAATGGATCCCGTCGTAGACCTTAATTTGACGAGTTAGTCGAATCGTGCAATATCCTGAGTTGTGGAGCATTCGGCCCATATCAGTCTGCATGGGAACGCGAGGACAGCCATTCACGTCAAGAATTCGGTTGATCATGTCTGACCAGAGCAAGAGGGGATAGCAGTATTGTGCACCAAGCACAGCATAACCCTCTTCACATCTGTGCCTCTCATCCAAGATCAAATAATGGACGCCCTGCAACATTCTGCGTCGTCTCGCAGCACTGCTCGGTGATCAGCGGCAGCCGGATTACGGAATTATCGCCGCATGCATAGGCTGCCGTTAACACGGCAAGCCAAACGGCTGAGTTTCGAGCGGTGCCGTGACCGCGAAGCATGATTGCAGATGAATGGCATCTCGTTACGTTGAGCGACGAATCGCGGTTCCGCACTATGCCGGGGTGACCATCGTCGACGAGTATTGCGGCGACCTGGGGAGACGTCCAATTCTCCCGACCTTTTGGAGGGCACAGCGTGTTGCTCCTATGCCAGGGTGTGGGGAGCCATCGGGTATGACTTCAGGAGACAGTACGTTTAATCGCACAAAGATACGTCATGGACATCCTGTGGCCTCAAGTGCCGCCTCTCATGCGTCTGTATCGTGGTGCCATTTTTCAACAGGACAACGCGCATCCATTACATGGTACGCTTCTCTGTGGATTGTCTGTGTGTTAATGAGGTACTCTCATGGCTAACAAAATCTCTCCAGATCTATACCCAGTAGAACATAAGTGAAACTAGCTCCGGCAGTATTCGCAACATCAATGTAGGTACTTATGAGGTTACGAATGATGAAAGGTTAACTCGTTAATTTTGCGGCAAGCAGAGGAGAGGGCTCTTCATGCATTTTTGAGTGGGTTACAACCAGAAATGTCAAGAGCGACTCGCTTGGAATTTCCTATGTATTTGAGTGAAGCAATGGATATTGCGTGATCGTTAGAGGAAACTGCGTCACTGGCTAGGACACATGAACGTAGGACAATAAACTGCTTTTGGTGCGAACAGAAGGGTCATGTACAAAGAGATTGAGGACAGCAGCGTTGCAGATATTGTAAGAAATTTGGTCACTTGGATCGAAAAACGAATTCCGAGAACATCTTGTGGCCGCAGACACTTTTGGTCCTTCATGATCCAAAGGAAACGTTAATTTGATAGGGGCTTGGTGATAGGAAAACGCCATGATGGTCGATGAATTCGAACACGCCGGCCGTTGTGGCCGAGCGGCTCTAGGCGCTTCATTCTGGAACCGCGCTGTTGCTACGGTCGCAGTTTCGAATCCTGCCACGGGCATGGATGTGGGTGATGTCCTTAGGTTAGTTAGGTTCTTGTAGTTGTTAGTTCTAGGGGACTGAGGACCTCAGATATTAAGTCCCATAGTGCTCAGAGCCATTTGAACCATTTTGAAGCTCCGATGTCAGCTTCTTCCCAGTGCAGGTACCTACCTTTTCAAGGACCAGTTACTACAGTTTCAGAGGAGGATACAACGGGTTTATGGCACTTCATGACGTCCTTCTATCATAATCACGCCGTGTATCCCGGGAATAGTGGGTGCAACGTCTGACATAAATGAGGTCATACTGCCAACTACTTTTGTAAGGTTGACACGATTCCATAAGCAGCGGAATAGTATCGCAGTAGTATCTTTACCCGTGAAGTTCAATTTTTTTGCCTCCTTCTTTTCTTTGGTACGCCAATTTTGTTGCCAGGAAAGCAGGTATAATCCGTTACGACGTCTTTGCAGCACGTGTATGAATGTAACAAATGAATTATTTAAAAAAAAAAAGCACTCCTTCTTCAGGCAATGAGTGTCCTACCGGGACCATCCGACCGCCGCGTCATCCTCAGTCGAGGATGAGGATAGGAGGGGCATGGGGTCAGCACACCGCTCTCCCGGTTGTTATGATGGTATTCTTCACTGAAGCCGCTACTATTCGGTGGAGTAGCTCCTCAATTGGCATCACAAGGCTGAGTGCACCCCGAAAAATGGCAACAGGGTATGGTGGCCTGGATGGTCACCCATCCAAGTACCGACCACGCCCGACAGCGCTTAACTTCGGTGATCTCACAGGAACCGGTGTATCCACTGCGGCAAGGCCATTGCCAAATAAATTATTATGTTATAACAATTCATTGACAAAACTTGATTATTGATCGCTTGGAATACAGCAGAATAATATCAATATTTGCTGTCATTGTTCATTTTTAAGATACGTAATTCGTTGCAGCGACAGACATGTTTCGTGGGAGACTGGGGGAAAAAATGACTTGTTTCGAGACCAATTTCGGAGATTGTAGGCTGACGCCGGTTGCTGTTAAGGCCACTGCTCTACGAGTGAAGCTATTGTTTGCTATGAACAGGCGAGTAAAATCTGGAATCTAGACATCTAGAGAACGCTTGCGAAGCGTGTACTGCGCCAGCTGCACTCGTCATCTCTGTGCAAACACAGGGTGCCCCCCCAAAAAATGACCCAGTTGTAACTTGTAATAATATTGAGACAAACGTCACTAGGTAACTGAAACAGCGCTAAATGTAAGTGGCATGGTCTAGAGTTTCAGAAAAAAATCCGCTAGATGTCGCTACGAGCGCTGACCTGGAGCGTGCAGCCAGTATCGCGTAATATGGCGTCCGCGCAACAGAAGGCGTATTGTGCTATTGAATTTAGTCGTACTCCGTCAGCGATCGCAGTTCAGCGTTTCATATTCCATTTCGTGCTAAACGTTCCTCCCTTACCTCGTGACATTGATGAACTAAAAACCAGAATATCAGCTGCTGTAGCACCAATGACAGAAGACACCTTACGCTCTGTTTGGGATGAATTCGGCTATCGGATAGATGTCTGTGCAGCCAATGGAGGACATATTGAACATTTATGATGGATTTTTATAAACTTCTGTCTTTTCTGAGTAATTTAGTATGCAATTTGTTGTTATTAAGCCCTTCTTCCTAATAAATAATTCTATTTAAAATTGAGTCATTCTTTTTGCTACACCCTGTATAAGCAATACTGTAAGATGGCAAGAACTATGCCCCTTACATGAAGTCATTAAAGATCACCTAACTCACGTTGAGCGAACAGTAGGGCTGAACAAAATGATTGACAAGGCACAATGCATCTTGTAGATGGTATAGTATGGACATATTGGAATAATCATTGTCGGGTGATGATTTTAAAGTAATTCACACGACACGAAAACTTTGTGGAAACGCGTCGATTTACTGGAGGCTAGTTTATCCCAGGGAAGTACCCAGAAATGACTGTGACGCACAGTTGGGGAGCGGCGAAGGGAAGCGACAGTAGGCAGCTTAGGGTGGCTCAAGCTCTGAGAAAGCGGTAACGGGGCGCGGCCTCCAGCTGCCTTAAGATGAGTGACAGCATGGGTGGTTGACCCCGACCCCATTGACCCCATGCTGATGTACCGGGAAGCAAACAGAGAACTTGTACACCTGTTGATAAATGTCCGTCGTCCCGTTTTCAGTGAAACATGCGAGAAAGCTGCGCAAAGCTACGGTGGAGTGGTCAACAGAGGTCAAAATATGCGTGTTCGTGACTATAGCAACTTCACGCTGAATTCACGGTCCGCAGAGTCTGAAGTGGATCAGGTGAAGAGTGACAGAATGAAATACACTGGCCTCCAATGGGAACGTAGGGCCAAGGAATTTGAAGTACTCTCCTGGGAGTCAGAATTCCGGAAAATTGGTGTTTGTGCAGACGCTAACCTTGGTGGATGGCCTGGCAGGAGCTAAACAGCAGAAGTTGAGAGGAAGGGAAATATTGTGGGAATTTGTTCACTTCCCAGAGCAGGCATTGGTCGGGACTGGGAAGCGGTGCATAATTAACGTGACTTGCGCTGCAGTTGGCGTAAGTGCAAAGAGCGGACTGGGAGAAGTCCCCGTAGAGGTCTTCCATTCCCAGCTTGCCTAGAGTGCAGACGTGGTGTTCTTTACTCAGCTTGCCTGAGAAAGAGTGAGCATCTCTGCAGTTTAGGACTTAGCAAATGGAACGATTGAGCTTGGAGATAGGAAGTTTTGGTTCAGCTATGTACTGAGCAAGATAGCTAGGAGTGAGAAGACGAGCGCAGCCTTGCAGCACCACGAGGTCGGTCGACGTCCGCACAACGACACTGCTCCACCACGCTGAATTCGGTGATATTGCCCCCGCTCCGGCCTCTGATCAATTTGCTGGATCAAGTCGGCAAAGTTTCCACGAGGGTTTCCTGGGCCGTGGATTGCAGAATTCTTCTCGCACTTTGCATTATGCTTGGGTCAGTCGATAGGAATTACTTTTGATTTATCGCGCTTTACTCCATGCAAACGCAATTTATTACCACTGCCTGGTAGGAGAGTCATGTAATGTGATGTGCTAATCGAGTGCATCTGTTTTCAATCAAGTAGTTGAAATCCCAAGTCACTTTCTTAATTAATTTTATGTTCAATATTTGCATCTGGTGTTCAATAGCTGAATATAACATCAATGTGCACCCCTTTTTAATTAAAAGGGATCAATTCTGAGCCAATTAATGTCAACACGGCCACTTCAGTTCAATCAGGAGTCACAGGAAATTATTACTTTCTTTGCGTTATCCGACATTGTGGCAGTCTTGCACTCTCTGTTGATCTGTTAGTCAATTACCTGGGGTGAACACAAACCAAAACCAGATAAGTGACAGGTAGGGTGTTACAATACCTGTGAACCTCACGTGTACTGTTCTCTTGTTAGCGCCATGTCAGGCTAGTATGCTCTGACTACGTATTCATTCGGCACCGTAAAGACAGGTGACGCTTTTGTACCTGCAGTATTCACTACTGAGAACGCTCGAAGCCGGTTCCGCAGAATCGCATCTGCCATTTACACGCCGACTTAAATTACGGGCGGTCCGCGCACGGTGTGCGGCAGGTCTGCATTAAGGGGAGCGTCGGCCGCGTGTCCGGTGGTCTGTTAAACTAAACGCGTTATCCGCAGAGCTCTCGCCGTCTCGGCGGAGAGCTCTCCCGGAGCGCGGCTCGGACCAGATATAGGGCGCGCTTAAGCCGTGGCCGGCTTTGTTGCGGGCAGATCGGCGCGGACAGCTGCGGGCGGCGCCATTCTGGTGGCTCCTCTCGCTCCGCGGGCCCAATTGACGTTTTATTGGGAGTGCAAACACAGGTGCGGCCTCGCCACACAATCGTCGGATTACGCGGCCGGCGCCCACCGCACGCCGCGCAGCGCGCATACCGGCCGCCACGCCCCAGCAGGCATCAGCTACCAGCCAGCAGCCGCAGTGGAAAGCTCCCACGCCTCCCCGTGAGTTGTACCACCCCAGGGCACGCCGCCCCGGGATATCTGGTGGATAGCGTCGCTGACTGCTGGTGCGGGGATAACAGATATGACTGCATACTGCTGCGTACGACTTGGAACACACTGGTAAGGAGAGGTAAGGAGAGATGGGCTACAGAGTTATGCGGCAACTGCCGTCGTAGCTGTACAGGAGCGTAAATGAGTAGCGAACAAGTTAACACAACAAATGGAAGATCTACTTGCGTTTCTCCAAGCGTACGAATATTCATTACAAATAATGCATCAAGAATTAGAGACCAGCCAACACAATAGCTACTAGGATGAGGCTCAATGTACTAAGCACAAATGATGGTGTCGTAGCGATGAAGTTAGAAGTGCAAGTGGGTTCAGTGGCTGCCGCCAGCTGTCGTTTATCGCGGCGGCAGAGGGCCTTCCTGGTACAGAGCTGCTGGAGGCGTGGCTCAGCGGGTACATACCATTTGGTCCTCCAGATCCAGCACTACTGCTATCCGTGTCAGACAGAAAGTTGCAACTCCGACCTCAGATGTTAAGTCCCATAGTGCTCAGAGCCATTTGAACCATTTTTGAGAAGGCATATGATATTATTTCAGCCATTACGAAATGGAGTCTAATTTGCACAGAACTTTACTATGAGTTCACTTACCAGTATCATGTTGCACGCCATCTATCCTGGATTTATGCAGTGGTTCGCTTGGTAAGAGTGTCCTTTCCTGAGGCAAGCTGGCCCACAAGTCTTGTAATTACACCTCAATATCTTGGATACTGACACTGTGAAGCAGTTCCGTCCTAGTTGGTCCCACGCACATTCTGTCACGGACACGGGAGTACCTCAAAAACAGCCACACACTTCTTCGAGAAGCGACCCAATTATGGACGAGCAATGTCCTGTTGCAAAATGGCACCACGATGCATCCGTGTGAGAGGTAACAAAGGTATCCGTGATGTTCCGCTGTGCCGTCAAAGTCCCTTCAATCACCAATAGCCGTGACCTGAAGTCGTGTCCGATGGCTCTCCACATCACGACGCCGTGAATAACACTGTCGCACGTCGCCAAAACGATGGAGCAAAGAGTCGCTGCTATGTTCGCGAAAGGGGATGTTTGGTTTGTGGGGCGCTCAACTGTGTGGCCATCAGCGCCCGTACAAAGTCCCAATTTCTTTCACAGTCCAATTTTGCCGCTCTCACGAATAAGAATGATGATGAAATAATGAGGACAACACACCTAGTCCCTGGGCAGAGAAAATCCCCAACCCGAATGGTAATCAAACCCGACACACACACACACACACACACACACACACACACATATATATATATATATATATATATATATATATATATTCGCGAAAGGTGGTTGGTTGGTTGGTTTTTTGGGGGAGGAGACCAGACAGCGAGGTCATCGGTCTCATCGGATTAGGGGCGGATGGTGAAGGAAGTCGGCCGTGCCCTTTGAAAGGAACCATCCCGGCATTTGCCTGGAGCGATTTAGGGAAATCACGGAAAACCTAAATCAGGATGGCCGGATGCGGGATTGAACCGTCGTCCTCCCGAATGCGAGTCCAGTGTGCTAACCACTGCGCCACCTCGCTCGGTGCGAAAGGTGGTCATCCCGTTTAGCGCAGAACGGCGATTCATCGCTGAACACTATTTGCCACGACCCCATCTTCCTTGGTCACTGCACCAATCCAAAAGCAACCATTTTGTGGTGTGGTGCTAACGGCAGCCTGTGATTATTGTCCAGCGGCTGCTTGTCTCCGACCAGTGGTGCGGAATGACAAAGAATGTGAGAGGGAGTCCATTACTCCATCGGATGCGAGGTGCAGACGTGAAAGGGATACCATGTGCTTGGTCCACAATAGGCCGATCCTAATTTGTTATGATCAGACGTGGTAGATGGGAGCCTTGATGACAAGTATGCCTGCCCCCATTTTCCCAACCAATGAAAGATCTTGCCACTGCAACATCCGAATTCACCACGATTCAACCAGCCGGCAAAATAAAGACACACAATGAGGCCGCTTTCCCATTTTTTCAAGTGCTCATAACGCTGGCTCATACGACTACGTGGCACCTCTGTCCTCCACTGTGATTACTTAACATCACGCCACTTATACATCCTACCAGGCATGCTAACAACACTAACGCTTTCTGGCGACCGTTCCAGCTGTCGCGTAGAATTGCAAATTCAATCATTTACATACGCGCCATTGGTGTCTACTTGTACTTTGTTACGTTGATATACAATCGTATCTTCTGGGTGCTTCACTTTTTCTATCGGGCAGTGTATATTCTCAGACCTTGGAGACTCCGCGACGATGTAGAAATATTGCACCACAATAAGACTGTAGCGAAACGCAGGAAGACCTGCAGAAGATCGACGACTGTTGCAGCGACTGTTATTTGACCCTGAACGTAATTGCACATAAACTGGCGGTGCGATACATCTTTTTTCGATTACGCTATTGACGAGAAAACCCTGGAAATAGTGATTACCTTAAAATACGTACGAGCATCCAGCCGGGGCGACCTAATGTACAGTGAGCGTATAAAACGAATTGTAGGAAAATTGAAGCCAGCTCAGATTCATTTGTAAAAACGCAAGAACATGTAATTGAACAGCAAAACGTGGCTTACAAATCACTCATTCTACCGAAGTCCGTCGCGTTTCATTACTTGGTAAATTTACTCGGCGCGAGAGCGTACGGAGACGCTCAACAAACTCCAGTCGCAGCCGTTTCGACAGACGGAGAGATTTACTGATGAAATTTCGAGAGCATGCGTTCCAAGATTTGTCGGGCAACATATTACTTCCTCCCACATGTCTCGCGAAAAGATTAGGACGAGGGAATCAGAGAAATTAGATGTCATACGGCGCTTTATCAACAATCATTTCTCCCTCGCCCATATGTGCACAAGAAAGAGGAGGAAAAAGGCAGTCATACCAGAAAAACCCCTCGACGCAAACCTACAGGTGGCTTGTGAAGTATAAATGTATGCGTAGAAAGTATGTGGCTGAGGGTACCTTGTGTATAGTTATCACTTGCCCTCTTGTCTCTTACTGGAACGAATAGTTACGAGAAGAGCAATCGTTGGTAAGCCTCCGTGTGAAGCCTAATCTTTACCTTTTTGGTCTCTTCGCGAGACATTTGCAGAAGGAGCCAGTATGTTTAGTTAACTCTTCTAGGGACTTCAGCAATGAGCCACAAAGCAATACACAACGGTTGTGTTGTTGTGACTGCCACTGGAGCTTGATGAGCAGCTCTCTGCCGAAACGAGACACTCTTCTTTGGATCAACTCTGTTTCTTCTGTCAGTCGTTACTGGTAACGGTCTCAAACTGAGGAGCAATACTCAAGAATGGTTGGATTGATGGTTTTGTAAGCTAGCTGTTTCACGAGTGCCTTTGAATAATGCAATGATTCTTTCTGTTTTTCAGACCTGCGATGAAGAGAATAATCATGTGGATAACCCGGTAATCGCTATAATACACCTCAGCATGGTGGTTGTGAGTTCTCCACTCTTTTTATAATTACTTTTGTCCTTGGCGACTAGTGATTGTATCTTAATTACCATTACATGAAGATCGGTTGGGTCGAGTTCAGTAGTCAGAATTGACTGGAATGTCACTATTAGTTTGTTATATCCTTTGCTGGAACCGTATCGTTAAATTATAGTAACAAAATTATGCAACGAGATTCGACACAAACAACTTTCAAGAATATTTCAATCTTGGACGACATTTTTTACTTGAGAATTACTGTGCAGTATTGTTGCTACTCTTCATCCGACTTGCAGCCGTACACTATTCCGTTACTATTCATCACGTTTACATGGGCCTCCCAAAACCGGATTTCGTAAACCGATTTCCAATACCACTTCTAGGTAATCATCCAGACACTTCAGAGTGGATTCTGGAAATCCGTTTCTAGTCGCCAGTTTTCCAATTCCGCAACAGATTTTCGCTCCCTTGTAAATGCAACCGGTTTTGAAGTGTTCTTGATTTGTCAAGTTACTTTTTCTTTTCAGAATATTCGTTTAAGACTTATTGAGCAGTGATGGAGAAGCAGAAATACTAGACTTAGCATGAAGCTGTCTACCTGTAGTATTTAAGTGAAGAGAAATAACGATTGTGTTGACTGAATGAGAAACTGGATCAGCTGTTTTCCAGGCGCCATATTTAACTGGGCTAGCAAATCCGCTTCAGACGTTAACATGTAAACGATACAGAGAAAACGGTTTCAAAAGTGACTGATTCAAATGGCTCTGAGCACTATGCGACTTAACTTCTAAGGTCATCAGTCGCCTAGAACTTAGAACTAATTAAACCTAACTAACCTAAGGACATCACACACATCCATGCCCGAGGCAGGAATCGAACCTGCGACCGTAGCGGCGCTCGGTTCCACACTGTAGCGCTTAGAACCGCACGGCCACTTCGGCCGGCAAAACGGTTTCCGAAACTCGGTTTTCGTCTTCCGGAAGATGCGCCACATGCAAACGTAGTGACTGTTTTCGACCGACCACACATATAGACTCCAATTTGATGACTGCCGCGCTGGCGTGATCGGAACACGTGTCTACAAAGCTCTTTATTGAGCATGGCGATGCTTAAACGCGGATTGTTGCACCTCACGTCAGTTGTGTCTGTTCTCCTATCGAGACGCAGCAACGGTGATTCCACACTGTTATCGGGTTATGAGCGTTATTACTTGGTTTATCACAGTCTCGAAGATAGTGCGTTGTTGCAATGAAACTAATAGAGAACAATGCATGTGAAAAAGACGATTCTCAGATATCTAATTTGCATTATTTTGACCGTGATTTTCGATTATTTAAATTCAAAATAACCCGGTTTACTTCCAAACTTAACGAAAGTAACCACCTCCAGTTTGGCAACAAACCTCAAAAGAACATAAAACACGAAAATTCCTATAAATAAATTCGTAAATAACTAGGGAAATTGCTATAATTTTAATTAATTATAATATTTAGTTTTAACTGTAAGAACCAAATAAATTTGCACTTGGTCCTGAGTACGTCTTCTTGAATGTGACACAGTTTACTCAGTTCACAGCTGTCAGATTCAAAATTTCTATATCGTGCCTTGGACCAATAGCGCACGAGCTGCCTAACTGTGATTGATCGGCCCTAAGAATTTAATGACGTGACACTACGCGGGTTGGCACACACCAAGACACCGTACGTAAATACGCCTAAATAAACATTGCCCACATACTACGTAAAAGCAGAACTCTTCAAAAGAATACGTAAGAACACACGCAATAACAGTTAAAATAAAATTAAGGAGAAAGACAGAGGTAGTAAATAGCAATAACTACTGTTTACAGTAGATCAACAACGTTATTACAGACTGTAATACACTTCACTAATATTACATTTATTTTTAAAAAAAGCGAGTATGAAGAAAAGTTTCTCACAAAAGAAAAAAAAGTTTCCTTTAATTTACGTCTATGGTCACAACCTTTCTGTTAACAGATTACCGGTTTCGGTCTTTAATGACTATCATCAGATCTGTTTCATAAAAACAAAGTCCTAATGTACTGCAGCCATAGTGGCATACTGCAGCTGCAGTACATTAGGACTTCGTTTTTATGAAACAGATCTGATGATCGTCATTAAAGACCGAAACCGGTAATCCGTTAACAAAAAGTTTGTGACCATAGACGTAAATTAAAGGAAACTTATTACATGTACGGGTCACTGTTTTTTCGCGAAAATGTCGCAGCTTGTGAAAAAAAAGATTGTATTTAAAACTATATGAAATTCTTTGAGTCTTCACACGGAGAGCGCGTTTGGCTTTGCAGCTTATCTTTTTGTACACGAAGCGTTGTGATGTGAGCGGCAGCACGTTGCACTATCGGTGTAATTATTATGGCTCCATTAGTCATGAAGTTGCCATGGATACATCCTCTTGTTTGTTATAGGCCCCTCCTGGCGCCAATACTATCCTTCGTTGAATTCCTTTAATCACAGGCCAGTCGGCTGTAGTTTTTGCTGTAAAAACAAATCCATTACGAAGTTCCTTACACACACTATTCCGTTATCAATGCCCCGAATAGAGTTTTAAAGTAGGATAAAATCCACTTTGATTCACCGATCGCTCATTTACAGTCCGTCTACTTTAGTAATCACGATAGCAAATTCACAGTTCTGGCGGAAACAGTGCCACACGTCATAACCAGTTTGTAAGTCTCCATGGAAAAGTTAATGTTTTATCGCCCGCATAAGTTCATTAAGTAACAAACGAGATAGTAACTCGAAAGTATATTAGTCTGTCCACTTCCGTTAGCTGCAAACAGTTAAGTTCTCACAATGACAATCGTTTACATTAATCCACTAAACTGACAGTACTCACACAGTGTAACATTTTGTTCCATAACGTCCACGTTGAAGCTTAGTTTAAGCTGCGACTGAAAAATAAGAACACGACCGTTAACTTTCGTGTCTTTCTGTCATGCACGGTTACACAACATAAACGCGCGTGCGCAACAACACACACTTTCTGAATGTCACTGTTCGACTGCTGTTATCGATATCGCTGTCGCATCTCAGTTCAGGCAATAGTGCTGCATATTACATTTAGTTTTACACAGCTCATTACACATAATTATTAGGAAGAAAATTAAAAATTGTGCATTGCAACTTTTGCATACTTAATTAAATGGAGATTCATGTAGCAATACAAATGAAGCAAATCATGGCAAAGTTTCGTACTACAAAACAAACGAAAAAAAATTCTATATCATCAAAGATATAAGCAGAGAGTAAAAAGAAGCGTAAGAAAACAAAGAAAAAAATTATCACTGTTAATTAGTAATATTTTCACAAGCATGAGATTTAAATACAGCTAAAGAATTCATTCACACTCCACAAAAAAATCTAGTAACAGCTGACGTCCCACGCGCTACCTGGATGTAGGTATGCGAACTCTCGTGAATATATCATGTGACTGTCTTAGGATTAGCCGTCGTTGCACTTTGAAGCACCCAATACGCCACTGCCAGACGTGGAAGTTCCCAGTGACTGACAATGATTTAGTTAAATAATAAAGGGCCTTTCTGCCTATATAAGGGCAGTACATTATATCATGTTTATGTTGACCGTTGCGACGTCCCTAAATGCAACAGCATCATTTGTTGCCAACAGTATCCACCTGCCACTTTATATAAACTACCACCTTATGAAAGTAAAACATCATGAAGGGTAGCACTGACGATATTGTACTAAGTGCGCGTATGCAGTACAATATGCAAAATATTGTAAGTGATATACCAAGAGGGTTGAAGACTACTTCACGGAGTTTCCGCTCCTGAGAACAAAAATCGTGTGGTACATAAGCCCTAAGGCTGGACATCGAAACTAACTGAGCTTGGATGAGTGATAAGAGTTCGGTATTCAGCAACGCTTGAAACTTAAGCCAACAGTTGATTAATGGAAGTAGCTGGAAAATTGTAGCATAGCAGTCACTCGGCATCCCACAACCAAATGTTTTCAGTAGGACAGGGATCTGGAGAACGTGTACACTAAGACGATAGGCGAACACCATTCGTATAAAGTGAGCTGTGGCGATTTCCGTGAGGGTGCGCTCGTGATCCTATTGGGCCACTTGGGCGCGCGTTCTAACGACTCTGGCTCTAGTCGTAACACGGAACATGACGATTGTGCCTGAGTAATCAGCGTCCTGGCGATTGCAGCGAGTTAGCTCCCCCATTACCCATGGACCTCGCCATTGATGGGGAGGCCTGCGTGCCTCAGCAATACAGATAGCCGTAGGTGCCACCACAATGGAGGGGTATCTATTGAGAGGCCAGACAAACGTGTGGTTCCTGAAGAGGGGCAGCAACCTTTTCAGTAGTTGCAGGGTCAACAGTCTGGATGATTGACTGATCTGGCCTTGTAACTTCAACCAAACCTGCCTTGCTGTGCTGGTACTGCGAACAGTTCAAAGCAAAGGGAAACTACAGCCGTAATTTTTACCGGTGACATGCAGCTCTACTGTATGGTTAAATGATGATGACAGCCTCTTGGGCAAAATATCCTCGAGGAAAAGTAGTCCCCGATTCGGATTTCAGGCCGGGGACTACTTAGGAGGACGTCGTTATCAGGAGAAAGAAAACCGCCTTTCTACGGTTCGGAGCGTAGAATGTCAGATCCCTTCATCGGGCAGGTAGGCTAGAAAATTAAAAAAGGGAAAAGGTTAGGTTAAAGTTAGATTTAGTGGGAATTAGTGAAGTTCAGTGGCAGCACGAACAGGACTTCTGGTCAGGTGAATGCAGGGTTATAAATAGAAAATCAAAAAGAGGTAACGCAGCATCAGGTTTAATAATAAATAAAAAATAGGAGCACGGATAAGCTACTATAAACAGCATAGTAAACGCATTATTGTAGCCAAGAGAGACACGAAGCCCACAGCCACCACAGTAGTACAAGTTTATATGCCACCTACCTCCGCGGATACGGAGGAGACAGAGGAAATTTATTCAGATCGTTAAGAGGGGCAAAAATTTAATAGTCATGGTGGACTGGAATTCGATAACAGGAAAAGGGAGAGAAGAAATAGTAGTAGGTGAATATGATAGGCAGAAAGGAATGAAAGATGAAGCCGCCTGGTAGAATTTTTCAGAGCATAATTTAATCATAGCTAACATTTAGTTTAAGAATCATGAGACACGCTTGTTTATGTGGAAGAGACCTGGAGACACCGCTTGTATCAGATTGATTATATTATGGTTCGACAGAGATTTCGGAACCAGATTTTAATTTGTAAGATATTTCCAGAGACAGACGCGAACTCTGACCAGTTTGTTGGTCATGAACCGCACATGAAAAACGAAGAAAGTGCAAAAAGGCAGGAATTTAATGAAATGGGATTTGGATAAACTGAAAAAATGGTTCAAATGGCTCTGAGCACTATGGGACTTAACATCTGAGGTCATCAGTCCCCTAGAACTTAGAACTACTTAAACCTACCTAACCTAAGGACATCACACACATCCATGCCCGAGGCAGAATTCGAACTTGCGACCGTAGCAGTCGCGCGGTTCCGGACTGAAGTGCCTTGAACCGCTCTGCCACAGCGGCCGGCGATAAACTGAAAGAACCAGTGGTTCTGGAGAGCTTCAGAGGGAGCATTAGGGAAAGATTGACAATAATAACAGAAAGGAACACAGTAGAAGAAGAATAGGTAACTTTGAGAGATGAAATAGTGAAGGCAGCAGAGGATCAAGTAGGTAAAAAGACAAGGACTAGTAGATATCATTGGGCAACACAAGAGATATTGGATGTCATCGATGAAATGAGAAATTATAAAAATGCAATAAATGAAGCAGGGGAAAAGAAATACAAACGTCTAAAAATGAGATGGACAAGAAGTTCAAAATGGCTAAGCAGGAATGGCTAGAGGAGAAATGTAAGGGTACAGAAACATTTACTACTAGGGATAAGCTAGATTCTGCCTACAGGAAGATTAAAAAGAGACCTTTGCAAAAAAGAGAACCGCCTGTATGAAAATTAAAGCTCAGATGGAAAACCTGTCCTAAGCAAAGAAGGGAAAGTAGAAAGGTGGAAGGTGTATATATAGGGTCTACACAAGTGCAACGTACTTGAGCGCTATAATATAGAAACGGAAGAGGACGTAGATGAAGTTGACATAGGGAGATATGATAGTGTGTGTAGAATTTGACAAAGTGCTGAAGGGCTTAAGTCAAAACAAGGCCCCAGGAGCAGACAATATTCCGTTAAAGCTACTGATAGCCTTCAGAGAGCCAGCAATGACAAAACTCTTTCATGTGGTGAGCAAGATGTATAAAATAGGCGAAATACCCTCAGACTTCAGGAAAAACATCATCATTCGAATTCCAAAGAAAGCAGGTACTGACAGGTGTGAAAATTACCGAACTATCAGTTTAATAAGTCTTTTTAAGTCTTAATCTCTTCTTAAGTCTTAATCTCTTACAGAAGAACGGAAAAACTGGTAGAAGCCGACCTCGGGAAGGATCAGTTTGGATTCCAGAGAAATGTAGACGGCAGTACTGGCCCTACAGCTTCTCACAGAAGATAGGTTAACAAAAGGCAAACCTACGTTTATAGCATTTGTATACTTAGAGAAAGCTTTTGACGATGTTCACTGGAACACTGTCTTACAAACTCTTAAGGCGGCAGAGGTAAAAACAGGGAGCCAAAGGCTATTTACAATTTGTACAGAAACCAGATGGCAGTGATAAGGGCCAAGGTTCACGAAAGGGACGTAGTGGTGGAGAAGGGAATGAGACGGTTGCAACCTGTCCCCGATGTTTTTCAATCTGTATACTAAGCATGTAGTAAAGGAAACAATAGAAAAATTTGGAGTAGGAATTAAAGTCCAGGGAGAAGAAATAAAAACTCTGAGGTTTGCCGATGACAAAGTAATTCTGTCAGAGACAGCAAAGGACTTGGAAGAGCAATTGAACGGAATGGACAGTGCCTTGAAAGGAAGACATAAGATGAACACCAACAAAAGCAAAACGAGGATAATGGAATGTAGTCGAATTAAATCAGATGATGCCGAGGGAATTAGATTAGGAAATGAGACACTTGAGGTAGTAGATGAGTTTTGCTATTTAGGAAGCAAAATAACTACTGGTGGTCGAAGTAGGGAGGATATAAAATGCTGACTGGCAATGGCAAGAAAAGCGTTTCTGGAGAAGAGGAATTTGCTAACACCAAGTATAGTTTAGCTGTCAGGAAGTCTTTTCTGAAAGTATTCGTATGGAGTGTAGCCATGTACGGAAGTAAAACATTAACGATAAATAGTTTAGACAGGTAGAGGAAAATTTGAAATGTGGTGCTACAGAAGAATATTGAAGATTAGATGGGTAGATCACGTAACTAATGAGAAGCTACTGAATAGAAGTGGGGAGAAGAGAAATTTGTGGTACAACCTGACTCGAAGAAGGGATCGGTTGGTAGGACACATTCTAAGGCATCAAGGGGTCACCAATTTAGTATGGTGGGAACCGGGGGGGGAGGGGGGGGGGTTAAAATCGTAGAGGGAGACCAAGAGACGAATACAGTAAGCAGCTTCAGAAGGATGTAGGTTGCAGTAGTTACTCGAAGAGACTTGCACAGGGTAGAGTAGCATGGAGAGCTGCATCAAACCAGTCTTTGGACTGAAGACCACAACAACAACATCGTTGACCGCTGGGCTATGGGGGCCCGCGTTTTCGTGCAGCGTTGACCGTTGCTACCGGCGAGTTTAGTGGCCAAGCAACTGCTCTAGCGGCGTGCAACCTGTTTTACGATGTGCATCAGGCATTGTAGTGTGCTAAATACGTCGAGATGTATTGAAGAACTTGTTGGAAGCCAAGAGCAGCAGGCCAGTACTATCCGGTGCCTGCCGGGAGTCCTGAAGCTATTGGGCTCCTTGGAATTTGTTAGAAATTATCTATGAAGGCTGTTTAATAAGTACTGTAATTCTGCCTCGTGTGAGCTGTCCAGGAACCTAGTTTCTTTAAGACTTTGGGTGACCCCTCTGGGCCTGTGTGTCTCAGTCTGGAAGTTTCTGTGTGTCCAAGCTAGTATTTTGCAATGTTAATCTTTTACTTGAAATCATGGTTTGTTATTAATGAGTTTTTGATACTATTGATTCTAATTTCTGTTTATTGTAGACATGGCCCTTCCTAGGGAGAGTCATTGAATTTGGCCTGTAACTAAAGTTTTGTGCGCTCAGCCTTAAGGTACGCACTTTTGGGTCATGCGTGTATCAGTGCTTGTATTTGCACACTCTTTTACTCCGTGTTGTACAGTTTGTACAGCTGTACAGATTAACCAGCCATCTGCCATTTAGTGCGTATCCCAATTGCAGTGTGTATTAGCCCTTAAGAGTCCACAGTAAAGGTAAACCTTGATTTTTTGACATCTTGTTGCAATTACTCTTTTAAATGGCCTTGTACATTGCTTCTTGTTATTGCTGGGAAGGATAACATGCAATTTAATGAGCAGGCCGCTCCCATACTGAAGTTTTAATAGCTGAATTTTCAATTGCCCGTTCAAGTATTACTTTATATGTACTTTTGTATCAAATTTGTTTTGCTGTTTGTTGTTTGGTATATGTTGACAGTCTTGCACTGACATTAGTTGACGCGTTGCTGTTCTGCTGGCCCGGGTCAGAGACGCGTTTCCCTTCTGCTTCTGCGGCCTTCCCCTTATCGCACGAGGCCTTTTGTGGTGGTAGGTCACACGCGATTTTGTGGACCTCCGGTTCCAGCTCAAGTTGAGTGTTTTGTTGTTATTCTTTTGGTATCGTGCCACTGTCGCTGGATTAGGAAGTAATTGACTCAGTATTCCTGTTATTCTAAGACCCTTGTGGGCGTGTGACGAAAGTCTTTAACGAAACTCAGCACTGAGTTTCCTGTTTTCTTCAAAAAATTAAGGCTTTAGTTCTCATTCTCATTTTAACTGTGTTTTCGGGGCCCGGTAGTTTATTTAAGTACTTAATGTGATTTATGTGGAACAGGTTTGTGGCCAATCAGTGAAGTACCAGTGTTGCTTCGGTTTTACATATGGGTAACCTTCGGGTAGCTTGGCAGTATCTTGTATATTTGAGAGCAGAATGACCAATGGAGGTGTATGCATTTTAATGATTTTTATTTAATGTTTGTCGAGCTTATATTCAAGTCCTGTTGTGGAATTAGCCATAGTTGTCATCTAGTTGCGGGGACAGAGTGCCGCCGCAGGTTTATTTATTTAATTAATTATTTGTAGGTGGGCTATCATTGTGTTGCACAGTTGGCGTTTTTTAGTATTATTTGTAATTTTATGGCTAATGCAAATGTCCATATAGAATGTGAATTTAATTTGAAGATCCTAACTATTTGTATGTATTTCGCAGGAATTTTGGTAGCTGTCAGTTGACTCATGATTGAATTGATATTACATAAAAATATGTGTTTGGAAATGATAAATGGCGCATCATGTGGGCCTTCCTTCCATGTGTTTTCCTTAAATCAATCCCGATCCTTATTCTTGGTTGCGTCAAGGCAGGTTAGGATTACACGGACAACATGTGGTCCTGCATTATGTTGTTGAAATCTAACGTTACGGTGGTATGGCATAGCCGATGTCCTGAACACATCAGAAAATTGACGCCCGCTGTCAAAATTACCGGTTTTGCAATCTAGAGGTGCTCGTGTTGCATACCGTAGCCAATTTCATCACCATCACTCCTGATGCTGAGCCTGTATAGTTATGACAAAAATAATCTGGCAACTTTCATTCTCTTCGGAACCGCTACACACGGATGTGTACATCGCGATGCCTTATGCAGAACCGATACTTGTCTGAAAGGAGGAGGCAGTATCATTCCTGTGTCCACTGTTGCCACTGGGCGCAGCACTGTCGATGCGTCTCCCTCTGCTGTCACATCCAGGGAAGCCGTAGCAACAGCTGCCGTGCTGGCGGCTTGTGCTGCTGCAGACGTCGTCACACTGCAGATGTAGATACGTCTTGCTGCAAACATGTCCACTTCCTGACTGAATGGCGGAGCGAACAAGAATCAACAGACCTTGAACGCGGAATGGTAGTTGGAGCAGGGCGCATGGGACATTCCATTTCGGAAATCGTTAGGGAATTCAATATTCCGAGATCCACAATGTCAAGAGTGTAACAAGAATACCTCGTTTCAGTCATCACCTTTCACCATGGGCAACGCAGGGGCCGACAGCATTCACTTAACGACCGAGAGCAGCGGCATTTGCGTAGAGTTGTCAGTGCTAACAGACAAGCAACACTGAGTGAAATAACCGCAGAAATCAGCGTGTGAAGGAGACGGACGTACCCGTTTGGTCAGTGACGCGAAATTTGGCGTTAATAGAGTACGGCTACAGACGACCGACGGCCTTTACTAACACCACGACATCGCCCGCAGCCTTCTCCTGGGCTCGTGAACCTGTTGGTTAGACCATAACGACTGGAAAACCATGACCTGATCAGATGAGTCCCGATACCAGTAGGCAAAAGCGGATGGTAAGAGTTGCGTGTGGCGCAGACTTTACGAAACCATGGACACAAATTGTCAACAAGACACTGTCGAAAGTAGTGGTGGTTCCATAATGGTGTTCGCTGTGTTTACATTGAATTTGAATGGAATGTGTCTCTGGTGCAATTGAAACTATCATTGACTGGAAATAGTTATGTTCGGCTACTTGGGGACCATTTGGAGCCGTGCAAGGACTTCATGTACCCAAAGAACGATAGAAATTTTACGGATGACAGTACGCCATGTCACCCGGCCACAAATATTCGCAATTGGTTTGAAGGACATCCTGGATAATTCGAGCGAATTATTTGACCACGCGGATCGCTTGACATGAATCCCATCGAACATTTATGGAACATAATCGAGAGGTCAGTTGGTGCACAGTATGTTGCACCAGGGAAACTTTAACAGTTATGGACGGCTGTAGAGGCACCATGGGGTGCAAGGGCTTCCAAGACTTGTTGAGTCCATACCACAACGATTTGTTGCACTACAGTGGGCAAAAGAAGGTCTGCCTCGATATTAGGAGGTATCCCATGACTACTGTCATCTCAGTAGATGTCTGTCTTCTCGGGCGCTAGTCACATACTGCCGTTGAGATCAGGCCTGGCGTTGAGTATGGTCCCACTGAAACAGTCTATCCCGAATCCATAGCGGTTTCCAAACCTATTTTCATTCCTCATACAGTGCAACAATACAGTTTTATCAGTTCACAATATGGCCGACTTCAGTTCTGTGCGATATAATATGGCATGCAGCCATTAGTATTCAAAATTCCACTATTACTTTCGACAATTAATTTTCTTGTTCGTTGACGGACAGCGAGATTAATTTTTACATTCTTTCTGATTACTTATAAGAGTTTAAAATTGAATTGTGTCATACATTACGTGTGGCATGGTACCGACCAGAAAACAATTAGCAAATGTGGAGAACCAGAGACCGTAAACACAGACTCAATCCGACTCTGACATGCAATTAAATAATGAAAGAGGCGTTACAGTTGACTCGAATACTATCGAGTGACACATTATTGACTATTCTGGTGACGCAAATTTAGAAAATAGACCGTCTACCAGAAATATGCCTAAACCTAGTTCCAAACCCATTTTGGTGTCTGACGTCATGTCTAACGACGTGGCGGGGGCGGAACAGTTGCACATCACTAGTATTGCCAGAATGTTCGATGCTATTATGAAACAAATGACACAAAATAAACAGGGCATTGACGCACGTATCGACCAAGAGATGACGTCTATACGCGTCACTTTGCAAATGCTCGAAATGTGATAAAAACACGACATGATGAAATTAAATCAGACTTAGCTGTACTTAAAACATCAGATGACACTTTGTGTAGCCGTATTGAGGAGATAAATAAAAGACTGAGTGGACAAGTGTCCGGCCTCAACGCGATATTTTCAGAGCTTTCATTTCAACAAGAAAACACGAGACAGATGTGACATATGCCCAAGCACAAGTGAACAATCTCAGTAAAACATGCGAGTCTGTACTTACTCAGATTAAATCTTATCCAGCAGTGCTTGATGATATAAAAACACGTATTGCCGAAGTCGAAAACAAGGTTGACAGAATTGACAAACAGCTTTCTAATAAAGTAAGACTATGCACTGACAATCATTTCTCATGCATCAATAGAGAATTTCACAATTCGACAGAGCAAAGAGACAAATATTTTGACGAGTGCTTACATGAAAAATTGCCTGCTGTAGTCCACGACACTGTCGCGGAATTAATAAATAACAACAAATACTTAATCAGTCAAGCAGCAAAATCTGCCACTGCGCAATCGAAACAGTTCGACAATTAGGTACAACCAGTGTGCAGTGACGGTAACAGTAAACAAAACACACAGTTTAACAATGAATACAAGTACATTCGTGACGCATACTCACCGCACTACGTACTCAAAACAACAAATGTATGCACCTCGACATGACACACTGCACTGCAGTCATGATAATTATCAACAACATTTTCCTTACCATTGGCCAATTGAACCTTACAGTAATCATTCTGATGCTAAACATCAGTATAATGCCAAGGAAGAGGAGAGCTTTATAAAACACAGACAGTTTCAGTCATTTATAGCTGAAAAAAGAGCCGTACATCCTGTCATCTGTCTTAATGCCTTTAGAAATGCATTTCCTCGTACGGGGAGAGACCGTAAGAGGATATCTTATGTTGTCGGTTATATCCAAGGCGATGCAGTAGTATGGGCGTATAATGAAGCCGACAGATGAGTCACGTACGAACAATTTGAGAGAGTCATTTTATCTAAGTTTTGGTCACAATCTGTACAGGAAGACTTCGTCGGCAGATTGTGGATCCTGAACCATTCAATCCTAAGCACGGCAATTTGCGCCGGTATTTTGAGAAATATTTAAATATGGGTCATTTCCTTGACGAGCCTGTTGCAACGTGCGACATCCTCCACGCATTAAAGGCAAGACTGCCGTTTAATATCAAAGAAAAACTTCTGCACATCCCAGATAACGACTCAGAGTATTTTCTCTCGGTGCTCAATTCTGTTGATATGCTTTACGAGGACCAGCGTTCCGTACGGCAAAACAATTGCTACAATGTTTACACCAGCGCCATGCTAAATACGCAGGGTAGCCAACTCAATTCAGGCGCGCCGGCTGCTGTCGGACATGCAAGCCAAAAGAATCAACCGCTTCAAATGGCAAATGTATATATACAACAGAACCAACATGCCCAACACAGCACAAACAGCAATTATAACACTTCTTATTCTACTAGAGGTACTCCAAATAAGAGACAGCGCAATCAGCAACAACAACATCTACTACTACTGTTACAACAGTAATAATAATTATCAGAATGGTAACAAAAATTTTAAGAGAAATAAAAATAACTGTCAATGCTCACCAAACCAGAGCTGGAGTAACAACTACGCTGCCCAGTGTCAAAACACTGCGACATACCGCAGCAAAACAATAATACAGGCCAGTTGCAACTGCCATCGCCGCATATGCAAACTCAGAACTGGAATGCACCTGTGAACCCGCAGGTGAGTCAAAACATGGAAACGCAAACGCAACGACCGCCACTGTTCAGAGACTGGAATAAACAATACCCAAATGTAAATATTATCGAAGTAATTAGTGATACTCCCCCCCCCCCCCCCGTCTGTTCCTGCACCCACTACAAATGTGACGACGTCAAACTAAAAACAGTCACTACTGTGCCCCAGGTCGTGGCTGTGTAATAATTGGGGGACGACTTCAATTTAAATTTATTATTTGATACACCCACTTTGCATCGGCTCAGTGATCATGTGCCTGACAGTTGTATACAGCAACCATTATTATTTATAAGGTGTAACCATGACGAAAACTTGCCTGATGAACTGTTACAAGAAGACACACAATGTCTTTCACCGTCCAATGAAATTGTTTTGGCCTCAACTACTGGTTTTGCGGGTGGTATTCCCACTACTATTGCCGGCCGATGTGGCCGAGCAGTTCTAGGCGCTTCAGTCTGGAACCGCGCTACCTCTGCGGTTGCAGGTTCGAATCCTGCCTCAGGCATAGATGCGCGTGATGTTCTTAGGTTAGCTAGGTTTAAGTAGTTCTAAGTTCTAGGGGACTGATGACCTCAGATGTTAAGTCCCGTAGTGCTCAGAGCCATTTGCTCCATTTTGAACCCAATACTATTATTCTGGACACAGGAGCGTCTGTTAGTGTCTTGTCCTATGATTTTTACAAGATAATGTGTGAGTTTGAACCCGTACCAGAGTAGCCTGTACAGAACTGTAAAATTTTAACTACCGTAGGCAATAAGTCTTCTAGGATTAAGAAACATGTATTTGTGACAGTCAAGGTAGGAAATGGAATCGTATAGTGGCCATTCCTCGTCGTCCAAAACCATGTCACTAATTGTATTTTAGGTTTAGATATATTGTGCGAGAAGGACAGCACTACTGACTTCTCACAACGTAAATGAGATAAGGGCAGTGAAATTTCAATTGACCTGGATACCAGGACTCTGGAGCTCGATAAATATTGTACAGGGTACAAGATTCAGTTAATACAGGACACTGATGATATTCATACACAGACACACGCCCCTGATGCAGAGTTTGAGGACTTGAAAACTTCAATTAGTAATAAGTTATCAGAAACTACAGCTGTCACACATGATGAGGGTAATAAACTTTATGATGTTTTGTCCAAGTATATACAAGTATTTAGCGAACGACCAGGTGTGATCAGCACATATGTGTATAAAATAGAAGTTAAGCCTCACCAGATTTTCTTCCACAAAACCTATAATATGTCACTATCCAACGACTTGCTGTGTGGCACGAGTTGAAACAAATAGTGGGAAATCATCGATCCTTCCACGTCACTTTACTGCAGCCACATATTTGTTGTAAAGAATCCCAACGGTAATATCATAGTTGTTTTGGATGCTCGTGCAATTAATGAGATTATTTTACCTTTCGCGCGAAACATGAGAATTTAGAGGAGCGACTCCAGAAATTTTTAGATTCTTAGTATTTTTCTATGACAGGTCTGACCAATTCGTTCTGGCAAGTCCTAATCACGCCAGATTCTAGAAAGTATATTGCATTTATGTTCGGGGGGAGGGGTGGGGGGCGAACCTATCAATTTTGTGTCCTTCCCTTCGACCTCAACGTCAGTTAAGGTGTGTTTATCAGCGCAATGGATACTGTACTTGGAGATGAATTGGTTGAATCAGTTACTCACTACATGTATGACCTGCTCATAGGTAGTAAGACTTGGTATGAACACAATGATACTTTGCAAAAGATTCTACACAAATTCGCACAAGCTGGAGTGAGAGCTAATATCAAAAAGTTGAAATTTGCTAGCAGTGAAATTGAATATCTTGAACATATTATTAATGCTCAAGGTATATGACCTCACCCAAGTAAGTTAGACGCAATCAGGAATTATCCTAGTCCACGGACTAGAAAGCAATTGAAATCTTTCCTTGGACTTTGTTCTTCGTTTCCACAATTTTTACCACACCAACTTTTAAACAGGAAACATCTATGGAACCTACTCAAAAAGAATCAGGTATGGATATGGTCTGACCAGTGTCAGAAAGACTTTGATAGTATTAACCATGCTTTGGTTAACGCAAACATTTTGGATCACCTTGATTTTAATTTAGATTTTTGTATGAGATGTGGCGTCTCATCCTATGGCTTAGGCTGTTGTTTGTTTCAAGTTGTAAGGAATGGAAAACAAGAACATATGAAAATTATTAGTTTTGCAACCCGCACATTTAGTGAATGTGAACGCACATACTCTACCACAGAGCTTGAAACACTCTCTATAGAGTAGGTCTTTGAGAAATTAAAATATTATTTGTATGGTAAGCACACTAAAATTTATACTGAGCACCAAGCTCTCACATTTCTGTTAACTTGTAAGCTGGTACACCCCAGATTATCACGTTGGGCTTTATCTTTGCAAAACTACTCCTTTGAAATTGTATATATTAAGGGTAAAGACAACATCTCTGCCGACGCTTTGTCTCGTCTGCCTCAAGGCTTCAATGAGTGTAACTCTGACCTGGAGAATGTGAATGATTACCGAATACTTCTTATGCATGATAAGCTATATCACCAGTATTATATCGACTTATGCAGAAATATGTTAACCTTGCAGAAGTCTTATCCTCACAGGAATAAGGTAAGAGATTCACTCATCGACGATCCTCTGTCCAACCGATATTTGATACATAATGATGTGTTGTTTTATCGGCGTCATCCTGAAGCCACTGCTTGGTGTGTTTGTATTCATAAGGATTCTGAACGCAACCTGATTTGGCACACACATTTAGTTTGGGGTCATTATGGTACCAAGAAGTGCCTAGCAAAGCTTAGTACCTATTGTTTCTTCAGCAATAAGAGACTAAGATACACAGTATACTCAAAACTTGTGCGATCTGTCAAAAATCTAAATCGCAGAACTTGTCTATGAAGACTGATTTGCATTCTATTCTACCCAGTAAAACTCTAGAAATTGTAAGTTCTGACAAAAGTGGTCCACATCCCACAAGCAGTGGTGGTGTGAAATATATTATTGCATTTTACCATTTATTCTCCAAGCATGTTAAACTGTGTGCTATAAGGTCTGCTACTGCCACTGTCATCATTCTTCGTTTCTCATGTGACTATATTCCTCACGTGGGAAAACCAAAAACTATTTTATCCGACAATGATGCATACTATACTGGGTACAAGTGGCGTAAATTTCTCAAAGACAATGATATAAGAGCATTTTTATCTCAAGGTATAGTCCCCAGTGTTATCCCACTGATGTGTGTTCCGTCAAATTAACAGATTTATGAGAACCTACATTTCTACGAAACTTACCAATTGGGTAATATATTTGTCTTTATTTCAAGAGGTACACAACAACCTCAATGTTTATGAAACTCCGTAAACTCTTAATGAGGTCATGTTCGATCACAAAGAAGACAACGATTGGACATCGCCGTTACCAAAACTTCCTTTCCAGCAAACAACACACGACGAAAAGGTAAGAGAAAGTCTGTGCGACAACGGCTGCGAAAACCAAAATTAGTAACAAAACTTATGGGGTCACTGTCAAGAGGAAGCAGGAATTTAGAGCTGGTATGTTAGTGCTTTTGCGTACTCAACGTAAGTCGTCTGCTCTTCAGCTGCGCAACTGGACGTGGCGTCTGCTGTACGACGGTTCTTACATCATTGACGGCATCCCGCATCCTGGTGCATATCTGCTGCAGCATCCTAAACCAAACAGAATTATTGGACTGTATGCTCACGGTGATCTAAGAGTATACCATCCTCCACAGTAAACACATCTATGGATCATGCTTAAGTTATACACAACTATCAAATACACGTACCTCACAGAACTTCTACAGAGAAGCTACGTAGTATAAGACTTTTATTTGAGCTGTTTTTGTCAGCAGCAGAAAGATAAAGAAGGGATTCGTCTTTGCCAAATACTAAAAATTTTAAAGCAAATTTTATATTAACTTTTATATACGCATGAAGAAGATATATTTTCAGCCTACGAGACTGACTATCTGTACCATCAGTCTTCGACTACTAACGAGTGATTGACGCGAATACTTAAACATTCTACACCCTTACACTTTCGCCCTGAAACTGATTGGATACGCATCTCACCATTGAACACACACACACACCCACACGTACGAGTAGCTAAGACTATGTTTACACCGCAAACCTACACTCGTATCGCGAGTATTTTTTATGTTCGATGTTAAATCATTGCTTTTGTTATTTGCTTATTTGTAGTTATGCGCTTGGTCTAATTGCTATTTCAGGTGACATCATTTGCAAAAGCAGAACATAGATCTAAACTTGTAATTATTGTAAATACTTTAAATATTATAAAATTATGTAAGGCTTTCAAGAAGAATATAATAATTCCAATCCCAAAGAAAGCAGGTGTTGACAGATGTGAAAATTACCGAACTATCAGTTTAATAAGTCACAGCTGCCAAATACTAACGCGAATTCTATACAGACGAATGGAAAAACTGGTAGAAGCCGACCTCGGGGAAGATCAGTTTGGATTCCGTAGAAATACTGGAACACGTAAGGCAATACTGACCTTACGCTTTTTTTAGAAGAAAGATTAAGGAAAGGGAAACTTACGTTTCTAACATATGTAGGCTTAGAGAAAACTTTTGACAATGTTGACTGGAATACTCTCTTTCAAATTCTAAAGGTGGCAGGGGTGAAATACAGGGAGCGAAAGGCTATTTACAATTTGTACAGAAACCAGATGGCAGTTATAAGAGTCGAGGGGCATGAAAAGGAAGCAGTGGTTGGGAAGGGGGTGAGATAGGGTTGTAGCCTCTCCTCGATGTTATTCAACCTGTATATTGAGCAATCAGTAAAGGAAACAATAGAAAAATTCAGAGTAGGTATTAAAATTCACGGAGAAGAAATAAAAACTTTGAGGTTCGCCGATGACATTGTAATTCTGTCAGAGACAACAAAGGACCTGGAAGAGCAGCTGAATGGAATGGATAGTGTCTTGAAAGGAGGATATAAGATGAACATCAACAAAAGCAAAACGAAGATATGGTATGTAGTCGAATTAAGTCGGGTGATGCTGAGGGAATTAGATTAGGAAATGAGAACCTTCAACTGGTAAAGGAGTTTTGCTATTTGGGGAGCAAAATAACTGATGATGGTCGAAGTAGAGAGGATATCAAATGTAGACTGGCGGTGGCAAGGAAAGCGTTTCTGAAGAAGAGAAATTTGTTAACATCGAGTATAGATTTAAGTGTCAGGAAGTCGTTTCCGAAAGTAATGTATGGAGTGTAGCCATGTATGGAAGTGAAACATGGACGATAAATAGTTTAGACAAGAAGACAATAGAAGCTTTCGAAATGTGGTTCTACAAAATAATGCTGAAGATTAGATGGGTACACCACATAACTAATGAAGAGGCACTGAATAGGATTGGGGAGAAGAGGAGTTTGTGGCACAACATGACAAGAAGAAGGGACCGGTTGGTAGGACATGTTCTGAGGCATTAAGGGATCATAAATTTAGCGTTGGAGGACAGCGTGGAGGGTAAAAATCGTAGAGGGAGACCAAGAGATGAATACACTAAGCAGATTCAGAAGGATGTAGGTTGCCGTAAGTACTGGGAGATGAAGAAGCTTGCAGAGGGTAGAGTAGCATGGAGAACTACATCAAACCAGTCTCAGGACTGGACAATATATAGCTACTACTAACCTATGTACGTTTTATATTGTATCTTCAGTCATTGTAAGATTGTTGGGTGAAATGGCATGGCAAAAGGTTCCATACTTTTAAGCAAAAGGTCGCATAGCTCGATCCACCGTCGTTTTCGGGTCCTGTTTTTTTCACGAAGTCCGAGCACCGGGATCTCTATGAAACATATTTTACCAATCCATAAACTTAATTGTTACCTATTTAATACTCATTACTATAATTCATTGTATGGTCTCGATCCAGTTACGAATAAAACAAAAAAAATTAATTTAAGTGAGACTGGTATGCAGTCTGAGTTCGCAAACATCGAAGAGGCCGTTGTCCAAGTATCCCGAACTTCTAATCCATCTGGGATTTTTTGTTGACAGTGTTAACTCATCCAGAAGAAACTGCAGCGTTCACTTAATCGAGCGAAGTGGTGCACCGTTAACACACTGGGCTTGCATTCGGGAGGATGATGGTTCAAACTCGGGTCCGGTCATCCTGATTTAGGTTTTCCGTTTTTTCCCTAAATCGCTTCATGTAAATGCCGGGATGATTTTTGCAAAATGGCACGGCCGGCTTCCTTCCCCATTCTTTCCTAACCTGATGGTACCAATGACTTCGGCGTTTGGCCCCTCTCCTGAATCAACAAACCCATCAACCAACATTCACTTAGTCAACGCTATACGCAAAAAAAATATATATATACACAAGGATAACACTTCCTTATCCGCTGTACAGATAGCTGTGCGCTATTCGGCAGATTTCATTCCCAATAAGTTTCCAGTATTCAAGTACTGAAATCCAAGTTGAAAGATTTCCTTGTGCCAAAATTGTTCTATTACGTGCAGCAGTTTCTTGTAGAATTGAGAAATATTCTCAGTAAAGTGTTATTTATTCATATCCTTTCTTTTTCCTGTTTTGTTAATTATTTGATTCTTGTTTATAAATTTCTGATCTGCATTCTGTTAACTAAGAGGGTTGGCTGAAAAGTAATGCCTCCACCTTCGTAACTCTTCAACAGTTGGCAGCATTGGTATCCGGCAGGTACAGACTTGTTCCGTAGCCTCTTCTCTACAGCTTCAGTTGGCGGGAAGCCTTAGCATTTAACGGTTGTGTTGCTACAGTGTAATGTATGGAACCCTGCGCAGACGGTCGGTCAATGCGATTTCAGCAACGTGCAGTCATTGAATTTTTGACAGCAGAAGGTGTCACCCCAAAGGAGATTGAAAGCAGTTTATGGTGATAGTATTGATGTGAGCACTGTGCATCGTTGGGCGAGTAAGTTTAAAGATGTTGAGGCTGGAACATCTGACCTACGTGACAAAGAGTTGGACGTCCTGTGACAAGCAAAATGTTGACAGGTCGATTGAGGACTATCGTCGTATCGCTCAGAGAGTAATTACAAGCACAATCGGCATTTCACAAGAACGTGTGGGTCAAATCATTGCTTTGCTTGGCTATCGGAAGATCTGTGCAGGATGGGTACCACAGCAGAGCTTGAGAGACTGAATCTCACCACCGTACGTCATCCTCCATACAGTCCAAACTTAGCACCGTCTGACTTCCATCTGGTCCCGATAATGAAAGACGATCTGTGGGGACATTGTTATGCTTCGGACGAAGACGTTGAGAGGACTGTGAGACTGTGGTTGGGGAAACAGTGTCGACTTCTTCCGTGACGGCTTCAGAAAACTTGTTCGTCGTTGGCGGAAATGTTTCCAATTGGCTGGTGATTATGTGGAAAAGTTAATATTGGTAATTAAAGATCACACTCTAAGAATTATTTCTACGTTTCATTTATTAAAGTATACCCATCCAAACCCAACTGACGAAGGTGGAGGCATTACTTTTCATTCAGCCCTCGCTCATTGCTGTGAAAAAGTTAAGGACGAAAGTAACTTTCGCATGATACATTACTGCCAAGGAACAAAGTAAGATGAAACATGGGTCATACATAGAAAGATCTGTTACACTTTTATATAGAAGATTACAGAAAAAAACACAATGAGACGAATATAAATGACACTTCTATTCAAACACAATAATTTCGCAACAGTCACCGCGATTCATAGCGCTCCCGTGGACATTACAAAAGGCGGCACATGGCTCTTAATAGGGTGTGTGATCACCACGGTCGGCTGTGCAAGCTCTGCAACGAGCTCCCATACTGGCCAAAGGATTGATAGGGAGTTGTGGCAGGCCGTTCCGTTCCTTGGGCAGCGAGGTTCACGACTGCTGGTATCCGGACGGGCCAGTCCATTGGCAGAAAATTCACTCGTTCCAAGAGCTCCTCCACGTCCGCTGTTCGATGCGTCGCACATTGGCATACATAAAAATGAAGTCAGGGCTGAAAGAAGCGCACGGATAAGGAGTAGTGTCACAATGGCGTTGGCCGGGTGCGAGTTCAGTATTGAGATATTTGGAGGTCAGCGCCGCACGTGCAATATTACGTCTCCCCACAGCATAACATATGGGACATGAAACCGATCATGATCGACAATGTTCCTAAGTGAATTACCTGTATTCACCTCTCGCCCGGTAAAGTTACTTCCAGTATTGTCAAACATGTCTGTTTTGGTGGCACAAGTATTACGGTGTGATGAGGCATGATGCTGCATGGGCGAACTACTCTCGAAATCTTTAAACACGGTACACACAATGTGGACGTTACTGTGACACTGTAATCCTATTTCGTGTCAGTCTTTGCACGGGTGCATTCGGCCCTGACTTCATTTTTATGGATGACAGTTCGCGACCGCATTGATAGCGCAGGAGCTCATGGAACGAGAGGATATTCGGCGAATGGTTCAAATGGCTCTAAACACTATGGGACTTAACATCTGAGGTCATCAGTCCCCTAGACTTAGAACTACTTAAACCTAACTAAGCTAAGGACATCACATACGTCCATGCCAGAGGCAGGATTCGAACATGCGACCGTAGCAGCAGCGCGGTTCCGGACTGAAGCGCCTAGAACAGCTCGGCCACAGAGGCCGGCTACTCGGCGAATGGGTGGCCTGCGGTTCACCGAGTTAAATCCCATCGAGTACTTCTGTGAAGCGTTAGGAAGGCGTGCTGGAGCACGTCCACATGCACCAGCGACCATTCGGCAGTCGTCAACGGCACTACTGGAGAATGCAATGCCCTACCACAAGGACTCATTACCAACCTTGCGGTCAGCACGGAAGCACATTCCAGACTATGTATTGCCGTACGTGGTGATCACACAGCCTATTAAGAAACATGTCCCGCCTTTTTAATTCCATTTGACCATCAAGTATCGCGGTGATTTCGCTATAATCATTGTCTTTGAATAAAAGTGTCATTTATGTTCGTCCCATTATGTATTTCTGCAAATTACCTTCTGTACTATACCATAGCAGTTCTTTCTATGTACTGACCAATGTTGCTATGTTGCTTGGCACTGAGGCATCGTGCGAAATTTACTTCCCACCTTAAGTTTTGAAGCCAGTGTATGTACCTTATAGTTCCATCACCAAGCGTCTTTGGCTCACATGGTCCCACAGAGCCTGATAAGCAAATAAATGAAATAAACAAATACGAAACTATAATAATGTCTGAGTCTTGCCAGCCCATTATAATTAAATATCGGCACCCTGGATCTAGGGTATCGTCTTTGATTAGCAATTAAATCATTCTCGGTCCCCAGTTCGAACTCTGTCACTGCTCAAATTCTGAATAAAAATCATCAGCAATGGCGGCCGAAGAATGCCGTCTTAAGAAGTCATTCTCATTCTAGAAATCAATAAAAACAGACTCGATCACGTTTTCGGATTTTTTATTTGTTGGCAGCCGGTTTCGGTCCTTTACTCGGATATCTTCAGGCTTACACCGCCATTATGGTTGCTGGGGGCGGGAGACGGAGCGAGATCCGTTGAAGTACGGTTGGCAATGCTCCGTCTGCTGCTACTAGTAGCCATAATGGCGGTGTCAGCCTGAAGATGGTCTAAGAAAAAGGCGGAAACTGGTTGGCAACAAATAAAAAATCTGAAAACGCGATGGAAAATGTTTCTATTGGTTTTTATTGACATTTTATACCGGTGGCTGTGTCCGCTCAAAAATGCTTTCTAAAATTTTAAACATCGTCATTCTGCCAGTGGCCTTGTTAAAGAGGACGGAGTGGTGGACGGAGGCTCAGAACACTCCCATGTCCTTGGGGGTGGGAAATTGCCCCTAAAGGCGGAAGAATCAGCAATGTTCAACGGCATGAGGCTGCAGAAGGCAATGGAAACTACTGCGTTAAAGACGCACTAAGTATATTCACAGAACAAGTGAAAAAGAGTCATGACGATCTTTCCGTTTGCAAAGGATTCCGGAATAGTCCCCAATTAGGATCTCCAGGAGAAGACAGCCGAGGAGGAGCTAACCACAATAAAAAGATTGAATAACCAAGGAAAGGATAAAGTTCAACTAGTCGAGGCGTGGAATATCAGAAGTTTGATAATGGTAGGGAAGCTAGAGAATCTGAAAAGGGAAACGCAAAGGCTCAATCTGGATATAATGAGCGTCAGAGAAGTGCAACGGAAAGAAGACAATTATTTCTGATCAGATGAGTATAGGATAATATGAACGGCAGCAGAAAATGGTATAACTGGATTAGGATACGTTATGAATAGGAAGGTAGGACAAAGACTGTGTTATTGAGAACAGTTCAGTTATACTGTTGTTCTCATCAGAGTCTAAAACAAACCAGCGCCGAAAACGCTAAATCAGTTAAACATGCTGACGTCGCAAGCTGAAGATGAAGAGATAGAGAAAGTATATGAGGATATTGAACCTTTAATTCAGTATACAAAGGGAGATCAAAATCTAATAATCACGGGGAACTCGATTGCCGTTGTAGACAAAGCAATAGAAGAGAGGGCTTCGGGAGAATCTGGGCTTGGTACTAGGAATGAGAGAGACTGAGTTCTGCAATAAATTTCAGCAAGTACTAGCGAATAATTTGTTTAAGAATCACAATACCAGGAGATATACTTGGAAAAGGCACGGAGATACGGGAAGATTTCAGTTACATTACATCATGCTCATACAGAGATTCCGAAATCTGATGTTAGATTATAACCCGTACCTAGGAGCAGATATAGACTCAGATCACAATTTAGTAGTGATGAAGAACAGGCTGAAGTTCAGGAGACTAGCCAGGAAGAAGCAATACGCAAAGAGGTGGGATGCGGAAGTACTAAGGCATGAAAGATACGCTTGAAATTCTCTAAGGCTACAGACAATGGGATAAAGGAATAGCTGAGTAGGCAGTACAGTTGAAGAGGAATGAACATCTCTAAAAAGGGCAATCACGGAAACTGGAAAGAAAAACATAGGTACAAAGAACGTAACTGCGAAGAAATCATGGATAACAGAATAAATACTTCGATCGCTTAGGAATTAAATAAATAGGAAGTGCAGGGACGCTAAGGCAACACGGTTGCATGAAAAATGTGAAGAAATTGAAAAATAAATTATTGACGAGAGGACTGACTCATCATATGTAAAAGTCAAAACAACCTTCTGTAACATTAGAAGCAAGGGTGGTATCATTCAGAGTGCAATGGGAATTCATATGTTAAATGCACAGGAGAGGACGGATAGGTGGAAAGAGTACATTGAAGCCCTCTATGGGTTACAAGACTTGTCTGATATGATGGAAGAAGGAACAGGAATCGATGTAGAAGAAATAGAGGATACAGTATGAGAATCAGAAATTAAAAGAGCTTCCGAAGACTTAAGATTAAATAAGGCGGAGGGTATAGATAACATTCCTTCAGAATTTCTAAAATCATTGGCGGAAGTGGCAAGAAAACAACTATTCACGATCGTGTGCAGAATGTCTGAATCTAGCGATATACCATCTGACTTTCGAAGAAATATCTTCCACACAATTTCGAAGACTGCCAGAGCTGACAAGTGCGAGAACCGTCGCGCAATCAGCTTAACAGCCCATGCATCCAAGTTGATGACATGAATAATATACAGAAAAATGGGAAAGAAACTTTAGGATGTGTTAGATGACGGTCAGGTTGGCTTTAGGAAAGGTAAAGGCACCAGACAGTCAGTTCTGATGTTGCGGTTGATAATGGCAGCAAGACTAAAGAAAAATCAGGACAAGTTCACAGGATTTATCAACTTGGAAAAAGCGTTCGACAAAATAAAATGGTGCAAGATGTCCCATTTCTGACGAACATAGCGATAAGCTATAGCGCGAGATGGGTAATACACAACATGAAGAAGAGCCAAGAAGGAATAATAAGAATGCAAAACCAAGAACGATGTCGTATGATTAAGAAGGGCGTAAAACATGGATATAGTCTTTCGCCCCTACTGTTCAATCTATATATCTGAGACAACGAGGGAAATAAAAGAAAGATTCAACAGTCGAATTAAAATTGAAGGTGAAAGGATATCAGTGATAAGATTCGCTGATGACATTGCTATCCTCAGAGTAGGTGCAGAAGAATTACAAGATCTGCTGAATGGAATGAACATTCCAATGAGTACAGAATATAGATAGAGAGTAAATCGAAGAAATACGAATGCCATGAAAAGTTGCAGAAATGAGAACAGCAAGAAACTAAATATCAAGTTTGATGGTAATGAAGTAATAAAGGAATTCTGCTAGCCAGGCAGGAAAATAATCCATGAGGGATGGAACAAGGACATCTAAAGCTTGTGAGCGTGGGGTTGGTCTGATATTCTGTTATTCTGTGCAACGGATTAATCTGAGGTGTACCCTTTACGCTGTGGCTCCTGCAAGATGCAATTTCCACCCCCTCACTACTACAGAAGTCAGACAGACGCTCCTAACGTTCTAGAAAGAAATACCTGAAAAATTTTTAGCAATAAATATTTTCTGGAGTCGTCCATTGTAAGGAAATGACACAAAAATTCACAAAATTTCTTATGTAACTAGTGGGATACTTCAGTACTGGAGTAGGGCTAGTTAGTGTAAGAAAAACATGAAACTAACGAAAATAATTATTTATTTTGCAAAAATTTCTGAGTAATCACAATGGCATTTTTAGTTATGAATCGTACAAGTTATATCCTGGTTCTCTTTGGAATGTGAAGTTACCTCTCAAGGATTAGATTCGCTAATGAAATTTCTATACAAAGTTTAAGATTGTTATTGACTTGGCAGAATGGCTGAGAGGCGCGCCTACTCAACTTGAATAATTATCCTTTAGAATGTTGCTAGGTACGGTCGAGGCTGTCGCGTGTGAAATGCAGTAAAGTGTACTGTTGTGGAGGAAATATGGGGCTCGCAATATCTGTAGCGCACAATACCGTAAGCTGCGATGACTGCTGTCTGCGCCGCTCGCTGCTGACAAATAAGATAACTCTCGTTCTATCTGGATTGACCTTCGCCAATCAAACTCACCCTACACCTTGATGAAGTCAAGGATTCCTATTCACCTCTAGTCTAACTATTGGCGTGGTACACTGGTCAGATAACCAGTCCACTGCGATGCCACTCAAAAATTCGCTCGCAGGCGTTTAACTATAACTCTGTCCATTCACACCGCACAATAAGTGTGTCAGCCAACACAGTGAACAACGCTTAATCGCAAGGACTTAATATAGAGTCGCACTTCGATTCGCTCTCGGCAGAGGTGCTCTCCCAGTGAAGTACTGAGGAGAGACTTGTTCCTCACTCCAAGAGCGACAACGGAACGGCGCCTCTCCACGCCAGACGTGAAGGGGTATACCTTTCGGTCTCTTCCATTACTCCTTCAGCTCAAGGCATCAGAAATATCGTGTGCCAATCAGCATTGCTTTTCTGAAACGGGGGAATGATGTTTCATTTAAGGCGACCAATCTGGAAATCTGTAGTAATGGCGTTTGGCGTTTGCTGTCTCCTTGTGAAAATCTCTGAAACTGCGTGCTATGTGTAAAGAATGCACAGGTTGGACGCTCCCACACAATGTAGCGGAATTTGCTTCTAAGCCGAACATGGAGTCGTTCCCCCTTTCACTCGGGCACACGCTGTCTGCTCCACAGGCAGCCGAGGTTGACTCGTCCTCCGAAGGGACCGGCCTCCCGGTGTGTGGTCCGCCTCTCTCGAACTAAAAGCTTCTCTGACTGTCGTGTCTGGAATGTATGTGTGTACGCCAGCCTCGAGTATTTCAACTCCGGTGCACACTTGTTATTTGCATACCGTTTACATGAAATCATACAACATTGACTTTATGGTATCTAGTTCGGGTTTGAATGAAGTGTCTTGATGTGAGGAATATGATTGTGAGGGCGGAATATGTAAGCAATCAAGGCCAGGAGACCACGACGTCTTACAAGCGGTCTAATATTGGGAAAGAGGGCGTTCCAATGGCTCTAAGCACTATGAGACTTAACAGCTGAGGTCATCAGTCCCCGAGAGCTTAGAACTACTTAAACCTAACTAACCTAAGGACAGCGCACACACCCATGGCCGAGGCAGGATTCGAACCTGGGACTGAAGCGCCTAGAGCTGCTCGGCCACTCCTGCCGGCTCCTGGCGAGAGAAGTCTACTAGTATCAAATATGAGCCTTAATTTGGAGAAGAAATTTCTGGGAAAGAACGTTTGAAGCACAGCATTGTACTGTAGTGATAGACGGACTGTTGGGAAAACCGGAAAAAAAGAGAATCGAAGCGTTTGAGATGCGTTGCTAGAGACGAATGTTTAAATTAGATGGTCTGATAAGCTGAGGAATGAGGAGGCTCTGCGCAGAATCGGATAGCAAAGGAATGTATGGAAAACAATGATAAGACATCTGTTAAGACATCAGGGAATAGTTCTAGCTATTAGAGAGAGCGGTAGAGGGTAAAAACTGTAGAGGAAGGTAGAGATTGGCATATACCCAGCAAATAATTGAGGACGTAGGTTGCAAGTGCTACGCTGAGATGAGGTTGGCACAGGAGAGGAATCCGTGGCAACCGCATTAAAAAGCGCGAAAAGACTGGGAAAAAAGTGAAAGAAAAGTCCGCCTACTTGTGCTAGGCCGGGAACGTCAAATTTCACTTGTACCGGTACTAGCCGTTTTGACTATAAATTTTGAGGTTTACTGGTGACTGTTTTGTGGCGATGCAGCCTCGCAGTCGATCAGCGTACTATACACTGCCAGCAGTATAGCTGTCGGCGTGTCGGACGCCAAACAGCGGCTGCAACCGAGCTGCCAGTCATGGGCTGGGGGCGGTGCGTGGCGCGTGGCGGTGGCGCGGGGAAAAGGCGGTCGGATTAACGCGTCAAAACACACATTTGTTTTCGATACGCGGTCGCTGGTCGCTGCTGTTTTAGCGCTGCCCGGCAACCAATCAAACACCTGCGCCGTTTTTGCGGCGCTCCGACACTATCGGTCAGTAAACACTCGCCTGCTTCCGCAAGCGGCAGCCGCTTCATTTGGCAACCAGCCGTCACACCTTAAGTCGTCCTCACGCGGGACGAGAACGCGTTCGTGGACGAGGACGTGATCGAGTTTTGTGACGTCACGATTGGGAATCTCACGTTCCACTGCATATCGCAGACCGAAAGGCTGCGTAAGTTAAGTCAGATTCTTGGTTAGTGAAGAGGTACGTACCCAGTGAGATGCAAGATTGCGTCCTACGTCACGAGCAGAAACTTTGAAACGCCATATTGGATTTCGTGGTTTTCTGTTGAAGTCCATAATTGGCGGGATTTAGGTTATTAATTACGTCCTATGAACATCAACTCAGCAGCGCGTTCAGTATCTCTCGAAAACACTTCATTATTGGTGCTATTTGTTGTAATAAAATGACTGGAAACATCATATTCGTGGTTTAACAATTTTCATATTACAGCTAGTGTGTTATGAAAGTATGTAAGACCTGTTGTATTCATATCTAAGTAATGAAGTAACGGTGTTGCTGAAAATGTTGTCTGTTTACATTAATACACAACTGGCGTCTTCGTGCTGATCACTGCCTACCACACCGAAAACAATCACGTGTTTCATGAATAATGACTCCAGCTTCAGCCAAACGGACGTTTTCTCCCTATTCCTTTTCTGCGATATTACCTCCAAGCTAATTTCCGCTGTATAGCGATTCTAAATATTACTGCTTTCTTTTAGCTTTTCCCTCACTGCTAGCCGGCCGCGGTGACCGAGCGGTTCTAGGCGCTTCAGTCCGGAACCGCGCGACTGCTACGGTCGCAGGTTCGAATCCTGCCTCGGGCATGGATGTATGTGATGTCCTTAGGTTAGTTAGGTTTAAGTAGTTCTAAGTTCTAGGGGACTGATGACCTCCGATGTACTCAGACCTCCCATAGTGATCCGAGCCATTTGAACCGTCACTGCTTTCCATTCGAGCTCATAATATTCCTTTGCAAAAACAGACATAATGTCTTATGGGATAACAGCAATCAGTGATTTTATAATGTTACTTTAAATCCGTCTTGATTGCAATTTTTTTTTTTTTTATTATTCATATGACCGGTTTTGGTTCATTCAGAACCAGCAGGTGACGTAGCATGTGAAAGTTGCTGAATTGGACGGGTTACTCCTGTAACTTAAATATCAGATCTGAAGATGGTTCTGAATGAACCGAAACCGGTCATATGAATAATAAAAAAAAAATTGCAATCAAGACGGATTTAAAGTAACATCATAATATTCCCTTGCTCTGCATTCTCCTACGGTCTTATATTTCTCCTCTATCCACTTCCATGTCCATAATTTCGATGCTAACGACTTGGAACAGACACCCTGTGTGTTGCGGAGGCTCTGCGCTGCTGGGCGATGTGAGAGTGGCAGGGGTGGGTACCGCACAGTTACTTTGCTCCCGCAGCAGGCGCTATTAGGTGCAGCTGCAAGGCGGATGGCGGTCACGTTGAAGCCATCATCACATGGTACTTGTTTCTCATCTTTAAGCACGCCAGACGCGGTTTCCACAGTGGCTGGTGAACGCTTAGAAACGGTCTGGTGCATCAGACGGAACATACTCCATGTCATGATCTGCGCTCTCCAACGGCAGTTCTCGGCTTTGTCGGGCTCACCGTTTGTTTACAATAATGAGCGCGCATCAAATTCCAACGTTAGCTCTATTAAAACGTACAATTCCTCTGTTGTCCATTTGCTAGTCATGTTGTGGTGTCTCGGTACACACAAATAAAAACTTATAAGGTATAAAGGAAAGTTCTACGTTCAGTCAGTAGGGGCATCAACTCATAAAAGTTCAATTTTAAATATTACGACAGTTTTGCGATGGTCTTCCACATTAGATGAAATTTATTTCATTCTGTGTCGGGCTCACAAATCACACCGTTTGTTTACAAAAATGAGCGCGCATAAAATTCCAACGTTAGCTCTATTAAAACGTACAATTCCTCTATTGTCCATTTGCTAGTCATGTTGTGGTGTCTCGGTACACACAAATAAAAACTTATAAGGTGCAAAGGAAAGTTCTACGTTCAGTCAGTAGGGGCATCAACTCATAAAAGTTCCATTTTAAATATTACGACACAGTTGGTCTTCCACATTAGATGAAATTTATTTCATTCTCAATTTTTAGTAAAACTATAGGATCATTTTCACTAGATCTCGACTTCTTTTAAGCAGCAGAATATTTAGCACGTGTGAAATATAAGCCTCGAAGTGCAGAATATCCTGCTGGAAGCAGTGCAAGCTCTCTTCTACAAAACACCAAGAAACAAATATTTTTTATTTACGGCAATATTACTGTACTTCCTGTAAGTGTGTGTGTGTGCATATGTTCGTCTGTGAGTCTAAGCTCATGGCCGTGTGCGCGTGTCTGCGTGCACGCGTGTACAGGAGTGGCTGTGCACACAATCATTAACAGTATTTGTACAGCAATTATATATCCCAATATCTAGAACGTCTTCTGGCTAAATACCTAAATATTGAATTGTTATCGAATCAGGAAGTGACCACAGTTGTGGTCTAACGCATTTGTGACTAGTGATGGCTGGCTGGTTCAAATGGCTCTGAGCACTACGGGACTTAACAGCTGTGGTCATCAGTCCCCTAGAACTTAGAACTACTTAAACCTAACTAACCTAAGGACATCACACACATCCATGCCCGAGGCAGGATTCGAACCTGCGACCGTAGCAGTCGCGCGGGTCCGGACTGAGCGCCTAGAACCGCGAGACCACCGCGGCCGGCTACTAGTGATGGGTCAACGAACATGTGCACTTACAGATTATGGTGTTTTACGATGTTGGAATACGTGAGCTTGCACTGTGTAGCAACGTCACGAATGTATTTAACAGTATTGACAACGCGATACAAATGTCCCAGCTTACATTACGTTCACATGGCTTAAAGCCAAAATTCAGCACTTGTTAATGGCCTAAGGCCGAAATTGCAATACTGTAATAAAAACTTACAACAGTCACTGGCGTGAAGACGATGTCCTTCAAAAAAATTTTATGACTGTGAATCCCAGCTACAACCAAATTTATTGCATTATTTTTCCCTCTCTAAACACCACTAAGTTTCATCACGATCATCACTCGACACTAGGGAATTTTCCTTTGTTAGTTGTTCGACGACGATAACTGTGTAGCGATGTTGGAGGCAGGAATTCCGAGCATTTGTTGTGAGAAACGTGATATCAGGGTATCGAGTGTGTAAATGTGTTGTCTGCTTCAGTTCACACTTACTGATCTATTGTACCTGCCAGAACAAAAGTTCACTCACGCTATTTACGTTATCAAAAACTAAAAAATGCGACTTTCAGAATTCATTATTAGTAGCATTGTATAATACAGTACCAGACAGTGAGCGTCTTACTGCAGCACCGTTTCTGCAGTACGTCTTAACAAATAAATGCGAATAACATTCTTTTAAAGTAAGTGGTTAATAATCACGTCTTACACAGCAGGGTAAAAACATAGCCAGTCATCGATAGGAATTTAAAGTTCGTCTAGTATTGACTGTGCATCTGTAACCAAGATCTTCAGCTAATTTTGGTTATTAAGTGCTTTCTCTGGCGTAACAGGTATTCAAGTTAGTTCAAATACGAACACTTACGTGCATTTATCGGTGATTGGCTTTCGTTTTATAGCCGTAGGTGCACAAAGGTGCATTTCGGACCTGTAGTTACCTGGGAAATTTTGCTCCATTCGACGTCTCTCACTCTGCTCTGATCTTGTTAGCGGGTTGTTTTTCTGCACTCTGTGTGTTATACAGATTCACAAGACGGATTCAGAGATATTCTTTCTGACTGTCGAAAGCTACGTAGCCGTAAATTAGACAGTGACGTAATGCAAGTGAACAAGCTGTTTATCATGTATAAGTTGTCTTACAACGATTTGCCAGAGAAATTTTTTCAGTATCTATAACGGTTTATGAAACAAGAGTGTCCTCGTCAGGGGAAGACCAGGTAGTATCGGACAGCGGCCTCCATCGGACAAGAAAGTAGTGGCAACTGGTTTCTCTGATATAACCGAAATGTTCAGCTGTGGTAGTTTAACATTTCCATTTTCGTTACTTGGTCTAGATATTCTCGTAGTCTACAATGTAGAGAATAATTTCACTTGTATCTTCAAGTACAGCAAAAATGTAATCCTCCTTACTTGCAAATAGAACACAACACTCTACATTTATGTTCGTACGCCAATAACCTCTTTAGGAGCAGATAACCTTTTGCCATCCCGAAACGCACTGTTGTTTTGATTCAAAATCGCATGAGCGGTCTTGTGCCTCTGTACTTCACACTGCAGTGGCGCGACAGGTACTATCACTAGTTCTAGGGCTCAGACACGGCTCTTGTCCTGTTCTAATAAGTATATTAGATGACAAATTTAAAACTTTACGTGACAACAAAGGGTTGGACACGAAACCTGTATTACCAATTCGTAATTTTTTCCGAGAACATTAAAAGAAAAACAGGAATTGATATTGTACAATCATGTTCACTAAAGACAAGTTCTTAAGTGTAGTGTCCAAATACACATAGCGACTGAAAACGAAGAATCGGTTCAGTAAGATAAAAATGAAAGCGGGTTAAGACTTTTACTGTGGTTTTGTGAAACCTTGAGGCTAAAGAAAGCTGAATCCATGAGTTACGGGGAGCAGAAGAGTTCATTAAGGAACATTTTTTGACAAATTAGGTGACCTGTTGGACAGATTCAAGTTTAAAACCGTTTACAACCCAATTAAACCGTTTTTAAACATAACAGTTTCAAGTCTGGTTCAAGACTCCAAAAATTTAAACGACCAAAATGCAAAGGATGGATAATGTTTAAGAAAAAGTCAAAAACATGTTTACCATAATGACATAGAGCTTTATAGGTTTATTAAGCAACGCATCATAGTATAGTTTTGTATGAAGAATGTTGCAATACAACCTTCATAAGTATCACAAAGAAATGGCTCAAATGGCTTTGAGCACTATGGGACTTAACGTCTGAGGTCATCATTCCCCTAGAACTTAGAACTACTTAAACCTAACTAACCTAAGGACATGACACACACCCATGCCCGAGGCAGGATTAGAACCTGCGACCGTAGCAGTCGCGCAGTTCCGGACTGAAGCGCCTAGAACCGCACGGCCACACCGGGCGGCCATAAGTATCGCAATTTCGAGGAAGTTCACGTGTCCTGTATTATCCGAGTTTCCTCTACTCGTCTCAAACCTGCCTCTGGCATTGTGAATGCACAGTATTGTGGTGCCTTCATGAAACGCGGGCGCAACAGCCTGTCGGACATTGCGACCTGTCGCGTAAGGGCTGGCCGCGGTCACAGGTGAGTCCCGGGGCGTGAGACCGTCCGCCTGCGCAGCTAAGCACCCACAGCCACGCACCTGCCCGCCGCCTCCGCGGAAGCGCCTATTGTAGCGCGCCGCCCCCGCCAATCAAAGCGCAATTTGTCGACTGCGCCGCCGGAAGCGGCCAGAATGGCGACTGGCGACCCGCGCCGGCCCATTCTCTGCCTTTCTAAAGCTGCGTGAAAACATGTTAACACGGAAGCAAATATTTATGGTTATTTTATTCTTGTGTACCCTGCGCGAGCGGGCCCACACAAAACAGCCGCGACGCTGCTCTGTTGTCGTGTCGCAGTTTCAGTTTCCGGTTAAACTATGCGGCCTGACACAATCCACCGCTACTGTAGGAGAGGGGGGAGGGGGTGGGGGAGGAACTTGCCTGCGGAAATCAAATATGTGAGGCCGAGGCGTGGGCGACACCGAAGTAGTGTACGGCTCCCGGCTTCCGGAATAACGCACACAGCGACGGCGCTGCGGCAAACTGCATTCACACGCGCTGCCATTTGTCGGCGCCGGGTTGTGAACGACCCGCGTCCGTACCGTCGCATTAGCGGTTCGCGACGCAGCGGCGGCCGGGGCCCGACGGACGTGCGTAATAAACTGGCACGTGAAACATGGACGCAAAATATTTATTTAACGACGTTCGAGGGTGATTTCGTTGTTGGCACAGCACTTCGCTCGGAGCTGTAAATTGGTGTAAAGAGGTAATCGAAGCAAAATATGCTGCGCCTACGCAACAAATGGCCTAAGAGTAAATTAGGAACCTAATATGTGTGACGTCGGATTAGAGTATAATCGAGCACGCAAACTTGCGACGTAAGCGGAAGGGTACAGTAAGAGAAGAACGAAGAAAAGTTAGTTTTACATCGATTGGCACTATTCTGCTTGAAGAATAACTAACAGGGAAATAGGCCTTCAAGTTATTGAAGGAGCAGTCTTGGAATTTGATAAGGGAGCCCTGTCAATACTAAATCTGAATACCCCGACTGAGCAACGTGCAGATCGACTCCTAATGCTGTGCAGAAACAACACAATTGCGTACCGTAACTGAATTAATTCATAACTTTGAAGGGCATTACCTGTTAGACTGTAACCTGAGTGTATAATAGTTATGATTCTGGTAGTAACGCCCTTCATGTGTAAAACTATCACTAATGAATGAATAACAACGTAATGTGCTTACTGTTAGTCAAATATTAAGTTACAAGTTTGTTTGCGTGGCCAAACCAAACCGACTGAAATACGTAGAGAACTCACAATGCCTGCCGGAGTGGCCGAGCGGTTCTAGGCGCTACAGTTTGGAACCGCGCCACCGCTACGGTCGCAGGTTCGAATTCTGCCTCGGGCATGGATGTGTGTGATGTCCTTGGGTTAGTTAGGTTTAAGTAGTTCTAAGTTCTAGGGGACTGATGACCTCAGAAGTTAAGTCCCATAGTACTCAGAGCCATTTGAACCATTTTTTTGTGAACTCACAATAGTTACGTCTTGAAATCACTGTTTTCGATCAAATAGCTGTAATTATTGAGAGAAGACTGATAGCACATCACAACAATCAAATGTCGTGTAACTAGGGCCTCCCGTCGGGTAGACCGTTCGCCGGGTGCAAGTCTTTCGATTTGACGCCACTTCGGTGACTTGCGCGTCCATGGGGATGAAATGATGATGATAAGTACAACACAACACCCAGTCCCTGTGCGGAGAAAATCTCCAACCCAGACTGGCCCTTAGGATATCAGGCCAAACTAGATGAAAAGTAGGAAGAAAATCTATGTCCTGCATCACAGGACTAGAATATTAAACTCATTTTTGGCTGTTGACGGAGTGCTAACAGCATTGCTCTACCTCTATTGCAGGTGCCTCCTAACTTTCAAATTGTCTTAAGGTAGTCAAATGCCTCATTACCTAAGAAATCTCTTAAGGAAGTCAACTAGCAGAACATAGGTGTTCTAAATATCAGGTTAATAGTACGTATCACTTTATGAATCTGGCTATGTAGCTGATTTTATTACGATCGGCACCTCTCCCTATGTAGGCGTGAGACTGAAGTGTCGTTAAAAGATCTCGCTGCAATGAAATAACGCCCGATTACCGCTCCAACTTGCAAATCATGTCGGTGGCAGTCTCACCCCTGCTTCCACCCGCCCAGCGGCATGTCATTGATAACAAATTGATTGACTAATTGATTATATTGATCTTGATAGTCTCTTTGTCTGGTGAGCAATTTTTTCCCTGCAGTCGAATTACACACGCCATGTAACTCAAATGGGAATCCTTGGAGGGAAGGCAATGTTCTTTACGAGGAACACTACTGAGAAATTTTAGAGGATCGACATTTGAAGCAGAAAGATTCTACTGCCACCAACATATATTTCGTGTAAGGACTACGGACGTATGATACGAGAAATCAGCTCTTATGCAGAGGCATATAGATACTTTTTTCTCTCTCTCTATTTGTGAGTGGAATAGGAAACTAGATGACTCGTAGTGGTAATGGGAACATTCCACCATGCACCCCAAGATGCCTTGTGAAGCATATAGATTTAGCTATAAATTCTACAACTACATCGACATCTATATGGATACTCTACAAATCACATTAAAATATCTGGCAGAGGATTGATCGGACCACGTTCAAAGTTCTCTATTATTCAAACCTCGCATAGCGCGCGGTAAGAATGAACACCTAGATCTTTCCGTACGTGCTCTGGTTTCCCTTATTTTATCGTGGTGATCGTTTCCCCTATGTGGGTCGGCGTCATCAACATATTTTCACATTCGGAGAAGAATTATATGTAAGTTGAAATCGATGGCTTCGACAATTTTCATTCTCTGTTCGATTCCTGCATTTATTACAAGAAATAATAGCAATAAAAAACCGTAAATCGCTTATTTCGGAAAGCTGTTGTTTTGAGCGGGTTAAAAGTCAGGTTAAACTGGCGTTGAAAAAAACGATATATCCGAAAAACGGTTGTTTCAGCGATAACCGTCATCGCTATTGCGTCATGGTGCAGGGAGCCGTCGGAAATGACTGCAGATCACGACTGACAGAGATTGAGGGACCTGTGATGGCACCACGGTACGTCACAGACATCCTGCATCCTCCTGTGTTCGCTCTCATGCAAGAGTATCGTGGTGCCGTTTTTCATGAGGACAACACTCGTTCACACATGAGAAATCTCTGGCCTTGGTCACCAAAATCCCCCGATCTGTCCCCCAATGGAACATATGTGGAGTGAGGTATGACGTCAACTCCACCCTAGTGCCAGTATCCAGGATATGAAGAAGCAGTTGTAATAGTTGTGGGCCAGTTTGTCTTAGGAAAGTATAGAACATCTCTATGACACCCTTCCCAAACGAATCAGTGCACGCATCTAGCAGGGGGCGGGGCGTCATACTGACAAGTGGGCTCATAACACTAAGTTCTTTGGGAGTTTGATTCGATAGTCTAATCACCGAAACAACGTCAATTGTCAAGTTAGCCCGAGAAGTTTCATTTCGTTTCGTTTTTCCCTTCTGGGTCTTCCCTCTTTTTTGTGAGGCAGTGCACACAGGGAGACAATTATTGAACTAGATAAAGTAAAATCGTCATAACTTCTGAACAGTTTGCGCTAGGGCATTCAAACTGCACGGTGGCGCGCGGGGCATGATGGGAATTAGTATGCACATGCACACGTACTTTGTTATTGTCGGCCACTTGCACTTGAAAATGTCACAGTATAGTATGCCAGAGCGTATAGCGCTTGTGAAGACCCACTATACGAGCAATAACACACAACTGCAGTTCAAAAGAAGTTTGCGGTCGAGTTCAAGCTGAAGACAACCGGCCAAAGTGTGCTAACAATAAAGAATTTTATTCACTACCGGTAGCGTAGTCATTGATGGTATTAGATTAGGAAATGAGACAAAGTACTAAAGGAGTTTTGCTATTTGGGGAGCAAAATAACTGATGATGGTCGAAGCAGAGAGGATATAAAATGTAGACTGGCAATGGCAAGGAAAGCGTTTCTGAAGAAGAGAAATTTGTTAACATCGAGTATAGATTTAAGTGTCAGGAAGTAATTTCTGAAAGTATTTGTATGGAGTGTAGCCATGTATAGAAGTGAAACATGGACTGTAAATAGTTTGAACAAGAAGAGAATACACTCCTGGAAATTGAAATAAGAACACCGTGAATTCTTTGTCCCAGGAAGGGGAAACTTTATTGGCACATTCCTGGGGTCAGATAAATCACATGATCACACTGACAGAACCACAGGCACATAGACACAGGCAACAGAGCATGCACAATGTCGGCACTAGTACAGTGTATATCCACCTTTCGCAGCAATGCAGGCTGCTATTCTCCCATGGAGACGATCGTAGAGATGCTGGATGTAGTCCTGTGGAACGGCTTACCATGCCATTTCCACCTGGCGCCTCAGTTGGACCAGCGTTCGTGCTGGACGTGCAGACCGCGTGAGACGACGCTTCATCCAGTCTCAAACATGCTCAATGGGGGACAGATCCGGAGACCTTGCTGGCCAGGGTAGTTGACTTACACCTTCTAGAGCACGTTGGGTGGCACGGGATACATGCGGACGTGCATTGTCCTGTTGGAACAGCAAGTTCCCTTGCCGGTCTAGGAATGGTAGAACGATGGGTTCGATGACGGTTTGGATGTACCGTGCACTATTCAGTGTCCCCTCGACGATCACCAGTGGTGTACGGCCAGTGTAGGAGATCGCTCCCCACACCATGATGCCGGGTGTTGGCCCTGTGTGCCTCGGTCGTATGCAGTCCTGATTGTGGCGCTCACCTGCACGGCGCCAAACACGCATACGACCATCATTGGCACCAAGCAGAAGCGACTCTCATCGCTGAAGACGACACATCTCCATTCGTCCCTCCATTCACGCCTGTCGCGACACCACTGGAGGCGGGCTGCACGATGTTGGGGCGTGAGCGGAAGACGGCCTAAAGGTGTGCGGGACCGTAGCCCAGCTTCATGGAGACGGTTGCGAATGGTCCTCGCCGATACCCCAGGAGCAACAGTGTCCCCAATTTGCTGGGAAGTGGCGGTGCGGTCCCCTACGACACTGCGTAGGATCCTACGGTCTTGGCGTGCATCCGTGCGTCGCTGCGGTCCGGTCCCAGGTCGACGGGCACGCGCACCTTCCGCCGACCACTGGCGACAACATCGATGTACTGTGGAGACCTCACGCCCCACGTGTTGAGCAATTCGGCGGTACGTCCACCCGGCCTCCCGCATGCCCACTATACGCCCTCGCTCAAAGTCCGTCAACTGCACATACGGTTCACGTCCATGCTGTCGCGGCATGCTACCAGTGTTAAAGACTGCGTTGGAGCTCCGTATGCCACGGCAAACTGGCTGACACTGACGGCGGCGGTGCACAAATGCTGCGCAGCTAGCGCCATTCGACGGCCAACACCGCGGTTCCTGGTGTGTCCGCTGTGCCGTGCGTGTGATCATTGCTTGTACAGCCCTCTCGCAGTGTCCGGAGCAAGTATGGTGGGTCTGACACACCGGTGTCAATGTGTTCTTTTTTCCATTTCCAGGAGTGTAGAAGCTTTCGAAATGTGGTGCTACAGAAGAATGCTGAAGATTAGTTGGGTAGATCACATAACTAATGAGGAAGTATTGAATAGGATTGGGGAGAAGAGAAGTTTGTGGCACAACTTGACCAGAAGAAGGGATCGGTTGGTAGGACATGTTCTGAGACATCAAGGGATCACCAATTTAGTATTGGAGGGCAGCGTGGAGGGTAAAAATCGTAGGGGGAGACCAAGAGATGTATACACTAAGCAGATTCAGAAGGATGTAGGTCGCAATAGGTACTGGGAGATGAAGAAGCTTGCACAGGATAGAGTAGCATGGAGAGCTGCATCAAACCAGTCTCAGGACTGAAGACAACAACAACAACAACAACGGGTAGCGTTCGTGATGACGGTGTTGGCAATGTCGATCGTGCAAAACGAGAGGAAACGCCTGAAAACATCGAGAAGACACGCGCTGTGTTTCATACCAGCCGCAGGAAATCGATCAGACGAGCTGCACAACAGGTGAGAGTCAACCGGGAGACACTGTGACAAACTGTTGTTGAAGACCTGCATCTCTTCCAATATGAAATTCAAACCCATCAGTCACTAACCCCAGTGCCGCCCACCCGGTTATGGTTCAAAAATGGCTCTGAGCACTATGGGACTTAACATCTGAGGTCATCATTCCCCTAGAACTTAGAACTACTCAAACCTAACTAACCTAAGGACATCACCCACATCCATGCCCGAGGCAGGATTCGAACCTGCGACCGTAGCGGTCGCGTGGTTCCAGACTGAAGCGCCTAGAACCGCTCGGAGACACTGGCCGGCCCGCCGGGTTAGCCGCTCGGTCTAACGCACGGCTTTGCGGATTGGAAAGAGCGCCTGGTCCCCGGCACGAATTCGGCCGACGGACTTGTGTCGAGATCTGGTGAGCCGGCCAGACTGTGGATGGTTTTTAGGCGGTTTTCCATCTGCCTCGACGAATGCGGGCTGGTTCCCCTTATTCCGCCTCAGCTACACTATGTCGGCGATTGCTGCGCAAACAAGTTCTCTACCATGCAAACATAGGGCTTACACTCGTTTGGTGTGAGACGTTTCTTCGGGGGGTCCACTGGGGGTCGAACCGCACAATAACCTTGAAAGAGTGGTTCGGTGTGGGGCGGGCGGAGAGAGATGAAATGGACTGCGGTAGTCGTCGTGGGGTTGTGGACCACTGCGGCTGCGGCGGGGACGGAGCCTCTCCGTCGTTTCTAGGTCGCCAGTTAACTTAGAGTACATACAATACAATACCGCCCAAGTGCCATGGGACAGTGGTTGTGTTTCGCCAACACTATTGTCCACATAATTGACGAACAGGACTTTGATGTGAATATGGCTCGGTTTAGCGACGAAGCCCACTTTCATTTCGATGGGTTCGTCGACAAGCAAAATTGGTGCATGTGAGGACTGAGAATCCGGCAGTTCGGGATCGAGAAGTCTCTTCAACCTCATCGCGGAACTGTGTAGTTTGCAGTGTCCAGTCACGGATTAATCGGTGCGATATTCCTTGATGGCACAGTGACTACTAAACGGCGCTTGAAGGTTTTGAAAGATGATTTCATCCCCATTATCCAAAGTGGCTCTGATTTTGACAAGATGTGGTTCATGCAAGTCGGAGCTCGACCCCATCGAAGCAGAAGAGTGTTTGATGCGCTGGAGGAGCACTTTGGGGACCGCATTCTGGCTCTGGGGTACCTAGAGGCCAATGGCAGGGGTCTCGATTGGCAGCTATATTTTCCGCATCTGAATACATGAGACTCCTTTCTTGGCTGGTTTATCAACGACAAGGTGTACAGAAATAACCCCAGAACTATTGCTGAGCTGAAAACAGCCATTCAGGAGGGCATCGACAGCATCGATGTTCCGACACTTCAGCGGCTCATGCAGAATTTCGCTACTCGTCTGCGTCACATCATCGTCAATGATGGTAGGCATATCGAACTCGTCATAGCCTAAATCAGAATATCTGTAGAGACGTTTACATGTCGAGCCATGTGTGTGCAGGCCGTAGTTCGTAACTAATTCGTGTTTCCTTCATAGAGTTCAATAATTGCCACCCTGTATATTACTTGCTGAGAAACCCGGCGTTGCCCGGGTCAGAACATAGGGTATGGAGAAAGACTTGGGTGCCACTACAGATATGAGATGTATAGAAGCATTTATATTTTTAAGCATATTACGAATGCAGTTATCCTATTAGTAAGATAGTTCGGTCACGGTGCTTGGCGGTGGGTGGATGTGGTGGGCAAAAATCCCAAAATATGGGGCAATAAATACTTTAAGGTGAAGCTAAATAATATATAACATACGAACTTTACTGTGTATGTAATAAGTTGTAATTTTTCATTCACGATACAATGTGATACTGATAGAATGCTCAACGTGTTTCATCCATAATGTGGTGGGTGGAAACGGGTGGTTGTGGTTGGCAAATATCTCAACATAATACGCTACATAGAACACGTAGCTCCCAGAGAAAAAGCTATGTTCTCTACGACTTTTGAAATTTACCGTGTCACTGAGTATACTCGCTTATACAATCCTCATCCCCTTCCATCCATAATGGTATTAAGTTTCAGTTACGGAGACAAATGTAACCGCAGGTAACACCACGGGCGCAATACAAAAAGACTGACGAAAACGCTCTGAGCTGAAGTGAATAATAAGCGAAATATGTGTTCGAAATCACCGTAGTGTACCGTTTTTATTTTTGAGTCTATTTTAACCATTTTCTTGGTGTCTCTGTTGATCATCGGAAAAGTGTGAGTGACGAAAACGCTCTAAGAGATTAAAAACTGATCTATTTGATATTACACGTCCTTATTAAAGTCTAGATGACGAAACCGCACAAGCATCGTATTATGTCGGACAAATGAAACAGTAAGCGTATTGTTGTATGTACTGTAAAGTTCGTACGTCACAGAGTATATAGCTTTTCCTGAGAGTATTTATTGTTCCATATTTCGAGAATTTTTCGCCACCACACACACCCACTGCCACACACCGCAACCAAATTCCCTTACTAACGGCAAGAGGCCAAGGACTATCTACCACCACAACCACAATCTGAGTGGTTGCAGTGGGTGTTCATCGATGAAAGTCTGTCAATACGTACACACCAAAAACCTTTTATACGGGGAGATCATTAATAAATCCGACAAACTGGAGGGACAGACTCCTGACTGAAAGTGGAGGAAGAAAAATCCTATGAATATGTGTCTGGAAAAGCATCGTTGCCACGGTAGATGGTGCTGACGAACGAAAGTTCCTCTGGCCACGTGCCGTGTCTGTAGCCCAGAGATTAATGGTGCCAGATCTGATTAGGGTTTCTTCATTGGTAAAGAAGATTGATGACAGAAGTCGCATAATTGAGATGGTCTTGTTCAGTAAGCATCGACAAAATCCTTCCCGTAGAGGGAAGTCCGCTGAATTTAATCCTTACACTCGTTGCAGGTGATACGGATAAAAGCGATTGTCAGGCAGGAGGCTCATAATCGTACTTAGGTTTACACTATATTGGCGAGTCACTTGCCTGGAGCTTGTACTAGAGTTCGTCTCAGTATCTGTATAGCCCTGTGCTTCATATTTGGTGTACGCAATGTCCGCCGCTCCTTGCACGTTCGTCCGTCTGAAAGGACCCAATGAAAACACAAACGGCCAAAAAGGGCTTGAAATGTAGCGTGATGTGGTTGGTGTCTGTGAGGACACTTGTTTTGGTATAGCCGTGGCGCGTCTCTGCCGTTTCCAGCTCCTTGACCGTACACAAACACCATCTCGGCTTGTTCCCGACATGAATACCGGACCATTCTGCTGCTTACAGTACGCTGCGTCAACCACACGGCCTACAACACACAACAAGGAATCTAATGCACGTGGTCAGGCGAATGTTGATTCGTCAGCGCCATCTACCGTGGCAACAATGCGTTTTCGAGACGTACTGAAAGGACCTCCATTCCTCCATTTCCAATAAGGGATCCATTTCTGCAGTCTGTCGGTTTTATTAATGTTCACTCTTTACGTAGATGTAGATATACACCGAAGAGCCAACGAAACTTATACACGTGCCTAATACTGAGTACGACTCCCGCCAGCACACAGAAGTGCCGCAGCACTACGTGGCATAGACTCGACTAATGTTTGAAGTAGTGCTGGAGGGATTTGACACTATGAATCCTGCAGGGCTGTCCATAAATCCGTAAGAGTGCCAGGGGGTGGAGATCTCTTCTGAACAGCACGTTGCAAGGCATCCCAGATATAATTAATAATGTTCCTGTCTGGGCAGTCTGGCGGAAGTGTTTAAACTCAGAAGATTGCTCCTGGAACCACTATGTAGCAATTCTGAACGTGCGGGGTGTCGAATTGTCCTGCTGGAAATGCCAAAGTCCATCAGAATGCACAATGGACGTGAATGAATGCAGGTGATCAGATAGGACGCTTACATACGTGTCACCTGCTACAGTCGTATCTAGACGTGTCAGAGGCCCCATATCACTCCACCTGCACACACTCCACACCACTGCAGAGTGTCCACCAGATTGAAGAGTCCCCTGCTGACATTCAGGGTCCATGGATTCAAGATGTTGTTTCCATACCCCTACACGTCCATCCGCTCGATACAATCTGAAATGAGACTAATCCAAACGGACAACATGTTTCCAGCCATCAACGGCCCAATGCCGGTGTCGACGGGCCCAGGCGAAGCGTAAAGCTTTGTGTCGTGCAGTCATCAAGGGTACACGAGTGGACATTTGGCTCCAAAGCCTAACGGTCGCAGGTTCGAATCTTGCCTCGGGCATGGATGTGTGTGATGTCCTTACGTTAATTAGGTTTAAGTAGTTCTAAGTTCTAGGGGACTGATGACCTCAGCTGTTAGGTCCCATAGTGCTCAGAGCCATTTTGAACCAAAACCTATATCGATGATGTTTCGTTGAAAGGTTCGCACTCTGACATTTGTTGGGTGGCCCAGCACTGAAATCTGCAGCAATTTGCGGAAGGGTTGCACTTCTGTTACGCTGAATGATTCTCTTCAGTCGTCGTTGGTCCCGTTCTTGATGGATCTTTTTCCAGGTGAAGCGACGTCGAAGAGCTCATGTTTTACCGGTATCCTGATATTCACGGTACGAACCTGAAATGGTCTTACGGGAAAATACCCACTTGATGCTATGTCCCACGCTCGTGAGACGACTATAACGCCCCGTTCTTCAAAGTCACCTTCATAACCTGCTATTGTACCAGCAGTAACCGATCTAACAACTTCGGCAGACATTTGTTGTCTTATATAGGCACTGTCGATCGCAGCGCCGTATTCTGCTTGTTTACGTATCTCTGTATTTCAATACGCATGCCTACTCTAGTTTCTTTGGCGCTTCAGTGTAGATACAAATATACGAGGCGTGTTTTTTAAGTAAGTACCGTTTTGAAGTTAAAAAAAGACGTGCTAAGATATCTCAGTAATTTTATTTGTACATGAAAGCCTGTACCTTAATCTACGCATTGACGCCATTACAGTCTGATTCTTCCTTGTTTACGTTGTGTACTGAGTGTTTAAGATGCCTCCGATAATCGTGAGTCCCGCCGACTGTGAAGTACGGGCTGTTATAAGATTTCTTAGTGCTAAAGGCCTAAAAGCGATCGATATTCATCGTGAGATCTGTGCCGTTGACGGGGAAAACATTATGAGTGGTGAAATGGTAAGAAAGTGGGTGAGAGCATTTAAAGATGGCCGCACAAATGTGCATGATGAACTACGGAGAGGGCGTCCTTCGGTCGTTAATGAAAGTTTAGTGCAGGAAGTGGACAATAAGGTGAGAGAAAACAGACGCTTTACGATTTCCTCCTTGCGGGATGACCTTTCTAATGTTTCTCGTAGTGAAGAAATACCTGGGTGGTCAGCGTCTTCAAGACGATGACGAAGTCAAAACAGTGGTGATGCAGTGGTTAACAAGCCAGGCGGCAGACTTCTATGAGGAGAGTATTCAAAAACTGGTACAATGTTACGGCAAGTGCCTCAATATTGACGGATATTATGTAGGAAAGTAGCTTAAGGTACAGGCTTTCATGTTAAAATAAAATTATTGAGATATCTTAGCACGTCTTTTTTTAAATTTCAAAACGGTACTTACTTTTAAAAAAAATGCCTCGTAGATTTTCCACCACTCTCTGTTATTTATTCTGGCAAATCGTGTACTCTCTGTAGTGGGACGCGAAAGTGAAGCGTCACCAATCCATCAGTGTCAGCCCAGTTTGGAGGTGAATATAAGTTTAATTTAGTGTTTTGTTTATGTATTTTGTAATATTTGTAATGTTTGTGAATTATCTAAAGTTTTGTATTTATTTTTATGTTTCATGTACGGAGAGGGCGGCGCAACGAACGGAGATAGCATCTTCACTGTCGGAACCAGAGAGAAATTTGCTGGCCAGTATACGTCGCGGGTCGACAGCCAAAGAGTAACAGAAGATCCTGAAACCGAGTTGTTGCGTCGTGCTTCTAAAAACTGAAAAAAATAAGAATTTGTAATGTTTCTACAACAATGACGTCATAGAAAGTTTAATCATGTTGTAAATGTTCAGCCCTATCTTTTCAAGGCTCATGTTCACGTGTATATGTAGTATATATGAAGATAGTAAACTAGTGTATACTACAAAAGTTTAAATACTTGTTCCGAGAATTTATTTATGAAGAATTATATTAAGGAAGAAGTATTACTGATTTAGTTGACAAGATTATTAAATTTTGACAACGTTCATCGCGAGTTTGAGTCTTAAAAGTTTATTCAATGTGGTTTTAATATTTATTAAAGCAGACAACTTGCATTAATATAATTTCTGGGAAGAAACAAACGACATCTAAATTGAAAAAAGTTTGCGCAAGCCAATTGGACTGAGTGACGTAATTCTGCGCGTACGACTCAAATTATGATGTTTTAATTACAGTTTCGTTCATGAACCATTAAGAGACAACTTTAAAAATAATTTAAATAATTTTGAAGTGTTTTGTAACTGACGGAGGTGACGAAGTCTGCACATGGTCATATGTCAAAAGAAAATCATTTACACAAAACTTACGTCGTTACACTACACCTCCAGCCGTACTCCGGGCAGCAATGGATCAGACCGCTTGTAATGCTCCCAATGTGGACTGTAGTAGACACGCAACACTGACCTGCAGTCCACTCGATCGCGCTAGTCCGCGTTCCCAGAGCTCACGGGAGAAGACACGCCCGGCGACCGCTTGTCTCGGATGAATGCCGGCACTGTTCCCAGCAGCGCAGATCCCGGGATCAGCGGCCACAATGGGGCGCGTATGAATGCGCAATGGCCGGCAGGTGGGGTGGGCCAGACCGGGGCCGCGTGTCCGATCGCACAAAGCGCGCAGCTATCACAACACGGACCCGGACGTCTCAAGTCGGACCTGCCGTAAGCGGGGAGCCCTCACCGCCGCCGGATATGAGATTAAGACCCGCATCGCCCGCGATCTGCGCGCCAGCCCACCGCTCGCGATCGATTCGTCGCGGTCCGGCCTCCGATTGTGGCCACTTGTCGCCATCGATCACGTCCGCGGGGGATTACCCGTCGCAGATCTTGGGGGCTTCAGCGTGTATCGCAGCAGCTGAGCCCGGCGGTCGCGTAGCGGCCACGGGATAAGTGTAACGGAAGCTACTGCCTCCCGGGCAGGGCCGGCGCTATTCAGACTGCGGGCTGCCTACCTGCTCGTCTCTTGTGCTCACGCTCTAAATTTTCTGCGTCTTACCGCGTGTGTGACTCTTTTATTCGACAGAGAAAACGCACCTGTTGCTCGCCCGTTTTGTAGCGGGACCTGCAATGAATTTTCCTTGTGGGATTTCACGTCCCATCGATACCGCAGTCATTACAAAAGATTGAAGCTGAAAGACTGTTGTAACACTATTGCTGCACGACAGAGGAAACGAATGAAACATCTTGTCACCTTGGGTTCATGGTGATATTATTTCAAACAGATTCAACTAACGAAAGATCTTATTACGGTCACAACAGTCTAGATCGTGTCGTGCTTCTTGCGACCAGTTTCTGTCACATTAGGCCATGTTCAGATGATCGTGATGTAACTACAGGACGTTGCTATCATCAGCGTTAGTTGTTGTGCGTCTTTAATAAATCTTTTGATGGCTCAGTTTGGCCGAAACTGTTCATGACGCTTACCTAGGTGATCTTGACTGTGCATTTTAAGCTTTTCCATGCGGCTTTTCGCGGATGATGCTGTAGTATTCAGAGAAGTTGCAGCATTAGAAAATTGCAGCGAAATGCAGGAAGATCTGCAGCGGATAGGCACTTGGCGCAGGGAGTGGCAACTGACACTTAACATATACAAATGTAATGTATTGCGAATACATAGAAAGAAAGATCCTTTATTGTATGATTATATGATAGCGGAACGAACACTGGCAGCAGTTACTTCTGTAAAATATCTGGGAATATGCGCACGGAACGATTTGAAGTGGAATGATCATATAAAATTAATTGTTGGTAAGGCGGGTGCCAGGTTGAGATTCATTGGGAGCGTCCTTAGAAAATGTAGTCCATCAACAAAGGAGGTGGCTTACAAAACACTCGTTCGACCTATACTTGAGTATTGCTCATCAGTGTGAGATCCGTACCAGGTCGGGCTGACAGAGGAGATACAGAAGATACTAAGAAGAGCGGCGCGTTTCGTCACAGGGTTATTTGGTAAGCGTGATAGCGTTACGGAGATGTTTAGCAAACTCAAGTGGCAGACTCTGCAAGAGTGGCGCTCTGCATCGCGGCGTAGCTTGCTGTCCAGGTTTCGAGAGGGTGCGTTTCTGGATGAGGTATCGAATATATTGCTTCCCCCTACTTATACCTCCCGAGGAGATCACGAAAGTAAAATTAGAGAGATTCGAGCGCGCACGGAGGCTTTCCGGCAGGCGTTCTTCCCGCGAACCATTCGCGACTGGAACAGGAAAGGGAGGTAATGACAGTGGCACGTGAAGTGCCCTCCGCCACACACCTTTGGTGGCTTATGGAGTAAAATGTAGATGTAGATGTAGATGAACTAATTATTCAGCGTAGTTTAGGGCTTGCAGCCGGTCGTCGATTGCTACACTCCATGATATTTTGACTGGGCTTCTGCCAGTCACCTTCAGGTCAGCCGTCGAAGACTTTGTTTTTACATTTAACGGTACAAATAAGCTAAGTTTCTAACAGCTTCAGGTCAGCTGTGTTATCTCTTCACATGACTCGTCTACTATTACAAGACAGCGTCATTATTACAGTACATACTACAGTCTTACGTAGATGTTGTTGCAACCTATGGCCTCTCTGGGCTAATCTCAGAGAGTTTTCCGTTCCTACCATGAGGAGGTGGATCACTACCATCCGTCAACCGTTGCCATTCCCATCTCATAGCCTTTCTACCCTTTGGTAGATATACAATTGCTAGTGTACTACTGAAGTGCACGCAAGCTATTGGATTATACACTGAGGTGGAAAAGTCATGAAATGCTTTCTAATGTGTCGGACCTCCTTTTGCACGCCGTACTGCAGCATCTCGACGTAAAAGTCCGCTGCAGGAACACTGAGTCATGCTGCCTCTATAGCCGTCCATAATAGGGAAAGTATTGCCGGTGTAGGATTTTGTGCACGAACTGAATTCTCAATTGTGACCCATAAATGTTCGATGGGATTCATGTCGGGCGATCTGGGTGGCTAAATCATTTTCTCGAATTGTCAAGAATATTCCTGAAACCAATCGCGAACGATTGTGGCGCGTTGACATGGCGCCCTGTCATCCATAAAAATTCCATCGTTGGTTTGGGACATAAAGTCCATGAATGGTTGTAAATGGCCTCCAAGTAAATCATCGGTTCAGAAGGACGCAATCAATTCCATTTAAACACAACCGACTCCATTGTGGAGCCACCATCAGCTTTCACAGTGCCTTGTTGACAAATTGGGTCCATAGCTTCGTGGCATCTGCACACACTCGAACCCTACCAACTGAAATCGTGACGCATCTGATCAGGCCACGGCGTTCCAGTAGTCTAGGATTCAACTGATATGATCATGAGCACAGGAGAGGTGCTGCGGGCGATATCGTGCTGTTGGCGAAGGTATTCGCGTCCGTCGTCAGCTGCCGTAGCCCATCGACAACAAATTTCGCCGCACTGTCCTCACGGATACATTCGCCGTATGTCCCACACTGACTTCTGCAGTTATTTCACGAAGTGTTGCTTGTCTATCGGCACTCCCGACTCTACTCAAACGTCACTGAGCCGGCCACGGTGGCCGAGCGGTTCTAGGCGCTACAGTCTGCAACCGCGCGACCGCTACGGTCGCAGGTTCGAATCCTGCCTCGGGCATGGATGTGTGTGATGTCCTTAGGTTTGTTAGGTTTAAGTAGTTCTAAGTTCTAGGGGACTGATGACCTCAGATGTTAAGTCCCATAGTGCTCAGAGCCAGCTGAACCATTTTTTGAAACGTCACTGCTCTTGGTCGTTAAGTGAAGGTCATCTGCCACTGCGTTGTCCGTGGTCGAGAGGAATGCCTGAAACTTGGTATTCTCGCATACTCTTAAGACTGTGAATCTCGGCATATTGAATTCCCTAACGATTTACGGAGCGGAATGTTCCACACGTCTGGTTCCAATTGTCATTCCGAATGAAATTCTGTGAATTCCCGTCGTGTGGTCGTAATCGTACAAATGACATATCTATCAATGCCCTGTCCTTTGATACTTTGTGTACGAGATACTACTGCCATCTGTATATGTGAATATCGGTCTGATGTGATCACTGATAGTACTTCCAAAATGGCAGAATCAATATTTCGTTTGGACAGTGTGCTGTCATCGGATTCCTTTGTAAAGAGGGAAAGTCTGCTGCTAAAATCCGCCTCAGATTTATCGTGTCTATGGAGATGCCTGGATGAGTGCTAGCAGTGTTAGAAACTGCGTTAAGCATTTCAGTGATAGGAAAAAGAGTATCCAAGATGAACCTTGTAGCGGTCACCCGGTAACTGCCTCTACAGAAAGCAACAAAAAAAGACCGCCTGATCTCATTAGAGAATACTGACGCGTCACGGTGAATGAAATTGCAGTGCAAGAAATGATTTAATGCTTAGATTATTCAAAAGCTACTGCCAGTAGTGTCTCATGTTACTGCCCGAAGACCAAAAACTTTAGAGAATAACCATCAGCCAAAACCTTCTTCATAGATTTCAAAGTGAAAATGATGATTTTTTGACGATTATTGTGACAGGCGAAGGACATTATGAGACGGTGGAGATTATTCAGAGAGCGGTGGACCAGTGTCTTCATGCAGCTTTAACAGAATTCTACCATAAGAATATTTTCAAACTTGAAGAACAACAGGAAAAAGAGTGCGTCGAAAAGTGAGAGAAAAGTCTGTGGATTACGATGCTGTACTTGGTTGCTCTAAAAAACAAATCTTAAGGGAGTTTAAGATTATTTCTCACTACTCTCAGTTTGGCTGGTTATCAACTCCTAGTACTACAGGCAATGCAAACTTCGTTGTCCAAGTCGCAAGACCTTTTATCGCCTTCTGTTCTGGCATTACCATTGATTTATTTACAAATACACAAGCTGAGTGTGTGTAGAAACTTTACTAATCACCTCCAAGAAAGGTGAAAACTTCTGCGTATCGTTAATTATGCCTCAGACACTGTCAGTTTTTACCGACTGCCTCCGAGGAGAGACAATCTGCCATCAGATATAAGAAAACTTACCCCGCCCTGCAGTTCAGACACTTGCACCCAGAGCTTGCACAGCCTCGAATCAAGATAGCGTGCTTAAAGGGCTCGGTTCCTAAAGAAAATGTTTAGATACAACGGATATTTTAGTCACTATTGCCGGCCGAAGTGGCCGTGCGGTTCTAGGCGCTGCAGTCTGGAACCGCGAGACCGCTACGGTCGCAGGTTCGAATCCTGCCTCGGGCATTGATGTGTGTGATGTCCTTAGGTTAGTTAGGTTTAAGTAGTTCTAAGTTCTAGGGGACTAATGACCTCAGAAGTTGAGTCCCATAGTGCTCAGAGCCATTTTTTTTAGTCACTATTAATTAAATCCAAAAACAAAGATGTGGATGAAGAAGAGAGCATGCCAACAGATTCCCTAGCTTTTTTGTCTATGTTGGTGATGTTTCGTTCATAGTAACCAGAACCCCCGCAAATTTCAGATTAACGTGATTTTTGGCCCACCTTCTAAGATTGGACATCTTCTTGGCATCAGTTACTGTATAAGCTGGAATTTACAGAGAATCTTCTCAGTTTGCAATGGCTTACATACGTCATACCACACGTACCTTGTAAGAACACTGCATCGGACATTAACGTTGCAGCTATCCAGCTCTGCTATTGCTGAACGTTGTATCTCCACCGGAAATTCTATGATGGATGATAAAACTATAATTTTGGCCTCAGCAACTTCTTTCTGGGTCTCCACTACTGAAGAATCCATGAAATACGCGTTGCAGACATTCTCATGAACCGTGGTGACAAGTACCAGTTGGATTATACGTAGAACCCCATCATTTCTTCGAATTGTTCCAGACGCAGTGTACGCCGACGGCCACGGCGAGCGACAACCCTGAGGAAGTTTTGTCGCGGTGCCACCAGTCACATCGCTGCTCTCCGGTGAATTTGGGCAGTTCGTCACCACGATCTTAACGCATGCGGAATACACACAGTGCGTATGATAAACTGCAGGACGGGAGAAACCTGCTCCAGTCTTCGATGGCTCACCTGAAGATGACTGGCTGGTTCCTAGGCAATACATTGTGGGGTATAGTAAAGGATGACTAGCTGCAGGCCAGAAACCTCTTTCAACAGTGATCTATACTCTTTTCATGAAATGATGAAACTACGAGGCGCATCCTGAAAGAAAGTTCCGATAACCGATAAAGAAAGAAAAACATCACTAAGTAGGAAATATTTACTGGAATATTTACATATGTTTACTGGCTACTTCTCAACACAGCCATCAGCATTGTTGATGTATTTATCGTAACGGTACACTACCGATTGTATACCGGTAACATAGGAATCTGGTACACAAGTTGGGAGTGTCGCAATCACTTCAGTCTGCATCTCGGAGTCGTTTCAAAAATGTTTTCCTGCGAGAAAATGCTCCATGAGATGGAAGATACGAATGTCACTTGGGTCGAGGTCGGAGCTGTAGGGTGGTAGAAGATGCCCGATCCAAACTAACATATTTCATGTGCCGTTGGCTGTATGGGGTCTTGTATTGTCATGTACGAGCAAAGGTTCTTGTTCTGGATCGCCCATCTCAGATTTTTCTGTGTTTGACAATAGCGCTCAGCATTTACGGCCTCCCGTCGCGATAAAAACGCGCACAGGAGGACATCACGTCTATCCCAGAAGACACTGCACATTATTTTTTGACAGAGATTGCCTGCTTGAACTTGGCCTTCACAGGTGGAACACCATACTGCCAACGCACGGATTTTAGTTTTGCTTCTGGTGTGCCATACGACACCCATGTTTCATTCCCATTGACAACATGGTCGAAAATCTTGTCATCTGCCCTTGCGTATCGCTGTAGAAATTTCAGTGCTGCGGCCAGACTTTCGATTTTGTGTTCATCTGACAGTTGTCTCGGCACCCATCTGGCACAAAGAAAATGTAAGACAAGTCACTTGCAGATAATTACATGCAACAGCGAGTAAGACATTGGGGGAAATGACGAGAGAGTTCTGAAACTGTTAAGCCCAGCAAACTGCCTGCGGCATCGCCTGACCATACTGCGCTCATGATGTCGTGTCCATACACGGGGCACAACTTGTGATGGATCAATGCTGGAGATTGCGTCTGAGCATGCAAAAAACGGATAACTGCACGAATCTCGCAGTTGGTGGGAGACAATATCAGAGCAGCCATTTTATCCTAGAAATGCGTGGTGGCTACCGCCGTAGGTGGTGAAGCGGTCGGACGGTTGCTGTCCACCGCTCCCTGGTATGAGGTAAACTCTATTTTAACATGTCAGTTTTTCAGTTGGTCAATTTTAACTGTGACTCTCTTCTTGGTGCTGGTAAACAGTATTGTATTTTGAGAGCGTAGAGTCTCCCTCCTTGCCGTGTCAGGACTTAAATATTTTACTGATGTACGTACACCTGAAGATGTGATTTGAAATTAAAAAAAGATTATCTTCCTGTAAAAGTACTTATACAGCTGAAGGCAATTTATTTCAGAAACAAGGATTACTTTAGCTACGGTTGACATCACCAGAAAACTATTTATAACAGTCTAATAAAGATTAGGCCTACTGAGCGATATCGGATACTCGGAGAATACCTGGTATTGTATCTACATGAGTAAGGATAATCGGATATTCTCAGTTTTAATTCTATTTGAGGTCAATTCTGCAATCTTTTTCGTCAAAAGGTTTAGTCACGGTCTCGTAACACCATACTTGTTGTTTCACGGACTTGAGCAATCGTTTTTCAGTGGAAAACAAAGCAACGTGAGAAAGTCTGGCTAGAGACTGTGTACTTCCAAGATAACTTTTGATTCTCTTCAAGGCCGAAAATGATCTTTCAGCCAAAGTACTAGTTGCAGAAGTGGTTAAAATTAATTTCATTAGTTCTATGATGCTTCACGTACTGCTTTACTGAGAGCACAGGAGGCGAGAAATGAACTTTCTCTAAACACTGGTTGGTTCCGGACTGCGTCTGGAGAATAAATCACAGATAGTTCCGTCCCTCGTCGAGGGATATCAAAATGTCTACCAATGCAACTCAAGAAAGTTATACACTACGTGATCAAAAGTACCCGGACATCTGGCTGGAAATGACTTACAAGGTCGTGGCGCTCTCCATCGGTAATGCTGGAATTCAATATGGTGTTGGCCCACCCTTAGCCTTGATGACAGCTTCCACTCTCGCAGGCATATGTTCAATCAGGTGCTGGAAGGTTTCCTGGGGAATGGCAGCCCATTCTTCACGGAGTGCTGCAGTGAAGAGAGGTATCGATGTCTGTCGGTGAGGCCTGGCACGAAGTCGGCATTCCAAAACATTCCAAACGTGTTCTATAGAATTCAGGTCAGGATTTTGTGGAGGCCAGTCCATTACAGAGACGTTGTCATGTAAGCACTCCGCCACTGCATTATGAACAGGTGCTCGATCGTGTTGAAAGATGCAATCATCGTCCCTGAATTGCTCCTCAACGGCGGGTATCAAGAAGGTACTTAAAACATCAATGTAGGCCTGTGCTGTGATAGTGCCACGTAAAACAACAAGGGATGCAAGCCCCCTCCATGAGAAACACGATCACACCATAACATCACGGCCTCCGAATTTTACCGTTGGTATTACTCATGTTGGCAGACGACGTTCACCGGGCAATCGCCATGCCCACACCCTGCCATCGGATCGCCACATTGTGTACCGTGACTCGTCACTCCACACTACGTTTTTAGACTGCTCAATCGTCCAATGCTTACGCTCCTTACACCAAGCGAAGTGTCGTTTGTCATTTACTGGCGTGATGTGTGGCTTATGAGCAGCCGCTCGACCATGAAATTCAAGTTTTCTCATCTCCCGCCTAACTGTCATAGTGGATCGTGATGCAGTTTGGAATTCCTGTGTGATGGTCTGGATAGATGTTCAATACCAGCTCGATTAATCTGCTGTATATAACCATCTGGTATTGGATATTAAAGGGAACTGTCGTTTGAGCAGTTCATCCGAAGTGTTGGATGCTTTAGACAATTAGGAGAAAACGGAGACAAGATCAGAAATTGTATATGACCAGCAGACTGCTTCAAAGCAAAATTCAGCTTATGGTCACAGCAATGTACGAAGAGAGCTGAGGTATATATGTCTCTCACAAGTTCTTGTACCCGATAATGTTGCCCAACCATGACGGCACAGCCGCCGTATGTCTGAGCTACGCTATTTCTACCACAGTCAAATTCACTTATGCATCCAAAGAGGTATTCCGCTAAGCTAGCAGCACCTCGGCTATCACTGACATCAACAAATTCCAAAAATCACTCACACATTGCACCAGTAGATAATACATATCACAAAACATTGAAACTTTCATATTTTTGTGGCATTAAGTATAACAGTTGCAACAGTTGTAAATATTTATAAAAAATATTTAAATGTTAATTGGACATTGGGCTAAGTGTAACCTCCCCGTAAAAATATGAAAATGAAAAGAATTAAATAGAACCAAGTGTAGCCTCCCCACAAATATCTGAAATGACAATAATTAAATGTTAATGGGAATAGTGGCAAATGTTGTTGAGCTCCCACAAAACATCGTTAAATTGAAATAAAAGTGACTGTAACTTCGCTACAAAAATATTGAAAAATAATCGCCCAATGTAAACTCGACACAAAAATTGAGAAATGAACTTTAATCATTAGACCCACAATAATAGGGCAGCATCGCTGACCTTAGGCCCTGTGCAATAACTAATCTGATAAATTGATTCTGGGATGAAAAGCATAGGAAATATTGTTTCAATTGGAATGATTCTTTTCTTAAAAAATATTGCTTTGAAAACAAAATTATTATTGGGGCATTTCTTGAACAAATTAATTACAATTAAAATACATTACATAATCAGATGTGCGCAATGCTGCTTCTTTATCTTATTTAACAATATACCTCGTCCCGAACCTTGACCAGAGACCCATGTCGACGCCCGCCGACTCCTCACGCACAACTCCGACTCGCAACTGAGTCCAACACGCAACAGCGTCCAACTCGAAACTGAACTACATGCTCTCGCGACTCGCTACGTACAACAACTGCACTCACGCGCGGTCAAGCGCAGACTAGCAACGATAAACAACTCTCTGGTCAGAGATTCTGTCATGCCTCGCCATCGCTGGTATGAATACGTACGCGTTTCATAACCCTCCACTGGGGGGCAAAAATTTGGCAGCGATGGTGAGTCATTTGGACTTGCCATGAGCAACAAATTTTTTCTTAACTAATTAACTTTTACAATCACAGAATATTCAGATGTAGAACATGAATTAAATGTGGTGCACATGCACCGAGTACGAAACATTTCAGACAATGACAAAAAATATATACAATGAGTACAGAACATATTAGCAAATCAGAAAAATGTATATACAAATCATATTGATAAATGACAAAAGTGCACACGCACTGAAAAACTCTTTAGCATTTTCACAACAAATAAACATAATGGCAAAAAATCATGTTGACAAGTGACATAAGTGCACATGCACTGCAGTTCAGAACAAATCAGCAAATCAAAATGTACATACAATGAGTAGTAATCATGTTATAAAATGACAAAAGTGCACACGCACTGAGATTCAGAATATATCAGCAAATCACAAAATGTATATACTATAAGTAGAAATCATGTTAGAAAAATGACAAAAGTGCACACGCACTGTAGTTCAGAATATATCAGCAAATCAAAATGCACATACAATGAGTAGTAATCATGTTAGAAAATAACAAAAGTGCACTCGCACTGTAGTTCGAAAAAAAATGTGTAGGCCATGAATACAAATGATGTTAGCAAAAAATGATTTTCACTATGTTACAAGAATTAGGATAGGAAAGGGAAGGATTGCATCATGGTTGCAGCACTTTAGGTTGCACGCAGCTGCACTGAAAGTCCATATCTTTCCACAGAAGTACAACACCAAGTGAGACAATCTGAAGTTGTTTTCCCAGAAGTATTTATCAGCGTACCCAAGACACTGGAATGTCGTAGTAATATTCCATGTTATCATTTTGGCAGTACATCAGGTACACCAAACAGTGGGACCATAATAACGTCTCCATCGCTCACGGTGGTGGGCAGCATGTCGTGTCAACACCACACTCTTACAAGGCACACCAACGTAGAATTAGTGCAAAAACCAAATATAGTGCTCCATGATCAAGAGGATATACAGGACAAATGGATATTGCAGTAATTCAGGGTAGTTAGGTCAGAAGGTGAAGGACATTAAGTCACATACTAGTCTTCATTGGGAATTACATTAGTAGTTTGCGGCATTCATAGCCCAGTTATTGAACATTTCTGTACCATGTATGTAGTATTACAGAAAAATGTTCATTAACTGATTTACAGACAACATTGTCATTGGTCATTTCAATACCGTAATCAGTAGCATTCATTTCCCAGTTACATAATCAGTAGCATTCATTTCCTTGTTACAAAGCATAATTAGTAGCATTCATTTCCTAGTTACAACGCATTATTAATCATTGGTCATTTAAATACAGTAATCATATCAATACAGTAATCAGTAGCATTCTTTTCCCAGTTACAAAGCATAATCAGTAGCATTCATTTCCTTGTTACAAAGCATAATTAGTAGCATTCATTTCCTAGTTACAAAGCATTATTAATCATTGGTCATTTCAATACCGTAATCATCTCAATACAGTAATCAGTAGCATTCTTTTGCCAGTTACAAAGCATAATCAGTAGCATTCATTTCCTTGTTACAAAGCATAATTAGTAGCATTCATTTCCTAGTTACAAAGCATTATTAATTAATCATTGGTCATTTAAATACAGTAATCATCTCAATACAGTAATCAGTAGCATTCCTTTTCCCAGTTACAAAGCATAATCAGTAGCTTTCATTATTCAAGTGACATATTATTCATAGCTGATCAGCATTACTCAGAACTCTCTTAAACTGGTATCATTATTTGGGACAGGTAATACATTTTTTTGTTAGCAATGCATTGCTTTGGGTAATTATAGGGGAAAAAAGAAAAAAAATTGCTTCTGGGTTGTTGCTGTAAATGAAAATGTGTAACGTCATTCGTCATGAGTCCGCTGTTGCAAGATTATGAAACAAGTAGAGTATATGTAATCACATTCATAAATGACATAGATTTAATGAACAACCGCTTATAGCACATTAATTTCATAAATAATTTCTCCTGCAAAAATATACAAAAAATGGATTATTAAGCTGAAAGAAGAAATGCATTTTATGCTGAAAGGTAGTGAACTTCGAATTAACAGGTAGTGAAATGTGTATAAAAATGTGTTCCATAGCTGTCCTTTCCAAAACCTTCCGTCATTATACTATGCAATATAACACCTGCTGTCAAAGCAAACTGCAACAAATACTTAAATAACTACATACATAAATACATAACTTCAACAATATCCTCATCTGTAAAGAAAAAACTTCATTATCCATCACTTCATTATCATAACTCCATTATTATCATCACCTGTAAAGAAAAACTTCATTATCCATAGTAGCATATTCTTCATCATTATTCATCAGCTTTCATTATCATCTGCAAAAAAATAATTTCATTACTCATTACATAACTATTCCTTATCTCTAGCATTTTCCATCACTAAAACTAAGATGTGTAGTTCTGTGTGACAGCCTGCATCAATCGCCTTGTATTCTGAAAGAAAAAATTAGTTAAGACTGCTATTCTACGATGTGTATAGTATATTCTTGTTAATGCTTGTTAATCCTGATCCATTTACTCTTCATCACGAGGTTTGCATCTTCTTTCGTTCATTCCGAAGGTGAAATTCCCATTTCTGTTTAATTTATTTCTTTTACGCATCATTTCTTTCTGAAATTGATGAACAAAGATTAATGTCTTGCATTTACATCATATACTCACAACATAATGACTGGTTTATGATAACATAATTAAGCATACAGCATACCATGACAGAAAACGAAATATGAAAAAAATAGACAGTGTTCAAATCCAAAAATGCACACAGAATATCACAATGCAGCAGCAAAAAATGTAAAACAGTCACGATGTTGAGATATCATAGGGCAAAAATGTCAAAGTCAACTGGTGTGTGTTATATCTAAATTATTTCACAGTGCATATAAACAAAATATGAAAACAATCGTACATACATAAAAAAATGATGACAAGAAATGTGACCTTCTTTGAGTTCACCTTGTACGTTGTGTAGTTAGTAGAGGCGAGAATTAAAGACTTTAACGGAGAGAGAATTTAATAAAGTTAATATGTCACTAGATAAAATTGCATAATTATTCATAAGATACGTAAGTTTCGCTGGAAAAAATGTGCACAGTCTGATATGTAACGACAAGAAGAGCGACCTGCTAACCTTACCTTGCCGCGCACTTGCCAAAAAAAAATACGGTAATCATCAATAAGTAGTCATGTGAATATAATTGCAGAAATAATCATAAAATGTGTAAATTCATCTGGAAAAAATGCACGGTCTGATGTGTAACGACAAGAAGAGCGACCTGCTACCCTTACCTTGCCGGGCACTTGCCAAGAAAAAATACGATAATCATCAATAAGTAGTCATGTGAATATAATTGCATAAGTGATCATAAAACTAGCAAAATGGCATTATAGCATGTTAAATCATAGAGTGTCTTCATTCAATAAAGGGTTTAATATTGGAGACATGGTGGTTGCCTTTACTTTTTCTGGTTCTCAGAGTTTCGATGTGTACAACATTGGGGTGAGGAATGCTGCGAATCCGATATGGACCTGCGTATAGAAGTTCAAATTTACTGCACTTACCTTTTATTCTGCTAGATAAATAGTGTGTACGTACTAATATCTTCTGTCCAATGTGAAAGTCACGGCGTATACAAACATGTTTTTGCTGTCTTCTCTGGCGCTCTGTGGCACGTTTGATGTTGTTCAGCGCAATGTTAATTATTTCATGGTGTCGCAGTCGACGAGATGTAGGAAAGTTTACTAATTCTGTAATTTTGTTAGGTGGTTCAACATTTTTCAGTATAACAGACGGAGATAGCATAGTAGATTCATTTGGTATGGAATTAATTACATCTTGGAATGAGAATATATGTGTGTCCCAATCAATATGTCTTTTGTGGCAGTATATTCTACACAGTTTACCAATTTCTTTCATTAATCGTTCACAAGGGTTCGAAGAAGCATGGTACCTGGATATATAGATCGGAGAAATGTTTCTAATTCGTAACATACGTGTCCATATAGCAGAACGAAATTGTGATCCATTGTCAGAAATTACTTTCAACACATGCCCTACATGAAATAGAAAATGCATTACAAATGCTTTCGAAATGGTTTTAGCAGTAGCTTTGCGTAACGGAGTGAAAGTAACAAATTTTGAAGTGAGTTCAACAGCGACAAAGATGTAGCAGAAACCTCTTTTAGTTTTCGGAATTGGACCAAACATGTCTACAGCGGCCATATGTCTCAATTTGACAGGTACGATTGGATGTAATGGAGGAATATGTGAAGTTGTGTCTGACTTAGCTTTCTGGCAGATTTTACATGCCACTAAAACTCGTCGTATACGTTTCTCCATGTTGGTAAAATAACAGTTCTGCCTCAGTATAAGAAAACATTTTCTGGCTCCGTAATGTGCATAACTTAAATGAGTATACCATATTAATTTGTTAACCAGTTCGTCAGGAATGCATAATAACCAATTATTGCTGTCAGGATGAGAGCGGCGAAACAGAATGTCATTGCGTACAGTGTAATGGTTTCTAATCGTAACATTATTCTTATCTTGCCAAAGGTGTTTAATTTCTTTCCACACGTTATCTTTCTTTTGCTCTTGTGCTATGTCCTGTAATGACGACGAAATAAAATTTTCAAATGCAACTTGTTGAATGTACATAATGCTGAAATTTGCTTTGCAGAAGTTGGTTGCGATGTCTAGCTGATTATTGCTGAGAGAACGAGATAGTGCGTCTGCTACAATATTTTGTGTACCGGGAATGTGAACAATTGTGAAATTAAATTCCTGTAAATAAAGTTTCCACCTGGTTAACCTGCCATGTGTAAATTTACCTGAAAGTAAAAATTGTATAGCTCTGTGATCTGTGTAAACGGTGGTATGTCTGCCATAAAGAAAATGCCTGAATCTCGTAAAAGCCCAAACAACACATAATGTTTCCAGTTCTGTAACAGAATAATTTCGTTCAGCAGGTGACAAAAAGCGACTTGCAAATGCGATGTTTTTAGTTACTGTTGAGCCATCTTCCTCAATTTCCTGAAAAATATGTATGCCTAAAGCGGTGTTAGAACTGTCGGTGGCAATGGAAAAATTTTTGGTAAGATCTGGATGCGATAAAAGTGGTGCATTCAACAAAGCTTGTTTCAGGTTCATAAATTCAGAATGTGCTTGCTTATCCCAGGACCAAATAGTGTTTTTTACTGTCAATTGGCATAATCTAGGTGTGTCTAAAGCAGAGTGATAAATAAATTTACGAAAAAAGTTAATTAAACCCAAAAATCTACGTAATTGTTTTTTTGTCGTAGGAACAGTAATATCACGTAAATCTTGAAGTTTTTCCGGGTCAGGAGCAATGCCTTCAGCTGAAATTACATGTCCAAGAAATTTTATAGAAGTTTTACCAAAGTGCGATTTACTGAGGTTAACTGTGAGTCCTTGTGCATGAAAAGTTTGTAACAGACGTTCAAGAATCATATTGTGTTCAGACCAGTTAGCTTCTGCGATAAGAATGTCGTCTACGAACGTCGTGATCCTGTCTTTAAGTTCTGTCGGAAGTATTGTGTTCAAACCGCGAATAAAGGCTGCAGAATAAATAGTTAAACCGAATGGTAGTTTGCAAAATTGATAACAGTCGCCAAAACAGAGAAATGCTGTGTACTTTCTGCAGTTCGGATGGAGCTGAATTTGCCAAAATCCCGATTTCAAATCTAGTGTGGAATAAATAGCCGTACCATGAAATTTCTGTAGTAGTTCTTCTAGTGTCTGTGGTCGATCTGTTTCATTAATAATAATGTCATTAATGTGACGCGAATCAAGTACGAGGCGAAGTGAGCCATCTTTTTTCTTAACAATATGTAGCGGGTTTATGTACGGACTAACTGCCGGTTCTTTAATTCCTTGGTCGAGCATATCTTGCAACTCTTTTTTAACTTGTTCTCTGTGGATATATGGAGTGGGATAATGCTTTGCTTTAAATGTGTCGTGCTGTTTGACTTGAAATTCATACATAAATCCGGACATAGTACCAGGAATGTTGTCGAAAACTGGAGCTTGCTGTAAAAGAATTTCGCGTAGTAGCGTGCGTTCGTCGTCTGTATTTGCACTGCTTTGTTTAACTTTATCAAAAATCATCTGCATTACGTCGTGGTCAGCTTCGTCTGGAGTGTTCTAGTTATGTACGTACGTATCTGTGAACAATGTGGGATTACAGTCTATGTTACGCGTTGCGGAAATGACCTCTGTGCGATTAATTGTTTGTTCTTCCGCAGATAAAGAGTGCTGAAATTCTAAAGCCAATTGTACATTTTCATCCTTCAACATTAAATAGGAATTTTGAAAGTCAATAATGGCATCGTGTTGTACCAGAAAATTCGTACCTAAAATTATGTCTGTCGTCAATAACGGAATAATCCAAAAATTTGAATGAAATGTGTGACCTGCAATGCAAAATGATAAATGTGTCTGTAATTTAACGTCTACTCCTTTACTCGATACTGCTCCTTTTACTTTCGTTTTGCCTAATGGAAATGTAGGATAGGTATTCTCTTTGTTACATTCGTTGAAAGTTGCTTCATTTATAACTGACATAGGTGATCCGAAATCGATTACTGCTGAAAATTTCGATGAACCAATTTTAATTTCGATGACAGGATGTGAAATGGTTTTCTCAACAACTGGTCTTTCCTGTAAAAGAGTGTCTCGGATGTCGTCGAAAGTAATAACATTTTCGTGAACAACATTCTGCGTGTCAAAAGTAGTGCTTGTGTTATTGGAAGATGCGACCTGTACAGTATCTAGTCAGACTCTATCTGACGTGTTATTATTTTCTGGAGGATGTTGTGGCATTTCGACTATTTGAACTGTTCTGTTATTTCTTTCAGACGTATTACGTTCTGGATGATACCTACAGTCGGGTTCATTCATGAGAATATGTTCTTGCGGATGATTTTGCTGTTTCAAATAACTTCCGGGAATTCAGCCAGGTAACACTTTCAGCGACCGCCGATATTTCGGCGGGAGAACACCCCGCCATTTTCAAGGCAAACTGCAACGGACAGGCGGTGTACGTGCAAATTTAATACCTCGGTTCTCGGACCCAAGCAGGAAAGATAACACACACACACACACACACACACACACACAGAACACTAGTCCCACCAAAGATGGCCAAAGTCAGAGCTATCGATAGTGAGACTATGAATTCGCAGGTGAGGTAGCATTGAGTCTGTCCCTCTGTTTCTTGACAAGGGAGAGAGCCGGATTCCAAACAGAGTTTAAACAGAAACCTCCATCCCTGTTAACAAGGTTGCTCGCTAATTTAATCTCAACTGCCTCCCGAATCACACTGTCCCAATAGCTGGACGTGCATGCCAATATCTCGGTGTTATTATATAACATGGGGTGACCAGTATCCAAGCAATGTTCGGCAATAGCAGATCTATTTGGCTGCTGTAATCGTGTGTGCCGTTTATGCTCAGTACATCTGTCCTCCACGGTCCTGATAGTTTGACCAATATATGCCATGCCGCAGCTACAAGGGACACGATATACACCCGCCTTACGCAGTCCAAGATCATCCTTAACGGAACTCAAAAGTGCTCTAATTTTAGATGGAGGTCGGAAAACACATTTCACATCGTATTTCCGTAAAATACGACCGATCTTATTGGACGTGTTTCCTACGTAAGGCAAGAAGGCAGTAGACTTAGGTGTTGACTCAGAATTATCATCAATCACCTGATGTACAGTTGGTCGATAGCGCAACGCACGTTCAATCTGTCTATCACTGTAACCATTTTGACGAAATGTAACTTCAAGATGGGACAGCTCAGCTGGCAAAGTCTCAGCGTCAGAAACGATATGTGCCCTGTGTACCAAGGTACGAAGTACCCCTTCACGCTGAGCCGAATGGTGACAACTATTAGCTTGTAAGTACAAGTCGGTGTGAGTGCGTTTCCTGTAGACCGCATGTCCCAATGATCCATCATCCTTCCTCCTAACCAACACGTCGAGAAAGGGAAGGCAACCATCCTTTTCCACCTCCATCGTAAAACGAATGTTTTACGCTCTCTCAAAGTTGATCCCAGTATTGTTATTTTACCTGCTGACAAGGGCAATGCCACCGTTGTTTTAAATAAACATGATTATGTACAAAAGATGCAACGTTTACTATCTGATTCAACGTATCGCAGAATCGATGCTGACCCCACGAAAAGTGTTGAGAGAAAGACCAACAGCCTCCTGAAGAAAAGTGGTTTGTCGTAGGACACTATAAAGAGGCTTAACACCTATAGTGCGGTTCCCCCTAGGTTATATGGCCTTCCAAAGATTCATAAGGAAGGGGTTCCTTTCCGTCCTATAGTGAGTAACATCGGCGCCCCGACATATTGTGTATCCAAGCATCTTGCTTCTCTGTTGAGTCCACAAGTAGGACGGTGTGAACATCATATCAGGAACTCAGCTGATTTTTTACGTCGTTTGGAGGGACTGAGGCTGAATGACTCTGATATTTTAGTGAGTTTCGATGTGGTCTCTCTCTTCACTCGTGTTCCTCTGTCTGATTCGTTGCGGTTAATTGAAGCCAGGTTTGGTGCTGATTTAACTAATCTCTTTAGGCATGTGTTGACATCCACTTACTTTTTATTTAATGACCAGTATTACGAGCAGACAGATGGAGTTGCGATGGGTAGTCCGTTGTCTCCTGTGATCGCAAATTTGTTTATGGAAGACTTCGAGGAACGTGCATTGGAGTCGGCGCCTTTAAAACCCGCCTGTTTCTATAGATACGTTGACGATACCTTCGTTGTTTGGCCTCACGGTAGGGAGAATTTGAATGTCTTTCTAGAACATCTGAACTCGATCCACCCGAACATTCGTTTTACGATGGAGGTGGAAAAGGATGGTTGCCTTCCCTTTCTCGACGTGTTGGTTAGGAGGAAGGATGATGGATCATTGGGACATGCGGTCTACAGGAAACGTACTCACACCGACTTGTACTTACAAGCTAATAGTTGTCACCATTCGGCTCAGCGTGAAGGGGTACTTCGTACCTTGGTACACAGGGCACATATCGTTTCTGACGCTGAGACTTTGCCAGCTGAGCTGTCCCATCTTGAAGTTACATTTCGTCAAAATGGTTACAGTGATAGACAGATTGAACGTGCGTTGCGCTATCGATCAACTGTACATCAGGTGATTGATGATAATTCTGAGTCAACACCTAAGTCTACTGCCTTATTGCCTTACGTAGGAAACACGTCCAATAAGATCGGTCGTATTTTACGGAAATACGATGTGAAATGTGTTTTCCGACCTCCATCTAAAATTAGAGCACTTTTGAGTTCCGTTAAGGATGATCTTGGACTGCGTAAGGCGGGTGTATATCGTGTCCCTTGTAGCTGCGGCATGGCATATATTGGTCAAACTATCAGGACCGTGGAGGACAGATGTACTGAGCATAAACGGCACACACGATTACAGCAGCCAAATAGATCTGCTATTGCCGAACATTGCTTGGATACTGGTCACCCCATGTTATATAATAACACCGAGATATTGGCATGCACGTCCAGCTATTGGGACAGTGTGATTCGGGAGGCAGTTGAGATTAAATTAGCGAGCAACCTTGTTAACAGGGATGGAGGTTTCTGTTTAAACTCTGTTTGGAATCCGGCTCTCTCCCTTGTCAAGAAACAGAGGGACAGACTCAATGCTACCTCACCTGCGAATTCATAGTCTCACTATCGATAGCTCTGACTTTGGCCATCTTTGGTGGGACTAGTGTTCTGTGTGTGTGTGTGTGTGTGTGTGTGTGTGTGTTATCTTTCCTGCTTGGGTCCGAGAACCGAGGTATTAAATTTGCACGTACGCCGCCTGTCCGTTGCAGTTTGCCTTGAAAATGGCGGGGTGTTCTCCCGCCGAAATATCGGCGGTCGCTGAAAGTGTTACCTGACTGAATTCCCGGAAGTTATTTGAAAGTTGTATACGCCAGGAGAAACTCAGGTCTCATTTTGCTGTTGGTAAGACCGACTGTTATTATATGTACGCTGAAAATTTTGCTCATTATTTTTACGTCTGTCGTGATAGTCATTCCTATACGGTGCATTGCGATAGGAACTGACATACTGTCTTTTCTGTACGTAGTTATTTCCTTGCTGCCGTGCGTTACTATTTGTTGTACCTGGGACTATATGTGCACGCGGCGAAACATTAAAGCCTGGTTGACCTTACGCATTCCATTGTTGGTTAGGTATGCTAACCGGCTGATTTTCATGCTGTTGCGGTGGAAAACGTCTATTGTTACTAAAATGTGGTTCCTGTTGCTGAAAATTTTGACGATATTGATAATTAGAATTTTGTCTGTTATTAAAGTTCTGTTGGTTGTCATTCCTAAAGCGTCTATTACCTTTACTATTGAAATTACGTGACTGATCGCAATTACTGTAAGTTTGTTGGCCTTGGTTATTATGTGAAAAATTTTTGTTTACAAAGGAATAATCAGATAGCTGTACTTCCAAAAGCTGTAACAGATCTCTCAATGCCGAAATGTTTTCTTTTTGCTGACCCGTTAGAGGTGACACTCTTAATGACCGTGATAATTTAGAAATGCATAATTGTATGAGTGCAGATTCACTATATGGTTCACTTAGATACTGGTTTTGTTGGAGCATGTGCTCAAAAAATTGAGTCACACTGGGAAAATTTGAGTTCTCATAATTTGGTAAACTAATTAACTGACCTTTAATTCCGCGCTGTGTCGTCTTCGATCAATACGCTGACAGAAAAGCATTCTGAAATTCCTCTATCGAGTAGCATTGCCGCGCGATCGGTCTCATACGAGTTGCCGGTTCGCCTTCCAAAAAACTGCAAATAAATTCAAGTTTATGTGTTACAGGCCAAGTTGGTGGAAAAGCAAAGCTAAATTGTTGTATCCAATCCAGTGGATGAATCTGTGTTCTGTCATTTTTAAACACTTCAAATTTTCTCACTGACAGAAAATGTTTGTAATCAAAATTATCGTCTCTGTATGATGGAACAGGTTCATGATTGTAAGAGAATCTATTTGTATGTGTCTGTTCGGAATCTAAGTCCCGTACTCTGTAGATTACCCAAGTTATACGCGCTGCGTGAGTCTGACAAATGTTCACTAAGTGACGTCTGCTGTGATGTGTTAAGCCCTGAAACATTTTATATCTCTGTTACCTCTTGCTGTAAACTTGACAATTTTCTATGCAATGTGTTATTAGACGAATCGATCTCATTGATTGTCTGCTGTAAATTTTGAAATTCAGGTGTTTGATTAAATGAAACCGGCGAGGTATCGGCTGATTTGCTGTCATTATTACTTTCAATAACGTCAATACGACTGGCCAATTCATCATATTTTTCAGTCAGTATTTTTACCTGATCATCGGTTTTAGTGTCAAAAGCATTAATTTGTTTTTGTATTTTACGTGTGGTTTCGTTCAATTTTTTAACGTCTGCTTTAATGACATCAGAATCATGTGTTAGTTCTAATTGTTCGAGTCTGTCTGTCACTGTCTGAAAGTCTGTTGTGTATGTGTCTGTTTTCGATTTAGGATCGGAAATTTCGTCACGTAATTCTGTGTTCGACTGTTTGATGGTATTAATTTCGTCGGACACTGCAGCAATATTGTTGTCTACGTATGTTTTTGCTTTCGCGAACAATTTACGTTTGTCTTCCTGTCTCTGTGCAGTGATTGTTTTCATTACTTGTCGTTTTACTTTATTCTGATCCTGTATAAATTCACGGAAACGCGTATCACTGTTTTGTAGGTGAAGATTAAAACGTTCGTCAATCTGAGTGTTCTGTTGGTCGAATTTCGCGTCTATCTTTGTATCCATTGTGCGCGAAAGTTCTGCTGTCATTAATTTAAACTCGTCGCGTAATTGTGTTGCCTTTTCAGAGCATTGTTTAGCGACTCCGCTAATTTCGTCTCTAAGTGTTTCTGTTGTAGCTGTTTGCATTTCCCTTAATTCTTGAGCAACACATCTAATTTCTGCGCTACTTTTTCTAGCACAAGCCTCAATTTCCTCGCGTAATTGTTCCTTAGTGTCATGACACTGCGCGGCAACGGCTGTAATCTACTCGCTAAGCTGTCTGGAATTGTTGTCTAATTTTTCATTTAGCTGTTGTTTGAGATTTTCGTTATTTTCATTAAGCTGTTGTTTGAGATCTTCTTTAAGTTGTTTGGAATTGTTGTCTAATTTTTCATTAAACTCTTGTTTGAGATCTTCTTTAAGGTCGTCTTGTTTTTTACCCTGTTGTAGCAATATCGCCATAATTTGTTCCAAGGTAACATTACCTACTCTATTTTCTGTACTGTTTGATGGTGTATCTGCCATTGTCGCGTTTTGTGTGACCATTTGGTCATTCTGTAATTTACAAAAAGGTTTGCCAGTCGGATGTACACTGTCAGTCACTATTTCGGAATTAAATAAATCTCTCCTACTTTGAGTATCCTGTTCATTTTCATTAGAAAAATTCGTCTGTCCGTTAAGTGAATTTTCCAAACCGGGAGTGTTAAACTGGGCAGAGCTCATTACAATAGAGCGCCCCGCGTCATCAATTGTCGTCAAATTAACAGAGGAGACAATTGAGTTCGTTTGTTCATCATTAAGATAAAACTCATCATTAGTGGTTGGAACGCACTGATTGTCAGTGAACGCAGGATTGTCAGTGAACGCAGGATTGTCATCATTATATTGCGTGTCGCAAGTACTATCGGTGAACTTATTTAAATCGGTTATTTCATTCATTATACTTCGCGATGTACTATTAATAGTTTTTCGCGGCATTTTTACACAAGTCACAATTATTCAATAATGAAAGAGACAATACAAAATGCAACAAACAAATACAACAGAGAGCAACGAATTGCCGATGATCTGAGGAAAGAAAGTCACAAAATTAGTAAAAGCGTTGCGCCAAATGCTAATTATATTTTAGTAAATAAGAGCGGATATCTGGCTACTTTTCAGAAGATTCTCAAAGAAATACGATCCTGGACCGGATGTCGTCAAGTGTAACCTTCCCACAAAAATTTATAAAAAATATTTAAATGTTAATTGGACATCGGGCTAAGTGTAAGCTCCCCGTAAAAATATGAAAATGAAAAGAATTAAATAGAACCAAGTGTAGCCTCCCCACAAATATTTGAAATGACAATAATTAAATGTTAATGGGAATAGTGGCAAATGTTGTTGAGCTCCCACAAAACATCGTTAAATTGAAATAAAAGCGCCTGTCACACTAACGGCAGTTAGTGTCTTAAATGCCTCCGGGTTAACAGCGCGTTATAAAAGTATGAAGTATACTCGCAACTGTAATTGTAGAAAAAATGTATAATGGGCCGTGGAGGGCTCGCAATCGATTTCGCATGCTTTGATTTCGGGTATCATTCACTGGTGCTACTATTGGTACAGGGTATAGATTGTAGCTTGTCGCTCATTGTAACAGAGCAAGTCCTAAAGTAGGCCTTGAGCGCGTCGGGAAGGCAGCGAGTGACGGCGGGCTAGACGGCATCACAGGCGGAGTTTCAGACAAAGCGGGTCTGTCAGCCGTCAGCTCTATTTAGTGTCAACACTTGGTGTAACTCATCAAGTCGGAGTTACGGCGTTGAGATGGGTAAGGCGTCATTCTGTCCATACCCGCTGATTTGTACAGCTTTTGATATACCATGCTGTTCGGGACTGGGTTTTGAAAGCCGCACTGGATATTTCCAGGATTATGAACTATCTGCCACATCGTGCGTTTATGGTCAGTATTTCTTACGCTATGGTACGATAGGATATGGGACCTGAATTAAGGTTGCAGAGAGTTTCAAAGGGAACATTAGTGAACGACTGACAACAGATGAGGAAAGGAATACAGTAGAAGAAGAATGGATAGCTTTGAGAGATGAAACAGTGAAGGCAGCAGGGAATCAATTAGGTAAAAAGTTGAGCGTTAGTAGAAATCCATGGATAATGCAAGAGATATTGAACGTAATTGATGAAAGGAGCAACTATAAAAATGTAGTAAATGAAACAGGCGAGAGGGAATACAAATATATAAAAAATGTGATTGACAGGAAGTGCAAAACTGCTAAGCGGGAAAGGCTAGAGGACAAGCGTACGGATTTAGAGGGTATATCATCAGAGCAAAGATAAATCTCGCCTACAAGAAAATTAAACAGACCTTCAGGGAAAAAAAGAGCCACGTTTATGAATATCAAGTGCTCAGACGAAAAACCAGTCCTAAGCAAATAAGGGAAAGCAGAAAGGTGGAAGGAGTATCCTACATAGAGGGTCTATACAAGGGAGTAGTACTAGCAATATTATGGAAATGAAAGAGGTCTTAGATGAAGATGAGATGAGAGGTTCAAAATGGTTCAAATGGCTCTGAGCACTATGGGAGTTAACATATGAGGTCATCAGTCCCCTAGAATTAGAGCTACTTAAACCTAACTAACCTAAAGACATCACACACATCCATACGCGAGGCAGGAGCGCGGTTCCAGTACTGAATGAGAGAATTCGAAACAAGTCCCCGGGAGTAGACAACATTCCATTAGAACTATTGATAGCATTGGGAGAACCAGCCCCGACAAAACTCTTCCAAGATGTATGAGACAGGCGAACTACCTTCACACTTCAAGAAGAATGTAATAATTCCAATTCCAAATAAAGCATCTTCTGACAGGTGTGAAAATTATGCAACTGTCAGTTTAACAAGTTACAGTTGCAGAATAATAACACAAATTCTTTACAGAAGAATGGAAAAACTCGTAGAAACCGACCTCGGGAAAGATCAGTTTGGATTCTGGCGAAACGTGGGAACACGCGAAGCATTACCGACCCTACGTTTTCTCATAGAAGGTAGCTTAAGGAGAGGCAAACCTCAGTTTATAGCACCTGTGGACTTGTAAATGGATTTTGACAATGTTGACTGGAATCTCTCTTTCAACTCTTAAAGGTAGTAGGGGTAAAATGCAGGGACTGAAAGGATATTTACAATTTGTACAGAGACCATATGGTAGTTATAAGAGTCGAAGGGCATGAAAGGGAAGCAATGGTTGACAAGGGAGTGAGACATGGTTGTAGCCTGTCCCCGATCTTATTCAATCCGTATGTTGAGCAAGCAATGCACAGGGTGTCTCAAAAATGACCGGTATATTTGAAACGGCAAATAAAAACTAAACGAGCAGCGATAGAAATAAACCGTTTGTTGCAATATGCTTGGGACAACAGTACATTTTCAGGCAGACAAACGTTCGAAATTACAGTAGTTACAATTTTCAACAACAGATGGCGCTGCGGTCTGGGAAACTCTATAGTACGATATTTTACACATATCCACCATGCGTAGCAATAATATGGCGTAGTCTCTGAATGAAATTACCCGAAACCTTTGACAACGTGTCTGGCGGAATGGCTTCACATGCAGATGAGATGTACTGCTTCAGCTGTTCAATTGTTTCTGGATTCTGGCGGTACACCTGGTCTTTCAGGTGTCCCCACAGAAAGAGGTCACAGGGGTTCATGTTTGGCGAATAGGGAGGCCAATCCACGCCGCCTCCTGTATGTTTCGGATAGCCCAAAGCAATCACACGATCATCGAAATATTCATTCAGGAAGTTAAAGACGTCGGCCGTGCGATGTGGCCGGGCACCATCTTGCATAAACCACGAGGTGTTCGCAGTGTCGTCTAAGGCAGTTTGTACCGCCACAAATTCACGAAGAATGTCCAGATAGCGTGATGCAGTAATCGTTTCGGATCTGAAAAATGGGCCAAAGATTCCTTTGGAAGAAATGGCGACCCAGACCAGTACTTTTTGAGGATGCAGGGACGATGGGACTGCAACATGGGGCTTTTCGGTTCCCCACATGCGCCAGTCTGTTTATTGACGAAGCCGTCCAGGTAAAAATACGCTTCGTCAGTAAACCAAATGCTGCCCACATGCATAATGCCGTCATCAATCCTATGCACTACATCGTTAGCGAATGTCTCTCGTGCAGCAATGGTAGCAGCGCTGAGGGGTTGCCGCGTTTGAATTTTGTATGGATAGAGGTGTAAACTCTGGCGCATGAGATGATACGTGGACGTTGGCGTCATTTGGACCGCAGCTGCAACACGGCGAACGGAAACCCGAGGCCGCTGTTGGATCACCTGCTGCACTAGCTGCGCGTTGCCCTCTGTGGTTGCCGTACGCGGTCGCCCTACCTTTCCAGCATGTTCATCCGTCACGTTCCCAGTCCGTTGAAATTTTTCAAACAGATCCTTTATTGTATCGCTTTTCGGTCCTTTGGTTACATTAAACCTCCGTTGAAAACTTCGTCTTGTTGCAACAACACTGTGTTCTAGGCGGTGGAATTCCAACACCAGAAAAATCCTCTGTTCTAAGAAATAAACCATGTTGTCTACAGCACACTTGCACGTTGTGAACAGTACATGCTTACAGCAGAAAGACGACGTACCGAATGGCGCACCCACAGACTGCGTTGTCTTCTATATCTTTCACATCACTTGCAGCGCCATCTGTTGTTGAAAATTGTAACTACTGTAATTTCGAAAGTTTGTCCGCCTGAAAATGTACTGTTGTCCCAAGCATATTGCAACAAACGGTGTATTTCTATCGCTGCTCGTTTAGTTTTTATTGCCGTTTCAAATATACCGGTCATTTTTGAAACACCCTGTAAGTAACAAAAAACATTTTGGATTAGGAATTAAAGTCCAGGGAGAAGAAATAAAGACTTTGAGGCTTGTCGATGACATTGTAATTCTGTCAGAGACTGCTTGGAAGAGCACTTGAACGGAATGGACAGTTTCTTGAAGGCAGGATGTGAGATGAACATCAGCAAAAGGAAAACGAATATAATGGAATGTAGTGGAATTAAATCAGATGATGCTGAAGGAATTAGATTAGGAAATGAGACACTGAAAGTGGTAGATGAGTTCTGCTGTTTCAACAGCAAAGTAACTAGTGATGATCGAAGTAGAGAGGATATAAAATGTAGACTGGCGATGGAGAGATAAGAGTTTAGAAAGAAGAGAAATTTGATAAGATCGAGTCGAGTATAGATTTAAGTGTCAGAAATTCTTCTCTGAAGGTATTTCTATGGAGTGTAGCCATGTACGGAAGTGAAACATGAACAATAAACAGTTTAAACAAGAATAGAAAAAATGGTTCAAATGGCTCTGAGCACTATGGGACTTAACATCTGTGGTCATCAGTCCCCTAGAACTTAGAACTACTTAAACCTAACTAATCTAAGGACATCACACACATCCATGCCCGCAGCAAGATTCGAACCTGCGACCGTAGCGGTCACGTGGTTCCAGACTGAAGCGCCTAGAACCGCACGGCCACACCGGCCGGCAAACAAGAAGAGACTAGAAGCTTTTGAAATGTTGTACTACAGAAGAATACAGAAGATTAAATGGGCAGATCACGTAACTAATGGACAGATACTGACTAGAACTGGGAGAGAAGAAATTTGTGGCATAACCTGACGAGAAGAAGGGATCCTTTGGTAGCATACATTCTGAGACATCAAGGGATAACAAATTTAGCACTGGAGGATAGCATGGGGGCTTTCTGGCGCCATAATTTTCTGGGAACGTGTTTTGGCAATAAGCCATTGCAAAAATATTACAAGTTAAGTTGTGGGCTTAGTGTTTTCAGGGATTTTGCTTTTAACCTTTCATTTTACATTTGGTTTGCTTTAAGAGAAGTTTCCTGTATTTAATAAAAGTGTTAAGGTTGTGTTATAGATTTCTCTGTCTAAATACTACAGAAGGAAGCATTGTTTGTAAGATCTGATTATTAAGTACCACCTCATAGAAGTAAGCTCGTCATTTTCCTTACGTAGCTGTTTCGTTCACGCAAGTTCCTTGCTGCGTGGTTTGGCTAAATTGCTGTCAGATCTCATTCTCTGGGCATTTATTATTTTCCATATATTAAATTTTATACAGCTAAACGGTTTAGGAGCATTACCTTGGTCACTACTACGCATTCTTGGTATTTTATATATAGGTTTAAAGACAAAATTTTGAAATTTGTTAGCAATCTTAAGGGACCTTAGGCTGACCATTTCTGGAGATGGTGGCCATTAATATTTGGTTAACTTGTTTGTTTGGCCTATGTTTCACTTGAGTGTTGTTTGTTAACAGCCCTACTTAGTCTTCTGAATATTGCAGTCTGTTTTTTCAGCGGCTGGTGGCCGCGGGGGCTCGTTGCTGTTACGCACCGCCTTGGTGTTTATTAGCTGCCTTTGAGGTGGCGATTGCCTTAGCGTGCTGGTTCGCGCTGCCTGCTAATAAATCTTAAGTAATGGCTATGTTACTTGATGTTCTGATCTATGGAACCTTATTTCAAGTTTTACTTGAAGTCGTACATTCCTTTTGGAATATGCTGGTATTGCCCATGTTATGAATTTCGGATAGCTAAGTTTTTTCTAAACTTACTTGAGCACAAAGTACTGTCTGATTATTATCTTACGCAAACATTTCCAAACCATTCAACCATATATGAATGCATGGTTTCGCGGCGATATGGATTAATAAAATAGTTCGACGAAACATCTGTCGTTATGAGGACGAAGGGATTTTGGGATAGCGTCATAAAAGAAGGTATTGACATAAAAACCTCTGAAAACACCATCAACAAGGACGGCGGTTTGCAGCTCAGCACAGCCCGGGACCCGGCCATCGCGAGGTTAAAACGAGCGCGACGGGATGAAAACATTACCACATATGGCGAGGAAGAGAGCACTAGTGACGTCACAACCAGCAATGCGCTATATAACGACGCGGCCACGGTGACACAGCAGTCATTCTTACCACTTGACAAAGACTGGGGAGAACTCGGTCGAAAGCTCTTGGGATTTTAACCATAATTACAGGTTTGAGTCTAAATTGGTTTATACTTACCTCATGTGTGGGCAACCTTAATCTATTTTGCGTTTTTGGTACTTTATAAAATTTTCTGTAGATTTTATGCTGACTTTAGCAGTGTGCTTCTGTTGTGTGTTAAGGCCTATTTGTTAAAAATAATTAGTTTTCCGAAGGGCCTTTGAATGTCGCAAGTATTCTCTTAAATTGTCTTTGCTGGTGCCCTTTGAGCAGCTTCTGTTCTATAAGGAAAGAAGATTTTTTTTCTTAAAAAAAAGGTACTGTTTCATATTTATTCTCGCACTGTATTTTGTGGCTTGTTGAGGTAAAATCATTTGTTAAAGGTGGTTTTGGCTGTAAGCAACTAATTAGCCTCAACGCGTCGTTCATAATTATTTGTGATTATTGTATTTATTTATTCATGCTATTATGTGGCGGTTAATTAAATGTAACAGTCCAAACGACCAATGATGCTACTATTCTGGGTTCGCCCTTCCATGCTTTCCTTGTCCTGCCCCATTTTGTGTTTAGGGATAGAATGTTTAAATGTAAAAAAAAAGATATGTGTATTATCTGCAACTGTAAGTAGCGATTACAGTAGTTGCTAGCACTCCTCTCCCATGCTATGACCAGAGAATTGCCTCATTCAGCCATTTATAAGAAGTCATGTTTATACATGGACTGTAAAGTCCTTTTTCCCTCGTAAATTATTGTCAGATGACTGAGGTACCTTTTGACTAAGTAAATGATGAAATTCACGCCATCGCGAACGTAGATCGTCGTATGAAGGGGGGTGAATTCTTATAAATACATACATAATGTTGTTGTTATAGTATTCAGTCCAAAGAGTAGACGGTTCTCTCCAAAGTTTCTCGTCCGTACAAGGATACACTCCAGACAAATGCCTACAGAAAATACTTCTAAGGAACTAAATTTATATGAGAGGTTAACGAATTCTCCTCTCAGAAATGCTTTTCTTGTCATTGCCAATCTGTTTGTTTATATCCTCCTTATTTCGACGGTTGTCAGCTACTTTGCTGCCCAGATTCCTAAACTGATCTTCCAGTTTAATCTAATTCCATCAGTATCACCTGCTATAATTCGACTGTAATTCCGTTACCATTTTTCACTTTTGTGGTTGTTCATGTTATAATCTCTTTTCAAGAAACTGATCATACCGTTCAACTGCACTTCCAACTCCTTTGCCATCTCTGACGGAATTCCAATGTCAGTGGTAAACCGCGAAGTTTTTGTTTCTGCTCCCTGGGCACTAATTCCTTTTCCTCACTTCTCCTTGGTTTCCTTTACTGCTTTCTCAATGCATGCAGATCGAATAGCTTCGAGAACAGGCTATAAATCTGTCTCATTCCCTTATCAACTAAAGCTTCCCTTTCGTACCCTTTAATTTTTATAACTGAAAGTGTGGTTTTTGTAGAAGTTTCAGATAATTTGCATTTCCGTACTGTATCCCTGCTACTTCCAGAATTTCAAAAATCCTGTTCTAGTCAACACCGACAAAAGATTTATATAAATCTATAAATGAAGAGTTGCTGTAGTATAACGTCGCTGTTACTGCATATCTCCTAAATCCAGAGCGATATTCCCCAGGTCGGACCCAAAAATTTTACATTTTTCTGTAAATAATTCGTGTCAGTATGTTGCAACCATCACTTATTAAATGATGGTTCACTAATACATACGTTAACAAATATGTTACACTGGATTGGAATAATTGGATTCTTCCTGACGTCCTGTTTCAGATATATTACTCGCCAGATGAAATAGTTTTGTAATCCTATTACATTAAATCTTGTACCTCGTTGATACGTTCACAAAATTTATATCCGATGTTACTCGGGTCAGCTGTTATTTACCCGCAGAGTCGCGTTATTTGAATACAATATTATGTGGCGCGCAACAGAGACCTTGATTCTGCAGGCCGTAAAGCGTTAATGTTGAACCATCGCTCCAGAGTGACTATACAGCCGAATTACCCCGCTTCGTAGCGCACTTTTGGTGGGAGCTAAAGGTGCACGAATTGCTTCGTCTGAGTATCGTTACTCTAATGATAATAAAAATTCTTATAAAAATAATATTGAAATAAGAGGATAAAAGGGTGCTACTGGGTGTTTATCCAGCATGACAGACAATAAATTCTCAAGGCCTTGAGAATGGCAGGGTGTGCTCCTGTCGAAATATCGGCGGTGTTCGACGACGTCACGCGCCAGCAAACCCGTAAGTTATTTGAACAATAAATCTGTATTATACTTTATTAGATATTAATCTGTCAATGCGACAAAATGTCGTGCTGTTCCCTGCGTCGACAGATTATTGTCCTACTAAACCGACGCACTTTCTCACAGAATTTGCACTCACTGTACCATCTATTGTCTTCCTCTCACCCAATTTCTTTTGTCATGATTCATCTGCTATAATCTCAATCAAAACTAGGGATTGAACCTCGTGATTGAATCTTATGGTTCCAAAGCCAGGAATATCACGAAGTCCTAGGGTGATTAAAGTATGCTCTGTGCAGAATCACACCCGGCTGCTCCTCTTTGGTCTTTATCATCAGCATCATCATCATAGTCATCACTGTCATCATCATACAATAACGCCAAGTTCATGTAGCCGCATTTCTCTGCACTTCGTCATCTGTACCATTTGGTTGTAGTTGCAGTGGTTCTTCCCACTGATAACACTTTTTAATGTGGATGTTGAGGATGCACCTCTCAAGGATTTTATCTTCTAAGACGTTGTCTATGAAGCCGTTGTGTGGAATTATGTGTCGCATTAGGTTAGTTTTTCTTGTCTTTATCATTTTAATCAATGTGCCGTATTTTGCTGTTTGCATCACACTTTCTTTTAAAAAAATTAAACTGGTATGGAGAGACGGAGACAGCGTTATCGGACACCTCTTACTATCCTAGCCTCTTTCTTGACATTTTTGTCCTTCGTAACGTCATAAAATTAGAATGTTAAGGGTTTTTTGCGGTAGAGAAAAGAAAATGAGTGGATAGAGCTGGAGAAACAGAAACGTTTTTGCCTGAAATTGTTAATATTTATGTAAAAATGAGGACAGAGAAAAGGTTCCTGTTATCAAAGTACAATTAGCACAAATATGAAACAGTAGAGTTGTGTGAGTTACAAAGTGGATGAATGCCAGCTAATTTGATGAGAAATATAACCAATCTGAAGACCTCGTTTGTTGACAAAGGTAAGGGACAACTTGGTAGTTTTGAGCAACTGCGGAGCAAAGTTTTAGTAAAACCTCATAAATAAGATATTTCAAGTACACGCAGTGTGATTGTTTTATTTGTATAAGACAAATACAAGGGCATTCAGAAAGATAATGGCTCCGAATTTTTTATGTGAAAACTCTTAAGGCTTTTTTAATTAAAAAACTTTATTAACATTCTACATCTTTATTCATCATCTTCTGCTTCCCGTTTTTGTGCTGACCGCCATAGTACACGCGATTTGTGGCTCGCTTCACAGTGACTGTGTCGGTTTTGTGGCGCTTCCGTAATTAGCATAGGTTCTTGAGGGATGCTCTTGGAAATGTTACACAGTGCTATATTCGCTTGAGTACTTTGCAGTTAGCTCTTGGTTCATCTTGCGCTTGCCTCTCCAATCGATTTGTGTGTTCCAATTTTTCCTTCCATCTTCTGAACAAGAAACTTTTGCTTATTTATGCTCAAAAAAATTTACAAGCTGTATTCGTGTATATAATAACCACGCGCGTCTTTCGATTCGTTAGTGAGCCTAGGCCAATTGCTTCTCGTCCAAAACGTGGATCGATACTCCTCTTGATCTGCAACGCCTCGTTGACGTAATCGTACGGGAACTCATTGTTCGCTCACAGGAAAACGAAGTTTGGTCTATTATTAGGATACCAACGACACATAATAGGCTATCGTGTTAGCATAACTACTGCGACCTACATCTATTTGAACCTGCTTGCTGTGTTCGTGCATAGGTCTCTCCCGACAATTTTTACCCACCACATTTCCCACCATTACAAAATTTACGATTCCTTGATCCATAAGACATGCCCTAACAACTGTCCTAACAACCGATGTATCAATGTGTCATAAATTGCTTTTTTCCCAATTTTGTTCATTACCTCCTCATTACTTATTCGATCTATCCACTTAATAATCAGCATTCTTCGTTAACACCACACTGGTATATTTTCTGTTCCTTTCTCGTCTGAATTGTTTATTTCCCACGTTTCAGTTGCATACAGGGATTCATTCCCGATAAATACCGTTAGAAAAGACTTCCTGACATTTAATTTACACTCCGGGTTAACATATTTACCTTTTTCAGAACTGCTCTTCTTGCTAATAAGTCTCTATTTTACATCCTCTCTATTTTAGCCATCGTCAGTTAGAAAGCTGCACCAATAGAAAACTCATCTACTATTTGTGGTTTATCATCGCCTGATTTAATGTGGTTGCACACAGTTACCCTTGCTTAATTTGATCGCTTTTCATCTTATAACGTCTTTCTAAGACGGTATCCATTCCGTTCAACTGATCTTGCAAGTCCTTCGCCGTGTCCGACAGAGTTACTTCGTCGTCTGTAAAGGTCAAAGCCATTATTTCTTCTCTTTAAACTTCAACCAACTTTTTAAGCTTCATCTTTTTTTCTCTTTTCTTCCGCAGCTTACTCAATGTACACGTTGAGTATCATCGGAGGTAGGGTACAACTTGTCTTACTCCTTTATCAAGTACTGCTCCCCATTCATGTCCTTCGACTCTTATAATGACATTCTGGTTTCTGTACAAATTGTAGGTAACCTTTTGCTGCCTGTATTTTATCTTGTTACCTTCAACATTTCAGAGAGTATACTCCATTTAACATTGTCGAAAGCTTTCGCTGAATCTGTGAACGGTATAAATGTAGGTTGGCCTTTTGCAACCTGTCTGTTAAGATAAATCGTAGGTTCAGTATTGCCTGAGATACGAAGTGTTCTAAAATGCGCTACAGTCTGTTGAGAATTACTTTAGGTTTGACAGATGAGAAGTAAGCAGTGGGCTGTCGTTGACGAGCAAATCACGGGAAGGATTCAGCCATTGTGATGAGATCTGTAGCCGCACGAAACACCTGCACTTACCAGACATTCATTCCCTCCACTACCACCACTGCTACAATAACTATTATTGTTTGTTATGTGTTGTGGGATACAGAGAAATATGAGAAGCAAGTTCGTCAATTGTTATTAGTGTGAATTTTCGACGTCGTTTCCTTGGCAAGGGGATGGCCATAAGAGGTTGGTCGAGAATAATTCTTTGCACGTTGCGCGCGTACACCGTCATAAATTGTTCCCGACGTTAGTCCCAAGTATTCTGTTACCTTTGACAAGAGCCTATCACGCCAATGTGAAATATGGATTTAAGTAAATAATTAATAAATCTAGTGTTTATATATATAATCTGTCTTTATAAAACACGTGCTGTTCATTTTTGGAACACAGCCTACGACCAGCTTAGAGACAGATGCGATGACACTTTCTGCAGGACCTGACCATCATTTTCTAGGACAATGCTCAAGCACGTACAGAACAAGCTGTTACTGATTTGTTTGACTGATGAAGTGCTATACCACCTACTGCACTCCCCTGACTTAAGTCCTCGTGAGTTCAACTCGATTTCTAAATTGAAGGAAACACTTCACGGCATTCACTTCAGAACTGCTACAAATCCGTCGGGCAATAGACCTCGCCGCTAGAAATGTCAACGCAACTGGCATTGCTAAGAATATCCTACGACTTCCACATCACTGGCAACGGGTTATACACAATGCTGGTGGCTACTTGGAAGGTAAGTACAACTTTGAAACACGTATCTATTTTGTGCGAGCTGTAAATAAATGCCGGCCGCGGTGGCCATGCGGTTCTAGGCGCTGTAGTTCGGAACCGCGCGACTGCTACGGTCGCAGGTTCGAATCCTGCCTCGGGCATGGATGTGTGTGTTGTCCTTAGGTTTGTTAGCTTTAAGTAGTTTTAGTTTCTAGGGGACTGATGACCTCAGATGTTAAGTACCATAGTGCTCAGAGCCATTCGAACCATTTTTTTGTAAATATATAGTGGCCAGTACTAAAGTTCCAACCCTCGTATTTGTAGCTAGACACATGAGACACTCAGTTTAGGAAATCGTTAGCGAATTCAATATTCTGAGATCCACAGTGTCAAGAGAGTGCCGAGAATACCACACTTAAGGCATTGGTTCTCCCCACGAACAATGCAGTGGCTGACGGCTTTCACTTAACGACCGAGAGCAGCGCCGTTTGCATAGAATTATCTGTGATAACATACAGCAACACTGTGTGAAATAACCGCAGAAATCAATGTGGGACGTACGAAGAACTTATCCGTTAAGACAATGCGGCGTCAGCTAGTGTTAATGGTCTATGAAAGCGACAGCCGACGTGTCTTTGTTAACAGCACGACATCGTCTACAGCGACTCTCCCAGGCTCGTGGTCATATCGGTTGGACCCTAGACGACCGAGAATCCTTCGCCTGGTCAGATGAATCCCGTTTTCGATTGGTAAGAACTGATAATAATATTACAGTGTGGCGCAGACCCTAGGAAGCGATGGATGTAAGTTGACGACAATGCACTGTGCAAGCTGGTAGTCGCTCCATTTTGGTGTAGGCTATGTTTACATGGAATGGTTCAAAAATGGTTCAAATAGCTCTGAGCACTATGGGACTTAACTTCTGAGGTCATCAGTCCCCTAGAACTTAGAACTACTTAAACCTAACTAACCTAAGATCACACACGTCTATGCCCGAGGCAGGATTCGAACCTGCGACCGTAGCGGTCGCGCGGCTCCAGACTGTAGCGCCTAGAACTGCTCGGCCACCCCGACCGGCTACATGGAATGAACTGGATCCTCTTGTCCAACTGAAACGATCATTGACGGGCAGTGGTTACGTTCGGCTATTTGGAGATAATTTGCAGCCATTCATGGACTTGATGTTCCCAAACAACGGTGGATGACAATGCGCCACGTCATCGGACCACAATTGTTTGGAGTTGGTTTGAAGAACGCTCTACATCGACATACATACTCTGCAAGCCAGCGTACGGTGCGTGAGGAGGGTATCCTGTACCACAACTAGTTGGTTCCTTTCCTGCTCCACTCGCAGGAAGAGCGAGGGAAAAACCGACGGTCTATATGTTTCCGTATGAGCCCTAATTTCTCGTACCTTACCTGCGTGGTCCCTACGTGAAACATATGTTGGCGGCAGTAGGAAAGTTCTACAGTCAGCTTCAAATGCTAGTTCTCTAGACTTTCTCAGTAGTGTTCTCCAAAATGAATTTCTTCTTCCCGCCAGGAATTCCCAGTTGAGCTCACGAAGCACATTCGCAACACTTGCATGTTGGCCGAACCTACCGGTAACAAATCTAGCAGCTTGCCTCTGAATTACTTGGATATCTTCTTTCAATCCGACCTCATGTGGATCCCAAACACTGGAGCAGTACTTAAGAATAGGTCGCACTAGCGTCCTATACGCAGTCTCCTTTACAGATGAAGCATACTTCCTATAATTCTCCAAGTAAACCGAAGCCGACCATTCGCCTTCCCTACCACAATCCTCAGGTGCTTGCTCCATTTCATATTGCATTGCAACGTTACGCCCAGATATTTGAAAGACGCGGCTGTGACAAACAGGACACTACCAACGCGTATCCGACAGTTATAGGTTTGCCTTTCCTACTCATGCACATTAACTTACATTTTTCTGCATTAAGAGCCTGCTGCCATTCATCACACCAGCTAAAAATTTTATCTAGGTCATCTTCCATCAACCTACAGTCACTTGTCTTCGACACTTTCCTGTACACCACAGCATCATCAGCGAACAACCGCAGACAGCTGCTCACATTTATGTATATAGAAAATAGCAACAGTCCTATCACACTTTCCTGGGGCCCCCTGATGCTGGTGATGATGTTTGGTTTGTGGGGTGCTCAACTGTGCCGTCATCAGCGCCCGTACGAAGTCTCAATTTTTTCACAGTCCAATTTTTTTCACAGTTCAATCTAGCCACAGTCACGAATGATGAGGATGATGATGAAATGATGAGGACAACACAAACACTCAGTCCCCGGGCAGAGAACATCGCCAATCCGGCGGGGAGTCGAACCCGGGAGCCCGTGAACCAGAGGTAGTAACGCTAGCCACTAGACCACAAGCTGTGCCCTCCCCCCCCCCCCCCCTCCCCCTGACGTTACCCCTGTCCCAGATGACAGATGAACACTCGCCGTCGAGGACAGCAAACCGGGTTCTAGCACTTAAGAAGCCTTAGAGCCAGTCATATATCTGGGAGCCTATTCTGTATGCAAGTACCTTTGTTAACAGTCTGCCGTGGGTTACCGCGTCGAACGCTTTTCGGAAATCTAGAAATATAGAGTCTATCTGTTGCCTTTCATCCATAGTTCCCAGTATATGATGTGAGAAAGTGGCAAGTTAGATTTCGTAAGAGGGGTGCCTTCTAAAGCCGTGCTGATTCGTGGATAAGAGCGCTTCAGTCTCTATTCGAACCGAGAAGATGCTTTAGAATTCTGCAGCGAACCAATGTTCAGTACATTGGTCTGTAATTTTGTGGGTCTGTTCTTTTACCCTTCTCATATAGAGCAGAACCTGCGACAGTTCATATGAATTCTTTGGCCACCCAGACCACTCGACATGACATTCTTGAGATACTAGTTCGTGCAAAAAAATCCTGTACTGGCAACACTTTTGCCGTTATGGACGGCTGTAGAGGCAGCATGGCTCAATATTTCTGCAGGGGACCACCGACGACTTGCTGAGCCCATACCACGTCGATTTGTTGCACTATACCGGGCAAAAGGATGTCCGACATGATATCAGGAGATATCACATGACTTTTGTCACTTCAGTGCATTTGCGAGTGGAACAGAAAAGTGAATGAATATTAGCGGTATAGAGTAGCCTCCGCCCAGCACCGTAAGGTGACTTGCAGAGTATGTACGTAGAAGTACAGGGGATAGGCAAAATAATGTGGACACCTGATCTTATTTGGGAATGGTTAATTAATAAGGGGTTGGACCTCCATTTGCCGGGAATACAGCTGTGATTATTCTTGGAATACTGACATACAATGATTGTATAGTCTACAGTGGAACGTTATGCCACTCTTCGATCAGAACCTCTTCTAACTCCTGTAGTGACGAGGGAGGCGGAAATCTGCTCCGGAGTCTGTGCTCCAGTATCACCCACAAGGGTTCGATAATGTTCAAGTCCGGGGATTGTGCTGGCCAGGGAAGACGCTGCAGTTCAGTTGCATGGTCCTCGTACCACGATTGTACTGTCCTGGCGGTGTGAAAGGTGCATTATCGTCTTGATATGACACGATTGTTTGGATACAACATTTGAATCATGGGGTGCACATGATCATATAAAATGTTCACATAACCGTTGGCTGTAACACGGCCTTTGAGAGTAATGACGGGACAAGCAGAATACTATGACATGGCAGTCCACACCATCACATTTACATCTCCATACTCTGCCGTTGGAATCAAGCAATCAGGATTGTAGGCTTCTTTTGGCCTTCTCCAGCCGCAAACCCGGCCCGATGCTGGAAATAACGAAAACGTTGATACGTCGGACCATATGACGTGTTTCCACTGATCAGCTGTCCAGGATTTATGCTCCTCACACCAAGTTTCACTCTTCTTTGCGTTGGTTGTCGTCACTAATGGTTTCGGTATAGCAGCTCGCCCATGAATATTCGCTTTATGGAGCTCGGCGGACAGGTCGATATATACGGGGTTTCGAAGATGGCTATTGAGCTCTGCAGTCACTTTAGCCGCCGTAGTTTTGTGCTGTTTTGACACAACTCGCGTTAACGTGCGACGATCTCTGTGATTTATTTTTGATTTTCGCCCACTATTACGTTTGCAAGATGATGTCCTTCCATGTTTTATGTACAGTGCCATAGCTGTTGAAACAGCTGCTCTTGAAACATTCAGTAAGTTGGCTGTCTTGATCACTGATGCTCGAGCTAATTGGGCCTCCACAATCTGCCCTCTTTGGAACTCTGTTAGGTCTTTCATTGCACGTCGACTTCGGCCTCTGAATGCAGACACGAAGTGTACACTACACGTAAACAAACTGCGCTGATGTCTAGGTCGTACTTCACACGCACAGTGCAATGGGACAAGTGCTTACCTGCGTCTTTGACCGTTAAACACAACCATTCCAATACTACCACTGTTCACAGTACTTTGCCTATGCCCGTCTACATCTACATCTACGTGATTACTCTGCTATTCACAATAAAGCGCCTGGCAGAGGGTTCAATGAACCACCTTCATGCTGTCTCTCTACCATTCCACTCTCTAACGGCACGCGCGAAAAACGAGCAATTTTTCCGTACGAGCCCCGATTTCTCTTATTTTATCGTGATGATCATTTCTCCCTATGTAGGTGGGTGCCAACAGAATGTTTTCGCAATCGGAGGAGAAAACTGGTGATTCAAATTTCATGAGAAGATACCGCCTTTGTTTTAATGATTGCCACTCCAATTCACGTATCATGTCTGTGACACTATCTCCCCTATTTCGCGATAATACAAAACGGGCCGCCCTTCTTTGTACTTTTTCGATGTCATCCGTCAGTCCCACCTGATGCGGATCCCAGACGGCACAGCAGTACTCCAGAATAGGGCGGACAAGCGTAGTGTAAGTAGTGTCTTTGGTAGACCTGTTGCACCTTCTAAGTGTTCTGCCAATGAGTCGCAGTCTTTGGTTTGCTCTACCCACAATATTATCTATGTGATCGTTCCAGTGTAGGTTATCTGTAATTGTAATCCCTAAGTATTTAGTTGAATTTACAGCCCTCAGATTTGTGTGACTTATCGCGTAATCGGAATTTAGCTGATTTTAGTATTCATGTGAATAACTTCGCACTTTTCTTTATTCAGGCTCAATTGCCACTTTTCGCACCATACAGATACCTTAACCACCGTCCTCACAGCTTTACTTCTGCCAGTACCTCGTCTCCTACCTTCCAAACTTTACAGAAGCTCTCCTGCGAACCTGCGTTTGCCCGCGAAAGGCAAAGGTCCCGAGTTCGAATGTCGGTCCGGCACACAGTTTTAATCTGCCAGGAAGTTTCATATCAGCGCACACTCCGCTGCAGAGTGAAAATCACATTCTGGAAACACCCCCCAGGCTGTGGCTAAGCCATGTCTCCACAATATCCATTCTCTCAGGAGTGGTAGTTCTGCAAGGTCCGCAGGAGAGCTTCTGTAAAGTTTGGAAGGTAGGAGACGAGGTACTGGCAGAAGTAAAGCTGTGAGGACGGAGCGTGAGTCGTGCTTGGCTAGCTCAGATGGATTTGCGGGAACGGTACCTCAGCGTGTTCGGTCAGAGCCGGTTGGCCTCTGTAATAAAAAACTGAGTGGAAGGATCAACCACCGAACTTGAACAGCATGTCTTGCGACGTCCACAACGACCAAACACAACGATCAATAACGAACAAAATGCAAAAAAAAAGATGGTAGAGCGCTTGCCCGCGAAAGGCAAAGGTCCCGAGTTCGAGTCTCGGTCCGGCACACAGTCTTAATCTGCCAGGAAGTTTCATATCAGCGCACACCCCGCTGCAGAGTGAAAATCTCATTCTGGATATCTTAACCATTTTGCAAGTCGTTTTGATCATTTGATGACTTTACAAGACGGTAATGTCGTCAGCTGGGAAGCGGCGTGCCGGCGTCTCACCCTTTGGGCTGCTGTTGCGTGGGAATCTGGCGGCTTAGCGGCGGTTCTGCAGGTCGCCCCGTGCCGCTGCGTCACACGGCACGCAGGCAGCCGGTGTTGTCCGCGCCCGCATGCGGCTGCTAGCCGCTAACCTCTAGCCGCTAGCCGGCGGCCGGTCGGCGCTCGGTGCCCGGTGCCGGCTATCGATTGGTGGTTTGCACTCGGCCGTCGCTAACTCATTTACGCACGCAAATGCGCATTAGGCTGTTTGCTGCGCCGCTGCTGCCGGTCAGCAACAACTGCAGGTGGCGGCACACATCAAAGGGCTCGGGCCTCCTCTACTCTCTTCGCGCATTCCCGGCCGCTAATTTATTCTTTTTGTCTCGCCGACTGTCCGCCAGGTAGGTTTTTTTTAGCGAAGTAATACGCACACACATTACGGCGGTCCGAAATTCAAATCGCATTAGGAGCTGCTCTGGCGAGATGGCGTTTGCAAATTCGCTCGGTTCGCGCTGCTGCGTCCTTTGTCGCTTTGGGGTCGCGCCGCGGTCCTGCCTTATTAATATTTAATTGTTTACCAATTACCGGCTGCGTGTGGCGCGCGGGGACTCTCAAAAAACAGTGCCGCGCATAAATTATGCATCTGGTTCGGCGTGTGCCGAAATGCCGATGACAATCGCGGCGTGCGCGTGTCGACGGCGCGGAGGCGCGGCGCTGCGGGCCATTTGGGCGGCGCGGATTCGCTGTTTAAATTTGCCAGAGGCAGAGTGCGCTGCTTTCAGGCGCCCGCCTGCGTTTTGATAGCATTTCGTGGCCCAACGTCGCACGGACATACATTTGTTGTCAATGTCCGTGGCGGCGATTGTCTGTTCCGCTAATAGACTGCACAAAGTGCTTTTCGTATTGTCACACCATGTCCATCTCTTTGGTAGAATGTTGAATGTTCTCTCCTTTCCAGCTATTGTCCTATATGCGCGAGTTTCTGGTTTGGTCACCTATCCTCCTCCTCCTTAACCCTAGCAATACCAACCCATTGTGCATAATGTGCATTACCTGGGGGGGGGGGGGGGGGGGTACTACGTACAGACCCTCAAAAAAATTTTAAAAAAATCAAATTTGGTTCACTGTCGTTGGCTAATATTAACAACTTACTTTAAGTAGGCTGTTTAGGTTTTTATGTTGGTAACGCCACGTAGCGCTCTGTATGAAATCCACTGACTGTGCTGTGTGAAGTCTGTGGCTGGTTGGCATTGTTGGAATAGTCGCTAGTGTAGTGTTGGGCAGCTGGATGTGAACAGCGCGTAGCGTTGCGCAGTTGGAGGTGAGCCGCCAGCAGTGGTGGATGTGGGGAGAGAGATGGCAGAATTTTAAGAGCGGACGATCTAAACGTGTGTCCGCCAGAAAGAGTAAATTTGTAAGATTGGATGTCGTGAACTGCTATATAGATGATGACTTTTGAACACTATTAAGGTAAATACATTGTTTGTTCTCCATCAAAATCTTTCATTTGCTAACTATGCCTATCAGTAGTTAGTGCCTTCAGTAGTTATAATCTTTTATTTAGCTAGCAGTAGTGGCGCTCGCTGTATTGCAGTAGTTCGAGTAACGAAGATTTTTGTGAGGTAAGTGATTTGTGAAAGGTATAGGTTATTGTTAGTCAGGGCCATTCTTTTGTAGGAATTATTGAAAGTCAGACTGCGTTGCGCTAAAAATATTGTGTGTCAGTTTAGTGTTGATCAGAATAAGTAAAGAGGGTAATGTCTGAGTACGTTCAGTTTTGCTCAGCTGTTTGAAAATCAAATATCGTAAGAGGTTTATCAACACAGTGATTCACTAATTTTTCTAAGGGGACGTTTCAATACTTTCTATTGAGGTAAGTAGCATGTTTTACCACAATATTAGCAATATCAAAGAACTCTACCGTGGAGTGGGAGGAGGCGGGTAGGGCAGGGGGAGTGGGGGGCGTTATGAGCGGGGGGTACCTTACCTCCACCTCAAAAAAAAAAAAAAAAGAAAAAAAAACAGAAAACCTATGAAATTTCATATTTAGTTAATTGTTGTTGACGTTCAGTCACAACATACTTCGTAAAGAGATATTGATGTGTAAGTAACGTCCTGAAACTGAAATACTGACATCTACTATAAAACTTAAATATTTGGATTAGGTATAAGTAAAAATTTAAACGTTTTGGAATTCGGTAGAAGAATTCATTGAAAAAGATTCTGACTAGATGACAACATTTTTGAAGGTAGGCAGAAAGTTCCCCCACCACCACGGTACTGCTAGGATTATCGGCATTTCTGGATAGGTACATGGTAGGAGGACACTGAGACTTCCGGTAGACACTCGACGCTGTCCCATAGCGAACGAGATAGGAATGTATGGAAGGTGTCAATCAGTCCTCATTTCATATATTTTCATGGTTTTATCAAGTTCTGCAGAATGCCTTTTCTCTCACACTTTTTCCATCTCACGGAGGAAGATCATTCTCGGAATGGAAATGGAATGTGTTATATCCTCATTTGTTATTGAATTTGATAGTCAGCAGTCTATGTACCTATAACAACCTGCCGTAAACATGGACGATCGGTGGATCGAGTGAATGAGGGGTAATTGCAGCCAATGCGGTACGGAGAATTCAGGTGGACTTCCTTGATCCAGCTTTGTAGCGGTGGTCTGAGAACGGCTGTTTGGTTCATCTTTCAGAATTGGCTTGAGGTGCCACTCACGCAGAGCGTTCCTGCGTTATCTGCGCGGATTTTTGGTATGGGCGCCCTCGCGATTGGCTACTTCAGACCCAAGCGAGGGGCAAGTTTGTTCAAACTTTAGACGTTGAACGGATGGAAAATTTTGAGGTCAAGTAAACAAGCCTTGTCTCTCCTGTCTTCTGACTGGAGGAGGCGTCTAGCTCCACTCAGAATTTCCTCTTCCTGACTGATCATTTCGCGTCTTCCAAGTTTTTCCAGTCTATGAGCACGAAGACGAGCCAAGTTGCATTTTGTATAGAAGTTAGTCACATGCTGTAGAGCCTATTCTTACAGGAGTCGCTCAGCTGGTCTCCGTGTGTGATGTGCCGCTCCTGTCCGCACGTAGACTGCGATTTTGGATTTGAGTTAGCTCAGATTTACCGAGTTAGAAACTATCTGTAAGTGTAAAGCCATTTCATTGAAGCGTTGTGGGGTTCTGGCGAGTGGTAAATTGTGCTCTCATTTAATGAAGCTGAAATACGGTAGAACTTGCTCTTTGCTCGCTCGTGATTTACTGCAAGCAGCGTGATTTCGACTGAGTTTCGTTCTCTTTGCTCTGGTAGGCACAAGTCGGTTTTGTCGACACAACTTCTACTGGAAAATTGTGAACTTTACCTTTGGTTTCTCTGAGAATGTTTGTCGTTGTGTGTCTGTATCCGTCCATGTTGCCTTCCTGACCCGGCTTGATCTCCGCTAAATAGTGATGACTGAACCATAGTACTGATATTTTATATGTGTTTTATATTTAAGTTATTAAATTCAAAAAGAGTGTGTGCATGTTTCCTTTGTGATATAGCTTAGGTCTAATTTCGATTAATAGCTTTGAGACATCAGGTGATTCTGCACTCGCGAGGAGGCAGAGTATGTTAAGCACTGAATTTGCTCGACAGCAAGCTCTCCACTGTTTAAAGTACCTGTTATAGGGCGAAAGATCGTTCCACAGGTAATCAACTAACAATTTTTAGACTTTTTAGTTAGTCTTGTGCGTCTTTTAGGATCAAAATGCGTGATCGGAGTTAAAAATTTCTAAAATTTAGACATAGATGACATGTTTTTAATGAGCAGAAATTTTCAAACGTGCAACTAGTTTTGGGTGTACCTCAGGACATTATTATTGGACCGTTACTGTTCACAGTATATACAAGTGAAATAGTATATACCGCCTAGGATTTCTTTCTGTGGGGGGGGAGATGAAATGTTTGGTGTACCAGACATCGATCGGTACTCCAGAAGAGCTGGTTGCATGTTTGGCTGAAGGTGCAGCCATTATTCGTGAAAATCATCATTCTTTTGAGCATGTTAGACAATCAATTCCGTGCAGATGCCATTTGAGCATTTATGTAAACGGTCGACATTTTCAACAACAGCTCTAAAGCAATATTCATTACACGGCAGTTTGAACACCGTCTCTAAATATCACTAGCGTCGAAACCGTCGATTTTTCAATATACTACGTAGTTTTTCTAGTCTTATGCTATTGATTTTCAGGTCTATCTTTAAACTTGCCGTTTGAACCTTTTATCTGTGTACAGGCAAACGGGACAATGTGGACAGCGAAAGTTGACACAGACATGTTGTGTTAACGAATATTATTTCTCGTTTCTCCAGTTTAGAGATCTGAAAACATTTCATAGGACTAGGACTGTTGAGATAATTTTGGCGATATGGAATCTTCTTCTCTGAATCCTCTTTCAATTGTGAATTGCTTACTATCCTCCTGAAGTATAATGAAAGATGTAGCATCGGCACATAAATACCTACGTTTACTAAAATAGGTTTAACCATACTCTGTCTTCGTTGACCCTTTGTCTGTAAGCGGTGCACATGTGACATTTTTGTCGCATATGAGTTTTTAAATCTACTCTAAACATTCTGGAGTTTTGTGTACTATTTTTTTACACCCAGCGTATTTGTCAGAAATGTCGCCCGGAGGCGCCAGAAGTCGCATTAAAAATTTGATTCTAGAAATAAATTGAAATAGTAAAATTATGAAAAATAATAAAACAGAAACATATTATATGAAGAGTGCGAAGCCTATAACCTGGCAGTCAGCCGCTAACCTGAACAAACGAGAGCTAAGACCGGACGGGGGGCGAGGAGAGAAGCAGGGAAACAAGCCCTGCCTCCCTCTCATTGGACTGGTAGCCTGCGTCCGTGTTCTGTGCTCCTGCGAACTGGCGAGATGGTCGTAGGGATTACTGATTCATTCTAGTATTACTAGGGTCGCACTCAATTCATTTCATGAATCAGGCATAGTCCGTTCACTTACTTCAAAATAAGAAATGAAACCAGCGAGGAAAGTAGAACAAAAAGCAAAGTGCAGTAGGCAAAGCATCCGGTAACGTTTACTGCCCAGTTATTTGCTGAGGTTGGCAGTGCTGCAAACGTGGTTGTTCAGACCTGACCTCTACCGATATTTTAAGCAAGCATAGTTCATGCCCACATCCATTCCCAAGGAAACTGCCATGATAATATGTCCACCATAAGTCACTACTTAACATATTTGATGTTACAGTAGCTAAAAACAGAGAGAAACGGGGCAACATTTCTTCAAACGTCTGTATCGGTCAAAGGAAGAACAAGAAGCACAAAAAAATATGACTTGCAGATGTGGTGTCAGGTGTATAAAATCATCCATGCTGTGAAGAAATGGAACGCACCGGGAGAGGTTTATACTGGAAAAGTAAATTTTAATCTGAGAGAAACGGTAGACGGAATGAAACTTCAGAACTAGTTACAGAATGTTTGCGAATAAAGAGAATCCCTCAAAACAGGACCATTGTTGAAATCATTCTCATTCAGAAAAAATGAACAGAGAAGCCATAAGAAAAAGAATCCTGTCGGTAACCTACCGAAAATTCACTAACATTATGGCCAAAAACATGGGGAAAAACTTAGAATTATAATCACTTCTGCAAATATTGAACGAAATTATCGAAATGAACAGCGATTATGAATTACCAATTACTTAACTATTCATAGTTCTCGAGCAAGCATTTGACTCAGTTGCAGTAGAATTTGTATTTACTGTTGGGAACAATTGAACCTATGTTAATATATGTAGGTATTTATATGCCAATCCTACAGCTTTCATTATATTTCAGGAGGACAGAATGAAATTCATAATTGAATGAAGTGTCAGACAAGGAGATTCTATATCGTCAAAATTATCTCAGCAGTCCTGTAACAAGTTTTCGGATCCTTAAACTGGGGGAAACGACAAAGAATACGTATTAATGTGAAACACAAATATAAAAATAAATAGAGCAAGTTTAAAGGTAGACCTGAAACGAGACTTGTCTGACCAGGCAACATGTTCCCAGTCATCAACAGTCCAATGTCGGTGTTTAGATGTGGCGTAAAGCTTTGTGTCGTGCAGTCATCACGAAAGCCCATATCAATGATGTTCCGTTGAATGGTTCACACGCTGACACTCGTTGACGACCCAGAATTCAAATATGCAGCAATTTGTGGAAGGCTTGCACTTCTGTGACGTTGAACGATTGACTACAGTCGTCGTTGGTCCCGTTCGTGCAGGTTCTTTTTCCGGCCGTAGTGATGTCGGGGATTTGATGTTTTACCGGATTCTTGATCTTCACGTACACTCGTGAAATGGTCGTACGGAAAATCCCCACTTCATCTCTACATCGGAGATACTATGTCCCATCGCTCGTGCTTCGACTACAACACCACGCTCAAACTCACTGAAATCTTGATAACTTGCCGTTGTAGCAGCAGTAGCCCACGTAACACCTGCGCCAGACCACTTGTTGTCTTACGTAGGCGTTGCCGATCGCAGGGCCGTAATCTGCCTGTTTACATATTTCTGTATTTGAATACGCATGCCTATGCCAGTTTCTTTGGCGCTTCAGTGTAATTGCAGAGACGGCTAGTCCCCTGACCGAACACGCTGAAATAGCATGCTGGCTCCACTAGACCAACAGCTCCCACGTGTATATGGAGAGTTCGCCTGCATTAGGGGCAATCAGGAATTTGGGTCGCGATCCGTGCCTTGGCTCACGTTCCACAGTTCTCAGCCTGGCTACACACTTCCCCTCTGCTTCGCCTCCCTTTGCAGGGGGAGGGGGAAGAGCAGACAACTACAAATGCGCTATATTTAAAGCAGTCACGCTGCATACAACTTGTTTTCATATTTCATATCTCTCAACAACGCAGATCATAAAAAATAATATCTTCAGTATTATTTAATTATTTTTGGTGCACTGAAACATAATTTTTATTTGGTACAAACTGTCGGCCTGAGGATAGAGGCAGACAATTTCATAGATTTTCGCACTTAGGTTGCTACATAATAGGGACTTATTTCGTTTCGTAATCTTTCAAATTCTGAAGGTGGCAGGGGCAAAATGCAGGGAGCGAAATGCTATTTACAATTTGTACAGAAAGCAGATGGCAGTTATAAGAGTCGAGGGACATGAAAGGGAAGCAGTGGTTGGGAAGGTAGTGGGACAGGGTTGTAGCCTCTCCCGGATGCTATTCAATCTGTGTATTGAGCAAACAGTAAAGGAAACAAAAGAAAAATTCGGAGTAGGTATTAAAATCCACGGAGAAGAAATAAAAACTTTGAGGTTCGCCGATGACATTGTAATTCTATCAGACAGCAAAAGACCTGGAGGAGCAGTTGAACGGAATGGACAGTGTCTTGAAAGGATATAAGATGAACATCAACAAAAGCAAAACGAGGATAATGGAATGTAGTCGAATTAAGTCGGGTGATGCTGATGGGATTAGATTAGGAAATGAGATGCTTAAAGCAGTAAAGGAGTTTTGCTATTTGGGGAGCAAAATAACTGATGATGATCGAAGTAGAGAGGATATAAAATGTAGACTGGCAATGGCAAGGAAAGCGTTTCTGAAGAAAGGAAATTTGTTAACATCGAGTATTGATTTAAGTGTCAGGAAGTCGTTTCTGAAAGTATTTGTATGGAGTGTAGCCATGCATGGAAGTGAAACATGGACGATAAATAGTTTAGACAAAAAGAGAACAGAAGCTTTCGAAATGTGGTGCTACAGAAGAATGCTGAAGATTAGATGGGTAATTCACATAACTAATGAGGAGGTATTGCATAGAATTGGGGAGAAGAGGAGTTTGTGGCACAACTTGACTAGTAAAAGGGGTCGGTTGGTAGGACATGTTCTGAGGCATCAAGGGATCACCAATTTAGTACTGGAGGGCAGGGTGGAGGGTGAAAATCGTAGAGGGAGACCAAGAGATGAATACACTAAGCAGATTCAGAAGGATGTAGGCTGCAGTAGGCACTGGGAGATAAAGAAGCTTGCACAGGATAGAGTAGTATGGAGAGCTGCATCAAACCAGTCTCAGGACTGAAGACCACAACAACAACAACAATCGAAAAGAGTTCCTTAACAGGCATATGTTGATTCAAATATTGCAGAACTTTAACAACTTCATTATGGAGACGTGGGAACTGTACTTGACGAAAGCAAAGTAGATGTTCTGGACAGTTTTAACGTAAAACGGTTTGTCTTTATAAAACGGAAATTGCACTGCAGATCAGATAGTTACATCTGTACAAATACAGGGGCACATTCAACTGAAAAAGCAAACGCTCTAGAAAACAGCTGTAAGATCGCCAGTGTGTTAAGAACGTTTAGAGTGCAATACTTACAGTTCTTTCAATGCCACAATGAATTCTTCAAACCTCTCGTTTTGTTTACTGCGAGGGAACTATGGGAATTGGACTGTGTTTATCAACTTGTCCCTTCTACAATGCGAATTTCCTTGTAAATGCATCCTCATAAGAACAGAAATAATTTGTTTCTCACCTTGCAGTGTCTTGCAGCGGGCAGCGTGCAGTCAAATCCATTGAAAATATGAGCTCTGCAATCCATTCCAGATATTCCAACTTCCATTCCTGCAATGCTTTTTCCTTCACAAATTCAACAATTAGAAGTCAAATACCACTTGTTACAGATGCAATCTTAAAAATACTTTTGGCAGTTCTTTTGTAATTATTTATTTTCTAATAACTAGTTTTACGCGCCACGGCAGGCTCATCATCAGGTGTTATAGAAACGTTAACTGAATCACGTGGCCTTTTGGAGGTAGTGTTGGTGGATATGACGGAGTTTTATTTATTGCGAACGAAAAGTTTTAAATATTTGTAACCAAAAGTTTATGAAACGAAAAGGTTGCGTTCTGGGTACCTACTTTGGACTGTCTGGTGGTATCCACGCCGACAATGTACATTTTGCAGAATTTACTCGCATCCAAGCCGGCCTTATGGCCGAGCGGTTCAGTCCCCTAGAACTTAGAACTACTTAAACCTAACTAACCTAAGGACATCACACACATCCATACCCGAAGCAGGATTCGAACCTGCGACCGTAGCAGCCTCGTGGTTCCGGACTGAAGCGCCTAGAACCGCTCGACCACAAGTTCAGACTTCAAATGAAAGAAATCTCGAAGGTCTTGCAATTCCCGGGACTGATATCTTGCCAGTTCCAGTGTCGATAACAGGCAGAAATTGTCGTGATTCTCGATTTTGGGGTTGGTACAGAACACTTACCAGGACAGTTGTTGTGGATATGTGGGGGTTGGGGAGAGGGGCGGATCATGACCCCGTGCCCACCCCTTGGAACAGCGCCTGGGCCTACATTTTGCCAAGGGCTTTGCGCGGAGCTGCTGGCGTGTAAACGAGTGCAGCCGTGGAACACGAAGCGGCCCTCGGCGACCACGTGGTCGGCTCGCTCCTCGCGTGTGCTGCGATGGCTGCACGCCAGCCTCGGCCGTGCATTATTTAGCAGCGCCTTACATGCGCGACCGCACAGCAGGTTAACGCGCCGCGCCGTTATTTACGTCTGAGCTGATAACGCCCCGGCAAACTCTGCCTCCAATACACATGTTTGGCTTGTTCCCAAACACAGCCGCTGCCACCTGACACTGTTACAACACGGCATCTGGCGGCACAGACAGCTCGTATTTACAGACCCCTCACGGTTGGATCTGATTTCAGTCTGGAATCGCAGTTTTATTAAGAATTCCTTATTGCAAAAGTATCAGTGAACAAGTGAGTTAAGAAAAGCTTATCAAAGGAAAACTTCTAATTCTTCAAACCAAAAAGAAAAAGAAAGCCCTTTTTTCGAGCCCGTTTTCCTCTACCTGTTTCTCAATTCACGTAAAATTTTTAAGAACTAGTTTGAAAGCAACTTAAATCTGTGGTGCTCACAGCAGTCGTCAACACTACAGCCACGGATGTTAGCAGAGCTTTCATCGCTAACAATCATTTTTTCCTACCTATTTACGCATCTCCCATTAGGCTACCGTATCAGTTCATGACAGGTTACTAAACGCAAGATAAAGGATTTTCTCATGACAAAATCCTTATACTCGCTGTAGGAAAAAGGAAATGTGTGGTAAGTTCTATGGGACCAAACTGCTGAGGTCATCGGTCTCTAGACATAAACACTACTTAATCTAACTTAAACGAACTTACGCTAAGGACAACACACACACACACTCATGCCCCAGGGAGGACTCGAACCTCCGACGCGGGGAGCCGCGCGACCCGTGGCAAGGCACCGTAGACCGCACGGCTACCCCGCGCGGCCTCGCTGTAGGACTTAGTAAGTTGTGATGCGAGCATGTAATCCAATGACATAAGTCGAATAGTAGAAAATAAGGTCCACCTAAATTGCTAAAAATAATTTCACATCATCCTCACGAGTCGCGTGGTCTTTGTATTTCTTTAATTTAAAACCTTTTCCCGATCACTGTTTGGACCACAGCAAATCGTTAAGTGCAATAGAGGTGAAGCTCAGAACACAGAACAGTCCCTCCTATCGTGGTTGGAAAGGGTGGTTTGTGTACAGTGTTCAGTCTGGCGGCGTGTGTATAATGTTTAGTCTGCCAACATCTGTTCAAAAGGATACGGACACACCTCCGTAACGCAGAACTGAGTATTAAATGTCACGAGAGGCAGATCCACCAGTATAAAAGGAAGCGTCGATTATCGCTTCGCCAGTAGAAAAGCAGCAACAACAGACGGGGAAGGTCAGGCGAGCTCAACGGATTCGACCGTGAACTGGTCATCCGCTGTCACCTGAATAAGAGATCTGTCGGGGCCGTTTCTGCCCTTCTAAATCTACCTAAGTGAGGTGTTGCTGATATGACTGAAATCCGAAAGAGGAAGAAAAATAACAGGTACACTAAGACTGGGTACACCACCTGCGCTGATCGACACGGACCGCCGAGCATTGCGGAGTCCGGTTGCAAAAAAAATCGCGGGAAATCAGGGGAAGGAATCGCTACTGAGACCCTAAGTGCTACAAACAGCGTTACTAGCACAATTGCTGTGCATGTGGAGTTAAAAAGAGTGAGGTACCTGCTCAACGGCCGAGCAGTTCCTCATCAAACCGCCACACATTTCTGTAGCGAATGTTAAGCGATGCTAGAGACGGTGTAAATGTCGGCGCCGCTGGATAGAGGATGACTGGAAACGATTTTAAATGATTCATCACGCTAAATTAGGTGTCAATCTGATGAGAATGTTTGAGTTTCACGAATCCCTGAAGAACCATCATGTGTATTGCCAACATTGAAATATGGCATTGTTGGCCGAGAGGCCTCATCCGGGGAAGGTCGGCCGCCGAGTGCAAGTCTTATACCAGTCGACGCCACACTGGGCGACTTGCGTGCCAGGGATGAGGATGAAATGATGATGACAACACAACACCCAGTCCAAAAGGGGAAAATTTAAAACCCGGGACCGCTGCATGGGAGGCAAGAACGTTACCACTCAGCTAAGAAGGCGGACTGAATTATAAGGGAAGTGGATTTACAGTATTTTTCGTGGTTAGGGTGTGGTTCCTTTGTTGTGCTGAAGAATCCGTTAAATGTGGAACGGCATGAAAGCATTTTACAGCATTGTGTACTGCGGACAGTAGAAGAACATTCTAGGGACAAAGACTGTTTATATCAGCATGACTATTGGAGGACACCACTGGAGTTAGGACCATACCTTCGTGGAACAAGCCAGCGATCTGCACCGACTTACCTTCTCGATTTGCAGATCGCCCTCCTACGATGCAGTTGTATGGAAAGGAGGTGCGCGCAAGGAAACGGAATGGATGGGCAGCCCTGACAATTGCTTGTATAAAATTAAGAATCATGAATGTGGAAGAGGGGGTTGTTACCTACTAAAATTAAACAGACATTCACTATCATTATACTCGTAATTTATTGACAAAGTAAACTGAATGCAAACCAACACTGGACATGAAAAAGCTAATCAAGTTATCTATCTTACAGGAGATAAGTGCTAGATGGGAGCTGACGCCATGGAAGTAGTTACTTTTATAGTGTTAGGTCAGGATGGGTAGCTCATGAAAGGATGAAGATTACTCTGGAAAACAAACTTCCGAAGTGTCGAACTGGACTGAAATGCGGGTTCCCATCAGTCACGATAATTGCGTCGATACAGTAAGCGGACAAGCACACATAAAAGTCCAAAGGCGAAGTCATGGCCAAGAGATCGCTGTATAAAGCGTGATCGACCGACGTTACGTAAAACACAAAAATGTGCCTGTTCCTTCGTGAGTGCTACTGGCTCGCCTCATTACTAGGTGAACTTACACTTGTTGCACCAGTTGTCCGTTATCGCCGCCCCACACATTGCCGATCGTAGGAAGACTACGCTTCACCAATTTGGTTGGGAAACTCTGTAACATCCTCCGTAGCGCCCGGATCTTTCACCGAGTGGTTTTCGCATCTTTGGCGACCTGAAGAAACACATGCATGAACGTCGGTTTGAGTCAGCGAGGGAAGTGCAAGAGCGGATGCGGTTGCGAATCTGTCAGCGGCCGATCGCGTTCTGCGAAACAGAATTTGATCGTCTCGTCACCCAGTGGGATAAATGTCGTAACATGTGTGCTAATTACTTTTGAATGGAATCATTGCATGGTCCCATTGTGAACCGTGTTCAGTTTTCATTTGACCGACTCTGATATTTAATACGAGGGTTGGAACTTTAATAGTGGCAACTATTTATTTACAGGTCGTACAAAATAGATAAGTATTTCAAAGTTTTACTGACCTTCAAAGTAGTCACCAGCATTGTGCATAATCCGTTGCCAGCGATGTGGAAGTCGTAGGATAGTCTTAGCAGTGCCAGTTGTGTTGACAGTTCGAGCGGCGCGGCCTATTGCCCGACGGATTTGTAGGAGTTCTGAAGCGAATGCCGTGAAGTGTTTCCTTCAGTTTAAAAATCGAGTTGAACTCTCGAGGCTTAAATCAGGGGAGTGAAGTAGGTGGTATACCACTTAGAAGCCCCATCAGTCAAATAAATCAGTAACAAGTTGCACCGTACGTGCTTGAGCATTGTCCTGCAAAATGATGGTCAGGTCCTGCAGAAAGTGTCATCACTTCTGTCTCTATGCTGTTCATATTTGGAACCCAACTTACGACCAGCCTAGAGACAGAAGTGATGATACTTTCTGCAGGACCTGACCATCATTTTGCAGGACAATGCTCAAGCACGTACAGTGCAAGTTGTTATTGATTTGTTTGACTGATATGGCTGCTAAGTGCTATACCACCTACTGCACTCCCCTGGCCGAAGAAAAAGCCCCTTCCTCCTACAGCAGGGAATTGCCATGGACGTCCAGAATAGCGTATACGGATAGTAGCACTCATAAGCATCCAACAAATGTTACGTTTCAACCTGCCAGATATAATCTTTGCACAATGCCATATTCTGGTTACACCTTTCCGTATGGAGAACAGACTGCGTACCTGATTATGACAGTGTGCCAAATTCACTTGTGTTAGTATATTTTACTATGTACCGTTTAGTTTAAGAAAATGGGGCGCAGAAAGCTACAGTACGATATCTGTGTAATACAAACAGAGCGGCCATATCATCTTCCTGTGTGCCGCAAGTTTCGATAGTTGGCAAATTACTGTTGTTGGTCTTTGTTAATGATCTACCATTTTATTATAATCAGAAGCCAAAATTAGACTTCTGCTTATATGTAAGCATTAATATCAAATCGATCAAAGAGGCATCCAAAAGCACGATGTTTCTGTTAAGGTTATTTTCTGGCTTTACACAGATAGACTAGTTTGAAACCTGAAAAAAGAACGCCGCTGATCCGATCCAAGGAATAATAAATGTAGTAGAAATTTGTAAGTTCTTTTGTGTGTATAGTGTGCATAATGATGAAAACTTAAATTAGAAAAAAACATAAAACAGACTTGCTTGAACACTTAGTTTCATCTACTTATGCCATAACAATAAATGCCAAATTTGGGGCACAGAAAGCCGGCCGGTGTGGCCGTGTGGTTCTAGGCGCTTCAGTTTGGAAACGCGTGACCGCTATGGTCGCAGGTTCGAATCCTGTCTCGGGCATGGATGTGTGTGATGTCCTTAGATTAGTTAGGTTTAAGTAGTTCTAAGTTCTAGGGGACTGATGACCACAGCAGTTAAGTCCCATAGTGCTAAGAGCCATTTTTTGGGGGCACAGAAATCAGTAAGTTAACGTATCTTGCGTATTCCCTTTCACACACGTCCTGTGCGATAACATAGTGGGGCAACTACTGCAAAAAGTGTTTCTACCACAAAAAGAAGAAATTAGAATTACATGTGTAGTTCACATACATTCTTGTAGGTATATTTTCAAACAGGCAATGTCAACTAGAGCGTCACAATGTATGCACCGTATGTTACTTGACACTAGCAATTCTTACTTTGTTTCCCTAGGGGAGTAGTAGTTACTTGCAAACTTAGTACTTAATATCCATAAGTCAGATGACACTAGCACTTTGAGGTTATGTCCTTTGTTGTTATCTGAGAAACACTGAATAGAAAGGTAACTGCAGAACAATACGTATTTGTTTTGCACATATGGTGGAAAAACAACTGTAATAACGGTAATATTTGTTATTTGTTTGTGGGACGTTTTCCAAACGTCCAACCTCCCTCTCGACTATGTATTCCCAAATCAATTTTAAGATTTCAAAAGAGTGGCTGGGTAGCGGAGAATTCTCGTTCAGATAGGCGAAAGACTGTTACTACAGAAGAGAATCTTACTGCTGTTGCGCAATGTTTTGTGAAGTCAGCGACTCACACTCAAATAAAAGCGTCCAGGGAGTATGAAATAGCAAGAATAAGTCTACGAAGGATTCAGAAAAAAACTGAAATTGAGACCAAAGAGACCTGCTTTACTGCAAGGCTTAAAATGAAGTTGGTTGTCCGGCGCAGAAAAGCAGAAGAGTACCGCCGATTCACTGCAGGCATACGTCTAAGAATGCTTATGGGGATCAAATGGCTCTGAGCACTATGGGACTCAACTGCTGTGGTCATAAGTCCCCTAGAACTTAGAACTACTTAAACCTAACTAACCTAAGGACATCACACACATCCATGCCCGAGGCAGGATTCGAACCTGCGACCGGAGCGGTCGTGCGGTTCCAGACTGTAGCGCCTTTAACCGCTCGGCCACTCCGGCCGGCCTTATGGGGATCATTAAGAACGCTAAACAGCAACTTACTGTGGTATGGAGTGCAACGGATAGCAGCTCATACATACAAGGAGTTCAAGAGGAGAATCCGATCATCATCAATAAATATATGTGGAATACGCCACACATTACTGGGGCATACGAGGAGCGTTAGAAGCTTTTAAAAGTACTGAATAGCGGTTCATATCTGTCATTAACTTTCCTTTCATGGGATGTTTTTGAGTATCCAGTGCTACCGACGGTGAGCAGACAAACGTGGGCTATTAAAACCTCCGTGCGGCTGGATCACTAAGATTCATCATATTTGCATTTCAGACCAATAGAGGGGGAAATATAGTAAATGATTGCACCGTATTACACAACTGAAATTTAACTGATGCAGAGTCTACTTCAATTCAGAATTCTGTCCATATGATAATTTACTGCTACAATGGGACCAGAATGTATAGAGTCAAGTGCCTGACATGTTTGCAAGTTTCCGTGCTTCTTTCTGCGAAGGTGTTGAAGAGGAAGGCTGCCTACTCAGTCCACGGAAATACAAGGAGCTGGCACCAATCATTGTAATAGACTGTTCTATGCGGAATGCGACGGTTAAATCAGGACCAGTAGATGTACGAATCTGAGTCTTCATCAAGAACACACTGCACCGTATGCTCTAGTTCTACGTGACCCTTTAATTAACTGTTGTCCAATTACTGGTGTTGCGCAGCGTGCTGTACAAATGACCAAGTGCTGTGTCATACCCAGAGCATTTCACATTGACAGCTTGGTGTGTGAAGTCGTTGCTGACATTCAAGGTTCCTACGACGATAAGTGCAGACAATTCATATTTAAAGATATTGCACTCATAGCATACATAGAAGATGCTGGTATAATAGAGACATTCACAGCAAGCATTGCATCACCGGGGCCTTTCCAAGGAGGTGAAATGTGAATTGTGCTAAGTCACGGAGGAGTGCAAAGTGGCTAACATGTTTCTTCCATGGACTTCACTGGGACGATCCTGGTGTAGCTTATAAAGATATGATGTGACGTCACTTCGAATATTCGATCATCCTGATACCATCATCTACGTCAAAGACAAGGAGAAGATAACATGGATGCAGAGAATCTTCAAGTTTGCATCTATTCAAGACCTGGAATTCTGTGAGTGCCCTGCTATCAGTCAGCTCAAGAAGAAGAAGATGTGTGTAAATAGTGTTATGTCTGCTTGTGAAAATGTAAAATTACTTTTAAGTTGGATTAATAAAAATAAATTAATCTTTTATCTCGCATTCTGTGTTTTTCTTTCTTTCTACCTAGCTCCCACTTAGTATGTAGATGTGCACAAATCCTATGTCTGTGGCTTTTTTCAAGCACCTGCGATATAATTTCAGACATATGTCTTTAAAAGCAGAAATGATCAGGCTTCGCCCGTTCCCAGAAGCCTACACAAGCAGCACGACAGACGAATTCCCATGCAATCATTACATATAATTTGTTTTCTTGCACCTTAAACCTCACCTCTCTCATGCTCTAGACTAATACCTTGTGCATCTTGCACATATTTAATATACATTTGTAAGGATAGTAATTTGAGAAATAACAACAAAGACATGGGGTAATGAATAACAATTTTTTTATTCAGACATGAATATTCACGGTAGTAATACAGTTTCATATTCACAAATCTTGTTGTTTTTACAATATACAAAGTAATACTGCTTTCTTGTTACTGTTTGAATTTTTTTCTTCACTGTTCTTGGTTTTGCAACTAATAGTATTGCAGAGGTACAGTTTCTCTTACGCTAATACTATTACTATTACTAGTGGAATTCCACCCAAACTTAATTTATAAATTGGGGTGAGTGGCTCTAAACATTTTTCAACTGAAGCAGCTGAAATAATTTAATAATGACTATGAAGTGGATGGCCCTAAAGTATTCGTCTCAAACTGATGCATTAAAATCAACTGAATGGAACTCACACTTAAAACTAGTATGACTTGGACACCTAGTGGAAGGTAGAACTTAAAAATTGCTCTATTTACACAAGAACTTACACAATCGCACACGCACATGAAATGAAAAAGAGAGAAATGTGGTAAAACTTTTTTTCTCCATTTACGATTTTTTAACATTTGATGATTTTACTCCAATTTTTAAACTTTTATGTGTACACACAGTATACTTTCAGCTTTTTAAATGTATTTTATATTTTTTCCAGTACATGGTGCTTATAATTAATGCATTCATAGCATGCTACTTATTAAGAAAAAAATAAACAGAATGTGTTTCCACAGGCATAAATATTTACACATGCATCCATACTCAAATGCACTCACAAGAATACAAACAGACACATAAGCAATCACACATCCAGGCACACCATGCATAATACACATACAATGTTTACATTATGATAAGAGAGCCACACTTTTCGACACAAGCCCTCACTCAGCCAGTCACTGACTCTCTCTCAATCGCACTGTTGGAGTCCCCACCCACTCTCACACTTCAACTAAATGGTGTGAGTATGGGAGGTTTTCGATCCCATTATTACAAAAGGGCCTTTTATCATCTTGAAGTGACGATCTGACTTCAGGCTGCAGCACAGGGGACACCTCATGGCTTCATTATTCAATACTAGTTTGCTGTACCACATGTGGTGGTTGCGGTGGAGCCTCGTGAACACCACTGTATAGGCACTGCAAGTGGTCTTCGACCATGAGGACATGTAATGCCGCAAGTCACACATCCTTAGCCTGCGTCTGGGTGGCTTCATCTATTGTACACACACATTTTGTATCTTAAACTCCACAATTGGCAATCCATCTGCCTCATTCTTCATCAAGCCAATAACCTTGAAACATCCCCTTTGAAAAATTTATAAATGACAGTGCTGGAAAACCTCTACGTTATTGGATTATCAAATAGCTGCACAAAACTGAACGTACTCAGATATTTCTCTCTTTACTTATTTTGATCATCACTAAACTGACACACAATATTTTTTTTTAGCGAAACGCAATCTGACTTTCAATAATCTCTACAAAAGAATGACCCTGACTAACAATAACCTATACCTTTCATTAATTACTTACCTCACAAAAATCTCCGTTACTCAAACTACTGCAATACAGCGAGTGCCAATACTGCCAGCTAAATAAAAGATTCCAACTACTGAAGGCACTAACTACTGATAGGCATAGTTAGCAAATGAAAGATTTTGATAGCGAACAAACAATGCATTTACATTAATAATATTCAAAAGTGATCATATATATATATATATATATATATATATATATATATATATCAGTTCATGATATTCAGTATTACAAATTTACTCTTTCTGATGGACACACGTCCAGATCGTCCGGCCTCAAAATTCTGCCATCTGTCTTCCCACATCCACCACTGCTGGCGGTTTACCTCCAACTGCGCAAAGCCACGCCCTGTTCACATCCAACCGCCTGACACTACAATAGCGAATTCCAACAATGCTAACCAGCCACAGACTGCACACAGTACAGTCAGTGATTTTCATACAGAGCGCTACGTGGCGTTACCAACATAAAAACCTAAACAGCCTACTTACAACCTTGTTGTTCTGTAGAACAATACCGCAAGGATTATCAGCTGCATATCCTGATTCATCAGATTCATTGCCATGATATTTAATTAATTAATTCATATTGCAGTTCTTCACCCAATACATGAAACTATCTATATCCATATATAGTAACTTTGGATCCATCAAATGACTTTGAGTGAACTCATAGAGGAAGCAGTACACATAGTTTGGACGTGTCCAGTATACACATACCGAAATAGGTAGGTTTCGTAAACTCTACTGAAACCTTCAACATCCCCACAGCAACAACTCACTGAAAGTAGTAATCCACTTAAAATTTGGTCTGGTGGTGCACTTTCTTACACCCCAACACCCATTCCATTCGCTCCCAGTCAGTACATCATCTTCATTTCTTATGTTCTGCATGGTTTTACTGAAAATGGAATTATTAATTAATTTATAAAGATCTTTTCCGAAATGACTAGTCATGCCCAATCCCTTTTTGGTATTTAATTCAATATACTCCTCCAACCAGGAGGCATTGCTGTAGATTACAATTATGAATTAACTACCTCTGCTTATGTCCAACAGTGGTTATCAGTTTATGGATAGTGATTGCTCATGGGACTTGTTGCTCTGGACATAATAACAAGTCGCTTGTCATTTATGAGGTTTGCCTCCTACACAAATCCTACACAAGAGTCAGCCACCAGACCCATTATTTTTCCACCTAATGCCTGTAATTCGTTTTTGGGCATCCGTTGAAACCCACCAACCGACAGTGGCTGCATCATAGAGTGCCTGTATAAGTTATTTACATTCAGACATAGAATATAACTTGAATCGAGGGATGCATTGAACACCACACCCATACATTGATTATTTGCCTTGGTGTGTCTATGGACACATTGGCAAAGTCCCCCACAGACCCCACACTCAAAGAAAAGAAGCATATCAGCATCAGTCAAAAGTTCGGTGCTGTGTATTGTTTTCTTGAGCATCAGGTACTTTTCAAAAACATCTGCAAGCAACTGCACATTGGTGTCCATGTATATATTCTTGTGTATTCACCCAAATTAGGGATGTTGAATTCCTGCCAGACATTCATGGTGTGCTGATAATCTGCACTAGTTATGAAATCACTTGTGATAGTACTGGTAAAGTCAGAGATGTCAGGTAGCCTGGTTTCGTAAAGTTTTGCCTTACTATACAGATGATCATAAGGGAAAACTCCTTTGCTAATCATAGGCTGTAACTTTTCGCCATTGGAGGATGCAGATTGGGTGATGTGCATATACACCTGAAATAGAGTGTCATCAAGTTTCTGGAGCGCAATCTCCATGAAACGTAAAGAGTCAAGGAAGTAAAGCATAATTTTTGACGTCATTCATTTCTAGAAAGAAATATACTTCTCTACACTCTCAAGCACGACACTGACCTGTTCTTTCTTCATACCAAAATGATCCAATTGCTCAATTAGAAAGTGAGCGCAATACCCACTTAAATTATGGAAGAGGATGGGTATCTGTCATGATAATTTGCATGTGTTATGAGCTGCAGTGTGGAACTTATCCATAAGATTACATTGATCTTCATGGGTAGTTTATAATTTTTTATCCTCCACAGATTCGATCAAGGAGATGTTGATGCTGCAAAGCCTGTCAACATCCCGTGAGAGTTTTTCAAGTTCAGTGAACAACCAAATCGCAGAACTATCCCTGACATAGGATAGTGGTTAAGACCTGAATCATATGAGCATGCAAGTTGGTACACTGCTACATACAGTTCGTGTTTTTGTGTGAAGGTGATATGTGAAGCTAAGGGATTGTCTTCACAGTGAGTGATAGGGGCAAGGGGACATTCGAAGTTAGTGTACACAACAAATGGACATCACTCCTGGTCGCATTCTTGAATTTAATGAATTGTTTTCTTTTGTATGAATAATAACACGTAGTGTTTTTTTTTTTGCATTCGCAGTCCTTTGTATGTCTTCTTAAATACTTTTCTTCTGGAAAGGTATTTAGACACCTGAAGAAAATGTATATTTTATGTTCTTTTTTCGGTAGTTGGCTCTAAAGGGGATGGGACATGTCTTTCCTCCAAACATAATGCCAATTATCACATTCAAAGAAGGGTAGCATGTTTACGTGAAGATCACACTCACTTGCATATTTCAAAAATTAGAGTGGTCCTACAACAGTATGCTTGTCCTGCTCTTCTGGCTTGCTTTTCTGCTTCTTCAAGCCATAAACGTGAACCGATATTTCTGGATTTTCTGCCTCAAATTTTGGTATATCCTGAACCTTTATGGGGAATTCGATACTGGCAAAGTTACAACATCCACGAATGCCAAGGCCTGTTCCATATCAAGATGTGCACTCTATATTCTGTCTAACTTTTTTATTTCACAAGCTAGGATTGACCATGCAAAAGAGAGAGGCACAGCGGTGTTACTCACGGCATCATGGTGAAAGGAGCCGTAGGGAATGAGTTCAGGTCACTTATACTATCGAATGAGGGAGCTATGATGGCACAATGGTATGCCACAGACATCCTCTGCCATCATATGGTACCTCTCATGTGGTGACATTTTTCAACAAATCTTCATACGTCCATCCTTGTAATGAATGGTTACCAGAACTTAGGCTCTTCAATATGAAATAGATATTAAAATATTTGAAGCCAACACTTTCTAATTTAATTTATTTATGCGACCAGCTTCTCAAGGGGCCTGAAGACGGTGTAATGGAACAATGTAACCTGTTGTATATAAAGTAATGCTGCAAGTGTTTTAATAAATGGTTCAAATGGCTCTGAGCACTATGCAAACTTCTGAGATCATCAGTCGCCTAGAACTTATAACTAATTAAACCTAACTAACCTAAGGACATCACACACATCCATGCCAGAGGCAGGATTCGAACCAGCGACCGGAGCGGTTGCTCGGATCCAGACTGTAGCGCCTAGAACCGCACGGCCACTCCGGCCGGCAAAATGATGTTTTAATATTCATTTCGTTTTTCAATAAAACAATGCTCGTCGACACATGGTACTCCTGTAGCCAGTCAGATCGCTTGATCTGTCCGTGACTGGATATATGCAGACATTAATTCTGTCCCAGCGGCAGTATCTAAGACACCAAAGACCAGTTACAACAGTCACGGGCCAGCTTACCTCGGGAGACGATACGTTTTTATGAAACCTCTGCCAGCCAAATCATTCCATGCATCTACACCAAAAGTGGTTCAGTATCACACTGATATGTGAGACCATTTCCCAAGTTCTTTGTAATTTTGACTCATATTTTGTACTCACTGCAGAAAGGTACGCTCTCGACCAGTAAAGTTCGATTTCGTTATCTCCTCCTATTCTGGGTGCTTCGTCTGTTTGTCAGGCAGTGCATACGCTTCTGCAATCGTATATTCAACTGACAGATTCTACATCATAACTTTTCATGTGAAGATTGAACTGTGAGGCTGGTTTGACAAGTCTGGTACATTTCTATGAAAGGAGGAGCATTTGTGTTGCTCCTTCTGGTTGGTGAGCTTACAAGAATCTAACAATGTTCATTGTTGGCAGACGTCTGAATTGCTTGGTGTGTCGACCGCAATTAAAAATGGAGAAAATCGCGCTGTTAATAAACGTTTTCATTTGAAGGGTTGGACTGCCACATAAATAATAACAGAAATGAATGAAGTTTACTCGGAATCTGCATCTTCATTGAAGAACATTTACATTTGGATTAATGAATTTCAGGTGGCCAGACAATCACTGAAGACGAAGCACGCTCATGCAGTTCGTTTGAGGCACCACAAAGACAACTATTGACAAAATCCACGATAACGCAAGACCGTAGAATAAAAATTCGTGAAATTGCTAATACTCCACCTTGCCGCAGTGGTAACACAGGTTCCCGTCATATCACCGCAGTTAAGCATTGTCGGGCTGCGGTAGCACTTGGATGGGTGACCATCCGGTCTGCCGAACGCTGTTGGCAAGCGGGCTGCACTCAATCCTGGTGAGGCAAACTGAGGAGCTACTTGATTGAGACTTAGCGGCTCCTGCCTCGTAAACTGACATACGCCGGGAGAGCGGTGTGCTGACCACATGCCCCTCCACATCCGCATCCATTGACGCCTATAGGCTGAGGATGACACGGCGGCCGGTCAGTACCGTTGGGCTTTCATGGCCTGTTCGGGAGGAGTTTAGTTTGGTTTGCTAACACTCCATGCGTCTCAAGCGAGTGAGTGCATAATATGCTGCATGGAAAAAATGGCTATTAGGTGCAATGTGCAAGCTGGGTGCCGCGATTGCTCACAGTCGACCAAAGGAGGAGCCGGAGCAACTTTTCAACACAATGCCTCGCGATGTTTAATTGCAATTAGGAAGAATTTTTGCGCTGGTATGTGATTGTTGATGAAACCTAGATCTATCACTATCTGCCAGAGCCAAAAAGGCAGTCAAAACAATGGACAAAGGCTGGTGAAAGTGCTCCAAAGAAGGCACAGATCATTTTGTGATTTGGTAAAGTGATGACTATTGTTTTTTTTCTTTGGGGGGGGGGGGAGGGAGGTCCCAAGGAATAATCCTCATAGATTACTTGGAAAAGACCAGCGTATTATGGTTGTGGGGGGGGGGGGGAGAGGTCCTAATCAGTTACTGTTAGTTGCACAAAACACATAAACTTTTATTTTCCTAAGAACCACTTATTACACATTGCCTTAAAAGGATCAAATTAAAACAATATGGCTGAAGGTCTCGTTAAGAAAACTTGCGACACCTCCTGGACTGAAGGCTCAAAACCACACCAAAAACAAGAATGGCTGAAGGCCTGTACACAAGTTATAAAAATTGCTTTAAGGAATACACATGGCTGAAGGCGTTACTTAAAAAAAGTTCATGTAAATACTCGGCTGATAGCCACACACTGGACATTGAACAACTCAGGATAACAAGTATTTCAGATAGGACAAACTTTCAAAATTTTAGTTATTAAACAAATCAATCTTCAAACATTAATTTAAGTCGGCTGAAGGCCGTATCTTAAAATTAAAAGAAACTAAATTAATAGATGGCTGAAGCCCTTGCACAGTACATCAGACTAAAATGAAAATGACAATCTAAAACCAACAGAACAGCGGTGTTCAGAAGTTTTCCAAGGGTCAGCCTGAGGAGCTAGCTGTAACTTAAGGTGAGTTGAGACAGGCAGCCAAGGGTAAGGTTAAATAATTAGATGGCAACCCGACCCAGGAACGGCTGAAGGACCGATCAACAACCTGATCAGTTCCCTTCTGCCCGACCAATGGTACGACAGTGGAAAATATCAGCCAAAGGTGAAGATACCAGCCACACTATGTCTTCAAAATTGGCATCAAAAAACAGCCAAGGCACAATAACAACTCTTAACAAAAAAATTATGAACAAACAACTGAAAGGCTGTCGAACCACATGCAGTGTCGGACAGCATCAACATAGCGAGGAAAAACACACTGCCGGAAAACTACGCAAACGACTAGGGCAGGTAAATCGGGCGTTAACGGTCACAAGGCAGAAAATACCGCTGGTGCACTTCACTGATAAGTAACAACCAATTTAGTAGTTAAAGACAAGACAGGAAGACGGCTGCAAAATTTCGCCAACTCGAACACACCATACACTGCTGCTAGCCGGAACGGCCCAGGAAGCAACAACTGACAATGAATGAAGAGATGTCACAGCAATTGAGGTTTCATAACAGGTTAACTGATCTCTCAACTTCAGTGTCCAGGTTCGGTGGGCAACGAACTTTGTAGCTCTCGCAGCTGGTGCCTCACAATCCAACCGCTTGTGCACGCCGCCAGCGGTCCCGGACTGACCTTGCACTGCAGAGACTTCCTCGCTGCTCTGTCCCAACCGACTGACTGCCACACACACCACCACAGCCGGCCGCGGTGGCCGTGCGGTTCTAGGCGCTGCAGTCCGGAACCGCGGGACTGCTACGGTCGTAAGTTCGAATCCTGCCTCGGGCATGGATGTGTGTGATGTCCTTAGGTTTAAGTAGTTCTACGTTCTAGGGGACTGATGACCTACGATGTTAAGTCCCATAGTGCTCAGAGGCATTTGAATCATTTTTGAACACGACCACACGGAAATATAGCGGTCACACCAAAGATGATAAGCGCTGCTGCTGCCACTGACGGAGGCAAGTCAGCAACTCGTTATGGTAGTAACTCAGGGAGAAATAATACACCACTCGACTGCGACAAACTGCCAAAGAACAAACGGCATCAACGTGAGCCGACCACAGCTCGGGATCCTATTGTGCTTCATTGTTGTATCGTTCTAAACGTGTGCTGGCTCAGAAAAGAACAAAGTTGGCTCGCAAAACGGTGCTCTTTCAGCAGGATAATGCACCATCCCACACATCAGCGATAACAATGGCGAAAGTGCAGGAATTGGGCTTGGAACTGGTTCCAGTATTCACCGGATTTACGCCGCGCGACTTCTTCCTGTTACTTAATTTGAAACTTTGGCTTGATGGGAAGAAATTTTCATCAAGTGGGTAAGCGATAGTTGCAGTCAACGAGTACGGTACAGAGTTTGACAGTACATGTTTTTCTGATGGTATGAAAAAGCTGTATGATCTACATCTACATCTACATACATATTCCGCAATCCACCATACGGTGCGTGGCGGAGGGTATCTCGTACCACAACTAGCATCTTCTCTCCCTGTTCCACTCCCAAACAGAACGAGGGAAAAATGACTGCTTATATGCCTCTGTACGAGCCCTAATCTCTTTTATCTTATCTTTATGTAAGTTGGTGGCAGTAAAATTGTACTGCAGACAGCCTCAAATGCTGGTTCTCTAAATTTCCTCAGTAGCGACTCACTAAAAGAACGCTTCCTTTCCTCTAGAGACTCCCACCCGAGTTCCTGGAGCATTTCTGTAACACTCGCGTGATGATCAAACCTACCAGTAACAAATCTAGCAGCCCGCCTCTGAATTGCTTCTATGTCCTCCCTCAATCCGACCTGATAGGGATCCCAAACACTCGAGCAGTACTCAAGAATAGGTCGTATTAGTGTTTTATAAGCTGTCTCCTTTACAGATAAACCACATCTTCCCAAAATTCTACCAATGAACCGAAGACGACTATCCGCCTTCCCCGCAATTGCCATTACATGCTTGTCCGACTTCATATAGCTCTGCAATGTTACGCCCAAATATTTAATCGACGTGACTGTGTCAAGCGCTACACTAGTAATGTAGTATTCAGACATTACAGGATTCTTTTTCCTATTCATCTGCATTAATTTACATTTATTTATACAGGGTGCTACAAAAAGGTACGGCCAAACTTTCAGGAAACATTCCTCAAACACAAAGAAAGAAAATATGTTATGTAGACATGTGTCCGGAAACGCTTACTTTCCATGTTAGAGCTCATTTTATTACTTTTCTTCAAATCACATTAATCATGGAATGGAAACACACAGCAACAGAACGTACCAGCGTGACTTCAAACACTTTGTCACAGGAAATGTTCAAAATGTCCTCCGTTAGCGAGAATACATGCGTCCACCCTCCGTCGCATGGAATCCCTGATGCGCTGATGCAGCCCTGGAGAATGGCGTATTGTATCACAGCCGTCCACAATACGAGCACGAAGAGTCTCTACATTTGGTACCGCGGGTGCGTAGACAAGAGCTTTCAAATGCCCCCATAAATGAAAGTCAAGAGGGTTGAGGTCAGGAAAGCGTGGAGGCCATGGAATTGGTCCGCCTCTACCAATCCATCCGTCACCAAATCTCTTGTTGAGAAGCGTACGAACACTTCGACTGAAAGGTGCAGGAGCTCCATCGTGCATGAACCACATGTTGTGTCGTACTAGTAAAGGCACATGTTCTAGCAGTACAGGTGGAGTAACCCGTATGAAATAATGATAACGTGCTCCATTGAGCTTAGGTGGAAGAACATGGGGCCCAATCAAGACATCACCAACAATGCCTGCCCAAACGTTCATAGAAAATCTGTGTTGATGACGTGATTGCACAATTGCGTGCGGATTCTCGTCAGCCCACACATGTTGATTGTGAAAATTTACAATTTGATCACGTTGGAATGAAGCCTCATCCGTAAAGAGAACATTTGCACTGAAAGGAAGATTGACACATTGCTGGATGAACCATTCGCAGAAGTGTACCCGTGGAGTCCAATGAGCTGCTGATAGTGCCTGCACACGCTGTACATGGTACGGAAACAAGTGGTTCTCCCGTAGCACTCTCCATACAGTGACGTGGTCAACGTTACCTTGTACAGCAGCAACTTCTCTGACGCTGACATTAGGGTTATCGTCAACTGCATGAAGAATTGCCTCGTCCATTGCAGGTGTCCTCGTCGTTCTAGGTCTTCCCCAGTCGCGAGTTATAGGCTGGAATGTTCCGTGCTCCCTAAGACGCCGGTCAATTGCTTCGAACGTCTTCCTGTCGGGACACCTTCGTTCTGGAAATCTGTCTCGATACAAACGTACGGCGCCACGGCTATTGCCCCGTGCTAATCCATACGTCAAATGGGCATCTGCCAACTCCGCGTTTGTGAACATTGCACTGACTGCAAAACCACGTTCGTGATGAACACTAACCTGTTGATGCTACGTACTGATGTGTTTGATGCTAGTACTGTAGAGCAATGAGTCGCATGTCAACACAAGCACCGAAGTCAACATTACCTTTCTTCAATTGGGCCAATTGGCAGTGAATCGAGGAAGTACAGTACATACTGACGAAACTAAAATGAGCTCTAACATGGAAATTAAGCCTTTCCGGACACGTGTCGACATAACATCTTTTCTTTATATGTGTGTGAGGAATGTTTCCTGGAAGTTTGGCCGTACCTTTTTGTAACACCCTGTATTTAGAGTTAGCTGCCATTCTTTACGCCACTCATAAATCCTGTCCAGGTCATCTTGTATCCTCCTGAACCGAGTGTATACCTCTCAAAAGAGACTATGGCGAGAAGTAAGGTGAGTTGTTTATGAAATAAACATTTATTTCTTACTTTTTTCCAGACTTGTCAAACAAACGTCGTATGTGGAGGCTGGTGGATACGGGCGTAGCACCGCAGTGGCTTTTAAAAGGTATTACCCGGCCTCGTGTGAGTGTGGCCACGCATTCTGAGAGGCGGGCCCAGCGCGGCAGCAGGCGGCAGGCGTGCCGCGTCCCGCTGGACCGGCCCGCTTCTTTCGCTGCCGTCACGCCGCACCGCGGGCAGTGGACGCACGACCGACTCGGCTCGCCCGCCGCTCCCGAGCTGTTTGGCCATCCAGCGCCCAGCCGCGCACGGCCGCACCAGGAATCGATGTATTAAAACAAGCGGAAATTGAGTTGCTTTATTCGGGCCCGCAACTATGAAATGCTGAGTAAACAGCGGCCGGGCGGCTGTTTGCCCGCACAGCGGCGGCGGCGGCAGCGGGCGACCGCCACCACCACACCACCAGCTCTCTCTCTGCTCACATTCACACGAGCGCCGCCGGTCTGCCCGCTTACTTGGGTCCCTAGTGAAGCATACTGCGCAGAAGGGTGGACAGCTACCTGTTCCCCAGCACTAATTACCCCTAGATATTATGTTGTCTGTTTCTGTGCTGTCGACGTAGCGAGGCTGACTTGTTTCGTGGAGGTAGTTGGTTCGTGTCCTGTCACGAGTTGAGTATGTGACATTCAGATTTGTTGTGCAGTGATACGAAGGATTATTACGGCTATTGGAAATTATATATATAAATAATGGTATTGAATCAGGTGAATACACTCACGTTGCTGTCATCAGTGTGGAAACTAGTTTTATATGCTTCCCGACCATAATCTACACCTCTCTTCATCTCTGTATAACTATTGTCTCCTACATCCATTAACACTTTGGAGACAGGTCACTTACAAGAATACTGCGCCAAGGAAACCGGCCATTTTTGCCGTTCAAATGGCTCTGAGCACTATGGGACTTAACATCTGAGGTCATCAGTCCCCTAGACTTAGAACTACTTACACCTAACTAACCTAAGAACATCACACACATCCACGCCCGAGGCAGGATTCGAACCTGCGACCGTAGCAGTCGCGCGGTTCCGGACTGAAGAGCCTAGAACCACTCGGCCACCGCGGCCGGCATTTCTTTTTTTTTTCTTTCTGCCGTTTTTTAAAGCGTTAGAGGCACATACGTTACTGATGTATCTTCAAGAGTAAGACACACCAAAAACGGGCCAAACTTAAAGATTTATTTTTCGCCGGTAGTAGTGGCCGAGCGGTTCTAGGCGCTACGTTCTGGACCGCTGCGGACGCAAATTCGAATCCTACCTCGGGCATGGATGTGTGTGATGTCCTTAGGTTATTTAGGTTTAAGTAGTTCTAAGTTCTAGGGGACTGATGACCTCCGATGTTAAGTCCTATAGTGCTCAGAGCCATTTGAACCATTTATTTTTCATATTTACTTTAGTTCTTTGATAAATTACAAATTTGAAAATAATGACGACTATCTATACAATTATCCGCCAGAGAAGAGTTATTCAGCAATTTCTTCTTCTTGGGCTTCCAAAATTTCTTACTCACGCAACAAACGTGACGTATTTGCAGCAGAAGTACAGTAAAGTACGCAAGCTAACGAGTACACTGACGAGATTACGTTAGTGCGATCATATCATCTCAGACATTCACGACAGAAGCTGTTACCTTCGCTAATATTTTTTTCGAAATAATTCTAGAAATTGACAACACAAGGCAGAACTAGTCAAGGGGCAGGTCGTGAGACGTCCGTACAGTGCTCTCATACGAAATTAGTGCAGTTTTATTTCGCTGTGTGGGTCACACGTTCGAGGAAATTGCAGCCCGACCTTCACTCTGGACCGGTCTTTTTAGCACAATTGTAGAAGGTAAAGAAGCAGCCTTGCGCATATCTAGTAATGTATGTTAACTGTCATCCAATTTCTTTTAAAAAGTGTTCCAATAATAATTTTCATAATATAAAGTAATTTTAAAAAAAACATTCATTTCAATTTAAAGAATATATCCAATGCATCATCATTCCTTTCAAGAATCACAAAAATATAGGCCAGCATTGCACGAAGCTGTGCCGAAAAATTTTTTAGGTAAGAGCCGATATATTCGCAGTTTTTATTGAGGTAAGAATTTTTGCTTTTTTTATTCAGAATACAGGGCCGTGGCGCAGCGCTGCTGTCGTCATAAAATTTACCAGGTTACTGAATTTTTTTTAATTATTTTTGGGTTTAGGAATTTTTCTGTTTCGAACTTAACATTAAATGAGAAAAGAATTTTGTGGATACATTAAATGTGAATGCATTTCTGCACAGAGATCATAAATGGGAACCAATTTTGTTCGGAGGTTACAATATTTAAAATTCATTAAATTATTATTTTTGTGGGGAGGTTACACTTGGTGACATCCGGCCAGGATCGTATTTCTTTGTGAATCTTCTGATAAGTAGTCATATATCTGCTCTTATTTACTTAAATGTAGTTTGCATCTGGCGCAACGCATTTACTAATTTGTCACTCTTTCTTTCACAGATCATCGGCAATTTGTTGCTCTTTGTTGTAATTGTGTTTGTGCATTTTGCATTGTCCTTGTTTCATTTGTGATTAATTTTGATTTGTGAAAAATGCCGCGAAAAACTGTTAACAGTACATCGCGATGTGCAATGAGTGAAATAGCCGACTCGAATAATTTGACCGATCATAACTAGCGACAGTTTGTGTAATAATGATAGTCCTCCATTTACAGACAATCAGTGCGTATTGATCACTAGTAATGATTTTAATGCTAATGATGAACAAACAAATTCAACTTTGTCCTCTGTTAATTTAACGACAATTGATGACGCGGGACGTTCTGTTACAATGAACGGTGCCCAGTTCGACACGCCCGATTTGCAAAATTTGAATTGTGAACAGATGAATTTTTCTAACGAAAATGAACAGTGTACTCAAAATACGACAGATTTATTTGATTCCGAGATAGTGACTAACAGTGCACATCCGATGAGCAAACATTTTCAAGAATCACAGAATAACCAAATGGTTACACAAAACGTGATAATTGCAGGTACGCCATCAACAGCACAGAGAATAGAGTAGGTAATATTGGCTTGGATCAAATTATGGCAGTATTGCTACAACAGAATGAAAGACAAGACAACAATTACAAACAACTTAGTGAACAGAACAAACGACTTAATGAAAAACAAAACAACCTTAACGAAAATTTCAAACAACTTAGTGAACAGAACAAACAACTTAGTGAACAGATTACAGCCGTTGCCGCGCAATGTCATGATACTAAAGAACAATTACGTGAGGAAATAAAGGCTTGTGCTAGGAAAAGTAGTGAAGAAATTAGATCTGTTGCTCAAGACTTAAGGAATAACAGCTACAACAGAACCACTTAGACACGAAATTAGTGCAGTCGGTAAACAATGCTCTGAAGACGCAATACAGTTACGCGACGAGTTTAAATTAATGTCAGCAGAACTTTCACGCACACTGGATGCAAAAGTAGACGCGAAATTTGACCAACAGAACAGTCAAATTGACGAACATTTTAATCACCACCTACGAAACAGTGAAACGCGTTACCGTAAATTTATACAGGAACAGAATAAAGTAAAGTGACAAGTCATGGAAACAATTACCGCACAAAGACAGGAAGATACACGTAAATTGTTTACGAAAGCAAAAACATACGTAGACAACAATATTGCTACAGACTTGAACAATTAGAACTAATACAGGATTCCGATGTCATCAAAGCAGACGTTAAAAAATTGAACGAAACCCCACGTAAAATACAAAAACAAATTAATGCTTGTGACACTAAAAACGATGATCAGGTAAAAATACTGACTGAAAAATATGATGAATTGGCCAGTCGTATTGACGTTATTGAAAGTAATAATGACACCAAATCAGACGATACTTCATCGATTTCGTTTAATCAAACCCCCGAATTCCAAAATTTACAGCAGACAATCAGTGAGATAGGTTCGTCCAATAATACATTACGTACAAAATTGTCAACTTTACAGCAAGAGGTAACAGAGATGAAAAATGTTTCAGCCTTTAACACATCACAGCAGACGCCACTTTGCGAACATTTGTCAGACTCACACAGCCAGTATAATTTAGGTAATTTACAGAGAGTACGTGACTTAGATTCCGAACAGTCACAGACAAATAGATTCTCATACAATCCTGAACCTGTTCACACATTCAGAGACGATAACATTGATTATAAGCAATTTTTATCCGTAAAAAAATCTAAGGTATTTAAAAATGACAGAGCACAGGTACATGCTTTGAACTGGATACGTCGACTTATTTTTGTACTTTCACCGCCATTACCTGTAATGCAGAAACTATCATTGGCTTGGATACAGCAATTTGCTTTTGAATTTTCACCGGCATTGCCTGTAACGCAGAAGCTAACATTTATTTGCAGCGCGTAATTGACCTCAGGGGATTCATTACGCTTTAATGAATATGTGCCGTAGCGTGCACAGGGCCCCGAGCCGTAGTAGTGCTATTTCATCTTTAGTTTTCTGCACTGCTGCCTTCTCTTCTACTATCCTTTATATCTACTAAAACAGCTCTTTAACTATCGATCTATCTATAATTAAGAAACGTGTAAAGATAACCTGATATGACAAGTTATACCAAAAGTGACAGTTTTCATTAGACGCTCCAGAAATGACAACCACGAGAATTTTAATATCAGACAAAATTTTAATCATCAGTATGTGTAAAATTATCAGCAACAGCGAACGCATTTTGGTAACAATAGAGGTTTTTCACTGCAATAGCAACAAAACCAACCGGTTAGCATACCTAACCAACAATGTAATGTAAAGGGTCAACCAAGCTTTAATGTTTCGCCGCCTACACGTATAGCGTCAGCTCCAACAAATAGTAACGCACAGCAACAAGGAAATAACTACGTACAGAAAACACACCATTTCAATTCCTATCGCAGTGCACCGTATAGAAATGACTATCATGACAGACGTAAAATTAATGAGCACAATTTTCAGCGTACATTTAATAACAGTCGGTGTTATCAGCAGCAAAATCATCCGCAACAGCATATTATCATGAATGAACCAGATAGTAGATATCATCCCGAACGTAATACGTCAGGAAGAAATAACAGAACAGTTCAAATAGTGGAAATGCCACAGCATCCTCCCGAAAATAATAGCACGTCAGATAGAATTTGACTAGATACAGTACAGGTTGCATCTTCCAGTAACGCAAGCAATACTTTTGACACGCGGAATCGTGTTCACGAAAATGTTATTACTTTTGACGACATCAGAGACACTCTTTTGCAGGAAAGACCAGTTATTCAAAAAACCATTTCACACCCTGTCATCGAAGTAAAAATTGGATCATCGAAATTTTCAGCAGTAATCGATTCTGGATCTCTTATGTCAGTCATAAATGAAGCAACTTTCAACGAATGTAACAAAGAGAATAGTTATCCTACGTTACCATTAGGCAAAACTAAAGTAAAAGGAGCAGTATCTGGTAAAGGAGTAGATGTAAAATTACAGACACATTTATCATTTTGTATTGCAGGTCATACATTTCACTCAAATTTTTGGATTGTTCCCTTATTGACGACAGACGTTATTTTAGGTACGAATTTTCTGGTACAACACGACGCAATTATTGACTTTCAAAACTCCTATTTAATGTTAAAGGATGAAAATGTACAACTGGCTTTAGAATTTCAGCACTCTTTATCTGCAGAAGAACAAACAATTCATCGTACAGAGGTCATTTCCGCACTACGAACATAGACTGTCATCCCACATTGTTCACAGATACGTACGTACACAACCATGATACTCCAGACGAAGCCGACTATGACGTTATACAGATGATTTCTGAGCAGTGCAAATACAGACGACGAACGCACACAACTACGCAAAATTCTTTTACAGCAAGCTCCAGTTTTTGACAACGTGCCTCGTACTATGTCAGGTTTTATGTATGAATTTCAAGTTAAACAGCACGACACATTTAAAGCCAAACATTATCCCATTCCTTATATTCACAGAGAGCAAGTTAAGAAAGAATTGCAAGCTATGCTTGACCAAGGAATTATTGAACCGGCAATTAGTCCGTACATAAACCCGCTCCATATTGTTAAGAAAAAGGATGGTTCACTTCGCCTCGTACTTGATTCGCGTCACATCAATGAAATTATTTTTAATGAAGCGGATCGCCCTCAAACACTAGAAGAACTTCTACAGAAATTTCATGGTACTGCTATTTATTCCACATTAGATTTGAAATCGGGATTTTGGCAAAGTCAACTCCATCCGGACTGCAGAAAGTACGCGGCTTTTCTTTGTTTTGGTGACTGTTGTCAATTTTGTAAATTACTGTTCGGTGTAACTATTTCTTCAGCAGCATTTATTCGCTGTTTGAATACAATACTTCCGACAGAATCACAACGTATGTAGAGGACATTCTTATTGTAGAAGCTAACTGGTCTGAACACAATCTGATTCTTGAATAACTGTTACGAACTTTTCGTGCACAAGGACTCACAGTTAATCTCAGTAAATCGCACTTTGGCAAAACTTCTATAAAATTTCTTGGACATGTAATTTCAGCAGAAGGCATTGCGACTGACCCGGAAAAACTTCAAGCTTGACGGGATATTACTGTTCCTACGACGAAGAAACAACTACGCAGATTTTTGGGTTTAATTAACTTTTTTCGTAAATTTATTCATTACTCTGCTTTAGACACCCCTAGATTATGTCAATCGACAGGTAAATACACTATTTGGTCACGGGATAAGCAAGCACATTTTGAATTTGTGAACCTGAAACAAGCTTTGTTGAATGTACCACTTTTATCACATCCAGATCTTACTAGAAATTTTTCCATTGCCACCGACAGTTCTAACACCGCTTTAGGCGTACACATTTTTCAGGAAATTGAAGAAGATAGCCTTTGCGAGTCGCATTCTGTCACCTGCTGAACGCAATTATTCTGTTACAGAACTTGAAACATTATGTGTTGTATGGGCATTTACGAGATTTCGGCATTTTCTTTATGGAAGACATACGACCGTTTACAAAGATCATAGAGCTATACAGTTTTTACTTTCCGCTAAATTTACACACGACAGATTAAGTAGATGGAAACTTTATTTACAGGAATTTAATTTTACAATTGTTCACATTCCCGGTACACAAAATATTGTAGCAGACGCACTATCCCGTTCTCTCAGCAACAATCAGCAAGACATCGCAACCAACTTCTGCAAAGGAAATTTCAGCGTCATGTACATTCAACAAGTTGCATTTGAAAATTTCATTTCGTCGTCATTACAAGACATAGCACAAGAGCAGAGTAAAGACAACGTGTGGAAAGAAATTAAACACCTTTGTCAAGATAGGAATAATGTTACCATTAGAAACCATTACACTGTACGCAATAATATTCTGTTTCGCCGCTCTCACCCTGACAGCAACGATTGGTTATTATGCATTCCTGACGAACTTGTTAACAAATTAATCTGGTATACTCATTTAAGTTATGCACATTACGGAGCCAGAAAATGTTTTCTTGTACTGAGACAGAACTGTTATTTTACCAACATGGAAAAACGTATTCGACGAATTTTAGCATCATGTAAAATCTGCCAGAAAGCTAAGTCAGATACGACTTCACATATTCCTGCATTACATCCCATTGTACCTGTTAAATTGAGACACATGGCCGCTGTAGACATTTTTGGTCCGATTCCCAGAACTAATAGAGGTTTTTGCTACATCTTTGTCGCTGTTGAACTCACTTCAAAATTTGTTACCTTCACTCCGTTACGCAAAGCTACTGCTAAAACTGTTTCAAAAGCATTTGTAAAACATTTTCTATTTCATGTAGGGCATGTATTGAAGGTAATTTCCGACAATGGATCACAGTTTCGATCTGCTATATGGACACGTATGTTACGAGCTAGAAACATTTCTCCGATCTATATATCCAGGTACCATGCTTCTTTGAATCCTTGTGAACGATTAATGAAAGAAATTGGTAAACTGTGTAGAATATACTGCCACAAAAAACATATTGATTGGGACACACACATACTCTTCTCATTCCAGGATGTAATTAATTCCATACCAAATGAATCTAATATGCTATCTCCGTCTGTTATACTGAAAAATGTTGAACCACCTAACAAAATTAAAGAATTAGTAACCTTTCCTACACCTCGTCGACTACGACACCATGAAATAATTGACATTGCGCTGAACAACATCAAACGCGCCGCAGAGCGCCGGAGAAGACAGCAAAAACAGGTTTGCACACGCCGTGACGTTCACATTTGACAGAAGATATTAGTACGCACACATTATTTATCTAATAGAGGAAAAAGTAGATGTAGGAAATTTGAGCTTTTATACGCAGGTCCATATCGAATTCGCAGCACTCCTCACCCCAATGTAGTACACGTCTAAACTCTGAGAACCAGAAAAACCAAAGGGAATCACCATGTCTCCAACATCAAACCCTTTATTGAATGAACATAATTTATGATTTATCACACTGTAATGCCATTTCCTGATTTTTTACGACCACTTATGCAATTATATTTATGTGATTACTTACTGATGATTATCGTATTTTTTCTTGGCAAGTGCCCGGCAAGGTAAGGTTAACAGGTCGCTCTTCTTGTCATTACACATCAGACCATGCACATTTTTCCAGATGAACTTACACATTTTATGACCACTTATGCAATTATATCTAAGTGATTACTTACTGATGATTATCGTATTTTTTCTTGGCAAGTGCCCGGCAAGGTAAGGTTAGCAGGTTGCTTTTCTTGTGGTTACACATCACACCGTGCACATTTTCCATTTTTTATGTATGTATGATTGTTTTCCTGTTTTGTTTGTATGCACTACGAAATAGTTAAGATGTAACAAACACCAGTTGATTTTGACATTTTGCCTATCTCAACATCGTGACTATTTTACATTTTTTTTTTTGCTGCTACATTGTGATACTCTGTGTATAATTTTGCATCCGAACACTGTCTATGTCTTTGACATATTACGTTTTCTGTCATGCTATGCTGTATGCTCAACTATATCACTATAAACCACTCTTTATTTAATGGGTATATGATTTAAATGCAAGACATTAATCATTGTTCATCATTTTCAGAAAGAAATAACGTATAAAAGAAATAAATTAAACAGAAATGGGAATTTCACCTTCGGAATGAATGTAAGAAGATGCAATACCTCGTCACGAAGAGTAAATGGATCAGAATTAACAAGCATTAACAATAATATACTATACACATCGTATAATGGCAATCTTAACTAATTTTTTCTTTCAGAATACGAGGCGATTGATGCAGGCTGTCAGATAGAACTACACATCTTAGTTTTAGTGATGGAATATGCTAGAAATAAGGAACTCTATACTATGAATAGTTGTATAATGAATAATGAAGTGACTTTTTGCAGATGATAATGAATGATGATGAATAGTGATGAAGAATATGCTAATATGGAAGTTTTTCTTTACAGGTGATTATAATAATGGAGTTATGTTGATATGGATAATGAAGTTTTTCTTTGCAGATGAGGATAATGTTGAAGTTTATGTATTTATGCCATGTAGTTATTTAAGTATTTGTTGCAGTTCGTCTTGACAGTATGTCTTATGTCACATGGTATGATGACTGAAGGTTTTGGAAAGGACAGCTAGAGAACAGATATATTTTTTACACATTTCATTACCTGTTAATTCGAAGTTCACTACTTTTCAGCATAATATGCGTTTCTTCTTTCAGCTTAATAATCCATTTTGTATTTTTTGCAGGAGAAATTATTCACGAAATTAATGTGCTATAAGCAGTTGGTCATTAAACCTGTGTCATTCATGAATGTGATCACATATACTCTATTTGTTTCATAACCTTGCTACAGCTGACTCATGACGAATGAACTTACCCATCTTTATTTGCAGCAATAAATCAAAAGCAAATATTGTTATGCCCCAGCAATTAATTATCGATCCCAACGCAATGCATTGCTAGCACAAAAAAATGTATTACCAGTCCCAAATAATACTACCAATTTAAAAGAGTTATGAGTAATACTGAATGATGTTTTCTAATCACAGACCTAGAGTAATAGTTACAGAGTGTTACATTTTTAAATATGTCATATGTCACTTGAATGATGAGTTCTGAGTAATAGTGAATGATATTTTGTAATAATGCATGCATGCTCTACACTCATTAACTCCTGTTTTGACTGATGACTTCTGATGATTTGTAACTAGCCAATGAGTGCCAATAACTATTTTTTAAGTATGTCATATGTCACTTGAATGATGAAAAATGTTTTGTAATATTCAATACTTGCTGGCCAACGAATGCCACTGTTTCTTATATTTTTGTATTATGTCACTTTCATGCTATATATATGAATACCAGTAGCTTGATGCTACACTCGTTAACTCCTGTTTTGACTGATGACTTCTGATGATTTGTATCATTGGGAATGAGTGCCAATAATTATTTTTTAAATATGTCATATGTCACTTGAAGGATGAAAAATGTTTTGTAATATTCAATACTTGCTGCCCAACGAATGCCACTGTTTCTTATATTTTTGTATTATGTCACTTTCATGCTATATATATGAATACCAGTAGCTTGATGCTACACTCATTAACTCCTGTTTTGACTGATGACTTCTGATGATTTGTATCATTGGGAATGAGTGCCAATAATTATTTTTTAAATATGTCATATGTCACTTGAAGGATGAAAAATGTTTTGTAATATTCAATACTTGCTGGCCAACGAATGCCACTGTTTCTTATATTTTTGTATTATGTCACTTTCATGCTATTTATATGAATACCAGTAGCTTGATGCTACACTCATTAGCTCCTGTTTTGAATGATGACTTCTGATGATTTGTAACTGATCAATGAGTGCCAATAATTATTTTTAAATATGTCATATGTCACTTGAAGGATGAAAAATGTTTTGTAACATTCAATACTTGCTGGCCAATGAATGCCACTGTTTCTTATACTTTAAATTTATATTATGTCACTTTCATGCTATATATATGAATACCAGTAGCTTGATGCCACACTCATTAGCTCCTGTTTTGAATGATGACTTCTGATGATTTGTAACTGGTCAATGAGTGCCAATGTTCTCTGTAAACAGATTACTTATGAACATTATTCTGTAATACTTCATACATGGTACAGAAATGTTCAGTAACTGGCGATGAGTGCGACGAATTACTCAAATCAGTTGTTAGACTAGTGTAATTCTCAATGAAGACGAGCATGTGACTTAATGTCCTTCACCTTCTGACCTAATTAACAGAAATTACTGCAATATCCGTTTGTCCAGTCTATCCTCATGATCATGGAGCACTATATTTGGTTTTTGCACTAATTCTACGTTGGTGTACCTTACAAGAACGTGGTGTTAACATGACATGCTGTCCACTACCAAAATGATAACATGGAATATTAATACAACATTTCAGTGTCTTGGCTACACTGATTAATACTTCAGGGAAAAGAACTTCAGATTGTCTCACTTGGTGTTGTGCTTCTGTAGAAAGATATGGACTTTCAGTGCAGCTGCGTGCAACCTAATGTGCTACAACCATGATGCAATCCTTCCCTTTCCTATCCTAGTTCTTGTAAAATAGTAAAAAAAATTATTACAGTGCATGTGCACTTTATGTCATTTGTTAATATGATTTGTATTCATTGCGTATACATTTTGTGATTTCCTGATATGTTCTGTACTACAGTGCGTGTGCACTTTATGTCATTTGTTAATATGATTTGTATTCATTGCATATACATTTTGTGATTTGCTGATATGTTCTGAACTACAGTGCGTGTGCACTTTTGTCATTTGTTAATATGATTTGTACTCATTGCCTATACATTTTGTGATTTCCTGATATGTTTTGTACTACAGTGCGTGTGCACTTTATGTCATTTGTTAATATGATTTGTACTCATTGCGTATACATTTTGTGATTTCCTGATATGTTCTGTGCTACAGTGCGTGTGCACTTTTGTCATCTGTTAATATGTTTTGTACTCATTGCGTGTACATTTTGTTATTGCTTGATATGTTCTGTACTCAGTGCATGTGCACTATATTTTATTTCATGTTCTGCACTTATATATATATATATATGTATGTATGTATGTATGTATATATTCTGTGATTGTAAACTTAGTTAATTAAGAAAAATTTGTTGCTCATGACAAGTCCAATTGACTCCTCACCATCGCAGCCAAATTTTTGCCCCCCCCCCCCCCCCCCCCCCCCAGTGGAGGGTTATGTAAGAGGTATGCGCTATATGCGCTGCCTGCAACAGGCAAGACTTGGGAGAGTCTCTGACCAGAGAGCAGTATGTTGTTAGTTGTCGCTAGTCGGCATTAGTCTGCAGTAGTCGACAGTAGTCTTCTGTAGTCTGCAGTAGTCGGCGGTAGTCTGCGCGTGTGTGCGCGTGTCGGCAATCTGCCCTGGTCGGGACTCTGGAGGATGAGTATTATTGTAGAAGGTAAAGAAGCAGCCTTGCGCATATCTAGTAATGTAAGTTAACTGTCATCCAATTTCTTGTAAAAAATGCCCCAATAATAATTTTCATAATATGAAGTAATTTTTTTAAAAAAAACATTCATTTCAATTTAAAGAATATATCCAATGCATCATCATTCCTTTCAAGAATCACAAAAATATAGGCCAGCATTGCACGAAGCTGTGCCGAAAATGTTTTTAGGTAAGAGCAGATAGATATATTCGCAGTTTTTATTGAGGTAAGAATTTTTGCTTTTTTTATTCAGAATACAGGGCCGTGGCGCAGCGCTGCTGTCGTCATAAAATTTACCAGGTTACTGAATTTTTTTTATTATTTTTGGGTTTAGGAATTTTTCTGTTTCGAACATTAAATGGGAAAAGAATTTTGTGGGTACATTAAATGTGAATGCATTTCTGCACAGAGATCATAAATGGGAACCAATTTTGCTCGGAGGTTACAATATTTAAAATTCATTTAATTATTATTTTTGTGGGGAGGTTACAAGCTTTTCAGTAACAGACGTCATATCGATGGTTATATCCAGCCATGCTCATTTTAAAGGCAGTCTACTGGGAGGTATCGGAAAGTGAAAACCGCCTATTCGTTTTCCGATCATATATTCTATCAGCTATAATTGTTTAACTAGCCATTACCTTGGAAGTCCACTTTTTGCTGTTTAGCCATGGACTTCATGCTATCCCTGCACTGGAAACGGGATAAGCTAGTAATTTACCTTTTTCCTGCGTCACTACCGTCTACAGTGCGTCGAAGGCCGTACCTTCCTGGTACCTTAAGTTCTTTATTAAGGCCTGAATAGATTGGGCAACGGCGGGAAGCTACAGATACGGTACGAACACACGGACACGGAATACACACCATGTAATCTGTATCACTCATGGTGACAACTATCTGGTAAGTTAATATTTTAATTCTTGGAAAGTAGGCGCTGTTGGTCATTAGGATATGGAAATTGTGATAGGCTCTAACATATGCAAATCAGTTAGGATCAGAAAGAAAGTTTATTAAAATATTATGAATACCCACGAAATGCACATCAGACATTACTGATTCAACACTGAAAGAAAAATGTTCCCTTAAGATAGTAACAACAATACTCTGCCGAGTCTCAGTGGGAGTCTTGACATACATGAATGTGAGGGTGTGGACAGGAAAACTAGGATATGTCATAAAAGGCTGAACACTTATAATCAAACGCCACACAAAGGATGTAAGAATTGTAACATCTTATTCCAATACCATGCAACCATACAGATAAAAGAAAAAGGGGTCTGAACTATACCGAAATAGAATTAGACAAACGTGGTTTCCTACAAAAATCAGGAAAATTCGATAACTTCATTTAAAGTGGGTTCCTACCATAAAAACAAGGTTTTCTTTGCGTAGAACACCGTGGTATACTCAGTAGTGTTGCCTATAAACCGCAAACTCGTCAAATTCGTGACACGTGGTGATCATGTATCATGAAGGTTGAAACACCAACCCATGGGAAACGAATACAAAATCCACGATAAAATTGTGATCACTGGAGGCGATTACCCAACTAAACAAACACAAGCTTTACACAGCGAGTATACACTGAAATTCATCACTTGATGTCACTAACTTACTCACACCCTGAAAATGTAATTTAAAGTACTTGATCCAACGGAATATAACGCTCGCGAGTTGAGAGGTATTACTTCTTATATGCACACGAAGAGATTCAAGGTAACAGGCACAAGTGATGTAGGCACTTGCCTATGTCAACTCAGAACAAGGGACAATGTTACGTATGCTAATTTTACAGTAAATGTCCAGATATTACACTACATCGTGAATAAAATCTAAAACATATTCAAACGTGTGACTGAAATACCTTTATGCTTCCCTAACAGAAAATAACCGTTAAACCTACCCAAATGAAATCATACCGAGCCACCTTCTGGAGGACGAAGTTATGCACACAGCTGGGCGGCGGACCCCAGAGTAAGTTACAAAAGCGCTGGCCAAAACCACTGCTGCAAGGACCAGCTTCTTTTTCGTTCTTTCAGAGGAGAGGGGGAAGTTGTTTAACCAGCTGTACAGACGACTACAGCGGGAAATATTACGATCGAGTGATCACTGTTATGCAGTACAGTGTGCAGGAGCTCTAAGGACTTGGCAGTATTCTACCCCATAACCAAAGTATCTGAAACTAGTTCGCTCACACATTCGCTACTGCATATACCATTCAGGGACAAGATGAGGATGGAAACAGGTTACTGTTTATCAAAATGAATTAGGCCTGCTCGCTCCATACGTATTCCCTTCCGAAGAACTTTTATCAAATAGCACAGAAAGCATCTGAGTAACTCACAAACGCCGGCCGGTGTGGCCGAGCGGTTCTGGGCGCTTCATGGCTGGAACCGCGCGACCACTACGGTCGCAGGTTAGAATCCTGCCTCGGGCGTGGCGTGTGATGTCCTTAGGTTAGTTAAGTTTAAGTGTTTCTAAGTTCTAGGGGACTGATGACCTCAGATGTTAAGTCCCATAGTGCTCAGAGCCATTTGAACCTTTTGAACTCACAATCTTAATAACAAGGAAAGATAAATTGAGGAAAATGAAAGTGGCATAAAACAGACCACTTTTAGTATTAACAGTTACATTCACTTTCAGCTATCGCTGTACTGCTGTGCAGATTAAACAATCACGTTGTAACAATTCGCGGCATCCTTAACAATTGTTCAAATAATATTATAGCCCACTAAGGGATACTATTAACCAAGGATGACGATAGAGATTTGCCCAATGATTTCGTGTGTAATTATGCATTCTCCCCACCCCCCCACCCCCACCCCACCCCACCCGCTGTTGCCCTATCATTCGACGGAAAACTTCCACACTCATATTTTATCACCCTCTGCAAACTGCTCATACGTTTCTTTCTTTTTTTCTATACGCGATTCTATACGAGCGTTTCAACTGAAAACTGAACTACGACTGTCCTCATCTCGTTTAACGACGGGGACGGTTGCACTTGAACTTTGTTGACGAAACAGCAAGACACTACCTGTCATTATAAAATGCACCCTCAGTTCCGAACGTTTCAGAGAAGCAGCGATGCGTAAGGGGTACGATTAACTACGTCACACCGCTACTAATAGTAATATCCCTTTCACATCCACTTCAACATATTTTGGTCTAGGTCTGGTCACCTTCTACAGCCTCCTACTTTTTCACGAAAAAAATGCAGAAAGAGGTTCCTACCAACTAATTACCGCTAGAAATTACTTCCTTTCGCAATGCTGACACCGAAGGCGGTGGGAAGTCTTCGTGATCTTCTACCAATCGAGCGCCGCTAATAACTCTTGGAGATTGATTTGAACATGGCTTCCAAACGCGCACATTTCTCTCCACGGCGTCCCGGGTGTGCTGATTAGCACTGAGGGTAAAGGTGGGATGTGGGCTCACAATATCTTAACGGCTGCTGATTTCTCGTGAAACCACCTAGACACTTTAATATACTAAAAGTGTAAAAATGTGAAAATCTAATTATGCAGTTCAAGAGGCCAAGACACGGACAGGACAGGGAATGGGGGTATGGGAGGATTGGCCGTTCGCTGGGCTATGGCATGCCCTGACCTACTCTAGAGGTGACTGGAAGGCAACAGCGAATCGACAGCTTGTCGCTTGGGACATCGTTATCCTGAAGCAAACCGTTGATGCCGCATCTCTTGTAGCCTCTATCACGTCACGAGGTTTCTCTGAAACTAAAGTGGCTGATTTCCTTCCACCTCTGTCTCTAGTGGTCTTATTTTCGACCGGATGTCAAACCCTCTTCTTATTTTCTTCATCTAAAAGAACAAGCACTGTTTCTTCCAAGTCTCGAAATCGTCAGTTTGTTGTCGGTAGCTGTAGTGTTACTCGGAAACCCTGAGGCATTTGTTCAGCCATCTAACAGAAAAGCGTTTTCTCCACAGTGAATGACGCCTTTACGTGCGGTGTGTAGGAGGTGTTTCTTAAGTGTATCTGTTGAGTGTAGGTGACTGTAATGGATTTGTATATATTGTGGTGTCATGTATTGTACGATGCTGAGAGAACGAGCAGGATGAAAGCATGAGCCCACATGTAACTACCCGTCTCGAATTGCACCAAGGAGACCACCAAGCATAACGTCCATCGACACAACGAACGGATGACAAATAACAATGTCATACGCTCTCAGTTCACGAAGCACGACTCATTTCAAAATTAACCAGGAATTAGTGGTAAAATTTTGCATTAAAAACTTTACATCACCGCCTCTTTCTCCTTGGCCGCGCGGGGTAGCCGCGCGGTCTCAGGCGCCTTGACACAGTTCGCGCGGCTGTCCCGAGGTTGGAGTCCTCCCTCGGGCATGGGCGTGTGTGTTGTCCTTAGCGTAAGTTAAAGTTAGATTACCTAGTGTGTAAGCATAGGGCCGATGACCTCAGCAGTTTGGTCCCATAGGAACTTATCACAAATTTCCGATTTTGCCCACTTGCCAGCCAAACAGTAGCTGTGGACATTCATTCCAACTCCAGGATTCTAACTAGCTATCACTGAGTAGAGGGTCACCGTGCAATCTTGCATTAGCGACATAGGCTACGCTGGTACATTACACTGTGTAAATTGTTCTTCGCGAACGGATGTTTGAGCTCGTGTAAGACATGCCAAGCAGTCTGACTGGTATACAATCTCATTTCGAAAACTTGTATTTATTAAGTGATTTCAGTAGATTTGTTACACCGAGCTTGTCTACTTCTAAGTTACTCATGTTGGCAGCAGTCCTAGAATCGAATTCTGGAGAATTTACTTCATTTTCTATGGTGAAGCAATTTCGGTAAATCTTACTTAGTACCTCCGCTTTAGTGGCACTGCACTATAAAATTACCATCGCTGTCGTTCAGTGAAGGTGTTGACTGTGTTCTACCACTGGTGTACTTCAGATACGACCAGAATCTTTTTGGATTTTCTGCCAGAAGTACAGCGTGACCCAAAAGTCCGTTAACGTTTGAAAATTCAATACTTCACGGTATAATGTTGGTTGTTGTTGTTGTTGTGGTCTTCAGTCCTGAGACTGGTTTGATGCAGCTCTCCATGCTACTCTATCCTGTGCAAGCTTTTTCATCTCCCAGTACCTACTGCAACCTACATCCTTCTGAATCTGCTTAGTGTATTCACCTCTTGGTCTCCCTCTGCGATTTTTACCCTCCACGCTGCCCTCCAATACTAACTTGGTGATCCCTTGATGCCTCAGAACATGTCCTACCAACCGATCCCTTCTTCTGGTCAAGTTGTGCCACAAACTTCTCTTCTCCCCAATCCTATTCAATACTTCCTCATTAGTTATGTGATCTACCCATCTAATCTTCAGCATTCTTCTGTAGCACCACATTTCGAAAGCTTCTATTCTCTTCTTGTCCAAACTATTTATCGTCCATGTTTCACTTCCATACATGGCTACACTCCATTCGAATACTTTCAGAAATGACTTCCTGACACTTAAATCAATACTGGATGTTAACAAATTTCTCTTCTTCAGAAACGCTTTCCTTGCCATTGCCAGCCTACATTTTATATCCTCTCTACTTCGACCATCATCAGTTATTTTGCTCCCCAAATAGCAAAACTCCTTTACTACTTTAAGTGCCTCATTTCCTAATCTAATTCCCTCAGCATCACCCGACTTAATTAGACTACATTCCATTATCCTTGCTTTGCTTTTGTTGATGTTCATCTTATATCCTCCTTTCAAGACACTGTCCATTCCATTCAACTGCTCTTCCAAGTCCTTTGCTGTCTCTGACAGAATTACAATGTCATCAGTGAACCTCAAAGTTTTTATTTCTTCTCCATGAATTTTAATACCTACTCCTAATTTTTCTTTTGTTTCCTTTACTGCTTGCTCAATATACAGATTGAACAACATCGGGGAGAGGCTACAACCTTGCCTTACTCCCTTCCCGACCACTGCTTCCCTTTCATGTCCCTCGACTCTTATAACTGCCATCTGGTTTCTGTACAAATTGTAAATAGCCTTTCGCTCCCTGTATTTTACTCCTGCCACCTTTAGAATTTGAAAGAGAGTATTCCAGTCAACATTGTCAAAAGCTTTCTCTAAGTCTACAAATGCTAGAAACGTAGGTTTGCCTTTCCTTAATCTTTCTTCTAAGATAAGTCGTAAGGTCAGTATTGCCTCACGTGTTCCAGTGTTTCTACGGAATCCAAACTGATCTTCCCCGAGGTTGGCTTCTACTACTTTTTCCATTCGTCTGTAAAGAATTCGTGTTAGTATTTTGCAGCTGTGACTTATTAAGCTGATAGTTCGGTAATTTTCATATCTGTCAACACCTGCTTTCTTTGGGATTTGAATTATTATATTATTCTTTAAGTCTGAGGGTATTTCGCCTGTTTCATACATCTTGCTCACCAGATGGTAGAGTTTTGTCAGGACTGGCTCTCCCACGGCCGTCAGTAGTTCCAATGGATATTGTCTACTCCGGGGGCCTTGTTTCGACTCAGGTCTTTCAGTGCTCTGTCAAACTCTTCACGCAGTATCATATCTCCCATTTCATCTTCATCTACATCCTCTTCCATTTCCATAATATTGTCCTCAAGTACATCGCCCTTGTATAGACCCTCTATATACTCCTTCCACCTTTCTGCTTTCCCTTCTTTGCTTAGAACTGGGTTTCCATCTGAGCTCTTGATATTCATACAAGTCGTTCTCTTATCTCCAAAGGTCTCTTTAATTTTCCTGTAGGCGGTATCTATCTTACCCCTAGTGAGATAGGCCTCTACATCCTTACATTTGTCCTCTAGCCATCCCTGCTTAGCCATTTTGCACTTCCTGTCGATCTCATTTTTGAGACGTTTGTATTCCTTTTTGCCTGCTTCATTTACTGCATTTTTATATTTTCTCCTTTCATCAATTAAATTCAGTATTTCTTCTGTTACCCATGGATTTCTACTAGCCCTCGTCTTTTTACCTACTTGATCCTCTGCTGCCTTCACTACTTCATCCCTCAAAGCTACCCATTCTTCTTCTACTGTATTTATTTCCCCCATTCCTGTCAATTGCTCCCTTATGCTCTCCCTGAATCTCTGTACAACCTCTGGTTCTTTTAGTTTATCCAGGTCCCATCTCCTTAAATTCCCACCTTTTTGCAGTTTCTTCAGTTTTAATCTACAGGTCATAACCAATAGATTGTGGTCAGAGTCCACATCTGCCCCTGGAAATGTCTTACAATTTAAAACCTGGTTCCTAAATCTCTGTCTTACCATTATACAATCTATCTGATACCTTTTAGTATCTCCAGGGTTCTTCCATGTATACAACCTTCTTTCATGATTCTTAAACCAAGTGTTAGTTATGATTATGTTGTGCTCTGTGCAAAATTCTACAAGGCGGCTTCCTCTTTCATTTCTGTCCCCCAGTCCATATTCACCTACTATGTTTCCTTCTCTCCCTTTTCCTACACTCGAATTCCAGTCACCCATGACTATTAAATTTTCGTCTCCCTTCACAATCTGAATAATTTCTTTTATTTCATCATACATTTCTTCAATTTCTTCGTCATCTGCAGAGCTAGTTGGCATATAAACTTGTACTACTGTAGTAGGTGTGGGCTTCGTATCTATCTTGGCCACAATAATGCGTTCACTATGCTGTTTGTAGTAGCTTACCCGAATTCCTATTTTCCTATTCATTATTAAACCTACTCCTGCATTACCCCTATTTGATTTTGTGTTTATAACCCTGTAGTCACCTGACCAGAAGTCTTGTTCCTCCTGCCACCGAACTTCACTAATTCCCACTATATCTAACTTCAACCTATCCATTTCCCTTTTTAAATTTTCTAACCTACCTGCCCGATTAAGGGATCTGACATTCCACGCTCCGATCCGTAGAACGCCAGTTTTCTTTCTCCTGATAACGACATCCTCTTGAGTAGTCCCCGCCCGGAGATCCGAATGGGGGACTATTTTACCTCCCGAATATTTTACCCAAGAGGACGCCATCATCATGTAATCATACAGTAAAGCTGCATGCCCTCGGGAAAAATTACGGCTGTAGTTTCCCCTTGCTTTCAGCCGTTCGCAGTACCAGCACAGCAAGGCCGTTTTGGTTATTGTTACAAGGCCAGATCAGTCAATCATCCAGGCTGTTGCCCTTGCAACTACTGAAAAGGCTGCCCCTCTTCAGGAACCACACGTTTGTCTGGCCTCTCAACAGATACCCCTCCGTTGTGGTTGCACCTACGGTACGGCTATCTGTATCGCTGAGGCACGCAAGCCTCCCCACCAACGGCAAGGTCCATGGTTCATGGGGGGGGGGGGGATAATGTTGGTAGAGGAGTAAAAAGTGACACACGTGCTTGAAGTGATATGGGGCTTTACTGAAACAAAAAAAAATTGCACAAAATGACAAACAGATAGCGTTTCATTTGATATAAAAGCAATAATTAATATAAAAACTATTTTTTTGCAAAAAACTGTGTTCTTTATTTTAATGCGTAGTGTCCAATCTTTTGGACATGTCCGAATCCAGTGCAGAATCACGTTCGACCGGCGGGAATATCTTTGTTAGTAAGCATGGAGGACATGGTTGGGAGCTGCGGATAGGCGCCGCTAGGTGGGAATATGGGACGACCGAGCCGTGTCCCGAGACAGTCTACGCAAGTGCGACAAACACTGAGCCTGGGTGGCACAGTAGTTATCGCAACTACCTAGTAAGTGGGAGGTCCTGTGTTCGAATCCAGGTCCGGCATACTTTTTCACTCTGCGTCACTGACTCCCGATGCAGCTGACATCATGAATTCCTTCCCTTTCATCATCCCCACACCCCGCCTTCAATTTACGTAAGATATTCTTAATATTCAAGATGTCAGCCGTCGTTCATCAACGGTAACTATAGTCGAGGAACAGGACAGTACAGCATATCAGTAGGTATGGTGAGAAGATGCAGCGGATATTGTCTTTTAGCATCTCTAATGAGATCGAACGATCCCGGTAGACTTGCATGTTCAGGTAACCCTACAACCAATAGTCACACGGATTGATGTCTGGAGACCTGGGAAGCCAAGTGTGACGGACGTGATGGCTCAGCACGCGATCCTCACCAAGCGATATGCGCAATGGGTCTTTCACACGTACAGCAACTAGGAGTGGAGCGCCATCCTGCTTAAAAGTCGTACCATCCAGCAGCTGTTTTATTAGCCCCGTTAGGGATAACGTGACTCCCTCTCTCACTACAGCTCTTTTTATACACGATTCTCATGCGACATCACTGACGTATTGCTGCGCACCGCCACTGTTTGCCAGTCTTTCATTTTTTTTTTTTTTTTGTTTCAACAAAAAACACATGTCACTTCAGGCATGTGTGTTAATTCTTACCTCTCTGCCTGCAGTATTCTGTGAGTTAGCGTGTCTCCAAATGTTAACGGATTTTTCGGTCACTCTGTAAGAGGTGCATTCAGTACGTAATGCAGTTCATTTGCTTCTGGAAATAGATTGGTTTTATTCAAGATTCCAATACACCGTATTATTCTCCACTCATTTGCTTCCAGAGAACCTGTTTTTCAACACAATCTCCGATCAATGCGACTGCCTTACACCACTTATTGGGAAGGCCTTTTTGCCCACATAGTACCACTCTACAGGTCGCCGTCAGAGTCAGTGTCTGACTTCCATAATCCAAGTACTCCTTTCAGGGGAATGCATCCTTCATTGGGCCAAATAGATGGAAGTCGTAATGTATGTAGGGTGTAGGGTGGATGAGGAACCCAGCGAGTACGCCAACTGTTGAATGAGTGTGTCAGCACTACCAACAGAGACGTCCAGTTGAGCAGTGAGGTGTCTGATTGTGATCCATCGATCACCTTGAACAGGAATGTCTTCATGTTCCAGCACTGAAGGTGTCATAGCTGTGTGCGGCCGGTCGGATACGTTCGCGTGACCTTGTTGCGAAAAATGGTTGAAATGGTTCTGAGCACTATGGGACTTAACATCTGAGGTCATCAGTCCCCTATAACTTAGAACTACTTAAACCTAACTAGCCTAAGGACATCACACACATCCATACCCGAGGCAGGATTCGAACCTGCGACCGTTGCGGTCGCGCGGTTCCAGACTGAACCGCTTAGAACCGCTCGGCCATAGGGGCCGGCCCTTGTTGCGATGATGACAGACGCCTCGCCCAACGATGCACCTTGCTTTTGTTCACTGCCAGGTCTCCGTAGATATTCACCGTTACAGACGCCATTTTGAAAGCTAAGTATAGCGCTACCACCTATCGGAACTTATGAAACTAGAGAAGCTGAAGCGGGTGTACTCCTCGATTTCCCACAACAAATTCCGCATTTTTGTAACCGAAACTGTTGCATTACTTATGGAACACTCCCCCCCCCCCCCCCCCCCGTACTTGCATTCACTGTCGATGGAAATAAAGATTCAAGAACTCGCCAGATTGTTTGTGATAAACTTGTTCAGATTTTAAAACCTAGCGCGAGACAACTAACGTGTTATCGGACAGTCGAAGGAGGCGGAAGTCTTCGGTTAGCTTTGCTGCTGTACGGCAGAGTTTGTCGGGGATCTCCCTGGAGGCGTGGATCAGGCCATCCCGGCGACGAGTGCATAGGGTGCGTAGTGTGCGTGGGGCGAGCGAGTGCGGGCGCGTGCGGCCGGCGGACGCAATCTGCGCTGTTTGCAGAGGCCGGCCGGGCCGCTCGCCTGCTTTCGCCGCGCCGCGCCGCGCCTTGCCGGACCGGAGTGGAGTGTTTGTCGAGATCTCGGCGCTACACCTGTACCGGACACCGCGCCGTCGCGCGCACACACGTCCTCTGCCGCCCCCCTGCGCTCCGCACCCTCGCCCACTGTCTTCTCGGCCCGCGGAATGTCCGCCGGCCCTCACGCAACCACCGCCGACACCGACACGGACACCACGCGTCTCGCGTTGTTAGCACGCTAATGGAAGCACGAGGTTTCCCGTGTCGGCGCACGGGTTGCTTGAGGGAAGAACGGACCGCGTGGAGGGGTGACAACAAACTATCCCGACAGAATAATGGCACATAGAAAGTACTCTACCCTCATACAAATAAACATCACCAACTTGGCCTCATATTTTACGGAGAGGAAAGAGCACTTGCAAAATGTGAACTCCGGCAACTGATCCCGCGCAAATCTTTGAGTCACAACTGTGACAGTATGCAATTAAGCTCTTATGAAAATAAACCTTCGCGCGTACCATTTGTTTGCCACTCGCTGCACGCCACTGCAGCCACTTAAGGTCCTAGCGTGAAGTATTTACTATACGGCCGACTGACAACCAGAGCCCTCGTATACGTGGGATGCTGAAGGCGAGGAAAGAGGAAGGGGAGGTGGATACATCTGTCCACCATGTTTTCGAATGTTGCTCGAGAAAATATGTTGTTGTACACGAAAAATCATAATTAATATGAGTACATAAGATGCCAACCTCACTTGCACATACACTACTGGCCATTAAAATTGCTACACCAACAAGAAATGCAGATGATAAACGGGCATTCATTGGACAAATATATTATACTACAAATGACAAGTGATTACATTTTCACGCAATTTGGGTGCACAGATATTGAGAAATCATTACCCAGAACAACCACCTCTGGCCGTAATAACGGCCTTGATACGCCTGGGCATTGAGTCAAACAGCGCTTGGATGGCGTGTACAGGTACAGCTGCCCAGGCAGCGTCAACACGATACCACAGTTCATCAAGAATAGTGACTGGCGTATTGTGACGAGCCAGTTCCTCGGCCACCATTGACCAGACGTTTTCAGTTGGTCAGACATCTGGAGAATGTGCTGGCCAGGGCAGCAGTCTAACATTTTCTGTATTCAGAAAGGCTCGTACAGGACCTGCAACATGCGGTCGTGCATTATCCTGCTGAAATGTAGGGTTTCGCAGGGATCGAATGGAGGGTAGTGCCGCGGGTCGTAACACATCTGAAATGTAACGTCCACTGTTCAAAGTGCCGTCAATGCGAACAAGAGGTGACCGAGACGTGTAACCAATGGCAACCTATACCATCAGGCCGGGTGATACGCCAGTATGGCGATGACGAATACACGCTTCCAATGTGCGTTCACCGCGATGTCGCCACACACGGATGCGACCATCATGATGCTGTAAACAGAACCTGAATTCATCCGAAAAAATGACGTTTTGCCATTCGTGCACCCAGATTCGTCATTGAGTACACCATCGCAGGTGCTCCTGCCTGTGATGCAGCGTCAAGGGTAACCGCAGCCTTGGTCTCCGAGCTGATAGTCCATGCTGCTGCAAACGTCGTCGAACTGTTCGTGCAGATGGTTGTTCGAGACGTGGCTGCACGATCCGTTACAGCCATGCGGATAAGATGCCTGTCATCTCGACTGCTAGTGATACGAGACCGTTGGGATCCAGCACGGCGTTCCATATTACCCTCCTGAACCAACCGATTCCATATTCTGCTAACAGTCATTGGATCTCGACCAACGCGAGCAGCATTGTCGCGATACGATAAGCAGCAATCGCGATGGGCTACAATCCGACCTTCATCAAAGTCGGAAACCTACGCATTTCTCCTCCTTACACGAGACATCACAACAACGTTTCACCAGGCAACACCGGTCAACTGCTGTTTGTGTATGAGAAATCGATTGGAAACTTTCCTCATGTCTGCACGTTGTAGGTGTTGCCACCGACGCCAACCTTGTCTGAATCCTCTGAAAAGCTAATCATTTGCATATCGCAGCATCTTCTTCCTGTCGGTTATATTTCGCGTCTGTAGCACGTCATGTTGCTGGTGTTGCAATGTTAATGGCCAGTAGTGTACGTTCATTATTGTTATAACAGTAATCTGTTATCCATATTCCGCTGCTATATATGTGCCTCAAAATCAAAATTATTATCTTAAATGGCTGAAAAATTAGTGTGAAATGAAGCTGATTTTCGATCTACGATTTAATTACGCCAATCACGTTGAAGAGCAAGGCATCTCGTTCAAACCGAGTAGCGTAATGGTTGGCACACTGGACTCCGGGAGAAGGACTATTAAAACCCGCGTCCGGCCATCCTGATTTACGTTTTCCGTGATTTCCCTAAATCGCTTAAGGCAATTTCCGGGATAGTTCCTTCCAAAGGGAACGACCGCTCTCCTTCACCCTAGTTGCTCAATACGAGCTTGTGCTCTGTTTCAAATGACCTCGATGTCGACGGGACGTTAACGATTAATCTCACCTTCCTCGATAATCTTGTGCAGATTTTCTTTTCTTTAACAGTGCCAGCCTTACATAGCGGCAACATACGTCATGGGCTAACGATATGCACTAATACACATGGTGGGAATACCGATTACACAAGGTATAACAGGTCAGTGCACTGGTGCAACTGTCATTTGTACTCAGGCGATTCATCTGGAAACGTTTCCGATTAGCGCTGCATGACGGGAATTAACTGACTTTAAACGGGTAATGGTAATTGGAGTTAGACACAGGGAACATTCAGTTTCGGAAACTGTAATAGAATTCAGTATTCCGAGAGTATGCCCAGAATACCAAATTTCAGGCATCACCTCTCCCCACGAACAACGCAGTGGCCGATAGCGGCGGGGTTTACGTAGAGTTGTCGGTGCTAACAGACAAGCAACAATGCGTGAAATAACCGCAGAAATCAATGTGGGATGTATGAGGAACGTACCCGTTAGGAGAGTGCGGCGAAATTTAGCGCTAATGGGCTATAGCAGCAGACGACCCATGAGGGTGTCCTCGCTAAGAACATGTCATCGTCCGCAGCGCCTCTGATGGCCTCGTGACGATATCGGTTGGACTCTAGATAACTGAAAACCGTGGCTAGGGCGGTTGCTAAGAGCTCATGACAAAGTTCGAGTGTGATGCAGACGTCACGAAGCCATGGACGCATCTTGTGAGCCACGCGAGGTAGCCGTGCGGTCTCGGGCGCGTTGCACGGTTCGCGCGGCTGCCTCCCGTCGGAGGTTCGACTTCTCCTTTGGTACAAGTGTGTGTGTTGTCCTTAGCGGAAGTTAGTTTAAGTTAGATTAAGCAGTGTGTAAGCCTAGGGACCGATGACCTGAGCAATTTGGTCCTATAGAACTTACCACAAATTTCCAAATTTCCATTTTGTGAACAAGGCGCTGCGCAAACTAGTGGTGACCGCATAATGGTGTGGGTCGTGTTTGCATTTAGTGAACTTGGTCCTCTGGTTCAAATGAAGCGATCATTCTCTAAAAAGGTTTATGTTCGGTCACTCGCAGACCATTTGCAGCCTTTCATGTACTTCATATTTCCAAACAATGGTGTCATGTCACAGGATAATTGTTCGCGATTGGTTTGAAGAACATTATGGACAATTCCAGTGAATGATTTGTCCACCCAGATCACTTAACATGAATCCCATCGAACATTTAGGGGACATATTAGAGAGGTCAGTTCGTGCACAAAATCCTGCGCCAGCTACATTTTCGCAATTCTGGACGGCTATAGCGGCAGCTTGGATCAATATTTCTGCAGGGAGCTTCCAACGATTTTCTATGCCACGTCGAGTTGTTGCACTACGTCGAACAAAAAGAGACCCGACACGATTTAGGGCGGTATCTCATGACTTTTCCCACCTCAGGATAAAATCCAAAGAAAATAACTTACAACAGCTATGTTTATAATTAAATAGTGGAACGCTACTTTTACAATGTTTAATCAATTTGCATTACCTTTGTGGATCGAAAAATAGAAAAATTCAAAGCAAAGAAATCTCTGGCACCAAGTAAAGATTAGAATACGCGCACTTTGACACAATGAACAAAGCATGTTACCGTCGTCCAAACAGTATTTGACAAACATCTCACTCTGTTGTGCAGTATTTGGCGCTCCGGTACTAAGTGGCTGCATAGCGACAGACCGAGTGACAACCGGAGCGCGTGCGTACTTAAAAGTTGTACGTTCAGAGGGTTATAACTGCGTTTTGTCAGAATTATGGACCAATTTTTTGCGCGGAATCCAATGCTGAGGCTATTGTCTTGTAAGTGTGCTTTGTTCTTCTTAAAGAGGGTGGTGAGGTTGATGATGTTGCTTTATAAGTGATTTCTGGGACATACCTACCTGAAATGCTCAACAAACCCAATAGCAAAGGAAGAGGAGGTGAGAAACCTGCAACTTATGTTTGAGGAGGAAAATAACTTACGATTGTACAAATAAAGAGACCATAAAAGACATACAAACAAAAGAACTACAACGACAATGGAATATAGTCAAGTTATTCCTGCAAGGTGGTGCACCACTTCTGTAATGACGTTAGTGAAAGGCAGATTCATGAGTACCATCAGTTGCTGTATAATCGTTATTGAAATGTGATAATAGTTTCAGTCTTTATGGGGCACCTTTAGGCACTGATCAAAAATTCTTTGTAGCATTTTGATTTCCGATGTATTAGCCATAGTTGCCATAATACTGACTTAAATAGAGGAACATCAGTATTTATAGTACATGTGATTACTACACTTTTGATAACTGGGCATATCTCTGTACTCTCGAGCCGGCCGGTGTGGCCGTGCGGTTCTAGGCGCTTCAGTCTGGAACCGCGTGACCGCTACGGTCGCAGGTTCGAATCCTGCCTCAGGCATGGATGTGTGTGATGTCCTTACGTTAGTTATGTTTAAGTAATTCTAAGTTCTAGGGGACTGATGACCTCAGAAGTTAAGTCCCATAGTGCTCAGAGCCATTTTGTACTCTCGATGGATAGATGGCATATGGTTTGTTGTTGTGGTCTTCAGTCCTGAGATTGGTTTGATGCAGCTCTCCATGCTACTCTATCCTGCACAAGCCTCTTCATCTCCCAGTACCTACCGCAACCTACATCCTTCTGAATCTGCTTAGTGTATTCATCTCTTGGTCTCCCTCTGCGATTTTTACCCTCCACGCTGCCCTCCAATACTAAATTGGTGATCCCTTGATGCCTCAGAACATGTCCTACCAACCGATCCCTTCTTCTAGTCAAGTTGTACCACAAACTCCTCTTCTCCCCAATCCTATTCAATACTTCCTCATTAGTTATGTGATCTACCCATCTAATCTCCAGCATTCTTCTGTAGCACCGCATTTCAAAATCTTCTATTCTCTTCTTGTCCAAACTATTTATCGTCCATGTTTCACTTCCATACATGGCTACACTCCATACAAATACTTTCAGAAATGACTTCCTGACACTTAAATCCATACTTGATGTCAACAAATTTCTCTTCTTCAGAAACGCTTTCCTTGCCATTGCAAGTCTACATTTTATATCCTCTCTACTTCGACCATCATCAGTTATTTTGCTCCCCAAATAGCAAAACTCCTTTACTACTTTAAGTGTCTCATTTCCTAATCTAATTCCCTCAGCATCACCCGACTTAATTCGACTACATTCCATTATCCTCGTTTTGCTTTTGTTGATGTTCATCTTATATCCCCCTTTCAAGACACTGTCCATTCCGTTCAACTGCTCTTCCAAGTCCTTTGCTCTCTCTGACAGAATTACAATGTCATCGGCGAACCTCAAAGTTTTTATTTCTCCTCCATGGATTTTAATACCTACTCCGAATTTTTCTTTTGTTTCCTTCACTGCTTGCTCAATATACAGATTGAATAACATCGGGGAGAGGCTACAGCCCTGTCTCACTCCCTTCCCAACCACTGCTTCCCTTTCATGACCTTCGACTCTTATAACTGCCATCTGGTTGCTGTACAAATTGTAAATAGCCTTTCGCTCCCTGTATTTTATCCCTGCCACCTTTAGAATTTGAAAGAGAGTATTCCAGTCAACATTGTCAAAAGCTTTCTGTAAGTCTACAAATGCTAGAAACGTAGGTTTGCCCTTCCTTAATCTAGCTTCTAAGATGAGTCGTAGGGTCAGTATTGCCTCACGTGTTCCAACATTTCTACGGAATCCAAACTGATCTTCCCCGAGGTCGGCTTCTACTAGTATTTCCATTCTTCTGTAAAGAATTCACGTTAGTATTTTGCAGCTGTGACTTATTAAACTGATAGTTCGGTAATTTTCACATCTGTCAACAAGCCCTGCTTTCTTTGGGATTGGAATTATTATATTCTTCTTGAAGTCTGAGGGTATTTCGCCTATTTCATAAATCTTGCTCACCAGATGGTAGAGTTTTGTCAGGACTGGCTCTCCCAAGGCCGTCAGTTGTTCGAATGGAATGTTGTCTACTCCGGGGGCCTTGTTTCGACTCAGGTCTTTCAGTGCTCTGTCAAACTCTTCACGCAGTATCATATATCCCATTTCATCTTCATCTACATCCTGTTCCATTTCCATAATATTGTCCTGAAGTACATCGCCCTTGTATAGACCCCCTATATACTCCTTACACCTTTCTGCTTGCCCTTCTTTGCTTAGAACTGGGTTTCCATCTGAGCTCTTGATGTTCATGCAAGTGGTTCTCTTATCTCCAAAGGTCTCTTTAATTTTCCTGTAGGCAGTATCTATCTTACCCCTAGTGAGATAAGCCTCTACGTCCTTACATTTGTCCTGTAGCCATCCCTGCTTAGCCATTTTGCACTTCCTGTCGATCTCTTTTTTGAGAGGTTTGTATTCCTTTTTGCCTGCTTCATTTACTGCATTTTTATATTTTCTCCTTTCATCAATTAAATTCAGTATATCTTCTGTTACCCAAGGATTTCTACTAGCCCTCGTCTTTTTACCTACTTGATCCTCTGCTGCCTTCACTACTTCATCCCTCAAAGCTACCCATTCTTCTTCTACTGTATTTCTTTCCCCCATTCTTGTCAATTGTTCCCTTATGCTCTCCCTGAATCTCTGTACAACCTCTGGTTTAGACAGTTTATCCAGGTCCCATCTCCTTAAATTCCCACCTTTTTGCAGTTTCTTCAGTTTTAATCTACAGGTCATAACCAATAGATTGTGGTCAGAGTCCACATCTGCCCCTGGAAATGTCTTACAATTTAAAACCTGGTTCCTAAATCTCTGTCTTACCTTTAGATAATCTATCTGAAACCTGTCAGTATCTCCAGGCTTCTTCCATGTATACAGCCTTCTTTTATGATTCTTAAACCAAGTGTTAGCTATGATTAAGTTGTGCTCTGTGCAAAATTCTACCGGGCGGCTTCCTCTTTCATTTCTTAGCCCCAATCCATATTCACCTACGTTTCCTTCTCTCCCTTTTCCTACTACCGAATTCCAGTCACCCATGACTATTAAATTTTCGTCACCCTTCACTATCTGAATAATTTCTCTTATTTCATCATACATTTCTTCAATTTCTTCGTCATCTGCAGAGCTAGTTGGCATATAAACTTGTACTGCTGTGGTAGGCGTGGGCTTCGTATCTATCTTGGCCACAATAATGCGTTCACTATGCTGTTTGTAGTAGCTTACCCGCATTCCTGCTTTCCTATTCATTATTAAACCTAGTCCTGCATTACCCCTATTTGATTTTGTATTTATAACTCTGTAGTCACCTGACCAGAAGTCTTGTTCCTCCTGCCACCGAACTTCACTAATTCCCACTATATCTAACTTTAACCTATACATTTCCCTTTTTAAATTTCTAACCTACCTGCCCGATTAAGGGATCTGACATTCCACGCTCCGATCCGTAGAACGCCAGTTTTCTTTCTCCTGATAACGACATCCTCTTGAGTAGTCCCCGCCCGGAGATCCGAATGGGGGACTATTTTACCTCCAGAATATTTTACCCAAGAGGACGCCATCATCATTTAACCATACAGTAAAGCTGCATACCCTCGGGAAAAATTACGGCCGAAGTTTCCCCTTGCTTTCAGCCGTTTGCATTACCAGCACAGCAAGGCCGTTTTGGTTATTTTTTTATTTTTTTTTATTTTTTTTTTTTTTTTTAAAAAAAAAAAAAAAAATCTTTATTTACTTTACAATAATATTTATACATCTAACCCACCACCTTATTACATTAGTGGGTCTTACTTACTACTGTTAGTTACAATTTGCAGCTAATTACAATATGTATTAAGTTGTGAGCTACAGCTTTCTAATTGCAATGGGCAGCTATACAATAAACTACTTAATTAAACTTCTAATATTTTAAAAACTAAACCTACATTTACTTCCTGCAGCGTCACAAGTGTGTCAGCAATATACAAACCTACTTATATGCCTTGCCCATCGAGCTAACCCCGATGGGCGTGCCCCTGACACTGGGCAGGCCAGGATTTTAATCGCTGCAGGTTCCTATATCTAAATTTCTAATCTAATTCCTACTATCTAATTTTAACCTACGTCATTTCCAGTGTAATGTCAATTCCGGGTAATTCCTATTCCCCACCCCCCCTATTCCCGCGCGTGGCGGATTCCAGACTAGGAGTCGGCCTATCCACGCGCAGGCGGAATGGGAGTAGGGCGTATTAGTCGCAATTTGTGCTATTTAGTCTAGTTCCCTCATGTATTCTCTTAGCACCTTTTGTGATACCTCGTTGGCAAGTTTATTTATCATTTGGAAGGTATCTTCATGTCTAATTAGGTTATAAGTGTCATAGTCAGGTAGTTGGTCTCGTAGTGTAGAGGCAACATCATTGAAGAGAGGGCACTCGTAAATCACATGATCGGGAGTGCCCTCCGGTTCACCACATTCACACGCGGGTGTCGCCCTTTTCCCAAACCGGCATAAGTATGCCGGATAAGGTCCATGTCCAGTGAGAAAATGGATTAGCCCTCTGGTTGGTTCGAAGTATTTCATTTTCAGCCGTTCTGTAATACTTGGTAACAATTCATGTGTCCTGCGCCCTGTTTCATCAGTATCCCATAGTTCTTGCCATAGTTGTACTCCTCTTTTCCTAATCTCGCCCTTATCCCCAGCCCTGATACCTAAGATTTCCTCTATTTTTGTTATGTTTCCCTTTTTACTCCAGAACCATGCAGCTTGCTCCCTGATTTTAATATCCAGGGGGCAAAGCCCCATTATAACTGTTAATGCTCCTCCAGGTGTTGTACGATAAGCACCTACCGATCTTAGAATCATGTTTCTTTGAACCCTTCTCACTGTCATGGCGGGCACCACCCTCGTGAGCCTGTGTGCCCAGACCCCCGAGCCGTAACCCACTATCGATGTTAGTATACTATTGTGATAAAGTTTTATAAGGTGAGGTGGTAGATGAAATCTCCTGTGTCCTATGGATATGAGGTTATTCAGTGTTTGAATAGCTTTCTGAGTCACGGTTTCAATGTGTTTCCCAAAATTCCACCTCTCATCAATGATGATGCCCAAGTAACGTGCGTCACGTCTCCGAAGAACCGGCGAGCGGTTGATACGTACGGTCGGGTTACGTAGTAATTGTCCCTTTAATAGCAAGTAGGTGGACTTACTTGGCGACACCGTCATTTTGGTGTTTTGACACCATAGCTGTAGTTTATTTAAGGCAGTCTCTATTTTAGGTTCAATGTCTTCGCGGCTTCGGCCGCCGATCAGCAGGAGGAGGTCATCTGCATACGCTATCACCTCTAGCACTTCCTCACTTTGTTGTAGGGTGTCCAATAAAGGCTCCATATGGATGTCCCAGAACAGGGGCCCGAGTACGGAACCCTGAGGACATCCCTTTGTTATAACTTTTCCAATTCTCTTGCTAGAGGATGATAGCCAGACCTCCCGTTCTTCACAATAGCTCCTCAGGCATCCATATAGCGGCCCTGGACACTCCTTCTCCCGCAAGCAGGAGAAGAGCGAAGGCCACCACAGGTTGTCGAAGGCGCCACTGATGTCAACCATAATGCCCACCACGTACTTATGCGGGGTAGAGCCACAGACCTCAGCAGCCAGGGCGATCGCATCAGATGTCGATCGCCCAGGCCTGAAGCCGAACTGTCTGTCGCTCACCCCACGCAGCACTCTATGTGCAGCCAGTCTGTCAGCTAGTAACTTCTCTAATATTTTCCCTAGTATGTTGATTAAGCAAATAGGTCTATAAGATTTTACATTTGTAGGATCTTTATCTAACCCTTTCCGAATAATGACTACGTTTGCTGATTTCCACACCCTAGGAATTTTTTGCCGTATCAGACACTCATTGTATAGGTGAGTGAGTGGTGCAGTTAGCTGGGGGGCCAGGAACTGCACCACCTCAGCCACAATGCCGTCTGGCCCGGGAGCTTTTCCCCTTTTAAGTGCTTTTATATGGGCAGCTACCTCTTCCTCCGAGAAAGGGTAGACTGCCGTATTATTGATGTACTCATTTTGGTCTTCATGTCTTAATTGTTGTTGCTGGTCGGATTCTCCATCCGCACTATCGTCAGGCAACAGGGACTGGAGGAGGACCTCAGCAGTTTCCTGCCAAGACTCCGTCATCCTGTCCCCGTGCCTAACTGTTGACAATTCTAGTGGAGAGCGGATCTTCTCTCGAACTAGTTTGTACGGTGTACCCCAGGGGTCCTGTGCCAATTGGCTCTGGACGAAGTTTTCCCAGCTTTTTATCCTAACATCCTGGAGTTCTTTCTGAAAAAGACGTTTAGCCTCCCGATATTGTATCAGCCATCTTTGCCGTTCCAGCCAGACGACACTGCGCTGGTAGTACCTTCTCAGCCTCCTAACAGACTGGCGCATAGTTTCTAGTTCGGGCGACCATGGCGATGGAGAGACTGCAATGGCCTTCCTCCTGGTCGGTACGGCAGCTTTCACCGCGTTCGTTATTGCGTTGGTCAGTTCTTCTGCTCGGTCATTTACGTCTATGTCAAAGTCTGCTTCACCCTCTGGTAAGGCAGGAATGACGCACTCCCTGGCTAGTCGTTCCCAATTAGCCCTTCTGTAATTAAACTGCATCTCCCACCCCATGGCCCGGCAGGACTCTTTTCCACCTATAATGAAAGTAATTAAATTGTGGTCACTTGTAGTGGCGTTTTCCTCCACTTTCCACTCCTGTATCGTGTTGATTGCATTAGGGGTTGCTAAAGTTATGTCAATATTCGTGCCTGGTCCTCCTCCCGCCGCATAGGTTGGAGGATTACCAGGTTTGTTGGCTATCACTAGCTGTGATGCCATGATGTAATCTTCTACTTTTTCTCCATTGGTGTCCCTTGTGCCGCTGTGCCATAGGGGGGATTTTGCATTGACATCAGCCGTGATTATGATTCTTCGTCCCTGCAGTGCCGTGGTTACTGCTGCCAGATGGTCAAGATGTACTTCAATATTATCTCCGTACTGAAAGTACATGTTAATTAATATGACTGTTTCATTAGGAGATAGCAGCTCCACGACATTGCAGTGACTGTTATTAAATTGTGATAGTATAGTCACTTTCAGGGCTTTGTTCGTGATGATTATTGCCGCTTTCGGATTATCTCCTTGGCTGATTACTTGCCACGTCGCGGCTGTGAATGTGATTTTTCCATCCAGGGAGTACGGCTCTTGTAGACAGAGCACATCGAGCCTCCTCTCCTCCACTTCCTTTCGGAGCTCCTGCATTACGAGTCGACTGTTGTGTGTGTTAAGTTGGCCAATTGTAATTTTTGTCATCTATGGAAAGTATGTATGTATGTGATCGTTTGGCCAAGTCTTGTTCCAGTCATACGTAAGACGTCCATTTGCCAACACTGACTGTTCGTATATGTCGTTTAGGTCAAACTTTTCTCCTCGTCTTTCGAAAACTTTCTTTAGTAAGTCTCGCAGGGCTCCGAAGTCAGTGGGGAGATTCACTGACTTTAGCTGTATCCTGTCTACAGCCTCCATTACCGAGAAGGTGACTCTTCTTCCGTATTCGTGCCCCACGCGGACCACATGTCGTAAGGCAGTGGTCAGGGTAGCCGGCTGCTCTAATCTCGCCAGTTGCATGGTGAATTCTAGGTTCGGATATATCCGAACTGGGTCTATTGGCGGTAGTCTTACCACTGAGGTTTCTACCGAACTAGTTATGGTGTTCTCTTGTACAGGCTTTTGTTCTTTTTGATTATCTATATTTGCTGAGACCTCAGGCACAGGATGCTTTTGCCGTTGCAGGTGTATAGTCGGCTTTACTCCCCTGCTGAGAGAGGAGGGAGTAGCCATAGGGATGGTTTCTGTCTGTATGCATTTATCTATTCTTGGTGGATCTGTTTGAATGCCTTTTTGGTTAGTGTTACAAGGCCAGATCAGTCAATCATCCATGTGGTGTCACCGCCAGACACCACACTTGCTAGGTGGTAGCCTTTAAATCGGCCGCGGTCCGTTAGTATACGTCGGACCCGCGTGTCGCCACTATCAGACCGAGCGCCGCCACACGGCAGGTCTAGAGAGTCTTCCTAGCACTCGCCCCAGTTGTACAGCCGACTTTGCTAGCGATGGTTCACTGACAAATTACGCTCTTATTTTGCGGAGACGATAGTTAGCATAGCCTTCAGCTACGTCATTTGCTACGACCTAGCAAGGCGCCATTACCAGTTACTATTGATGCTGTAAAACATGTACTGTCAAGAGCGATGTTCACCAATTATGGATTAAAGTTAAGTATTCCAACAGATACGTACTATTTTTGCTAATCTCATATCCCTGACCTGTTCCAGACCTCACGCCAGCCTGCGTGAGCTTAAACGCGTGCCTTTCGGCTTCCTCCTAGTGGCTTGGCTGTCTTGCCAAGTCACAACAATCCAGACTGTTGCCCCTGCAACTACTGAAAAGGCTGCTGCCCCTCTTCAGGAACCACACGTTTGTCTGGCCTCTCAACAGATACCCCTCCGTTGTGGTTGCACTTACGGTACGGCCATCTGTATCGCTGAGGCACGCAAGCCTCCCCACCAACGGCAAGGGCCATGGTTCATGGGGGGGAGGTGGCATATACACCTCTGCAGAATTACACAGTAAAACTGATGAGCAGTCAACCACAGAAAAATGTAATAAGTTTTTCATGTATGCATTTACGAGTTTTCACAACGGTTGCGACGCAGAGTAATAACAGCAACTTGTGCAGGACTTACAGAATGTATGTATGCCGGCGTAGCAACGGCAGTACGGATGTGACCAGTTATCAAAAGTGCTTTAGTGTTATGTAATATAAATACTGATGTTTACCTATTTAAGTCAATATGAAGGCAACTACTTTTAATACGCGGGCTATTTTTTCAACCTCCAGTTGGTCACGAAATTAAAGCCAGAGTGAAAATATAGTGAAGTTTTGTGCAGATGTGTTGGGCAGTGTCTCTAGTATGCCCGTCGATCGCGTCACATTGCTCTTTGCAATTTTGAGCGCACGGCGAGCACGTAAAGGTGCACAGAAAATATAGTATGATGGATGGATAGGATGGTTTGGGCGCACGACAGCGAGGTCTTTCGCGCCAGGATGAAAATAGAAAGAGACGACTGGGAGCAAAATACATTAACCAGGAGTAAGAAACAGCAATTTATTAACTAATTAAAAGTAACAAAATTGCGGCAAACAATGTGTGCACCTATATAAAAGCACGAAAAAAGATATAATATCAAAATTAAAACTTACAATTGAATTAAACCGGGAGACAGAGTTAGAAGGAGTAAAAACAACATAGCAGATGGTCATGGCTGGCCGATCGCAGGAAAAGAAAGGATGAACCAGCCACTCTGCAACACACTAAAACCTCCAGCCTAAAGGCTGATGCCAGAGTCCGGACACAACACAAAGCTTTAAAACTTTAGCCACACTGGCATCACCATAAGCTAAAATAGAGGGCAGATCCCCAAAGAAATTCACTTCCACCCTTTCATCAAAATAGAGAATGCACTCAATTAAAATATGGCTTGTGGTGATTTGCAAGCTACAGGCATCACGGAATGGGGAATCCTGTCGCCGGAGTAAGTACCCGATTCGAAGGATCACTTCATCCCGCCTGGGGCCAACGAGGTATGCGGGCCCTGCAACGAAATTGTGACGTCACACTAGCTGGCTTATACGCCATATTTGGTGAACGCTAGGCTCTTTGAAGGGCCCAGAGGAAATCAATATTTGATTGAAAAATTGCCCAACAAAGGTATTAATCTTGTCGTGTACTATCAAGAACTTCTAAATACTGAAACTCGCTGTGAAGAATTATTAAGTGCTTCGGAAGTAGTTACTCGCTCCCCGCCGGAGACCGCTGTTGGCACTCGTAAGACCTGCAATGTCACATGCTGTGACGTAAGCACCACGTTCTGTCTTTCTCAGGGGCCTCGATCCCGCCTGAGCGACGTGCGGTAGGAACACCACGGCCGGATATTTGACTTCACCAACCGCAGCTTTTTGATCGTCACTGCCAAACATTTCTGCTCCCACAACTGCAGACATCTCAGTTGGAAACTTAAAACCCCCTCTTTCCGCCCATTCATTCAACCATCGAAGAGTTAGAGCCTAGAAAGTAGTGTCTCCCGCCAAGCAGAACCTGTTGAGGGCTTCGCCTGATTTTATGCGCCCATACGACGTAAAAGTCATGCGTTTCCTTCTTCATGACAATGCTCAGCCGTACACTACCGGTACAACGAAGACGCTGCTACAGTGTATTCGATTGGGAGTGATCAGGCACCATACAGCTCGGAGTTGGATCCTTCTGATTTTCCAATAAAACAATACCAATCGCCGTTATTTAGGTCTTATTTTCACTAAAATTTTATTTTGTTTTTACTAAAAGTAAATATGAAACCTAAATTACGGCGATTGGTATTGTTTTATTGGATATTGACCAGCCGTAGTCCCACACTCCAGCCAGAAGATGGAGTTACATTCCTTCTGATTTTCGTCTCTTCACTCACATAAACCGCTTCCTATGAGGATAGGGTTTTGTCACAGACAATGAGCTGAAGATCAGCTTAGGAAATTGACAGAAACCACAGGTGGCTGCCTTCTATGACGAGGAGAGAGAGAGAGAGAGAGAGAGACAAGATGACTGCGTGTTTGTTTTGTCCTCATCATTTCATCATCATACATGAAAGTGACGAGGTTGGACTGAGCAAAGGTTGGGCATTTGTACGGGCGCTGATAACGGCGCAGTTGAGCGCTCCACAAAACCAAACATCATCATTCTATGACTAGAGAGCTCCACAGTTGATAACATGCTATGACATATGTCGTGACGACTATATAGAGATAGCTGGACGGTGTAGCTAAACGTTGCAAATGAAAATTTTTTTATTTTCATTATAATTTCCATGTCGAGACCAATCGGAGGTTGAAAAAAAATGGAAGACAAAAGCCCTCGTACATCAGAAATGCTAAAAAAAAATTTTTGACTCATGGGGAAGACGGTCCATATACACTGTAAGTAGCAGCACATTTTCATAAAGTTCACGTGGTAGCTGAGTACGTACATAAGTATTCCTTTCAGTAAACGTAGTCAATTTAAATCAGGCGATGCAGAGCGAATTAGATCACGAAATAAGAAACCAAAGCAATTAGTAGATGATTTACGTTAACTGTGAAACTGAGTGAGTAGAGAGGACATAAACCGGAAGCTGGCAACATCAAGGAAATCATTTCTGATAAGGGCAGAGGGGTGGAGATGAGGGAGAGAAAGACATGGAGTGGAAACAGCCAGGGGTAAATTTATTTGCCAGGAATGTCGCACAAGATTTTGTTTATAACTGTTTAAGCACACAACTACAAAAATTTTTGATCAAAAAATCAATTGTCAACCTTTATAAAATTACTGAACAAAATGGAAAAAAATGACAAGTGTAAACGCAGAAGGCGGTAAAATGAACAACAATAAGTGCTTACCGAGATTGTGCAGAACGCGACTTACTGCATTTACAGACTAACCCAAAATGTTTAGTCAAAGTGCACCCATAATAAGAAAAAAGTTTATCAAACATGTATGCAGATATTAAAAAAAAAACACAATGATTCAGCAGCCGAAAGCTCTTAATTAAATGGAAGGAACTGATATTCAATTACAATTGTGATAGGAAGAACGTTTTAAGAACAACACACTGACAGAATAAAAATTCCCATTACCAAAAAATAATTGATGTAGAGTAATGAAATTTCGGGAACGTATTTGCCAAGGTAACATACACTCCTGGAAATTGAAATAAGAACACCGTGAATTCATTGTCCCAGGAAGGGGAAACTTTATTGACACATTTCTGGGGTCACATACATCACATGATCACACTGACAGAACCACAGGCACATAGACACAGGCAACAGAGCATGCACAATGTCGGCACTAGTACAGTGTATATCCATCTTTCGCAGCAATGCAGGCTGCTATTCTCCCATGGAGACGATCGTAGAGATGCTGCATGTAGTCCTGTGGAACGGCTTGCCATGCCATTTCCACCTGGCGCCTCAGTTGGACCAGCGTTCGTGCTGGACGTGCAGACCGCGTGAGACGACGCTTCATCCAGTCCCAAACATGCTCAATGAGGGACAGATCCGGAGATCTTGCTGGCCAGGGTAGTTGACTTACACCTTCTAGAGCACGTTGGGTGGCACAGGATACATGCGGACGTGCATTGTCCTGTTGGAACAGCATGTTGCCTTGCCGGTCTAGGAATGGTAGAACGATGGGTTCGATGACGGTTTGGATGTACCGTGCACTATTCAGTGTCCCCTCGACGATCACCAGTGGTGTAGGGCCAGTGTAGGAGATCGCTCCCCACACCATGATGCCGGGTGTTGGCCCTGTGTGCCTCGGTCGTATGCAGTCCTGATTGTGGCGCTCACCTGCACGGCGCCAAACACGCATACGACCATCATTGGCACCAAGGCAGAAGCGACTCTCATCGCTGAAGACGACACGTCTCCATTCGTCCCTCCATTCACGCCTGTCGCGACACCACTGGAGGCGGGCTGCACGATGTTGGGGCGTGAGCGGAAGACGGCCTAACGGTGTGCGGGACCGTAGCCCAGCTTCATGGAGACGGTTGCGAATGGTCCTCGCCGATACCCCAGGAGCAACAGCGTCCCTAATTTGCTGAGAAGTGGCGGTGCGGTCCCCTACGGCACTGCGTAGGATCCTACGGTCTTGGCGTGCATCCGTGCGTCGCTGCGGTCCGGTCCCAGGTCGACGGGCACGTGCACCTTCCGCCGACCACTGGCGACAACATCGATGTACTGTGGAGACCTCACGCCCCATGTGTTGAGCAATTCGGCGGTACGTCCACCCGGCCTCCCGCATGCCCACTATACGCCCTCGCTCAAAGTCCGTCAACTGCACATACGGTTCACGTCCACGCTGTCGCGGCATGCTACCAGTGTTAAAGACTGCGAAGGAGCTCCGTATGCCACGACAAACTGGATGACACTGACGGCGGCGGTGCACAAATGCTGCGCAGCTAGCGCCATTCGACGGCCAACACCGCGGTTCCTGGTGTGTCCGCTGTGCCGTGCGTGTGATCATTGCTTGTACAGCCCTCTCGCAGTGTCCGGTGCAAGTATGGTGGGTCTGACACACCGGTGTCAATGTGTTCTTTTTTTCCATTTCCAGGAGTGTATTTAAGTGATTAACATTGCGAAGTCGCAGGTTAATATAAACACGATATAAACCATTGGAAATGTGAATTGTTGGTACATTAATAACCATTGTAACCGACAGAAGGTTGAATGCAAGCATGCAGACGTGCTTGTATTGTGTTGTACAGGTTCCGGATACCAGTTCGTGTTATGGATTTCCATGCCTGGTTGCGCTTAGTCGGTCAATGCAGGGACGGTTAATGCTGGTTGTGGATGACGCTGAAGTTGTCGTCCGATGATGTCCTGTATGTGCTCGAATCGAGAGAGATCTGCTAATTGTGTAGGCCAGGGAAACATCACGACATCCTGTTGAGTATGTTGGGTTACAACAGCGGCATGTGGGCGAGCATTACCCCGTTGGCAGTACGACAGTTCGAATCACGAGACTGAGGTACAAATTTGTAGTCAGAGTGCGTGGGTTAACCACGAGAGTGCTCCTGCTGTCATACGAAATCGCACCCAAGATCATATTTCCAGGTGTAGGTCCAGAACGCAGGAGGTTGGTCGCAGGCCCTCGGCTGGCCTACATCTAACCAACACACGGCCATCACTAGCACCGAGGCAGGTCCACCTTTCATCAGAAAGCACAACCGACCTCCACCTTGCCTCCCAATGAGCTCTCGCCCGAGACCACTGAAATCGCAAATGGTGGTGGTCTGCGGCCAGTGGAATACACGCTACAGGGTATCTGGCTCGGAGATGCCCTGGAAGTAACCAATTTGTGAAAGTTAGTTGAGTCTCTGTGGTGCCAGTTGCTGTTCAGATTGTTGCTGCAGATGCAATACGATGCCCCCGAGCCATACGCCGAACACGATGGTTTTTCTTCTCGGTAGTGCCAAGTGGCAGTCCGGACCCCGGTCTTCCTGCGACCGTACATTCTAGTGTCCACCGCTGTCAGCACTGATATACGGTGAGTACTATCCTGCCAAGTCTTTCTGCAATATCGCAGAAGGAAGATCCAGCTCCTCGCAACCCTATTACGAGGGTTGGAACTTTAATAGTGGCAACTATTTATTTACAGTTCCTACAAAAAATATACGCGTTTCAAAGTTTTACTGACCTTCAAAGAAGTCACCAGCACTGTTTATAACCCGTTGCCAGCGATGTGGAAGTCGTAGGATACTCTTTGCAGTCCCAGTTGTGTTAACAGTTCGAACAGCGCGGTCTATTTCCCGACGAATTTGTAGCAGATCTGAAGCGAATGGCGTGAAGTGCTTCCTTCAGTTTAGAAATCGAATTGAACTCACGAGGGCTTAAGTCAGGGGAGTGCAGTAGGTGGAATAGCACATAGAAGCCCCATCAGTCAGATAAATCAGTAACAGCTTGCACTGTACGTGCTTGAGCATTGTCCTGCAAAATGATGGTCAGTCCTGCAGAAAGTGTCATCAATTCTGTCTCTAAGCTAGTCGTAGGTTGTGTTCCAAAAATGAACACCAACTGAACTCCTCTGACATATGCCCTCGTGAGTTCAACTCGATTTCTAAACTGAAGGAAACACTTCACGGTATTCGCTTGAGAACTGCTACAAATTGGACTGGGAATAGACCGCGCCTCTCGAACAGTCAACACAACTGGGACTGCTAAGAGTACCCTACGACTTCCGCGTTGCTGGCAACAGGTTATACACAATGCTGGTGACTACTTTGAAAGTCAGTAAAACTTTAAAACACGTATCTATTTTGTACGAGCTGTAAATAAATAGTTGCCACTATTAAAGTTCTGACCCTCGTACATTACCTCATCAAACTCTGTGAGGTGTTGATAATGGCGTCTTTTCCGTCCTAAAGACATTCTTGACTAATTTCAACTCACCAAGTGGAATCTCAAAGGTAACTAATGCTCACGACCATTACAGCGCGTATTCAGAGCAATCTTGATTCGCGTCCTCATGACGCCTCCCTATCGCCACTCTTACATAACTGGCGCGAAATTTTAGTATATCATCTTTCAGATGCAGAAACACGCCTATCAACTTTCGTTTATGTTGCACAACTCCTGCTTGGTGCTGCGATTTTTTCCGTCAGTGAATAAGGAATGAAACAGAAATGCCGCAGCTGTCGAAATGGCAAGTTTCAGCGAACTGACTGTTAAACAGCCTTCAAAGACAACAGACAATAGTAAAATACTACAAAAGAAATCACCGAAATAATACAAGACATTTGGCAAACAGAACGATCTCCGAACGAGTGGAAAAATACATTAATTCGTCCTCTACACAAGAAAGGAGATAGATCGAATGTAAACGACTATAGGCGAATCCCGTTGGTATCAGTAGCTAACAAAATTCTATCCCAGTGTCTTCTCGATAGAGCACAACAACAACTAGAACCAAAAATTGGAGAATATCAGCAGGATTCAGAGCAGGCCGTCCATGTCCAGAGCAAATTCTGAACTTAAAACTAATCTTAAGACATCAGAGAATAAGTGGCAAAGATGTAGTTTGCACATTTGTTGACTTTAAAAAAGCCTACGATTCAGTTGATCGTCAATCATTATTCCAAATATTAAAAGAACAGGGTTTAGATCTGAAAACACCTGCAGTCATACAAAAGACATTGATAGACACAAAATCTAAAGTCAAATTTACGGGGGAAATCTCTGAACCTTTTTTTTGTTCAAAACAGGAGTAAGACAAGGAGATGGATTGTCTCCACTACTGTACAACTGCTCCCTTGAAAAGGTGATACAAGAATGGTGCAAACTGAAGTCAGTCCTCAAGATTGACCTATCAATTACTCTCGGCAGAGGAAAATTAACAGTAGATTGCTTAGCAATTGCAGACGATCTAGTCGTCTTAACTCGAGATGTTTCAACAGCCGTAAAACAGATTGAACTCCTGAAAGAAATTGCGTAAAAAGTCGGCGTGCAAGTATCTTTTGAAAAGACAGAATATATGACTTGCAACAAACAACCACCAAAATTCATGGAGACAAAATTAAACGAGCCCCACAATTTAAATATCTTGGTGAAACGATTCAGGAAAATGGAATAGAAACGAAAGCCAACAAAGTCAGATGCCAAAAGAAGGACGCTGCTTATCGACTCACTCAAAATATCTACAGTAAAAATTGTGTCTCCAAGCACACAAAACTACGACATTACAATACTGTCATAGAACCAGAATGCCTATATGGATCAGACACACTAATTTCAAACAGGAAAACAGACATAGAAAACATTCAGAAAAAGGAACGGAAGATCATCAGAAAAATTTTAGGCCCAAAACTTGTAAATGAATAGTATCAGCTGAAAGGCAAACAGGAAATCAAACAATACTCTAAAATTCACAGTGACATTAGAAAACGCATCAAAAGAGTGAATCCGGAAAGACTTACAAAGCAAGTAGTTGAATTCTATGAAAACTGGAGTAAATCTAAAACAGACCCAATGAAATGGATTGGCGAAATCAAAAAAAGATCTGAAACTAGCAGGAATTACACCAGAGGATATCCAAAACAGGGAAATATTCAGATCCAAAATTCACAAGTGGCAAGTTGTTCAAGAGGAGAAACCAAAGAAGAAGACTGGAACAACGTGGTCTCAAGAAAGAAAAGAAGCCCACAGCAAAAGAATGAAAGAAGTATGGGCACAAAGAAAGGCAAATGCTCGCCACTAAGTACTTTGCGTCGACCTAATGGGCTCATTCACACACACACACACACATTATATATATATATATATATATATATATATATATATATATATATATATATATATATATAATTAATTTTATTTCAACTGCAAGGACGTTCAAAATCCAGTCATCTTAGATTGCTTCCACTTACTGATGACAACTCAAAATTTACAGTGAACTATCTGGCTCGCAGCCACGCAGCCAACAGCGTTTCACGACCTTATTCGCTCTAGTAAGATCAGATTAATTGGAATTAAATCGCCGGCCAATAAGTCCCTGAAAAAAAAACAATAGTTATAAGCCAGGCAACAGGGACCAGTACTACAATGGATAAAATACTAAAATACATAATCGAACACAGGCTTAAAATATTTAACGTTAAATTTTGTGGAATTAAGACGGCAAATTCTGGGAGGAAGATATATCTTAGTTGGTATACAACATTAGCAGTCAGCCCCGTTAACCGCCTTCGACGACACGAGGAGTAAAAATGCACAAATTGCTCACCGCAGAATCTTTCTCAGCGACAACCAGTCCACATTCGTTAGGGAAGTTGAGAAGATCAGTAAGTCCAGGCTGCCTTCCTGTGTAAGAGTGTTCTTCACCTAACCAGTGCCGCTTGAATATCAACACCAACGCAGATCCAAGTCCTTCGTACGGCCTCACAGCGCAATCACCGGCAAAGCCACTGCCTATGTTGTGGCCGTGAGGAAAGCTGTTCATAGACACCGCAGTCGCCGACTTTCTTCTCTTGGGTGCTGGCGGGGCAGCTTAAATCCAAATCCCTTCACTGGCCGTGCCTTCTCTCCACTGGCCACAGAATTCTTTGAGCGAAGACAGGCAGGCGTAGCAACCATTGACAAGTGCATTCGCACTGATCAATTTCTGAAAAAGATTGAAAAATGGTCGGATGGCATTGTTGGCCGGGAGGCCCCTTTCGGGGGTGTTCGGCCGCCGTATTGCAAGTCCTTTTTAGTTGACGCCACTTCAGTGACTTGTGAGTCAATGCGCGGTAGGCAGATTAATTTGATTAATATCGAATTAAAATTCTTAAGTTTGAATTGTAGCTTTGTACCGAAGTGAAACATGAATAATATGCAGTTCAGACAAGAAGGGAATAGAAGTTTTGAAGGGCTTTGCTATTGAAGAATGTGGAGGTACTGAATCGAACTGGACAAAAATAATTTTTTTTTTACACGACTTGACTGATGGAAGCGATCAGCTGACAGGACACACTCTGAGAATCAAGAAATTGTTAATTTGGTGACGCAAGGAAGTCTGGTTGTGATCGGGATTGTAGAGGGAAAACCAAGTCTCTAGTGCAGTATGCAGTTTCAGTTGGACTAAGGTTGCAACAGTGATACAGAGATAAGGAGGTTAACATAGGGTACATCGTCATGCAGTGATGCATCAATCAGTGTTCAGACTAATGACTACGACATGAACACCGTGCGGTGGCCATCATTTATAGCCAACTCACTGGTTCAATTGTTATAGACGGCAATCTAGAGACAGAACAGTACCACTGTTTTCGTCAGCAGCTGTTTTCAGAATATTTAGAGGACACTGGTTTGTCAGTAAAGATATACCCATTCCTAATCTTCACATACAGACGTACAGTTCCCTAATCAATGCCTTTGAAGCAGTTGCATTGGTTACGCTGTTAGTTACTTAATTGCGGGTTATGTAGACCTTATTAATCACTAATTTTATAATGTGGAACAGAAGACTGCACAGACAGATTGCAGGCTTGTGACTTTACGTTTATGTATATGCCAGAACGTCTTGGTGGTACTGAAAGATTTGATATGGAGAAACAACTGTTAGCTAATTCGGATAAAATCTCAAGCTTTTGATGATTACCTCATCACTGAAAAGGTGATTTTATCCGATTTTGACGCAGCAGTTTTACCGAGAACATGTTATGAAAGGAATCCATCCTAGAAGACTTAGTAGTCTATTACAATCTACGTTCGAAAAGACTTCTGCTGCCTCTCAACTAATTTATTCCTTTGGACACATTTTCAGAATTTTACAGCTGTGTATTTAGATCCATTCTGTGCTAAAACTAGATTATCTGTGAGGGAATGCAAATTAATTTTGTTTCTCACACTGAATTTGTGAAAATCTCAAGTACTCGCAAACACAAACAGATAGCTGACAACAAATTTTAACAGTGGATAAATGAAACTTCCATTTGTGCTTTTCATGTTCGACTCTGAGGAGCAAAACTGGTTGTTTGAGATGTTGTTCATTACCAAGTCAAGTTTCTTTTCAGCCGTCTACCATGTGAAATGGAAGTTAGGTTCTGACATTATAGTCACATATCGCTAAGCGATATTGTTTCATTTTCTGCCACTAATTTGAGTTTATTTTATAGAGACTACTGGACATGCGTGCTTGGGAGGAATGCTTTGCGTTTTTCTCACTGGAAAGTTGCCCTCCCAACTGTTGTCGTTGGAAGGTAGTCAGAGAATCTAGTTAGGAGAGGCGAACCTCCGCAGGAAGATGGTCAGTTTTTGCAGAAGTGAGACTGTGGCTGTGGGCTCTTATGACCAGAGCCGGTGCCTGATATCCTCAGAGGATAATTCAGTTTGACTTTTGGCTTTGTCTGTATGAACATCAAGGTGCGACTCAGTCAGCATGAGGCAAACGGTTGCTTTCACTCTAGAATATTGGTGACCCAAACGAACTGAGTTCCTCCGGCACTGTATTTGGGCTGAAGAACCCAACCAATCGATGGAGTCACTGCTACTACCTGGTACCAACCTCGTGTTTGTTAATGTGTGTTTTGTATGCCAGGTCTGGGGAGTTTCTGTTGCGTTTATGAAATAATCGATATTCTCGTTCATCACATTGGCAATAGACACGGATTGTCCCCAAGCATATTTTCAAAATACTAAGCAGGTGAGAGCAGTGAACTAAGATTCTGGGCTAATCCTGGTCTGGGCCGCTGTGCTGGGCGTTTATTCCGTGCGCTGCCCCTCTGGTGCTGATAGTCGCACTCCAGCTGTTTTTGGAGAAATGCAAGTGTTGAAGCTGCGGCAGCGCGATCCATATTCTGAGCAGTTGTTACTTGCTTACTCTTCCATGCAGGTTGTGTTGTTTAAGTTGTATTTTGTGGCATCTTTTGGTATCGCTAACTTCGATTTCACGAGCTGTCCAGATGAACAGGTCTTGTTGTGCTTTCTCCATACAGTCTTCTGCACGTTTTGGTGTCTCACCAAAATGTTAGAGTCATAGGGTAATACGAACTGAGGTTTAGAACTTTCTCGTCGTTAGATACATATCTGTTAAGGAGAGGTTTACTACCTTTGGCCCGAAAAAAGCATGTACTTTAATTTTTTCTCAGGATGTGTTATAGATATCAATGCCAATACTGGTTAAAATGTTTATTAATATTTCCACTACAAACCGAAATTTTTTCGACCGGAAATGTCGAAGAGCAAAGGCGGAAGTGCCGTCGGAACGAAACATAATTTCGATGTAGACCTCCACGCGCGGAATGCCACAGGTCAGCCGGCTCGTCTGAAATCAAAATTGAGTTGACGTTAGCGAAGTATATAAGATTCTTTAGGATTTGTACCTCGGTTAAGTTATTTGGACCATAGGAAACAAAATGGCGGCCATTTGAAAAAATAGGGTTTTTTTTTCATCGATTTTTCGACTTCGTCGGCCAGGTAAAAATATTTATAGTTGATGGATCGGAATAAAAGTGGTACAGCTCCTAGACAATTTGGTTAGCTTCGTCGGAAACAAAGAATCATGCCAATCGGTTCGGTAGATTTGAAGTTACCATACCGCGCGTTGAAAAAAAGTCATTTCGAGAAAAACGAGTTTGAAGTTTTGACTATATATAAATGCAATATTATGCAACTTACGTTATATCTGCTATTCCGGGTCCATAAACTAGTCCTTCGTCATACAGGGCGTTCTGCTCGATCTGGGCCATCCTGCGCTGCTCTAGAGCCGCTCGTACGGCCGGTGACAAGCAGTTTTCGGCCGCTCGAATCCGGCGGTCGTTCGAATGCTTGGCGAACTGCGTCGAATAGAGTCCCAGGATGACGTCCATCGTTGACATGGTCTTCAGAATTGCTGAATACCCTTCGTTGAAACTGCTCACTGCCAGGAAAGTCGCAATCTCCACAGTCTTTTTTCCCACCAAAATGCAAATGCTTGAGGGCTAACTTACAAACACACGTGTTCAAACTTTTATTTGACTTTTGTGTGTTTCCTCCCAAGCACCGGTACAATAACTCGTCCTCCGAAAGAAAGAAAATGGTGCGTGAAAATGGCCGATTTCAGGCAGGTACATTTTTTTTGTTCAACTGCGAATAACCAACATTTCCGTTCAGTATTCGGAAAAACCGTTTCAGGGGTGGATTCTAAACACTTTTATGGATCCAAAAATGAAATTTAAAAAAATCATTTTTTGAACTAAAAGATAGTAAACCTCCCCTTAATCTCAGACTTGACTCAGGTTTCAAGATCTACAATTTTTGCATGGTCAGGCGACGCTCTAATAATAAATATCACCTAAGCTTGTTGTGCTCAGTGTGACGACGTTATGTTTTTGTGCAAAACTCAAAGATTATTCTCTTATTATTGTTTGGAGGTAAGGAGCACTGTACTCGCGCATCTTGTTTGATTGTACTTCATTTTATTGAATAGGGATAGTTACATCGATTTCATGTAGTATTTTAAATTTACTGTGTGTGTGGTTTTTTTGTTACTATGTCGCTAAAACGTTGCAGATTTCAGACATAGTAAATAGCAATGTTGCATACCGACAGTCATTACTAAACTTTTAAGGTACCAAGGTTCTTAGTAGGAAATAATTGGGGGTGAGATTCGGTGCGCGGGCGGGGTGGGTTGGGGGGACGGGGGGAGGGGGGACAGGGAAACAGTTCCACCATTTGCCTTAAAACCAAAGAACTACCGAAAATCTCTCTTGCCGTGTTCTGCCCAATGGCTTTATCTCCATACACGGCTCAAATGTTTCCGGCTGTCTCCGCTGCTCTCATCCCTCTATTGATTCAAACAGAAGAATATGTCGGAAATGTCCCGATTTCTCCACTTGACACTCCATTTTCTAGCGTCCACAGCTCCACTCACTAAGTCCAAATAACAAAATAATAATATGTGAACTCAAATAGGAACAGCGAATTAAAAATCAAAAGTGACACTCGATAAATAAGACCACAGCAAACGGAATGACAACATGCAAAACTAAAACGCTTCGAACTCGTACATCTCACATCCCACCCCTTTGAATACTGACACCTGGTTGTTCTTTTGATTTTCAGAAATTTTGGTGGGGCTCTATTAATAACACTACCACAATGACATGAGACAGCATGAAACGATTTAATATATGAATTTTCATACTGTGACGACGGTTATTAAGCGAAACAGCTAGCGACAGTAAAGGGTACTTGGACAGGTGAGTGGGGTGCATTTCATAAAACAGTTAACAACTGTTGGCCATCATCTTCAAGAAATCTTCAAATAACATCCAGCTGCCTTACCCAGGGGACATTCATAAAAACACACACTATTTAAAAGATGCATCAAATCCACAATATGGATGGTACAGCAATGAAATTTTTGTTCCATGTTGTACGTTGAAAGGTGGCTACACTGTGCCACTGCGCCAGAGAGTGCGCCAAAGAGTACTATTAAGCCGCCTCCACAGTGCCTGTTTAGGGTTCGTAGCAGTCTGTGCTTGTTGTGACATCGTAGAGGGCAGTATGTGTTAAGAGTTCGTACCGAGATGTGCTAGTGGGCACTGCTTGTCGTGAAATCGGAGGGATATGTTGTAGTAAAGAGTGTTGTTCCATGTTGTATGCAGTTATTTGATGGGAGAGATAGCAGATGTAATGAGTGCATTTCGTCAAAATATATGAAGGTAAAATTTATAATGTTCCTTTACTAGTTGTGTATCTGAAATAATGTGTCACTACAGGTTCAGTCAACAAAGCATCTGGCTCGTGTTCTTGTATTAGAGTGAATTTTGGTTTTCTTACGCAATTACAGTTTTTCTAAATTTCTTTTGTCACGTCAGCATAGTTGGTATTTGAAAAAATTCTTGTCTTGTTGAAAAAGAACCGTGCCAGATGCGTACGTTGAGTCACACTCCCACATACAGAACAGTTACATTTTTACTAAAAATTAAAATTAAAAGTATTTTCAAATTTATTTATTTAAGCCCCCATGCACGTGGCGACCCTGCCAGGATCGTCCCTTGGATTCTTCTGATTGTAAAAATAGTAGATGGTAGTACTTTTGTAGTAATTTGTAGTTAGTAATTGTAGTCTATTTTGCATGTGTAGATTTGGTAATTGTCATTCTTCTAATCGTATTTTTCAAAATTTAATTTCTATTGCCTTGTACACGCGTTTGACAAATTAGTGCAATTATTTCAATTGTTCGATTGATCGTGTCTGAGGGAGACATTTCATGTGAATAGTATTGTTGGAGATAAGGAGGCATTGTGTGTAATTTTCGTACAGTGACGAATCTTTCGTATATTTTGTAAATGATTACGCGGTCAATGAAACAGGCAAAAATGATGAATAGTCAGAATAACGAAATTGTTGACATGGCGAACTCGCCAACAGAGGAAAACAGTGTCATGAGTAATGTAGTGGAAAACAATTTAATAAGCAAGGAAAATAGTCCGGTAACAGTTCAAAATGTTTCTCAATCAGAAAATTCACAGATTACGAGATTAACGACAGAAGAGATAAAGCAGTTGATGGGTGCTATACTAAATTTGGAATCTGAATTAAAAACAGTGGGATCTGAACTAAAAACAATTAGAACTGAGATGCAAGCAATGACAACACGGTTATGCTCAAAAATAGGAACAATTGAAACAGAAATAGGAACAACTAAAACCGAGATGAAAGTAGTGGGATCACAGTTACGATCTGAATTAGAAACTGATAGGGGAACAATGGAAACTCAGTTAGGCTCACGAACGGGGACATATTTCAAAAACATGAAAGACGAATTAAAGAGGGAAGTTAGAGAAGAAGTACAACCGATTTTGAAGGCTCACAATAATAGCTTAATTTCAACAGAAATCAGACAAAGGGAACAGGATAGAGAACAGGAAGAAGAAGATCGCGTGATAGTACAGAAATTTTCAGAGTTACAGCATGTACACGATAAGGAAGAAATAATTGAAAGAATCGAGGAATCCGTACCAAATGACAGAATAAATAACTTAACGCAACAGTGTGAACACTTAACTACTAAATGTGACAATACCGAAACCCGAGTCGCGACACTTACGGATGACGTAAATAAACAGAAAGGACAATTAAGTGACTCATTGGAAAGAGTTGAGGAGATCTCAGATAAATTGACAAGTGTTAGTTTAGCGGAAGGCTTTGAAGAAAATAATTTATTTCATTTACGAGAAGCAACAAGAGAGCGCCAGGCGCGTGAACTTGACAATAATCGACATTGGGACTGGGACAGACGCGGTAGGTCTTTGTCGCCACAAGGTGCAAACATCGACTATAAACACTTCTTAACTGCTCGGAAGATTAAGATATTTCGCAATTCGAAGAACGACATACATCCATGTTCATGGCTAGATCAATTTACGTACGCACTTCCGCCAGATGTGCCACAAGGTCACAAACTGGAAATTATGTGCAGCTATTAAAGTCCTCAGGGGATTCACTACTCTAAGTGAATATGTGCCGTAGCGAGCATAGGGCCCCGAGCTGTAGTGGTGCTATTTCTCTTTTAGTTTTCTGGACCGCTGCCTACTATTTTACTATTCTTTGCATCTGTCAAAACAACTCTTCGACTATCAATCTATCTAGTGAGTAAGTGAACAATAACCGGATATGACTGTTTTACCCAAAAGTGACTTTGGAAATTACCGATTGGACTTACTGTACCTATTGCAGCATTCATTGTAGTTTAAACGAAATTTTACCTGTTTATCTTCGTGACAATATTATTTCATATGTTGACGACATTCTTATTGTTAAACGTTCTTGGAGTGAGCACAACAAAATTTTGGATTCATTGTTACGTATCTTTGCAAGAGTTGGCATTACAGTGAACTTGGAAAAATATGAATTTGGTCGTTCTCAGATGAAATTTCTCGGTCACATTATTACTACAGAAGGTATTCTTCCTGATCCAGAAAAATTAGACGCTATTCGTAATTATGCTGTTCCTACCACAAAACGTGATGTTCGTAGTTTTCTTGGTCTCTGTAATTTTCTTCGACGCTTTGTTAGATTGGACGATTTGGCCACACCTCGTTTTTGCGATCTATCTGGAAAGTTCTTTTTAAACGAAAATCGGTCGACAACTCCGTTTGGTTAGTTTGTATTCCTGATGAGTGGGTCAATAAATTGATTTGGTATACGCATTTCAGTTATGCACACTTTGGTCCCAGAAAATGCTTTCATAAATTACGAGAAAATTGTTACTTCAGTAATATGGAAAAACGTATTCGATCTGTTCTTGCCAAATGCAAATTATGTCAAATGGCTAAGCCTCCAACGATTTCTCACCGAGCACCGTTGTTTCCCATCATTCCAGCGAAATTAAAGGAGATGGCTGCAGTCGATTTGTTTGGTCCAGTGGTCCGTTCTACTAATGGTTTTGCGTACATTTTCGTAGCAGTGGAACTGACGTCAAAATATGTGTGTTTTACACCGTTACGCAAAGCAACAGCTCGTTCAGTATCCAACGCTTTTGTCAAACATTTTCTTAAAGAAGTCGGTCACGTTGATAAGGTTATATCAGATAATGGATCACAGTTTCGTTCTAAAATTTGGCTTCGTACTCTACAGCGTCGTAAAATTAAACCAATCTTCATCTCACTTTTTCACCCTCAATCTAACGCTTCAGAGAGATGGATGAAGGAAATCAATAAATTGTGCCGTCTTTATTGTCATCAGAATCACAGAACTTGGGATCAGTACCTTCATATTTTTCAAAACATTCTGAATGAACTTCCTAATGACTCAACTTCTTTACCGCCTCTATTGATATTAAAAAATAAAGTACCGACAAATCGCATTTCTGAAATCGTTCCTTTTCCGCCTTCACGGAAACTGCGGCATTCTGAAGTTGTCAACCTGGCTCTACGAAATATTGCATCTGCGGCTGCAAGAAGAGAGAAATCAGCTAGACGTCCTGGTCGTTCAAAATTCTTGTCGGTTGGTCAAAAGGTATTAATTAAGTCCCACCGTTTGTCTCATAAAGGAAAAGGCTTATGTCGCAAATTTTTTCTGCTTTATAACGGTCCATACAGAATTCGCAAAATTATTCATGATAACGCTGTTGAAGTAGAAACTCTTAAATCTCGACGCTCTAAAGGAATACATCATATATCAAACGTTAAAATTTTTGTGGAATGACATACTTGTGAAAAACTAACAGCTAGATGTAAACACGCAGAGAGTACAAGGATACCGCGCTGTGTTTTGGCGGCGGCACATACTCAAAGCAACAGTCAAGTCTGCGCGCCGCACAAGGCAGTCGTTGACCGCGAACAATAGCTTCCTACGTCACGCGCCTACAGCTGATCGAGCGCTCAGTGCGAATGCACTGACAGCCGTAAACAAACACACAGTCTAATTTCTCCGACTAAATTCTGTAAAGCTATAAGGACTTGTTGAATTGTGTTATTAACATTCAGTATTTTTCAGGATACGGTTCTATAAAATATTTAAGAACTTCAGGTAAATTCTGTGTGTCTCCGACGTTAAGACGACTTGCTATCGAGAAATTTTCAGGAAGAATGTAATTTCGAAGATGAAAGTAATTAACTAAAAAAGGTAACTATTAATTGAGTTTATTTTTCAGGTAACAAATTTCCACTTAGGTACGTACTTTAGACGTAATTTGCTGCTCGCGATTACGTGATTTATGCTTTGTGCTAATTTTATGTTCTATGAATTTACGTGTGAAGCGACGCGCTTGCGCACAATTACTGATTTTGACAATTATTGATTAATGAACAGGGTTGTGACTTGTATATATTATGCATCGCTTGGGTGCTATGCTGTTTCACTGATGTCCTATTTTTTTAATTATGTGCCTGCTGTGCTTAGTTATTTAAATTATAATTGTCACCTGATTTATTGTGCTGATATGTATGTAAGTTATACTTTGTGATTTATCTGCTTGCGCCTTCATGTTTACTTATTAAGATGACATATGAACATTTATTTGCTTATGCTGATATGATGCTAATGACATGTTTGCTGCTTTTTGTATGGATTGCATATTTACACATTTCTGTTTTGTTGCCATAACTGCTCTTTAATTTGGTATATAGCAATGCTGTTGTACAGTGTACAAACATAGGGTTTAGGTCACACTACTGTATTGATTATAGATTGTTCGCTTGGCAGAGCCTCGTTGTAGGAATTGTGCTGCATCCACTTGTTGACTTTTTGTTCTCTACTGGTATATTTACTCGCTATTGCAAGTTTTGCTTACACATTTCTGTTTTGTTGCCATAACTGCTCTTTAATTTGGTGTATAGAAATGCTGATATACTGTGTATAAACATAGAGTTTAGGTCACACTATTGGATTAATTATAGATTGTTCGCTTGGCAGAGCCTCGTTGTAGGAATTGTGCTGCATCCACTTGTTGACATTCTGTTCTTTACTGGTATATTTACTCGCTATTGCAAGTTTTGCTTACGCTCAGTGTCTTACATTTTTAAGATAAAAAAATTAACTGCTATCATTCGACGAACGACATTAGTACAAGAAAGTCATAGAAGTCACATGAGCTGAGGTTTTATGGAAGCTGTATAGATTTATGCTAATAGGAAGGAAGCTAACGACATGACATACCAATACTAGGTTTAGACCATTGACAATTATTACACTGCATTTTTCGTGAGCAATTGAAATAGGAAGTGACACTTGACACAAAAAATACTCCATATGTTTGCTTCTGCTATGATTCTTGAAGTGGTGTACACACTGTGAAATATTATGATCATTCACACTCCGTAATCGTACTTAATTACTGAGAGTTATTCGAACTAAGTCTGTTAGAGGTCAGGTATGCATTTCTTTTATTTAATGATGGACAAGGAACCAAAATGTATCTTATAATTTATAATGAGTAGAAAATTTGGGTCAGATGGATTACACAGAGGTTGTGTGTTGACAATGTGTCTTCGGATTGTATGGGATGCTGACTTGAAGTTGCATTAGGATTTTATCTGTACTTGTTCGAGGAGACTGACTAGAGGAAAGAGTTGTGATGGAAGTGAGATGATATTGGTGCTGAGGTTTATATTTATCGACGTATTATTGAGGTATAGAGATTATATGAAGTTGAGTTGTTATGGAAGTGAAATGATATTGGTGCTGAGGTTTATATTTATCGACGTATTATTGAGGTATGATTATTGGAGTTTTTGTGGACAAGAGGTAAGGTAAATGATATTAATGATAAGACGTATTGAAGAGGTATTATTGAGGTATGATTATTGGAGTTTTGGTGTATAAGAGGTAAAGTAAGTGAGGAGCATATTTTTTTTTTTTTTTTTGTTGGTCTTATGGAACAAGGAGGATGAAGAGAGCAGACTAGAACACTAAAATAGAAGGAAGATAGTCTATACACACACTTTGTTAAATAACTAAGCAGTATATACTTTTTTTTGGAGAGAGGAAGTAATTGCATATCTTGGCTCACTGACAGTTGTTCAACAACAGTACATTTTGATCTGGCTTGGCAAACATTGGTCTTGACATGATGACTATGACGTTGACTTAACTATTATTGACTGTTATACATTGCTGCCAGTACTACTTGATACACATGATGAACATCAGATTTTGACAGAATTACATTTACACAATTAACACTATTCAGTTACACAGTAGTACTTAATGTGGATGAGAGATGAGTGAGTGTGTTTTGTGTGTTTTCCTTTCCTAATCCTACCCACCTATCTCTTGAATATTATTTTATTTGTTGGTAGTGGCTTGCACTGACACCCATGAATATTATAGGTTTACTGGTATTTGTGTATTGTAATAGTTAATAGGACAATTATCTGATATCATTTGTGTGTTTGTTATGATTTGTATGTTACTGTAAAAGCATTTGTATGTGCATTCAAACTATTGTTCATGCCTGGACTGTCTGATTAGTGAAGATAAATATTCTGAACTGTTACCTGCACTTTTCAACATGATGTGTGACATTTGGTCGTGTTTAATTTCTGCTGAAGAACTGTGTGATCAGTGATGGCAAAAAAATTATGGACTGTTATTTGTACCTTTTCTACATGATTGGTGCCACTAGGACATGTTTAATTTGTGCTCATAAACTCTGATGAACAGTGTGATCAGTGCTAGTGAATTTTATAGAACTGCTTCTGCTGAGAGATGTGACTTTTTGCTGTTTGCACCTGCACTCAACATTGCTGGGTGCAACTGATGAACTGTTTCTACTGAAAAGATGTCCCCTGTTGCTGTGTGCACCTGATCAACATTGCTGATGCCACTAATGGACTGCTTCTACTGAAATAATGTCACTTGTTGGTGTCTGCACCTACTCAAGATTGCTGGGTGCAACTGATGAACTGTTTTTACTGAAATGAAGTCACTTGTTGCTGTCTGCACCTACTCAACATTGCTGGGTGCAACTGATGAACTGTTTCTACTGAAATAATGTCACTTGTTGCTGTCTGCACCTGCTCAACATTGCTGGGTGCAACTGATGGACTGCTCCTATTGAAATGATGTCACTTGTTGGTGTCTGCACCTGCTCAACATTGCTGGGTGCAACTGATGGATTGCTTCTACTGAAATGGTGTCACTTGTTGGTGTCTGCACCTGCTCAACATTGCTGGGTGCAACTGATGGACTGCTTGTACTGAAATGATGGTCACTTGTTGGCGTCTGCACCTGCTCTCAACGTTGCTGGGTGCAACTGATGAACTGTTTTTACTGAAATGATGTCACTTGTTGGTGTCTGCACCTACTCAACATTGCTGGGTGCAACTGATGGACTGTTTTTACTGAAATAATGTCACTTGTTGCTGTCTGCACCTGCTTAACATTGCTGGGTGCCACTGATGAACTGCTTCTACTGAACTAATGTGACTTGTTGCTGGGTGTACCTGCTAAACTTTACTGGGTGCAACTGATGGACTGCTTCTACTGAAAAGATGTTACCTGTTGGTGTTCTTTTTTGTATTAACTAATCGTTGAAAGCATTTTATGTGAACATTTGTATAAACTGATTTTTTTGTATATTGTGTAAACTATTATGTAAAGCCACGTGTATGAAAAGAATTTGTATTGCCTACTGTACTTTATATATTAGGTTACTGTAAGGTCAGTGCAAAGCCAAAATTTTTAACTAATTATGTGATGTTTAGGTATTAATATTATCTTTTATTTTTGTCTGTATTTTTGTGGACGAATTTGGTGGTATTTTCACCACCAATGCTGGCAAAAATACCATCAAATTCTGGCCTGTGGAGGAGGGGCATATGAAAGGTGGCTACACTGTGCCACTGCGCCAGAGAGTGCGCCAAAGAGTACTATTAAGCCGCCTCCACAGTGCCTGTTTAGGGTTCGTAGCAGTCTGTGCTTGTTGTGACATCGTAGAGGGCAGTATGTGTTAAGAGTTCGTACCGAGATGTGCTAGTGGGCACTGCTTGTCGTGAAATCGGAGGGATATGTTGTAGTAAAGAGTGTTGTTCCATGTTGTATGCAGTTATTTGATGGGAGAGATAGCAGATGTAATGAGTGCATTTCGTCAAAATATATGAAGGTAAAATTTATAATGTTCCTTTACTAGTTGTGTATCTGAAATAATGTGTCACTACAGGTTCAGTCAACAAAGCATCTGGCTCGTGTTCTTGTATTAGAGTGAATTTTGGTTTTCTTACGCAATTACAGTTTTTCTAAATTTCTTTTGTCACGTCAGCATAGTTGGTATTTGAAAAAATTCTTGTCTTGTTGAAAAAGAACCGTGCCAGATGCGTACGTTGAGTCACACTCCCACATACAGAACAGTTACATTTGTGCTTATTGGTTTTGTTGGTTTTTTTTTTTTAGTTGCTGGGGACTTAATTAATTAACTGTGTTTACGAAAATTTTCTTACATTGTTTGTTGCAGTCAGATAGCGTAAATATACTAGTCAGGGCCAGCCGATTACGAGACTTACGTAATCGGACAGACAGTTACTAAAAATTAAAATTAAAAGTATTTTCAAATTTATTTATTTAAGCCCCCATGCAACGTGAAATTAACAAATTTACTGCCAAGTTCTTTGGATTATACAATTTAACTTTTTTATGGAATGTAAGAGTTTTATGTTCAAAAAATAACACCTGTACCTTTTTCTTAGAAACTATTCAAGAGATTTCTACAAAATATTCAGCATTTAATCTCTTTGCGTGTAGTAAACTTCTCTCATAAGCTCTTTTGAATATATCGAATAACAGATTTTTAATGTTTTTATTATAATACTGTAAGTATAATATAAAATTCATGCAAAACCTCAAGCACTTTGCCGCCTATCTCAGCTTACACTCAGAATTTCAAATCTTGCTCTTCACACAAGATTTACTGGGTTTATGGAAATAAGCCCACAAAATTTCATAATATGGCATTCCAAGGAAATGGTACATAAACTTCAAAAAACATAACTGTCAGGAAATGCCATTTGAATTTAAACCTAACGTTCTTTTTCTGTGTCACCTTTCCAGGAGGCCCCACATTTGTGGTCCACTTTCCCTTCAAGGCTTCTCTTGGAATTTCTTGTTTGCTGTCTTTTTTTCTTTACCTGTTTTTCAACTGACATTTCGCCTGCAGAGATGCGCTGTAAATCTATGTTTGTTCAAAAAATGGTTCAAATGGCTCTGAGCACTATGGGACTTAACATCTATGGTCATCAGTCCCTTAGAACTTAGAACTACTTAAATCTAACTAACTGAAGGACATCACACACATCCATGCCCGAGGCAGGATTCGAACCTGCGACCGTAGCAGTCGCGCGGTTCCGGACTGAGCGCCTAGAACCGCTAGACCACCGAGGCCGGCTCTATGTTTGTCAAGATGTCTCCAGTGAAATATCCTATCTTAAAGTCCATTGTCTCTAATACCGCCATCCTCTCTATTATCACTTCATTAAATACAAGAACTGCATCATAAGCTGCAATTTTGACGATAGAGGATTAATGTGCGTTCCTTCCTATGTGAGTGAATTTAGAGACTGATTTGGATTTTGCCTTCTGCCACTAACACAATTTTGTAGAAGTTAGAAATCGGCCAGAAATCTGTAACTGTGCTTGACAGCATCCAGGACACAATTTGGGAGTGTCCTCTTTTGAATGCAGGGGTTTTTATCACTCGGGGCCTCTAGATACGGAAGTGTTGCTTCAAAAAATGGCCGTGGTTGAAAGGTATGTCACACATTTAACTATTTTTCAGGTACTTTGGATGTGATTTCATCATTGAAACTTTGGGAACTTATTGTCCATAAGTTCTACTAATAAATAAAAAATAAATTGAAGAGCGACATTTTTGATCACATTATTAAAAGAATTTTCCGTCATTTGACTGTTAGTTGTTCATTTATTTTACACAACCATGATTTCGGCTTTGTAGCCATTCTCAGGAGAATGTTAAAATGTTAAAGTGCGTTTGACCAGTCCGGGACATGTCATCGCCAAAAAACGTGTTTCTGGTCTTATAGACCAGCTGTCGTGTAATATAATCGAATACTTAGCGAAAATACGTAATATGACTGACATTGTGTACAGTGGGAAACTATTAAACCATAGTATGGCGTATTTGTCCGCCCCCGGTAGCTGAATGGTCAGCGTGACGGATTTTCAGTCCTCTGGGCCCGGGTTCGATTCCCGGCTGGGTCGGGGAATTTTCTCCGCCCAGGAACTGGGTGTTGTGCTGTCCTCATCATCATCCTATCATCCTCATCTACTGGAGGTCGCCGAAGTGGCGTCAAATTGAAAGACCAGCACCCGGCGAACGACCTGCCCGACGGGGGCCGTTAGCCATACGGTTAAATAAATAAATAAATGGCGTATTTAACAGCTAATACATTCCTGTCGCCGGTCGGCATCACTTCTGTTCACACCTGAGCTCCCGAAGAATCTCCGTAACACTTCCATTTTGTCCGAACCTACCGGTAACAAATCTAGCAAACCGCCTCTGAACTGCTTCTATGTCTTCCTTCAATCCTACCTACTGCGGATCCCAAACACTGGACAGTACTTAAGAACAGGTCGCACCAGCGTCCTACATTAGCTAATCGACAGAAGTGATGAATGCAGGTCACTTGAGTGTATTAGCTGTTAGATACGCCATACTATATTTTAACTGCCTCTCATTGCGCACAATGTCTGCCATCTTACGTGTCTTCGATATGTACTTGTACCCTATAATACGAAAGCTGGTCTGTAAAACCAGAAATATGTTTTTACGACGACCCCCCTTATGAGTCCTCTCCCTGCTTGGTCCCCCCCCCCCTTTTTCGTTTTTTCCTCTACTCCCTCCTTGTTTCTCCCCCTCCTCCAGGTCCCCCTCCCCCCGTCTGCCCTTGGCTCGGGAGTGTCATCTTTGAGCCGTCTTCGTGCAGTTTTACAGTGAGTGTTTTACAGTGAGTGTCTTTTGGGAAGTGTTGCGAACGGCCATCATACTGTCGCTGGGTGTGATTTTTTATCTCTTGCGAACATAAACCAGACTGACGCCATGTTTTTTTTAATTGTGTGTCTACTATGTTACTTGTCTGATTCCTGAGTGTTTTATTAACATTGCCAACCCCTTTGCTTTATGTTTTAACTTTCCACAATGTTCCGCCGTTTTACAGTTTAAGTCACCGTTTTATAGCCTGTTTTTCTTGTTTCTTTTCTTCTTACGTTTTTAAAAAAGTCTGTAGGCTGTAGAGCAGCGTACTAAGCTGATGCCAGCCCGCCCCCTTCGGGGGGAATCGAAATTCAATAAAGGAAAAAAATATCACGTGCAGGTCAGACATGGTTAAACATTCAACATGCAGTTGAATAGGGCTACTAAGCCGAAATCACGATTGTGTGAAATAGCTGAACAATTAATAGTCAGATGGAAGAAAATTTCTTTGAAAAAAATTTATATGACTTTAGTCCCCGACGAAGGAAAGATCATCAATTTCACGAAAACCCCTTCTTAATTAAATTTTCGACAAATAACATCCATCGAAACGTTGCGAGTGGTGGTGGAGGCTTAGCCTACTCTGAGAGAGGAAGCCTTGAATCGGTCTGGGCTGGTGCGGTACAGCGCGCAACTGCGGCCTGCGGCCCCTGGTGACCGCTGCCCACCGTCCCGGGGACCTGCAGGCCGGCGCACGCACGCACGCACTCACGCACTCACGCACGCACACGCGGGCAGAGGGCGCCGAGCCCGGGCTGCTGCGTTCGAGCCCCGGCGGCGCAGCGCTCTGGCACATTCGATCAAACAATAAACCCGATTCATCACGGCCCGGACCAGGCCCCGGCCGGCCAATCACACATCAAACACCAATTTGCCATGCATAGAGAAATGCAGGTGTTGAATGGATTGTTGACTTTGTTCCCAAACAAGCGGGGCTGCCCGCAGGAGGCGTGTGTACCTTCAGGCTCCCGATCGCAATTAACGGGGAGCGGCGCCAATTGAAATGCGGTGGCTGCCCCCGCCCACGCCTCCGGGGGCGGGGGTGGCGGCATTAATTACGCAATGAGCGCCGCTCTGCGCTGCGCTGCGCGCAGGCCGCGGCCGCAGCGAGGGCCGCGTCGACGGCTGCGCCAGTAGCGCCGGGTCGCCCTGCCCCCAGACGCGCTCGTCCGGCATTACCGACTAATCCGGGCGAATTTTTCCACCTGCTGTTCCCACGGTGTATTTTTTTTTCTCCCAGGCTGAGCGACACCTGCTGCAGTTAAAAAAAAATGCTCCAGACACCAGACCGTTTCTACTTTATTTACTGCCAGACTGGCGGCGACTGTTTTCCGCCTCTTTCACCAGCGACATTTAAAAAATACATTCGGTATTAATACGCGCGGTAACATTGATACACGCGCTTCTGTATTTGCTGTAATTAAGTAACTCCTCGTATTGCCACGTCTATAGATATATGGCAGCCTGAACTGCAACCACTCACGCTGCATCTACATTTACATTCCCATCTACATACCTACCCCCTAAGTCACCGTACAGTGAGTGGCGGAGGGTATCCTGTACCACTACTAATAATTTTCTTTTCTGTTATTCTGGCAAACAGAGCGAGGGAAAAGCGACTGTCTATATGCCTCCATCTGGGCCCCAATTTGCCGTATGTTATGTTCGTGGTCCTTACGTGAAATGGATGTTGACGGCAGTAGGATTGTTCTGCAGTCAGCTTCTAATGCTGGTTCTCTAAATTTTCTCAATAGCGTTCCTAGGAAAGAACGTCGCCGTCTCTCTAGGGGTTTCCATTTCTTCTTGTTGTTCGAACCTACCGGCGACAAATGTTGCAGTCCGCCTTGAATTGCTTCGGTGTCCACCTTTAATCCGACCTGGTACGGATCCCAGACACATGAGCAGTAATAAAGAATAGGTCGCATCAGCTTGCTATATGCTGTGTCCTTTACAGATGCACCAAAGTAGACCAGTCACGTTCCCTACCACAAACCTCGCATGCTCGTTGCATTTCATACCAATTTGCAACGTTACGCCCAGATATTTAAACGACGTGACTGTGTCAAGCAGAACGCTACTGATGCTGAATCCGAACGTTACGGATTTGATTCCCCTGCTCATCCGCATTAACTTATTGACATTTAGATGTATCTGCCATTCATCACACCAAATAGTAATTTTGTCTAAGTCATCTTGTATACTCCTACTGTCACTCAACTTCAGCACCGGCCGCGGTGGCCGAGCGGTTCTAGGCGCTTCAGTCCGGAACCGCGCTGCTGCTACGGTCGCAGGTTCGAATCCTGCCTCGGGCATGGATGTGTGTGATGTCCTTAGTTTGGTTAGGTTTAAGTAGTTCTAAGTTTAGGGGACTGATGACCTCAGATTTTAAGTCCCATAGTACTCAGAGCCATTTGGACCATTTTTTAACTCAACTTCAGAACCTTCCCGCAAACCGCAGCACCATCTGCAATCCTCCTCAGATTGTTGCCCACCCTGTCCCCCAGTTCATTTATGTTTGTAGAAAACAGTAGCGATCCTGCCACACTCCCCAGGGGTACTTCTGACGATATCTTTGTCTCCTATAAGCACTCGCTGTCGAGGACAGCATACTGGGTTCTACTACTTAAGAAATCTTTAAGCCGTTCACATATCTGAGAACTTATTTCATAGGCTCGTACCTTCGTTAACAGTCTGTAGTGGAGCACCGAATCAAAAGCCATTCGATAATCTGGAAATATGGCATCTATTTGTTGTACCTCACCCACAGTTCGTAGTATATCAAGTGAGTAAAGATCAAGATGAGTTTCGCAGCCAGCTGCGGTGGCCGAGCGGTTCTAACCGCTTCAGTCCGGAACCGCGCGACTGCTACGGTCGCAGGTTCGAATCCTGCCTCGGGCATGGATGTGTGTGATGTCCTTAGGTTAGTTAAGTTTAAGTAGTTCTAAGTCTAGGGGACTGATGACCTCAGATGTTAAGTCCCATAGTGCTCAGAGCCATTTGAACCATTTGAGTTTCGCACGAGCGATGCTTTCTAATACCATGCTGACTCTTGAACATAAGCCTCTCGTTCTCCTGAAAATTTATTATGTTCGAACTGAGAATATTTTCAAGAATTCTTTATCCGACTGGTCTTAAGGATACTGGTATGTAATTCAGCAGGTCCGTTATTTTACCCTTCTTATACACCGGATTCGCCCGCGCTTTTTTTCTTGCCGCATGGGACTTCTTGCTGGACGAGAGATTTACAATAAATGCAAGCTACGTAAGCAGCCAGTGCCGTAGAGCACTCTTTGGAAACCAAATTTGGGATTCCACCCAGACCTGGCAACTTACCTGTTTTCAACTCTTTTACTTGTTTGTCTACACCAGGGATGCTTATTAATATGTCGTCCATACAGGACTGTGCGAAGGGATGAAACAACGCTATGTTTGTACATTTATGATCCACACGCCACCCTATACCAACTGCAGTCGATAAACTTCCGTAGAACTTAAAAATGCCTTCAACGTGAAGTTTGGTTTGAACGTTACAGTGCGTTACTAGACATGATCCTATTGAAGGTGACAATGCCTTTGGCTTCCTCCGACGTTTGAACAGACTTACTCAAATTCGCAATAAATGCCAGCTAAGTAAGGAACCAGTGGCGTAGAGTACTCTTTGCAAAACCGAATTGGGAAGAACGAGTGTTGGTAAGCCTCTGTGTGAGATCGAATCTCTCCAATTTTGCATTCGTGCTCTTTTCGCGAGATACACGTAGGAGGAAGCAATATATTAGTTGACTATTACAAGAAATATGCTCTCGGAATTTTAACAGCATATCAGACTGTGATGTAGAACGCCTCTCTTGCGGCGTCTGCCACTGCAGTTAGTTGAGTAACTCCGTGGCGCCCTTACGGTTACTAAATGACCTGTAACAAAATGTGCTACTCTTCTTTGGATCTTCTCTATTCCCTGTACCAGTCTTATCTGGTAAGCATCCCCGTTTGACGAGCAAAATTCGAATGAGCTTTTCGGCGGCTAACTCATTTTTGTGACCAGACTGCACTTTCTCAGGGTTCTTCGAATGAATCTCGGTCTGGCATCTGCTTTACCTGCGATTAGTTTCATGTAGTTATTCAGTATGCATACTCCTAGATATTTTGTGGCGTTACTGTCACATATCGCTACACGATATTAATTTGTTTGCCTCCATTTTCTGGTTAATTTTATTTAGAATGTAGTGGGCACATTTGGTGGAACGAAATCTTTGCGTTTTCTCACTGGGAAGGTATTCTACCAAGGTGGTCTCTGTATCCTCTTTCTCGACAAGGAGTGATCAGCGAATCTGATTAGGAAGGGCGAAGATCCTCTGGGAGATGGGTGGTTTTTGGAGAAGTAAGGCTTTGTACTTTCGTTGGCAGAGCCAGAACCTCTCCGAACGATAAGCAGAAGGTGCGTTGCTGTCAGAGAATAATGGAGCACGATATTTTTGCCGGTTCTGTTCGAACATCAAAGGACGAGACACCGAGACGCCGCTCAACCAGCGAGGGAAGATCCATTGATTTAGCTCCAAAATTTGGTGTAATCTAATTAACTCGTCCTGGTAGTGTGCTTGAAACGAAGAAGCTAACTAATCGATAGCACTGCTCCGTCCCAGAAACGACCGCTCATTTCTTAAGTTGCGTTCTGTACACTAAGAGTGGAAGTTTCTGCAGCATTCCCCCGCTTTTTTCATTAAATAAGCGATATTTTCATCCGGCACACTGACAACAGCATTGAGCTCATGAACAGCTTTTTAGAAAGTAGAGATTTGTGGAGAGAAATCTCTTTTTCGTAGCCATTCGATAACCGCCCGCCATGGGGGTTACTTGCCTCCCAATTGCCGTTTGGTGCTGATGGGCACACGGTTTGCTGAATCCTAATTCCAGTAGTTGTCATGAACGCATGATACCAGTGTTTTACAGAATGAAATTTTCACTCTGCGGCTGAGTGTGCGCTGATATGAAAGGTTATGGAAAGTAGGGGACGAGGTACTGGCAGAAGAGAAGGTGCGATGGAGGTGCGTGAGTCGTGCTTGGGTTGCTCAGATGGTAGAGTACTTGCCAGCGAAAGGCAAAGGTCCCGAGTTCGAGCTCGGTCCGACACACAGTTTTAATCTTTCAGTGTTTTACAGTTCACCCACATCCAATAAAGGGGGGCAAACGGATACAAGCACAAACTCAGGAACACAGGGAATCTTACGTTCTCATGTTCTTTGGAGGCTTGCGAGAATGTTTGAGAGAAAGCATTATGATTTATCCAGCGAGAGCGATACAGACTAACGCACAGGCATGCGAAGCATAGCTGCTGTTAGGGTGCAAGAGAGAAGTGCTGGCACCACAACTTGATTCCCAAAGACTCGCGCACTGGGTTCATTCAATTTTCTCACTGCTAGTCGTAATCACGAACTATTACAAGAATGAAAAATCCAAACGTTTGACAAAAGCAGAGTTATCAGATAGTGGTATACTGTTAAATGGTTTAACTTGTGGCACGGCGGAGAACGGTTGCGCCTTCCAGCTACAATCACCGGTATGACTACGATCAATTTATTGCACCCTGCATTGTACTGCGTGGAAAAACCGTTGGAATTGCCACTAGCACAAAACCTAACAATCCTAAAACACACTTTGAACCCCAACCTATCACACTGATAGGACGAACGTCTGAGATAGCAGTGAAGATGTATTTCCGCAGAACAAATGTTCCAGCATATCCAACACTATCGAGAGAACCAACGATATAACATCACCACAGTAAGTATTACAACTAACAGTGTCGCCATGGTTCTATTAGCAGTCTGTGTACTCTACTTTTGCTTTAAACGTAAAACTGCCCATCCCTATGAGGTACCAGCACCTCAGATACTTGTCAAGTGGCTTGCTAGTGAAAGTAAGGAACAGAAAGTGCAACCTAATAAAATTACCAATTTGTATTAGTGTACAACATTTAACTAAGAAACGAAGCAAGGACTTTGTGAATCATCTTCCACAAATATCTCACTCACTCACTCACTCTCACTCCGTCATCAGGCCACAAGTGGCCCATCGGGACCATCCGACCGCCGTGTCAGTTGAGGATGCGGATAGGAGGGGCGTGTGGTCAGCACACCGCTCTCCCGGTCGTTATGATGGTTTTCTTTGACCGGAGCCGCTACTATTCCGTCGAGTAGCTACTCAACTGGCATCACGAGGCTGAGTGCACCCCGAAAATTGGCAACATCTCACGGCGGTCTGGATGGTCACTCATCCAAGTACTGGTCACGCACGACAGCGCTTAACTTCGGTGATCTCACGTGAACCGGTGTATCCACTGGGGCAAGGTCGTTGCCCCTTCCACCGACATCTAAATAATAGATTTTGCACAGTGTATAAGGGTCCACACACCTTATATGTAATGATATTGTTTCAGAAGTAGACTGGGAAAAAATTCGGGGCAATTTTCTAAAGGAAAGGACAGTATTGTGCTGCAGAAAGTTAAACTGAGCTGATGTAAAAATTTTGGAAATTTTCCCCAAGTGCCGAGCCAAGCCACGAGAGGCTTGAGAGTGTCACAGCCCGAATTACAAACAGACAGGAGAGCCGACACTGTAAACCTAGTGCCACAAAACTGAGGGCATTACGAAATATCACTCGAACGAGATGTCTGAATCAACACTTCAGCAATACGACCTCACTATGAATGGATCATAACGACATTCTGACGGCACTGCAAGGTGCTATAACAATATGCAAAATGTAAATTTGTACTAAGATCTTATGGAACCAACCTGCTTAGTTCATCAGTCCCTAAGCTTACACACTACTTAATCTAACTTACGCTATGGACAAGACACACACCCATGCCCGAGGGAGGACTCGAACTTCCGACGAGGAGAGCCGCGCGGACCGTGACAAGACACCCTAAACCACGCGGCTACCCCGCGTGGCATAACATTGTGTAAATCTCCACAAGAACACCTTTCAACCCGCTGACTTCGCAGATTGAGCCGGACTGAAGAGTTGAAACCTGCAGTTGACACAGTGAGGAATGGTGGAGAATGCTGATGAGCCCCAAAAACTGGACCATATTCGATCATCCTCATCCTGTCCTGCAGACAGCTACAAACACTCGGGCTCCCAAACCTTCTGTTCCAGCTGCAATGAGTCAGCTTCGCGGCAGTACCTGTGATGTGCCGACTACCATCTGGTAGTCTGCTGGAATTAGCCGTTGTGAGCTGCCGACCTGGCTTCTGCTGATTTGAAGACTTGAAGTCCTCTATAGAGGCTCACAGGGGACAAATTGATGGTGTTTGGCGTATTGCCAAACTGTGACCGTAGGGAGGAGTTATGCTACCAGCTGCTGTCACCTGACTTGCATCTATTAGCGGACACTGGCACCCATGGGCTTTTCCTTGAGGAGAGACCATGGCATAACTCTGCACCAGAATAGCCGTCCCGTGCATAGAGTTGCTGGGACACTCCTTAGGTGTGCACAAGTGCACCCTAGTGTAACGTGTCGTCGAGCTTTGGGATAACCCCACCAGACAAGCAACGCCTGCCGCCAGCCGTGCAGGCCGCCTTGCGTGGCCCCGCTTCTGCTGCTCTAGTGGCTGTGACCTCACCGACGGCCTTGAAACTGCTGGGGTGAACGCATAAGCATGTTCCACTCCTACGTGCCATCTCCGTTGCCGTCGCTGCTGTCACGGAGAAGCTGATTCAACTGTAAAACAAAACTAGTAAGTGATTCTTCAGTTTCTCCCGGCGTATTTGTTGCTCGAACACGGGCATTACCTCGGTACCTCGGCTTGAGGAAGGCCGGCATATACCAAATTCCCAGTGAGTGTGGGAATACTTATATCGGACAAACAGTACGCACCATCGAAGATCGTTGCCGAGAACATCAAAGGCACACTCGACTGAAATATCCAACCAAATAAGTCGGCGGTAGCAGAGCACTGTTTGTCCGAGAAACACGAGATGGATTATGAGCGTACCAAAATCCTTGCCCAGACCTCTAAATATTGGGACAGCGTTATAAGGGAGGCTATCGAAATTTGCACCAAGGAAGACCTTATCAACCGACATTGCGGCTACAATCTCAGCAAGCCTTGGGACCCAACATTGAATGTAATTAAGAAGACTCTCAGCAAGAAGTACGAACTGGCGACCAGGGCGGACGTAGCAAGCATATCGACACTGCGACAGACTCCGACGGCCACGTCTTCGCGACTGCTGGCGTGCGAGCGCGGACGGCGAAGAGAGCGGTCCGCGGGGGGAGGGGTTTAAATCGGCCGCCCGTCCCCAGGAGCTCAGTTTGTCAGCGCACCTGACCATGGCGACATGTCTGATCGCCGAAATATTGTGCCCGTTGGACACTATGAACCGGCAGTACACCCGTGGACTGTTCGAGCAAAACTAGCAAGTGTCTGAACCACTAATGCTGTCTCACTAACGCCCAGGGCGCCTGACAGTCTTTCACCGCCATCTGCACACTTCATCATTCAGCATCCGTAATGTGCGTTGCACCCTGACACTCGCAGTTATTAGAGTTTGGTTGGGTGACTTCCAGGTTACCTTACAAACGCTTTGGAAAAAAAAATAACTACTTGCAATCAAAAGGTTTATTTAAATTGCCCATATAGACTAGTCTCACTGAATTGTTGCTGTAAGAATTGTTGAGACTGTGGAACCAACGAAGGTTCTCAAAAAAGCCTCTCTGCCCAATTTGACGTTAATGTCATCAACGAAGTCTTACATAGTAACACTGTGTACTTTGTATACTGATCTAGGTCTTCATAAAAACTGTTTCACTATTATCTATTTTCTATAGGTGCATGATACGAGACCATTTTAAGTTATACAATTTTTCTTTCGTTCTTATCCAATATATTCGTTCATTGGTAGCCTTGAAGTCTATGACATTTCCTTTTATTCTGCTGGCTACTGCAAAATCAACGCCTTGGTCCCTTCTCTGTGTCCGCTATTGAAGTAGCTGAAACACTGGTCTTTACGTATCCCTTCTCTGGACCACCTCACCTCATGTCTTGCAGTGCTGTTATATCTAGCCTGCACTTACTCAGTTTTGCAAGTTTTGCATCCATCATCTTCACCTCTCCAAGTGTGTAGATTTATCTGAGTGCCTAGATCTTCAGAAACAAAGTAAAATAGTACCTTATTAGCCACGACTTGCGTAATTTATTAGACTGTTTAGACTCTGGTATGTAAATTCCGCTTGATACCAGTGAAAAATGGTTAATAGGAAGCAGTAGTGTTCGTACTAGTCGTAATTTGTTGTTAGTATACTTTACAGAAGTTGCTTGCAGTGGCTGATTCTATCTATTAATGAGCATTTAGTTCGTTATGTAGCCCTGAAACATCGCCTTCATAATGGGAATCACGGAAGACGATGTGTGAATGAGCATATTAATTGGAAAGGTGACTATTGGAAACTTCGGAAAGGACTGAACCAGAGATTTACAAACCTTCATTTACCTTTCATTACAGTTTTATTGATAATTAAATTTGACAATTTATTCAACGATTAAATATCTTTGGCAAAATGGTCAGCGAACTATTTTGCAATATTAATAAATATGAACAGAGATTTTGCGTGTCGTAATTTAAGAAAAAAAATCAGTTAACAAGGAAAGCGCCTAAATACCAAAGAAAACAAAATCAGTTAGTTAAATACAATTATAATATTAATTTAATCTTCGGTAAGAACCTGGCACAGAATTTTATCACAAAAAACAGACCTTAAGGCTTCAACACCATTAGAGAAAAAAAGAAACGTGTAAACTTCCATAGCATAAGCAGCAATGCGGAACAATTTTCGGTTTACATACACTCAGCAGTCCATTAATATTATATAGACATTAATTAACATAATAGGATCGCCAGCATAGCTCCTGCAAATGGAATTTTAATATACACGAAGAACAAAATAACAAAATGAATAGTGGCTTCAATAATGATATACAAACTAATGGCCAAGTTATTAATTGATCTACTGATACATTAGGACTAGCATACACTTGGGGCGCTTGGACTCTAATGGGTGATGCCAAAATATCTGGAAAAGGTTCAGTAAATGACTTAACTACTATCCCTCAACTGCCGGACGATATGGCGTGGCTTTCTCCCAAGTTCCACGACCGAACACAGGATTAGGAAACATCTAGCTTGGACGCAACACTGTAAGTTGGCTGTTTAGGTTCTCGCATTGGTAACGCCACGTAGCGCTCTGTATGAAAATCACTGACTGTGCTGTGTGCAGTCTGTGGCTGGTTTGCATTGTTGGAATATTTGCTGTTGTAGTGTTTGGGCAGCTGGATGTGAACAGCGCGTAGCGTTGCGCAGTTGGAGGTGAACCGCCAGCAGTGGTGGATGTGGGGAGACAGATGGCAGAATTTTGAGAGCGGACGATCTGGACCTGTTTCCATCAGAAAGAGTAAATTAGTAAGACTGGATGTCATGAACTGACATATATATTATGACTTTTGAACAGCCGGCCGGAGTGGCCGTGCGGTTCTGGGCGCTACAGTCTGGAGCCGAGTGACCGATAAGGTCGCAGGTTCGAATCCTGCCTCGGGCGTGGATGTGTGTGACATCCTTAGGTTAGTTAGGTTTAATTAGTTCTAAGTTCTAGGCGACTGATGACCTCAGAAGTTAAGTCGCATAGTGCTCAGAGCCATTTGAACCATTTGAACTTTTGAACACTATTAAGGTAAATACATTGTTTGTTCTCAATCAAAATCTAAAATCTTTCATTTGCTAACTATGCCTATCAGTAGTTAGTGCCTTCAGTAGTTAGAATCTTTTATTTAGCTGGCAGTATTGGCGCTCGCTGTATTGCAGTAGTTCCAGTCAGGGCCATTCTTTTGTAGGGATTACTGAAAGTCATATTGCGTTGTGCTAAAAATATTGTGTGTCAGTTTATTGATAATCTGAATAAGTAAAGAGAGAAATGTCTGTGCACGTTCAGTTTTGCTCAGCTGTTTGAAAATCAAATAACGTAAGAGGTTTATCAGCACAGTAATTCATTAATTTTCGAAAGGGGGCATTTCAACACGTCTGCGTCGCACTCAAATTCCGTTCTGCCGGCACGAAAGACCAAACAGGAAAGGAAATGCATAGAGAAGGTTCGTCATGCTACGCAGAACCACCAGTGCGGACTAGGTTCGAATGGCTCTAAGGACTATGGAACTTAACATCTGAGGTGATCAGTCCCCTAGACGTAAAACTACTTAAACCTAACTAACCTAAGGACATCACACATATCCATGCCCAAGACAGGATTCGAACCTGCGACCGTAGCAGCAGCGCGGTTCCGAGGGGAAGCGCCTAGAACCGCTCGGCCACAGCGGCTGGCCCGGAGTAGGACTAGTGTAATCGTGACGCGGCTACCTGGCATACAATCTACAGATCAGTACAGTTAAATAAGAAGGTTAAAGATAACATACAAAGATCAGATGTAACGAACAAGAACCATTTGTCATAGGTTTCGCCACTTTTGGCTGTCCTGGCCCACTCACTTATAACTAATCACAAATTCAAACTCAAATATGAGGAGCAATATGTGCTTACACATAAACACTAAAGAACCATATCATAATTAATAATATATCCTACTTCCACGCTAAGGCGAACGGAACACAATATTAAATATAACCCCGGGTGAGATTACTTCACATACTACGGAACAGATTAGCAGTCATTTAAAAATACAAATTTAAATGATTAGATTTGATTACTAACCTGTCTTAAAATGTTGTATTAAATGTTGTATACGATAATTGTCCACAAGGGGAGAGACCGTACTCAAATATTTTAAGCTTCTGAATGAGAGGAAATCACCCAATGTGCCAACACTCGTCTGCCACGCCCTCCTAAACAAACCATGCATTTAGGTGAAATGTCAGTAACCAGAGAGCCACAATGGCTTATGAATGATGAACTTACTGCTGTTAAAGAGACTACATTTTAAAACTGTTTATATTCCGAGAATCTGCAGCTGTTGAAAGCTATGATGTTAGAAAGAATTCCGGTAACAGCTAGAAAAAAAAATTTGTTTATTAAAACACAACCCGTTTCGCGGCCTAGAGCCGCATCACCAGGTGCAACCTACATGATAAACAGCAACGTATAGTGTCACCACATTTTGTGGATATTAAAATTAATAAATACACTGACAACGTTAAAAGATCATAGGCATACCCATCGCTCCTAATCAAAATTTACTATTCAGTGAATAGTCTCAATCCCATGGCGACGTCTACCATTCTATAAAATTTTCCTGCATCCAAAAAGAAAATATTTTATAGCAAGCGGACGAAAGAAGACTTTAGACGCCAGTGTACGTTGCCTTATGGCCTGCGTTCATGATTCACAGGACATCGTGCGCGAAAAGGACGAGCTCGTTCTAGCGTTCCTCAAAAACGCTCTTTGCAGAGTCTTGTGGTAAAAGTTCAAAGCACTGAGATGTGAGTCAGTTTACTAATAGTTTCTCTGATTTTCTTGAGCCTGGTTCTACGCTTAGGGGTAGTTAGGTTTTAGCCACAATCTGCGTCTGAAGAAACTGAGGTATAGAGGAAACGACAGGCGTCTGTGACATAGCAGCAGAATTCCTACATGCTTGTGATTACTTTAGAGACAGGTCCACTGCCGTTGTATGTACGGAGGCGAGAAAATATGTCAATAAAAAAAAACGAACAAACTGAAAAACGAAATAGGAAAACATAGCAAGCATTCCACGACAAACCAAAATGGATTAGAAACGATCAATTTCGCATTGCCAAAGTATATGAGAATTTTCTCCACGATGTTCCCTCACAAAGAAATTCACAATGGTAACATTGTGCTCTCCAGACGGCAAAACTGTAAATCAGATAGACCACGTTAGGGCAGACCAAAAGTGCAATTCATTCACGAGAGATGTCAGAACGTACGGAGGAGCAGACTGTAGCGCAGATAACTTCCTAGGTGTAAGAAAGGTGAAAATCAAGATGATTTAGAATCAGCAAAAAAATCCACACCAAAATCGAAGTTCGATGTTGAACGACTGAAGGAACTGACGGTTAAACAAATCCACATGACAGAAATTAATAACCGGTTTACAGCATTGCAAGAAGTTGAGGACGGAAATAGTATTGGGAAGGCTTGGAAAAGAATAAAGACGGTAGTAACAGACGCAACAGAGAAAACATTGGGCCAGAAAAAGAAACCGAAGAAACGGAAATTGTTCAATGCAAAGTCAGAGAGCAATGGAAAAGGGGAAATAAGCCAAGATGCTGTGGTTGAAAAATATGGAGAGTGACGACAGGAGAGAGACCTTCAACACATTGAAAAGAGAGACAGGAAGGGTTCTAATAACACTGAAAAGGAAATGTCGAACTAGAGTCTTAGAATTTAAAGAAGTGGACAGCAGGAATAGAGACTCAACGAGGCTGTTTCAGTATACAAAGAACAGTAACAGAGGTTATCAAAGTGAAAACCTATTCATAAAAGATAAAAGAATGAAAGAGTATTCTCAGAAATGCTAAATCGCACTGACCCTCACATAACCTTCAACTACGCAATGATCGAGAGTAACAGAAGAAATACTGAAGAATACAACACCGCAGAAAAGGAATTGGTAGACACCATTCAAAAGCTGAAAAACAACAAGGTTGCAGGCGAGGATCAGTTATCAGCAGAGATGTTAAAAAGCGATGGAAATAAAGTACACAAAGAAATTGATAACATTATCACAATGATCTGGAAAACTGGAACAGTATCTGAAGACTGAAAAACTGCAGTAATTTGCCCCCGAAACACAAATAAAGAAACAAAATGGAATGCGGAAATTACAGAGGAATCAGTTTGCTGAACATAACATACAAAGTTCTTCAAGGATCATTCCGAACAGAATTAAGCCTTACACAGAAAACATTATTCACGAGTACTAGGCTGGATTTAAACCAAACCGTTCCACAAATTATAAGCTGTTTACTCCATGACAGGTCTTTGAGAAATACTGGGAATTAACAAAAGGATCCACTGTCTGTTCACTGATTTCCAGTGAGCCTACGACATCATCCACAGAAGTAGCCACCACAGTACACTAAGAGAATTTAAAATACCAAGTAAAACCATTAGGACGATACAACTGCGCATGGATGGCTCAAAGACAGTATTGAAGTTCACAGGATCCAGGATCCATACCCCCAAACTTCCCTATCAAAACAGGCTTACGACAGGGGGATGCTCTTTCATGTGTTCTCTTCAACCTTGCATTAGAGAAAGTGGTTTGAGAGAGTTATTCACAGCTATACAGCTATTCAATGGTCTCCGATTCGAACACAGTGAAGTAAAACTCCTGGCATACGCAAATGATACAGTCATACTCACTGAAACAGAAGAAGAGCTGAAGGATATCTCTCAAGCACAGTTCCAGCAAAATAGGAGTTTTGATAAACGAAGAAAAAACTGAATATATGAAAATCGGTCGAGTCATAAACACAAATCCACACTCTAAAATTGATCATCATTCTAGATTGAGAAAAGTTCATCAGTTTAAATACCTTGGATCGCGCTTCAGCGTTAAAAATATAATAAATCTGGACACAAACGAGAGAACAGCCTCAGGATCAAGATGTCTTTACGCTTCTAACTACCCTACCACAACAAAGGTCAAAATTTAATAATGATTGTGATGTTGCTCACGCTCCTAAATACTGCATTTTCGGGCAACGACAAAGTTATTATGTGGCAGGTGTCATTAGAGCACAGTTAATAAAGTCATTTCATGTAATAATGAATAAACTAGGCACTCATCTTTTCGTGTTTCCTACGCTGGTCTCGTTGTAAAATCATGGCTCAATCGTCGAAAATCTAGCTGGTGATGATTCCAAGCTCGGATGCAAAGAGGCCTAGGTTTTATTCTGCTATATTGAAAAGTTTTGTAGATGCGCTTCACAAACCATTCTTGAAGATTAAACCTTTCAAAGTTAGCACAATAGTGATGTAAAAAAATAATCAGCACTCCGAATTTAAGTTACACTTCCTTTTAATTGCTTTTATTGCAATATCACGTAACACACAAAACATAACTTCACAATACAAAATATACTTGAAAACATCTTCCTCACATTTTATAAGCCAACTACAATATGCGTCTTTCCAACATGACGTCCAAGACTTGACCCTCTCAAGGTCCGACTCTCTAACTCACTAACAATCGCTTAGCGCCCAAAAATCAGAGTTACAAGTACGTCAAAGATCATAGTGACAAAAGAAAGAATACACATAAGAATAATATCATTGCATAAACATATCGATGTATTACAAATGAAATCAAATCTGAATGTTGTCTCAGAAATATGTCAACTACTTTACAGAAACACAGGAGAATATTGCTGGTATCGAGAGGTTGAGTTGAGGTGCCGTAATGGTTACGTAATTCAAGTACCATTACACGCTCTAAGCAGCCGATTCAAAACTAAAACTTTGTCAGTCAACACTAAGATTAAGATATATATAATATCATCATCCACTCAGTAGTACTGTATGGTCCGGGAAGCTGGATGCTTACCACGAAAGAAAGAGAAAAACTGAACGTTTTCGAAAGAGAAGTGATGAGAAATCTTGGGACCTGTGCTGGAGAGTGGCATATGGAGAGTTCGAAATAACAGTGAAATTTATCAGTTAATGAAGGAACCCACTATCACTAGGAATTAAAAAGTAGGGGCCTACAATGGTATGGGCATGTGGCTAGCATGGAAAACAACAGAATTCCTAAGGAGGCATTTGAGGGCACTCTCCAAGTAACAAGACCGTTGGGTCCACGTCGCACAGGGTGAAAGAGGACATAAAGAAGGACGTCGCAGCATTAGGAATCCCCGCAGGGTGGAGAGTGACAGCGAGAGAGAGAAGATGGTAGAAGCATATCTGGTCTCCGATTAACATTCGCCGTCGAGGACAAAATACTCAGCTCTATTACTTAAGAATTCTTCGACCACTAACATATCTGTGAACCTAGTCTACATGCTCGTACATTCGTTAATAATCTGCAAACGGAAATCTAGAAACATGGAATCTGCTTGTTGACCTTCATCCGTATTTCGCAGTTCGTCATGTGAAAAAAGGACAAGCTCAGTTTCGCACGAACGGTAATTTGTAAAACCGGGCTGATTCGTAGACACAGGCGTCACGGTCTCAGGGAGATTTATTTCATTCGAACTTAGAATATGTTCAAGAATTCTTCGATGCTAAAGACATTCTTTTGAAATTTCGTGGCTCCATTCTTTTACCTCTCGAATATAGAGGAGTGAACTGCGCTTCTTTCCAGTCGCTTGAGACTTTGCGTTGGAAGAGACATTTCGCGATTAACGCAAGCTAAGTAAGGAGCCAATGCCGTAGATTACTGTTTGTAAAACCGAATTGGGATTCCATTAGGACCAGGCGACTTACACTATGTGATCAAAACTATCCGGACACCCGGTTGAAAATGACTTACAAGTTCGTGGCGCCCTTCATCGATAATGCTGGAATTCAATATGGTTTGGTACACCCTTAGCCTGATAACAGCTTCCATTCTCGCAGGCATATGTTCAGTTAGGTGCTGGAAGGTTTCTTGGGGAATGGCAGCCCATTCTTCACGGAGTGCTGCACTGAGGAGAGGTATCGATGTCGGTAGGTGAGGCCTGGCATGAAGGCAGCGTTCCAAGACATCCCAAAGGTGTTCTATAGGACTGAGGTCAGGACTCTGTGCAGGCCAGTCCATTACAGGGATGTTATTGTCATGTAACCACTCCGCCATAGGCCGTGCATTACGAACAGGTGCTCGACCGTGTTGAAAGATGCAATCGCCATCGCCGAATTGCTCTTCAACAGTGGGAAGCAAGAAGGTGCTTAAAACATCAATGTAGACCTGTGGTGTGATAGTGTCACGCAAAACAGCAAGGGGTGCAAGCCCCTTTCATGAAAAACACGACCACACCATAACACCACAGCCTCCGAATTTTACTGTTGGCACTACACACGCTGGCAGATGACGTTCACAGGGCATTCACCATACCCACACCCTGCCATCGGATCGCCATAGTGTGTATCGTGATTCGTCACTCCATACAACGTTTTTTCCACTGTTCAGTCGTCCAATGTTTACGCTCCTTGCACCAAGCGAGGCGTCGTTTGGCATTTACCGGCGTGATGTGTGGCTTATCAGCAGCCGCTCGACCATGTAATACAAGTTTCTGACCTCCCACCTAACTGTCATAGTACTTGTAGTGGATCCTGATGCGGTTTATAGTTCCTGTGTGATGTTCTGCATAGATGCCTGCCTATTACACATTACGAACCTCTTCAACTGTCGGCGGTCTCTGTCAGTCAACAGACGAGGTCGGCCTGTACACTTTTGTGCTGTACGTGTCCCTTCGTGTTTCCATTTCACTATCACATCGGAAACAGGGGACCTAGGGATGTTTGGAGTGTGGAGATCTCGCGTACAGACGTATGACACAAGTGACATCCAATCACCTGACCACGTGTGAAGTCCGTGAGTTCCACGGAGGGCCCCATTCTGCTCTCTCACGATGTCTAATGATTACTGAGGTCGCTGATATGGAGTACCTGGTTGTAGGTAGCAGCCCAACGCACCTAATAGGAAAAACGATCGTTTTTGGGAGTGTCCCGATACTTTTGATCTCGTATTGCATTTGTTTTCGAGTTGTTCCTCCACGCCAGTTATGCGAATAACTATGTCATCCATATAGGACTCTGAGCGAAGGTCATCGACGGTACGTTTGTCTGATTCTCCTGCGTCAACCATTTCTTAAACGCACTGTCTTTTTTTCACCAGAATTGTTCAGCATGTTAGCTGAAAAAGAATTTAACATCTTAAAAGAAGAAACTGGGGGAATTAATGGACCAATATACGGGGAAACAACACGTTAGATAGCATTTACAGGTTATGATACGCTAGATTCGGGAAAAAAATGTGAACTAAGTACTGAGATACTAGCAGCTAGCCTGCAAGAGTGTTTTAAAGATGGAAGCGGGTAGCAATACATAGGATCAGCCAGCAGCTCACTCCAAAAGGGAGTCTCGGGAAACCAAAAATTGAACAGTCACTCTTGCTAGTCCTAGTTTCACAAGCATCATTTCTGAAGTCAAAAAATGTACTCCAGGAATTAAAGAGCGGATGGCCTTTGCTGAAATTGCTTTCCAGGACGAGAAAAATCTTGTGACTGGTAATTCAATGGACATGAATGCACCGAGAAAAGTGTCTAATTTTAATGAAGTGTCCTGCTCTGTTTGAAGTGAGACGTGCGCAGTGAGTGAGAAAGATAAGCAAAACTTTGCACATGGACCGAGCATCCTTGAAACGCGCAAACACCAGTCTTTGTAACAAGTGCGCCTAGTCCTGTGACGAAAAAAGAGAGGAAGACAGCTGAAAATGTCATTGCAGAATTGAGTGTCACACTCGCGAACCATGTCAGTACCAAAACAACACGAATGGAGCTCCAGAAGCAGGGAATTACTGGGCCTCGTATTCCAAAACAACACATGTGTGAGAGAAATTCGCACAACGGGAAAATGTGGTGTCGAAGTAATTAAAAACTGGACCTCGGATGAATGGAAGAAAGTCATTTTCATGTATGAACGTTGATTCACACTCTTTCCCGAGTTTATGTC